>NC_064627.1:541727122-543206288 GCF_023864275.1 Schistocerca cancellata
GCTGCTGAGTGCCTCTCTCCATGGGCCCTCAACACTGAGCGTCCACTTCCATGCATGCTAAGAATGCTGCTGCTCCAATAAAAGTGGATGGTGCACATCCTGTTTACAGCAATTTCCTAAATGATTGAATCATGGTAGGTCAAAGTATGGAACTAGTTTTTGAATTGTCTAACATAAATCTATACTTGAATTGAGAAAATTTTATTTAAGAACACCATCTTCAAAAATTATGCTCCCAGAAATATTGTACGTTCTGCTTTACCTGTGATATTGTGCACCACTTTTTATTGCAACATTTTATTCACAGAAAAGAGTTAGTCACCTACTGAAAGTGTGACACTACTTTTAAAGCATATTCAACTGACTAAACTGAGAGGATACAGGCCATGAAAGTCAGCATTCTAAGTTTGAGTCCTGGTCTGGTACTTACTTTTAAAAAGTAATGAATGACCTTTTGTTTTCTGTTCTATTATGTTCAATCTCTCTTGCATGTTTTGTACTCCCTGATAATTTCAACAAACAGCATGTTATTGTTATTATTTTTCATTCAGTTATTCATTCCTCTCAATATAGACTATCAGTTTAGTACAATCTAATATGTGTCTCTTCATATGTCTTGTTTCATTTGGTAACTTACTGTAATTTGCCACATCCCTCCTACATTATGATCTTTATGTTGTCACTTTTTTATTTTCTTTAATAGCCATCACAGTTCATTATCAATTTCTTTCATAATTCTCATATTCTTTAATTCTTCTGCTTCTGTTTTCTCTATGTGCTGTCTTTATTTCCTAACAATGCACATGATGCATTATCTGTGAAGCAATTGGTAAATATTCTTCCTAGAACTATTATCTTGTTTTTTTATTTATTTTCCTATCATTTTGACTTCACTGTCAAATATTAATTCCCTTGTACTTTTTCTAGATTTCCCTGTCATTTGATTTACTTGTTATTTCGTAAGTGAAGCAATGGTACATGTTATCTTCCATCTGATTTTCTGTACCTTAAGTTCTTTGACAATTATTACTGTGTTTATCATGTGTATGTTTCCATGCAATCCCTCTATTTTGTACTTCCCATTACCTTGCATGTTCTCTACAGTCATACTCATTTTTTACTCTTTTTTCATAACCCTTAACTGCCCTTTTTACTTTTCTCTATATTTCTGACTCATTTGCTGCCCCTTGATTCGTGTCTGTTTCATTTTCCAAAATTCACTCTAATCCAACCTTTCCTTTCACAATAGCTGTGCTCTGTTCTATAAAACATTTGTTTCTGTGTCCCCATCTTGCTTTCTTTCTGATTTCTTGTGCTTGTGAACTTATTCTAATCCTCACTTACCATCTTATATAATTAGCATATCTTTGTTACTTCTATTTTATCTTTAGTTTCTATCAGCAATCTTTGTTTCTCCTGCATGATGAACTATCTGTTAAGGTCATAATTTTTTATTTTATACCCTACAATCCTCTGTATACTGGAAGTTTCCTTTAACAATTTTACTTTTTGCAGTCTGATCTTCCAGGTAACATATAATTTCTGACTGCCCTTCAACCTTGATGGTACTTTCATATGTGTTGTTTATGCTTTTTCATAACCCTTAACTGCCCTTTTTACTTTTCTATACATTTCTGTCTCATTTTCTACACCTTGATACCTGTCTGTGTCATTTTCCAAACTCCTCTCTATACCAAGCTTCAATTCACAATATCTGTCCTCTGTTCTGTAAAACATTTCTGTCTATATCCCCATCTCATTTCCTTTCTTGTATCTTGTACCTGCAGATTTACTCTTCTAATTCTCACTTACTGTTACATGTTTAGTAAATCTTTGTGACTTTTATTTTATCTGTAATTTCTATCAGCAATCTTTGTTTCTCCTGCATACCCAAAGTTTGTCTCTGACTTCAAATGATTATGTTCTGATAAAGTATATGGCCTATATCACATTCACTCATGGTTCTCATATTGGGTAAGACTATGACATTTACCAATCAGAACTATGGTGCCAGAGCTCTTTAAAAAGCTTGCCCACTTTATGTTCTTTCCTTTTCATAAACAACTACTAAATAACATCAAAAGCTAACTCAAAGATAAAATCTATAGGTAGTACATTTAGCAACCAACATCACATTTCCCTACACTTTATCTCCACAAACAGTACTGAAACGATGTTTTTCTTATATTAACTTGACTGCATGCTCAATGTTCTTCATGTTTTCAGTTTTCAACTTGAGACATTTAATGTTCTTCAGTGCAAGATATTTATGAACTCAGATGATGAAACAGTGATGCTCCATGACATCATAGGCTCTGTGCATTTCCAAATGCTGTATTTGCTGGTTTTCATTTTTACACTTGCCTATATGTAGTACAAGTGATGCACCACACTGACCTCCAAAAAATGTTACTATTTGTACATTTTGTTGTAATAAAGTGTCAGGAAATGAGATATAAGTAAATAAACATGGTACCCTACATTACTCCACTGAAATTGCACTATTCTGATGACAGATTAATGTTTAGATTAAGATTGGGTGAATCACATTCCTTCACTTTCACCCTGGGCTCATGCTCAGTTTCAAACTAATGGTGCTTCTGTCAAAAAAATTGAGCCTGTCTTTTGCAAAGCAAAAATGGATAAAATATCTCACAGCAACAGACGGCATACTCTACACAAGCAATAATATTTCATTTAAGTATTCTCCATGTACTTAGCACTTGATTGAGCCTCCAAGAACTTGCTGGGAACACCAACAGGAAACTGACTGTGTATATTAAGTCCCAAGGTACACTTGAATGTCTCCCTGACTTAGTACTGAGAAGTAAAAGAAGAACACTAGTTTGACTCCACCCTGAAAGTCATGCTTAATCTACAACTGCAAGTGTAGCACAGTGCACTGTCTTTCCAAATCAGTTTATGTATTATTCACAATTACTCTTTTAGACACATTTGTTTCTCCACAGGTTCTTTCACCTGCCCTCACCTCTCTCATCTGCTATTGATTCTCATAGACATTAAGGTATTTAACTTGGTCTCTTTTGTCTTTATTCTCCAAATGTGTTATGATGCTTATTACCTCCTACTGACTTTCTCAGTGTTACCTTTTTCCCTTCATTTCTTCCTGTCTTTTTAATTCTTATTGTTTTACTGTTTTTCAAAGTTTTTTTTACATTTTTAATCCTTCATGTACTCGACATGTGATTCTAGATGCTATCCACCTTCCACCACTTTTTGAACAAGGATCAGTCGATGTATAACTGTATTACCTCTTTCTGTTTTTGCTGATAATTGTTTCTTGGTGTATTGTGTACTTTTGCATAAACTTTGTGTTTTAATACCATTAACTGACTACAAATAGCCTGGATTCATATGTATCTTAAGCATGGGTTTTGTTTTTCCCTCTCACACTACATTGTGTTAACTTCCCTCTTGACCTTTACCAATCTGCAATATTCTCCCCTCTTTAGACAATATTTCCCCCAGTTTAACTATTTTACCCTTCACCCTATCATTTCTTCTGAGCACTTGTTTTTCTTTTGCACTTTTACAGCCTTTCCATTTGTTTCTATGTGCTGTACTGAATCATCTTTTAATGTACTGTTACCTAGTATAGCAACTTTGGCTTCTTCTTGTCCTTTTATCTTTGGTCTTACCTTCCTCCTCTTTTCAGCTCTATACTTTCCTCTTTTCTTACAACTTCAGCAATATTTAGTCTTCTGCCATAATTCTATAATTTTATCTGTTCTTCACATTTTTGTTATCTTTCCATTTCCTCTTTTTCACCTTCTTTTTTTCTTTCTCATCTGGCCTTATGATTTCAATGTATTTTCTATTCTCTTTTTCGTCTTTGATCATAACACTACCAGTTCCTTCTGCCTGATCACACTATTTTATATACAATTCATGTAAACATCGTTTTCATTCTATTCATTCATTACTGTATATTGTTCTGTTGTCTTTCACCTGGTATCCTAACCAGTTTGTTTGCTAGCTAAATGAGTGTGTCTGTTGCTCTTTTATCCATGATTTTCTCTCTTCTGAGCAATAGTCATTTTCCTCAATCTCCGAATTACAGTCTCCACTAGGGTTTTGACTGCCTCTCATCATGCCCTGAAATGGGAACTGTCCTGCCCACTATCCTTCCATAGTAGTATTCTGCCATCCACTGAACCCACACAATATAATTGTCCATCGATTCACAACCCCTGCTCCCAACCCCTTACCTCATGGCTCGTATCCTTGTAATAGACTTAGATGCAAGACCTGTCCCATACGTCCTCCTACCACCACCTACTCCAGCCCAGTCACAAGTATCACCTGCCCCATCAAAGGCAGCGCTACATGTGAAATCACTCATGTGATCTACAAGCTAAGCTGTAACCACTGTGCTGCATTGTATGTGGGGCATGACAACCAACAAGGTGTTTGTCCACATGAATGGCTACCGGCAAACTCTGGCCAAGAAACAAGTGGACCACCCTGTTGCTGGGCATGCTGCCCAACACAGCATCCTTCATTTCAGTGACTGATTCACAGCCTGTGCCATATAGATCCCTCCCACCAACATCACTTTTTCTGAATTACAAAGGTGGGGACTCTCCCTGCAGTATATCTGACATTCCCGTAACCCTCCTGGTCTCAACCTTTGTTAGTCATTGTCCTCACCCACCCAGCACCTTCCCTGTTCCCATTCCAGCACTATACAGCCCTAATTCCACCAAAGCACTCAGTCTTTTTACTCCCCCCACCAAAACCTCTCCCCTGTCCACTGTCTAACTTCCCAACTTCACCTAGCTGCCCTACCCTCTCTCCACCTCGTGCCTGAACACTCCCCAGCAGAACTTCAGTGTCCCCCATCACTATCCTGCTATCCCTGCTCCTCCCCACCCCAGCCTCCTTCTTACCCCTACACAATTGACACTCCCATCAAGCACTACTGCTGCTGTTGCTCTCGATGTGGCTTCAGCTGCAAGAGACTATTGTTTCCTTAACCTCTCATATTCGTGATACAGTCCTCCTTGTTCCATAGGTGTCTGTAAAATGTTCAGTAACTTTTCTATCTGCTGCCCTATTTTAGTTTCTCAGCCTATCTAGAAACTGCATATATGGCTGAATTTTGTCTGTTGTAGTGCTATAGGTACAACCAAGTTTATATCATTTTTATTTTATTTGTCTATTTGTTCATTTGTCTGCCTGCAGTCTGCAATGTGAACTAACCTCTCTTCTTTCTTTCATAAATTTTACACTTTTCTATGTATAATTTGTCTGCAAACTGAAGGGTGATCAGGTGAGCCCTACCCATCTAATCTACTACAACACAAGGAGTGACTATAGGCTGCTTCACAAGGAAGTACTGATCATTCCACAGTGCACCTCTTAAATCAGTGACACTGCAGTGCACAGACATGGCCAAGAAGTATTTATTTTCCACTACAGTGGACTAAGTATAGAAATTGATAATTAACATAAGAAAGGCACATAAAAGTAATCTACAGAAGTCACTGAATGCTTCACCATGTTAGTAGGTGGGAAATTGATTCTTAGTTGCTCTACATGGCAGTTTTAGCATTCCTCCAGGAAAGGTCTCATCCCCATCACAAGTGCTGCTTGCTCTGTAATTGGCAAACAGATTTTCCTAGTAATATTCCTTGTCTAAGAGGTGAAACACACTCCCTCAACTCTTCTTCACAAGAGACTTCCTATATTCACTTGTTCTGAATAATTTCTACTTTTTCTATACTATAAAACTTTTTTTTCCATTATGTTCTTTTATTTTTAGAATGAGACTTTCACTCTGCAGCAGAGTGTGCGCTGATATGAAACTTTCTGGCAGATTAAAACTGTGTGCCGGATCGAGACTCGAACTCAGGACCTTGCCCATGAAAGGCAAAGGTCCCGAGTTCAAGTCTCGGTCTGGCACACAGTTTTAATCTGCCAGGAAGCTTCTTTTATTTTTGCACCATTCCTACTGTATAACTTTCAGTCTCATTTTATTTATTCTTTGTCATAATTGTTGCATTTGTTTTACACTAGAAATGACTTGCATTCCATTCCTTTGTTAATTTTTGTGTTATTTTCTTCCATTCCTTTCATTCTTTCTATTCATGAGTCAAATATGGGTACTAGTCTGCTATTTTCCTTGCCTTTTTGGTGATGTCAACTCCAGGACCTTCCCATTCTTTAGCCTATTGTCAATCCTCTACAGTTCTGTATACTCTTTATAGTATTGGTTTTTCTACACTTCCTCTTCTGTCCAAACCTTTCTCCTTTATTGCTATGATTTACTTTGTTTATGCTTTCTATTCAGCTTTCTGTCAGGTAGCACTTTATACTCCCCACTTAACTGTCCATTCTTAATGTTTCTGTCATTTGAACTATTATGTTGATTCTGTTCTCATGTTGAGACAACATTAACCTTATTTGCTCTTTGATTTTTTTGCATTCTACATGTTCACAAATGCATGTGTGGTTTGTAAGTTACGATGTGTTTTGACATATTTTATCCTGCACATCTTCTTTTCTTTGGTACATTCTACACTAACCACTCCATATCTATGTACATTTATTACTTCAATGTTGACTGTGTATTGTATTTCCTGCACTTCTGCCACCCTTGCAGTATTTATTATCATCTAAATTTTCTGTTTTCTGTTACCAAACTGTTTTTTCCAGTTCATAGAGCTTTATCTCTTGACCCTAATTGCAACTTATAGAAGTGGTATGTTTCATTTCCACACTCTTTCTTCACCAATTAATTTAGCACACATTTGCTCTCTTGTCTACTCTCTCTCATTATTTTCCTGTGTGATCTTTATTTTACTCTCAAATATGCTGCCTGTCACCATCTTCACAGTACACAAATTTTCCTACATCTGCCATCTCACCTGTTTGCTTCATCTTTTGCAGATAGGGATTTGTGCTCTCTAATGTTTCATGTAGTTTCTTGCCTTTTCTGCTCTTCTTACTCTGCATAATTCTTTATTTTTACAATTATTTTTTCTACAATGTTTCATAATTTCATCTGCTCAATATAAGTTTCTCTTCTATAGTGCTTGTACCTGTATTATTGTCTCTCATCTCTATAATTCCCTTTCCATATATCTTTGTCTCTGCTTTCTAGATTTGCTACAATTTATTGCATCATTATTTCTTCATTCCCTAGTCTATTCACCACTGACTCATTTATTTCTTTCATTTTCAAACATTTTTCTTTGAATCTTTCTTCTCACGACACACCCTCTATCATACTTTATTCTTTTCATCTCCCTTTGTCTTACTGTCTATTAGTCTACATTACTTTTATTTATTTCATTTATTTTATTTTATCATGAACTCCATATTTTCTAACACCCTTTTAATTTCCTACCATTTCAACTTATAATCGTCCTTTTCTGTTCTTCCCCTTCTCTTCATTTCCTTACCTTTCCATCTCTTGGGCATTATTTCATTTACCAATATGTCTTGTGTTCTTTTTGTGCTACTATACTCATCAATAACATTCTGCTTATCAATCATAAAATTAGTTTTATTTACTTTTCTTTTTTCTACCACCAGTGAGTATCTGTTACCTGAGAAACTTATTCATTGATTTCTCTTCACTAATGGTTCTTCCGAGCGGTCTAAGGTGCTGCAGTCATGGACTGTGTGGCTGGTCCCATCGGAGGTTTGAGTCCCCCCTAGGGCATGGGTCTGTGTGTTTGTCCTTAGGATAATTTAGGTTAAGTAGTGTGTAAGCTTAGGGGCTGATGACCTTAGCAGTTAAGCCCCATAAGATTTCACACACATTTGAACATTTGATGGTTCTCATTTCCCTCTCTTCTGTGTTCTTGCCCATCCTTTCTTATCTGCTATTCACCTCTCACACTCATTTTGTGTCTTTCAGATGTCATAAATGTATAATTCCCTCTATTCCTCACTGTTTCGATCACTTACCATATTATTTTTAACTATATTTTCTATGTTGTTCTTTACTCTTCAGTCTGCTGTCTAGCTTCTACTGTATTCTTTTTTTATAATCTCTGTTCTCTCTTATAAAATATAAGCTACACTGTGGCCGCTGATCTCTTCTTGCCCGTGAACTATAGTTACTCAATTTTTATTGTGTGGTATGTCTTTATTCTTTCAAGTGGTTTGAATTGTTCTGTGTTCTGTCTCTTTTTTCAGGAAGTTTCTAATTTCTTTTTTACTTTCTGTTTTGTTTTATCTTTTCCATGCATTTTATCCTCATATTTCTGCCAATTCAATAATTCATGTTCATACATGAAATGAGACTGACGCTTGAAGCATGTGATGTAATTTATTCAAATATGTTTTTGTTAACATTGTATTAATAGCAATAAATATAATGATGGTTTTAACTGCAAGTAGCCCTTATCATAAACTAAAAAAAATGCAACAATTATTTACTATCACTCATAGTATACAATTTAATCACTATCTATACTCTGTCTCCTGTATTTCTTGGTTCTTCACCTTAAACTTTATTATGCAGTAACAGTGCATACATACATTTTCTTAGTGCCTTTCCGGTTATAATTCTGTCTCCTGTAGTGGTCTGTTTTATAAATATTTTATTCTCTCTTCTCTTTTTTTCCTTTTAGTTTTTCTCTTTGATCCATATGATTTTATATCTGGCTATAAAACTCACTTTTTTTTCTTTTAACTCAACAAAATACAGTCATGGATGATCCTTTTTTTTACTTTTTTTTTTCAAAACTCTGTCTCTGACTTGAACATCTCTTTTTATCTCATAATCCATGTTCAGTTTCACTAATACAATTAGTTTATTGCTTAATCTTTGGTTACATTGTTGCTTTTCTTTTGCTTTTCAAAATTTATCTTCCCCTTTCTATTTCACAAGAATCTCATATGAGTTCACTCTTATTTTTTATGTGTTCCTGTTCTGTTGTCTACTGCTTAACTTCTTCTGTGCAATAGAAAATATGCATTCCTTCGTAATTGCTTGTTTCTTGCTTCAACAGTCACCCACTTCATCTTGTCTACATCTACATGATTACTCTGCAATTCCCAATTAAGTGCCTGGCAGTGTGTTCATCAAACCACCTTTGAGCTATTTCTAGTGTTCCACTCTCGAACAGTGCAAAGAAAAAATGAACATTTAAAGCTTTCTGCGCAATCTCTGATTTCTCTTATTTTACTATGATGGATGTTTCTCACTATGTAGGTGGGCACCAAAAAGTATTTTCATGCTCTGAGGAGGCAGTTGGGACTGATCTTTTATGCGAAGTCCCTGCTGCAATGATATCACCTTTGCTTCAATGATTCCCAACCACAATCATACATCATGTCTGTTGCACTCCCTCCTCTATTTCATGATGATACAAAATGAGACACCTTCTTAGAACTTTTTCAGTGTCCCCTGTCAATCCTATCTAAAGTGAATCCTACATTCCACAATTCTCCAGAAAAAGGCAGATAAGCATAGTGTAAGCAGTCTAGTAGACCTGTTGCATCTCCTAAGTGTCCTGCCAATAAATCACAGTGTTTGGTTTTCTTTTTCCCCACAACATTACATACATCACTCCAGTTTAAGTTATTCATAACTGTAATCCCTAAGGAGTTGGTTGGATTTACAGCCTTTAGATATGTGTGATTTATTGTGTATCCAAAATTTAGCAGATTTCTTTTCATGTGGACGACTTCACACTTTTCGTTATTTAGAGTCAATTGTCTTTTTTTGCACCACACAGGTAAACTGTCTACATTATTTTGCAATTGGTTTTTATCATCTGATGACTCTACAATATGCTAAATGACAGCATCATCTGCAAACAACCTAAAAGGGCTGCTGATATTGTCTCCTAAATCATTTATGAAGATCAGGAATAGCAGAAGGGCTACAACACTTCCTTAGGGAATGCCAGGTGTTACTTCTGTTCCATTTGATGACTTTCAGTCAATTACTACAAACTGTGATCTTTCTGACAGAAAACCACAAATCCAGTCACACAACTGAGATGATACGCCACAGGCACACAATCTGATTAGAAGTCACTTGTGAAGAATGGTGCCAAAAACCTTCTGGAGATCTAGAAACATGGAATCAATTTCAGGTCCCCTGTCAATAGCACTCATCACTTTGTCAGAATAAAAAGCTAGTTGCGTTTCACAAGAACGATACTTTCTGACTCCAAGTTGGTTATTAGTCAATTATTAGTCAATAATTTTTTTTTCTTTGAGGTAGGTCATAGTTTTATTCTATTTATATTCTTTTTCATAGTTTCAACTTGTTCTGCTCATTTTTATTATTTATTCTTAACTGAAATTACCCTTAATCCTTCCAACTTCATCTCGTCTTCATTTTCTCACTTTTGTGTGTTACTGGGTTCCTTATTTTAATAGTTGCTTATGTTTGTTGTATTTACCATTCTATGGTTAGGCACTACATGTTATTTCTAAGTTTTCTGCTCTCCTTCACTTCTTCTGGATTCTCCAGTACTAGTGGTGCTTTCGTCACATCACTATTTTGTTATTTTTTGTTCCTTTCTCTCCCCTTTCTTCATGCACAGGATATGCTTGAACAGTTGTTGTTATTATATTTACTGTTCCTACTGCTTTCAGTGTCCTCTACTTGGTTTCGTTCATCTAGTGTGTTCTTGTGCTATGGTTTTTCTCAGTAGATGTGTGTCTACACCTTTTTTCCTGAAAGTAACTTTCCTTCTGCTCCAGTTACAAGCATTATTCTTTTACACATTAAAATTGTGTTACCTGTAGCTTGTTATGTTTTCCCCATATTGTTAAGCAAAGTATTTAAGCCTCTTTTCATGTGCCACATCTGTTGTTTTTTAATTTGTTTTCTGTACGGATCATATCTGGCCTGCATGTCATAGTGCAGTTATTTACATCTTACTGCATATTCTGCAGCTTGCTGCATTGCTGACTTCACACTTTACTTTCTCTACATACTATGATTTTCTTTTATAACTGTGTATCTTGATTTTTGTAACTTGGTGTATTTGGCAATCAATCTTGATGATCGTATACGTGTATAACTGTTGGGCTGTCCACTCACTATCTGCTACTGAAATTCTGTTTATTTTTCTTCTCATGTTTATGAACAATGACACACAGCATCACTGATTTGTATTTTAGTTCATAAGTACAATCAACAAAGTGCACCCTTTGAGGGTAGGAAGTATTCAATAGCAATAGATTGGAATAGTGCCTTATTACACAGGTCCAAATAATGGCAAGTACAAATACTGACTTTAATGATGCAGATAAATTATTTTAGGGTACTACTGTTGAATTACTGTATTCTAATGCAAAGAAGAAAAGCAAAGTTTGCAGACACTATCATTTCTTTTTATTTCATACTGTCCGGCAGACCATGTTTCTGTGGTATGTTTCTTCTTTCTTTTTTCACTGATTTTGAACAAATGTAATTCTATGTTTCATCTTGATTTACTAGAAAAATGCATACAACTT
The DNA here is from genome assembly GCF_023864275.1 of Schistocerca cancellata. NCBI lineage: Eukaryota > Metazoa > Arthropoda > Insecta > Orthoptera > Acrididae > Schistocerca > Schistocerca cancellata. The sequence continues at coordinate 541,738,577 of NC_064627.1, forward strand.
CTAAAGTGAATATACACCCATCTGCAAATTACTCTTTGAAAATCATGCACAGGACACTTGTCATCATTAAATGTAAAATTTTGTCTTCCATTGTTTATTGTTCTTGTATTCAACATTCTTTTATAATTTCGAATTTTTCTGCCAGTCTTATATTTATAATTCTCTAAGCATGTTGCAAAAAGCAGATTTTTTTTTACATCCGAATAATTGTATCCTACTGATTTTTCTTTAATATAAAAATATTATTTATTCTATTTTTATTTTTCCTCTTATTTTCCATTTGATGACAATTGCTACATTCCTGTCACATCTTCCCAGCTCTTCCATTCATACTTGCAATCATTTAATCACTAGCATCATGTTCTCGAATTTTACTGTCTTATCTTCTTCCCTTGTGAAGTATGCTGTCCCCTTGTAATTCTATCTTCCTTTATACAATCACAGTCTCTCTTTCATTTTTTAAGTATTTCTTTTATCTCTTACTACTTTCAAGTTATCTGCGATTATTTTTATGTATCTGTTATATTTTTCATTCTATATCTCCTTTACTTTTTCCTCCATTATGATTTCTCAAGTTCTGCACATATTTGGAAAAATTTTAAAATTTTCAAGTGTTTTGTCTCATCTGCTGTCATTCACAGTATAACTCACTCTTTTCTCTGAGACTGTTCTTCAAATATGTTTCAACTTCATATATATCAATCAAGTTTCCATATTTGCAGTTTTCTTTTCTAGTTACATTTTTCTCTCTCTTTTATTTAATAATCCATGACATACTCTCTTCTGTTTCGTTCAATTTAATAGTTTTGGCACACATGTCTCTATGAAACATAAGTGTTATTTCTTGTCCATTCTTCATTGTTTTTTATCAGTTTTCTTTGTATCATATTGCATTTTTATTCTGTACTCCCTTTAAGAACTTCTTCTACCTTCTATCCTTACCTAGCTCTTTTCGTTACAAGAAATGTAAGTATTATTTGCTGTAAATTGCAATTTCTCAATTAATATTAAATTCATTCTCTAATAGATTGGCATATTAGAACAATTTAATTGCTTCAAGGTGCAGATAGTTTCCTAACTCTTTACTCTACAAGACAAAATCAGGAATATAACAGAAATGCATGTAGAACTCTGTATCATTACATTCCATAATTAACAGATTTTTTATTGTGCCACTAGAACCTCAACATTAATGGAAATTATATTTGCACATCCCACAATATAGTTTCCATTGTGTATTTAATGTTTCTATTATTATTTCAGTTCCCAATTGTGTTTTATTTGCCCCTGTAAGAATTCATTATTTCCCTTTTCCAAAATATTTTCTTTCTCCTTTTCTATGCATTTCAGTTTCTTTTTCCCCTTTTCCTCTTCTGCTACCCTTTCAGATTTAGCTCCATTATTTATCTGAGGTCCTATTTTCTTTTAATTGTCCACTATTTCTGTCACTGTCATTTAATAATTTCTCTGATTCTACATGTTCTTTTTTTATTTTATTTTTCTTTATTTATGCTACTAAATGTTTCCTTTTTATTTGTTTTTAGTGATATGTACTAAATTATAATTTGCTTTTCTCAAATATTTTACTTTTAATCATTTTTCGTTGTGTATACGCTCTCATATCCATAATTCTGTCTCTTTCTTCTCATATATAATATCATACTATAAAGAACTCTATTAATTTCACATATGTTATCTTCATTTAACTTTATTCTCCCTTTTCTTTTTTTTTCATATATTACCTTTTCAAAATATTTGTATAAGTGAGGATTTCTCTGCATTCCACTCACAACTTATGTTTATCATTTATCAATGGAATATTGATATAATGATGCAAATAACCAAAACCATCATTTTAGCAGTATTTTCTTCTGAATTTTCTATTAGAATTTAAATTAAATGTTACGCATTATAACATTTTAACCTATTTCAGTTGCTAAAACTCTGCTGTTCCCTTTTCTCTTCAGTTTCATTAACTCTCATTCCCCATATGTCTGAATTAAAGAATGAGGAGTCTACTGCTTGTATCTACAGCTTTCTGTGTCTGCTATTTATTTTCCAGACATTAACTTACCTTCTTAGCATTGCCATTCTCTTTAGCTCCTTTCCGTACGTCTCTCATACAAAAGCATCATGAGTTTCCACATTCAGCTCACATCTTGTGTCGTTATCTCTGGTATCAGTTTTATTTTCTACAGATATACTTTCAATATTATTCCATAATCCAAGTATCATTTTCCTGATGTTTTTCCTCTGTTTTTAGCTTGATCACTAATCTCTCTTTATTAATCACACATAAAGTGTTCTTTCCCCCTTTCTTTATTCATTTTTTTTTTTCAAATTCTTTGCTTTAAACTATTTCAATGGGGCTCTTCACAACTCTCTGTTTAAACTACTTGTTGTTTGACATATGTTGTGTGGCACTACAGACTTGCCTTCTCAGCTACACCTTTGTTAAGGTTAAGGTTCAAGAAATGGTGAAAGGACTGCTAACCCAGACAGAATGTGGTTTGTCCACTGTGGCTGAAGCCAGTTAAATGCGCTGCTGGCTGTTCTTCTTGGTGGGTTATGCATGTATATTGCACTACTCAAAAACAGAAAGTGAACTGACTTTCCATCACGGCACACTACCAAAATTGGACAGTTCTTATATGATGCTGAAAGACCTGTTTTGAGGAACTTCCAAGGTGTGAAGTGTCAGCTGACAATAAGTTTAATCAACACTTGTTGCGCTGAGCCACATTTAATAAATACACCACTCCTGTTGTCCTACAGATCACTTTCCTTTCACTGTTATTCAATTTTTTCATTATATCTGATTTCTCTGTACAAAATTATATTTTTCAGTATTCTCAAATGTTACTTTTTATATTGCTTCTTTAGCTTTTTAGCTTTGGTTTATGTACTCCACTATTGTCTATTTCAAACTATTCCTTTTTTTCTTACTTTGTTTATTTATAACTTAACTCACCACATAGAGGCACTGAGTTGCTGACAGCCTCAATGTAACAGAAGGCTAGATATTCAGCTATCAGACTAAGTCCTTAATCGGATGTAGAAAAAACACATGCAGTCACACAAACACAACTCACATACACACATGGCCACTGTCATCTCTGGGTGCTGAGGTCCAACTGCATTATTCTTTGTTGTGCCTACCTGTAGCTCAATGCCTCCTCTGTGCGATGAGTAGCAATCTGTCCTTTCCATACTATTGTTATTCTGTGCTGGATTTTCTGTTGTTTAACTATTATTTTACTTGTTTCATAGTGTCCCTATTTTGACAGATTCATTTTTAATTTTTACTCATTTTTCTCTTGTCAAATACGTCATTTGACTTACTATCTGAAAGCACGTGTGTTATCTGTGCCACATTTCACTAAATGGGCTAATTTATATATAATGCACACTATTGTGCTTTATACACACTTTACCCTTCTTTTAGACATATCTTTCACATACAATATTACCTTATTTACACATCTTCATTAGACATGTCATCTTTGTTTTCTCCTATCAGTTTTCCTTACCTGCTCCTCTCATCTCCAATGTTACATTCCCTTATCATTTCCATATTTATTAGTTTTCATTTTCTGGAATGTCCTTGGTATTAGTTTGTACTCTCCATGCCCCTTTACTTTCCTGTTCTGTTACAATTATCCCTTTCCATTTTCCAGCATAAGATCTTTCCAAAGCCTTTAGTCTTTCTTTTATTATTGTCTTTCCTATGTTTATGTTGATTTTTCTCTCTATATTCTCCATATATCTTTGTTCTCATCTTAATTAGTCCTATATGTCCAATCATTTAAAGTGTATTTTTGGGTATTACATCAGCTCCTTCCATTACTCCTGTCTTTCCATTTGATATTCTCCTTTCTTAATGTCACTGTAAATACTTATCATTTACCTTGACACTCATTCCTTTATACTTTCTAACGTCTTTCGCTCTCACCTGCTACTGTTTTTATTGTTTCATCTCTCTCTCTCTCTCTCTCTCTCTCTCTCTCTCTCTCTCTGTCTGTCTGTCTGTCTGTCTCTGATGTTTTTGTTATAGTGTCAGCAGAGTTATACAGTGATGCAGTGCCAACTAGGTTGAACTGCATCTCTGACCACATTTCTGAGTTTTCTTAGTTTTTTATCATTCTTCCTGGTCATAGTTACGTGGTTCACTTTTCGTGCCTCTTATTGTTTTCTTTATTTTTTTATCTAGTCTGTTGTTTTGTTCTCCTTCTTCCATTTTTCTTCTGTTTATGCTAGTGCTTACAGAATTTCTGCTCATATTCGGTATTTTCTCTTTTTTACAATATTCCTCCATATGCTACACATCTTTGCAGTCTTGCATACTTTTTCCCAGCTTTTCTTCTGTCATGTTGTTTCTGTCAGTTGTTTTACACATTGCTTACCTTCTTTCTTTAGCTCATTTCATTTTCTCACTGTAGTCTTATTTGCATACTTCATTCTTTCTGTCTGTATGAGACCTTTTCCCATTTATACTATCATCCTTTCCTCACTTGTCCTCACTTGACACTTCTACCACACTTTTATTTGTTGTTACAATTCTTTTCTTTGTCTGATCCACTGTGCCTTCACAAAATTTCAGGATCTCATGTAGCACCAGAATAATGTTCAAAAAATTTCATTTAATTTTTCATAACTGTCACTCCAGATTCATTTCTGTTAATGATTATTAAATAATAATTGTGAAAGTTAAAAATGAGATCTATACTTGGAATTCAAGACATTTAACTACTGTCACTCAAAACAAAAGTCAAAACTGTTGTGATAAATAGCAGTTCCATTTGAAGTTATGAATTACTGAAAGAGAGCAGAAATATTCACTGTATTTTGACAGTGAACATTTTCCCCCTCCTCTACAGAAAAATTGAGAAACTGAGCTGAAGTAAACACTTATAACTATGCTTTAACAAAGCTCGTGAGAAGACAGAGCTATTTTATTTCAGTCTGTTCTGTTCTATACTACTGTTAATCTTTAATTTGTACATGTTACGAAGAAGTTTCTGAACAAATCTGGGAGTTGAACAGATATTATTTCTTATTTTATTCTTCATAACTTTTATTATATACTATTTTTGTCAGAACTAGGTCATAATGGAATTATATATCAGTTTATGAGACAGAACTGATGGCAATTTTCAGAAAGTGAAATTTTTAGTACTGGTGACAGACACACACAAGGTTTTCTCAAGTGAACCTTTACTTTGATACAATCAATTCTATATAGCTCACTGTTCTGAATTAATCCAATTCATAGTGTTGTTCTTCCACACATTATCCTCTACAACTGTTTTTCTGCTTTGCTACTATGATCTTATTCAATGCACTTGTTTTTCATCCATCTGTATTCTGACTTAAACTGTTATTCAACATTTTTATTGTAATATCAAGTTTCTTTGTGTTCATACCATAGGATCTCCATATTAAGTTTACTTTGTTTCCATTTCTCTTTTACCCATTAACATGAAATAATATATACAGCTATATACTAAATACTATCATCTTGTGTCCTGACTTTTCTGCCTCTTTCTCTAAGCCTCATATAGTATAGCAGTCTTAGTTTCTACTTATGTTATTTTTCTCAAATATTTATGAGTATAGACTGTATATGAAGAGGGAATCTGAATAAAATTTGTGGTGTTTCTAACAAATGTTCTAGTCACTGTGGAAAATTTATGCAATCAGTTGCATGGATCAGTTATGTCTCCTGAAATATTAGAATGTCTCCCAGAAGAATTTCAAGAACAAACTGTGTTAAACTTAGAAATTAGGTTATTACAGGTACATATGCACTGTGAATTTCCAAATACATCAAAATGACAATGGTAGTGATCTTGGTCAGCCTAAATCATGCACCATTACACACAAGTGTATCATAGTACCAAGCGAGAGGTCTGGATCAATGTTCCCTATCTTGCAATACTAATTTCTGTATCATTGCTTCCATTTATCATTCAAAGCTTGTCATATAATGCAAAAAGTTGCTTTTTCAATCATTTTTAACATCTTTTGTGACAGATGTTTTACTGATTCACAGAGATGGTTTTTTTTTTAATCATAAAGCAAACCCTCTTATTTCTTACCTCCTTCTTTTCACTGAACATGTATGACTGTCTCTATATATGCTCACATGTTTGTTTCCCATGAAAAACGTCTCCCTTTCTCAATTTGCTTTCTACTCCTGTCACTTATTTATACAGTTGCAATATCCTGGCAATTCTCATTTATCTTAACTAACCCCTATCCATGTTTGTAACACACTATTCACTGTCATCTACTTCCATTTCACCTCTCTGCACTTTTGTGATTTCTCAGTGCTTTGTAAAAAATGGTGTAACTGTTGACTTGATGATGGCTATGACTGAAAAACAGACTTCTCTTTTCCTTTTTATTATACTTGATGACAATCACTAGTTTTAGTTTTACAGTGACCAGTTTCAGCTGTGATCTATTGCCATGTACTTATACTGATATTATGCTGTACATTACTGATGCGCCTTTGGGTGCTGAGCAGAGGTGTTAATTCTGTTTTATGAGGAACTGCAATATTATGATGAACAACCCATCTGTCTTCTTGTATGGACAAAATGGATGATTGTCATTAGTTATGCAATTTTTTCACTTGTGCAGGCGTTTTCCCCTCAATGAACTTCAGCTTTTTCAGATTTTTTATATTTTTTCTTCCACTTCTGTGTCAAGTTTAAACAGTTAACTTATTATCTCTTTTTGCTCATTTGCACATATTTGAATTTCTATTTTTACATGGAATATTCACCACAGATGACTTTGCTTTGTTTCACTTCATTAACTTAGATATAATTTTCCTAGTGATATCAAGTTTTCATTGTTTTCTTCTTCATATCAAATTTTGTACTTCCAGAGTACTATGAAACTAATGCTGTAAAACCAATGACAGTGCAAAAATTATTATGTGAATTTGTACTAAGCTGTAATACTCAGTAATGCTCAGTTTGTTCAGTAATTCTGTGAAACAATAAGAGAAAGAAAAGAAGACTGTCTTTTATATTCATTTTATGTGCTTGTAATATTTTTTTCATCTCTTGATTAATCAGAAGGTTATCAAGTGCATGTGGCCCTAGAAATACTGATATGAAACAAATTTATAGAGAGAAAGAATTGTTTTGTATATTACTCGTTATCATTTATAATATAACCTTTGGTTTAAATTGCCTCTCTCTTCAATATATGCTTCATTTCCCATCATTAGTTTGAAAAGAGTTGTAGCTGTTGTTGGAGCATGATGGAATAAAATATTGCTTAAAAATTTTAAACAATCATAAATAAAGCATGTGAAAACAATTTGTTTTTCCTTCCTTTGTTCCATATTCCATTACATATCTTCAGATACTTCAAACTTTTTTTATATATTTTAAATATAGCACATTATTGTTGACAAATAAAGATGGCAGTGCCATTGTTTCATGTTTGAATCTGTGGGTTATTTTGCTATTAAATCAATATGCATCAATTCTCTACAAATTATAAAATTCTGCAGAATTGTCTTTGGATGCTGAGCTTACATACTTTGTTTGAAATTGCCTTGTGCTTGAGTTTAGAAGAAATTAGACAGTTCCTCATTTTCAAGTGCCTGTGGATTATTGCTTGAATGAAAAAACTGCAACTGACCAATTTTTTAAGCCTTATTTGACAACCCAGATTTTGCAAGCAGGTATGTCTCCAGCAAAACAATTGCCTGCTGTCATTGTTTAGGCTGTAAATGAAGCTTCTAGTGTGTTTGCCACTCCCATGGACATTGTGAATGAACAGGCCCTGTTTTCCAACAAAAGTCGCAAACGTATTAGGGCTTTTCAATAAAGCTGCTCTGAACCTTTGTTAAGGCATTAGATTGACACATGGAGGATAGATTTCAGTCCTGCATCATGTTATGACATGAGCCTTTATTTCTCAGATTTACCAAAGAATATTAGTTATAGTTTCCATGAAAGATCTTGATTCCAGTTACATGCATGAAAATGATAGTTCATAATCGCATACAAGTAGTAGCATTTATTTTTTGAAACTTGTGTTCTTCATGTGGGTACCTTCAGAAAAACATTAATGGTTTTTATATGAGCATGTTGGAATCATATCACATGTCACTGATCTTGAGTTCTCAATGGCATCGAGGAATTCATAACCTGATTATGTACTTTTCCATAATAGAGGACCTCATTAGCTCTCCAGGCAAAGAATTTAAAACAACCTATGTGATAAGCAGTGAGACTGACAAACTAGTAAATAATGTTCTTTAAAAATCACCCTCACAGTGACAGGAATAAAAACTTTTGTAGGATTATATACAAGCATTCCATATATAAGATGCATGCCTTTAAGTGGACTACAGCTGCTTCAAAATGATTTTACAACCTAAAGTTATTGAGTTTGTACTTTCCTATCAGTCCTTTTCTTGGAAGTTATGGTCTACAACTAAAACATTTGTTTTGGACAATATGTGTCAATCTGCAGCATGCTATGTTTATCCTTACAAATATTCCACAATAGAAGCACTTGCATATTTTTATTCCAAGTTGCCAACTATTTAGATGTCATAGATGTAGACGGATACATCATATTTGCAGCTAAACATTTTTCACATGTTTGCCTGACTAGTGCAATTATAAAAATGCATGCAATATTTGGTAACTAGTGCCGGCCAGAGTGGCCGAGCGGCTCCAGGCACTACAGTCTGGAACCACACAACCGCTATGATCGCAGGTTCAAATCCTGCCTCAGGCATGGATGTGTGTGATGTCCTTAGGTTAGTTAGTTTTAAGTAGTTCTAAGTTCTAGGGGACTGATGACCTCAGAAATTAAGTCCCATAGTGCTCAAAGCCATTTGAACCGTTTTGGTAACTAGTAATTCCTTTCCAATCAAGGCTTTTTTTCTGGATTCACTGGCAACAGGTTTCAGTGCGTACATTTCTATGAGTTAAACAAACAATGATAAAGTTCTTATAATTATGATCACAGTTTACATAACATGTGCACTGATTTGTTTCATAATCACCAATGAGAAAAGATGTTTTTATTTTAAGATAGTGAGAAAGAACATCTGAGGGCCTAAAAAAACTCAGCAAAAAAGACAACAGAAGGCTTTGTCCTCTGGAAAAGAACAACAACAAAAATCGTGTTGTACTAAATTACATATTGCAGTTGAAAGTTCATGGAATATGCCTACATACCCTCAAATTTCTTCTTTTTCACTTTTCTTCTATTTTATACTTATCTCTCTCTCTTTGAATGTTTTATAGAAACTGATATTATGATATATTTAGATAAAAAGAAAGAAAATGAAACCAAGCACTAAATATGGGAGCTCAATTCAGTACTGAATTACTACATCTACACCTACATACCATTCATCATTTCTAGAAAATATCAGACATAAATTTAAATCTGCAAGTAATTTTTTTGTTGTGTGCTCCTTTCGAGTTCTACACTTGAAGTAACATTACTTCAGATTATAAAATGCTGCTTTAATATGTTGATTTTGTATCCTCTGTGGAATTCCTGATTATATTTGATGTGTCAGTTGAAAGATCAACCTGATTAACAAGAAAAGGTGTTGAAATGAGAAACAGGGTAAATAATTTCAAGAGAAGTCCCGACAGTTTAAAATGTAAGAAGTGCAGTTACATTTCCATTCATAATTGTTTAGTTACTTCTTCACTTACAATCCATATATGCAGATTGAAGTAACAAATGAGCATCTTACCAAGGCCTGGATTTGAGCCTGGTCTCTTGCTCACTTGGCAAATGAGTTAACTGCTATGCCACCCTGGCACAGTGGCTTTGTTGAACTGCACAGACTGCCCTAATGTGCCTCTCTCCTCAATCCAAATTCCCCTTCAAGCCTCACTCCACTTGATATTCACCCTAATCTCAAATCTTTGCAAAGGCTCTCCAGCTATATTGGAATAGCACCTCACCATCAAATGTAACAGGGGATCCTGCCTGAAATCCAGGTATAGGTGCTTTAATCAAGTGACTCTGTATGGTTCCAGAGATATTTTAAAATCTCAGACAACTTTGGTGCACATATGCAGATGGAAGACATAGATGTTTGTGACTTGAAACAGTCTCTGAAAGCATACAGTTCCATTTTATTAAAGTACCTATTTCTGGGTTTCAGACATAATCCCCTCTTTCATGTGATGCTGATCAGTACAGATGGAGAGCCTCTGAATTGCTGTTTGAGTTCATCGAGAGTACCAAGTGGGCTGAGGCATGAATGGTAATTTGGATTGATGAGGGAAGTGTGCTAGGGTAGTCTGTGCGGTTGTGCCAGGATGACATAGTGGTTACCACATCTGCCTAGTGAACAAGAAACCCAGGTTTGAATACCGACCTCACTAAAAAATTTTCATTCATAACTTCCATCTGGATACATACATTACAGACATTTGAAAACTGAAAAGTTCTCTGGAAACATGCCGTTTCATTTTTCATTTACCACCAATAAAATTCATCTACATTCCTATAGCATTTAATGGCCATTCACTGACTATTCTGTTCGGTATATTATAATACCACATTGTGTAAGCAGACCCAAGTTTACAGGTTTCAAGCATTTAATGCCCATCAGCTCAATATGCTCTCACTTGCATTTGTGTTTTGACTGACTGAGTGCAACAGCTGGTGGTTGTAGCAATGATGGCTGAAAGTACACAAGACTTATGATAGTCACAATACAACATGATTCACTAATTTGGTGGAACAGTGTGAATACAGTTGTATATAAGCTTTGTTCTGTGTACTGTGTACTGTGTACTGTGTCTTCATGATAAAGAAGGCATACAAGGAGGATTCACAATCCCCTTAAAGAAAGAACCTTTAGTTATCTTTCCCTCAGGTAAACACCTCTATATGATGTCTAAACATTTTCTTCTGTTATAATGAAATATTATGGGTGTACACCTATCATGAGCAAAAATCAACAAAGCAAGCAAATATATTTTGAGGATTTAAATGCATTTTGTAATATTTAGTTACCTCTTTGATGTGAGCACCACTGTCAATTACTGAGAAATTATGGGATTTAAATCCCTTTCAGCCATAAAAGCAGGTCTTCCACGGTTTCTTCCAATCGCTCTGCGCATGTATGTTGTTTGGCTTTCATTCACAGCTGGCCATAAGTCCTCTGTTAAAGTGATTATTACATTTTCCATTGAGGTTTATAATATCTGATTATTATACCTGCTACCTACAATTTTCATAAAATTTTCTGGGTGGATCTGATTTTTACATTATACTTATTTCATTAATTTTGGATGGTTGTTAGGAAACTGTGACTCTTTATGAAATAAAAGATAAATTTAAAACAGTTATTTGTGAGAGATAGATAATAGCTTTAATCTCTCTTTTGTACATTACTGCATAAGATGTTTCCTTCTTTGTTGATAAAATTATTTAATTGGACAGATAAAAAAAATCAACTCACCAAGTCACAGCAGAACATACACATGAAAGACTGTTGTCACTGGCAAGCTTTTGAAGCCAGCAGCTCCTTCTTCAGGCAGAATGGTTGAAGGGGAAGGAAGAAGCATGAAGGAAAAGGACTGGAGAAGTCTATGAAAAGGGATAGATTTCAGGAAAGTCACGCAGCACCTCGAGTTAGGGGAGACTTACCGCACAGGATGAGAAGGAAAGACTGATTGTTGAAGACTGCGCCATATGAGATTTAAAAACCTGAGAGCTTAAAGGTGGAAGACAGTGTAATATGCAAGGCAGAGATTACTACTAAAACATTGTGGACGAGTTAATAAGAGTGAAAAGCTAAGTGCATTGTATGTAAAAGAGGTGGGAGGGGGGCATTGAAAAAGAGATGGGAAAGACAATGAAAGATGTAGAAAACTAAATCGGAGTGAAACAAAGAGTAGTAACAGTGAAGAAAAGCTGAGATGCAAGAAATTAACATAAATTAAGGCCAGTTGGGTGGCGAGAACCAAGGACATGTTGTAGTGCTAGTTCACACCTTCGGAGTTCTGAGAAACCGGTGTCTGGATGAAGAATCCAGATGGCATGTGTGGTGAAACAGGCATTGAGGTCACAAATGTCATGTTGTAGAGCATCCTCTGCAACAGGATATTGCACGTTGCCAGTATAAACCCTCTGCCTATGCCCATTCATCCGAATTAATAATTTGATGCTAGTCATGCTGATTTAGAAGGCTCAACAGTGTTTACAGAATAGCTGGTATACGACATGTCTCATTTTGCAGGTGCGGTGGGGACGATCACAGGGGTAGGGGCCCTAGGGTAGGGAGATGGGTGCAGAAGGAGCATAGGGTCTGCAAGAATGCTGCAGAGACTGGAAGGGCAATGGAAAGCTATTCTAGGTGTGGTGGGAATAATTCCAGACAGAATGGATCTCATTTCAGATCATGATTTTAGGAATTCACGGCCCTGTTGAAGTAGCTGATTAACACATTCCAGACCAGGATAATAATGAGTCACCAATGGAGTGCTCCAAATCTGTTTTGTGGAAGGATCAGCGGTACCAGGATTGGATGTGATGACCCAGTAAATTAGCTTTTTAACTAGGCTGGTGGGGTAATTATGTGCAGTGAAGGCTGAGGTGAGAACAGTGGTGTATTGCTCTAAAGGGTCTGCATCCAAACAAATATGTTTGCCTCAGATGCCAAGGCTGTATGGGAGGGAATGTTTGACATGGAAAGGATGGCAACTGTCAAAATGTAAATACTGTTGTTTGTTGGTAGCTTTAATGTGGCCAGAACTGTATATCTGGCAATCAGTGGGGACTAGATTAACAATGGCTTTTCTTAACTGTAACTACTCTTTGCTTCACTCCATTTTCGTTTTCTACATCTTTCGTTGTCTTTCCTGTCTATTTTTCACCACTCTCCTCCCACCTCTGTTCTGTACAATACACTTATCTTTTCACTCTTATTATCTCATGCACGATGTTTTAGTAGTAATCTCTGTCTTGCAAATTACCCTATCTTCCACCTTTAAGCTCTCAGGATTTCAAATCTGATCCAATGCAGTCCCCAGCAACCAGTCTTTCATTCTCATCCCATACGGTAAGCCTCCCATGACCTGCAGTTTTGGGTGACTTTCCCGAAATCCACCCCTTTTCCTAGATTTCTCCGGTCCCATTTTTCACCCTTCTACCTTCCCCTTCAACCATTCTGCCTGAAGAAGGAGCCACTGGCTCCAAAAGCTTGCCAATCACAACAGTCTTTTATGTTTGTGTTCTCCCACCACTTGGTGAGTAGATTTTTTATCTGTCACGTTGAATAATTTTCTTTCTTAGTGAATTACAATCTGAATAGGTTTTGCTTATGTTTTATCATATTTTTTATATTCAGTATTGATGCTGGATTGTTATTGAACATCTTGAAACAAAACTCTCCTTCAGAAAGGTTATCTTAAAGTAATTGCAGAGTGTTGGAAAAATATCGCTAATCCAATCTTTTCACTAGATCTTGTCCATAACTGCCTGGTAGTTTAATACAATGAAATAAAGGTTTGAACACACCAGCAGACAATTCCCTCCATCATTCTCTTGAGCCACAAAAAGCATTAGTGACATCCAAACTGATCTTTAAATTTCATCATGTAACACAACTGATGCTGACAGGGATGCACACATGAACTACACATACGTTATGTTTGGTTTGAGATGAATTGAGCTCCTTATAAATATTTTCTTATTTAGTCAGCAGTGTGCATTTGGCAGAAAATGGATGCAACAGTGTAAGCACAGGACATTTTTGTTGTGCTACTGATGCACATCAATAATTGTTACTAATTGTTAACAGACATCCCCTACAATAACAAGAATGATTAGAAATTTTGTGAAGTAATGTAAAATAATATTACATATTTCTTACATACAAATATTCCAGTAATTAGATTAATGAGTGATCTAATGATATATCAGTGATAATCTGGTTGATGAACTGATGAAAAAAGTTGTGCAATAGATTATATCAGTGAGAATTAATTTTAGACCTTGTTCATCCCTTAAAACCTATTGACATATTCCACAGTCTGTTTCCAGATAGGCACTCATTGGCAATGGAAGTATGAGCAACACTGAAGGAAACATAAAACAGTTAAATATGTATCCTGAATTTTCAGTATAAAATTTCCTGTTTTGACAGTTTTAGGGAGGAGCAGAAGAAGATAGGAGAAGTCATAGAAAGTAGTCAGAAGCTGCCAGACCTTTAATTATGAAAGAGTTTTTTATAGTGTTGAAAAATTAAAATGTATAAATAATGATTTTGCTAACAGTTTCATGAAAAGAAAAGCAGCTTCATGGCAAACATTATAGCATTCTCAAAAACATTCTGGTATGTCAAACTTGTGATGCTAATTATACCTGTCTATGGATGTCAATCTAAGTACTTACACATCTGATAATGAATTACTTAAGAGAGCTCATTTTAGTCTCTGAAAATTTTTGTCTCTCCTATTTACCAGTTATGCCTAAAGAGAGAACATATCTTTCTGAAAACTTTAAACCTTTATTTAACTGTTTCAAATGTACACTATTTTTTGCAGTTTTTCTACCCTTTCAAATTTCTGTCATTCAAAGTTTTAATTTTTTTTAAATTGTTTTTTTTTCATAATGTAAATTCTGTAACTGTATTTACTAAACATCATTTAGGCTATGGTAATAACATTACCTGATGGCAACTGCTGCAATCCTGACTTGATCCTCACATTTAAAACAGACAATTTAATTTTTTAAGTAATAGCTTTGTTAAGCCAGATGTATACAGATTTAGAAACACAGGTGATTTTTCCATATACATGAAGTTTTCCAAGTTATTTTTTACAAAATGGAAAATATTTATCAATTTTATTTAATTCTTTGCTGAAGACTGATCTTTAACATACTTTCTTTATGACTTAAATAAAAAATTAAGTTAAGTCACTGCCATACTTTTCTTTGTAATTGATAGACAGCTGTACAAACTAATCACAGTAAAAATCTGCTAAGTTAAAAGATGAATTTTTAGTATGTTTATTGAAATAGAGAGTATATATTGAAATACTAATTTTAAATTTGTATCTATATTACTTTTACATTTTGTTATTTGAAATTGTCACTATACAAAGATATTAGTTTAAGTATCTTGGATAACCATTAGATGTTGGTAATGAAATTTTACCAATGTAACTCTGTTACTGTGTATTGTGATGCAAGTAATTGATTCCGCAGCCTTCTCCGGCAAAAGAAAGGAATACAGGAGATTGGTACTAAGACCCTGAGGAACATGAGAAACGAACGTATGTATGATGGGCCAAAATACACAGTTCCCTGTGCCTTAAAGAGTATTTCAGGTTTCTTGCTCAAGAAAATTGTATGTATTACATATGACAAAATACTTTGCATTAAAAAGAAGTAAATAGAATTGTGAATATGTCAAATGCTACAGTATTTTCTTGTACAATAAGGTATTTTTCTGCTCTGTATCAGACACACTTCTGTGTATGTTTTTATGGATTTTTGTGGTACATTAAACATATTTTTTATAACTGTCAGTCTGTTTTAATCTGAAAATTGTAGAGTGATTTGTTTGTAATCAAACCTACTGCCATCAAGACTATTCTATTTAATTTTACTTATTATTCCAATGTCACCAAGTTAATATGAGTGAAATATATATGTTTAAAAAGTGTATCTTACTAGGAAAGTATGTAAGAATACCAACCAAATATTTAACAATTATATTTTTATACATGAATGATGTTTACTTATCTTCATTTAAGAATTATTTTTAACTGTTTGTGCAAATAAAATAATGTTTACTTTCATTTCATAATTCAGCTTATTATCCCAGTGCAGCAGTTCATACCCATCTTCACTATCTAGACACAGTAAAGTGAAGAGGAAACTTTGAGACTTCCTTTTATTAACAAAGATTTACCTTCACACAAAGTTGCATGAATATTGCACTTGTACAGGGGTAAGGCCACTGTGTGTCAACATCAGGAGCTAAAGAACCAGAAAAGTCAAATTTTATATAAAATAGTTAAAATCATATGTTGAATGAAATGTTACTATCTCCACTGCACACTTACTTTTCTTTTCTCTAGTTACTTTCATAGTTTTATAAAATGGTCTACATGTAATTCCCATGATTATCAGTGAAAACAGACTTGCACTAGTCATAATCTGTTGTTAGTATACATTACAGAAGTTGTCTGCAGTGGCTGCTTGTTTTCTTAATATACAACATGACTTGCTCTGCATGCCTGATTGCTTTACTTCTGATAGGATTTATTAAACACAATACATTAATTAAAAAATGGATGAATTAATTAATGAGTTTGTTACCCTACATAAACACTACAATTTCATTTTTTGAATATGTGCCTTCATTCCATCAGTTGGTACCATTTTGTGCTCTATTTTGGCTACTTTTCTCTCTCCACTCAATATTGCACTTACATTGTCTCAAATACTATGGCAAAAATTTATGTCCATTTTCATCTTAGTGATCTGAATTTCCATTTGAAATGTACCTGGGTTCATGACAAAGCTGAGTAACTTTTAGTTCCGAACCTTTCTTTATGCGCAAGCTTTCTTCAAATTTGAGCAATCAACATCATCTCTCTTCCATTTCACAAATATTAGTGTCACACAGCCTGGCCTGAAGTTGAAAGACAAGTTACTCTCAATAACAACAGTCAATCCTGTTGTCTCTAACTAGTATTCCTGGGATAGTGGCATATCAAAATATAAGTACTTGAATATGGATTTTCTTTTCTAGCAAAGACAATATGGAACAAAAGCATCAACCGGATGCAACTCAGACAGTGATAAATCTCTCATCCTGTTCCATCAACAATGTGCCCACAGAAGCACTGGTAAATATGTTAAATTTCTCTGTCACACCAGAGTAGATCCCTATGGAACAAATCAAAGACACCATGAAATTAGCAGTCTGTCACACATCTGAGACTGAAGCTGAGGAAAAAGCAAGAAACTTTTTGAATTTCATTACATGATGAGCCATCAAACAACAGCTTCAGTCAGCCATGAAGAAAGGACAGATAACACAGAACTAAAGAAAAACAATGAAAGTGTAGTATTACAAATAAGACACCATGCAGTATAAAAATAGATGTAATACTTATTAAAACAACCCATCTACATCAAGAACTCAAGAATTAATACTGACATGGCCAAGGGACTCACTTCCTGAGCTCTAGTTCCGTCCACAACTTATAGGTTGCCCAGAATACACAAAGAAGACCATCCCTTAAGGCCAATAGTAAATTGGTTCACCTGGCCTACATAAAACTTGGAAAAGTATCTTGCCAGGAAATTAACTCCTCTGGTTGGCAAAATGGACTCCCACATGAAGAAGTCAATACACCTAATAGAACACATAAAGTGAGAGACAATTTTACCCACAGATATCATGGCCATCTTTGGTGGAAAGTCACTTTTTATCCAGTGAATAATTTTTTTTACTTCCTACATTATATTTCACCTGACATATGTGATCCATTTAAGATATGTTTGACATCAATATACTTCGAATGGCTTGGAAAATATTACAAGTAGAAAGACATAGTTACAATGTGTTCTCCCCCATCCCCTTTAGTAGCAGTCATATTCATGGAATCCCTTGAAGTTATAGCATTTTCTTCAGCTCCTGTATGCCCACACTGCTGGCTCAGATATGTGGGTAACATATTTGGCCCCATAGTTAGAAAGAGGTACACAGTTTTCACAAATATTTAAACTAGCTGCACAAAAAGATCCCATTCACACTTGACGTGGACAAGAATGGTGCTATTTCATTGCTAGACATAGAAGTATTTAGGACACTGGACAGTACACTAGAGTAAAGAGTATATCAACAGCCAACACACACAGACAGGTATTTACATGCTAAACCCCAAAACCATCAACTGTAGAAAAACTGAGATATCCAGTCATTGACCATTCATATGCAATGCCTAAGTGAAGCTCACAGTGTAACACCTGAGCTTAAAAGACTGCAAATAACATTTTAGGGCAATGTCTACAACCCCAAACTGATCCACACAGCCAAGCTAATGAATAAAAGAATGCAGGACAGGCAGGACATCAACAAACCACAGCTAGCAGTGCATTTACTGTGTGAAAATAGTGTCCCTTACTTAATTTGTAAACACTTTTATTGGGTTCACATCCAACCCATCTTCTACAGCACCCAGAAGGAGCAGGATGTGTTAGCCTCCACCAGTGACAAAGTAGGTGTGTTGCACACAGCCTGCATCTACAAGGTGGACTGTGAGTGGGGAAGAGTCTACACTGGTGAAACTGGCAGGCCAGTGGCAACTAGAGATGTGCCATGTTGACGCATCATCAATGTCAATTTCATTTTCATCATCGACATCAAAACTTCAATGGCTGATGATAATTTACTGCAAAACAGTGATCTGTTTAATATTAAATTATGACTTTATAGATCTGTGTAAAAGCAACATTTGAATACATCTGTTTTGTATTATCACGTAATAGGGGAGAGAGAGTGGCAGATATGATATGCGAGTTGGGATGGAAGTCATTAAAGCAAAGACGTTTTTCGTCACAGCGAAATCTATTTACGAAATTTCAGTCACCAACTTTCTCTTCCGAAAGCAAAAATATTTTGTTGAGCCCAACCTACATAGGTAGGAATGATCATCAAAATAAAATAAGAGAAATCAGAGCTCACACAGAAGGGTGTTCGTTTTCCCCGCATGCTGTTCAGGAGTGGAATGGTAGAGAGATAGTATGATTGTGGTTCGATGAACCCTCCGCCAAGCACTTAAATGTGAATTGCAGAGTAATCATGTAGATGTAGAGGTAGATGTTATCATATTTATTATTCAGTAAATGCGGAAATAACTAACATTATGTATTGTACAACTTTTTACTGCAGCTTGTAAGACTAGCATGTGTGCAAGGTGTTTCCCTTTCAGTTTATTGCATTGTTGACAGAGTGCATATCCTGCATTTGAGAACAGTCTTTCAGAAGCTGACAGTGTGGCTGTACAGATCAGATAATTCTTGAGGAAGATACCTATTGGAAGCTGCCACGTGTCCAGATGTCAACAACAATGAGAGAGGCGCCAGAGTTCCTAAAATAGTCATCACTGGAAGAGGCCATTATTAAGAATTTCTTCCCTCAGGTGCTGAGACCCCCTGTGCTTTATAGGCTACCAAAGATCCACAACACAGATTCTCCTCTTTTCCCTACTGTAAACACCATTTGGTCACCAACTTATAGCCTGACAAAATATCTGGCAAGTCTCCTTACACCACATGTGGGTGTTCAACCCCCAAGCAAAAATATGACAGCTCATGAGGCCTGTGTGGGACAATCTGGAGCATAGAATGCCTGGAGTGTACAGAATACCATGTCAGTGTGGCTGCTGCTATGTCAGCCAAACAGTACACACTGTGGAGCAATGCCAGATGGAACATGAGAGGTTTTTATGTTATCCTGAAAATTCAGCTGTGGCAGAACATGCTTTAGAAAATCAACACCGAATTCTGTTTGATGAAACACCTGTCATTATGAAGACGAAGGGATTTATGGATAGTGCTGTAAAAGAAGCAAACCATGGAAAATCCAGGATGGAATGTAACAATTTTATGAGAAGGAAAGTTGCCAGTTACCATATAGCAGAGATGCTGAGTCACAGATAGGCACAACAAAAAGATTTTCACACTTAAAGCTTTCGGCCAGTGGCCTTTATCAACAATACACACACATACTCACTAACATACACTCACATGTCTGTCTTTTGTTGACAAAGACCATTGGCTGAAAGATTAAAGTGTGAAAATATTTTTGTTGTGCCTGTCTGTGACTCAGCATCTCGTAATATGGTTATAAAAGAAGCTTAGAAATAAAAATACCTGAAAACAACATCAATAGGGATGGCAGATTGTAGCTCAGCACAGCTTGGGACCAAGCCATCATGAGGTTGAAGTGGTCACAACAGACATGGGATGAAAACGGTACCATATTTGATACGGAATCGAGCACCAGTGATGTCACAACCAGCAGCAGGGCTATATAATGGTGAGGCCATGGTGACATGGCAGTCATTAACCACTTGGCAATGGCTGAGGAGATCTTAGTCAAAAGCTAGTGGTATTTTAACCACCTGATGCAGCTGGAAGCCCAAGACAATTTTATTAACTCACGTCACTGGGAAACCCTCATTCATACATTAAATACTAAAGTTCAGTTTTTTGTAGCTGTGTATAGGCAAGTACAAAAATGTGAGTCCATACTTCTAATGAGTCTTGTTTAAGACCTAATACCAATTTGTTCAATCCTAGATTCAAGAACATACACTTCCAAGAAGCTTCACAGTATTCAGAGGCAATTAAAATTATCAGTGATTGCACACAGCTATTGCAATGGCTGTCGGTGACAATGGGTAGATCATTTATACATTTCAGGAAAAGAAAGAAACTAAATTTGATTTCTGGAGTGAGCATTATAGAAATGCAAAGAAAAGTAATTTTCAAACTGGAACAGAAATGGGCCTCACTGTTCAGTTACTATAAGAAAGACCTAACTCTTTACTTAGCTCATCACTAGCTTCTGGAGAAACCATGGAAAAATGGAACTGGGAAGACCAGACCAGGAATTGAGTCTCTCTCTTTCCAAACAAGGGTTTAATACCTTATCCTGTAAAGGAGGAACAGCTGTAAGTGAGTAAGACATTGTAACATTATTGTTGGTGGTAACAGGGAATGGTAGGAAGGGTGAGTAATTTGGTTCTTAGTCATTTGTTAGAAACTGCATTTTGTTAGTTGTGTCCTAAAAAACTGGAGGCACGGTACTGTGTTTACTTTTCAATACTATAATTCACAATAAAATCAGAGTGGGAAACTGCTATATGTGGTGTTCCCCAATGTTCGGTTGTTGGACAACTGATCTTAGTGCACATTAATGACCTACCAGCATATGTAAATAGCACTGCAAATACAGTAATGTTTGCTGATGATACCAGTATCTTGACAAAGGATGTGAAATACTCACTGCAGGTTACAACTGAAACAATAATGCAACAAGTATACAAATGGTTCTAGCAAATATCATTAAACCTCTCAAAAACAAATTCAGTGCAGTTTTAGACAGCAAATAACAAGGTGCAAGCCCTTGAAATAGTTATCAGTTGTCAGAAAATAATGAAACTCCACATATAACATTTACAGGAATACAAATGGATACTAAATTAAGATGGAATGAACATATTGACTACCTGCTCAAGAAACTAAGTTCAGCATGTTTTGCATGAAGAGCTATTTTTTACTGTCATATTCTGCCTATTTCCTCTCTCTGATCTTTTATGGTAAAATATTCTGGGGAAATGATGCAAAAGTGGAAAGGTTTTCAAAATATAAAAACGAGCTGTGAGGTTGATTTATGGTGTTTCAAATCAGACATACTGTAGCGACCTATTCAAGGCACTTGGGATATTGACACTCAAAAGTCAGTACATCTATTCACTGACAATATCTATAATCAACAAGAAAAATCATTTCCAACCTAACTGTGATATTCACAATCATAACACAAGGCAGAAGCCATTCCTTCAAACCTACAGTTGCACCAGTAATTTTTTACTTTTATCTTTGTTTTTATTGTGTATTCTTACTTTGTGTCTTTTCCTCAGCAGAAAAAAGATGAAACAATTAAGATTTTTTTACTCTCTGCAGAGAGGTAACTAGCAGGGGGAGGGGAGCAGTTTCCATAAACATATTTACATTTCTACTACCAACCATGGTCAGTGATTTACAAGTACAGGTTGTGGTAGAAAAAACTCCACCATATGGAAAGCTAATAAAAACCACCTGAAGTAAAATATAAAAAAAAAAAATCCAAATAATAGTTTACAATACTGCTCACTCAATAAAATAATGTCCCTCGAATAGTCGTATTTGTTATCAATACAGTGTCAGAGAGGCTCTCAGCACAATCTGATGGGGAAGTAATTTATATTGCACCCTCTATGAAAGAATTCTGTATATTCATTACTAGAACATGGTCCCTACTACCACCAAAGTGCTCCATTCTTTTGCATGCTCATGGAATTACAAAGGACTTTTCCTTCACTTCAGTGTCAAAGTGAATATTTTTTAATGGGTATCCAGTACTGCAGATTTTGTCTGGAAGCCTGAATGAGATAGAGAAGGAACACACAATGTTCTTCAATTACCTGCTTGCTGTTGCTGTAATACTCCAGGCATAAACTGATACTTACTACTCACTAATCACTGGAATTCTCCACCATCTCAGTAGTTCCTTTTGTAACAACATAAACGTTATAAAAAAGTGAGGTATCGACAAAGTGTTGACACTGCAAATACAACATTCCTACACTGCTGTATCATTTCATGATCACCTTAATGTGTACCATGTGAAAATGAAAATGTGTTGAAAGCCTTTATTATTCATAGCTATTATCTTTACTTATTTATACTGGCCACTCAAACTGCAACCAGTTCTTGGCTTCACTCAGTCCAGCCTTCCACACCTTCCTGAACCTTCATTTCCCAGACCCAGTATCTGCATGTCTCCTGTCCGAAAATTACCTCAAGCAATTAAACAGAGAGCCAACTCGTGGGGATAACATCTTGGACCTACTGATAACAAATAGACCCGAACTTTTCGACTCTGTAAGCGCAGAACAGGGAATCAGTGGTTATAAGGCCATTGCAGCATCCCTGAATATGGAAGTAAATAGAAATATAAAAAAAGGGAGGAAGGTTTATCTGTTTAGCAAGAGTAATAGGAGGCAGATTTCAGACTACCTAACAAATCAAAACGAAAATTTCTGTTCTGATACTGACAATGTTGAGTGATAATGGAAAAAGTTCAAGGCAATCATAAAATGTGTTTTAGACAGGTACGTGCTGAGTAAAACTGTGAGGGACAGGAAAAACCCACCGTGGTTCAACAGCAAAGTTAGGAAACTACTGCGAAAGCAAAGAGAGCTTCACTGCATTTTTAAATCCAGCCAAAAACTCTCACACAAACAGAAGCTAAATGATGTCAAAGTTAGCGTGAAGCATTCATTGAATCCGAAAGTAAAATTCTATGTACTGACTTGACAGAAAATCCTAGGAAGTTTTGGTCTTACATTAAATCAGTAAGTGAATCGAAACAGCATATCCAGACACTCTGGGATGATGATGGCATTGAAACAGAGGATGACACGCATAAAGCTGAAATACTAAACACCTTTTTCCAATGCTGTTTCAAAGAGGAAGACCGCACTGCAGTTCCTTCTCTAAATCCTCTCACGAATGAAAAAATGGCTGACATCAAAGTATGTGTCCAAGGTATAGAAAAGCAACTGAAATCACTCAACAGAGGAAAGTCCTTTGGACCTGGCAGGATACCAATTCAATTCTACACACAGTATGTGAAAGAACTTGCCCCCCCCCCCCCCCCCCCCTTCTAAGAGCCGTGTACCGCAAGTCTCTAGAGGAATGGAAGGTTCCAAATGATTGGAAAAGAGCAGAGGCAGGCCCAGTTTTCAAGAAGGGTCATCGAGCAGATGCGAAAAACTATAGGCCTATATCTCTGACATTGATCTGTTGTTGAATTTTAGAACATGTTTTTTGCACACGTATCATGTCATTTCTGGAAACCCAGAATCTACTCTGTAGGAATGAACATGGATTCCAGAAACAGCAATTGTGTGAGACCCAACTCGCTTTATTTGTTCATGAGACCCAGAAAATATTAGATACAGGCTCCCAGGTAGATGCCATTTTCCTTGACTTCTGGAAGGTGTTCGATACCGTTCTGCACTGTCACCTGATAAACAAAGTAAGAGCCTACGGAATATCAGACCAGCTGTGTGGCTGGATTGAAGAGTTTTTTGCAAACACAGCATGTTGTTCTCAATGGAGAGATGTCTACAGACATTAAAGTAATCTCTGGCATGCCACAGGGGAGTGTTACGGGACCATTGCTTTTCACAATATACAGGGTGTAACAAAAAGGTACGGCCAAACTTTCAGGAAACATTCCTCACACACAAATAAAGAAAAGATGTTATGCGGACATGTGTCCAGAAACGCTTAATTTCCATGTTAGAGCTCATTTTAGTTTTGTCAGTATGTACTGTACTTCCTCGATTCACTGCCAGTTGGCCCAATTGAAGGAAGGTAATGTTGACTGTGGTGCTTGTGTTGACATGCGACTCATTGCTCTACAGTACTAGCATCAAGCACATCAGTACGTAGCATCAACAGGTTAGTGTTCATCACGAATGTGGTTTTGGAGTCAGTGCAATGTTTACAAATGCCGAGTTGGCAGATGCCCATTTGATGTATGGATTAGCAAGGGGCAATAGCCGTGGCATGGTACATTTGTATCGAGACAGATTTCCAGAACATAAGTGTCCTGACAGCAAGACGTTCGAAGCAATTGATTGGTGTCTTAGGGAGCACGGAACATTACAGCCTATGACTGATGACTGGGGAAGACCTAGAATGACGAGGACACCTGCAATGGATGAGGCAATTCTTCGTGTAGTTGACGATAACCCTAATGTCAGCGTCAGAGAAGTTGCTGCTGTACAAGGCAACATTGACCACGTCACTGTATGGAGAGTGCTACAGGAGAACCAGCATGTGCAGGCACTATCAGCTGCTGATTGGCCTTCACGGGTACACTTCTGTGAGAGGTTCACCCAACAATGTATCGATCCTCAATTCAGTGCAAATTTTCTCTTTACGGATGAGGCTTCATTCCAACGTGATCAAATTGTAAATTTTCACAATCAACATGTGTGGGCTGACGAGAATCCACACGCAATTGTGCAATCACGTCATCAACACAAATTTTCTGTGAACGTTTGGGCAGGCATTGTTGGTGATGTCTTGATTGGGCCCCATGTTCTTCCACCTATGCTCAACGGAGCATGTTATCATGATTTCATACGGGATACTCTACCTGTGCTGCTAGAACATGTGTCTTTACAAGTACAACACAACATGTGGTTCATGCATGATGGAGCTCCTGCACATTTCAGTTGAAGTGTTCGTACGCTTCGCAACAACAGATTCGGTGACCGATGGATTGGTAGAGGCGGACCAATTCCATGGCCTCCACGCTCTCCTGACCTCAACCCTCTTGGCTTTCATTTATGGGGGCATTTGAAAGCTCTTGTCTACGCAACCCTGGTACCAAATGTAGAGACTCTTCATGCTCGTATTGTGGATGGCTGTGATACAATGCGCCATTCTCCAGGGCTGCATCAGTGCATCAGGGATTCCATGCGACGGAGGGTGGAGGCATGTATCCTCGCTAACGGAGGACATTTTGAACATTTCCTGTAACAAAGTGTTTAAAGTCACGCTGGTATGTTCTGTTGCTGTGTGTTTCCATTCCATGATTAATGTGATTTGAAGAGAAGTAATAAAATGAGCTCTAACATGGAAAGTAAGCGTTTCTGGACACATGTCCACATAACATATTTTCTATCTTTGTGTGTGAGGAATGAAAGTTTGGCCATACCTTTTTGTAACACCCTGCATATAAATGACATAGTAGATAGGGTCAGAAGTTCCATGCGGCTTTTCACGGATGATACTGTAGTATACAGAGAAGTTGCAGCATTAGAAAATTGCAGTGAAATCCAGAAAGATCTGCAGCGGATAGGCACTTGGTGCAGGGAGTGGCAACTGACCCTTAACCTAGACAAATGTAATGTATTGCGAATACATAGAAAGAAGGATCCTTTACTGTATGATTATATGATAGTGGAATGAACACTGGTAGCAGTTACTTCTGTAAAATATCTGGGAGTATGTGTACAGAACGATTTGAAATGGAATTATCATATAAAATTAATTGTTGTTAAGGCAGGTGTCAGGTTGAGATTCTTTGGGAGAATCCTTAGAAAATGTAGTCCATCAACAAAGGAGGTGGCTTACAAAACACTCATTCGACCTATGCTTGAGTATTGCTCATCAGTGTAGGATCCATACCAGCCGGGTTGACAGAGGAGATAGAGAAGATCCAAAGAAGAGTGGTGTGTTTCGTCACAGGGTTATTTGGTAAGCATGATAGCGTTACAGAGATGTTTAGCAAACTCAAGTGGCAGACTCTGCAAGAGAGGCACTCTGCATCGCGGTGTAGCTTGCTGTCCAGGTTTCGAGAGGGTTCGTTTCTGGATGAGGTATAGAATATATTGCTTCCCCCTACTTATACGTCCCGAGGAGATCACAAATGTAAAATTAGAGAGATTCGAGCGCGCATGGAGGCTTTCTGGCAGTCGTTCTTCCCGTGCACCATACACGACTGGACCAGGAAAGGGAGGTAATGACAGTGGCACGTCAAGTGCCCTCCGCCACACACCGTTGGGTGGCTTGCGGAGTATAAATGTAGGTGTAGATGTATTATCTTTCCATCTCATTCTCAGCCATTCTAGCAGGCTCCTTCCTTTGGCTTCTCCATCTATTATTACCTTGATTACTGTGTTCTCCTTCTACTCCTCCTCCTCACATGCCCATACCACCTGAGTCTTTTAGTTTTCACACTCACTACAATGTCAGGTAGTGTGTATAATTGTCTGAGTTTCTGGTTTTCCTTATTCTCCACTATTCATTTTCTTTCTCTGGTCCATTTATTTTTCTCAGTTCTTTATTTTCAAAAGTAGTGAGGTTCTTTTTAACATAGTTGGTTGATGACAGCCTCATATATTCTTATTTTGCTTTGCTGAAGTTAAAAACATACAGAAGGTATCCTGATTGTGCTCCCAGTACTTATACAGTATTTGTCTTGGTGTGAATATTTGGTCAATTTTTGACTTACCCTTTCTGAACCCTGCTTGTGCTGTGTCTAATATTTCTTCAATGTATGGGTTGAGCCTGTTCAGTATATAATTCTTGATGTCATTTTATGGCATGTGCATAGAAGAAATATCCCTCTATAGTTCTGTGTCAACATTTTGTCTCCCTTCTTGTATATGGGATACTCAGCAGCAGTTTTCCATTCCTCCAGCTTTACTTATTTCCTCCACAACTCTTTTATAAATTTGGCTAACCATTCATATGACTTGTCTCTCCCTTCTTTGATGAGCTCTGCTGATATCATGTCTATTCCTGGGGCATTTCCATTTTTCAGTCTTTTTATCGCCTCCTTCATCTCTGTCACAGTTCGTCCTACAACAAATGGTTTGTGGCGACCATCAACCACCAGTAACTGCTGCCTGCCAAGTGCAGAGTAAACTGTCTTTGGACTGAGGTAAATACCAACAGGAACAGTTGAAAATGTATCAATGCCTGTAAGCAACTAAAGGTCTGGATTTCATTGTAGTTTCATTCTTCGAGTGCTACAAGATCACCAATGGTATCTGTTCTTTTGGACATGTCTGAAAGAACAGATATCATCTTCATATATTGATATATATCTGGTGTAGATGTTTGAATTGTTATTGTCTGTAATGTTTTTTCCAGTGTCTGGTGTAATTACCTGAGCTGTAATAAAAATGCCCAATTGTAATCAGTTGGAGTTTTCTGTGCATGGCCAGTCTACATATCTAGAAAACCCACAATGGTGACCCTGATGCAATATGAACAGACAACCATGCTGATCCAGAGTTGTGAAAATATGTTACATTCGCTAACTGTGTATCACTAGTTTTGCACCAATAAACAATGTCGCAATCTCCAGTTTTTCTGGCAGTGCAGGATGCCGTGACCATGGAATGGACCTTCAACTGTACATCGCAATGCTTTATCCCATGTGCTACTAATACACTGGGAATGTTTGTGTCTCCACCGTTTGCTTCGACAGGCCACCACACTGGGTGCTGTACACATTGGTGCAGACACATTATACAGCATTCTACACTCAACATGATGCTTCTCCAACACAGGATTCCAGATTCCCCTCACCCCGAATTTCTACCGTACTCCAACAAGCATCATGTGACTGTCCAGTTTTGGTATCCACACACATGGCTGCTCTCTTCTCAAAGCGGTCCATCATTTAACATGTCCCCCTCTGCACTGGTCAAAGGGCACTCCCGTCAACCACGCCAGGACACGTATATGCCTGTTCATTCAGCCACCCCATTTACACCTTGGATGACGCACCTGCCATGGCTCCGCCCTGTCACTCAGTACTCAATCGCAATTTTGCACCTCTGCAAATTTCATCTGCATTGGCCGTCCATCCTTCTGCATCTCCCACACTGTGCTCATTGTGTAACTGTACAGATTTCCTACCTCCAGGAGAATAATGGACCATGAGATCTGGTCGACATGTCCTCTTCCTGGTGTGCTTTCTGGCCGGAGCTCCACTTCCACAAAGGGAGCTGTCGTAGCAACCGTGTCCTCACCTGTGCACTTCTGTGAAGTGCAGTGAGTGAGTGTTTGATGCATGTGTTGTGCCACAAATGTTTGATTTCGTGTCATCAATCAGTTCCTGTGCCAGCCACCAGGTGCATTGTAGTTGCCATTGTGGTGTCACCACCAGATATCACACTTGCTAGGTGGTAGTCTTTAAATCGGCCGCGGTCCGTTAGTATACGTCGGACCCGCGTGTCGCCACTATCAGTGATTGCAGACCGAGCGCCGCCACACGGCAGGTCTAGAGAGACTTCCTAGCACTCGCCCCAGTTGTACAGCCGACTTTGCTATCGATGGTTCACTGACAAAATATGCTCTCATTTGCCGAGACGATAGTTAGCATAGCCTTCAGCTACGTCATTTGCTACGACCTAGCAAGACGCCATTGCCAGTTACTATTGAGATTATGAATAATGTACCATCAAGAGCAATGTTCACCATTTATGGATTAAAGTTAAGTATTCCAGCAGCAATGTACATTTTTTGCTAAAGTCTAATTTCCTTGTCCTGTTCCAGACCTCAAGCCAGCCTGCGTGAGCTAAAACACGTGCCTTTCGGCTTCCTCAAATATACTGGGTTGGCTCTCTTGCCAATCCACAACAGCCATCATTGTCACACTTGTTTGTTCTTTATGTTTTGCCATGTACTTGCAATGTTTTCTCTGTATTTTTACTATCATTCATGCTTTCTCATTGTATAGCAGCTTAGTTACAGATAAACAGTAACGTTCATTCTCTCTCTCTCTCTCTCTCTCTCTCAATTGATATTCCTTGCAGATGCAGTCCAAGAACAATGACCAGGAAGACTGCATAAAGGGATGCCATCCTGCATTCTGCTAGGGTGACAAAAAACACTACACTGGAGTTGGGTAGAGAAGTCATTCTGCACCCACGTTGTTTGCCTGACCTTGTACCCTCTGATTTTCACATTTTTTGCTCTTTATCAAACAACCTTCAGGGAATTCACCACAGGGTTATTTGGTAACCGTGATAGTGTTACGGAGATGTTTAGCAAACTCAAGTGGCAGACTCTGCAAGAGAGGCGCTCTGCATCGCGGTGTAGCTTGCTCGCCAGGTTTCGAGAGGGTGCGTTTCTGGATGAGGTATCGAATATATTGCTTCCCCCTACTTATACCTCCTGAGGAGATCACAAATGTAAAATTAGAGAGATTCGAGCGCGCACGGAGGCTTTCAGACAGTCGTTCTTCCCGCGAACCATACGCGACTGGAACAGAAAAGGGAGGTAATGACAGTGGCACGTAAAGTGCCCTCCGCCACACACCGGTGGGTGGCTTGCGGAGTATAAATGTAGATGTAGACGTAGAATTTTTTTATTTATTTTTTTTTTTCCCCAGAGGAAAATGTGCTTCGAAGATGATTCAACAAGTTCTTTGTCTCAAAATCACATGATTTCTACAATTGCAGAATCAAAAAGTTACCACAGCATTGGCAGATTGTTGTAAATAGTGATGGAGACTGTATATTCTAGATGACTTAAGTATCTGTTACATGTATCGGTTGTGTTTATTAAAGTTATGGAAAATCACTACAAAGTTATGCACCAACCTAATATAAACCATTTCATTATATACAAATATTGAACTGTACCACCACTGTAGGACAAGAAACTGGCATGAATATAATGCCATGTCAAAGTATTTCTGAAGTTTGCGGCATGCACCAAGTGTGATTAGGTGATAATATTAATCACATTGTAGTCCTGAATTCAGGTAAGGGTCCACAAGAAAAAATACAGTTGTGAGCTAAAGCAAATAAAATGGCATGCTGGCACTAATCCACCAAGTGTGTGTTAAAAACCTTAAATCTTACTTTTAGGCATGTTCATAATAAGGTAAGATTAGAGGGGGATTTGGTTGTCTAATTAGCAGGTGATTTCTGAGAAACAGTGTCTGTCATTTGGTAAGTTATATCTCCTGACAAAAACATTACTTGTTTGAAAACCTCAATATTGTGCAATTATGTTGAGAATTTACATTTTACTCAGAATATTAGGATTCATCTCTGTAATTACTGAAGTAACTGTGAATTTCCATTTAATTTGTTGAAAATCACCAAGAAATTCACCACTGTAGGCAGACAATGGAAAATTCCATTTCTGCTTGCTTTTTGCAAATAAGTCTTCCACAGTTTGGTAGATAACTACCATTCTGTTCACTAGCTGAGCAACAGAGTTATCCTTGCTCCAAAAATGACACTGTGATCAACAGTAAAGGTAAAGTCACAAATACATTTACAACTGAAGACCTCTTTTGTGTCCACTGGTGTTGTCTTCAAAG
The DNA here is from genome assembly GCF_023864275.1 of Schistocerca cancellata. Taxonomy (NCBI): domain Eukaryota; kingdom Metazoa; phylum Arthropoda; class Insecta; order Orthoptera; family Acrididae; genus Schistocerca; species Schistocerca cancellata. Next base: position 541,769,259 of record NC_064627.1, read on the forward strand.
AGAAGCAGACAGAAAAGTACCAAGATGAATTTCTTGTCACTGAGAACTATCTGAAAGTCTCTGTAGTGTTTCGAGAATTTCTGGGTAAATTCTAGAACCACTCGGCCTTCTACTGTATCAAACACATGATATTTTAGATGTGTGAGTGGGATGCTAGAATCCTACCTACTGTGTGTCACATGTTTGTGTGTGCAGGTGTGGAATCAGTCACGAGCAGAAGGTAGACACGGCAGACAAACGGCACCAACAAGTACTTGTCAGGCGATCTATGGAAGTTATGGCGAAAATATACGGAAGAACAGTGGAACTTCTATTCTCCACTAATCATATCAGTGACCATTGTTATAGATAACAAGATCAATTGAGATTCTGAAGTCTATATAAAAAAACTCTTATCTAGGGCTTTCTGGAGGCAAGACATATTTTATGATTTGTGTGTAATAGTTGTTAAGCCAATCTTTGCTAAATGTACTTAAATCTGTTTCTAATGTGAGACAATATGAGTGACTTACAAGAAGTCTAATGTTTATGCGTGAAGTGTGAATTTTGTTCTTCACGTAGCTCAAATATATCGATAGTTGTTGAAAAGTATTCTTCGAGTACCTAATTATTTCGCAAGTAGAGAAAGAATCTTTAAGGTTCCTGTAACTAGCATCATTCTTCAGAGAAGAAGTTTATAGAAATTCCAGAAGCCGGCTATCCAGAGAAGAAGATTAGCTGTGTACACTAAGTAAGTTGCCTCATATAAGAGAAGTGGGAAGTTTGCACATACACTTCACACACTCTTAGTCATCAAAACATTAGATTTCTCCAGTTTCAAAATAAGAATTCCAGTAATACTAGAAGTAAACCACATTGTTAATGGATGAAGGTTGTTGATAAAATCATTTAAGCCTCCATTTTAAGAATGTGTGCCAAAGGGAAAGTTATTATCATTCCCCAGATACCTACAAGGTTAATATGATTTTGGACTACTTCATGCTGCACTTAAAATTACTAACTACTTTAAAATACATATGGAAATCAACATCATTGCTCCCTTGAGGCATGTAACAGTTAACACTAAATACCATACAATCTACTTTTCAGTCGATATTAATCGCAGGTAAGCAGGTGGTCAGTTGAGGAACATAGTGTCTCAAAAATTGCTCATCTCCAGTTCAACATATTCAGTTGTCGTAAAGCAATTACAAAGTTAAGATGTCCAAATTAATAACAGGGAGAAGCTGTAATTTCAATAGTTTCTGCTCATTACATGGAGATCCCCTAAAACAAAATCTGGTGGAGATGTGTACGTCAAAACACTTCCAGTTTTGAATCCAGTCTAGGTCAAAGATCATGACGTGTCTGTTTTGGAACAAGTTGGACTGTTAAAACCATAAAGATTGGGAAATTTTACTTATACATATCATGCCAGCAACCTTACAGTTTCTGACAAAATTGAACAAATTGTGATTTTGATCCATTAAAAATATACTTGCAATGTCCCTTGTGCAGTGGCTATTAAAAATAATACTTCCTTGCAGACAGAACTCAACATGCCACTCTTAACGGAACAAAATCAACAGATTTAAAAGTAATCAGAGACCCCAAGGAAGAGTGATAGGACCGTTACTGTTTACAGTATATAGGGCTGTTCACAGATGATGCAGTTGTCTGTAACAAAGTAGCAACACCATAAGATAGTAACGATTTGCAGAATGACCTCCAGAGAACTGATGAATTGTGCAGGCTCTAGTAGTTTACCCTGAACATAAATAAATGTAACACATCAAAGTGCATAGGAAAAGAAATTCACTACTATACAGCTACAATGTTGATGATAAACCACTGAAAACAGTATCTACTGTAAAATATCTAAGAGTAACTATTCAGAGTGACCTCAAGTGGAATGACCACATAAAACAAATAGTGGGAAAAGCATATGCTAGACTCTGATTCATAGGAAGAATCTTAAAGAAATGTAACTCATTCATGAAGCAAGTGGCTTATAAGGCATTGGTTGACCGATTCTTGAGTATTGTTGATCTATCTGGGATCGTTACCAGGTAGGACCGATAGAAGAGATAGAGAAGATCCAATGAAGAGTGTCATGTTTCATCATGAGGTTGTTGGCCATCACGAGAGCAATATGAGATGCTCAACAATAAATTCCATTGGCAGACATTACAAGAGAGACCGTGTGCATCGTGCAGAGATTTACTATTGAAATTTCGAAATAGTACTTTCCAGGAAGAATCGAACAACATATTACTGTGTCATGATCTACCCACACAGGTGTTGCATAATGACCACAAAGAGAAAATTCTAGAAATTATAGCCAATGTAGAGGCTTACCAACAATTATTCTTCCCACATATGGTTTGTGGGTGGAACAGGGTTGGAGGGCTCCATTAGTCGTATTTAAAGTACCCTCCACCACCACAGTTTTAGACAGCTTATGGAGTATGATGTAGATATATAAGTAGATTTCCATTATTACTGTTTAAAAAAATACATTTCATTGTGCATTGTGGTGCCTCATTACATCATCTACAGAAACCAGCACTACAACGCAACTAAACCAGCACTACAACATAACTTCACACCTCATAAAAGTGCTACCCAGTCCACTCCAACTTGTTTCTTATTTGAGTATGTCCTCATCTTCAGTCTCCATGCTAAACCACCCCACTTCTTACCACAAACAGCTGCCATCACTGTCAGGTGCATATAGCCTTATCATCTTATGATGTTTTAAAATTACTAACCTGAGGTCTTCATTAATGTACCTGAAACACAAAGATATATTCTCATGTATGTGGTAAAAGTAACCCTGTATCTGCTCTCCTACACTTTCATTTAGTGAATATGTGTTGATAGTTTCCAATTTTGCATTTAACATATCCGTGTCTTGATCCTAGCTTGTTAATGTGAAATAAATTAGTAAATGCACATGACAGTCACGATAGTGATAAGAATTTATGGAACAGACAGTCTGCTCTGTAACTTACTTTACATATTTTGAACCAGTTTTCATTCTATGTTGTTATAATCTTCTTTTAAGTGGGTGTTCTGCTATCCCTTGATAAGGAGATTTTTTATCTATCCAGCTACATTATAAAGACTCATATCATGCAATTTCAGGTTAGCAATAATTCATTCACTCATTTATAGTGTTCCATGGATCCAACCAAGAAGGAGAAACTTCAGGGATTTGGAACAAATGCCCTGTCAGCACCAGAAGTAGGCACTAATGACCATACAATGAACAAACAGACACAATAAAACTTCTTGGCGTGGAGCTGGACAACAAATTAAAATATAGTCAACACATACATAAACTAATGAAGAACCTCTGTTTAGTGTGTTATGTTCTTAAATGCAACTTTCATTCTGTTAATCTAAAGACGAGAGTGGTGGATTATTTTACATATTTTCACTGCCTCTTTTCTTATGGAATTATATTCTGTAGCAGTACAGCATAAGTTTTTTCACAGCTATCGCACTTCATATATTTCCCACTGTGACTTCAATTTTCCATCAGGTGGCCACATGGTTTAACAGTGGACACAAAGGACCATGCACCAACTAGAATGTTTTCAGTCAAATTTGTGGCCTCCTACATCAGTAAACACATCTTTCAGCAGAATGCTTCGGGCAGGTATATGACAAGTACCTATCATCTGCAACTCAAGCAGAGAGCTACATCCTCACCTCTGAAGTCTGACAGCTGGCTCTGCCCAGTGCACATTAGTTGCCTGCCCCCTCAGCTCATGAGTGCATTTGTGTGCATGATGTTCCTCTGTGGCATAAGGTGTTTACTGTGACATGCTTTACATGGCTGTGGGTGGTACACTAGTCCTTGTAGACACATTGAACATGTCGCACTGATACAGCAATAAATCAGGCAGCTTCATTTAAAACAGATGCAGACAGGAATTTGGCTCACAATACGTGCCCTGGCCCAAGTGATATAGTGTTCCATCTCACTGAACATCTACCCACCACCATGGCACACAGTCTGAGTGCGAGGAGGGAGGAGAGGGGGAAATTGCAAACAAGCTGCAGTCAAATGGCAGTGTAGTTGCACTGCATACAAGTTGGTTTCATGTTTCACACTTAGCAACAACATCGATCACAAACGAAACATAATTTCAGTATCATTTAATTATCTTCGAGGTGCAGAAAAAATTATAATTTTTATCTGGTACATATTGTTCGCATACAGAAAGTGCAGACAATATCACAGATTTCTCACACTCAGATTACCAAATGATTGTCACACATTTAGTTTCATAATAAAAAAAAAATGTCTTTCACACAAAAGTCAATCAAAATATTGTAGCACTTTTGCAAGCTCATTTTGGAGATGTGAAAACTATGCATGAGGAAAGCAAAATAGACATCATGGATAGTTTTAACATAAAAGAATTTGTCACTCAAACAGTAATTACCTTCTTCTAATTAATTAATTAATTAATTAATTAATTAATTAATTAATTAATTAATTAAGTAATTACCTTGCAGATCAGTTAGTTACATATGCGTGCGCGCACACACACACACACACACACACACACACACACACACACACACACACACAGGGGTGCTTTCAACTGAATGTCTCTGACGCGTCTCAAAAACAGCTTGGAAACTGATGCTAGACTGACAGTGTCCTCAGCACATCTAGGAAACTATTCCTGTAATTCTTTCATGGCCACAATGAATTCTTCATATCTCACATTCTCTTTAATGGCAGTGAGCTTAGAAAACTGGACTGTGTTTCTCAGAATGTGTCCCTTCTATAGCACAATTTTCTTTTTAAATGGATCCCCATCACATCAGAAAGAAGTTGTCTCTTATCTTGCTGTGTCTTACAGTGGGCAGTGCACAGTCAAATCCCAAGGTCTGCAATCCATTCCAGATCTTCTAATTTTCATTCTTGCACTCCTTCTTCCTTCATAAATTCAACAATAATGTGTTTTAAACTGAAAAATCATTCCAAATTTGACTTTGCAGTAATATATCAAGTCCCCATACTCTTCATTTGATTCCATCAAAAACTGTTGCAACTGACAGTTTAATAATGCAAGTGACACCAGAAATTTTACTTTTCTGACCACCAATTTCCTCATGTGCTGCATGCTGCAAATCTGACACAAAGTGCTTCTTGATGCGCAGAACAATGATCCTGTCTGTCCATCATTGTATTTTTTGCTCGATCATTGTGAGCTAAATCCTTAAATTCTCTCTGCACAGTATTGTAACATTGTTTCATAACAAATCTGCAGTACATATCAATTACATGTCTGCATAATATATATATTGAGAATTCTCATTCCTCTCTTCTGTCATTCCCATACATTTTTAAAGCTGTCTGACAATAGATCACTAGACTGCCTCCATTTGTGTAAACAGGCTCTGAACCTGTGAAATTTCTGAAGTTCCATCTTGTCTACTTATGTCTTTGTACTGCAGTTGTGGCATTACCTATCACATTGGTGTACAATTGCTTGTTTTATTTTCAACATAATGCCTTACTTTTATTTATTTATATAGCATAGCAGTCAGAGAACAGTAAGTTCCCTTGCCAACTGAAAGGTCTTTCTTCAAATCAAACAATGGAAAATCCAGGATGGAATGAACAGTATTCTGAGAAGGAAATTTGCTACTCACTATATAGTGGTGATTCTGAGTTGCAGATAGGCACAACAAAGCATTAAGTGTGAAAATCTTTTGTTGTGCCTATCTGGGACTCAGCATCTCCACTATATGGTGAGTAGCAACTTTCCTTCTCATGTCTTTCTTCAAGTTTCAATTAGCTCCTCAACAGATCTAGTGATGCTGGTTGCATGCCATTGGTGAGTTATTTTATTTGTTTATATATTTTTGATAACCTCTTCCAGCTTTCTGTCTGTCCTGATATATGCTTTCACCTATATGATCAATGATCACTACATTTTAAATAAAAGATCCTCCTATTTTCTCCCTCATCATTAACTACTATCTTAAATTGAAGGTGCTGGGTTATCAATATACTATGCTTTGGCATTTACACACATTGCCACACAACAAGTACATGTAGTGTGGGCATAGTTATGGTGACAGAAAACCAATGGTGGCTATTCTCACCTTCGAACACTTTTTTTTTGTATATGGGGGTTGATGATTGGGTGTTATTTGTGGATGTGATTGTATATGTCATTCCTTCTTGTAGCCTTTCCTTGTTTGATGGTCTCCTTCACTTGCCCTCCTTTATTCAACATAGCTTCCAAATTTGACCTCATCGGTTCTCATTTTGCCTTCATTGACATGAGACAGTCTCAACACGATGTTGTGTCATATTACCATAATTTTACTGGTGTTATTTTACATTACACTGGAACCCTAAGACAACTTTTTGTATTCTACATTTTATTTTGGCATTGTTTGTGTAATACAGTCCTGCTTATTCAAAATTAAGATACTCACTACATATTGTCCACTATAGCAGATGCATTGTCTCCACTTTAGCCTAATGTAGTTCATTAATTTTGCATCTGCAATACAGTTTGAATCCAATAGCGACATTTTTGCCATTATGGTACTGTAGTTATGGCGATAACTGTTGCAATGTGATGACAGTAGCTTTTTTAGCATCATGCCTTACTTTTATTTTTTATTTATTTACATAGTGTAGCAACCTGAGGACAACAAGTTTCTATTGCTAACAGACAGGTCAATCATCAGGTTTTGTTCAGCTTCTCAATGGATTTCTTGGTTTAGGTGTGCCATCAGTGTTACTTCAATTCATATTTTAAAAATTTGTTTTGTTTTTCAATCTCCCCCCCTCCCCCCCCCCCCCCTGGTGTTATATGTATATTCTCATCATTAACATTTATATATTCTTATGTTTAAGGACAGATCTCATAACAGCAATGAGTACAAAGAGATGTACATTAGAATAAGAAAAATTTATAGATCTGAAATAAGTTTGGCAAAACGTAGGGCGAATGATAACTATATTCTCAAATCCAGAAACAGCTGTAAAGCTGCCTGGGAAGTAATTAAAAGTGAAATAAATAGACCAATAACTCAACTAGCTATACCCATAGCCCCAGATATCTTAAACTCACACTTTGTTAACTTCAGTTTACAACAAGATTTGTCTCCCCTCAACGCCATGCTTGATGCTAAAACTCTTTTAGGTTCAAATAAGTATGTAGTCCATAAACTCTGCTGGGCAACAGTAACTGAAAATGATGTTAGCAAAGCAATAGGCAAACTAAGTAGTTCCAGAGCAGAGGACTTCTATGGTCTGTCAAACTTTGTCATAAAGAAGATATCAAGTGATCTTCTGCCCCCTCTAACCACTCTCATTAATCATATATTACAGCAAGAGATTTTCCCCGACTGTTTGAAAATAGCAGTAACTATTCCCATATTTAAGAAAGGAGATAAATCAAATCCAAGTAACTATCGCCCTATCTCATTAATCCCAATAATATCTAAAATAATCGAAGACTGTGTTCACCGACAAATGAATCACTATTTTGAGAGGAATAATTTGTTAAGTAACTCACAGTATGGATTCAGGTCTAAACTATCCACAGTTAAAGCAGTTGAAAATATTGTTAGTGATATATATGATGGCTTTGAAAATAAATTAATCTCATGTGCTACTCTCCTAGACCTGAGTAAAGCATTTGACACTGTATCTCATAGTACTTTGATCATGAAATTAAGACACTATGGCATGGACGAGGACACCCTGAAATTATTAGAATCCTACTTAAGCAACAGAGTACAATTTGTTAGTGTAAATGGGCAGCTGTCAAACCCACAAACAATAAAAAGAGGTGTGCCACAGGGCTCCATACTTGGGCCCTTCCTGTTTGTAGTGTATGTTAATGATATGCCACAGTATTTACCCTGTAAAACAGTCCTCTATGCAGACGATACAACTTTTATCAATTCAGGACAGACTCTTGAATCTGTACGAGAAAAAAATAATATAATATTTGAAAAATCAGTTCATTGGTTTAGTGCAAACTCCCTATTCATAAATGAAACAAAAACTGAGGAAATATTCTTTAATTTGAAGGTATCAAACAAAGAAAATAAGTCCGTTAAACTGCTAGGAATGATGATTGACCAGAAACTTAGCTGGGATAAACATATCACATACGTCTGTTCTAAACTTGCACGTGCTATGTTCCTACTTTATAAGCTTAGGAGTAATGTCAGCCAAAACTTACTGCTGCATTCATATTTTGCTTATATCCACCCCCATCTTTCTTATGGTATTCTGCTTTGGGGAAATTCTCCCAGTTCAATATCAATTTTCAGATGGCAAAAAAAAAGCTCTTTGATGTGTAGTGGGTTTATCTCCCAGGGATACATGCAGGGAACATTTCAAAAAACTTAACATCATGACAGTTCCTTGTTTGTACATCTATTATTGCTTACTACACGTAAAAGAAAACATAGCTCAATATCCCCTTAGGTCATCTGTCCACACCCACAATACAAGACGAAACCACACAATTGATCTGCCATACTCTAGACTGTCTAAGGTACATAATAGTTATAAATATGTAGGCCTCGAACTGTTTAATATGCTCCCTAAAATTGTACAAACAGTATCTAAAAGTAAATTTAAGACAACATTGGGTCAATGGCTCAAAGGTAAAGCATTTTACTCAGTTGATGAATTTAAAGATTGTAATTTGGAAGATTTGCTGTTTTAACATAGAGAAAGGTTCCTCTGCCTGTAGTAGGACCTAAATTTGTATCAATAGCTTAGGATAATGACATAGTGTTATCAACATGTATATGATAATGACATAGTGTCATCAACATGAATACTCCCTGCTTAATATAAATCTGTATAATGCTTTCCTTTTTATTGTAAAATTAATAATATATAAAATTCCAAATGTGTGCTATTGTACTACACTAAATTTCACATGATTTATATATACATTGTTATGAGAATATAACCATCTTTATACTGTAATTGAACTTATTGACGAAGCCCATTGTATAAGAAAATACTGAACGGCTAATAAAGATTCTTATTCTTATATAACTTTTTGAACTTTTTAGTTGCTATGGTTTTAGTTGTCTTCACAGGATACTCACTACTTTCAAACACTACCCATTTTTCTGTTTCCATATGTATTCAATGTGCTCATTATTGTCTCATCTCCAGTATCTGTATGGCATTTCTATGATTTGAAAGATATTGGTCCAAATCCTGTCTTATTTTTATTTTTCAGCCTCTGTTTGTCCTTTATTCATACACTCATATTTTATTGAGAATCTGTTCTCATTATTTTAACATATCAGTTTTCATCATAAACTATTTTATTCTATGCTATTATTGTTTATAACGACTGAAAAGGCTTTCATTACAATAATTCTCATATTACTTAATGCCATGGTGGCTACTGTAAGGCTTGTCTGAGTTTTCCGTGTTTCTATACCAGCATATACAGCTTGAAAGTTACTTTGTTGATGACTTCTGGTTTTATATTTTCTTGTGTTTTAAACCTTTTGTTATTTTTAAAATTTGGTTTTTTGGTCAATGTGTAACAGGATATGTAAATTGTTGTCACATAAAGCGAAAAATAAATAAAAACTTTTTTGATCTTAGCTTCTTTCTTTGACCTAAATGCAGGATTCACTTCTCATTTTTGAGTCTTTTTAATGATTATTGCATTTGGTCACATTCTATTTACACTGCTAGGGTTACCTTTGCCTTATTCCTTCATTATGTTTATGTATTCATTATTTTTTTGCTTATTTTTCAGTATTTATGTATTGAGATAGATCCTGTCTTCAGGATGTTTCGTTACAGTATGACCATTGTATATGCCACCACTGTTTGATGACTCAGCATATGCTTTTAATGAAGGCATTTCTGATACAATATGATAACTTTTAATTTATTTCACAATATTATGTTAACATTTGTACTGTATGTGGTTTTTATTAATACAGCTGATAGGTACACGACAGTCCCGTGACCAGTTTTTGTGTGTCACACATTTTAGTTCACCACCTTGGTAACTTTGATCTCTCTTCTTATATTTTTTTGCTAGTGTATAGGTATGGTTAATTTATTTTAAATAATGACAACTGCTATTGCATGCCAGATTTGTTGTCTATTGTAGGCTGGAGTTCGTTGATTTATAAAAAGGTGCATGAAGATGGTGCTAAATCTGGTAGTCAAATAAAATAATAAGCATTATTTTCTTGAAGTTCAGGACCTGTGAATGTCCTTCATACCACAAACAAATACCAAATGTACACAGTGCTGGCACCACAATCCTGCTGAAATGAAGAGAGTTCTGCCAACTGAAAAGTGCCACACACTTATAGTAAATGACATGCTGTACTATACCAAGTACTTCCGGCAAGAAACAAGCAGACCCAGAAAGGCCGAGTTTTGGCCCACACACCTGGAACCTCATTAAGTTTGGCACACCTGGCTGGCCTTACTTACAGTGTGATCATGGTCACAACAAACAAGATAACTCCTGTCATTCTGCCATGTTTCCACACCAGTTCATCTCACTGCAATCATTCCATACAAATGATTGGTCATACACAACACTTAACTATCATCACTAACATCAGCTGAGGTGGATCACATGACTAGCTGGTACTAATTCTGTACTGTCTATGGCATTCCAAAGCCATGAATATGTTCTTTCAAGGTGTTGACTAATACTTTGTCTGGTAGACTAACAACTTTGATGAAGTAATTGTAATAGTGTGAAATGAGCAAAATCTCTTGTAGGATCATACATTTCTCCTGAGCTTCAATGATGTTGAGTTGCAATTGCATTTCAAGGGGTGGGGATCAATTAAAGTCTGTGGGACAATCACTAAATCATAGTGTGATATATTGTTTTAACTGTGTGGTTAAAAACTTTTGAAAACATGAATAATATGTCTCCTCCAAAACAAGTTATATCATGACTAACTAATTTTAGATTTAAACATTTTAACACAAAGGCAGGATGACAACTTATGCAGCATTGTTTTTTGATGAAGAAATAGCAGAAGTTAAAAACATAAGAACAAATTTCCACACAGGAAACTTCTTGCTCAAGGTAGGTGGAAAAATATCATTACTGAAAAAATATCATTACTGAAAAAATAATGATCTGGAAAACTGTTCTCAGGTGATGATGAAGAAGTTAAAACAGCAACAAAAAGCTGAAGAGAAAGTTCAAGGGCAAGTGTATGAGAGTAAGACATCCCGCAATGAGCTCCATCATATGCAGAAGAACAGTGATTTCTAATTTTTTTTATAGTACTTAAAACTGTCTGAAGCTAAAAAAGATTGTCCATTACATTCTATACTTTATTTCCCATTCACATTTTTTTCCATAATGTTTGCTTCACCAATTTATTAGATGTAGCATCTGCAAAAGGACGTAGCAATGTAAGATGTACATGATACAAGGGATTTTGCAAGGGATGTTAGGTAGGTTGTTGTTGTTGTGGTCTTCAGTCCTGAGACTGGTTTGATGCAGCTCTCCATGCTACTCTATCCTGTGCAAGCTTCTTCATCTCCCAGTACCTACTGCAACCTACATCCTTCTGAATCTGCTTAGTGTATTCATCTCTTGGTCTCCCCCTACGATTTTTACCCTCCACGCTGCCCTCCAATACTAAATTGGTGATCCCTTGATGCCTCAGAACATGTCCTACCAACCGATCCCTTCTTCTGGTCAAGTTGTGCCACAAACTTCTCTTCTCCCCAATCCTATTCAATACTTCCTCATTAGTTATGTGATCTACCCATCTAATCTTCAGCATTCTTCTGTAGCACCACATTTCGAAAGCTTCTATTCTCTTCTTGTCCAAACTATTTACCGTCCATGTTTCATTTCCATACATGGCTACACTCCATACAAATACTTTCAGAAATGACTTCCTGACACTTAAATCTATACTCGATGTTAACAAATTTCTCTTCTTCAGAAACGCTTTCCTTACCATTGCCAGTCTACATTTTATATCCTCTCTACTTCGACCATCATCAGTTATTTTGCTCCCCAAATAGCAAAACTCCTTTACTACTTTAAGTGTCTCATTTCCTAATCTAATACCCTCAACATCACCCGACTTAATTCGACTACATTCCATTATCCTCGTTTTGCTTTTGTTGATGTTCATCTTATATCCTCCCTTCAAGACACTATCCATTCCGTTCAACTGCTCTTCCAAGTCCTTTGGTGTGTCTGACAGAATTACAATGTCATCGGCGAACCTCAACGTTTTTATTTCTTCTCCATGGATTTTAATACCTACTCCGAATTTTTCTTTTGTTTCCTTTACTGCTTGCTCAATATACAGATTGAATAGCACCGGGGAGAGGCTACAACCCTGTCTTACTCCCTTCCCAACCACTGCTTCTCTTTCATGCCCCTCGACTCTTATAACTGCCATCTGGTTTCTATACAAATTGTAAATAGCCTTTCGCTCCCTGTATTTTACCCCTGCCACCTTTAGGTAGGGTGCAAAAGTAATGCTTGAGCAGTTAATATGAAATGTGTAGAGGGCCAGCACCACGGCCACTACAATCATCAGGATAGCATCATGCAGAATGCGATCATGAGGATCTGTAAAATGCCCAAAGGCACTAATGACACATTGTTATGAGAATACACATTTATTTATCAAAGGTATGGAGTTCTCTTTCTTTTTGGCTATCTGTAGTGCAGCAAGTAGAAGGGCACTAACCATCCCAGTATGCACCAACACCAGCACATCTCAAAGTGTCAACTGCCACAGTGAAGAAGGTGCATACTTGGTGCCTCATGTTACAGCCTGCTAGCCTCAGCATGGACATTATGTCTGTGCTGCCTCAGCAGCTGTCAGAATGGCCAGTCGAATACTGGGGACACTTGCTAGCATTGTAGACTGTCCCCTGAAAAGAAAACCAACTGTTCTGCCATAGGTGGCCATAGTTGTGGAGAATTATGTCACAGCCTCTCTGTGAGACACTGGCTCAAAACTATGGACTCTGCATGTGGCTGCAAATTGGGGCTGAAATTACTGTGATCCCAGAACAATGGTGATTAATAAGTCAACCCAGGAACATCAGTGTGGTCTGCAGAGGCCTGGTGTCAGAATGCATCATGGTCTCCCTATCAACAGACAAAGACGAGGCAGCAGCAGCTCTCAGCAGCATTGTCCATCAGATCTAGTTGGTGGTTTCATCTTAGATCATAGTCATCTCAGTAGACCACCTTGGTACTAGTTAGCTGCAACACTGAGCTGCAACTGAGATCTAAGTTGTGGAAATTAGGATATATATGATTTTCAGGCTAAACTGGTGACATTACCCTTCTGTGGGGATGACCGAATTTACCCTAGTTTCCTGAGCTCAACAGCATTCTTGGTCACTTCAGGATGTCACAACTATGCTTTTCATACTTTTTTTTTTCACTGTCTCCATAACTGAATTGTTACTCTTGCATCTGCTCCGAGTTTTTTTGTGACGCTTTGCACAGTCACTGTTAGGATGACATCCCTCTTTCACAAAGATGTCATTTTGCTATGGTGCTTGCTTGAGCATTCAGCCTGTCCAGGCTTTTGCAACTTCTTCTGCATTTGCTACTATTCCATCAGCATTTCTCTTTAGTTGCCATTCTGCATGGCCATTGACCAATTCTGCTCTGCCTCTGGTGTTGCCAGGGAACAAATTTTTAATGGCCACCTGGAGTATCATTCCAGGGCACAACAAACTATCTGAGTATTACCTGATTGAATAGATAAAAAATCTACTCACCAAGCAGTGGCCGAACACACATGTAAAAGACAGTTGTAATTGACAAGCTTTCAGAACCAGTGGATCCTTCTTCAGGCAGAAGGGTTGAAGGGGAAGGAAGAGGGGTGAAGGAAAAGGACTGGAGAAGACTAGGAAGAGGGGTAGATTTGGGAAAGTCACCCAGAAGTCGGGGGAGACTTACCATACGGGATGAGAAGGAAAGACCTTTCCTTTCCAGGGTGTATACGTGGACAAGGAAAAAAAAAATTATCGTATTTCTCGGTTAAAAATACACTTTCTCCTGGGTGAAAACACACTTTTTCCATGTCAAGTGACAGTGTATTTTCCCTCAAAACTGCAAAACTTACCAGTCCTTTGAATAGTTATGGTTTTATACACAGGCATAGAATTTTCCGGCACTTTAGAAAACGAAACTCAGAGAAAAAAAGACAAGTTTTGGAAATATCTTTAATGTGCAGCAACATGTACACTGCATATTTTCGCATTACGAAAGTATACATTGGATTTCCACCAAACATCACATGTTACTTTGTGAATCATTGAAATAGAGACTGTGATGTGCTTTTGTAAGCCAGTCATAGCTCGTCATGTGATCTCGCCAGCTGATGACAGCGGATATTCAGAGCATAGGACACGTGATGTGGTCAGCCATAAGCAACATCACTGTTAAGTAGCACAAACACACAAACAGGGAAAGTTAATAGTTTGAATTAGTATATGTAGTGCTGCTACAAGAAAAGCAAGGCTTTCACATATAATTTTGGACTCTAAGGTTAATAAGCTGCAAGAGAAACTAAGCTTTCGCATACAATGTTGATCTTTTCTACGCGTGTTACATTTTATAATAAATCACACAAATATGTGAGTAAAATTTTTAATAATGACATAAACGTCAGGGTTCAAAATTTCTTCTAAATTGCTTGTCATCGAAGAGTTGATTTTTAAATGAGAGTCAAACACTCTGTGATTTAAGAAATTCATGGTAGATTCTCGCACATAGTTCAACTTAGGTAAAAGGATATCTACTTTGAAAGTAACGCTTTTCAAACTACCATTCGGAATATTTTCCTGTGACTTGTTAGAAACAGGTTCATTTCAGCAGTTGCCAGAGAGCGCAGATAACAGGCAACACTGTGCTTGCGCAGCTACCATGACGCAGGAAGCCTGTATGTACATACATGTAAAAAATTGAAAGATCGTACATTATGTCATAAAAGAAACCCGACATCAGATGATATTCCACGAGCATCAGAATTTCGTGAACCATACTAAAATGTGCACATTTAAAGTGCATACTTAAAGTGCACATTCCCAACGAAGTAGACCTCAACCTGATATTAAGCTCTTCGGTGCGGTTTTCGGGACATAAATTTTCCTGGAGCACCAGTACTGTATTATATCATGTTTGGTTCTTTATCATGGCATATTGCCATACGTGCTATAAGATGAAAATATGCACCCGAAATGCAGCAAACAGTTGAAATTACCCAGTACTGTGGAATTAACCATTTTGTTTCAAATACATTGACTGCCTCTATGGAAAAGGTTAATAAAAGTCCAATTTCTTTAGCAAACAGACAAAAATAACTTCATTTTTCTGCAAGGTGATTAATGCTTGACTGTCAGAAAGGTGGAAATAAAAATAAAATCTAAAACTAATAACATATTTTAGCCCTTCGTAATTATGTGAATGTATTTTAATTCACTTGATAGCTCCCAGCCACAGATATCCATTTTGTTTTCCTTTGACGTGAGAGTAAATGAAGAGGAAACAGCAAAATCACTAAATGTAAACATGGGTCACATGGAGACTACCCACTATAACTCAGACTGCTCTGCGCATCAGCCCCAGATATACGATATTTGCTAACTGGGTCAATACCAAAAAACAATCGAATTTTCAAAAATATGTTCATCTTGTAGCACACATATTTCTGAAAAGTCTGAAACATAAAACATATGTGTTTGAGGAAATGTAAGACTTGTTATTTGGTCTTAAGTGTGCCAAAGGGCAGAGCCACACATCTTCATACAGCATTCTTCTATCGCACATCACTGTAATTCGCTCTGTGGAATTGAAACGTGTATATTTTGTAATGGATGCAATCAAACTATATTAAGGACAGTGGAAATTGAAATGTCCTGTGGTGCCTATTCTGCTCCCAGTCGGCTGGTTTGACAGCCTTCCCCTCTTAAAAAATATCTCGCAATTATTAGCGGATGGGATTATTTGTAATCAGGAGAACAAGAACTCTTCAGAAAGTTTGCACTCTTTATTGCCTATTAGCTAATAACTTGCTGTTTTGTGTGACATAAAATTAAATATAGGATACATAAAACCAATAAAGACAAGAAACAAGCAAGGAAGTAAACATTTCTTCAATTCTTAGCTCCTAGCATTTTTTTCTCTCTAATCTTGCTACAGCTTTACATGGCATGCTTTCCTTTCTGTAAAAGAATCTATTACCTCATCAAAGTTTGTCAAACGTTTTGCTACATGAAAAATCAAAATGTCATTATCTAACACTGAAAAAGCTGTTAATACAAATAATACCCAAGACTGGTGTGGTTTCTCGATCTGATTACGTCCATTTCGTCACTGTCTGCTAGATAAAACAAAATAGGCCTTTCTAATATTGCAGCAGTTTTGTAACACACACCAGCAGTCGTTCTTCCCACAAACCATATGCGAGTGGAACAGGAAAGGGAGGTAATGACAGTGGCACGTAAAGTGCCCTCCGCCACACACTATTGGGTGGCTTGCGGAGTATAAATGTAGATGTAGATGAAATAAACAAGACTGTTTTGGCACAAATGGTCATTTTTATAACACGACAGAATATAATTCACGAAGTACCAATATCAAATGCCTACAAGGCCTACTACAAGCAAAAAGCTTTATGTTAGAAAATAATTTCACATTTCATTCTTATGCACCAGTTTCTCAAGCACAAAATCGAAAAGTAGCATTACGAAATTTTTATACAAATTTGGATTCGTCTTATTCTTCCATAATTTGTGTGATGTCTCCGTTTCTTCTCCTGTCTCGTTCTAACATTACATGTTCGTACAACACATTTTCTGCATTACTTCCAGAATAGAACTTAAGCAGCTGCTAGATGAGGACTGTACAACTGGTCCTTACTAGTATAGTGATCTGGCCTAAAATTTACTGTCAAAATGCAATTTTCTTGAATACACCGGGAAGATAATACATAATCCTTCTCACCTGTTATTCCTGTTAGTTGTTTATTTGTATTATGGTAGTCTGACTATGTATTTCACTAGTAATTATAACAGCGCCGGTCATTTGCAAGCCCAATCAACCACATAATCAGACAGCGATTGGCATTCATCCATTCGGCTTTACTCCACTCAGCTCGTATAGCCCCGTCCCCTTTTGTCTGTGGAAAGTTTATTTCTAGATGCAACGAGGATTCTCCTGATAGACACATTACATTCAAAAATCAACTTATGATTCATTCATAAATCAACTTAAAAGGTGTTCAAAAATGTTCAAAAACCAACAGGGATGCTTTTCAAAATCATATGAATAATCGATAGACCAACGTGCGCTGGATGCTAGGCGCTTTGTGAAACAAGTTTTTTTCCTCAAGAATATGAATTTGGCGCCCCCTTTTCCTGGTAGCATCTATCTGCTTCCTGCGACAGCTTGCACAGGCAACAGCAACATTCGTGTAGCCAGAAGCGGGAGAATCTACTACTCAAATGTGACTCAACTGTGCATGCACATGAGCCCACTCGTAACTGCTGAAACGAATCTAATGTAAACAGTTGTGATTTGTAACATTATGTGATTGTCTTATCATTTTAAATCATTCACTAATCGAGCAGTCGCTCGGCAACAGCTACAGTTAGCAAATAATGTTGCGAGAATGTAAAAGGTGAATGACCTGTGACGTAACTTGTTTATTGTCGAAGCGCCGTCAGAGATGCAGTGAGTTATTGACTTTGAAAACCGCGGCACGAAAAACGGACAGAAGAAGAACACTTTTACACATTTTTTTTGAGGTACGAGATATTCTCGATGAACAGTTACTCATTCTTCTCTTGTCTCCTGTAACTTGTGTCAGACACGCATGTCTTGCCACCGTATTATTATTGTCAAAATTAATATTGTTTTAGTGTAAAGTAAATGTGTAATACTAAAAGTGCCTAGCAGTAGATTTATTGTGCGACGTGTATGTGAAAACGTCAAAGGAATTGTTTTCATTAAGAGAAGTGCCAGTCAAAACGGCATCCATGTTAAATCCTTCATTGCAGTGTAAGTTCGTCTATTAATTGCCATAAATTCAGAGTTAAATGGAACTGGTGTATGGACTATTCATTTACTATAGAATCTACGTCTCACTTCTTCATGAAATTATTTAATTTTCTATATGTTTCTGCCAAATAGAGAGTTCACAGTCACGAATTCTTTCGTCGAGTTCGGACGGAAGTTGCATGCGGCGAAATATTTTCTCCGCGCCATATTCTACTGGTAAATGCATGAAAAACTACGGTCCCTTAGGAAATTCATGTTGAGCTATCCAAAATAATTATATTTTGAATAGGCATTTACTCTCCTCTGCAATGCAACTTCCGACTGATCAGACGATCCAACAAGAAACAGCCGCACACAGTCGGCGTTCGCAAATATGTTTCCACCGCTGATTATAGCTATATGTTACAGCACAAAAGTAACATATTGTTATAATTAGAGACTACGAACGGGGACATTTATAACTGTATGTTTATGTATACACATTACGTAAACATATCGTTATAGATTTCACTCTCATCGGACGCAATTTGTTGTTATGAAGCATTACATAATCTTCCTAAAGCCTTTGACATTTTGCTGTTGGCAGATGCTTGCATGAGCAGTGTGTGTCGTTGTTGTATACAGCATGTTTCCTTTGCAATTTAAGTTATTTTCGTTTTTTTCTCTCATTTATGTTTTATTGTTTAAGTATTATTCTGCAGTAGCGGGATATAGTAATATCCTTAGTTAGAGTATCGGTTCTTACCAGTCAAAATTTCAAAAATTTAACAGGAAAATAAAACAATGAAAAATTCCCGGGTTTTTCCCAGTTTTCTCCCAGATGAAAAAATTCCCGGTTTTTTCCCAGATCTCTCGGTCGTCCCCGGTCGTATACACCCTGCTTTCTTTCCCTCTCTTCCAATATGGTAAGTCTCCCCTGATCCGCAGTCCTGGATCACTTTTCCAAAATCTACCTCTTTTCCTATACGTCTCCAGTCCTTCTCCTTCACCCCTCTTCCTTCCCCTTCAACCCTTCTGCCTGAAGAAGGAAGCACTGGTTCTGAAAGTTTGCCAATTGCAACCGTCTTTTATGTGTGTGTTCTGACACCACTTGGTGCGTAGATTTTTTTATCTAATAATTGACTGTTTTTGTGAGTATTACCTGAGGTAGAGGGGACAAGACAGACATGGAAATGATAAAGGAAGGAGCATAACATGTTGCTCTTGGGACACAGTTGGGGATGGGTATAGGTACATGCTTTTAAATTTTAAAAAATAAGTTAGGTATAAAATCAAATTAACAATTGATATTCTTACAGATGGAGCACTACTTCAAATCTCCAAGGATAAGGGAAAGAAATAACTTTGGTATTTCTAAGGAATTAATATTATATTCATTGGAAATAATTTAGGGAAACTATGGGAACTGCTTTGGGACACATCAGCATGGAAGTGGGTAGAAGAAACATATTAGAAGAATGTAAAAAGGACATATGACTACACTGAGACTACAAATATAGAGTATGGAACAGGGAAAAATATGGAGTTGATGGACAAGGGAGGTGGTAGGAGGAGAAGACAGAAAAACAGGGAGGGAAAAGAAGAATAGAAAGGAAACTGGGAAGCAGGCGGAAGTAGGTGGAGCACAGGAACTACTTTAGATTGAAACCATGAGGGATATGGAATCAAAAGCTTTATTGACAAAGCAGATCCAGTCTGTGCAATTCAGCATTTGGCAAACATGTGCATACAGCTGACACGTATTATAAGCAGCTGTTGATGTTGAACATACCCTGCTGATATCACACTCTGTAACTGTGTGGTTAAGCATGTCCTTGGCCACAGTTTGGTGGTGATCAATCATTTTTGTGGACAGTTGTACCATATTTATCAAACATAGGTGGCAGCAGTAAAGTTAATTATCACTTAGCTACTTTTGTAAGTGGACTTTCCTTTCCTGGGGGAGGATACACCAGCAGCAGCATTGGAATACGATGTGCTGCTGGAAGCACGAAACAAATATTGCAACTGGATCTTCAACAAGACTTTTAACAGAGTTGTTTTTGTTAAAAATTAATTTGCTTTTGACTTCCAAATTCAATTGACTTACATGAATTTGAAGTAAAGCATTTTATTATGGCATTACTTGTCGAAGACTCAATACATCTGCAGGTGAACAATAATGCTTTATTTGTTTACAAATTGTATTACTACAGGATCTTCAAAATAAAAGTGATATCAGCAAACTTTTGTAAGTCTTTTTCTTTGTTAAGAAATCTGCAGTCCATGATTCACTATATTTCCAGGACTGCTGCTTTTCCTAGTTTCCCTTTATATTTTTCAAGAACTGGTTGAACTTCCTCCTCAAGAAACTCAGTAACCTGAAACAAACAAGACAGTATTGACAAAAGAAAAAGGATTATATATTATAAATAGCATTTAAAACATGGATAACAACAGCACAAGTAGTAAGAGTGTTTTTAAATAAATGATTTGACATGGCAAGACAAACATGACACATGACTACAGCTACTATGTAAATGTTCAAATTGAAACATTTGTTGTTAAAGCTGTGAGCTGTAGCATTATGCAATATCTCTAGCAGAGCGTTTCTGATCAGTATCAAACAACTGAAAGTCCAGGATGGAATAACACCAACAGATAAAGGATACACTGCTACCCACCACATAGACGATGTGCTGAGTCACAGGCAGGCACAAGGAGAAAGATGCTAAAATATTTAAGCTTTTTGACAAAGTCCTTCTTCCAACTACAAAACACATACACACAAACACACAACACACAAACACACGCACACACACACACGGCCACTGTCTCCAGGCACTGAGGCATTGTAGTACATAAGCAAGGATAACATTATTTACTCCACAAATATTATATGTTTTGTTGCAAAAGCTGCTTCTGCACACAAGGAACTAGCAATTATTTGGATGTATCACATGAGGTGTGATAAAAAAGTAAGATGAATTTTTTAATTTTGTGGGTTTTATACTACAGATTTTCAATTTCTTTTCTCTTGTTGGTACACATGTTACTGACATATGTTTACATTTTTGGCTGTTCTGAATATGTTGTTTATTGTTTACAGTCAAAAAGCTTACAAGTGATTTTGAGTGCTCAGCAGATTTTTACTTTCAAAAAAGATGGATCAAAGAATTTGCATCAAATTTTGCTTGAAAAATGTAGTAAAGTGTAGTAGTACATTTAAAATGTTGACTGTGACTTTTGGTGACTCTACTATGAGGAAGACAGAAATTTAAAAGTGGAATAAACAAACTGACAACAACGTGCAAGAAGTAAAGAAAATGGTTCTGAAAAGTCACCTAATCACCGTCTGAGATATTGCCAATGATGTCAGTGTGTCGTTTGGCTCACATCAAGAAATTTTTTCTGGATGGTTTGGGAATGAAACATGTAGCAGCGAAGTTTGTTCTGAAATTGTCAAAGTTTGTTCTGAAATTGTCAAATTTTGACCAAAAACAAAGCCTCGCAAACATCACTCAGGAGTTGCTGAATGAAGTCAGCAACGATCCAGAACTTCTAAATAAGGTAACAACAGGTGATGAAATATGGGTATTAAGTATGATGTCAAAATCAAGCCCAATTCTCCAATTGAAAACTGCCTGAAGAGCCAAACAAAAAAAGCAACAAGTTCATCAAATGTAAACAATCTTCTCACTGTTTACTTCGATTACAATGGGATAGTGCATCTTGAGTTCTTGCCATCTGGTCATACAGTCAACAAGTAATACTATCTGAAAGTTATGCACTATTCATGTGAAACAATCTGAAGAAAATAACCAGAATTGTGGCAAAACCACTCGTGAAAACTGCACCACGATAATGCTCCTGCTCATACCTCAATGTTTGCTCGTGATTTTTTTGGCAAAAAACAAAACTGTTACGTTGCCTCAGCCACTATATTGTCTGGACATGGCCTCCTGTGACTTCCTTCTATTCCTGAGGCTGAAAATAACCATGAAAGAATGTCATTTTGCCACCACTGATGAGATAAGAACAGAATCGCTGAAAGAGCTGAACATCATAATGAAAAGTGAGCTCCATAAGTGCTTCCAAGATTTGAAACAGTGCTGGCACATATTTACTTTATCTGACAGGGATTACATTGAAGGGGACAAAATTGATATGGAACAAATAAAGATTCTTCAGAGGGGGGAAAAAATTACTTTTGATCAAACCACTTATAAACATGTCTCTTTCATTTGAGAGCCCACTGGATGTAAAAGGTGTATGAGATTCTTAGAGTTCATATACAGGAGTGAATGGAAGAGAGGACTGTCCTTGGATTAACTAGACAAGCCATTATACAGTAGTTATCACAATGAGTGGGGAAACTGGAGCCTGGAGCTTCACAACTTGTCAAAATAAAATTTATTGTGAATGAGAGTGGCCATGACAGTTTGCTGCAATTTACTCCCACAAATTAGATCAGGCTGAAAATCAAAGAAGCACAATCAACCAGTAAATTTGATTTCAAAGTACACAAAAAATTCAGATCACGTGTTCATTCATTCAATAATTTGAAACAGCTTGAGCTGTTTCATACAGTTACCTCACTGAGTTCCAATACTGCTGATTCAAAAGCCTGCACCATTTTAAAACTGCCTCACACATTCAGAAAGAGACTAGATGGGAAGGTGTATAATATCTTGCTTGCTGACAGTCATGGAAGAAAGCTGACTGAGATTCTACAAAGTGTTAGTCAAAATATCCAAGTAAGTAGCATGGTGAAGCCAGGTGTGAAAACAAATAACATTGTAATAAACACATCTTTAGACAGCAAAATGTCACATGACAATGACTACATTGCATGTATAGCAGGTTTAAATGATGTGGCTTGTAATGAAGCTGATTCGTGTATTGGAGGTTTGTCTAAATTTCTGTAACGAAACAAATCAAAAAACACTATTGCTGCTACCATCCCGCACAGACACGACTTAATGTACAACTCTTGTGTAAACAAAGAGATTATAAAAACACATGCCAGGATTAAATTATTGTGTTCAAGTTACGAAAAATGTTTAATTCTAGACATAAGCACACTAGATAAGGGCATGCATACTAAACATGGACTGCATCTGAACTATGAGGGTAAGCATTTTCTTTGCAAAAAAGTAAGCATATTGATCACTGAAAAGATAGAACTCAGTAGCGGCATATATAAAAATAGTTTGCTTTCGAGTGAAACTGATGTTCCTTTTTTAGTGCAAATTGACCTTCAGTGTGCACACACGAAGGGGAAAGCTTTACTGACTGCACCAAGAAAGACGAAAAATGTAAGATAATGTTTCAGAATGTTCAGTACATTACTGACAAAATAGAGCAAATTGACGAAATTCTAAGAGAATGTAAACCACACATATATACTGTGAATGAACTTGGATGCACGTCTGAAGAGGCTCATAGTTTTAAGTTAAACAATTACAAAATTGTGAGTGCATACTACAGAAAGATACACAAGGGTGGGGGTGTTTGCATTTTTGTTAGAAATTACATAAATTGTGAAAAAATTGACTGGGGTGACAGTCTTGCAATGGAGCTGGCCTTTGAAGTAGCAGCTGTAAAAATGAAGGTAGGCAAAAACAACCTAATAATTGTAGGCCTCTATAGATCACCAAATAGTGATGTAGAAGAGTTATTTTGCCAGCTAGAACAACTTCTGAATAAACTATCAACGAACAAAAAACAGGTAATAATAACAGGAGATGTAAACATAGACTCTTTAAACTATACAGGTAGTGTAAATTATCTTAGATATTCTGACTTATTGCATTGCTATAACTATAACAAAATAAATGATGAACCAACCAGAATAACACCTAACTCACAATCTTGTATTGATCATGTTCTTTCAAATCTAGATAGGAAACATACAGTGGTAAGAGCTGTTGAAACATATCTCTCAGACCGTACAGCTCTATCCATAGAAATTAATACAGACCACAAAATAGTTCTGCATAGTGACCTACACACTTATAAAAGGAAGATTAATTATAATTCACTTATGGAGGAGTTTGCTGAGAGAGAGTGGGATAAGGTATATAGATCACAAGGTATTAATGAAAAGTGGGGCCTTTTCTATGAAATATTTAACCATAGCTTTAATAAGGCATGTCCAATAGTAAAAAAAGAACTAAAGAAATCAGATCACACAATGAAACTTAAAATTCCCCCAGAAATACATAAACTAAAGGAAAATATGAAGGACCTTTATGTGATGTTCCGAGAAACAAAATTGCAGTACAAAAGCACCAGAAAGACATACAGGGAATCCCTGAAGAGACTAAAAGCACTTCATTATGCTGAACAGATAAGAAAAACTAGTAACATTAGCAAAACAGCCTGGCATAGTGTAAACAAAGAATGTGAACATAGAGACAAACCAGGCTGCAGCAAAATTGCATTAGAAGAAAATGGAATACTGTTGAATGAACCAAAGTCTGTATGTGAGGCCTTCATTAAACGTTTTAGTAAGGCATGCAGAGAAGAAAAAGATGAATCAGCCCTGAAAATAAACACAGTTAAAATGAGTAATTCATTTTTCCTAAGGAGTGTAACAGAGTTTGAGGTCATGAATATAATCTCAAAACTCAAAGTAAAATCATCTAGTGCCTGGGATGACATATTGTCCACACTACTTAAAGAATGCAAAAATGCATTAATGAAACCAATAACATATCTAATTAACAGTTCAACTGGCCAGTGGACCTTTCCAGAGCTTTAAAAAATCACTGAGATACAACTAGTGTATAAAAAGGGGGCTATCACAGACATAAATAACTACAGGCCAATCTCTTTGACTTCAACACTTGGCAAGCTGCTTGAAAGAATAATTCTAGATCAAATGGAATCCTTCTGTAAATACAAACTATTAAGCAAAACACCACATGGGTTTCGAAAAGGACAATCTACAATGATAGAAGACAGTGCACAAAACTAAATTATAAGAATGAAAGTAAGATCCAAACAGTAAAGTCAGCATACAGAACTCTCAATTGTGGAGTTCCCCAAGGAAATATACTTGGACTATTCTTTTTTATAGTATATATTAATGATATAACACAGCCACAAAACTCTAAACTAGTGAACTATGCTGATGATACATCTTTCATTAGCTGGGGCTGTACAGAGCGGGCAGCAGTCCAAAGCAGCAAAGAGAACTTAGAAATGATCACAGAATATCTAACAGTGAATAAGCTTACACTGAATAAGGACAAGACTGTAGTAATAAAGTTCTTGCTACATTTTAATAATACTCATACCCAATCACTTTCTACAGTTGAAACATCTGACAAACATAAGTTTTTAGGCATATTGATTGATGAACATCTCACTTGGAAAGAGCATATCAGCTCCACCTGTAAAAAAGTTTCTAGTAATATTTACTTACTAAAATGTCTTGCAAATATAATAGCTCCCCTTGTCCTTAAACGAGTGTATTATGGGTTAATACACTCACATCTGCAATATGGTATTGAGGTCTAGGGTTGGGCACCCACTGTCTATATGGATCGCATTTTCAGGCTTCAAAAGAGAGCAGTTAGGATAATTGCTAATATAAGCAAATGCCAGTCCTGTAGGGACTATTTCAAAATTATAAATTACTGACTGTGTACTCATTGTATGTATTTAAGACCATAATGTTTGTAAAAGAGAATGAGGAAAATAGTGTAAAGAACAGCGACACCCATAATTACAATACTCGAGCCAAAAGTGACTATCATAGGATATGGACTAACAAGAAAGCTACAGACCACAGTCTGTATGTAACTAGGAGACAATTCTATAATAAGTTGCCAAAAAATATAAAGCAACTACAAGGCAATCTTTTCAAGGGCAAGCTGAAAAATTTGTTAATAGAAAGATATTTATACTCATTAAAAGAATTCTGAGCTGCAGTATTGTTAGTTTATTCTTTTATGTACTACAGTATATTAGTGGTGGTATTGTTATAATTGGCTAATTGATGTATATAATCATTATAGGGTATGTATGGAGTGATATATAATGTGCTAATGTGTTTATAACATTATTACATGGAATGATGTATATATTCATTCTTGGAATGACACGAAATTGAAATGATGATGTCAAAGACTGTTAAGTTAACATGGACAAATAAACATTATTATTATTCCAGAATGAGGGATGTTTCCAGAATTGCCCGTGAAAGGCAAAGGTCCCGAGTTCGAGTCTCGGTCGGGCACACAGTTTTAATCTGCCAGGAAGTTTCATTATTATTATTATCATCTTTGACTTTTTTTTCTCAGACTTAAAGTCTGGTTAAAAATGGAACGTGATGCGGACCTCGGTCAAGCGTGACTTCCTTGTAACTGTATGGTATATGTTATATTGCATTTAGGAACTTTCGGGTAATTGAACATATATCAATAATTACAGATTTTTGTAGTTGTATATATATGTTTGGATGTAGCTGTATTGCATTGATGTACTGGTGGATATTGTGAGGTATGACTCCTGTAGTTGATAGTATAATTGGGATGATGTCAACTTTATCCTGATGCCACATGTCCTTGACTTCCTCAGCCAGTTGGATGTATTTTTCAATTTTTTCTCCTGTTTTCTTCTGTATATTTGTTGTGTTTGGTATGGATATTTCAATTAGTTGTGTTAATTTCTTCTTTTTATTGGTGAGTATGATGTCAGGCTTGTTATGTGGTGTTGTTTTATCTGTTATAATCGTTCTGTTCCAGTATAATTTGTATTCATCATTCTCCAGTACATTTTGTGGTGTGTACTTGTATGTGGGAACGTGTTGTTTTATTAGTTTATGTTTTATGGCAAGTTGTTGATGTATTATTTTTGCTACATTGTCATGTCTTCTGGGGTATTCTGTATTTGCTAGTATTGTACATCCGCTTGTGATGTGATCTACTGTTTCTATTTGTTGTTTGCAAAGTCTGCATTTATCTGTTGTGGTATTGGGATCTTTAATAATATGCTTGCTGTAATATCTGGTGTTTATTGTTTGATCCTGTATTGCAATCATGAATCCTTCCGTCTCACTGTATATATTGCCGTTTCTTAGCCATGTGTTGGATGCGTCTTGATCTATGTGTGGCTGTGTTAGATGATACGGGTGCTTGCCGTGTAGTGTTTTCTTTTTCCAATTTACTTTCTTTGTATCTGTTGATGTTATGTGATCTAAAGGGTTGTAGAAGTGGTTATGAAATTGCAATGGTGTAGCTGATGTATTTATATGAGTGATTGCTTTGTGTATTTTGCTAGTTTCTGCTCGTTCTAGAAAGAATTTTCTTAAATTGTCTACCTGTCCATAATGTAGGTTTTTTATATCTATAAATCCCCTTCCACCTTCCTTTCTGCTTAATGTGAATCTTTCTGTTGCTGAATGTATGTGATGTATTCTATATTTGTGGCATTGTGATCGTGTAAGTGTATTGAGTGCTTCTAGGTCTGTGTCACTCCATTTCACTACTCCAAATGAGTAGGTCAATACTGGTATAGCATAAGTATTTATAGCTTTTGTCTTGTTTCTTGCTGTCAATTCTGTTTTCAGTATTTTTGTTAGTCTTTGTCGATATTTTTCTTTTAGTTCTTCTTTAATATTTGTATGATCTATTCCTATTTTTTGTCTGTATCCTAGATATTTATAGGCATCTGTTTTTTCCATCGCTTCTATGCAGTCGCTGTGGTTATCCAATATGTAATCTTCTTGTTTAGTGTGTTTGCCCTTGACTATGCTATTTTTCTTACATTTGTCTGTTCCAAAAGCCATATTTATATCATTGCTGAATACTTCTGTTATCTTTAGTAATTGGTTGAGTTGTTGATTTGTTGCTGCCAGTAGTTTTAGATCATCCATGTATAGCAAATGTGTGATTTTGTGTGGGTATGTTCCAGTAATATTGTATCCATAATTTGTATTATTTAGCATGTTGGATATTGGGTTCAGAGCAAGACAGAACCAGAAAGGGCTTAATGAGTCTCCTTGGTATATTCCACGCTTAATCTGTATTGGCTGTGATGTGATGTTATCTGAATTTGTTTGGATATTAAGTGTGGTTTTCCAGTTTTTCATTACTGTGTTTAGAAACTGTATCAATTTAGGATCTACTTTGTATATTTCCAATATCTGTAGTAACCATGAGTGGGGTACACTATCAAAGGCTTTTTGGTAATCAATGTATGCGTAGTGTAGGGACCTTTGTTTAGTTTTCGCTTGATATGTCACCTCTGTATCTATTATCAGTTGCTCTTTACATCCTCGTGCTCCTTTGCAGCAGCCTTTTTGTTCTTCATTTATAATTTTGTTCTGTGTTGTATGTGTCATTAATTTATGTGTGATGACTGAAGTTAATATTTTGTATATTGTTGGTAGGCATGTTATGGGGCGATATTTAGCTGGGTTTGCTGTGTCTGCTTGATCTTTAGGTTTCAGATAGGTTATTCCATGTGCAAGTGTATCAGGGAATGTGTATGGGTCTGCAATGTAACTGTTAAATAATTTAGTTAGATGTGAATGTGTTGAGATGAACTTCTTTAGCCAGTAATTTGCTATTTTATCATTTCCAGGGGCTTTCCAATTGTGTGTAGAATTAATTGCTCGGGTGACTTCATGTTGCAAAATTATCACTTCAGGCATTTGTGGTATCATCTTGTATGTGTCTGTTTCTGCTTGTATCCACCGTGCATGCCTGTTATGTTGTACCGGGTTTGACCATATGCTGCTCCAGAAGTGTTCCATGTCTGTTATGTTTGGTGGATTGTCTATTTTAATGTGTGTGTTATCCATTGTTTGGTAAAATCTCTTTTGGTTTGTCTTGAATGTTTGGTTTTGTTTCCTCCTATTTTCACTTTTTTTGTATCTTCTAAGTCGTTTGGCCAATGCTTGCAATTTCTGCTTTTTTTCATCTAATTGCTCTATTGCTTCTTGTTGTGAGATTTTAGCTAACCTTTTTCGTTTTTTGTCTGATATTTCATTTCTTATAAATTGTGTTAGCTGTCCGATGTCTTTTCTCAGTTTTTCTATTCTGATCTGTAGCCTGTGTTGCCATGCTGGTTTTGTGGGTTTCTTCTGTGTGTTGGTTTGTTCTGATCTCTGCCTGGTGTGTATATTTAGTGTAGTGAGTGCTCCTATATAAACCAGTAGTTGTAACTCTTCCATAGTTGTGTTTTCATTTATTTTGTTGTGTATGATTGTGTTGATAGTTTTTATTGTTGTTTCGACTTGTGGGTTATTTGGCGGTCTATGCAAGAATGGTCTAATGTCTGTATTTGTGTCTTTGTATTCTATATATGTCAGCTGAAATTTCTCTTCTATATCTAACACGTGTCTCTCTTCGTGTTCTATTTGTGCTTGTTCTGGTGGCTGTCTTAAGATTTCGTTTTCCTCTGATTGTTTAATTGATGCGTGTTGGTCTTTGTTTGTTTGCTCTGGGATGTTTGAGTCCATTACTGTGTTTTCTTCCTCTTCTGATTGCACATTATTTTGTTCCAGTATGTGTTGTACTTGTTGTTTGATGTTTTCTAATTCTGACTGGGGTATCCTGTTATTTTTGATTATTACACGGATCTGATCAGCTAGTCGTTGTCCTGTTAAAAATTTTAATTCCGGGTATCTGGTAATAAATGTTGTGTATACTTGTGATCTGTATCCAGTTGTGTTGGTTCCTAGGTTTGTTGCTTGGTAATAACAGAACATGAGGTGTCGATTAACTTCATCTGACCATCTCATCCTCTGTCTTTGTTTTCCTTCTAGGGTGGTTGCAGGAAGCATATCCTGCAAAACACCTCTATTCGGATTTAAATCCTTTTCCAGTTGGCTAGCAGTGTCGTTACCATTGTGGGCGGGCATAGGGTTCAAGCGTCGTCTCCGACCATGACGGCACTTGTCCGAGGCTTCTTTAGTTCTGTCCTGAACCAAGTAATCACACTAAAAGGGGGGTTAGCCCTATTAGTGGTTTGTTCTTTTCGTCGCCTTTTACGACTGGCAGAACATTATTATTATTATTATTATTATTATCTCATTGAAAGGTTAATCGTAAACCTCTGGAGCCAAACACATCATTTAAATACCTGGAACTAATACCAAACAACAATACAAAATGGGATAAATACGTATAATCGGTAGTAGGGAGATTATCAGAGACTTGTTAGGAGGGTTCTGAGAGATTAAAGTGAATATGTAAATGAAACTGCATTCAAAGCAATAATGAGATCAATCATAGAGACGTCCTCCACTGTTTGGAGTCCGTATCAAGTAGGAACAACTGGAGACATCAAACCAATTTGGCTACATGCTACTAGGGTCACAGAAGGTCAATACAACCCTTACATCAGTGTTACTGAGATGTTCAGGGAATCTGAAAAATAATCTTCAGAGAACCAGTGTTATAGAGAAAGTGTGTGACAGTTGCACTATATTGCTTTATATCTTGCTTAGAGACCATGCAAATAAGATAAGGGTGATCTGGGTTCAAGTGGAAACATATAAACAGTCATTTTCCCTTGCTCACTGCATTAATGGAATAAGGCAAAAAAATCACTAATATTGACATGGTATGTCCACCAGCATGCATTGTACAGTAGCTTAAGGAGCACAAATGTAAATATAAATGTCGTCACACGGAAATTTTTCACTACTATTAATATCATACCAAACGTTTCAAAAAATTAATAATAAACATATACAAACCAATATGTTTCCACTGTCGTGCTATTATCAACACGAAAAATTACAGTACAGCTTAAAGAACGGGCGTGCACATGCACAAACACACACTTGCACTAATAAGCTGTTTTAGTCTGCTATATTGTGCCAGCTCTGCAACTTGACTCAGTCTTCAGTTCTCACTCCTGTTCAAGTATCTATCAATGACTCAGCTATTAGGCAAGTTGTTACTTTCACTCCTTTCATTATTAATTAACATTAATTACAATGTCATTACATACTGAACCAATTCATAACACTATAATTTCACCAAGCCTGTACATAAATGCTTAATAACAAAGAGAAGTGTATGTAGTTTTTATGCCAATCATGAATGTACATGATGTGCATCCCCTCACTACATCCCTGCCATATGTAATATGGCAGAGATCCAGAAGATAATCTCACTCTAATCAAGTGCTTGTGTGATAAAGTCCTATCTTGTTGGGAAATGATCATCAGTCATGCTTCCTCCTTTGTGAGTTGGCGGACACGGGCTGTGATAGTCCACTTCACTGAGAAAAATTAGCCTTAGTTTCTTCATATCACAAACATATTTACTGCTGCTCTATAACATTTGATTTGGTGACTGAAGGAAGTTTTCCTGAGCCTGTCTGTACTTTTGATTCCTTTCACAAGTGCAGACGAAATAAATCTGCTTCACAACCATAAAGACTGCTTCTTAAAAGCCTTGATTCCATGTCAGTAATTATTTAATATTGTTACAAAATGCCTGCCTTCGTATGAGATCATTAGCTGTAGTCTGTATGGAATGAATTGCAACCATTTCCATAGAACTACATCATCACTTGGCTACTCTGTGCATCCCTTTATGTAATTCTAAACATATCCATCCTCTGCTGTGAAACTGGCACAACAAGCTTTCATCTGACAAACAGTAAGAGCATGCAATCAAAATTACCATCTGATGTTCACAAAACAGGTATTCAATACACACACTAGGCATGACAACCAACAAGCTGTCTGTCCACATGAATGGCCACTGACAAACTGTGGCCAAAATACAAGTGGACCACCTTGTTGCTGAACATACTGCCAAACATGATATCCCTCATCTCAATGACTGCTTCACAGTCTTGCTATGTGGATCCTTCCCACCAACACGAGCTTTTCTGAACTGTGCAGGTGGGAACTTTCCCTGCAATACATCCTACGTTCCCGTAACCCTCCTGGCCTCAACCTTCGTTAGTCACTGTCCTCACCCATCCAGACCCCTCCCTGTTCCTATTCCAGCACTACATTTACATCTACATCTACATTTATACTCCGCAAGCCACCCAACGGTGTGCCATCATTTCACCACCACACCCAGTCTTTTAATTTCTTTATTTTTATTTCTTTTTATTTTTCTCCTTTCCCCTACATACCCCCTCCCCCCTCTGCACCATCTCTCCTGCCCTCCGTGTAAACTGCAACACTTCACTGTCTGCCACTCCCACCATACTATCCCTCCCCCTCCCTACCCCAGCCTCCTCCTTTCCCCCACCCAGTCGCCACTTCCATCATGCACTTGTGCTGCTGTTCGCAGTGTGGTTTCAGCTCTCTGAGACTGCAGAAGAGTGTGCAAGTTGCATTTATGTGAGTGTGTGTGTGTGTGTGTGTGTGTGTGTGTGTGTGTGTGTGTGTGTGTGTGTTTGTATGTGTGTCTACTGCTGCCAAAGGCCTTAATGGCCAAAAGCTTTAATTGTGTGAATCTTTTTGTTGTACTTGTTGCGACTCAGCATCTCTGCTATGTGGTGAGTAGCAACTTTCCGTCTCTGGTATTGTTACATTCCATCCTGGATTTCCCATTGTTTCGTGTAGAAAAGATCATCAGAAAGGTGAAAATCCGAGTAAGGGACTAAGAGAGTTCTTCTTTCTTGTTTGCTTTTAACCACCTTACTTAAAGGTAAGAGACAAGGCAAGCTTACTTTTTACAAGAAGGGCATTTTATTACCTGCAAGCCTGTTGCAGAATCATTCTGTTAGTCATGAATAATAACTTTAAAAAAATACATGAATCATACATTTCTTGGTAATCAAAAGAGGTCTTGAATGTGTTTCATGCAAAATACTACAGTGCAGTGTCACGCTACCAAGATATTCTCTGTAACAAGTGACGATCTGGTTCATTATAAGAGAGAAAATTACAGGAAATCTATAGAAGAGATGTGGCTCATTACTGTACTAACAAATGTAGTATCAAAATTTGATAGAGATAATTTAATTCATAATCACAACACTCTTAAAGCTACTTGTGCACCTGAATGCTGTATTATGAGCATCATGTTCCAAACTTCCTGGCAGATTAAAACTGTGTGCCAGACCAAGACTTGAAGTCGAGACCTTTGCCTTTCGCGGGCAAGTGCTCTACCATCTGAGCTACCCAAGCACGACTCATGACCCATCCCCACAGCTTCAATTCTGCCAGTACCTCATCTCCTACCATCCAAACTTCACAGAAGCTCTGTTGCAAACTTGTCTAAACACATAATAAACATTGAATGATACATTCCCAGCCTAAAATAATGCAGGGATTACCTTAAACAAAGAAAATGGAGGAAAATATATTGTATAGTGCATCTCCGATACGTGTGGCTTTGTCTTCTTATTCTTTGAAATGATCTGTTCTGCTCTGGTGGTCACAGTATGAAACAAAACAGATGCCAAATGCATGCCAGGAACTCACAGAATCATTGCATTCTGGAGAAAAATGATGTGGTTGAGCCATGGCAAAATCAAAAGAAAACCCACATGATCACACCAGCCAGGGTGGAAGGGATTATTGGTACATAAATGCCTGTAACTGATTACCCCACTGCTTCTCTACAACCCCCTTCCATTTGTAAATGAACCAGCTGTGCACTCAAACAACAAAAAGCTCATCTTATTCAACTGCCATCTGGCTCTCCGTTTGTTATTGCCAGTGTTATACCCGTTTCAGCTGATGTTGTTGTTGTGGTCTTCAGTCCTGAGACTGGTTTGATGCAGCTCTCCATGCTACTCTATCCTGTGCAAGCTTCTTCATCTCCCAGTACCTACTGCAACCTACATTCTTCTGAATCTGCTTGGTGTATTCATCTCTTGGTCTCCCTCTACGATTTTTACCCTCCATGCTGCCCTCCAATGCTAAACTGGTGATCCCTTGATGCCTCAGAACATGTCCTACCAACCGATCCCTTCTTCTAGTCAAGTTGTGCCACAAACTTCTCTTCTCCCCATTCCTATTCAATACCTCCTCATTAGTTATGTGATCTACCCATCTAATCTTCAGCATTCTTCTGTAGCACCACATTTTGAAAGCTTCTAATCACTTCTTGTCCAAACTATTTATCGTCCATGTTTCACTTCCATACATGGCTACACTCCATACAAATACTTTCAGAAACAACTTCTTGACACTTAAATCTATAGTCGATGTTAACAAATTTCTCTTCTTCAAAAACGCTTTCCTTGCCATTGCCAGTCTACATTTTATATCCTCTCTACTTCGACCATCATCAGTTTTTTTGCTCCCCAAATAGCAAAACTCCTTTACTACTTTAAGTGTCTCACTTCCTAATCTAATTCCCTCACCATCACCTGACTTAATTTGACTACATTCCATTATCCTCGTTTTGCTTTTGTTGATGTTCATCTTATATCCTCCTTTCAAGACGCTATCCATTCCGTTCAACTGCTCTTCCAAGTCCTTTGCTGTCTCTGACAGAATTACAATGTCATCGGCTAACCTCAAAGTTTTTATTTCTTGTCCATGGATTTTGATACCTACTCCGAATTTTTCTTTTGTTTCCTTCACTGCTTGCTCAATATACAGATTGAATAAAATTGGGGAGAGGCTACAACCCTGTCTCACTCCCTTCCCAACCACTGCTTCCCTTTCATGCCCCTCAACTCTTATAACTGGCATTTGGTTTCTGTACAAATAGTAAATAGCCTTATTCAATGTCTGGTGATAATAATTTTTATTCTAGATTTTCTTTTGATGATAAGGGTTATTATATTTCTTTTGGTATAATTGGTTTATTATTTGTTGCTGTTTTTGGTGGTAGCCTTTTGTCTTGATTAATTTTTCCTATTCCTCATGTTATTGCTTTGCCTTATTATTTAAAGTTTTTAACTATTACTGTAGTTGTTTTGGGTGCTTATTTAGGTTATCTTATTTCTAATTTTGATTTTTCTCAAAATTTATTTTCTTTAAGTATACTTTCTTTTGTTAGATTTTCTGGTTCTATGTGGTTTATACCTTTTCTTTCAACTAAGTTTATTAGATATATTCCTTTAAAATTGGGTTATTATTCATCTAAATCATTTGATTATGGTTGGGGTGAATTATTTGGTGGCCAAGGTTTATATAGACTATTTATTTATTTAATTGGTTATATACAAGGCTGATACGATTCTAATTTTAAGATTTATCTTTTAACTTTTATTTTTTGAATGTTTATTTTGGTGGTATTATTTTTCGTTTACTTAAATAGCTTATGATTAGAGCGTAACACTGAAGATGTTAAGGAAGTATTTTTACTTTTAGGTATTTATAAATATACATTTTAATTCCGGGTATCTGGTAATAAATGTTGTGTATACTTGTGATCTGTATCCAGTTGTGTTGGTTCCTAGGTTTGTTGCTTGGTAATAACAGAACATGAGGTGTCGATTAACTTCATCTGACCATCTCATCCTCTGTCTTTGTTTTCCTTCTAGGGTGGTTGCAGGAAGCATATCCTGCAAAACACCTCTATTCGGATTTAAATCCTTTTCCAGTTGGCTAGCAGTGTCGTTACCATTGTGGGCGGGCATAGGGTTCAAGCGTCGTCTCCGACCATGACGGCACTTGTCCGAGGCTTCTTTAGTTCTGTCCTGAACCAAGTAATCACACTAAAAGGGGGGTTAGCCCTATTAGTGGTTTGTTCTTTTCGTCGCCTTTTACGACTGGCAGAACATTATTATTATTATTATTATTATTATCTCATTGAAAGGTTAATCGTAAACCTCTGGAGCCAAACACATCATTTAAATACCTGGAACTAATACCAAACAACAATACAAAATGGGATAAATACGTATAATCGGTAGTAGGGAGATTATCAGAGACTTGTTAGGAGGGTTCTGAGAGATTAAAGTGAATATGTAAATGAAACTGCATTCAAAGCAATAATGAGATCAATCATAGAGACGTCCTCCACTGTTTGGAGTCCGTATCAAGTAGGAACAACTGGAGACATCAAACCAATTTGGCTACATGCTACTAGGGTCACAGAAGGTCAATACAACCCTTACATCAGTGTTACTGAGATGTTCAGGGAATCTGAAAAATAATCTTCAGAGAACCAGTGTTATAGAGAAAGTGTGTGACAGTTGCACTATATTGCTTTATATCTTGCTTAGAGACCATGCAAATAAGATAAGGGTGATCTGGGTTCAAGTGGAAACATATAAACAGTCATTTTCCCTTGCTCACTGCATTAATGGAATAAGGCAAAAAAATCACTAATATTGACATGGTATGTCCACCAGCATGCATTGTACAGTAGCTTAAGGAGCACAAATGTAAATATAAATGTCGTCACACGGAAATTTTTCACTACTATTAATATCATACCAAACGTTTCAAAAAATTAATAATAAACATATACAAACCAATATGTTTCCACTGTCGTGCTATTATCAACACGAAAAATTACAGTACAGCTTAAAGAACGGGCGTGCACATGCACAAACACACACTTGCACTAATAAGCTGTTTTAGTCTGCTATATTGTGCCAGCTCTGCAACTTGACTCAGTCTTCAGTTCTCACTCCTGTTCAAGTATCTATCAATGACTCAGCTATTAGGCAAGTTGTTACTTTCACTCCTTTCATTATTAATTAACATTAATTACAATGTCATTACATACTGAACCAATTCATAACACTATAATTTCACCAAGCCTGTACATAAATGCTTAATAACAAAGAGAAGTGTATGTAGTTTTTATGCCAATCATGAATGTACATGATGTGCATCCCCTCACTACATCCCTGCCATATGTAATATGGCAGAGATCCAGAAGATAATCTCACTCTAATCAAGTGCTTGTGTGATAAAGTCCTATCTTGTTGGGAAATGATCATCAGTCATGCTTCCTCCTTTGTGAGTTGGCGGACACGGGCTGTGATAGTCCACTTCACTGAGAAAAATTAGCCTTAGTTTCTTCATATCACAAACATATTTACTGCTGCTCTATAACATTTGATTTGGTGACTGAAGGAAGTTTTCCTGAGCCTGTCTGTACTTTTGATTCCTTTCACAAGTGCAGACGAAATAAATCTGCTTCACAACCATAAAGACTGCTTCTTAAAAGCCTTGATTCCATGTCAGTAATTATTTAATATTGTTACAAAATGCCTGCCTTCGTATGAGATCATTAGCTGTAGTCTGTATGGAATGAATTGCAACCATTTCCATAGAACTACATCATCACTTGGCTACTCTGTGCATCCCTTTATGTAATTCTAAACATATCCATCCTCTGCTGTGAAACTGGCACAACAAGCTTTCATCTGACAAACAGTAAGAGCATGCAATCAAAATTACCATCTGATGTTCACAAAACAGGTATTCAATACACACACTAGGCATGACAACCAACAAGCTGTCTGTCCACATGAATGGCCACTGACAAACTGTGGCCAAAATACAAGTGGACCACCTTGTTGCTGAACATACTGCCAAACATGATATCCCTCATCTCAATGACTGCTTCACAGTCTTGCTATGTGGATCCTTCCCACCAACACGAGCTTTTCTGAACTGTGCAGGTGGGAACTTTCCCTGCAATACATCCTACGTTCCCGTAACCCTCCTGGCCTCAACCTTCGTTAGTCACTGTCCTCACCCATCCAGACCCCTCCCTGTTCCTATTCCAGCACTACATTTACATCTACATCTACATTTATACTCCGCAAGCCACCCAACGGTGTGCCATCATTTCACCACCACACCCAGTCTTTTAATTTCTTTATTTTTATTTCTTTTTATTTTTCTCCTTTCCCCTACATACCCCCTCCCCCCTCTGCACCATCTCTCCTGCCCTCCGTGTAAACTGCAACACTTCACTGTCTGCCACTCCCACCATACTATCCCTCCCCCTCCCTACCCCAGCCTCCTCCTTTCCCCCACCCAGTCGCCACTTCCATCATGCACTTGTGCTGCTGTTCGCAGTGTGGTTTCAGCTCTCTGAGACTGCAGAAGAGTGTGCAAGTTGCATTTATGTGAGTGTGTGTGTGTGTGTGTGTGTGTGTGTGTGTGTGTGTGTGTGTGTGTGTGTTTGTATGTGTGTCTACTGCTGCCAAAGGCCTTAATGGCCAAAAGCTTTAATTGTGTGAATCTTTTTGTTGTACTTGTTGCGACTCAGCATCTCTGCTATGTGGTGAGTAGCAACTTTCCGTCTCTGGTATTGTTACATTCCATCCTGGATTTCCCATTGTTTCGTGTAGAAAAGATCATCAGAAAGGTGAAAATCCGAGTAAGGGACTAAGAGAGTTCTTCTTTCTTGTTTGCTTTTAACCACCTTACTTAAAGGTAAGAGACAAGGCAAGCTTACTTTTTACAAGAAGGGCATTTTATTACCTGCAAGCCTGTTGCAGAATCATTCTGTTAGTCATGAATAATAACTTTAAAAAAATACATGAATCATACATTTCTTGGTAATCAAAAGAGGTCTTGAATGTGTTTCATGCAAAATACTACAGTGCAGTGTCACGCTACCAAGATATTCTCTGTAACAAGTGACGATCTGGTTCATTATAAGAGAGAAAATTACAGGAAATCTATAGAAGAGATGTGGCTCATTACTGTACTAACAAATGTAGTATCAAAATTTGATAGAGATAATTTAATTCATAATCACAACACTCTTAAAGCTACTTGTGCACCTGAATGCTGTATTATGAGCATCATGTTCCAAACTTCCTGGCAGATTAAAACTGTGTGCCAGACCAAGACTTGAAGTCGAGACCTTTGCCTTTCGCGGGCAAGTGCTCTACCATCTGAGCTACCCAAGCACGACTCATGACCCATCCCCACAGCTTCAATTCTGCCAGTACCTCATCTCCTACCATCCAAACTTCACAGAAGCTCTGTTGCAAACTTGTCTAAACACATAATAAACATTGAATGATACATTCCCAGCCTAAAATAATGCAGGGATTACCTTAAACAAAGAAAATGGAGGAAAATATATTGTATAGTGCATCTCCGATACGTGTGGCTTTGTCTTCTTATTCTTTGAAATGATCTGTTCTGCTCTGGTGGTCACAGTATGAAACAAAACAGATGCCAAATGCATGCCAGGAACTCACAGAATCATTGCATTCTGGAGAAAAATGATGTGGTTGAGCCATGGCAAAATCAAAAGAAAACCCACATGATCACACCAGCCAGGGTGGAAGGGATTATTGGTACATAAATGCCTGTAACTGATTACCCCACTGCTTCTCTACAACCCCCTTCCATTTGTAAATGAACCAGCTGTGCACTCAAACAACAAAAAGCTCATCTTATTCAACTGCCATCTGGCTCTCCGTTTGTTATTGCCAGTGTTATACCCGTTTCAGCTGATGTTGTTGTTGTGGTCTTCAGTCCTGAGACTGGTTTGATGCAGCTCTCCATGCTACTCTATCCTGTGCAAGCTTCTTCATCTCCCAGTACCTACTGCAACCTACATTCTTCTGAATCTGCTTGGTGTATTCATCTCTTGGTCTCCCTCTACGATTTTTACCCTCCATGCTGCCCTCCAATGCTAAACTGGTGATCCCTTGATGCCTCAGAACATGTCCTACCAACCGATCCCTTCTTCTAGTCAAGTTGTGCCACAAACTTCTCTTCTCCCCATTCCTATTCAATACCTCCTCATTAGTTATGTGATCTACCCATCTAATCTTCAGCATTCTTCTGTAGCACCACATTTTGAAAGCTTCTAATCACTTCTTGTCCAAACTATTTATCGTCCATGTTTCACTTCCATACATGGCTACACTCCATACAAATACTTTCAGAAACAACTTCTTGACACTTAAATCTATAGTCGATGTTAACAAATTTCTCTTCTTCAAAAACGCTTTCCTTGCCATTGCCAGTCTACATTTTATATCCTCTCTACTTCGACCATCATCAGTTTTTTTGCTCCCCAAATAGCAAAACTCCTTTACTACTTTAAGTGTCTCACTTCCTAATCTAATTCCCTCACCATCACCTGACTTAATTTGACTACATTCCATTATCCTCGTTTTGCTTTTGTTGATGTTCATCTTATATCCTCCTTTCAAGACGCTATCCATTCCGTTCAACTGCTCTTCCAAGTCCTTTGCTGTCTCTGACAGAATTACAATGTCATCGGCTAACCTCAAAGTTTTTATTTCTTGTCCATGGATTTTGATACCTACTCCGAATTTTTCTTTTGTTTCCTTCACTGCTTGCTCAATATACAGATTGAATAAAATCGGGGAGAGGCTACAACCCTGTCTCACTCCCTTCCCA
This sequence comes from Schistocerca cancellata, assembly GCF_023864275.1. Lineage (NCBI taxonomy): Eukaryota > Metazoa > Arthropoda > Insecta > Orthoptera > Acrididae > Schistocerca > Schistocerca cancellata. The sequence continues at coordinate 541,809,552 of NC_064627.1, forward strand.
ACCACTGCTTCCCTTTCATGCCCCTCAACTCTTATAACTGGCATTTGGTTTCTGTACAAATAGTAAATAGCCTTTCGTTCCCTGTATTTTACCCCTGTCACCTTCAGAATCTGAAAGAGAGTATTCCAGTCAACATTGTCAAAAGCTTTCTCTAAGTCTACAAATGCTAGAAATGTAGGTTTGCCTTTCCTTAATCTAGCTTCCAAGATAAGTAGTAGGGTCAGTATTGCCTCACGTGTTCCAACATTTCTACGGAATCCAAACGATCTTCCCCGAGGTCGGCTTCTACTAGTTTTTCCATTCGTCTGTAAAGAATTCGCGTTAGTATTTTGCAGCTATGACTTATTAAACTGATAGTTCAGTAATTTTCAAATCTGTCAACGTCTGCTTTCTTTGGGATTGGAATTATTATATTCTTCTTGAAGTCTGAGGGTATTTCACCTGTCTCATACATCTTGCTCACCAGATGGTAGAGTTTTGTTAGGACTGGCTCACCCAAGGCTGTCAGTAGTTCTAATGGAATGTTGTCTACTCCCGGGACCTTGTTTCGACTCAGGTCTTTCAGTGCTCTGTCAAACTCTTCACGCAGTATAATATCTCCCATTTCATCTTCATCTACATCCTCTTCCATTTCCATAATATTGTCCTCAAATACATCACCCTTGTATAGACCCTCTATACACTCCATCCACCTTTCTGCTTTCTCTTCTTTGCTTAGAACTGGGTTTCCATCTGAGCTCTTGATATTCATACAAGTGGTTCTCTTTTCTCCAAAGGTCTCTTTAATTTTCCTGTAGGCAGTATCTATCTTACCCCTCGTGAGATAAGCCTCTACATCCTTACATTTGTCCTCTAGTCATCCCTGCTTAGTCATTTTGCACTTCCTGTCGATCTCATTTTTGAGACGTTTGTATTCCTTTTTGCCTGCTTCATTTACTGCATTTTTATATTTTCTCCTTTCATCGATTAAATTCAATATTTCTTCTGGTACTCAAGGATTTCTACTAGCCCTCATCTTTTTACCTACTTTATCCTCTGTTACCTTCACTACTTCATCTCTCAAAGCTCTCCCTAAAACTCTGTACAACCTCTGGTTTAGCCAGTTTATCCAGGTCCCATCTCCTTAAATTCCCACCTTTTTGCAGTTTCTTCAGTTTTAATCTACAGTTCATAACCAATAGATTGTGGTCAGAGTCCACATCTGCCCCTGGAAATGTCTCACAATTTAAAACCTGGTTCCTAAATATCTGTCTTACCACTATATAATTGATCTGGAACCTGTCAGTATCTCCAGGCTTCTTCCATGTATACAACCTTCTTTTATGATTCTTGAACCAAGTGTTAACTATGATTAAGTTGTGCTCTGTGCAAAATTCTACCAGGCGGCTTCCTCTTTCATTTCTTAGCCCCAATCCATATTCACCTACTACATTTCCTTCTCTCCGTTTTCCTACTACCGAATTCCAATCACCCATGACTATTAAATTTTCGTCTCCCTTCAGCTGATATTATCTCCAAAACTCTTAGCATTTTTGTCATTGGCCATTACCTCACAATACAAGATATTAAATGCAGTCTTCCTAATTGATATGTCATTAACATGAAAAACTGCATACAACTATTTTTCTTTGAAGGTCACATTCTAAAACAAACCCCTGTAACAAGTATGTCATCTTCCCGTGAACGAAAGGAAGACAAGAAGGAAGACAATACTTCAAAGTTCCATCAATAACAATTTCCTGATAATGTGCTTAAGTGTGCTGATGAATACAATAACAAAATGAAAAATACATGAATATTTTCAAAATAAAAAGCTGGGTTTGGAACAGATGTATAGAACACTGTGAAGTTCTTAGAAGATATTTCATTATCTGTATACACTGAAGTTGTATCATCTTCGGTAGCATAACTGTGTTGTGACTTGCCATTCTTTATAAGCAACCATAAATAACAAGTAAATTATTGTTCTAAAATCATTTTTACTATTTCTGTGGAAGTAAATATAGAATCGAATCCATTAGAGACAAACAAGGTGTTTGGTTTACTAACAGTAAAGTAAAGCTTTATACCTGTTCTGGAGCTCTTCCAATGAAAGTTGATGGATTGAGGAGATCATCCAGCTGAGACAAAATTGGAGAAAAGTATGGGTCACGACGTATTCTCTCCAGTAAATCATTGTCAAGACCCTTTTGTTTCACTTGTGCTCCAGCTTCATGTGAGAGAACGCGAATTTTTTCATGGCACACCTATAAATCAAATATCCACAAATTAAATTCAGATTACTAAATACATGGTTAAATGATGACTATGTAGCTGTGACTATGTAACACAGACTACAGTGCACAGCAACATATACCTGAAAGAAATATGGCTTACACATTACACAGTGCCACAACTCGCAACTCTCCCTTTCTCTAAACACACACACACACACACACACACACACACACACAGAGAGAGAGAGAGAGAGAGAGAGAGAGAGAGAGAGAGAGAGAGAGTGACTGCAGATTTAAAAACATATTAAGAAGGAAGGAAGAAAAGCTGCTTGTAATAGACATTCATCTTACATATATTTAAGATTCCTAATTTCAGCTTCTCTTGTTATGCTCTCTATCCTAACCAACAAACACATGCACACAGCAAACTCACCCCTTACTCCCTACTCATGGCAAGCTTACTAAGCTATTAAAAAATATTCTATAAACTGCTATTACAGGTTAGTTTTCTTAAGTTATTTGAATATTTCAGGGATGATACCTGCAATATCTCACAATGATACTGAATGTGTCAATCACATACACTGATCAGCCAGAACATCATGACCACTTACCTAATAGCACAGACACCGGCAGCGACATGGCACAGTATGCAAGCAATGAGGCCATGGTAGGTCACCAGGGGGAACTGGCACCACATCTGCACACACAAGTCGCCTAATCCCCGTAAATTCCAGGGCGGGGGTAATGAGCTGTGATGCCATGTTCAATTACATCCCAGATGTGTGCAATCAGGTTCAGACCTGGCGAGCTGTGGGGCAGCACATGAATTGGAACTCCACACTGTGTTCCTCAAACCACTCCACCAACTCCTGGCCTTGTGACATGGCGCATTATCTTGTTGAAAAATACCACTGCCATCAAGAAACATGCTGATCATGAAGTTGTGTACGTGGTCTTCAACGAGTGTACAATATCAGGGTGTATACGTGGACAAGGAAAAAAAATTCCCAGATTTTTCCCGGATTTCCCGGTTGAAAATACACTCTCTCCCGGGTGAAAATACACTCTTTCCGTGTTAAATGACAGTATACTTTTCCTCGGCACTGTAAAGCTTATCAATCCTTAGAATGTTTATGGTTTTCTACACAGACGTAGGATTTGCCGGCACTTTAGAAAACGAAACCCAGGGGGAAAAAAACATGTTTTGGAAAGATCTTTGATGTGCGGCAACATGTACGCTGCATTACTACGTTTTACAGAGGTATAAATTTGAATTCCACCAAACACTGCATGCTACTTTCCGAAGCAATGAAATCGAGATTGTGATGCGCTTTTGTAAGCCAGTCATAGCTCACGTCACGTGATCTCGGCAGCTGATGACAGCACAGGACACGTAGTGTAGTCAACCAATAGCAAGATCACTCTTAAGTACCGCGAACACACAAAAAGAAAAATTAATGGTTTAAATTAATATACATAGTTTTGCTAGAAGAAAAACAAAGCTTTCACAAATAATATTGGTCTCGAAGATTAATAAGCTGCAAGAGAAGCTACGCTTCCACATATAATGCTGATCATTTTGCGCGTGTTACACTTTAAGATACATCACACAAATGTGCCAGTAAAATTTTTAATAACAACATAAATCTCTGATCTCCTGGGCTCGAAATTCTTCTAGATGGTCGTCCTCAAAGAGTTGATTTTTAAATCAGAGTCAAACGCTCTGTGATTTAAGAAATTCATCGTACATTCTCGCACATAGTTCATCTTGCGTATAAGGAAATTTACTTTCAAAGTAACACTTTTCAAACCACCATTCGCAATATTTTCCCGTGACCTGTTAGAAATTGGTTCGTTTCAGCAGTTGCCAGAGAGCGCCAGGTAACAGGCGTCATTGCGCCTGCGCAGCTATGATGGGGCAGGAAGCCCATATGTTCGTACGAGTAAAACATTAAAAGATCTTGCATTATGTTATAAAAGAAACAAGACATCAAAGGATACTTCAGGAGCATCGGAATTTCGTGTACTAAAATGCATAATTTGGCTTAAAGTACCCAACTGTATGTCCAGATTCGGATGTAAATTTTCTTGAGTACCAGTACTGTATTATCTCATGTTTGGTTGGTTGGTTTTGGGGGAAGAGACCAAACAGCGAGGTCATCGGTCTCATCGGATTAGGGAAGGACAGGGAAGGAAGTCGGCCGTGCCCTTTTTGAGGAACCATCCTGGGATTTGCCTGGAGCAATTTAGGGAAATCACGGAAAACCTATATCTCATGTTTGGTTCTTTATTATGGCATAATGCCATTAGAGCTAGAAGATGGAAAACGTGCACTTGAAATACAGCGAACAGTTTAAACTAGCCAACAGAGTGAAATTAAACACTTCGTTTCAAATAAATTGACTGCCTCAGCACAAAATATTAATGAAAGCCAAACCTCTTTAGCAAACCGACCAAAATAACTTCATTGTTCTGCAAGGTGATTAATGCTTGACTGTCAGAAAGGTGGAAATAAAACCTGAAACCAACAACATATTTTATGCGAATGTATTTTAATTCATTTGGTAGCTCCCGGCCACAGAAATCCATTTTGTTTTCATTTAATGTGAGAGCAATAAACGAAGAGGACACAGCAAAATCACTAAACGTAAACACAGGTCTCGTGGAGACTACCCACCGCTCCCCTACAACGCAAGACTGCTCTGTGCATCAGCCCTGGATCTACAATATTTCCGAACCGCAGCAATTTAGGTAGTGGCGCCCAGCCACATATCTGTAGCCAGAAGCGGGAGAAGGTACTACTCATAGGCGACTCAACTGCGCATGCGCAAGATCTCGCCCACAATTGTTAAAATGAATCAAATGTAAACAGCTGTCATGTCATGCTCATCGGATGCAATTTGTTGTTAGGAAGCACTACATATTCTTCCTAAAGCCTTTGACACACTTGGCAGACGCTTGTATGAGCACTGTGTTTTGTTATTGTATATGGTGTATTTCCTTTGCCTTTGTGACTTAAGCTTCCCCCCCCCCCCCCCCCCCCTGCAACATTATTCTGCAGAAGCGGGATACAGTAATATCCTTCGTTAGAGTATTGGTTCTTACCAGTCAAAATCACAAAAATTTAACTGGTAACTAAAACAAGGGAAAGTTCCCGGAATTCAAAAAAATTCCCGGGTTTTTCCAGCTTTCTCCCGGACGAAAAAATTCCCGGGTTTTTCCCGGATCTCCCGGGTCGTATACACCCTGAATATTCCTTGGCTATCATTGTGCCTTGCATGAGCTCCACTAGACCCAGAGATGCCCACATGAATGTTCCCCAGAGCACAATGGAACCACCTCCAGTTTGTCTCCATCCTGCAGTACAGTTGTCAAGAAGCTGTTCCCCTGAAAGACAATGGATTCGTGCTTTCCCATAAACATGATGGAGAAGGTATTGGATTCGTGCTTTCGCATAAGCATGATGGAGAAGGTACCAGGATTCATTATACCATGCAATGCTCTGCCACTGCACCAACATCCAGTGCCAACATCACATGTCCATTTCAGTCATAGTGGCCGATGTAGTGGTGTTAACATTGGCATACGCACGGGTCGTTGGCTGCAGAGGCCCATTGTTAGGAGTGTTCAGTGTACTGCATGTTCAGACACATTTGTATTGGCCCAGCATTAAATACTGATGTTAGTTCCACCACAGATTGCTGCCTGTCCTGTTTTATCAGTCTGCCCTATCTACAACGTCTGACATCTGTAATGAGGGGTGGCTGCCCAACCCCACGACACCTGCATGTGGTTTCACCTTGGTTTTTCTATGGGATGAAGACACTTACCACAGTACTCCTTCAACACCCAACAAGTTGTGCAATTTTCGAAATGTTCATGCTGAGCCTCTGGGCTATCACAATCTGCCCTCAGTCAAACTCAGTTTGGTCACACGCCTTCCCCATTCTAAACAGGGCAGCATGCTCACAGATACTACATGCACTCTCTCTCTCTCTCTCTCTCTCTCTCTCTCTCTCTCTCTGTGTGTGTGTGTGTGTGTGTGTGTGTGTGTGTGTGTGTGTGTGTGTGTCTAACAGTCATTCCTTGCCAAGTGATGCTACTATTACCTGGACGGGTTTATATTGGCATTAGGTTGGTGGTGATAATTTTATTGCTGATAAGAATATACACATATGAGCCAAAACATTATGACTGCCTATTTAATAGCATGCTGGTCCAGCTTTGGAGCACAACATGAGTGATTCTGTATGGCATGGATCTGACAAGTTCTTGGTAGGTTTTTGGAGGTATGTGGGAACAAATGTTTTTGCACGTGTCACACAGTTCCTGTAAATTACATACGTGAGGTTTATGGGCACAGAACTGATGCCTAATAATGTCCCCGATCTGTTCTTCAGAATTCAGTTGGAGGCCCACACATCACATTGAGTTAATTACAGATCTCTGCAGACCACTCTAGTGTGCTTCTGGACTTGTTACAGGGATAGTTATACTGTTTGAAGATGTCACCACCATCAGGGAACACATCAAGCCTGAATGGATCCAGGTGATCTACAATAATGTTCTCATAGTCCACATCTTTTGATTACTACTACTAGTCCCATGAAAGCCTAGGTGAATGTCACCTATAATATAACACTGCCACCACAGGCCAGCACCCATGGCACAGTTCATGTCTCAAGTAGTTTTTTATCTGGATGAACCTGCAGCTCTGAGCAGTAACATCCAGGAGAATGCTGTCATCATTAAAAAATGCACTTTCCTTTGCTGTCACAACCATACTCAACACTGCACTTTATGTTGCTGCTATACAAACTGGCAGATTATGGGAATTGTGTAGTGTAACTGTGGAGTTAGATATTGGTGTGGAGAGGATAGGTGTATGGTGCAGCAGTACGGGCACTCAAATGATTTTGTGTGTGTGTGTGTGTGTGTGTGTGTGTTTGTTTATACTGCAGTTTTTGGCTTCCCACTAATTAATACAACTGGCAATTTATTGCAATTTAGCAGCAACACGTTTCAGGATTACCCTAGGAAAGACTTAGTGACAATTACTGGTCTGATGAAAACTTCTCAGGCTTCCATCCGGGTAGCTGCATTCACATATAATTACTGGTCTGGTTACCCAGACGTGCTCTGAATATTAGTTGAGTGAGTAACCTTTTCCTGGAAGCATCCTGTGTGTGGTATGACTTTGTGACATGTGATCCATCAGTCACGCCCATGTGTAATTGCCCCACCATGTTGATCAACCCTTCAAGCTCTGTATTTACATATTTGGCAGAGAAAACATTATCCAGACCTTTTCATATTGCTCACAGAAAGGTGAAAACTTAACATCGCATTCACATGCAATGTGTCTAATGTGACGATCAACATATTTTGTGATCTCTCAAAGGCTTTTGATTGCGTGAATCATGAAATTCTTCTCAATAAGCTTAAGTATTGTGGTATGAGTGGGACAGTACACAAATAGATTAATTCATACTTAACTGGAAGAATGCAGAAGGTTGAAATTAACAGTACAGATAGTCTGCAAAAACCAGCAGAGTCCCAAAATTGGGGAGGTATCAAGAATGGTGTCCCACAGGGGCAATTCTTGGGTCCCATATTGCTCTTAATGTATAGTAACGACGTACCACTCTATATTCATGAAGATGCAAAGCTAGTTCTTTTTGCTGATGATACAAGTATAGCAATCACACCCAAGAACCAAGAATCAGCTGAGGAAACTGCAAATAAAGTCTTTCAGACAATTATTAAGTGGTTCCCTGCAAATGGACTCTCACTAAATTTTGAGAAAACACAGTTTATACAATTCTGTACAGTAAATGGCATAACATTATTGATAAATATAAACTATGAACAGAAGTCTGTTGCTAAGGCAGAATACTCAAAATTTCTGGGTATGTGCATTCATGAGAAATTGAATTGGAAGAAACACATTGATGATCTGCTGAAATGGTTAGGTTCAGCTAATTATGCTATTACAGTTACTGCAAATTTTGGTGATAAACATATCAGTAAATCAGCCTACTAGGCCTATTTTCATTCACTGCTTTCATGTGGCATCATACTTTGGGGCAATTCGCTATTAAGAGAGAAAGTATTCATTGCACAAAAGCGTGTAATCAGAATAATAGCTGGAGCCCACCCAAACACCTTGCAGACATTTATTTAAGGAATTTGGGATATTCACAGTACTTTCACAATACATATATTCATTAATAACCCATCCCAGTCCAAAAATAACGGGGAAGTGCATAGCTACAACACTAGAAGAAAGGATGATATTCCCTGTTCTGGATTAAATGTCACTTTGGCACAGAAAGGGGTGAATTAAGCTGCCACAAAAATCTTTGGTCATTTGCCAAATAGTATTAAAAGTCTGACAGATATCCAACCAACATTTAAAAGCAAATTAAAAGAATTTCTAAATGACAACTCCTACACAATAGATGAATTCTTAGGTATGATGTACTATCTGTAAAAAAAAATACTTATTTTGTGTGAAGAAAACTTATGTTAAAGTGACACGTTCCACATCATTACAAAATGTCGTATTCATGATCTATGGAACAAGGATTAATGTATGTATGTATGTATGTATGTATGTACTGCATACGTTGGCTTATGGTCTCCAAACTATCTGCTCCCCCTTCATGACCTGTGCCTACAATCATTACATGCTCTTTTATTCTAAGAATTTTCCAAAGAAGTCTACATCTGAGGCGACATTGGCGAGTGCTGCACCTGGCTTAAAAATGCTAGTTATTTGATATTCACTACCAAAGGAGTTCTGTATAGTTGAGAAATTCCTCTCTCATAACATGGTAGGAGGGCTTTCTTGGTCTTTGTAACCCTTTGGCTAGATATAGCATCAGATTGCACAATTTTCCTTGCCTTGTCAGTTTTCCTGAACCCTTGGGAGATGTCTGCGCAGTTCTGTCAACAGTCTTCATAGCACTGATCCTGTAGGAGACTAATGCAAGTAGACTCGCAGCATCTCTTAAACCTCTTGCCTGATTTGTTAGGTCTGACCAAAAAAATGGTTCAAATGGCTCTGAGCACTATGGGACTTAACATCTGTGGTCATCAGTCCCCTAGAACTTAGAACTACTTAAACCTAACTAACCTAACGACATCACAGACATCCATGCCCGAGGCAGGATTCAAACCTGCGACCGTAGTAGGTCTGACCACAGTTCAGTTATTTACACTATTCTTAACTCCCTGCTAACTATTCCTGATGCTAAATGTTCTAACTCTACCTGTGCTACAGTCACGTGAGTTTCAAGTCCTAGAATCAACTACTTTTCCATAATCGTGACACAATAAATGCAACTACTACAGTGTCAAAGGCCAGCTTATTGCTTCAAGGAATCTTGTATGTAAAAACACAGGGAGTCTTCACACTGTTAACCACTTCTCATTACTCTGTGGTGGTTTCCACATTTGTCCACACTGAAAAATACCAGGTTACTAAACATTCTTTAGTGGAAGATGATGTTTGCCATAGGTGATTTAGCTGGCAATACAACAGAGACTGAGATTAGGTTAATCTGCATTTGCTATACAAGTACAGGGTTATTACAAATGATTGAAGCAATTTCACAGCTCTACAATAACTTTATTATTTGAGATATTTTCACAATGCTTTGCACACACATACAAAAACTCAAAAAGTTTTTTTAGGCATCCACAAATGTTCGATATGTGCCCCTTTAGTAATTCGGCAGACATCAAGCCGATAATCAAGTTCCTCCCACACTCGGCGCAGCATATCCCCATCAATGAGTTCGAAAGCATCGTTGATGCGAGCTCGCAGTTGTGGCACGTTTCTTGGTAGAGGAGGTTTAAACACTGAATCTTTCACATAACACCACCGAAAGAAATCGTGTGGGGTTAAGTCGGGAGAGCGTGGAGGCCATGACATGAATTGCTGATCGTGATCTCCACCACGACCGATCCATCGGTTTTCCAATTTCCTGTTTAAGAAATGCCGAACATCATGATGGAAGTGCAGTGGAGCACCATCCTGTTGAAAGATGAAGTCGGCGCTGTCGATCTCCAGTTGTGGCATGAGCCAATTTTCCAGCATGTCCAGATACACGTGTCCTGTAACGTTTTTTTCGCAGAAGAAAAAGGGCCATAAACTTTAAACCGTGAGATAGAACAAAACACGTTAACTTTTGGTGAATTGCGAATTTGCTGCACGAATGCGTGAGGAGTCTCTACCGCCCATATTCGCACATTGTCTGTTCACTTCACCGTTAAGAAAAAATGTGGCTTCATCACTGAAAACAAGTTTCGCACTGAACGCATCCTCTTCCATGAGCTGTTGCAACCACGCCGAAAATTCAAAGCGTTTGACTTTGTCATCGGGTGTCAGGGCTTGTAGCAATTGTAAATGGTAAGGCTTCTGCTTTAGCCTTTTCCGTAAGATTTTCCAAACCGTCGGCTGTGGTACGTTTAGCTCCCTGCTTGCTTTATTCGTCGACTTCTGCGGGCTATGCGTGAAACTTACCCGCACGCGTTCAAACATTTCTTCGCTCACTGCAGGCCAACCCGTTGATTTCCCCTTACAGAGGCATCCAGAAGCTTTAAACTGCGCATACCATCACCGAATGGAGTTAGCAGCTGGTGGATCTTTGTTGAACTTCGTCCTGAAGTGTCGTTGCACTGTTATGACTGACTGATGTGAGTGCATTTCAAGCACGACATACGCTTTCTCGGCTCCTGTCACCATTTTGTCTCACTGCCCTCTCGAGCGCTCTGGCGGCAGAAACCTGAAGTGCGGCTTCAGCCGAACAAAACTTTATGAGTTTTTCTACGTATCTGTAGTGTGTCGTGACCATATGTCAATGAATGGAGCTACAGTGAATTTATGAAATCGCTTCAATCATTTGTAATAGCCCTGTATATAGGGCACAAAAACAGTGAATTAAAATAATGTAATGCAATTAATTAGTTTATATTGTAATGTCTCTTTACAAAATACTGACTACTATTATGAAAATGCTTAATTTTGTGTCCTTTGCATTAACAGTATGTGACAATTACTGCAAATACACACATGCTTACACATCTATGGCTGCAAATGTACTAAAATTTCTAAGTATTAATTATTTCTACAGCAGCTTTTTATGACAAAAATAATCAACTTTTGTAGCACTTCAAAAATTTTATGAATGTTACAGCATGAGTGCTGTCATTGTGGCTGAACAACTTGTTAATTTAACAAAACTGTGTCTCTGGAACAGGCCACTAGCTCAAGATTAAGTATGATAAATTGCACAGAAAGTAATGTAGTATGACTATGTGCTATAGTGAGAAACTTGGGTTCCATGATTCTTCACATTCTTCCAGTATGTATGAAATATTTTCCAGCAAATGGCTAGACATCATGATAATATATTCCACAATAATCTCATCATTTGAACAATAATTTTTCATACAACTAGCTTTACAATTATCCTACATTCATTGTCCCATTTACATGTTAGTTGATCAAGATATACTTTGGTACTCACCTGCCTATCACCGCCAGCTTTTACCATAGCCATAATGATGTTTTCTGCACACATGAAAGGGAGTTCTTGCCGAATGTGCCTTTCTATAACTTTTGGATACACTACCAGGCCTTCAAAAACATTTTGCAATGTAACCAGCACACTATCAGCAGACAGGAAAGCCTCAGCCAATGTAATTCTCCTGAAAGACATTTGATTGGCAAATGAGTGCCCACATTGAAATTTTTGAATAGCTTTTCATGGTGAACAAATTTTTATCACCACAAAAAACAAAGCTGCTTTTCAACTCTTACGTGCAACATCAAGAAACAAATAGAGACTTTCATTTCATTTTCTCAACTACAAAAAGTAAGAATGAAAACTGTTTTTATTATTTTATATAGGGACTGCTATCCCAGCCCATTGGCACCTGAAAGGGAAAAAAAAGGAACACCTTCTCCTCTAAATAAGGGTGAGCACACTAAGCTCATTCTAAATCTAAAAGCTGAAGCTACCTGCAAAAATAAAATTATTTCTTCACAATTACACAAAGCTTTAGATGCTTTAACAAGATAACATGCTGTCAGAAGTTGGCAATATGATAAAGATTTCCATTTCTTAAAAGCTACATTTGTTTGACTGGTATTTTCCTTTGCTGTATAAAACAGACAGTGTGCAGAAGATTTCAAATACTTGTGTGACCGACCTAATCAAGAACTAATTAATCAGTGATTCACAATGAACAGTAGAATTTATCTGAAGAGTAGAATATGCCAATGCAGTTTAGTTTTTAGATATTCTTCCTACTTGAGTATTCATACATTTGACTGCCCACACTACGCAATGGGCACAAGGTTAATTGTATGTCCAAATGGTAGTGAAGCAATTTTATAAAATGGAGCATCTCACTGACGACCTCTTTGTGATTTGAATCTATGGGAAGGATATCCTCTGCTCTTTTTGTCAGAACTTCAACACCTGCCCCAAAACCCACTCACCAAGGAGTTTTCCTTCTGGGTGTAGATCTTCACCTTTCTGATGATTCCTTCAAAACAACTGTCTGTATCAGATACAGCAATCACATGCAATGCCCCTCTTATAACATCTGGCACCTTTCCAGTGTTAAAAAGCCACTCTTTTTGCAGCCATAAAATGCCCAAATGATACATCTGACATCGAAAACATGTGCTATCCAAATATATCAATCAAACTGCTGGAATGTTTAAAGCTATCAGCTCAGATAATCCTTAAACCATCTCCTATGTATCATTTAAGGTTATTTTGCCTAATAATCTATCACAATTGCTAAACAATCACCAATGAGTACCTCCTTCTCCCTCAGTAAAATCCATACTCAGTTAAAGTTAACCATCTACTTTGAACACTGGAAGTCAGTCTGGAGGAATGATTGGAAAGCTTTACGATAGGCAAATTCTGTTAGACAGTATGAAACAGTCAGTAAATATAATATCTGAATGGACATTGGCTTAAAAGTGGAAATATCAATATACCCAACAAACTTCCAAATTACACACTGGCCAACAGCTTTTGTAGAACTAAACGGTATGGAGGCTCATGCATATTAGTCCATTCTTCATTATACTATGAAATGAGAGATAATTTTAGCCAAAAATTAAGAAATTACTTTTGAAAGTTGTTGCACAGAACTTGAAGAGTACAAAATGGTATCGTCAGTATGTATTGCAACCCTGAGTACCATGTAAGCTCTGTATTCTTAGAGAAATTTGAAACTCTTTTACATAAATTAAAAACTGAAAAACTGCATAAGAAACTAATTATATGTGATGACTTCAACATAGATGTAAGAACTGATGTAAAATTTGCTTTACATTTAAAGAATCTGATAGCCACAAATGGGCTATATCTAATTTTTGGCCAATGTACAAGAGTTACTGCAACTACTTCAACATTTATTGATAATATTATAAGCAGTTATAATTACAGCATCAAAGAAGATTGTATTTCAAAAATTAAATTCAGGCTGCACAACAAATAGGTTGGTTTAAAGATTAAAGGGACCAAACTGCAAAGGTCATCGGTCCCTTGTTTCATAAAAACACAGATCACAGTGAAACCATCCACCAGTCCGGCGAAGCACTAAAATAAAAATTCCGGGGGAAGTAAAGCCCCACGGAAAACGGAGCACAGCAACAAAAACAACATAGAGAACAAAGGCAGAAGGAATTAAAACTGCACAGCAGAGGACTGTGGCTGGCTGATCACGAAAATAATAGGAGGAGACAGCCACTCTGCAACACGTTAAAACCTCCAGCCTAAAAGATTAGGGTGGAGTCGAATTACAACACAAAACAAAGTAAAAGATACAGCACAAAAGAGGGTGATGCAATAAAATTAGAGGGACCTATAAAAGCCACTTTCTCGAATAAAACATAAAACACAATCTGCCATAGAGACATCGTCACCTAAAAGAGACGATAAATCACCCAGGAGATTAAAAGTTCGCCTGAGGGCGGTTAAAAGAGGACATTCCAACAATATATGGGCCACTGTCATGGTTTCACCACAGCGACAATGAGGGGGGGGTCCTCTTGCCGCAGCAGATGACCATGCGTCAGCCAAGAGTGACCAATGTGGAGCCTACAGAGAATAACAGAATCGCTGCGAGAGGCCCGCATGGAGGAACCCCACACGGTCGTGGTCTCCTTTACACGCCGCAGCTTGTTGGGTATAGACAGAGTGCGCCATTCGTCTGCCCACATCCCAAAGACCCGACGGCGTAACACCGATCGGAGATCAGTTGCCGGGAGGCCTATCTCCAACGGCAGTGTGCGGGTGGCTTCTTTAGCTAACTTGTCAGCGTGTTCGTTTCCCGCTATCCCAACGTGTCCCGAGGTCCATATGAACACCACTGAACGTCCACGCTGTTCAAGAGCATGAACGGACTCCTGGATGGCAACAACAATGGGATGGCGTGGGTAGCACTGGTCAAGAGCCTGTAGACTACTAAGAGAGTCACTGCAAATGACAAAAGACTCGCCAGTGCTGGTACGAATAAAGACTCGCCAGTGCTGGTACGAATACGCTCAAGGGCACGAAAAATGGCTGTTAGCTCTGCGGTGTAAACACTGCAGCCGTCTGGCAAGGAGCGCTGGTCTACATAGTCCGCGTGAGCATGAGCGTACCCCACACGGCCATCAACCATCGAGCCATCTGTATAGATAACCTCCGAGTCGCGGGATGCGTCGAGGAGAGCAAGAAATTGGCGGCGCAAGACTGCAGGAGGAACTGAATCCTTTTGCCATTGTGAGAGGTCCAGCCGAAGCTGCGGCCGACGAATACACCAAGGTGGTGTATGTGGGTGGACCTGAAAAGCAGATGGAAGAGGCAAAGAGTCGAGGTCACTAAGGAGTGACCGAACATGGATCCCAACGGCATGGCCTGACCGAGGCCGCCGGTGTGGGGTATGGACTGCCGCATTAGCGAAAAGGAGACCGTAGTTAGGGTGACGAGGAGAACAACGAACGTGGGCAGCATAGTTGGCTAAGAGTTGTAGACGCCGAATGTGGAGCAGAGGAACCCCAGTCTCAGCAAGTAGGCTATTAACAGGACTGGTGCGGAATGCTCCTGTCACCTGTCACCTGTCTAACTCCACAGTGCTGAATGGGGTCCAGCAGTTGCAACGCAGAGGGCGACGCTGAGCCATACGCCACACTCCCATAATCCAGTTGGGACAGCACAAGGGCTTTGTAGAGCTGCAGCAGCGTGTTACGATCTGCACCCCAAGTTGTGTTGCTGAGGCAGCAGAGGGCATTCAGATGTTGCCAGCACTGACGCTTGAGCTGACGAATATGTGGAAGCCAAGTAAGCCAGCCATCGAACAGCAATCCCAGAAAACGGTAAGTGTCAACAACCCTGAGCATGGCATCCTGAAGATAAAGCTCAGGGTGGGGATGGACAGTTCGACGCCGACAAAAGTGCATAACACAAGTATTCGCAGGAGAAAATTGAAACCCATGGGCTAGGGCCCACGCCTGCGCCTTGCGTATGGCTCCCTGCAACCTACGTTCTGCAACACTAATGGTGGAGGAGCTGAAAAAGATGCAGAAATCGTCAGCATATAACATGGGTGAGACAGACGACCCCACTGCTGCTGCAAGGCCATTAATGGCCACAAGGAAAAGGGGCACGCTCAATACAGAGCCCTGTGGAACGCCGTTCTCCTGGATATGAAGTGAACTATGGGAGGTGCCAATTAAAATGCAGAATGTCCGAACAGATAAAAAAAATTCTGAATAAAAATGGGGAGCGAGCCCCGGAGACCCACCCGTGCAACGTGGCGAGAATATGGTGCCACCATGTCGTGTCATATGCTCTGGAGAAGTCGAAAAAGACGGAGACGAGGTGTTGGCGCCTGGAAAAAGCAGTGCGGATTGCAGACTCAAGGAGGACCAAAGTATCGGCGGTGGAACGGCCCTGACGGAAGCCGCTCTGGCACTGAGCCAGAAGACCCCCAGACTCGAGCAGCCAACACAGCTGTCGACTCACTATACGTTCCAGTAGCTTGCACAGAGTATTTGTCAAGCTGATGGGCCGATAGCTATCCACATTAAGCGGGTCCTTACCAGGCTTCAGCACCGGAATGATGGCACTTTCTCGCCACTGCGACGGAAAGACACCATCGCCCCATATGCGGTTGAAGATGGCAAGAACACATCTCTGACAGTCTGGGGACAGGTGTTTGAGCATCTGATTGTGGACGCCATCTGACCCAGAGGCGGTATCGGGGCACTGTGCCAGGGCACTCTGGAGTTCCCACAAACTAAATGGGGCGTTATATGGCTCAGGGTGGCGAGAAGCAAAAGAAAGCCGTTTGCCTTCCTCCTGGCGTTTGAGCGCGCGAAACGCAGGTGGGTAATTCCCCGACGCAGAGGCCCAAACATAGTGCTGTGCGAAATGCTCGGCGATTGCATCGGCATCGGTGGATACCGCCCCGTTGATGGTAAGCCCTGGGACACCTGTAGAGTACTGCAATCCAAAGATGCGCCGAATCTTCATCCACATCTGGGAGGGTGAAGTACGGGAACCAATGTTGGAAACGTACCTCTCCCAGCACTCCTGTTTCCGCCGTTTGATAAGCCTCCGGACCTGAGCATGGAGACATTTGAAAAAAATAAGGTTCTCCAGAGACGGGTGCCGCTTATGTCGCTGAAGAGCCCGCCGACGTTCTGTAATGGCGTCAGCGGCCTCTGGAGACCACCAAGGCACTGACTTTCACCGGGGGCACCCTAACGAACGAGGAATGGCACGTTCCGCAGCGGAAACAATCGCTGCAGTCAGTGTCTCAACTGCCACATCGATGGTACCATGGGGGAGAGATTCAACAGTGGCAGCAAAGGAGAACGTGTCCCAGTTTGCCTTGCGAAATGCCCATCTAGGCGAGCGTTCAAGGGAGCGATGCTGTGGTAGTGAAAGGAAAATGGGAAAATGGTCACTACCACACAAATCCTCGTGGACTCTCCAGTGGACCGATGGTACAAGCCCTGGGCTGCACAACGACAGATCTATGACCGAGAACGTGCCATGCGCCACACTGAAATGTGTGGCAGTGCCAGTGTTTAAGAGGCAGAGGTCGAGTTGGGAGATGAGATTCTCGACCTCTCTGCCTCGGCCAGTAACCTTCATTCCACCCCACAGGGGATTGTGGGCGATAAAATCCCCCAGGAGAAGAAAAGGCGTGGGGAGTTGGCGACACGTGCAGCCAATTCAGTCAGGGAGACTGTACCACCTGGAGGGAGATAGACACTGCAGACGGTTATGTCCTGGGTAGTCCTTACGCGTACAGCCACAGCTTCCAATGATGTTTGAAGGGGCACAGGAGCACTATATACAGAGGTAAGGACATACACGCTGGCTCCACCTGACACACAATTGTAAGTGCTATGGTTGCAGTAATAACCCCTGTATCCACGAAGGACAGGGGTCCGCATTGCCGGGAACCAGGTTTCCTGGAGGGCAATGCAGAAAGCAGGTGTCAGGCTTAGAAGCTGTCATAGCTCAGGGAGATGGCTAAAATAACTGCCACAATTCCACTGGAGGATTGTACAAAGCGTGTCCTGTAAGGGCATGAAGGTACTGAAAAAGCAAATTACTTCACAGAGTCACATGCTGCCACCGACTGAGTGACTGACGTCGCAACTGCCATCGTTTCTGAGACGGCGAGATCGAGGTCATCAGGAGACGCAAAGAGCTCGACCTCATCCTCAGAGGCTAAGCTGACAGGAAGCGTTGGCGCGGGAACCACTGGGTCCTTAGGCTTCTTAGAGAGCTTCCTCTTCTCTCTCATGTCTTTGGGAGGAGGGTTCGCATGCTGGGAGGGCTTTCCTGATGCATTGTCAGGAACAGAGGAAGAGCGTGAAGCCCTTCGACCAGCAGCTGGTGGCTTCCTCAGCCACTGGCTAGCGTCTTGCGAGACACTGGTAAAATCCTTGGAAGGGACTCCCCCAAGGGACCCCTTCCGAACGAAAGAGGCCTGAGGAGGCTGGTGCCTCTCCGGCTGAGAGGTTGGGATGGATGTCCCCAGTTGTTCGGGGTCCACTGCTCCCAAACCGGGTGTTTTGGGAGCAGTGGAAGAGAGTGTGGCCCCTACCAGCGGTGGGGCAGGCGTAACTTTACTGTTCTGTGGGCCAACTGAGAAGGGAGTCTTTGCAGGGACTGGTGGCGGCAGAGTTGCAGCAGCATAACTCTTCAACATAGATGTGGGGTTGAGCCGTTCTAGCTTCTTCCTTGCCTCTTGGTAAGTTAAACGGTCCATGGTCTTAATTTCTTGTATATTCCGCTCTCTTTGGTAGACTGCACAGTCTGGCGAGCAGGGAGAATGATGCTCCCCACAGTTAACACAGGTGGGAGGCGGAGCACATGGAGCATTAGGATGTGAAGGTCGTCCACAATCACGACACGTGGGGCTGGCAGTGCATCTGGAGGACATATGTCCGAACTTCCAGCACTGGAAGCATCGCATAGGGGGCAGGACATAGGGCTTGACATCACGCCGGTAGATCATGACCTTGACCTTCTCAGGCAAGCAGTCACCCTCAAAGGCCAGGGTGAAGGCACCGGTAGTGACCCTATTATCCTTGGGCCCCCTAAAGACATGACGGACAAAGTGCACACCTTGTCGTGCCAGGTTCTCCCGTAGCTCGTCATCAGACTGTAGCAGAAGATCTTTATGAAAGATAATCCCCTGGACCAAATTTAAGGACTTATGAGGAGTGACATGAACGGGGATGTCACCGAGCTTCTCACAGGCGAGTAACGCCCGTGACTGTGCAGATGCCCCAAACTTATCTTCAAGATGGTGAACAAAGAAGAGAGGCTTAGTCCCCAAAAACGAATCCCCATCGGTTCTGCTGCACACAAGGTATCGCGGTGAATATGGCTCCTGTCTGTCCGCAGTCCTACGTTCCTCCCATGGCGTGGCTAGGGAAGGGAACGATTTGGGGTTGTATGTCACAGCATTAAATTCTGTCTTACTGTGCTTAGAGACGTTGGCAGTCGTGCGACCACCGGATTGAGACTTCACCCGCTTCATTGCGGGGCATCCGCCCCGATGCCACCCACTCCGACCAGGGGCTCTCCCCACGGGCGCCACCCAGCCACAGCAAAGGCCACCTGGCAGGATGGCCGTTGCCGGGAGTTCTGATGCCCCAGAGAGACGAGCATCAACTTCTTGGCTTACGTGGGGAGGTGTCAGCTGAGGCATCGGCAGTACGATCCCTGTGTTGTCAGGGGGCTACAACCTAGAGGGTACATGATGACCCCACCACAATGGGCTGGCTACCGTGCTGGATTTTGGGTGCCATGGGTAGTCCATAGTGATCGTGGCTGCAGATGGTGACGCACTAAGGGCATAACTTACACAATGCATCAGCTGTGTAAGCCCAAAATGAGGGATGGAGGGTGCAGTGATGACGCCAAGGCGATCAGGAGTGCCAAGGTCTTAGGGCACAGAGGACTCATGGTGCACCACGTAAGATGTCCTTGCCCAAAAGGCTCGTACTTCTGTTGAATTTGGAAAAATGGAGGTCAAACCCCAATGGGGACCATCACATTAAAGGCCGAAACAGTTGAGACTCCTTTTAGTCACCTCTTACGACAGGCAGGAATACCGCGGGCCTATTCTAACCCCAGAACCCGCAGGGGTGCACAACAAATAGATGTAGGGACTCCAGCCAAGAAAATGTGGAGGTATTTACTAAAAACCAAGCCTCACTGTATGGTCAGTCAGCAAACACACTTCAACAAATGAAAACTACAAGAAGGTTTCAACCAAATTCACAAGCATATTCAATGAATGCTTCCCTTTTGTAACAGTATGGACTGAGTCTCATGAAAGTAGACCATGGGTAACTAAAGAAATTAGTGTGTCTAGCATCAAGAAGAGGAAACTGGATATGGAGGCAAAAGTCAATCAAAATACTGAATTTCTTAAATAAATTAGCACATTCAGAAAACATTTGACAAATTAGTTAAACTAGCAAATCGTACTGAAAACAATACATTCATTTTAAATGGAAAAAAAAATCCAAAGCTGTTTGGTCTGTTACAAGAAGTGAGGCTGGCAATGAAATGAGAAAAAATGTCCCTCTAAACTAATGATAAATGGTAGGACAGAAACAGATTCCAGCGGCATATGTGAATCCTTCAATAATTTCTTCATTAGTCGTAACAAAATTGGTTACTCCTCACCACCAAGTACAGTTCCCAGTATGGCAGAGAGAAATTGCTCGGATTTTAAGTTCTCACATGTTTCAAGATCTGATGTCTAAAATCATAATATCTCTAAAATATCTAAACTCAGTAGGTTGTGGTGATCTTCCCATTAAAATAATATAAGGGATGTTAAAAAGAAACAAGATGGAGGCATAATTACAGAAACCAGTACCTGTATGTTAGAAATACTGACCCTGGCTGTTGAGACAGTTGTCCCACAGTGACACAAGGCAGTGAATGGCTGTCTCTTAAAATTCCCAGGGCTGCGATATTTACAAGTTCCGCACGTACAGCTGGAAGTTGTCGTCCGAGGTGAATTGTTTACCCATCAGAGCCTTTTAAAGGCGACCAAAAATAGCGTAATCACAGGAAGAGAGATCCAGACTGTATGGAGGGTGGGTGGCCCAGAACCTCCCATTTGAATTTCTTCAAGAGTGTCGCAACTATGTTGGCCATATTATGCTTTGCATTGTCGTGGAGCAGAATGACCCCATGGGTGAGATTGCATGGTCGTTTTGATTTGATCGCTTGGCAAAGGGTGGTCAAGGTTTGCGAGTAATGCTGGGCATACACTGTTGCCCCATGCTGCAGGAACTGAATCAGAAGGGGGGCATTTTTTGTCCCCTCCAAAAGGCTCTGAGGAACAAACGATTCACCTCAGACAACGACGTCCAGCTGTATGCGCAGAACTGGTTAACATCGCAGCCCCTGGAATTTTATGAGACAGCCATTCACCACCTTGTGTCACAGTGTGACAAGTGTAACATACAGGTATTTATGCCTCCAGCTCATTTCTTTTTGAATGCCCCTTGTACAATCAGTATTGGTTAAAATATGCTCAAGTTCTGCCAATTCATAAAAGGGACAAACAAGATGAAAATGGAAACTATAGCCCTATCTCAGTGTTACCAATTTTTTTTTCAAAACATATTTGAAAGAGCTGCATGTAACCAGATAGAAAATTATAATTCATTCCACAATATTATTTTATACAATCAGTATGGTTTCAGGAAAGGCTCCAGCACACCCCATGCAATAACTGAATTGGTCACAAAAGTTAGCACTTGTCTCAATAATAAAATGTATGCATCAGGCATCTTTTGCGATCCTACCAAACCCTTCAACACTGTAAATCATGACTGGCTTCTTCAAAAACTGACTATCTATGGTTTTCACGGAAAATCTTGACAAACAGAAAACAAAGAGTACTTGTTAATAACAGTAGCAATAAATTCCATTCTGACTGGAAACACATACAATTAGGTGTCCCACAAAGCTCAACATTAGGGCCACTGCTATTTCTGTATTACATCAATGATATACCATGTCAGGTTGAGTCAGGTATCATCATCTATGCAGATGATTCAACAGCAATAGTCTTCTGTAAAACCAATGAAGACTTAATCTGCAATCCACTGTATTGTGCAGACACTTGGGTATGTGGAGGCATGGGTAAAAAACAATAATTTGAAATTAAACTTTGCAAAAACAGAAATTGTTCATTTCACCATGAAACAATCAGTATGATGTGTAAGTGAAATACGCTACGCAGACAAAAAAAGTTTCCAATCATTTAACTAATCATTTGAATACCACAACAAAAAGTAGAATTTCATCCTACTATTCAATACCGTAGGTTTCTTAGAGGATTACTGCATATAGGTGAATGTTTCACATTCTGCGAACTCTTGTTATTTCCATAACAAATGCAATCCTGGAACTGGAAAAGTTTTAATTAATGCTACAACTTCCACTCAATAGCTGATTTCATAACTTAGCTGAAAACAGCAAAAGTCTTGATTCAGTTTCTTTGTTTGTACATATCTCTCTCTCTCTCTCTCTCTCTCTCTCTCTCTCAAACACACACACACACACACACATATTACAGAATTATGCATATTCCTGATAGTTAAAAATCTTTCACTTGCTAAGATGCCCTCAAGGTAATGAATGTATTGAAAAAAATTCACAACGATATCACTGAAAAAGTATTTTTTTGTTAGATACGCCAAGGCAAAACCCAGCTGAAAAATGTAGAGATAAAACTAAGAAAGTGGTTGACTAGTAGATTGCATAAGAATTCTTTTCAGTTTACTTTACCTGTTAGCTGAGTCATCAAGTGTCCTCTCCATCCACTGGGTGGCAGCAGTTTGGAGAGTGTTATTGCACAGTGACATAAGGTGGCGAGCTATGGAGCAACTACGTTCACTACGCATCGGATTGCGTTTGTATGGCATAGCACTTGAACCAATTTGTGTCTGCTCAAAAGGCTCTTCCAGTTCTTTCATATTTGCTAACAAGCGTATGTCAGTGCAAATCTAAAAAACAAAATTATGTAAGTATCAATTAAATGTAAGTACACGTTTCTTCTTGTGGAGCTCTATCAAAAAGTCCATGACAACCATATAATGGATAATTTTATTTAAAAAAACTGTTTTTCTGCCAAGTACTTACAATGGGTTTTTGGGTACGGTATATCATGTAGGCAAGGAGATATTTTAAAAAGTGATATTATTCAAAAAATAATCAAAATACATCTCTTATCATCTTCAAGAAAGATCATTACTTAATAATAATACTACAGGTATTTATATGAGTACATTCCAGAATCCTACAGTCAACTAAATGTATAATTATTCCACACTTTTTGTGGAAGTTAAGTATTTCACAGTGCCAACTAACTGCTTCACAATTACAAAACTAAACTGTTTGAATTCACAGCACTGACGAATATTCTTAGAGAGTGGTTTATTGGAACATCCTACAAACTGAATAAGAACAAGCAAGCAAACAAACAAACAAGAAACTTAAAGCACATAGAAGAACAGATATTATTACAATGAGTCACCTTATGTACAGAGGCACCAAGGCTGCTCAGCGTTGCTACACACTCAGTGTCCACCTTCCTTGTGTATGTCTGACCACAAATTATGAATGATCTGGAGAATCCTGCCATCTCAGTTACTAGTTTGTCAAGTTCTTTGACCTTTCTGCTGTCACCTGAAATTTTGGGTAAGATTGTTTAGTAGTCATGCAAAATTACCAGCTATGAATAAAGTTCATTTATTAATTCAGTCATTCAATTGCCATGTTTTTTACACTCTACACGAAAAGAAAACCTATGGGAATGTGGACCAAGTCAAAGTATACATTAGTAAGGATAAGCACAGGTTTGTTTCTTTTTATTTATTTATTAATAAAAATTAACTATTCATATGCAACTATAAACTATGAGGGTGATTCAAATGAAAGTTCCAAAAAATTTTGAAAAGTGGCGTGTTGGAGTTGGCAGGTGGCAGTAGTGTTTTTATTCGGACATGCTGAAAAATCAATTCTGCTCTGCAATCAGGAGTAAACAATGAGGACTTCTAACTTCAGGAGTATTGCTATAGTGCAACAACACCCGACCTCATACAGCCCGTGAGACAGTTGAGGCCGTTCGGGAACATAAATTTGAATGCCTGGTACATACTCCTTATTCACTAGACCTCAATCCTAGTGGCTTTCATCTGTCTGGTGCACTGAAAAAAGCAATGGAAGGCAGGCATTTCAGAAATGACAACAACAGTGCATGACTGGCTACACAAATGACCAAAATAATTATTTCATCATGGTATCTATGCACTCCTAAAACAATGGAATAATGCACTCAACATTAGGGAGACTATATTACAAAATGACATGTAAGTTTGTTGTTCATTGTTACACTTAGAAATATTATAGCAGTTTTTAGGTTTTCGTTTGAATCACCTTTGTATTTATGCTCACTCGGCTTAGCTTTTCCATAATTAGATTCCTAACGAAGCTGCCACTTTGGAAAAATAGCTGCTAGTCTGCCTCTGTTGCTGAGTGGTCAGTGTGACTATCTTGTTGTGGACCCGTATATGATTCCTGGTACTACCAGGGATTTTTCCTTGGTGGTAGAACTAGTATGGGGTGTACTCAGCCTCATGAGATCAACTAAGGACCTACTTGACCAATTAGTAGCAGTTCCAAGGTCAAGAAACCCGACAACAACTGGGAGGGTAGTGTTCTGACCACAAGCACCCCATACCACATCCCATGATGCCAATGGCAGAGAATGAAATGTTGATCAGCCAGGTCTGTTTGGCTCCTTAGGTCCAGGATTCAGGTCTTTACCTTTACCTTACCTTTCTTGTGTACTTATTACTAGTTGTTGTTATTTGTATGAGTAAACCACTACTTATCAACAACTAAAGATATCCAAACTACTAAAAAAATGTTTTGCAGCATCTGCATATCAGTGGACATGTGGAGTAGCACAGACTAAATGAATAAGTATTATGGAATGACATTACAACAATAAGCTACTGCAAAATAAAAACAAAACATAACCAAAATAAAGTCAGCCAAATCAAAATCTGCTGTTAATGATGATGATGATGATGATGATGATGATGATGATGATGACTGGTTGGCGGGGTGCTCAACTGCGCGATCATCAGCACCCGTACAAAGTCCCAATTTTTTCACAGTCCAATTTTTTTACACAGGCCAAGCAAGCCACTGTCATGAATGATGATGATGATGATGATGATGAAAATCTGCTGTTGTGCACTATTCCTCCAACCTGTGCACTGCACTTAACATGTTGTTTTCTCAGGGTAAATTTAACACATTTGTATTTGTTTATTAGCAGCTGCACTATTTGTTACCACTGGGAGGGAGTAATCATTCAATATATAACAAATTATTTCAGTATCCAGCCCATACTACCACAGACATTTGTAAATCCCTCCCACAGTTTCCCTTATATTCTTACTAAACGTTATGATTACAGCATTGGTTATCATTCAACTGTGCATTATTTTTATTTTTTATATTACTCAAAAATGGTCATCATCTTTTACTCTTAATATTTGACAATAATGGCCACTGCCTGGTGACATGTGGGTCACCAGTCCGGTTCTTGCCTCCTGCAGTTATTTATCATTTAACATTTGCAATCTCCAGAATGCTCTTGGACTTCCTTATTTCTGTACTACTGTAATCTGTTAGAAAATTCTATGTGTGTATAAACAGGAGCACACACTGCTGAGACAGGTAGTTCAGATCTATCTGTACTTTTTTATGAGCTCAATAAATGGAATTTCAGTTAGTTCTTACTGATGATCCTGCTCTCAAAACTAGTACTCATTTCTGGATTCTATAGGATAGATATTGAGAGACAGAGACAAAGATGGGGGGGGGGGGGGGGGGGGGGAGGAATTCAAACCAACCCAAGAAGGTCATCTCTCACTCACTGCCACTGGTGGAGAATCATGCTACACTATCACTACCAACTACCCACCAGAAGAATGTATTATCCAGCTGCCAGTAGGCCCCAGGTTGACAGAGAAACAACACAGACAAGTGAGAATGTATTATCCAGCTGCCAATTGGACCCAGATTGACAGAGAAACATCATAGACAAGTGTGAGCCATTCCATGTCAGTTCTTCGGACTGTTCTTCAGTGGTCATATTTACAATGACTTTGTGACATTGAACTTTGCTATTCCCAGTCAGTTAGGAATGTTTGCTTGTTCATGAATGTGTCTTATTTTCCTAATGTGGTGCAGTCTGCATAGAGGTGGCTACTGTGTGTGTACAACAGTGAGTGCATGCTCTGAGAGCGCAGTCTGTATCAGTGTACTTCTCAACTGGACAAAGTTACTGTGTTCTCAAACACTAAGTAAATTAGTAATAATATCCCTGAACAGATCACATAAGGGTATCATCAACATATTTTTAGAAACATTGTATATGCTGTTAGATGTATTTAGAGAGACTAGAACTTTAGAACATATTAATAGGTTGAGATATGAATGCTGGTTTTGGGACAACAGTGTATAAACTTAGTGTCACAGACTGAAAAATGTACTAATACAGTTCAATTTTCACTCTATCAATAATGCGCCCACAAGGGATCAGCATGCCTTGACAATATTTTTGGCAATTTTAAAAGTACTGAGGTATCATGTGATGTGGCAGTGTTTCTGTTTTCTGAACATAATTTTGTATCTTTAAATTTTATAAAATGGTTCCCTCTTGAAAAAATTAATATAATTTGGCCTGTCCCAAAAGTTGTCATTGTCAGACTTGTCACTGATGAAAAAATTATCAGACTTTGTAGAACTCTTCTTGAGAAAGACTGTTTTGACCAATGTTATGGTGACACACAATACCTTTTACATACTGATCTGTCAGGAAAAACAACATCTGATCAGTTTTTAAAGCATTTTTGGCTTCAACATCAAAATCCATGGTATGACGGACAGCTGACAAATATGAATATTTAAGTTATGTTCTTGCACAAAATATTTAATAGTCTGAAGACTGACTATGCCAGAATAGCCTATGTTGCATGTAGGAAAGAGTATAAAAAAGCCATTGTGGAAGCCAAAAAAGCACACAATTGCAGCAGTATTGAGAATTCCACCAGTAAGTGTATAGCTGCATGGAAACTAATAAATAGTGTTGCCAAATATGCAAGAAACAAAAAAATTAATATCAGTTCCCAACAATACAATGATTTTTTATTAAATCAGTTGAAGAAGTAGGAAATACTATTACAGGGTGTCTACGTGGACAAGAAAAAAAAATTCCCGGATTTTTCCCGGATTTCCCGGTTAAAAACACAATTTCTCCCGGATGAAATTGCGTATAAAGCGGGTGAAAATACATCCGGGTTAAGTAACAGTATACTTTCCCTCGGAGCTATAAAATGTATCAGTCCTTTGAATCGTAAAGGTCTTATACCGGCGGAGGACGTCCCACCACTTTAGGAAACGAAATCCTGGAAAAACAATGCGTTTGGAAAGTTGTTTGATGCGAGACAATTATTTTCGTATTGCGAAAGTATTTACACAAATTCCACAAATTACAGCACGGCAGCTTCTGAAACTCTAAAATAGAGATTGCGTTGAGCGATGCACTTTCGTCAGCCAGTCATAGCTCATGTCACGTGACATCGCTAGCGAATGACGGCAGTTATTCGGAACACGAGGCCTACGAGAAAGACAGGCCGCGGTGCCTACGAGAAAGACAGGCCGCGGCGCGTACGTTACGAAGTTACGCCG
Organism: Schistocerca cancellata; assembly: GCF_023864275.1. NCBI lineage: Eukaryota > Metazoa > Arthropoda > Insecta > Orthoptera > Acrididae > Schistocerca > Schistocerca cancellata. Next base: position 541,837,117 of record NC_064627.1, read on the forward strand.
AGCTCGCTCAACTCAGCTAAGTGCGTTTCTACACCGGTTAACTCGTAAGCAGATGTGTATGTACGAACGACAATTGCATCGTCTATTGGCATCCACTGTTATTAGTCCTACAAAGATAGGAAGTCCGTAGGCCTACCAACAGGCTCTAATTTGGCAATTCAAATCGTGCCAAAATGATTATCAGTTGCGTAGAAAAGTCGAAGTGCTCTGGCATGAAGAGACTTGTGACATTGCTCAGTAACACATTATGCACATTTTTTTGAAGGTCAATACACTTTTTCGCATCGATTGCATAATTTTTTATCTATGAAAGAACAACATTAAATATGAAAATTAACCTGAAGCTCAGTCTTTTTTAGCGTGTGTTACATGTTAAGTCATATCAAATACTAATGTGCCGGTAAAATTTTAAATAGTGGCATAAATGACATCTTCTGGGCCTGACATTTTTCAAATAGCTGATCCTCAAAGTGTTATGTTTTGAATGAGAGTTATAAAGCCATGTGATTTAAGAAATTCACTGCACATTCTCACACGTAACATAAATCATCTTGCATGGAAATTTAATTCGAAAGTAACGCATCTCCAGCCACTATTCGTAATATTTTCTGGTGATCTGTTAGAAATTTAAACAATTGTGACGTCACGCACATCGAATGCACGTTAGTTGTTACGGACGTACTGCATAATCTTCGACCTAAAGCCTTTGTCACTTTTCGGTCTCGGCAAACTGGTCTGTGCATTGTGTAAATTACCCATTTTCTATCCAACTAAACTTTTATTTTGGTGTTATTCTCTGATTTATGTTCCATTGCTGCAGTATTATTCAGCAGTAGTGGACTAAAGTTCTTTGTCAGCGTATCTGATCTTACACGTCAAACCTACAAAACTAACTGAAATCTAAAACAATGAAAAATCGCGGAATTCTAAAAAATTCCCGGGTTTTTCCCGGATTTGTCCCGGATGAAAAAATTCACGGGTTTTCCCCGGATGTCCCGGGCCGTATACACCCTGTATTATCAAACTTGATATCAGCTCATCAGAATTATTTTTAAAAATGTTTTGTAAATCTTCTACAAATACAAGTATATTTAACTTCTCCAAGGTCTCGTCTCATTTCATTCTAAGAATAGTGAAACAGTTGAAATCAGCAGGCAACGCAGATGTATACAACATATCTTGTCACATGTTAAAGAAAGTATTGTGTATCACTTAACATATTGTACAAACAAGTGTATATCTGAGGGATATTTTTCTGATGAACTTAAACAGTCTAGGGTAATTCCAGTATACAAAAAGGGAGATACACACTCACCCACAAGTTACAGGCCAAGTTCCATCTTTCTCTAAAGTATTTGAATATACTGTTTACCAACAGTTATATGATTACTTTGAAACTCTAGTAATAATTAGTGGATCTCAATATGGCTCTAGGAAAAATCTGTCAGCAATTACTGCTATAGAACCTAAAGTCAAATATGTTCTTGGAGTGTTTAAGGACAAAGGCTTTGCTTAAATCAATTTAAGCAATTTGTCTGTGTTGCGAAAAAAAAATGTCCAGTACAGAATAAATTAAGGCAGGTGTTCCACAGGGATCTTTACTCGGCCCTTTCTTGTTCCTCATAGTGATTAACAACCAGCCATCATTTGTCAAATCCAGTACAGTTCTATATGCTGATGATATCACTTTTCTACACACTAGTAATGATTTTAGTAGGCTTAAGACTTGTGTTGCAAAGACAGTTGATCAAAGCATCCTATTGGTTTAAAGCAAATGGATTCTTGCAGAATGAAAACAAAACACAACAGTTGGCTTTTAGTCTGAAAGACAAGATTCCAGATGAGCCAACTTATATCAAATTTTTGGTGGTATATTTAGATGATAGATTATCTTGGAGTCAATATGTACAGTATATTAGTTGTAAGCTGTTGAGAGTAATTTCCTTGTTAAGGCAACTTAGTGATTGTGTACCTGAAATATATGTCACATCATCATATTTTTCATTTTTGCAAAGCGTAGTACCATTTGGTATTATCTTATGGGGGCACTCTAGTGGTGTGCATGACATCTTATTATTGCAGAAGAAAGATGTTAGGTTCTTCACATAAGGTACACTGTAAACCTTTGTTTAATGAATAAAAGAAATCTTGACAGTAATAACCTTCACAACACACACACACACACACACACACACACACACACACACACACACACACACACACACACACAGCGGAAGCACAATACAGAGAAAATATATATTGCTACAACACAAGAAGCAATACATGTTTTTATACTCCATACAACATTCAGTCAAAATCACTTAACAGCTATGAACTCATGGGGCACAAATTATTTAATAAGCTTCCACAAACTGTAAGTGATTTACCAGATCAAGCATTCAAACAAACATGTATGATTGGTTAGTAGGCAACCCATTCTATGATATAAAAGAATTTACCAACTGCAACATAACACTTAAATGTTAAAAACCAGCCTGTCGTTTCTTTTAAATTTTCAATTGCATTGTATTATGCGTGTGGCATTGTGTAGAGTACTTAAATTGTCAGGAGCCTTTGTTTTATGTTTGGTTCAAGAAGAGTTAGGCTCTGTTATTTTCTGTCATTTATTTGTACTTAATTGGTGTCCAACAAAACCTGTGTTGTTGAAGAAGCAAACATGCAATTACCAAAGTCAAAATGCACTGACAAAGCCCTTATAAACAGCAAACCTAGGAGAAATGAAGGAACAGAAAAGAACACTTGAGAGAAGAGGAGAGGATAGGACAGATGGGTGGGAGAGGAGCATTCTATCAATGAAGAAAGAGATCAGAAAAAAAATCATTTTCTATGGAATAACGTACCATTGAACAGCTGCAAGAAGGAAGCCTGTGTACCAGTTGTGCCTTTGACTCCTCGAAAGCGAAGGTCATCTCTGGCTCGGCAAAGAGCTCGTTCATCCATTAGCAGGTCCTGCAGCCAGAGGCATGCTCGCTTCCCCACAGTTGTTAACTGTGCAGGTCTACCAAAATTATTATTATTAAAGAAAATAATTTAACAGCAGCCCTCTGCTATTTATGTGCATGCAATAAACAAGATGGTTGGTTGGTTGGTTGGTTGGTTGGGGGAAGAGACCAAACAGCGAGGTTATCGGTTAATAAACAAGAACAGAATACAACAAAATCTGGGTCTGAAACTGACATTCTTCATTTGGCAAAAGAAATGAAGGGGTGAAGGAAACAGTGTTATTAACCATCTAAGTAATAAATTTATCCAGGAGGTCAAGCAGACTTAGCAAGACAGTACAAATTTACAAAAAAAATTAATATAAAACATTTGTCATAAGTACTCTAATGACTCCTCTCCCTCCCCCAAATGATGTTCAATTTTTGTAATATGTTACATCTTTTAAATTAGTTTATATCTCCAGTACTAAATGCAAGCACAAGTTAAAACTAATGATGCTCAGTTTTTGCACAGTGATAAAAACAAAAATTTTCTATGCAGTTAAGATTTGTTTCTCATGTTCTGTATAAAATTTCAAGACATCAGCACAGAGTGTCACACACTATGAACTAGAAGTTCAAAAAAAAATAGGCTACGAAAAATCTTTATTCACAAAAATAACAAGTACTCTGCTATACTCAAAATATTTGTATGTTTTGTACTCAAAGGTGTGTATGCATATGAAACAAAATTGTTCCTGGACTCAGGATATGTAGATTTCAAGAATTTACGAGTTTTTCAATAACTTGCTAACTAGTGGCCATTCAATGAACACATGTGAAAACTGACACTCACTACAGTATCTCATAACGACAATATTCAGCAATAAACATTCTGTTGTAATTACTGAAGCCACCCAATTACAAATAATAAAAGAAAACATCATTGGAACATTGCATATGTCAGAGAATGAAAAGCAAAAAAAAGGGTCTATTAAGAAATAGTTATGTAATCACACCAAAAGTATAGAAGATGCAGGCAAATGCTTTTCTTGACACATTATCATTGAAAATGAAGGGAAATGAGAGTAAACTTAGCCAATTTACTAGCATATTCATTCATACGGTCATTCATCCATTCATAGCCAAAGAGCTCCACAGGTTTAAAAAAAATTATCTGTAGGAAAATAGGAAAATACATCTTTATCCAGAGGATCAAGTAGGTAAAAAGACGAGGGCTAGTAGAAATCCTTGGGTAACAGAAGAGACACTGAATTTAATTGATGAAAGGAGAAAATACAAAAATGCAGCAAGTGAAGCAGGCAAAAAGGAATACAAACGTCTGAAATAAGAGGTCGACAGGAACTGCAAAATGGCTGAGCAGGGATGGCTAGAGGACAAATGTAAGGATGTAGAGGCTTATCTCATGATGGGTAAGATAGATACTGCCTACAGGAAAATTAAAGAGACCTTTGGAGAAAAGGGAACCACTTGTATGAATATCAAGAGCTCAGATGGAAACCCAGTTCTAAGCAAAGAAGGGAAAGCAGAAAGTTGGAAGGAGTATATAGAGGGTCTATACAGGGGCAATGTTCTTGAGGACAATATTATGGAAATGGAAGAGGAGGTAGATGAAGATGAAATGGGAGATACGATACTGCATGAAGGGTTTGACAGAGCACTGAAAGAACTAAGTCGAAACAAGGCCCCGGGAGTAGACAACATTCCATTAGAACTACTGACGGCCTTGGGAGAGCCAGTCCTGACGAAACTCTACCATCTAGCGAGCAAGATGTATGAGGCAGGCGAAATTTCCTCAGACTTCAAGAAGAATATAAGAATTCCAATCCCAAAGAAAGCAGGTGTTGACAGATGTGAAAATTACCGAACTATCAGTTTAATAAGTCACAGCTGCAAAATACTAACGCGAATTCTTTACAGACGAATGGAAAAACTGGTAGAAGCCAACCTCGGGGAAGATCAGTTTGGATTCCATAGAAATGTTGGAACACGTGAGGCAATACTGACCCTACGACTTATCTTAGAAGAAAGATTAAGGAAAGGCAAACCTACGTTTCTAGCATTTGTAGACTTAGAGAAAGCTTTTCACAATGTTGACAGGAATACTCTCTTTCAAATTTTGAAGGTGGCAGGGGTAAAATACAGGGAGCGAAAGGCTATTTACAATTTGAACAGAAAGCAGATGGCAGTTATAAGAGACAAGGGACAAGAAAGGGAAGCAGTGGTTGGGAAGGGAGTGAGACAGGGTTGTAGCCTCTCCCTGATGCTATTCAATCTGTATATTGAGCAAGCAGTAGAGGAAACAAAAGAAAAGTTCGGAGTAGGTATTAAAATCCATGGAGAAGAAATAAAAACTTTGAGGTTTGCCAATGACATTGTAATTCTGTCAGAGACAGCAAAGGACTTGGAAGAGCAGTTCAACAGAATGGACAGTGTCTTGAAAGGAGGGTATAAGATGAACATCAACAAAAGCAAAATGAGGATAATGGAATGTAGTCGAATTAAGTCGGGTGATGCTGAGGGAATTAGATTAGGAAATGAGACACTTAAAGTAGTACAGGAGTTCTGCTATTTGGGGAGCAAAAAAACTGATGATGGTCGAAGTAGAGAGGATATAAAATGTAGACTGGCAATGGCAATGAAAGCGTTCCTGAAGAAAAGGAATTTGTTAACATCGAGTATTGGTTTAAGTGTCAGGAAGTCATTTCTGAAAGTATTTGTATGGAGTCTAGTCATGTATGGAAGTGAAACATGGACGATAAATAGTTTAGACAAGAAGAGAATAGAAGCTTTCAAAATGTGGTGTTACAGAAGAATGCTGAAGATTAGATGGGTAGATCACATAACTAATGAGGAGGTATTGAATAGAACTGGGGAGAAGAGAAGTTTGTGGCACAACTTGACTAGAAGAAGGGATCGTTTGGAAGGACATGTTCTGAGGCATCAAGAGATAACCAATTTAGTACTGGAGGGCAGCGTGGAGGGTAAAAATCGTAGAGGGAGACCAAGAGATGAATACACTAAGTAGATTCAGAAGGATGTAGGCTGCAGTAGGTACTGGGAGATGAAGAGGCTTGCACAGAATAGAGTAGCATGGAGAGCTGCATCAAACCAGTCTCAGGACTGAAGACCACAACAACAACAACAACAACAACAACAACAACACACCTTTATCAACTACACAAAGCAGCAATCACAGAATGTACACTAACTGATATAAAATGTGCATCTTCATTACAAATCAATATTTATTTTCTAGTTTTGTAAAATAAACCCTTAGAACCTACCCCTTGCACAATCTCAAAATGATTTCATCTGGAAAAAGTTATTTATTTTCTTACAAAAATTGAACAAGACATTGTCATGGATGATTTAAATACAAATAATAATGGAGATTACAGTTTAAAAAGCATATTTCTTGATAAACAAGCATTCATTTCAAGGCACCATTGAGCTATGTAACACTACAGAACTGTACAGTGTTATCGTCAATTGATACTCACTGCATGTGTGTAAATCCAAGTGTAGGCATATCCTTGTATGCAGCAGCAAACTTGGAAAGTTTATCAATGCAGTTAGCCAATTTAGGCAGGAGAATGTTGAAACCATCGCGAATTATAATCAGGTCCTGCAGAAGTAAAATCAAGCATATATTATTTTTTTTAAGCATACTACTATAACAATTTTACTGTTGTGATTAATACGTATGCAAAGTTAATGTAAATCATTAGCCCTTAACTTTTTGTGATTTCATGGTAGAGACTATTTTACAATGAGTACAAAATGTTATCAACAGAAACTTCAACATTGCCTGAGCATTGGTGAGTTGGTATACAGTACAGATGGAATGGTCAAGAAGAAACTACTTTCTCCCACAATTAAATATATTTATTCTGTCATAAATTTTATTTTTATAGGTAGATTATCAAAGTATTATGGTCACTTATCCCGAATATTCTGAGTCAATGAGAGGACAGTGCACATCATTGTTTTCCTTCTCGTATTATTTTCATGAATATTGTTACAATTACGAAATTTAAGTCCACTGTGATTGACAGAGTTCAGAAAATGGAGATGGTTATCATCTTATTCTTGTTGTAAGGGAATTTTTTTATACTTGTTTAAAATAGTGTTAATCTGAAATTTGTAAATGATGGCATATGATGGTTAATTTCCATTTACAATTGTTATTAATTTCAGTATTTCTTTAAAAAAAATGTTCCCCATTTTGTACAAATGTAGTGGCTGAAGAGTCAAGTTGCTAAATATGGGCATAAATAAATTAAAATAGAAGACTATAAAGGAACTGTGAGGCTACATAGCAATATGCACATACACAGGTGGCAGTATTGTCACCTACACAAGATATAAAAGGGCAGTGCAAGGTTGTAGGTGTCATTCGCATTCAGATGACTCATGTGAAATGATTTTCGACATGATTATGGCCACACGAAGGAAATTAATAGACTTTGAACACAGAATGGTAGTTGGAGTTAGACACACAGGACATTCAATTTTGGAAATCGTTGGGGAATTCAATATTCCAAAATCCACAGTGTCAAGAGTGTGCCACCAATATCAATTTTCAGGCATTATCTCTCACCATGGACAATGCAGTGGCTGACAGCTTTCACTTAATGATTGAGAACAGTTGCGTTTGCACAGAGTTGTCTATGCTAACAGACAAGCAACACTGCATTAAACAACCACAGATATCAAAGTCAAATGTACAACGAATGTATCTTTTATGGCAGAGTGGCAAAATTTGGCATTATTGGGCTATGCCAGCATACAACCGAAGTGAGTGCCTTTGGCAATAGCACAATAGTACCTGCAGTGCCTCTCCTGGGCTCAAGAAGGGACGTCAAACAGATGTGCAGAACTATAGACCTGTATCTCTAATGTCGATCAGTTGTAGAATTTTGGAACACGTATTATGTTTGAGTATAATGATTTTTCTGGAGACTAGAAATCTACTCTGAAGGAATCAGCATGGGTTTCAAAAAAGACAATCGTATGAAACCCAGCTCGCACTATTCGTCCACGAGACTCAGAGGGCCATAGACATGGGTTCCCAGGTAGATGCCGTATTTCTTGACTTCCGCAAGGTGTTCGATACAGTTCCCCACAGTCGTTTAATGAACAAAGTAAGAGCATATGGACTATCATACCAATTGTGTGATTGGATTGAAGAGCTCCTAGATATTGGAAAGCAGCATGTCATTCTCAATGGAGAGAAGTCTTCCAAAGTAAGAGTGATTTCAGGTGTGACACAAGGGAGTGTCGTAGAACCATTGCTATTCACAATATACGCAAATGACCTTGTGGATAACATCAGAAGTTCACTGAGGCTTTTTGCGGATGATGTTGTAGTATATCGAGAGGTTGTAACAATGGAAAATTGTACTGAAATGCAGGAGGATCTGAAACGAATTGACGCATGGTGAAGGGAATGGCAATTGAATATGTAGTCAAGTGTAATGTGCTGCGAATACATACAAAGAAAGATCCTTTATCATTTAGCTACAATGTAGCAGGTCAGCAACTGGAAACAGTTAATTCCATAAATTATCTGGTAGTAGGCATCAGGAGTGATTTAAAATGGAATGATCATATAAAGTTGATTGTCGGTAAAGCAGATGCCAGACAGATTCATTGGAAGAATCCTAAGGAAATGCAGTTTGAAAACAAAGGAAGTACGTTACAGTACACTTGTTTGCACACTGCTTGAATATTGCTCACCAGTGTGGGATCTGTACCAAATAGGGCTGATAGAAGAGATAGAGAAGATCCAACGGAGAGCAGCACGCTTCGTTACAGTATCATTTAGTAATTGCGAAACCGTTACGGAGATGATAGACAAACTCCAGTGGAAGACTCTGCAGGAGAGACGCTCAGTGGCTTGGTATGGGCTTTTGTTGAAGTTTCGAGAAAATACCTTCACCAAGGAGTCAAGCAGTATATTGCTCCCTCCTACGTATATCTCGCGAAGAGACCATGAGGATAAAATCAGAGAGATTAGAGCCCACAGAGAGGCATAACGACAATCTTTCTTTCCACAAACAATATGAGACTGGAATAAAAGGGAGAACCGATAGAGGTACTCAAAGTACCCTCCGCCACATACCGCCAGGTGGCTTGCGGAGTATGGATGTAGATGTAGATGATCACATCAGTTAGATCATAGATGACTGTAAAACTGTGGCCTCGTGAGATGAGTCCCAAATTCAGTTGGGAAGAGCTGATGGTACGGTTTGAGTGTGGCACAAAACTCATGAAGCTGTGGACCCAAGTTTTCAACAAGGCACTGTGCAAGCTGGTAGTGGCTCCATAATGGTGTAGGCTGTGTTTACATAGAATGGATTTGGTCATGTGGTCCAAGTGTACCTATAATTGACTGGAAATGGTTATATTTGATTACATGCATTCATGGACTTCATGGTCCCAAATAATGATTGAATGTTTATGGATGATAATGCACTGTGTCAGAACATTCTGTACAATTTCAGTGAATGATCTGTCCACCCAGATTGCCCAACATGAATTCAATGGAATATTTATGGGACATAATTGAGAGGTCTTTTTGTGCACAAAATCCTGAACCAGCATCACTTTCACAATTATGGATAGCTATAGAGGCAGTATGACTCAACATTTCTGCAGGGGACTTCCAACCACTTGTTGAATCCACAGTACATCGACTTGCTGCACTATGGTGGGCAAAAGGAGGTCCAGCATGATATTAGGAATATCCCATGACTCTTGTCACTTCAGTGGAATTCTGGTTACCTCACTTAGTGCAATGAATAATGTTTACCACAATATTTTCCTGTAAGTAATCATCGAATGACAATGTTTGAAATATGTTAACTAACCTTTCCCACAAAAGTTAGCCGTTTAACCTTAAGATAAAAGAGACCAAATCTAATCATTTTAGCAGCTGTACAGTATGTAGCGTCAACTTTATTTCCAATCAATATGTACCACAAACAAGTAGAATATTCTACCCCACGCTTCCATACTATAGCTGCTAATGAGTTTTGCAAAAACACCATTTCTCATTACCTCTGTTGATCTTTCTTTACTTATTTTGAAAAAAGTATAATCCCCAGTAAAACAAATTTTGGTTCTCTTCCAAATAAAGAATCATTTACATATAGCGAGAAGAGTAGTAGACTCATGATTGGATCTTGTAGAACAGTTCTTGTAGACAACAGTAGCAATGGTGAAATAGAAATTGTAAATTATACAGAGTGCTTCCATGGTCTAGTGATTCTAAGAAGTTTGCTTTGTTCTCATTTCTATTTTGATGCAGTCAGTCCACCGCATTTATCTCATTTTACCGCTTCTGTCGCCATCTTCCATGTCAAAGTTCACCCATGGAGAAAGATGAATATCTACTGATAAGATGTGCTGTGTGCACTCCATTTAGTGTGCACTTTCTATTATTGAGGTGATACATTCCATTCTCGTACAAGTGGAAAAATTACATAGCACTTTGAGCCTATCAGATCACTATTACCTCTACAGAAGCAAGATGGAGAGAAATTTGCGAATAAATTCAGGATGTTTCCACAAGTTGGTGATTGAAAATTGTATCTCTCCATCTCTTTTCCTCAGCAATCAAAATCAGGAAATAATTTTTTTTCCATGTTTAGGAAGGGAAAAAATCAACAAATTTTCAACAACGAGCACATTTGTAACAGAGCACTACTTCAGGGAGACAAGTGTTGGCTAAGGAACTAGATTAACACACCATCCAAGCACTACCCTTAAGGTCTAGAGATACAACATAAAATGTAAATCAAGATAATCTAGTGGAAACTTGAATCCAACTATTCTAAGACAAGAGTCTAGTATCATAACCAATGCACCATCTCACTCCAGTTCATCATTCATAGATAATACTGCAAGTTTGTAGTATTTGTCCAGTTACAGTTGGTTATCAGGAGACTAGAAAAGGAAAAGGTCGTTTTAGACTGGCATCAATCAGAATTGTGTGTACAGATTTTAATTTTTTATATCGTGTTTTTAACCAGGTAGAGCTCAAAATGGGGACACTGTCCTGAAGTACAATAAATCTGTAGAATTTTTGTACCCAATCTTTCTTGCAAAAAATTAACTTCTTTACCATACCTGAAGAGTAAAATTGGTAAAATAAATGATGATTTTGAAATAAATAATGACGGAAAGGTAGATTGCTACTCACCATAAAGATGACACGCTGAGTGACAGACAGGCAAAATGAAAAAAAGACTGTTACACACTGCCAAGCATTCTGACCAGAGTGGCTGGAGATAGTGGTCGTGTGTGTGTGTGTGTGTGTGTGTGTGTGTGTGTGTGTGTACGCGCGCGCGCGCGTTAGTTGTGCCTGCTTGTGTGAAAGTGCGTGTGTTTCCTTTTCTTTTCTGAAGAACGCTTTGGCTGAAATCCAGTATGTAACAGCCTTTTTATCGAGCCGTCCGCAACTCAAAGTATTGTCTTATAGTGAGCAGCAATCTATCCTTCTCATAATTGTTGGTATTCCAACCTGGACTTTCCATTGTTTAATTTCATATTGAAGCAGATTAACTTCAGGTTCCAAAAGGCACTGCCCTCCACAGATATATAAAGCACGTTTGCCCAACAAGAGGGAACACACATCAGACAAAGGACTTCCAGTTTTCCAAGTTTGTGTACCACTCCTCTGAATGTGACAGTACATCATGTTAGTATTGTTACTGTCACTGACATCCACCACTGTTGCCCACCTGATTTTCAGACAGGTTCTCTGGAATTGTCTTCAGGTGCCTAACATATTCGTTGTTCATGTCAAGGAATAGAGAAATGTCTTGTGCATCAGACCTGAAGATAGTGGGGCAGGCGTTAAATAAACAATGACTGTGGCAATAACAGAAATCAGGAGAAACCAGAAACTTGCTGGACTACAAGAAAATATGTAGAGTATGGAGGAGAACAATGTTGATCCAGGCACTTAAAAAATCTCTTTTAATAATATATCAGGATAGAAAGTACATAATTTGAATGTACTCCATCCTGAATATTCACAAGCTGTATTTTTGTTTTCAGTTCAGCAGGCCACAGAAAAATTTCTCTTTCTTTCACGCACACTCATGCAAACCCTTACATAGAACAGAATTTTCACAGCTGTATTCACGCTAATATCAAGAACAAGGACGTGATATCACTATTAGTAAAACAAACAACACTGTTCGTAGAGCCATGAATGGACTGTTTGTTGAATGCCAGTTATTTATTAATGATGTGTCACTCAGTTTGACGTGTTTATATTGACGAAAGGTGTTTATCCAAATGTGTTGTGGCGAGAGTGACCTTTAATGGAAACTGTGCAATTGCCTGCAATTTTTCTCCTGGTTTTGAGTGGGATTATTGGTTTTGGTCAGCAGAATAATGAACACTTTTGTTAATGAAAACATTTCAGGCAACACTATAATATAGACACTCTGACAAAATTTTGGAGACAGGCCTTTTCTGTTTCAGCAAAACGGTGGTACTGTCCACAAGGCCCGATAAACTGTGTTGTGGTTCAATACAGGATTGTCCAAACCCACTGAACGTTTCTCGTATGAAGTAGAAAATTACCTGTGTGCCACATCATTTTGGTCCAAAACACGGAAGTAGTATTCAGTGTGTTTCAAGGAAATGAAAACAATTTCCAACTCCAATAAGCTAGAACTTAATACTAATCATTCCCTGACGAACAAACAGCGTAGTATTGACAGAGGAGGTCGTACATGGTATTATTTTCATCGACGTTATCTTTGGAAGGAATCGACGTTATCTCTGGAAGAAATAGCTAGTTTGGAGTAATATTCATCTTTCATGAGGGGTAGACAAAGCTTTATTATCAATGTAGAACAGTAAATCAACACAATTAATTTTTCGTTTGACTCATATACATGACTGTACACACTGAGATCCCCTCCCCACACTAACCAGTCACGCTCGTACAGTAGCCAAATGAAAATGGCGCAGGCCATTGATATAGAGGAGTACCGCGCAGTTTACAGTTGTAGCGGATATGTTGATGCTGTGTTAGGCTAGTCCAGATAATGGTTCAAATGGCTCTGAGTACTATGGGACTTAACTTCTGAGGCCATCAGTCCCCTAGAACTTAGAACAACTTAAACCTAACTAACCGAAGGACATCACACACATCCATGCCCGAGGCAGGATTCGAACCTGCGACCGTAGCGGTCACACGGTTCCAGACCGAAGCGCCTAGAACCGCACGGCCACACCGGCCGGCGCTAGTCCAGATAGCTGAAGAATTCATCTAGATAGGCCTGACAACAGCAACATTCTACTTCAAACGACAACGATTTACCGCATGATACTACACTTTGTCAAGGGGTTGTGTCAATCCGATTTGGCCACTCTAGCGAGGTGATACTGTGCTCTAGGGCAGGGATTTCGATGTGGTACCAGAACAGCAGACATGTACATGCAATCAAACAAAAAATTAATTACATAACTTTTTTTACTGGTGACTTTTAAAACTTTATGGCTACCCCTCGTACAGACACTTCGTCAGCAACAGGCAAAGGCGTTGAGAACGAGACCGACCGTGTTATCGCCCACGTAGCAGGAGGTGGCGCCCAGGTGTATAATGGGCGCCGCCAGGGGGCACTGCTTGGCCAGCACGTGCACGTGCGCCATGACGTCATGGCGCGTCAGCTTCTCCTCGGCAGCGGCTGCCGCCAGGTCCACCTGGTACACGTGCGCCTCCAGCTCGGCCAACTGCTCCTCCGTCACCGGCAGCCCCAGCGCCTGCAACAATGCAACGTTCTTACGCACCACTGGTCCACTTCCTCAAGTGTCTGTTTCTGGACAAGCTGTCTCACCTCCAAATAGATGCTACGAATTCATCAAAATGCACGAAACAATTCTTACGGCATAGCAATAGCAAAGGAGTTTCCCCCGCCCTACACGTGCACAGACGGGTCGCTGAGTACCAGGACTGGGGCCGGGGCAAGACCTATGATTGGGCCCCTCTTCAAATACAGCCAACCAATTTTGTTGTTATTTTAAACAAGGTTTGATAGGACTTAAAAACAATGTAACTAGCGGATGTTGGAAATGCACAAAAAATACTCATTAGAGCGAAATAGAATAAACACAATTTCTTATTAAACACTAAGCATATGTTCACAAATGCAATCGGTACTAATATGTTCCAAAAAGCCTCGGGTTCTATTGGTCACAGTGATAAGGGGTCAACTGTTCTGGATGGCCTCGGTCTAGCGATCATTTGTATGCCTATCGGAAGAATAGGCATTTTGTGGCTAACCAGTACAGGGTCAAAATTTAAACGTTACACACTTCCTCCAGCCAGAAAAATTAAGAAAATAGGTTGGCTCTTTTGCATTAGGTTTACCTTAGGTAGCTTATATAATCATCATTTGTTAATGGATGATTTTTGAGAAAACCGCGATGTTTGGGTACGAAAAGTACCAGTTGTGGTGATGGCCACTTCTATAATTTCTATTCATAGCAAATCGTTGAAAAGTTTACCATGCTTCCTTAAGATGATATGTTTTCGATATCGGTATCCAAGATCCAGAGGTTCAAATTTGCCTTAATTATCCAGTAACATATGCATTTAATATACGGTCTGAGGCGACGTTATGGGCACATGGCAAGAATTCTAGTGTCACCGCAAGGGTTCTGCTGAGGTCACCAAATTTTTTCTTCAGCATTTTTTTACCAATAAAACTTTATGACGCATTGTCTCTGTAAAACTGGCACTTTATGCTTAAACAAATATGCCCAAAGTGGTACTGAAGTAACAAAAAATGAACTTTAAGGTATCTTAACAGGCCTAAAAAATCTCCAGTTTTCTGAGCTGAATCTCTTAAGACCAAGCCTCGCTGACCAAGACATTATGTCACATCAAGTCTATGGGTAACGTCTTTGATTATTCATCGAAACGTCCTCGGTCCCAGGTTCGAACCGCGACACTGCTTAAATTCTCAATAAAAATCACAAGTCATGGCGGCCGAAGCTGTCCGGCATAAGAAGTCACGCTCATTCTGTCAACGACCTTGTCAAAGAGGGCGGAGGAGCAGACAGAGGTTAAGTTCACTCTCTTGTCCTCGGAATGGTAATCTGACATCCCCCAAAAATGCGCAATATTCAGCAATGATCAACGAAATGAGGATGCAGATGGCAATGGAAACCTCTGCTAGAAAGACACTTAATGTGTATCCACAGGACAAGTGGCCCGTATCTGAAAAAAGCGTCCTGGTAGTCTCTCCATTGGCAAAAGATTTCAGACTAACTAGATGTAGTGGGGGCCAGTGATATGAAATGGAAAGAAGGTAAGGATTTCTGGTCAGATGACTATAGGGTAATATCAACAGCAGCAGAAGATTGTATAATGTCAGTAGGATTCGTTATGAATAGGAAGGTAGGGCAGAGAGTGAGTTACTGTGAACAGTTCAGTGATAGGGTTGTTCTCATCAGAATCGACGGCAAACCAACACTAAAACAATATTTCAGGTATACATGCCGACGTCTAAGCATAAGATGAAGAGATACTGAAAGTATATGGGAATACTGAACGGATAATTCAGCACTTAAAGTGAGAGAAAATCTAATAGTCATGGAGGATTGGAACGTGGTTGTAGGAGAAGGATTACAAGAAAGGTTTAAAGGAGAATATGGGTTTGGTACTATGAATGAAAGACGAGAAAGACTAACTGAGTTTTGCAACAAATTTCAGCTACTAATAGCGAATATTTTGTTCGGGAACCACAAGAGGAAGAGGTGTACTTGGAAAGAGCTGGGTGATACATGAAGAGTCCAGTTAGATTTCATCATTGTCACGCAGAGAATCCGAAATCAGATATTGGATTGTAAGGCATAGCCAAGAGCAGATATAGACTCAGATCACAACTTAGTAATGATGAAGAATAGCATGAAGTTTACGAGACTAGTCGGGAAGAATCAACGCGCAAATGATTGGGATACGGAAATTCTAAGGAATGAAGAGATACGTTGAAGTTCTCTGAGGCTATGGATACTGCGATAATGAGCAGCTCAGCAGGCAGTTCAGTTAAAGAGGAATAGACGCCTCTAAGAATGGCAGTCACAGGGCTAGAAAAGAGAACGTAGGTACAAGGAAGGTAACTGGGAAGAAACCATGAATAACAGAAGAAATTCTTCAGCTGATCAACGAAAAAAGGAAGTTCAAAAATGGCCAGAGAAATTCTGGCATACAGAAATACTAGACCCTTTGGAATGAAATAAAAAGGAAATGCAGGGAAGCTAAGGCGAAATCGTTGTATGAAAAATGTGAAGAAATCGAAAAAAGAAATTATTGTTGGAAGGACTGACTCAGCAACCTTTGGTGAAATTAAAAGCAAGAGTGGTATCATTAAGAGTGGAATGGGAATTCCACTGTTAAATGCAGGGAGAAAGCGGATAGATGGAAAGAGTTCATTGAAGGCCTCTATGAGGTGGAGGACTCGTCTGATGTCGTGATAAAGGAGGAAACGGGAGTCAGCAGGGATGAGATAGGGGATCCAGCATCAGAATCAGAATTTGAAAGAGCTTTGGACGACTTAAGATCAAATACGGCAGAAGAGATAGATAACATTCCATCAGAATTTCTAAAATCATTGGGGGAAGTGGCAACAAAACGACTACTCACGTTGGTGTGTACAATGTACGAGACTGGTGAAATACCATCAGACTTTCGGAAAAACGCCATCCACGCAATTCCGCAGACACCGAGAGCCGACCAGTGCGAGAATTATCGGACAATCAGGTTAACAACTCATACAAGCAAGTCAGGATCAATTAGATGACGATCAGTTTGATTTTAGGAAAAGTAAAGGCATCAGAGAGGCTGTTCTGACGTTGCGGTTGATAATGGAAGCAAGACTGAAGAAAAATAAAGACACGTTCATAGGATTTGTCAACCTGGTAAAAGCGTTCGGTAGTGCCAAATGGTGCACGATGTTCGAAATTCTGAGAAAAATATGGGTAAGCTACAGGGAAAGATAATAAGAACCAAGAGGGAGTAATAAGAATGGAAGACCAAGAACAAAGAGCTGCTGCTCTTCAGTCTGTACATCGAAGATTCAGAAAGGAAATAAAAGAAAGGTTCAAGAGTGGAATTAAAATTCAGGGTGAAAGGATATCAATGATACGATTCGCTCATGACATTGCTATCCTCAGTGAAAATGAAAAAGAATTATAGGGGGCTGTCGAACGGAATGAACAGCCTAATGAGTACCTAACATGGACTGAGAGTATAGCGAAGGAAGACGAAAGTAATGAGAAGTAAATGAAATGAGAACAGGGTGTAACAACAATAGAACTGGGGATCACGGAGTAGATAAAGTTAAGCTATTCTGTTCCTAGACAACAAAATAGCCCATGCTGGAAGGAGCAAGGAGGCCATAAAAAGTAGAGTAACCCTGGCAGAAAGATAAAAATGGCATTCCTGGCCAAGTATCAAACATAGGACTTAATATGAGGAAGAAATTTTGGAGAATGTATGTTTTGAGCACAGCATTGTATGGTAGTGAGTCACAGACCATGGAAAAACTGGAAGAGAAGAGAATCGAAGCATTTGTGATGTGGTGCTACAGAAGAATGCTGAAAATTAGGTAGACTGATAAGGTGAAAAAATGAGGAGGTTCAGCGCAGAAACGAGAGGAAAGGAGTTTGTGGAAAACGCTGAAAGAAAGAGGGACAGGGTGACAGGACCTATGTTAAGAAATCAGGGAATAATTTGCTTTGGTACTAGAGTGGAGCTATAGAGGGTAAAAACCGTAGAGGAAGACAGAGGTTAGCATACATTCAGCGCAGATTAAAATGTTGGTACAGAAGAGGAATTCGTGGCGGGCCACATGAAATCAGCCTAATGGAAACAAAGACCCATATAAGTCGGTATTCTACGGACGAACAAAATAAGATTAACTCTTTACTTCTGGCCAACGTACATCTTTCAAGTCATTTGCTTTGTTCATTTTTATGATTCTTCCAGGACAACTGTACATCAATAGAAACGTTTTATGTTGTGTTTACTCTTGAACGCAAAATAATTTATGTATACTAGTTTTTCGCGTAAGATCCGAATCAGAAGCCCCTTATTTTTTAATCTTGTTGGTAAACATACCTCATTATAACGACGTTTCATAGTTGTTGTCGAGTACATTTGATGGCCAAATGTTTTGGGAGGATTTCCAACAACGTTTAAAGGAAGGACATTTTCTAATCCATCACACTATGTCTAAAGAAAATATTACGCATTTAAGATTGAACACGAAATAGAACTGTATGCAGCTGGCCTGTATGACTCTTAAAACGGAAGTGGAAACGAAGATTCAAAAATGGTTCAAATGGCTCCGAGCTCTATGGGACTTAACATCTGAGGTCATCAGTCCCCTAGACTTAGAACTAGTTAAACCTAACTAACCTAAGGACATCAGACACATCCATGCCCGAGGCAGGATTCGAACCTGCGACCGTAGTTCGAACCTGCGACCGTAGCAGCAGCTCGGACGGGACTGAAGCCCCTAGAACCTCCCCGCCACAGCGCCCGGTAAAAGCGGTACATCCCCGACGAATGCAGGCAATACACGTAGCAAAAACACAAAGTACATCTGAGCGTGTCAATCACAATTCCCGCCCACATGTTCACGGCGAATCGCTCTTGATGACCTAGGGCGTACGCTGCAAGTGGAATGTGTAAGGCCCAAACGTGTCTGCTGTGTGAATTGTAAATGAATTCACGGACAAAGCAAGCCTCGTCTGTAAACAACACACGTTCTGGTTCTATGTAAAATTGCTAAACGGGTCTAAGGGTTCAGTCCACTCACTAATTGACCAGTCTCATGTTCAGCTGAAGACAGCAAAACGAAAACCAAAAAATTTTAAATTCAACTCTGGCTCTGAGTACTATGGGACTTAACATCTGAGGTCATCAGTCCCCTAGAACTTAGAACTACTTAAACCTAACTAACCTAAAGACATCAGGCACATCCATGCCCGAGGCAGGATTCGAATCTGCGACCGTAGCAGCAGCGCGGTTCCGGACTGAAACGCCTAGAACCGCTCGGTCACAACGGCCGGCTGGAAACGAAGACTGGTTATGCCGGTGCTGGGTGTAATGTTCTTTTGTTTATAATCTGATACAATCATTTTGGAAAATCAGTATGATTTTTGACAACTTAGCAAGCTGAGGGATCCGAACGCACGAGAAACTCGTGCCCCTATGAAGCTTGAGCACCGAGGATTTCGCCCCCCGCCCCCATAGTCGGGCCTGTATACAGATGGCGGTAGTATGGCGCACACAATGTATAACAGAGCAGTGCATTGACAGAGCTGTCATTTGTACTCAGGTCATTCAAGTGAAAATGTTTTCGGCGTGATTGTGGTTGCACGACGGGAATTAAAGAACAGCAAATTTTAGGCAACAATGCGTGAAATAACTGCAGAAATCAATGTGGAACGTAAAATGAACGTATCCGTTAGGATAGTGAGGGGAAATTTGGCGTTAACGGGCTATGGCAGCAGACGACCGACGCGAGTGCCTTTGATAACAGCACGACATCGCCTGCAGCGCCTCTCCTGGCCTTGTGACCACATCGGTTGGACCCTGGACGACTGCAAAACTGTGGCCCGGTCTGCTGAGTCCTGATTTCACTTGGTAAGATCTGATGGTAGGGTTCGAGAGTGGCGCAGAAAAATTTGGAAATTTGTGGTATGGACTATGAGACCAAACTGCTGAGGTCATCGGTCCTTAGGCTTACGCACTACTTAATTTACCTTAAACTAACTTACGCTAAGGACAACACACACACACACACCCACATCCCCGAGGGAGGACTCGAACCTCCGACGGGGGATGCCGCGCGAACCGTGACGTGACGAGACGCCTCAGACAGCGCGGCTGTGGCGCAGATCCTACGAAGCCATGGATCTAAGTTGTCGTCAAGGCACTGCGCAAGCTGGTGGTGTCTCGATAAGGGTGTGGGCTGTGTTTCCATGGAATGGACTGCATCATCCGGTCCAACTGAACCGATCATTGACAGGAAATGGTTACGTTCGGCTACTTGGAGACCATCTGCAGCCATTCATGGACTTCATGTTCCTCAATACAGCGACTTCAAGTCACCATTAGCACTGTAGGACATTTCTATTCGCCAACAGGGGGCGAGAAGAATGACTCCTTAAGTTCCATTGTGCGCACTATAAACTAGTTCAATGTTGTGTTCGCTATTTCTGATGGAGCGATGCATAGTGGGGTTCAAGCAAATTTCTAGATTCTTTACTTAACACTGCTCTGGAGACTTTGTGAACACGCTTTCGCAGAATAACTGGCGTCTACTTCAAGCGTCAACAAATTCTGCTTTGACAACATTTCCGCCATGCTCTCCCGTGGCAAACAAATCTGTGACTATTCGTGCTGCTCTTGTTTGTATACGCTTAATGTCCTATTTCAGCCGTATCTGGTATGGGTTGCACACACTTAACCAACATTTTTCCATGCTGATGACCTGCAAAAACTTGGAAATGGTTGTCCAGTGATGCCAAATGAATCAGTTTGGAGCTAATGGGATACCGATTCGTTGCTCGCCATGAAATCTGACACGTGGTTTGCCATTGGCAGTTCCAGGCGAGGGAATTGCGCTAAGTGTCTGCGGTAAGATGAGTTAACGCGGACGTAATTAGGGCAGCCTTAGCATCGGCGTGATAACTGGCTGGCTCCGCCGGCCTCACCAGCAGTTTCCTTCGCAAATGCTGACGCCTGCGTCTTTAGCGCCCGTTTCTCATATTACGACTTTCCAAGGGGGTCATAAATACAGCCTGTATGATCTGGTGGAACACTCAACGAACCTCTCAAAGGGAAGTTTTAGGCAATTACTTTTAGTGAAAGAGCCTGAGTGCACAAAAGGACGGAAACTAAACGCAAAGCTCTGATGTGATTTATTTCCATACTGGGTCGACGACAAATGGAACTTCGGTTTCATTCGCTGAATCATTATTTCTCTCCGCAGCAGGAAAGAAAACACTTTCCAGTGAACTCACACATCACCTGAAAGTACTGCCTATTACCATTACGTAGATTTATTCGCCAGCTCACTCCTGACGTGCTCCTCAATTGAGTGGAATCGCCCTGAGAGCGGCGGACCACAGCGGAGTTTAATAATTGTGTAATAATTTAAGTAAACGAGTACTATTTCTACATTCTATTTCCATTTGCTACCTCAGAAAACATCCGTCCCAATTATTTTTAGCCAAGCTTGTAGCCCAAGAAACAGTAGCTAAATTGTAAGGATGTCAGGCGAAAGAGGCAGCTTAGTATTGTCGAGGCAAAATCCTGGTGTGTGTGTGTGTGTGTGTGTGTGTGTGTGTGTGTGGGCGGGCGGGTGGGTGAGGGGTGGGGGGAGGGGGGGGTGGAGAGGAGGGAAGGTGGTTTCTCGCCCCCTTGATGTAGCTACATTATAGTTAATTAGGTAGAAGACACATACAAGCCATATCTTTGCAAATAGCTGGTTGAAACAGTTACCATAGAAAAATGAGAACTGCTTGTCGTTGTTTCTAAAAGTTTACGTTATCGAACTTGCAATCAGTCGAATATTCTCAATCCAAGACAGATCATCGAAAAAGGTGCATAAACGGTACTTTTTGTCTCGTCTGTACTGATGGTATATAACTCATGCAGTGAGCGATGAGACAGACAGCCGGCCGGTGTGGCCGTGCGGTTCTAGGCGCTTCAGTCTGGAACCGCGTGACCGCTACGGTCGCAGGTTCGAATCCTGCCTCGGGCATGGATGTGTGTGATGTCCTTAGGTTAGTTAGGTTTAAGTAGTTCTGAGTTCTAGGGGACTGATGACCACAGATGTTAAGTCCCATAGTGCTCAGAGCCATTTGAACCATTTTGAGCGATGAGACAACAAACTTCGGACGATGCTGTTATCACTACATTCGAATCATCTCTACAAGTCAAAAATATCTCGGGGCGATTTGCGCCGTCGTCTTTCCGTAGCCAAGTCAACACGGGCCGAAAGAAAGTCCCCTAGACGAATCAGTTTCTGAAAGTTAAGGCATTAAATGAAAACGATTCCGTGTGACTTCAAACCTCTCTCTTATGAGTAAGACATATTGTGATGACGCTGAGACAAGAAAACAAGTTTCAACAATAGCTGTAAATAACAGTGAAAACATCTGATTGACTGAATACAGGACTTTAAAAAAAGTATTTCGTATTTTAAGAGATTGTAGTACGGACCAAAACAAGGCGAAAACGTGCAGTATCTATGGGCTCTAAAATGAATGCTTTACGAGCTATGAACCTTCGTTCAGTACAAGACAGCAGTTTCATAGTAGTGAAGATGAACAAGTGCTTATAGCTCTAAAGGTCCGCATTTTGTAGCCTATGTTTACTGGACATTTGTTTCTTGTTTTGATCCATGCTACCACCCCTCAAAACATGGAATACTTTTTTGCAGCACTCTGTACATAAGCCGAGTGTTTTCACAGAAGGGGAATTGCATAGAGCACACACACACAAATCCGTTTTCTGTTGCAACGTCACTTTCGTGGATCACGGGACAAAGCACACCAAATCGCAGAGCAGCTTCCTTCATTTCTTTGATATTTTCCAAGCCATGAACATTGTGTGGAAATAGTGTTACTATAGCCCGGAAACATTGAACCTTACTACCGTATGAGCAAAACGCTGATATACATTAAATGTAACCGCAGTAGTGAATATCGACAGCCATCGGCTGCACAATAGAATGACGACAATGAAAATTTGTTCCGGACCGGTACTCGAACTCGGATTTCCCGCTTATCGCGAGTGGCAGGCTTGCCATTAGACTATCCGACCACGCTTCATGGCCAGAACTAACCTTCCGTATGTCCTCAACCATGCGTCTAGAACGTGCACTCTTACGTCCCTTTGTGCACTACTGGCTATTAAAATTGCTACACCACGAAGATGACGTGTTACAGACGCGAAATTTAACCGAAAGGAAGAAGATGCTGTGATACGCAAATGATTAGCTTTTCAGAGCATTCACACAAGGTTGGCGCCCGTGGCTACACCTACAACGTGCTGACATGAGGAAAGTTTCCAACCGATTTCTCATACACAAACAGCAGTTGACCGGCGTTGCCTGGTGAAATGTTGTTGTGATGCCTCATTTAAGGAGGAGAAATGCGTACCATCACGTTTCCGACTTTGATAAAGGTCGGATTGTAACCTATCGCGATTGCGGTTTATCGTATCGCGACATTGCTGCTCGCGTTGGTCGAGATCCAAAGACTGTTAGCAGAATATGGAATCGGTGGGTTCAGGAGAGTAATACGGAACGCCGTGCTGGATCCCAACGGCCTCGTATCACTAGCAGTCGACATGACAGGCATCTTATCCGCATGGCTGTAACGGATCGTGCAGCCACGTCTCGATCCCTGAGACAACAGATGGGGACGTTTGCAAGACAACAACCATCTGCACGAACAGTTCGACGACGTTTGCAGCAGCATGGACTATCAGCTAGGAGACGGTGGCTGCGGTTATCCTTGACGCTGCATCACAGACAGGAGCGCCTGCGATGGTGTACTCAACGATGAACCTGGGTGCACGAATGGTAAAACGTCATTTTCTCGGATGAATCCAGGTTCTGTTTACAGCATCATGATGGTCGCATCCGTGTTTGGCGACATCGCGGTGAACGCACATTGGAAGCGTGTATTCGTGATCGCCATACTGGCGTATCACCCGGCGTGATAGTATGGGGTGCTATTGGTTACAGGTCTCGGTCGCCTCTTGTTCGCATTGACGGCACTTCGAACGGTGGACGTTATATTTCAGATGTGTTACGACCCGTGGCTCTAACCTTCAATAGATCCCTGCGAAACCCTACATTTCAGCAGGATAATACACGACCGCATGTTGCAGGTCCTGTACGGGCCTTTCTGGGTACAGAAAATGTTCGACTGCTGCCCTGGCCAGCAAATTCTCCAGATCTCTCACTAATTGAAATCATCTGGTCAATGGTGGCCGAGCAACTGGCTCGTCACAATACGCCAGTCACTACTCTTTATGAACTGTGGTATCGTGTTGAAGCTGCATGGGCAGCTGTACCTGTACACTACATCCAAGCTCTGTTTGACTCAATGCCCAGGCGTATCAATGCCGTTATTACGGCCAGGGGTGGTTGTTCTGGGTACTGATTTCTCAGGATGTATGCACCCAAATTGCGTGAAAATGTAATCACATGTCAGTTCTAGTATAATATATTTGTCCAATGAATGCCCATTTATCATCTGCATTTCTTATTGGTGTAGCAACTTTAATGGCCAGTAGTGTATCTTCCCGTACAGGAGAGAGATTTTAAGTAGAAGCCGCTTGCCCGGTGCGGCGGATAAATACGATAGGGGAATAAACATAACGAATGTACGAGTGCAGACTGTAGACACGTAGCTGACTACATGGAAGTTTGGGTCTAGCCGTGAAGCATGCTCGGACAGCACAACAAGGCGACCGCTCGCGATAGGCTGGAAACCCGGGCTCGAGTCCTGGTCCTGCACGAATTTTCAATGCCGTCATTCCATTATACAGCTGATTATTGACCATACTCGCAACTACATATTCACTTCGTGCATTTCATAACAGCTGTAGTCGCCATATTGCCTGTTCCTTCGAGCATGCTCATGCTTGCATGAGCATAGGAACACTGCGTCGTACTTCTGAACAACACAGGAAATGCAATATCGTAAAAGGGTGAAAAGTAATTCTTTAAATTTCCTTTGCTTTTCAACTTTTGCCGTCCGTACTTGATTTTGGACACCATAATAAATCAACTCTACATTATCTGTGCTGCTCCGTGCAAGCATCTGCGTCGGACTTGTAAAAACCGCAGATACATAAGGCACTGTTGCATCAAGTGCATCAAATGAACGACGTGGCGCCGGCCTGGGTGGCCGAGCGGTTCTAGGCACTATAGTCTGGAACCGCGAGACCGCTATGGTCGCAGGTTAGAATCCTGCCTCGGGCATGGATGTGTGTGATGTCCTTAGGTTAGTTAGGTTTAAGTAGTTCTAAGTTCTAGGGGACTGATGACCTCAGCAGTTAAGTCTCATAGTGCTCAGAGTCATTTGAACCATTTTGTACGACGTGGCCCGCACTGGTAGTTCTTCCGCAGCAAATAAACATCCCAACATCGACGTCAGTCACTTATGACGCGCACGGATGAGCACCGTCGAGGGTAGTTAATATCAAACAGCTTCCCATACTATTTATTACCTGTAGGAGGCTACGGTTGTACATGGGATAGTAGCCGTCTTGAACGTAGAGATAGTTAAAACACTAGGGAAAGGAGCAAAAAACGACATACAGACGTATGGCTGGAAAAGCGTTCTAATGGAACTACACACACTAGAAGGCGGAGATCAAAGATTTTGAGAGTGACACCGGTATCAGCACTAGACAGGCGTCGCGCCAGCATGTAGCAAGCCAGATGACCGTGTGGAACATTCTCCACGACGACTGCCACTATCCTTGCCCCTTATAATGCGTGCCGCCCTTATTACCTATGCATTTCTCCCCGTGGTGGTCGTTTTGTCGCTGGTTCGTCCAGAGGTCACCACGGTGCTGGGATTATGGTCATCCATCCTACTTGCAAGTGAGACTACCTTTACAGTGGGCAATATCGTCAACTTTCACAATACCCACCAGTGAGAAACGGGAAATCTCCGTGATATATGGTGGCAACAAACCATCAGAGCCGGTTTAGCCTCAATTTGTGGACGGGGATTATTGGCGACCTCCTCGTGTGATCAGTCATCCTCCCACGCCGCCTCACAAGCGAGTCATATCTGCACGTCCTGCGGGTGGCCGTGCCTCCTCTGCCAGAAGGCGTACCTCTGCTGGCACGAAGGGTAACGCGGCTGCCACACGGTGGTACTACAGCTCACTGGCCTGTTGACTTTGGAGCTAGGAAACTAGTACACACAGAACATGCTCACTTGCCTTGTGCGCTTTTATGTGTGCTTTCATCATTGAAACCTACACTGTCAAAGATCTATCTCCACATTCAAGTGTACCTCCCTGCGAACGCATTTCAGGCCGTATGACGTCTTTTGCTCCTTCCCCCTCAGGGATCGCTTACCAACAGTCTGTCACCACTAAGCAAAATCGGCCTGTAGTTCCACACACATGCCTTCGGCTTTATCGCTACGTTCGCCCAACATATTCCTTTGCACGAATCATAGGACTCCGGTGATCGTCGATCTGTCAGTGTTACATTTGTCTTAAGAACTACAACGCAGGAAAGCTACTCTCAGATTTTCGTTATAAAATGAGCATATTACGTAGGTTTTAATTTTCTTAAAGTGAAGTGTGTGATGGAAAGATATTAATTTTCTAGTAATAAATTCTCAAAAGGGTAGCAGCAATCAAGTCTTCGTTGTGGTCGAAACAGTCGTATTTTGCAGAAATAAAATTGTTGTAATGAATTCCATTTGTATTTTTGCAGCTGGAGCCCCCTACCCTTTTACTTGTTAATAGTTGCAAATTCCAACTCAGCTGCGATTATTTTATTATAAACATAATCAACAACGATTAGCGCCCAATGTGTGGTTAACAGAATTCATCACTGCAAACTTCGTTACGTATGATGGAACTGCTGCACGGTTGTGGTAGTTCGGGGCCGTGCATTTCCGTACACCAGACACGAGGATCCATTCGCTGTACTATGTGGTGGTACTTGTCGGATCCTCTCCAGGAAACGATCTAAGACGTTCACATATGCGCCTGCAGTCAATGTCACGTCTTAAGGCAGGTACTCCTTGTGAATGATTCCCTTACCATAAAAGAAGGTAATTAGCGGAGTCCTGATGTACAGTTTCTTGCACCTAAACATTTTTGGATTCCAGTGCTTCGCCTCTTCTATTCTGTATCGTACTTCAGGTACCACGACTAGTCTCCCGTAACGATCGGTTCAGGAAAGATGGCATTACTACCCACCATGTCGATAAGATCCCTGCACGCCTCCATCCTACCCTGTTCCTGTTTCCAGTCTTGTCGTGATACACTACCCGTGAACATCGTTTGCTCTTGCAATTTTTCGGTTACGGCTGTATAGGCACTCTCGTACGACACTCCCACGCGCTCCTCTAACATTGGAACCTTCCATAAACAACCTCCACACAAAGTTGACGAATTTTCTTGATGATTTCACCGGTGTATCATCATGGACCTGTTGCACATCTTTCACGCTGTCTCGAGCATCATGGAAGCGCATGTATACACACTTTTTAGAAACAAGGTTTTCCATACATCTTGTGCAGCGTTTCGTAACATTCTCCAGCCATTGTCTTAAGTATGAAGTCAAAATTCACGTTCGTGCGGCGAATATGATGCATCTTTGGTGGTCATGTGGACCCCTACATTTTCTCAATAAAAATAGTTATTTGAAACCTTAATGGTTTTCGGAACGGATCCTCTATTTGTCTGTGGAGCCTTGCTGACACATTGGCGAGTCTCTTGTTGTTTGCTCTGTTGGTGATTCCTTTAGAAGAAGGGCACGGCCGACTTCCTTCCCCTAATCCGATGAGACCGATGACCTCGCTGTTTGCTCTCTTCCCTCCGAATCAACCCACCCCAACTCCTTTAGAAGACTTGCTGTAAATAGGCCAGTACCTCCATCGATTCTCCCATTGCGAGGTGTTTTCCATCTTGAGGACGGACGGGAAATTCCCCTTAGTAACTTACTATAACGTCACTGAATCCATTCCACTCCATATTACCCTTAACAGCATAGTGGTACACCATCGTTCGACAACGCGCACACACAAACTTCACGTTTGGTCACCCATAATGCTTCGAGAATGAGAAATAACTGACTAAGGGCCAATAGCACCAAGTGAAACACACGGCTGCAATTCATTCCCCACGTTACGGTTACACATAGAAGAATATATTTTCAGGTTGAGAATACCATATCGAAATACTGTATAATAGCATAAATGCTCTCTAACTCTTACCTATATGGCTTAAGAAAAGAGCGGCTTTTTTCCACCAACACAATACCTCAAAACCAGAAGAAACAATAATATTTATCGGTGCCTAATAGGGTGCACGGTTATCGTAAACGGCAGACACTGCTTCGAAAGTAATAAAAATGGTTTCACAGTCTGTTGTGGCGTAGCAAGACAGCCACGCCACTCGGAAGTAGCCGAAATGCACGCGTTACACACGCCGGCTGGCGTGAGGTCTGAAACAGGATACGTAATGAATGCTATAAAGAAAAGTACGTACCTTCTGTAATACTTAACTTTAATCCATCATTTGTATACAGCTTTCTTGATGATACAAGTGAGACTCTCTCTAGAAATGGTTAATGGCGCCTTGCTAGGTCGTAGCCATGGACTTAGCTGAAGGCTATTCTGTCTCTCGGCAAATGAGAGAAAGGCTTCGTCAGTGTAGTCGCTAGCAAAGTCTTCGTACAACTGGGGCGAGTCCTAGTACGTCTCTCTAGACCTGCCGTGTGGTGGCTCTCGGTCTGCAATTACTGACAGTGGCGACACGCGGGTCCGACATGTACTAATGGACCGCGGCCGATTTAAAGCTACCACCTAGCAAGTGTGGTGTCTGGCGGTGACACCACACAGTCAGGTTATAGTAAGTTACTAGGGGACATTAAACGTCCGTCCTCAAGATGAAAAACACCTCTCAATGGGAGAATCTAGGGAGGTACTGACCTATTTACTGCAAATCTTCTAAAGGCTTTGGGTTGGGTTGATTAGGGGGAAGAGAGCAAACAGCGAGGTCATCGGTCTCATCGGATTAGGGGAAGGAAGTCGGCCGTGCCCTTCTTCTAAAGGAATCACCAACAGAGCAAACAACAAGAGACTCGCCAATGAGTCAGCGAGGCTCCGCAGACAAATAGAGGATCCGTTCCGAAAATCTTCAAGATTTCAAATACTATTTTTATTTTGATAATGTAGGGTTCACACGACCACCAAAGATGCATCGTATTCGCTGCACGAGTCCGTCAATACGACACTGACAGGTTTCGCACAACAGTGTGGAGCTCTTTAGCGTTCTAGGCTGTCTCCAGATGTAAATATTGTTGCTCTGTCTAAGAGCTTTGGTCACACGTAAAGAAAACAGCACTGTACTACTACCTGTCATATGAAATCAAATACGCTATAAATATTTCCTCTAAAACGGTTTTCAGCTGTACAGCAAAGGACTTGGAAGAGCAGTTGAATGGAATGGACATTGTCTTGAAAGGATATAAGATGAACATAAACAAAAGCAAAACGAGTATAATGGAATGTAGTCGAATTAAGTCGGGTGATGCTGAGGGAATTAGATTAGGAAGTTAGACACTTAAAGTAGTAAAGAAGTTTTGCTATTTGGGGAGCAAAATAACTGATGATGGTCGTAGTACAGAAGATATAAAATGTAGACTGGCAATGGCAAGGAAAGCGTTCTTGTTGAAGAGAAATTTGTTAACATCGAGTATAGATTTAAGTGTCAGAAAGTCGTTTCTGAAAGTATTTGTATGGAGTGTAGGCATGTATGGAAGTGAAACATGGACGATAAATAGTTTGGACAAGAAGAGAACAGAAGCTTTCGAAATGTGGTGCTACAGAAGAATGCTGAAGATTAGATGGGTAGACCACATAACTAATGAGGAGGTATTAAACAGAATTGGGGAGAAGAGGAGTTTGTGGCACAACTTGACGAGAAGAAGGGACCGGTTAGTAGGACATGTTCTGAGGCATCAAGGGATCACAAATTTAGCATTGGAGGGCAGCATGGAGGATAAAAATCGTAGAGGGAGACCAAGAGATGAATACACTAAACAGTTTCAGAAGGATGTAAGTTGCAGATGGAGATGGAGATGAAGAAACTTGCACAGGATAGGGTAGCATGGAGAGCATGGAGAGCTGCATCAAACCAGTCTCAGGACTGAAGACCACAACAACAATAACACGTTCATATTGGCCCTACGTGTGTTCTAATATTAACTACCGGTACGCACCTTTTATTAGGTTATAATCTTGAATTTTTTTATCCCTTGGAATCCAGCAAAGTACTTCCTCAGTCCAACCCTTTTGCCTGGCTACATGTCCCGACCATTTCCATTTCATTTTCATTTGGTCATAATTATGTCTTGTGATGTACTTTGTCATCATCAGGAACATTGTGTGTTTTCTTTAATAAGATTTTTTTTAGGAGAGATCCAGACTTCCAAACATTTTTTCAGGCCGGGCGTACTCTCGCACGCGTGCAAATCTCTCTCGCCTGAGTGCACAGTTCCACTAGCACGCTACACTGTCTGAGCGGTAAGAAGGGAAACTGCGGGCGCACCACATCAAACGCAGTGAAGTCGCGCAAGGAACACTAAACGTAAAACGCCACACACCGCTTGGTGGCTAGCGGAGTATAGATGTAGATGCACTGTAATTCCGTCGTCCGCCTGTTCCTAGCATCCGATCAAATGTGAGGGATGACACAGAATGTTGCGAGGTGTGCATTACTTGTTTTCAGACGGCAGGCGAAGATGTGACAGGATTAAGATGTGCTTGGTGCACCTTCTCCCCAAGGCTGGCCACACGTGGTCGACTGCAGCCTCGACGACGAGTATGTCTGCCCTCAAGCGTCCATGCAATCCAAGATAGGCTGCTGCCCCAATCCAGCATTGAGCCACTATCGCATTCGAATGTCCCACAAATCTGGATATTGCACGACTTGACCAGCTGGCCACATCGAGGCCCATCCCAAACTCCTTCAGTTCCTAATAATGGCCTCACACGAATACGCAGCATCATCGTGTCCTTGGAAATAATCACTCAACATCGCTGAGGACTTCTTACATACCCTACCACACCTGGTAACAACTCTAAAGGAGGACAACAGTGGTGAACTCTGCTGGGCTTCAAATGGCTCTGAGCACTACGGGACTTAACTGCTGAGATCATCAGTCCCCTAGAACTTGCGACCGTAGCGGTCGCGCGGTTCCAGACTGTAGCGACTAGAACCGCTCGGCCGCTCCGGCCGGCCTCTGCTGGGCATTCTACGTGACACAGAGAACTGCAACTCTGATCATTTACGTAACAGTCGATGGTTTGTACTTGTTCTGACATGCGACCATATCCTTTGGGTGCTTAATTTTTTTGCAGGCTGTGTATCTGCGTTTGATACAATACAACGGCAGAAAGGCAATAGAAGTCCGCTGTCAAGAGGGAGAAGTGACGTTTTGGCTCTGTCACGACCTCATTATCGAGATAAAATACTGCAAAGACACCACTATAGAAGTGATGTGTTGATTCAATTGTTGTGGGAGACTGCGAAGTTCAGCGAACTGTTGTTGGGATGGATCGCTATCGCGGTGCGGTGTCATTGCCAACAAGCGCTCTCCCTGGCAGCCCAGTGGGCATGTCGCAGTGTGGCAGCCCAGATATGGCGGCGCTGTGATCCGCGGCGTCACAGAGGGAGCTCCCGACAGGTGTGTCGGCGTTATCGGGTGGCACGAGTTATCTACCGGCCAGGCCACAGCTGCAGCCACGCCAGGACCCGCCATTGTCGGCTGAGACGTGACGCGCGCGGCACCACCATGTCCGCCAAGATCCTCAGCATCGCCTCCATCTTCATCAAGCTGCTCAAGCTGGTGAGTACCTACACGGCGCCCGGCCCCCTCTGCACGCGTCGCGCCACAAGCAGCTGTACCTCTGCGCAGCTGTAGCAGCAGCTTAAAACCGTGCGGACTTTCATCACACAGTGACAGATTTCTCGAGACGCTCAATGGAGGCGTTCCTGGATTCCTGACTCACTCTCAGGTAGTTCTTCCGCCACGAACAAAGAAAGGGATCTTACAAGCACTAATGAACATACCGTGACATTTACTGGCATCGCTAGCTGAAAAATGTGGTGGTTGTGGAAGAGTAAACTGTTCTTTCTTGCCGTACTTTGTGGTCTAGCAGCGGCCTCTCATCCTCCAATAACGGAGAGATTTTCAATGTGGTGTTCCAATGATACTGGTGGAGTACATGCTATTTCAGTGCAAACGCTGTCGTTGTGGAACTTCGGTCCTTTTACCTGGATCTATACTTCGGTTTAAATACGCGTGAAGAGTTACTTTTCTTTTCTTTTTGAAACGCGCAACTTAAGGTTTCTTATGGGCTTACAATGTAATTATAAACAAACAATATTTTAAATTCAACTTCAGAAATTCCAACTCACCCTCCAATTGGGATTTGGTTAAGGAATTCCATTTGTGGTGCCCCTCACATTCCCTATATGGACGTCGACCACAAGTTACGAACATTTAAAACTGCAACGGCTAATAAGAAGCCGGCCACAATGCAATGCGGACTGTTGGCACAAAAAATCACAAAAATTAGAAACGATACCCCCCTTGGCTAAAACGTTAATTTGGCCTGTGCGGTGTATTATGGTTATTGAGCTTACACGTATCTGTTATCTGTTTACTGCAGATGACTCATGCGATCGTGTTAGGTGTAGCGTTGTGTGTGTGTGTGTGTGTGTGTGTGTGTGTGTGTGTGTGTGTGTGTGTGTGTGTGAGTGAGTGATATGCAGACGCTGTTTATCCTAAAGTTTAAATAAAGTAGCGGGATTAATCAGTTCTTCCTCGTATCAGTTATTACACATGTCAACTTGTAATAATAGATACCAATATGAGAAAAAAGAATAGGAATGTCAACAAAAACTAACTTACGTACGGTATTTACTAAGCGTCAACACGCGTGAAGTATAGTAAATTTCATACTACTCCCGCAGATCTCAACCATTCACATTACAATACGGATAAATTTAAGTTATCTGTGGTATGACTGTATAGTGGAAGATGCAGAAATTCAAACTCCTAAAATGTCAAGCAGGTCGGTCAACTGAATTAATACCTATTCTGCTTTATTCCAAAGTACGACTTCATCAATATACATCAGACACATATAGGCACGTATTTGCTCAGAAAATTATCGCCAGGAATCATGACAGCACAAGTCAGACCTTCACGAATGAATATAAATACACAGCATTATAGGGGAACTAAATCGACATCTTTTAGAATTCCAAAGTCAAGGGCCAAACATGCAGAACGGTCTTTCCCAGGGTAGTGCACGGATTTCTATAGATAGTTTTTATTGAGTGAGACCAAAGCGAAGCTATTCATGGATTAGTTTTTTTACACATATGGGTAAATGTGAACGCACAACATGTGTTACAGAAAATAATGTGAGTCCCTCCGCCATTGTGAGCATGCTGATGCAACACTTACTCGTGAGTATTAAGTAATGTTTTCAGCTGGATTGGTTACTCTTGCGAAACAAAACACAAGGCCTTAATCTAAATGCTGAAAATGTAGACAGACACAAAGGTACCTGACGTGTGCCTCATAGCCCTGTAGTACGCCCAATGATGTTTCCGAGCTACATTAAGGAGTTAGTTATCTACATTTACAGGCTGTCACAGACCCTTTGCAACTGAAGCAATTCCCTGTGATAAAGCCAAACATCAGGAAAACTGCACTCTTACACGTATATGGCTGCAGGAGGTTTTGGAGCGCAAATCTCGGAAACGGATTTCGAAAAACAAATCAGATTAAATGTTTGGTAAATTTTAGTTTCCCGATGATTTCCGGTAACAATATTAAGGCACCGACCCAACCCATGACGACATAAAGAAAATACTTCACACGCGGTAGGGAGGTGGATAATAAATAGACTCGTGTTCGGTAGGTGCGAGGTTCCTATCCTTCGACACGGTGGGGTAAATATTCCTTAAACTGTATTCCTGTCTGCCTTTCTAGTTTCAGCGATCAGAGCTGCAGGACAACAGGTGACTCGCGTCACGATATCGCACGACGACGCTACAGATAAGAGCAGGAGAGAAGCCTTTCACGAATCATTCATACATCTGCCCTGTTTTTCTAAGATCGTTGGTAAACGTTTCGCTGCGACTAATCTCAGTCTGTTTTTATTTTTTTATATTGTTATAAATGGCCTTTCGTCGTCGTCGTCGTCGTCGTAATAGTAGTAGCAGTAGTAGTCGTCTTCCTTTCAAGGATTAGGATATTGCAAGTTTTGAAGTCACAAAAAAAAACCATAACCTTTTTTCCGAGGTCTTCCAGTATCTCTTTTTCCCATTCGGCTTGTAGTTCAGGATATTCTAGGAAATTTTACGACCTGTCCTTTTCATGGGCATTGTCTCAAATTTTCACGATACTTTTGACATTTTTCATTCATGTTGAAGATATTTAATTCTTTTCTAGTATCTTTATTACTAATCATATCTCTTCTGCTGTAAATTGTAAATGTATTATCTACCTTGTAAACTATTATTTTTATTTTTCTATCATAAGCTTTAGATAGTTCTTAGATCCAGCAAGAAGAATATTTTGTGATTCAAATGTGTCTACTTTAACCTGTTATCGATTTCGATACGAGTGTTGCCCAGAAAGTACTGCACCGCGTTTTTTTCTTCAACAGTTCTTTACTGAACGTAATGAGAATTACACACACGAAAGAATGGTGTTTTATCTACACACTCTATTTATCCACGTAATCTCCAGCCTGTTCTATGGCCTTCCTCCAGCGCGAAACAAGGGCGTGTATGCACTGTCGGTACCAATCCTTGCCCTGGTGGCGGAGCCAGTGCTTCACTTCCCCATGGTCCTCATAATGTCTTCCACGAACGGCATCCTTTAATGGCCCAGACAACTGGAAGTACGAGGGTGCTAGGTCAAGGCTGTATGGTGGATGGGGCAGCACTGTCCAATCCTGTTTTTCGATGTGTCCTGCAGTCCTCAGACTTGTTTGGGGCCGAGCATTATCGTGTTGCAGCAAAACATCTCCTGTCTTGCTGTGGCGCCGAAGTCGCCGGAAGCGCGTCTTGAGTTTTGTTAACGTGTTGCCATATGCTTCTGAATTAATGGTACCGCACAACTGCATCACATCAATGAGAATCACACCTTCACAGTCCCAGAACACTGTGATCATGATCTTACCGGCGGAAGCAGTTATTTTGAATTTTTTCTTCTGTGGGTAGTGGCGCCATTCCATCTAATGTCGTTTTGTTTCAGGCTCAAAATGGTGAACCCAGGTGGCATCACCTGTCACAATTCGGAATAAGAAAGCCTTCCCCTCAGCTTGAAAACGTTCCAACAAATGAGGACAAATGTTTTTTGTATGCAATTTGTGACTCACCGTTAGACACCGCGGGACCCATCTTTCACAAATTTGTCAATATCCAAGAGTGTGGATAATTGCATCCACACAGATGCAGTAGCAATTGCCGAGTCGTAATGCGTCCGTCCTCGCGAATGACATCGGCTCGCTGCAACATGTCAGTTATGACAGCCGTGGACGGGCTCCCCGACCGCTGCAAATCGTGGAGCTCCGCCGAACCGCCTTCTGATGACGTCACCCTCCGTGCCCAGGGACTATCTGTGCTTCTGTTGACAGCAGATCCTCAGTAGACTCTGCACAAGCGTTTGTGAATATTCCCCACAATTTCTGTTTCTGCAGTGAGAAATTCAATGACGGCACGTTGCTTGCAACGTACATCACCTACAAACGCCATTTTGAAACTGTCCTGCAGCTACGCTATCTGCCGGAAGTGACGGAAACTTGGCACGTTCACTCAGGAGACTTCAAATAATACACACGTAATGTTTCGCACTCGTAACATTGTTTTCGGCTGAGAAAAAAAAATACGGTGCATTACTTTCAAGGCAACCCTCGTATATCGATAGAAGACACATGTTGTAATTACATCCGAGGGCTTTTTTAAATTGGTGTATGCCGTAAAATGACGATATAAATGTGAAGGAGTTCATAACAGTTTGGGTGTCTGAAAATGGGATAAATCATTGTACTTCCATTTTGTGCAAGAAAAAGGACACACACACGCTTATAAAAGTTAGTAATGAATTCCGTCTACTGCCTTCGTAGCATTTTTTATTATGCCAACATCATGATTAAAAACTCTACGGTGAACACATGCAAGTTGCTTCATTAATTTGACGTACACAAAGGAAATCAACGAATTTCACAGTTACGCGTTTCTGGCGTGTTGATATTGCAATGTAAGTTCTTCAATAACAACAGAAAACCAGATTATGAAGCTGCGACTCCGAAATGTGCAAAGGCGCATCAAAAATGTTACGGAATGTGTTATCCATTTATTTCACTGTTTGACTGTGTCTACAATGGAATTTGAAATCATCTACAAAGAGGTGACAAGAATCATGGGATTCGTCCTACCATCGCGTCGGACATCCTTTTTCCCGGCGTAACAGAGTAAATGAAATGAAATGAGCGTTTGGCGGCATTGGCCGTGAGAAACCTTACGGGGCAGGTCCGGCCGCCTTGGTGCGGGTCTTATTAGATTCGACGCCACATTGGGTGACCTGCGCGCCGGAGAGTAGCTCGACGTGGAATGGACTTAACAAGTCGTTGGAAGTCCCTGCAGAAATACTGAGCCATGCTGCTCCTACAGCCGTCCATAAGTACGAGAGTGTTGCCGACGCACGATTTTGTGCACGAACTGACCCCTCGATTATGTCCCACAAATGTTCAATGGGATTCATGGCGGGCGATCTTGGTGGCCAATTTATTCGCTCTAATTGCCCACAAAGTTATTCAAACCAATCGGGAACAACTGTAGGCCAGTGACACGACACATTGTCAACTACAAAAATTCCATCGTTGTTTGAGAATATGAAGTCCACGAATGGCTGCTAATGGTCTCCAAGTACCCGAACATAAACATTTTCAGTCAATGATTGGTTCATTTGGGCCAAAGCACCCAGTTCATTCCATGTAAACACAGCTCACACCATTATGCAGCCACTACCAGCTCGCACAGTGTGTTGTGGACAACTTGGGTCCATGGCTTCGTGGGGCCTACGCCACACTCGAACCCTATCATCAGCTCTTACCAACCAAATTCGGGATTCATCTGACCAGGCCACGGATTTCCAGTCGTCTAGGGTCCAACCGATATGGCCATAATCTCTGGAGAGGCCGGCAGGCGATGTCGTGCTGTTAGCGAAGGCACTCGCGTCGCTCGTCTGCCGCCATAACCCATTAACGCCAAATTTCGCCGCACTGACCTAACGAATACATTCCTTGTACGTCATACATTATATTTCTGTGGTTATTAGCACTGGCAACTCAACGCAAACGCCGCTGCTCTCGGTCATTATGTGAAGGCCGTCGGTCCGTGCTAAGAGGTAGTGCCTAAAATGTGGTATTCTCGACACATTCTTAACACTGTGGGTCGCGAAATTACCATTCCGCCTTGTCTGTTAATTCTCGTCGTCTGGGCATAATCACGTGGGAAACCTTTCACATTAATCACCTGAGTACCAATGACAGCTCCGCCAATGCACTGCCCTTTTATACCCTGTGCAAGTGACACAAGCGCCATCCGCATACGTGCATATCGATCTCCCGTCAGTGTGTGTTGATGATTGCTTAAGACTGCAATGCTACTAAGATCACTTAATGCTCAAGTCGGCGTCACCTCACAAAGATATAAAATACCGTCGCATCGTCTTTTACACTACTGGCCATTAAAATTGCTACACCAAGAAGAAATGCAGGTGATAAACGGGTATTCATTGGACAAATATATTATACTAGAACTGACATGTGATTACATTTTCACGCAATTTGGGTGCATAGATCCTGAGAAATCAGTACCCAGAACAATCACCTCGGGCCGTAATAACGGCCTTGATACACCTGGGCATTGAGTCAAACAGAGCTTGCATGACGTGTACAGGTACAGCTGCCCATGCAGCTTCAACACGATACCACAGTTCATCAAGAGTAGTGACTGGCGTATTGTGACGAGCCAGTTGCTCGGCCGCCATTGACCAGACGTTTTCAATTGGTGAGAGATCTGGAGAATGTACTGGCCAGCGCAGCAGTCGAACATTTTCTGTGTCCAGAAAGGCCCGTACAGGACCTGCAACATGCAGTCGCGCATTATCCTGCTGAAATGTAGGGTTTCGCAGGGATCGAATGAAGGGTAGAGCCACGGGTCGTAACACATCTGAAATATAACGTCCACTGTTCGAAGTGCCGTCAATGCGAACAAGAGTTGACCGAGACGTGTAACCAACGGCACCCCATACCATCACGTCGGGTGATACGCCAGTATGGCGATGACGAATACACGCTTCCAATGTGCGTTCACCGCGATGTGCCAAACACGGATGCGACCATCATGATGCTGTAAACAGAAACTGGATTCATCCAAAAAAAATGACTTTTGCTATTCGTGCACCCAGGTTCATCGTTGGGTTAACAACCATCGCAGTCGCTCCTGTCTGCGATGCAGCGTCAATGGTAACCGCAGCCATGATCTCCGAGCTGATATTCCATGCTGCCGCTAACGTCGTCGAACTGTTCGTGCAGATGGTTGTTGTCTTGCAAACGTCCCCATCTGTAGACTCAGGGATCGAGACGTGGCTGCACGATCCGTTACAGCCATCCGGATAAGCCACCGGCGCCAACCTTGTGTGAATGCTATGAAAAGCTAATCATTTGCATATCACAGCATCTTCTTCCTGTCGGTTAAATTTCGTGTCCGTAGCATGTCATCTTCGTGGTGTAGCAATTTTAATGGCCAGTAGTGTAGATGCCTAAATCAGTCAGGCCGTGTCTCACTTTGATATCTAGGAACAAAAAGCACAAAAAGTCCTGTATCTCTGTAAATCTACTTTTCTAATCAGTATAAGATGGAAAGAATACGTAAATAACTAATCAAAACAAGCGTACGTTCTTCAGTCTGGAACCGCGTGACCACTACTGTCGCAGGTTCGAATCCTGCCTCGGGCATGGATGTGTGTGATGTCCTTAGGTTAGTTAGGTTTAAGTAGTTCTTAGTTCTAGGGAACTGATGACCACAGATGTTAAGTCCCATAGTGCTCAGAGCCATTTGAATCAAGCGTACATTTTTAATTCAGTATTTATTTTTAGAAAATGAAAAATAGGGAAAATGCACGAAACGTTTCAGTCAGATATAATTATGTACTACAGTCACACATTTTGCACTTCCTGCAATAAATATCTATAGGACGTAGCTGAGAATTAAGTAGTATGGTAGTATAAATAACTGATACGTCTTATTCATAGCGCAAAAATAGTGAGTGAAGCTGTGAAATACAATCTAAAACAAGAGATCAACCACTGATTCGTACTGACACGTTCTCTACAACTTAACGCTTTACTAGAATAAACACAACAAGAGTATAGCGCAAAAACACTTCTATATTAATACGTTACTATCACGGAATCTAATACCAGTTGCAGGGTGCCAATGTACCACGTTAGGGGGGCACTGAAATTTTCATTTTCAATATTTCACATCATTATTGAGCGAATTTAAAAATTTTAAATTTTGTCAAATCTACTCATTAAGAAGTATAATCTTATCTTATAAGTCTAACACAATAAGATAAGTATTATAGTTCGAAATTATATGTTAGTCTTGAGGCAGCCGCCAAATACCCGAACGTTATTCATCCAGCATTTGAGAATTAGAGCACCTTGCGACTTCCAGTAAACTCTGCACATGATTTCAAACATTACGAAACTTTTCGGTGCTAACTCCCCCCCCCCCAACAAAATGATGAAAGGAAAAAAAGCTTATCACTTTGTACATTTTTAGTACTCATGCAGTAATACTGCAGCATCAGACATAAAGTTTTAATTTATTACTTCTTCACTGCTTACTCAATTCGCAACTCACTTTGCGACACACTTTGTAAATCGTTTCTGTCTACATATATCGATGGACGCACCGGAAAAATTATAGTATCATTATATGAAGCACAGTCCAGGATAAATGACGTCATAAACAGCGAGATGCGTGAAGAATCTTGCTCTTGCTTAAAACAGAGCGCAAATTATCCACATTATATTCATCTAGCGTTTCATAATGAGATCACTTAGCGACTTCCAACAAACTTTAAATGTAATTTCAAACCTTTTCTAAACTTTTTTCTCGCTCAACGTCAAATATTTGACACATTCTCTCATTTGCAAAATAATCACACCTGTAAAGCTGTTCTATGTATTGGAGTTCGATTCTTTAAGGAATCCGAATTTACTGGTTCTTACTCAATGTGGTGTGGTTTGCATCCAATGCGTCACTAACGGAAGACTGCACCGAAGACATTCTGTGTACGATATTTCCTTCGTCAGTGCCGGCACCTCCACCAGCATATTACTATCAGAACAGTGCTCTTGGTCCGGTGGTAACGCCACCCACAACTCTCTTCCTCGTTAGTATCTCCAGCTCGAAAAGAAATATATCTGTGTGTGTCTAGTTGCCAGTAGCGACCATTTTAGTTTCAGTCGAAGAATTAAACTTTCCGTAATACAAAACAACAACATCGTTAAGTCGCAGCTAAGGAAACGTCTCAGCCTGATAAACTAAAAAGGACCGTTTAGTATGGACGTGAATTAGTATACAGTCAAGCCGAAGCTAAATGAAATCTCAGCATGGAACAGATTTGTCGGATTTAATTGTTATATTCTGTTCATTTACTTCTCTTGATCTTTCATATGTAGATGTAGCCACCGTAACTTTGGATTTTACTTCTTTT
This sequence comes from Schistocerca cancellata, assembly GCF_023864275.1. Taxonomy (NCBI): domain Eukaryota; kingdom Metazoa; phylum Arthropoda; class Insecta; order Orthoptera; family Acrididae; genus Schistocerca; species Schistocerca cancellata. Next base: position 541,877,726 of record NC_064627.1, read on the forward strand.
ATGTCCTGTTACCGGATCGTGCGCAGGAATGAGTAACAGTCGTTGCGCTCACATATTAGCTTGAACTTATCTAATTCCGGAATTTTTATAGTTAAGCCTATCTGCGAAGCATTGTGAGAGCCCAGTAGCTCTTCTTCTGGAATTTGTACATCATTTCTGACACAACGTTGTGCTTACTGAACAGTACCGATATGTACATAGCTGTTCTTCTAATCTCACCTTCCCCCCTCCTCCTCCCAATCTCTCTCTCTCTCTCTCCCCCCCCCCCCCCTCTGACCCATTTCCCATTAATTTAACTTTACAAAAGGGAAACTGACTTTCATTAATTAGAATAGACACCGTAAGATGCAATTATCTTCTCTCGAAGATCTGGCGGTATTCTAAAATCAGTTTCTCTATGTATCTGACCGGCCTTCACTTTGGTATTTTCTTTGAGCAACGTCCCCGGCTACTGAGTTTGTTCGCCACTTTAGTAAATAGTTTTAAAGGTATTAGCAACTGAAATACTCAATTATTTACAACAAGCGGAAGTCGCCAACGTAACAGTGGTACGAATGGTGAACTAATTGCTAGGCAGAGTAAAGGGACATCTTTAAGAAGACAATTAATGAGGTCATCTCGCAGTAGCAGATGTACACACAGTTACAGTGAAGTTTGCTCATTGTTTCCCTATTGGAAACAGAATAGTTTAGGTGTATCACAATTCACAACAGTCACATGAATTTGAAACATCATTATCACGTCTATTACTAAAGCTGTCGAATCTCTGAGTAATAACACTGTCTTAAACAGACGTCAATCATAAAGTCAAACTTTATGTTTGACGTCTGTTTAAGAGAGTGTGATTACTCAGGAAACACACACGTTGAAAGCACCGATGATGGCTGTTAATCAGTTGAAATCGATTTGCAAAAGTAAATAAAGAAAACACGATCTTGCAACTGGTTGCTGATTATTTGGTAATTTTATGGTTTACGGTTGCTGCACAACTTGGGAACCACGTGGAGCCCCCCATTCAGATGCTTTAGTTTAGTATGAAACGAATCACATTATACACAAGTAGACCTTGTGATGAACGCGGAAATGCAGGTTGAAGTCGTCATTAAAAGTTCCACCATAAATGATTTCTGCAACTGCCTCTTTTCCGTAACTTTCACCACGTTCCTTGTATAAATTATAGAGCAGTCGAACATTCATTTTTTCTGTTAAATACCTTATGCTCGGATTGTGGCATCTTTTATAGTGGGATTGGTAAGAGGGTAATGATGCGATGTGATGACAAACAACCACTATTTCTTGTTCTGGAGTTTTGTTATCAGGAACTTTCTTGCCTCATTTATCTTCACCTGGAGGCTCTGTAAGTTGTACCTTCTTTATGCCCTGGGTAAATTTACCACCAGAAAATCTGGAATGTATCCAAGATGTATTTTGTGCACACTGCTCTTCTTCTTCCACCAATGCTCAGATGGAAAATGTTTTCTTTTAAGATAACACGAAAACAAAAAAACCTGATCACCACTAGATGACTCCGAAAGTGATGGAAAATACTCATCGTTAGATCCATTTTCATCCCAAACAACTGGTTCCCCGATGCTCTCTTCGCCGTTCTAACTCAGCATGAATCACATAGAACACAATTTAGTTTACCGCAAAGCACGGACAGGGAATGGACAAAAATACGGGAACAGTACGAGAAAAGCACGCTTGAATAAAAATGCAAATGCTAGCCAAGCCTGCACGTTTCACCTACTGTATTTGACTTTTAACGGCACCTGCGCAGTGTCCTCAGTAAGTTGTAAGGGTCAGTCACAGTCAGAATAGGGTTCTGTGTAGTTGTGAGTGCATCGTGTCCGAGCTCAGGGAATTCGAACGTGGACAAATTGTTGGTGCTCGTATTGGTTTTTCTGTAACCAGGTATCCGAAGTGTTTGGTGTTTCAAGAGGCAACCGCACACACGAGGGCACGGGAAAACATGATCCGCTAAGTCACGGGACACGAAAGTATGTATTAAGCCGTCTGCACACGGACCGAGCAACCGAACGTTGAGCGTGCCGAGTTTCTGACGTCATGGCGTGGAATAGCACGTTTCGGGAGTCTTTCTGAACGTGCAGAGCAATATCTGGCATGTCAGATATTCTGAGCGTTGGCCGATGAACTGACACAACGCCACCTACGTCACACGCACGCCGACTCCCTTCAGTACAGAGTTTTGAGGCGCCATATTGGCATTCATTTCACGCCTATATGTATATATGTCGTTTCTGAGCACCAGCAAATTGAGAATCACTGCAAAACCCGTTGTTAACTGTGTTATTCGTTCCAATAAAATAATGAGAAACATCGTATTCGTGACAAAAGAATTACTGTGAAGGCAGCGACACACTGAAGATCCACCCAAAAAGACATTGTTCTTGGTACAATTTGTTATAATTAAATTTCAATTAGTAGCATATCTACGATAAGGTTTTTAGTAAGGGGTAACATAATATGATTAGATGCAAGAGCTGTATTGTTGGTTCAGCATAATGAGTAGTGTCACTCTCCCGTATTGAGTTGTTTATTTGGCGGTGGTTCTCATTTTGATGCTTTCAGTTTTTTTCTTAACGTTCCCGTTTTTATTAGGTTCTGATACTTTATTATCAGTTTATTAAAGATATTTTGCTCCTTTTTCTTTTACGCTTCGTAATTCACATGTTGCAAAGATTCTGCTGCTGGGTAGGAGCAGTAATCAAGTAATACTGACCTGGGGTTTCATTAAAATGTGGGAATGATGAAATAATGTTTATCTTATGGGGAGAAGTATTCCACAATTTTACCGCACTGTTTGTAATGGAACTTTTATAAGCCTGTGCCCTTATTGATTGGCCATGGTACTTTCCTTTTCGTGGACGATGGAGGAAATATGCGTTTTAGTAGAGCTAACGTGGGAATTTTACGCGCGCCCGTTGAGTAAACAGTGTGATTTACGAACTAGAAACATCCCTCAACTGCCGCTGGAGTGCGTTGCGATCGCTTATACCACGTTGGGGCCCACGTACCGTATGCACAAGCCGCATCGATCCTGAGCGTTCAGCAGCACGTTGAACTTGGCACGCTCAACGTTAACGTTCGACAACACGGTCCGTGTGCCGACGGCTTTAGGTGATCGCGAAGGCCGCTCATTACAGCCGATCGTGACGAAACCTAAGACGACGACAGCTGCAAAAGTCACTGCAGAACTGAATGTAGCACTCGCGAACACTGTGAGCAACAAAATAACACGATGGAAGCTCGTTCAGCTGGGAATTGCAGGGGAGCTTGAATTCCAAAACTAGAAAACGTAGTGTAGAAGACATAAAACCAAGGCTATGGAGCAATGGAAGGATGAGTCTTGTTTCACACTGTTTCCAAGTTCTGTTTGAGTTTAAGTCGCAAAAGCGAAATATGGCGGGTGCTCGTTGATGATTTGGGCAGCCATATCGTAGTATTCCAAGGGCCGGATTGTTATTCTGTATGGTCGTTTTACTTGGCTGATCACGTCCATCCCATGTTACAATGCTTGGTCCCCAATGCTGATGCTTTGTTCCAAGACGACAGGGCCCCTATTCACAAAGCTCGCACCGTCCAGGACTGGTTTTGTGAAAACAAGGATGAACCGTCACATCTCCCCTGGCCTCCGCAGTCACCACACACAAATATTATTCAGTCTTTTGGACAGAAGACTGCGCCGGCCAGGGTGGCCGAGACGTTTTAGGCGCTACTGTCCGGGACCGCGCGACCGCTAAGGTCGCAGGTTCGAATCCTGCGTCGGGCATGGATGTGTGTGATATCCTTAGGTTAGTTAGGTTTAAGTAGTTCTAAGTTCTAGGGGACTGACGACCTCAGAAGTTAAGTCCCATAGTGCTCAGAGCCATTTTTGAACAGAAGACTGCACGGTCGCTGTCCGCCTCCAGCATCGCTACCTGAACTTGCCTCAATTTTGTGGGAAGAACTGTGTAAGATTCCCTTGATAACTGACAGGATCTGTATTTCTCCATTCCGAGACGACCGGAAGCGTTTTGAAAGCCAACGGTTTTCCTGCACCGTTTTAAGCACGGTAATGTGTTGCGTTTCTTGTGTTTCCATATTTTGTCAAGCTCCTGTATCGCTACAAATACCTCTAGAATTACTGCTTCGGTCTACCGAGTAAGCCATTTCAATGTCTTAGCCTCTGGAATAGTTTTCTGTTGGAATGGGTTTCACATCGCAGTCATACCATCCCGATTTAGGTTTTACCCATATCCTCCGTAATTCTATTAAGTTAATTCTAGGATGGTTGCCGAGAAAAGGGCATGGAGGGTTTTTCCCCTCCTCCCCGGAGGCTGTAGAGCAGATCAGGAAGGAGTTTTTCCGGCGGCGGAGCTTTCCCGCCACTTCCATCGGCGCCCCGAGTTGCTCCAATCGAACAGGGAGCGAGGGAGTTCCAAACAGCCGGCAGTGTGGTTTTTCAAATCCCATATACAGGGTGAGGCATCTGTTTCCTTTTATATACTTTTTGATATGTTGAACGTATTGACCAGCTTCTTTCGCTTTGGCAGACAGACACTGTGGCTCCATAAAAAGACGAACACACTGTTATGATAACCATATCGACCTGTGACGTCAAGATATGCAATTCGTTTTTTCATTTGAAACTATGCGGATTGTGGATTACGGAATTGTAGTTCCAGCTGGATTCAACAATTATTTATGCATTCTCTATGTTCCATTAATGTTCCATTAATAAAAATCACTGCAGACTTCAAAAAACACACATTAATAACGCTACGGTAGTACGGTATGCGAGGGGCGTTCAATAAGTACTGCAACACATTTTTCTCGGCCAGTTTCGATTGAAAAAATGCGGAATTTGCTGTGGGACATCGTGGAATATTTCTGCTTCAGCCCCTATAGTTTCATGAAGCTCCGATAGGTGGTGGTGCTAGGCATAGCCTTCAAAATGGATTCTGCAACTGAGTTGCGTTCCAAGCAGAGAGTTGTAATTCGCGGAAAATCAGAGCGGCACTGGTATTCATAGACGCTTGCAGAATGTCTACGGAGATCTGGCACGACGAGTAGTTGGGCGAGGCGTCTGTCATCATCGCAAGAAGGTCGCGGAAATCTGTCGGATCTCCATGCACCGGCCGGCCGCACACAGCTGTGACTGCTGCAATGTTTTGAACGTGCAGAGACGCTCATTCGAGGTGAGGTGGTCAATGGATTACAACCAAAACCTCGCTAATCAGCTGGACGTCTCTGTTGGTGGTGCTGACACACTCGTCCACTAGTTGGGGTACTGAAACTGTGCAATCACTGGGTTCGTCGCCTAACAGAATACCATAAAGAGCAACAAAGAACTATCTGTGCGGAATTGCTTGCATGTTACGAGGCTGACTGTGACAATTCTTTGACGAACATCTACCATAGGTGATGAAACAATGGCCCAACATTTCGAACCGGAAACAAAACTGCAATCATTGTATTGGAACCACATCATCTCTCCTCCGCAGAAAAAGTTCAAAGCCGCACCCTCATCTGATGAGAGTCATGGCGACGTTCTTCTAGAGCTCTGAAGCGTTATTCTGTTTAATGTCCTCCCTTATGGTGCAATGATCAACTCAGAAATGTCCTGTACTACCTTCAAGAAATTGAAGACACGACTTCAGCGTGTTCGTCGACACGAAGACGCAAACGAACTTCTCCATGACAACACAAGACTCACATAAGTCTGCGCACCTGAGGGGAGCTCACAAAACTTCACTACACAATTCTTTCTCATCCATCCCACAACTCGGATCCCGCACCTTCCGACTTGTATCTGTTTCTCCCAACGAAGAACGCACTCCGCGGGAAGCAGTATGTGGACGATGGAGAGGTTATTAATGCAGCGAAATTTGGGTCCGACGTCCACCAGAGGAGTGGTACCATACGGGCATACAAACTCCCCCAGAAAGGTGGCGTAACGCCGTCGCATTGAACAGACATTATGCTCAAAAATAGGATTTTGTACACAAAAGAGTGGACAATAATATGGAGTATTGGAATCTTGAATAAAACCAACCTGCTTTCATAAAAAAATTTATTGTTAAAAGAAGCACAAACTTCTGGGTGCAGTACAACCCACTATACGAACGTAGGGAAATCCTAATGTTAAATACATTTCTATGGCATTATTTCTTACAAACTTTGGAGGAGGAGAAGGAGGAGCCCGCCGCTGTGGCCGAGTGGTTCTAGGCGCTTCAGTCCGCAACCGCGCTGCTGTTACAGTCACAGGTTCGAATCCTGCTTCGGGAATGGATGTGTGTAATGTCCTTTAGTTAGTTGGGTTTAAGTAGTTCTAAGTAGGGGGGACTGACGACTTCAGATGTTAACTCCCATAGTGCTCAGAGCCATTTGAACCATTTTTGAGGAGGAGGAGGAGGAGAGCAGTGTTTAACATTCCGTCGTCAACGAAGTCACTGAAGACGGAGCACAAGCTAGGATTACAAAAGGTTAGGAGAAAAAAATCGGCCGTACCCTTCGAAGGGAACCATCCCGGCATTTGCCTGAACCGATTGAAGGAAATCACTGAAAACCTAAATCAGGATGGCCGGACGCGCGTTTGAACCCACAATCTTTCTAATTTATTATGTCGGTGAATTATGTACACACTCACAGACATTATAAAGGACGATTTTGTTAAATGGGGCAAACAGCAGGAAACAATCCCTCCTGAGAGGAGAGAGCAATAACGGTCAAGTGCACATATAACAGGAAATGTTCCAAGGGACGTGCACCCACTTCAGTGGAGGTAAAAAAAAGGAGCGGTTCAGCCTCAATCTGTAGTCGAAATCGTTGTCGATGCCACCTCACGGAAATGGAGAACTGAGCTGGAGCACCACCACCTAGAGGCCACCAGAGGCAAGTCTTCCAGTAGGAAGACCGGGCCGCTTGTGAGGCGTTGTGGGAGGATGACAGCTCCCTCGAGGCAGTCGCCAATAATCCCCAGCAACACACTGAGGCCGAACCGGCGCTGATGGTTCGCTGCCACTGCTTTGACCAGACAGAACTACAATCGTCCAGCCACAGGGAGATGGGTCATTTTTAAACATAATGTATGAAATGTTAGTTCACTTTATGACATGAATTAATAAAAATATTTACTTACTTGAGATAGTTCTTTGCCATAGGCGAGCCGGCCGAAGTGGCCGTGCGGTTAAAGGCGCCGCAGTCTGGAACCGCAAGACCGCTACGGTCGCAGGTTCAAATCCTGCCTCGGGCATGGATGTTTGTGATGTCCTTAGGTTAGTTAGGTTTAACTAGTTCTAAGTTCTAGGGGACTGATGACCTCAGCAGTTGAGTCCCATAGTGCTCAGAGCCATTTGAACCATAGGAGAGCACAGAATATGTACAACTGTCATTGACTGTAAAAGCATCACTTGATGCTCAAAATCACAAACAGTTCTCTCAGGTACAATTTGCGACATTTGCAACAGTACAGTCTATCAGAAACTTTAACCGCTCGTTGGTCCTACACAAGACGTTGACTGCTGTAGCTGCCGTCACGAACTAGGACTGAGCTCTTGCATGCTCGAGACTATATTGACCTCAGCGTGAGGGCTTTGCTGTTGCTAAGAGTGAGGCGTGGTCTTCAGGTAGGGACGCCTGCCATACGTCGTTGCGTATTGCAGCGAGCCCTCGCTAATGTCTGTGGTATCGATTCCCAAACTTTGGTGCGGCACCGCGATCTCTGTCTGTATGATACCACAGCTACCGTACAACTGCATCACTATAGACTGATTAAAATTACTTGATAGTTGACATTTCGTGTGTCAGAGTTGGTTTGCTCCCGTCAGAGCGTTCAGCATCACGCCCGAACCGCTCGTGATTGTCAAACTGCTACAACAGTTGGCCAGTTCACTTCCAATTTCTTGTCCGTCTTTCTTTCTTAATGTGTTTGGATCCAGAACCATGGGTCTTGCACTTTTTTTCACATTTTGACACACATTATAACCACGTCAAAAGCAACGCAGTAATACGTAACAATGCTAATGAAATTCACACGTTTCAAACACAGCACTAGCCAAACACTACTGCATACTTCCGCACAAGACGCGATTGAGTGTCACATATACAGTTACCATAATCACTGAGATTGGCTTACATTAGACAAGCTTCGTATGACAATGTGTGAAGCCGAATTTTTAAGGGCTGCAATTCATCGTTGCATAGGGTCAACACTGTCATAAATATAACTGTTTAATTCAGTGCTGTGGCATAGCGCAGTGGTTAGCTTGACGTGTACGGAGTCGTTGGTTCGAGTCTCGCCAAATATAACAAATTTTTATATAAATCTAATTAAAAGATTTTATTATGATTTTTATTCAGTTAATTGGTTTAAATGTTTTTATATCCAGTTCTATGCAGTGTCATTTTCATCATCGTACTCACTTTTTCATTTGCTCTTATTTTTCTTCTTATCATTCTTCTATCGTTTGGAATCTGCTTGCGTCGCCTATACAATGTGCAGCTACGTGCCAACGAGGACTGCTTATCGCTTGGCAACGCGGCAGCTCAAGTAGCCACTGTGAAGACAATTTCAGGTAAACATAGCGAGAAATCACAAATTACTTTTAGCACCGAAACCGAATTTTTTCTGTCTTGAGTTTGCTCGTAGAGGTTAGCTTTAATCGCCGTGAATCGTGGTTTTAGTTCTGCCGCAGATTGCTGACCACCTTATCCTGGGATACATTGCACATCACGAAGTCTTGGTTAGATTAGGACTTGAGTTTACATTCAGGGCTACAAAACGCGTCGTCTGCCGCTGTTCAGTAATTGGTCACTTAAAATCAGCTTTCAATAGAGCATCTCGCATTTCCATTATACCTCGCAGCGACCACTTCCAACACTGTTCCGCGTTGCACATTAACAGAATTTATGAAGTGACCCACCGTGTTTGCGTGTCACCTGTAACAGACCGGTAGTCGGCAGCCGATGTGACAACACTGTAGCGGCAAGTGATAGACGTCAACTATCAAGTAATTTCCATCGGATTACACACACACATCAAAAAACGTTTTGCATCACCCCGGTTCCCAGAAATCCTGAAGATAGACGTTGGCTGTGGATATTGTATCACAGACACAGTCCCTCTGACTGTTCAGATATGTCACTAAACCCGCCCAAACATGTAAACAAGCATGCATGAGCAGTGCCTATTAGACGGAGGGGGTCCGACAGTCGATCAGTTGCAGTCATTCCACCAGCAAGGAGGTACACGGCTCGTGTTGTCTGTAGTCCAGCCACGCCTAGACGGTCAATACCGCGGTTCGGTCGCGTCCGCATTGTTACTCTGTGCCAGGAAGGGTTCTCACAAAGGGAAGTGTCCAAACGTCTCAGAGTGAACCAAAGCGGTGTTGTTCGGACATGGAGGAGATACAGAGAAACAGGAACTGTCGATGACATGCCTCGCTCATTCTGCCCAAGGGCTGCTACTGCAGTGGATGACAGCTACGTACGGATTATGACTCAGAGGAAACCTGACAGCAACGCTACCGTGTTGAATAAATCTTTTTGAGCAGTCACAGGACGTCGTGTTACGAGTCAAACTGTGCGCAATAGGCTGCATGGTGCGCAACTTCACTCCCGACGTCCATCGCGAGTTCCATCTTTGCAACCACGACACCATGCAGACGGGCCCAATAACATGCCGAATGGACCGCTCAGGATTGGCATCACGTTCTCTTCACCGATCAGTGTCGCATATGTCTTCAACCAGACAATCGTCGGAGACATGTTTGGAGGCAACCCGGTCAGGCTGAATGCCTTAGACACACTGTCCAGTGAGTGCAGCAATGTGGAGGTTCCCTGCTGTTTTGGAGTGGCATTATGTGGGGCGACATAAGCCTTGGAGGGCGCCGTAACGGCTGTACGATACGTGAATGCCATCCTACGACCGATAGTGCAACCATATCGGCAGCATATTGGCGAGGCATTCGTCTTCATGGACGACAATTCGCGATCCCATCGTGCACATCTTGTGAATGACTTCCTTCAGGATAATGACATCGCTCCACTAGAGTGGCCAGCATGTTCTCCAGATATGAACCCTATCGAACATGCTGGGATAGATTGATGTGACCCAGCAACAACTCTGAGGGGTCTACGCCGAATCGCCGTTGAGGAGTGGGACAATCTGGACCAACAGTGCCTTGATCAACTATTGGATAGTATGCCACGACGAATACAGGCATGAATCAACGCAAGAGGACGTGCTACTGGTTATTAGAGGTACCGGTGTGTACAGCAATCTGGACCACCACGTCCGAAGGTTTCGCTGTATGGCGGTACAACATGTAATGTGTGGTTATGATGAGCAATAAAAAGGACGGAAATGATCTTTATGTTGATCTCTATTCCAATTTTCTGTACAGGTTCCGGAACCCTCGGGACCGAGGTGATGCAAAACTTTGTTTGATGTGTGTAGTACAGACAGAACATTCCCAATTGCCTGGTGTGCTGTCGTGTGTGCTTCCAATCACTGAAACCTATAGTGTCAGAGATCTTTTATATCCACCTCCAAGTGAGTGCACCTTTCTTGAACTGCATTTCCACCCATGTATCCCTATGACGTTTTTTACTCGTTATCCTCTCAGTCATCGTTTTCTGCAGTCTGTCCCAATTTAACAAAATGACACCGATAAACCAAAAAACCGATAAACCGCCTGCTTAAAAGCTCGTTAGTCCACCTTTGGTTTCCAGAGATACGCGACACCGCGTGCCTGTGCACAGCTGACGTAATTCCCGAACATTACCGTCCAGTGCTTAGTGGGCGCAGAGCAGTGATCAGATAGAATCCCAAATGTGTTCTACCGGGTTCGTATGAGGCAATTTGGTGGCCAGTACTTTAACGTGAGTTCACTATAATGTTCCTCGCACCATTGTAACGCGATTGTCACCTTGTGACACGGATAGTTATCCTCTTGGAAGGTGCCATAGCCGGCCGCGGTGGTCTAGTGGTTCTAGGCGCGCAGTCCGGAACCGCGGGACTGCTACGGTCGCAGGTTCGAATCCTGCCTCGGGCATGGATGTGTGTGATGTCCTTAGGTTAGTTAGGTTTAAGTAGTTCTAAGTTCTAGGGGACTGATGACCACAGAAGTTAAGTCCCATAGTGCTCAGAGCCATTTGAACCATTTGAAGGTGCCATAGCCGTTGTGGAAGACATCGAGCATGAAGGGATGTACGTAGTACGCAATACTGTTCACATAGTGCACGGCTGTTATGGAGCCTTCCATTACTATCAAATGTCCCACCGAACCCAGAGTGGAAGTCCCTCATCGTATCACACTGCCCCACCGGCGTGCGTCCGTGACGCGGTGCATGTTTCGAGTATCGGTTCGCCTACATGACGGTGAATCCGAACGCGACTATCTATAAACGCTAATTCATCCGACCAGGCGACACGTTTCCATTGATCCAGTTTCCAGTCTGAAAGAACTCGTGTCCAGAGCGATCGTCATTACGACGTCGCTTGAAATTCGTACGGATCATCCATCTGTTGCGGAAGCACAGGCGCGCTCAGAGGTGTGTGCTGTGAAGCACTGGTGCCTGCACCTGCACTGTACTCTGTTGTCAGACCTGCCACAGATCATGTCTCATCCTTGGGCGGTCAAGTCTCCGACCATCGCGTTCTGTGGTGAGGCGTGGACGTTCAACAGCTTGTCACCCACTCTTTGTTTCACTGTCCTACAACCACTTGCACAGACGCTCACAACAACAGCTCGCGAACAGCTGAGTAGCTCTGCCATTTCAGAGGTGCTCGTTCGCTGCCGTCGGGCCATTACAATCTGCCCTTTATCAAACTCGTTTATGTGTATGGATTTATTCACTTGCAGACCGTATAGTTGCTAGAATAATACCCCCATTCGCGTCTGTTCTGTTAATATACTTTCCTCACCGCGTCTCGTGTTCGCAGCCCCACCAGTCGGCATTCACTTCCGCAGTGGTCAGCGGTCATACTGTTTTGACTCAATAGTGGGTATCCCTTCTGTTTCTAACAGGATTACTGATACGACTGGACACAATTGGTTCAAATGGTTCAAATGGCTCTGAGCACTATGGGACTTAACATCTATGGTCATCAATCCCCTAGAACTTAGAACTACTTAAACCTAACTAACCTAAGGACAGCACACAACACCCAGTCATCACGAGGCAGAGAAAATCCCTGACCCCGCCGGGAATCGAACCCGGGAACCCGGGCGTGGGAAGCGAGAACGCTACCGCACGACCACGAGCTGCGGACACTGGACACAATTATTTTTAACAAATTTTCGTGTACATGCTTTCCTTCTTGTACTTCAGTCCTTCCTTATTCTTTTTTACACTTCATCATTATAATAATCTTTATGACAAATGATTGCGGAGACTACACGTTCCTCCTTGTGGCACAGGACAGCCACACAGGGTACAGAGTATTTGTTTCGCGACCCTCCCTTTTTCAAAAAACTGCCATACATCCGATCTCTCTTCTTATGTGTCTAAGCAATATTTATTAGCCGACTACAACCACAAAAACAGGAGCGCAATAAAGGTAAAACAGTCGGGAAGAATAGTGCGGAAACTGCTGCCTCATTCATAATTCCGCCTTCATCACCAAAAATATTGGCATGCGAACGTTCGAAATCCCTTCACCCAGTTTTTCTTTGTACCTAGGCCTTCGCGCTCAGAATCTTCCTCTCACTACCACTGTCCATATATGTATCACTTTCAGTGTCTCCCTTTTCTGACACTGATGTATAGCCTATCCCACTGCCAGTGTCTCCTCTCTTACTTACACTGTCTTCTTTTGTCTTTCCTTTCCATTGCCAATGTCGCTGCAATATCCAAGCAGCCAAAAAATTCTGGGGAGGTCAAATTTACATTTTCCCCTGTACCCAAGTGTTTAAAATTTCGGTCCAAAATACGCCATCCCCTATACCTGCATGCTGCAGTTCGCTGGTTTAGGAGGATCCAGACCTCCCAAGCCTTTATAGTGTCTCCTCTCATCGGTATTTTTCATTTACACTCTCTCGTATCTCTTTTGCTCCTATTGCTACTATCTCCATCAATCTCCCTTATCTTTTACTGCCACTGTACCTCACTGACGATCAGTATCTCCTCTTTCTTTGGCTCCCACTGGTGTTGTCCTAGTCCATCTCTCTCTCACTACCACTTTTTCTCTCCGACCATCACCATTTTCTTTCTTTCTTTCTCACTCCATCTCTCTCTCTCTCTCTCTCTCTCTCTCTTTCTTTCTTTCTTTCTTTCCCACAGACACTCTGCTCTCTCTTCCTCTGTCACTATCCCTATGCTCCTCTCTTTCAACACAAAAAAGGTAAACATGTTTGCATGCTAAATTTTTTGTGCAAAAGGCGGAATGAAGATTGAAGTAAGTGGTTGCCCACTTTTCTCTCAAAGTCTTTTAAAGAGGAACGTATTCCCCTTTTTTGTGTTCTGATAGGAGCATTTTTCCGCTCGTTCCCTTCTTTCCCCTTCAATAGCAGGGTGATTCAGCTGTCCCTACAAATGTCGTTTTCTGCAACCCGCAATGTTATGTCTGTCCTTCAAAAATCATGCGCAAGATTTTCATATTCTCTCGCACACTACGCGTAAACTATTAGTCCTATACAGCAAAAATGAACAGATCCTTTTTCTACGAAATGTAATTAAATTTTGTACTGGGATACGTTTCCGCTAGAGGCCTTAGTTTTAAAGTTATTCGAGAAAAAAAGTACAAAAGTGACCTTCAAACGCACCCACCTCAGCCCCCCCCAGTCAGGATTTCTGGTATGTTATTCATAGCACTCCCTCCTTCTATCACTGTATCAGAATTTGCGATTGCACGAATTATTCGTCCATTTCTGGTCTTTGCTGACTGGCCTTACTATGCCACCGGCTTATTCGAGCACTTACAAAATGTAAAATTGACCTCTATGTATATTTTACCTAACAATTTTGTGACTAAGAATCTACTGTGCTTGTAAGTACGAAACTACTGTGCTTGCAAAGGTTGAGTTTGCATCGAATTATCAACATAATTAGTTTTAGCGTAACGTTTCCAAAAATCGTTTTTCTTTCATTGTCCTCATGCGCACATTTAAATTAATAATATTAGAAAAACAACCGACTATTCTGGTGGTGTAATAGCCCAATCCATAGAGAATAAAAACGATCTAATATAGGGAATCGTTGGTGTAGTCGGAAACATTTGTAAATGGTAGGAGAGAGTGGCACGAACAATATACTAGAAATTCTGACTCTTGAGAGATGACTGTGGGGGTGGAGGTGCATTTGCAGGTCATTTCTGTAAGTTTTCCTCGAGTAAATCAAAAATTGTGGCCTCCAACAGAAACGTATCCCTGTACAAAATTTAATTACATTTCGTAGAAAAAGGATCTGTTCATTTTTGCTGTAGGACTAATAGTTTGTGCGTAGCGAGTGAGAGAATACGAAAATTTCATGCGTAGTTTTTGAAGGCCAGATATAACATTGCAGGTTGCATAAAATGACATCGGTAGGGGCAGCTGAATCGCCCTGTATAAAACGAATTCTACCGGTCGGTAAGGTTTTGAGAGTTTATGTATACAATTCGGCACATTTATGCACCCTGACACGTATAAATAACAAAGAAGTACGCAAAATATAAAGTTAACTCAAAATCGTTCGCTTTAAATTTTTGCTGGATGCTTTGCTCATCGATCGCATTTCATCGAAAACGATCGGTTTATGATTTGTGTCTCAAAAGAGTAACGATGTTATTAAAAATATTTTACTGAATTTGAAGCCTTTATAGTTTTCCACAATTTTGGCAGTCAGGCATGTGACGATCCTTTTTAGTCCATTTTCTGTCACTCCATTACTACTTTGGTCAAATCTGTATAGGCGCGAAGCGCCCATTACACAGAGACAGAGTGTCATAAAGTTTTATTGGTGAAAAAATGTTGAGAGAAAACACAGTATGGTGACCTCAGAACCCTTGTGACGACCCTAAAACCCTGGCCTTATGTCCACTAACTCAGCTGAAATTTAGGTCTCAGATCGGATGTTATGTGCATATTTTACGTGCATACCTACGGTATCTTGATACCTCCGGATCTGGGTAACCGACACTGATATCGAAAAAAGTTTCGAAGTTCCCCGAGAACATTATCTTCAGAATATATGCTAAAAATTTAGACGATCTGCCACGAATATAAGTTACAGAAGCGGTCATCCCAAAAAGTGGTACATTTCGTACCCAAAATCATGAACTTGCAGGGTTTTCTCAGCAACCACCTATGGTGCTTTCGTAAACCGCCTAAGGTCCAGCCTAGACCACACCTAATGAAAAAGGACGAACCGACTTAGGCCATTCGCCTGGATTAGAGGAAGAGTGTAATATTTAAATTTTGACCTTATACTGTAGAATAGCTACAGTATGCCCGTTTTTCCGATAGGTATTGAAATGTTGCTAGGACTACCCCAAAAACTTGATTCCTTACTTCTGTGACCAATAAAATCCGAAATATGACCTCCCAGAAAAATCACATGTTCACACTCGTTTATTGGAACATACTGGTATCGTGTACTGTCGTGCACGGACCGATTTTCATACAATGCACATATGCAAGTAGAATCCGTGAATTTATATAAATATTAGCGTACCTGCTCCTCTGTATGAGATGTTAAGTACAGTGTGTTAAAAAGTGTCACCAACCCCTACAGGTTCAAAATGGCTCTGAGCACTATGGGACTTAACATCTGAGGTCATCAGTCCCCTAGAACTTAGAACTACTTAAACCTAACTAACCTAAGGACATCACACACATCCATGCCCGAGGCAGGATTAGAGCCTGCGACCGTAGCGCGATTCCAGACTCAAGCGCCTAGAACCGCTCGGCCACTCCGGCCGGCCAACCCCTACAGGAAATAGCATTGATGAAAACCAGAAGAAAAGTTTCTATAATGATATGCCTGGAAACCAATACTTGTTGACACATGGGTCTTTTTACTTGTGACGAGAAATGTGTAGTATTTTGCGCTGTATGCTGTCACAAGAGCTGGTGTAGTAAATGATCACAGTATGCACATGTGTGCAGATGAAAATCTGACGAAACCGCATCAGCATCAATGTATGAGCAGGGACTGTCGGTGACAGACTCATAGGGCCATACACTTTACCGAACAGGCTAACACGTACTCTGTATCACAGATTTCTGCGTGATGAAGTGCCGGAGCTATTGGGAAAGTTCACCTTGCAGGAAGAGAACGACTATAGGTTTATAGACGACGGAACATCATCCCATTTTCTACGGATCGTGCGACAGTACCTCAGCGCAACATTTCATGGGCGATGGATTGGTCGAGGAAGTCCGGTGGCATGGCTTCCCCGTTACGAGACCAGAATCCGATGGATTTCTAGCTCTGAGATCATCTGAAGCCATTGGTGTATGCCCAACATACAGACAATGTGTGAACGCTACAGCAGCGTGTGACCAATTCATGTGACGCAGTCTGAACGGAGCCAGATGTATTTGAAAGTGAGCGTAATTCACTGGAAAGAAGGATTGAAGGACATGTCAAGGATGTGTGGTAATCACATGCGCACTGCTTTCGTAACAGACACTACTCCTACGTAACAGAGGGATGGGGATGAGTGGGCACATTGGCCTATATCTCAACAGGCTCTGATTTCCAAACGTCATTATAGGAACTTTACTTCTACCTTTGACCAGTACTGCCTCCTGTAGAAACATATGACACCTTTATTTAAAAAAAAAATAATATGTATTAGAACAGACAGCGTCAATGTGCGCTCATCGTTTTTCGTCAAATGACGGCCTCATCTGTTTCCTCGTCGCCTCCTTTTCAAAGCACTGTAAGTAACCGGAGGGAGATCACTAGCCGTAAGCTCCAATATACTCGCCGTTTAACCGGATCTGCTGATCAAGTCTCCGAGGTAGTGTTACCACTTTGTCAACAACATTTTTGTTTCTCGTCTTCCTTCCTTTGCTCTTTCACGCTACGCACCCACGCTTCCTTAATGTTATCTTCATCTTACGACAGAAAACGATTGCGCCTAAGCCATAAAACGAGTGAGTGTCGCGCCAGTGACTCACCAATGGACAGACTAAAGAAGATACGTCATTCGTGCGTATGACTCAAAAGATGGTTGCAACACGCATGTGTTAGAACTGCAATAACAGACCAGTCAGTCCTGAGTGATGATCTATTTCAGAATACACTAACCGATGTAAACGATATGTGACCAGCATGAGAATACTTTACGCAAAGTCTGCTGCAAATAAGCAGATACAGGCGCACAGGTTGCTGCCGTTTTCCTTCCGTGATCCTCACTGCTACCTAATGAACAGAATACGGGCGTACAGATGGTCACAGCTGTGTGACTGCATTGAAGAGTTTCTGGCAAACAGAACACTGCATTTCATTCTCAATGGAGAGAAATCTTCAGACGTAAAAGTATGGTACGGGAACTGATGTGGCAGTCATTAAAGTAATAGCGTTTCTCGCTGCGCCAGGACCTTCTCATGAACTTTCAATCATTAATTTTTACCTCAGAAGGTAAAAATATTTTGTTGGCGCCAACGTACAAGGGGGGAAACGATCATCATAACAAAATATCAAAAATCAGAGCTCGCACGAAAGAGTTAAGTGTTCGCTTCTCCCGCGCGCTGTCCGATAATGGAATGCTAGAGAAGTAACTTAAAGGTAGTTCGATGAACACTCTGCCAGGCATTTAATTGCGAATTGCAGCTTAATCATGTAGACGTAGAAACGCCAGGCGAAACACAAGGGAGTGTTACAGTACCAATATATGAAAATGAGCTAGTGGATCATGTCGGAAGTTCCATTAGGCCTTTCGTGGATGATACTGTTGTATACACAGAAGACGCAACACAGGAAAACTATAGCGAAATGCAAGAAGATCTGTAGAGGATCGACGTTTGGAGCAGTGATCGGCAGTTGAATCTGAACATAAACAAATCTAACGTACTGTGTACAAATAGGCACAAAGGCCCATTACTCTACCATTACACGATTGCAGAACGATCGCTGGAAGCAGTTACCTCCATGAAACGTACAGGGGTATGTCTACAATGCAGTTTGAAGTGGAACGATCACATAAAACTAACAGCGGGTAATGAAAATGTCAGACTGAGAGATTCATTGGAAGAATCCCACGAAAATGTAGTCCATCAACTAAGTGGGTACACTATGTGATCAAAAGTATCCGGACACTCCCAAAAACATATGTATCTCATATTAGGTGCATTGTGCTGCCACCTACTGCCAGGTATTCCATATCAGCGACCTAAGTAGTCATTAGACATAGCGAGAGAGTAGAATGAGGCGCTCCGCGGAACTCACGGACTTCGAACGTTGTCAGGTGATTGGGTGTCACTTGCGCCATACGTCTGTACGGGAGATTTACACACTCCTAAACATCCATAGGTCCACTGTTTCCGATGTGATAGTGAAGTGGAAACGTGAAGTGACACGTACAGCACAAAAGCGCACAGGCCGACCTCATCTTTTGACTGACAGGGACCGCCAACAGTTGAAGAGGGTCGTAATGTGTAATAGGCAGACATCTATCCAGACCATCATACAGGAATTCCAAACTACATCAAAATCCACTGCAGGTACTGTGGCAGTTAGGCGGGATGTGAGAAAACTTGGATTTCATGATCGAGCGGCTGCTCATAAGCCACACATCATGCCGGCAACTGCCAAACGACGCCTCGCTTGGTGTAAGGAGCGTAATTATTCGACGACTGAACAGTGGAGAAAAGTTGTATGGAGTGACGAATCACGGTACACAATGTGGAGATCCGATGGCAGGGTGTGGGTATGGCGAATGCCCGGTGAACGTCAACTGCCAGCTTGTGTAGTGCCAACAGTAAAATTCAGAGCCGGTGGTATTATGGTGTGGTCATGTTTTCAATGGAAGGGGCTTGCACCCCTTGTTGTTTTGCGTGGCACTTGTTTTTTTGCGTGGCACTGTCACAGCATAGGCCTAAATTGATGTTTTAAGCACCTTCTTGCTTCCCACTGTTGAAGAGCTATTTGGGGATGGCGATTGTATCTTCCAACACGATCGAGCACCTATTCATAATGCACGGCCTGTGGCGGAGTGGCTACACGACAGTAACATCCCTGTAATGCACTGGCCTACACAGAGTCCTGACTTGAATCCTACAGAACACCCTTCGGATGTTTTGGAACACCGACTTCGTCCAGGCCTCACCGACCGACATCGTTACCACTCCTCAGTGCAGCACTCTGTGAAGAATGGGCTGCCATTCCCCCAAGAAATCTTCCAGCACCTGATTGAACGTATGCCTGCGAGACTGAAAGCTGAATTCCAGCATTACCGATGGAGGGCGCCACGAACTTTAAGTCATTTTCAGCCAGGTGTCCAGATACCTCGTACTATTGATCACATAGTGTGATAGTGTAATTTATGCCTATAAACGGCTGAAAGCAACGGGAAACTACAGCCGTAATTTTTCCCGAGGGCATGCAGCTTTACTGTATGATTAAATGATGGTGGCATCCTTCTTGGGTAAAATAGTCCCCCATTCGGATCTCCGGGCGGGGACTACTCAAGAGGACGTCATTATCAGGAGAAAGAAAACGGGCGTTCTACGGATCGGAGCGTGGAATGTCAGATCCCTTAATCGGGCAGGTAGGTTAGAAAATTTAAAAAGGGAAATGGATAGGTTGAAGTAAGATACAGTGGGAATTAGCGAAGTTCGATGGCAGGAGGAACAAGACTTTTGGTCAGGTGAATACAGGGTTATAAATACAAAATCAAATAGGGGTAGTGCAGGAGTAGGTTTAATAATCAATAAAAAAATAGGAGTGATGGTAAGCTACTACAAACAGCATAGTGAACGCAGTATTGTGGCCAAGATAGACACGAAGCCCACGCCTACTACAGTAGTACAAGTTTATATGCCAACTAGCTCTGCAGATGATGAAGAAATTGATGAAATTTACGATGAGATAAAAGAAATTATTCAGGTAGTGAAGGGAGAAGAAAATTTAATAGTCATGGGTGACTGGAATTCAACAGTAGGAAAAGGAAGAGAAGGAAACATAATAGGTGAATATGGATTACGGCTAAGAAATGAAAGAGGAAGCCGCCTGGTAGAATTTTGCACAGATCACACCTTAATCATAGCTAACACTTGGTTCAAGAATCATGAAAGAAGGTTGTATACATGGAAGAACCCTGGAGATACTAAAAGGTATCAGATAGATTATATAATGGTAAGACAGAGATTTAGGAACCAGGTTTTAAATTGTAAGACATTTCCAGGGGCAGATGTGGACTCTGACCACAATCTATTGGTTATGAACTGTAGATTAAAACTGAAGAAACTGCAAAAAGGTGGGAATTTAAGGCGATGGGACCTGGATAAACTGACTAAACCAGAGGTTGTACAGAGTTTCAGGGAGAGTATAAGGGAACAATTGACAGGAATGGGGAAAAGAAATACAGTAGAAGAACAATGGGTAACTTTGAGGGATGAAATAGTGAAGGCAGCAGAGGATCAAGTAGGTAAAAAGACGTGGGCACTAAATCCTTGGGTAACAGAAGAGATACTGAATTTAATTGATGAAAGGAGAAAATATAAAAATGCACTAAATGAAGCACGCAAAAAGGAATACAAACGTCTCAAAAATGAGATCGACAGGAAGTGCAAAATGGCTAAGCAGGGATGGCTTGAGGACAAATGTAAGGATGTAGAGGCTTATCTCACGAGGGGTAAGATAGATACTGCCTACAGGAAAATTAAAGAGACCTTTGGAGAAAAGAGAACCACATGCATGAATATCAAGAGCTCAGATGGAAACCCAGTTCCAAGCAAAGATGGGGAAGCAGAAAGGTGGAAGGAGTATATATAGGGTCTATACAAGGGCGATGTACTTGAGGACAATATTATGGAAATGGAAGAGGATGTAGATGAAGATGAAATGGGAGATACGATACTGCGTGAAGAGTTTGACAGAGCACTGAAAGACCTAAGTCGAAACAAGGCGCCGGGTGTAGACAACATTCCATTAGAACTACTGACAGCCTTGGGAGAGCCAGTCCTGACAAAACTCTACCATCTGGTGAGCAAGATGTATGAGACAGGCGAAATACCCTCAGACTTCAAGAAGAATATAATAATTCCAATCCCAAAGAAAGCAGGTGTTGACAGATGCGAAAATTACCGAACTATCAGTTTAATAAGTCACAGCTGCAAAATACTAACGCGAATTCTTTACAGACGAATGGAAAAACTGGTACAAGCCGACCTCGGGGAAGATCAGTTTGGATTCCGTAGAAATGTTGGAACACGTGAGGCAATACTGACCCTACGACTTATCTTAGAAGAAAGATTAAGGAAAGGCAAACCTACGTTTCTAACATTTGTAGACTTAGAGAAAGCTTTTGACAATGTTAACTGGAATACTCTGTTTCAAATTCTGAAGGTGGCAGGGGTAAAATACAGGGAGCGGAAGGCTATTTACAATTTGTACAGAAACAAGATGGCAGTTATAAGGGTCGAGGGACATGAAAGGGAAGCAGTGGTTGGGAATGGAGTGAGACAGGGTTGTAGCCTCTCCACGATGCTATTCAATCTGTATATTGAGCAAGCAGTAAAGGAAACAAAAGAAAAATTCGGAGTAGGTATTAAAATCCATGGAGAAGAAATAAAAACTTTGAGGTTCCTCAATGACATTGTAATTCTGTCAGAGACAGCAAAGGACTTGGAAGAGCAGTTGAACGGAATGGACAGTGTCTTGAAAGGAGGATATAAGATGAACATCAACAAAAGCAAAACGAGGATAATGGAATGTAGTCAAATTAAGTCGGGTGATGCTCAGGGAATTAGATTAGGAAATGAGACACTTAAAGTAGTAAAGGAGTTTTGCTATTTCGGTAGCAAAAAAACTGATGGTGGTTGAAGTAGAGAGGATATAAAATGTAGTCTGGCAATGGCAAGGAAAGCGTTTCAGAAGAAGAGAAATTTGTTAACATCGAGTATTGATTTAAATGTCAGGAAGTCGTTTCTGAAAGAATTTGTATGGAGTGTAGCCATGTATGGAAGGGAAACATGGACGATAGATAGTTTAGACAAGAAGAGAATAGAAGCTTTAGAAATGTGGTGCTACAGAAGAATGTTGAAGATTAGGTGGGTAGATCACGTAACTAATGAGGAGGTAATGAATAGGATTGGGGAGAAGAGAAGTTTGTGGCACAACTTGACTAGAAGAAGGGATCGGTTGGTAGGACATGTTTTGAGGCATCAAGGGATCACAAATTTAGCATTGGAGGGCAGTGTAGAGGGTAAAAATCGTAGAGGGAGACCAAGAGATGAATACACTAAGCAGATTCGTAAGGATGTAGGTTGCAGTAGGTACTGGGAGATGAAGAAGCATGCACAGGATAGAGTATCATGGAGAGCTGCATCAAACCAGTCTCGGGACTGAAGACCACAACAAAAACAACTGTGTAGCTTACAAAGCATTCCTTCGACCAATACTTGAATATTGCTCATCAGTCTGCAATCCGTACCTGGCAGGACCGATAGAGAAGAACAGTGCGTTTCGCTACTGGTTCATTTAATAAGCAACACAAAAGCGTTCGGACATGTTCAGTCAGCTCCAGAGGCAGACGCTGAGAGAGGGCGCCCTGGATCACAGTGTGGTTTAGTTTTAAAATTCTGAGACCGCACATTCCTAGAAGAATCAACCAATATACTGCTATCTGCTACATATAGACTGAAGCGCCAAACTATACGATATGCGTACTCAAATACAGAGGTATGTAAATAGACAGAATATGGCGCTGTGGTCGGCAACGCGTATATAAGACAAGTGTCTGGCGCGGCTGCTAGATCGGTTACTGCTACTACAACGGCAAGTTATCAAGATTTAAGTGACTTTGAAAGTGGTGTTATAGCCGGCGGACGAGCGATGGGACACAGCAGCTCCGAGGTAGCGATGAAGTGGGGATTTTCCAGTACGACCATTTCACGAGTGTACCGTGAATATCAGGAATCCGGTAAAACATCAAACCTCCGACATCGCTGCGGCCGGAATAAGATCCTGCAAGAAAAGGACCAACGACGACTGAAGAGAATAATTCAACGCGACAAAAGTGCAACCTTTCCGCAAATTGCTACAGATTTCAATGCTGGGCCATCAACAAGTGTCAGCGTGCGAACCATTCAACGAAACATTATTGATATGGGCTTCCGGAGCCGAAGACCCACTCATGTACCTTTGATGACTGCACGACACAAAGTTTTACACCTCGCCTGGGTCCTTCAAAACCGACATTGGACGGTTGATGAATGGAATCACGTTGTCTGGTGGGACGAGTCTCGTTTCAAATTGTATCGAGCGGAAGGACGTGTACGGGTATGGAGACAACCCCATGAACCCATGGACCCTCGGACTGTTCAAGCTGGTGGGGACTCTGTAATGGTGTGGGGCGTGTGCTGTTGGAGTGATGTGGGACCCCTGATACACGACTCTGACAGGTGACACGTACGTAAGCATCCTGTCTGATCACCTGCATCCTCTCATGTCGATTGTACATTCCGACGGACTTAGGCAATTCCAGCAGGATAATGCGACACCCCAGAATTCGAGAAATGCTACGGAGTGGCTAAAGGGACATTCTTCTTAGTTTAAACACTTCCGCTGGGCACCTAGCTCCGCAGGCGTAAACATTATTGAGTATATCTGGCATCCCTTGCAACGTGCAGTCCTGAAGAGATCACCATCCGCTCGTACTGTTACGGATTTATGGACAACCCTGCAGAATTCACTGTGTCAATTCCCTCCAGGACTACTTTAGACGTTAGTCAAGTCCAGGCCACGTCGTGTTGCGGCCCTTCTGCGTGCTCGCAAAGGTCCTACACGCTATTAGGCAGGTGAGCCCGTTTCTTTGGCTCTTCAGTGTATCTCCTGCGAAAACACCATGAAGATAAAATTAGAGAGGTTCGAGTTCGAGTCCATACGGAGACTTACTAAGACATTCTCCCTGAGAACAGCAAAGTGGGAAAGTGACAGTGGCACACGAAATACCCTACGCACAGTAACGTGGCTTGCGGTGTATACACGTAAACTAAACACGCGACTTCTTCGAACTACTCCATATGGATAGTCTATCTTCAATTAAGACAAACACCTTACACTCACAAAATAGTCCACACGAAACATCTTTAAACGCATTTACACAGATTTAGAGCACTCCAACTGGCAGAATTTTCTGCTTTTTTCCTCAATAAATTGTTATCCTAGATAACGTGGACGACTTAACATTGTTTTGGTCTCATTTATTTCCTTCCTTGCGAGATGTTCCGCATACGCTGGCGAGATGCTCCATAAGTTAATGTTAATACTGTTATGTTACCATAGAGATAACGTTAAACATAAGTAAAATTGTACAAGTAAACTGAACTGGAAGCCCAGTTATAAGTTAGCTCTTATTGTATACCAATCTGTTCCACATACTATAAACTATCCATCATCTGTCCTTATTTAACTTCATCACAAGTGTCTGTTACTTTTAACGGTGGAATGTAATCCCAAGTCTCTATCTCGCTGGTGCTCATTCCAATGCTTTCGAGACTTCATATCGTGAGTTAACATACGCAGAGTCTCAGTTGCAGCTAGTAATATTTTAATTACATTAGTGCAGGTTTATTCTGAGAATTAAATACACAAATAACTGCAAATGTATTTACCTTTTCCAAAATACTCAATTTCAACGCGTCTTCCAACGACTTTCGTTACTCAGCAGTCACCAGAAAAGCCTCTGCTTCACTAAGAATGCTCTGTTTTTCGACCGACCACATTTCGGGGTTTCCTCTGACTTAAACCTCTTAAGTGTTGCATAAAACACAGAGGTCAGTGAAGTATCCTCGCTTTTAGTTGGTGAATACGATTCTGATCTTCGAACCAACTGTTCTTCAGGTTCTGACTACGCAGCCAATGATCAGCAGAACTGCATGCTCATGTGGTTAGCTTAACACGCTCCCAGCCGTTAACGCGATCTTTCCGAAACGTGATCCGCTGTTTCTTCTTCAGTAACTCATCAGTTGCCACTACAAAGCTGCGTGGACCGCTTAACATCTCTCCCTGAAGGAATAGCAGCAGATCGGTGTCCTCCGTGTGGCAGTCAGATAGCCATGACTGCAGCTCAGCCACAGGGGTGGAGAGTTTTTTCATTATTCTTCCTATGTTATTGACAGCATTCAGTTTAAAAAAAGGACTACGTGGGCAGGTGTCAGACCACAAATCGAAAGCTCCGCTCTTCCAATTACTGTTATTATTACTATTATTATTATTATTATTATTATTATTATTATTATTATTATTATTACAAGGTATGACGAAAAAGGTGAAGCGCCCTAAAAGGGAAGGGGAAACAAATTGTAACTTCATGCCTTGAGAGGGTGTGTGATGGTATATCGGTGGTTACAAAATGCAGTCGATTCACAAAGAACTTGACAGTATGAACCCACTCATCAACATGCCGTTGAACCCATTCTGATCTTGATGCATACACCGATTCGGTTGGGAAGGATGTCGTACAGCTGTTGCATCCTCTCATGAGGAAAGCTGCCCCTACAACTGTCGTAACTGGTTCTTGATGACCTGGATGCTGGCACTAGAACTGAGTTGACGTCCGAGCTGATCCCACAATGTTCTATCAGGGAGAAATATGGGGATACTGCTCGCCAAGGGAGTACCTCAGCTTGACGCAGACAGTTCATAGAGAAACGTGCCACGTGTGGACGAGCAGGGGCCTGTTGAAAAATGGAAACATGACACTGTCCCTGACGCAAAAGAGGTACCACACGAGGGCTCAGGACATGCGTGACGTACTGTTGGGCCGTCGCAGTTCCTTCAGTCACTACTGGTGGTGACCTGAAGTCAAAGCCAATGGTTTGCCACACCATGAGCCAGTGGTAGCATCGCAATGCCGCTCCAAAACACTACAAGAATGGGATATCTCCCCAGATAGACGCCATACTAACCAACGATAATCATACCAGGATAATGGAGAATTGCGGTTCATGGTTGAACATCATGCGATGCTATCGAACGGCAGTCCATGCTTCCTGGTGACGGTGCAACTCCAAATGCAGCCGTTTCAGTTGTGGTGTTAACAGTAGGTTACGCATGGGACAGTAATTCCCCACTCCGACTGCTGCTGCTACTCTTCGATCAATGAAGCGGGATGACGTAGAATGCTGCAGGGAGTCCATTACATGTTCACGGATGGCAGGCACAGGTGTGCGATACGCGTGGTGCACAATACGGCTTTTCTCTGCTGAGGCTGTCAGAACAGTCCGACTGGGGCACAGACGACAAGTATGCGTGCCCTCACATCCCCATGCAGTCCAACAACGGGCCACTGCCATATTCGAATACCCCACGAATCTGGGTACTGCACGATTCGAACAGCTGGCAAAATGGAGACCCACAAATGGGGCCTTTTGAAACCCTTGTCACGTGCTGATTATGCTATCTCACAGCAGGACACGGCATCTCCGTGCACTTCAGAGCGATCACTCTACATCTGACGCAGTTAACCAGTATACCTTACAAGGCCTGGTGAACAAAACTAAACATGAACTAAGGCGATACACTCTGTTGGCCGTTCTACCTCCCATAGAAAATTTCAGCTCTAACTATTTACATACCAGCCGACGACGTGTACGTGTGCTAAGTTATATTAGCATCCGACCATGTCTTCTGTGTGTTTCACTTTTTTTATTATTATACAATGTATGTTGTCACGTATCGCTTCAATAACGTCTGATAATAATTGCTGTATGCTAGAAACGTGTTGCTGCAATGTGGTTCAGTTTCCACTTTAAACTGTTAGTTCCCATATAACTGGCTGAGAAGACATTTCAAAGATGGGAAGAAGACAACTCCATAATGCGTTCACCAGGACCTTAGTATATAGTAATGCACTGCTATGTTCACACCAACCTTCCTGTTGGCAAAGGCTTTAGTTAGGGAGGGACAGGGAGTAGTAATAAATGGTTGAGGATATATTGCGACAGTCATCGCTGCAAGCTGTAGCTGAAGGGATGGTGGAAGAAAGGAACCTTAGTGGTAGGATTTGAGTACATACAACAGACCGTTGATGATGCGGGATACAGGAGTTATGGTGAAGTCAGGATACGTCACGCAAGCGGCGGGACTGTAGGAGTGCACCAAACCGACTGTTCACCTCAAACGAGACGCACATTACGCCCGTACACAACCAGGTGTTAATTGTAATCTCATTGCAAGAGAAGCTGCCATGTAGAAAGAGTGTACAATGACCTTGCAGCAGTCAGCGTAGATACGCGGCGTGCCCCGAGTCCAATAATGACGTATCGTTTCACCAGGAACATTTACAGAGACAAAAATAATGCTATATTGGTTCTGCCTCAAAAATGGAAGTCTTCGAGCGCAAGTCGATATTGTCCAGCCGGATGAGTGTAATCTAATCTCACTGATAACGGTTATCGTCCACCGATTATCGCGGTATTTAGTGCGAAGCAGACCCTGACGCATCGATGGAAAAGCACCTCTGCTCGGCTTCAAGATGCCAAGCGTTTTCTTTTTTACAGTCTGGCTTACCATTTTGAAGATGTACCTTCACAGGTATTGAAGAACAATGAAGAAATGTACTTACATGAGACGTTAAATTACTAATTGATATAACGCAACATTAGTGAATTAATGAGGAAGACAGGTGACGCAATACATATATGCAACTTCACAGCCCAAACATTCTATTTAAAAAGAATGCCTTACATTGGTAAGTGGACTAGAAGCTTCCTGTTTCATTAGAATACAAGGATATTTGATCATAAATACAAGAATACGTAAAATAAAGCCAAGAACTCCCACACTGAAGGTAAAATCATCTGCGTTATTACGCCGCGTAGTATCCCGCGACGTTTCGCTTCTTCTGGCGAGATCTTCCTCAGAAGTCTTCTGATTTGTTTATTTATCGTATGAAGACAGGAAAAAATACAAGACAACTACCTCCAATAAATATAAGTATATATTTCTAAGCAGATGCAAGTTCATAATGAATTCATCACCTAAGTCCGGATATGAAACCCAATCAGAAGCTTCTGCAGACCAATTGTGGTGGTCCCTCAGTGTCACTTTGAATCCTCCGAGGGAACATTCAACTGTTAAATGATGTATAGTTTGCCGCTGTTAGCCGCAGTCACATTGAGGAGAGGCTTGCAGCTCCACTGATGCGGGAGTGCTCCACATCCGTCCCGTCACTTCCGATCTGACGCAGTACACACTGTGTGTTGTAGGCGTAACCGAAAATCTGCTGGTCGCTCCCAAGGAGTTTTGATTAGTTGGTGACGCATCGAGGAAGTTTGCTCCTGTCAATGTCTGTTCCAGGCATGCTGCACGTTGAAATGATTGCTCTGCAAACTGACTGATGTGTCCAACGATGATTGTCTAGACCTTAATCGCTGGGATTTTTTCTTCTTGTCCACACGTTTAGCAATGAATGTGATCTTCTTATGGATGCTTGTGGAATACTACTAAGTATCGGTGGCCAGTGCTCGTTTCTGGGGCGAATGCACTTGTGATGAGGCGCATAGCTTGATTGAGCAGTGTGTCAATTATTTTAGTGTGAGCACTGTTTAACCAGGTGGAATAGCAGTATTCTGCGACTGAATATGAAAGAGTTAGAGCCGATGATCTTAGGACTGTTGCAGTGGCGCCCTAGGCTGCTCCTGTTAACTTATGGAGTATATTTTTCCTAAGTTTGATTCTAGCTGCCACATTCCAGAGTTGGGTTTTGTACATGAGTGATCTGTCTAGCGTGACACCTACGAATTTTGGAGCGTTGCAATAATGGAGAGTCTGATCTCTATTTCTGATGTTAGATTTGTAGTTTGCTTGTTTATTCCGTAGGTGGAAATTTGATACAGTGGTCTTCTGAGAATTCGGTCAGAGAGAAATGTTTGAGTATTTATCAAACATTTTCGAGTCAGATATGCGTTAGTTTCCCTAAAACTCTGATCCTGAGCAATTAAAGCAATGTTATTAGTGTAAATAAAATTCCCTGGACTTTCTTTCTGAAACGTGGTATGTAAACAGATTAAAAAGGAGCGGGCCCAAACCAGAATCTTGTGGGATACCCATCATTTGTTTTGTGAACGTTGCTTTTTGGACTTCTCCGATGTTTCCGAGTGACCTACCATTGGCGAAAGCTAGTTACAAAATGTTTCCCGGGGCTTTTCTGCGCGCTCGTTGGTGATTCGTTGCTGCTGTTAATGTACAGATAACATATTGCAAAGAGATATGGAAAGTCAACAAAATGTTGTAGTTGTTGTGCCACACATGTGGTTTTCCGACAGTTTTCAGGCTGAAGGTTCCCCTGCTTTTCAAGTTTCCTGGTAGACTAAAACTCTAGGGTGGACCGGGACTCGAACACGGAACGCCGCCTTTCACGGGAAATTCTCCTAACGAGTGAGCTATTCAGGTACGACCCATTACTCGCCCTCACAGCTTTACTTCGGGTAGTATCTGCCCTCAAACTTCCCAAGCTTTCCACAAGCCCTCCTGCATACTGTGCTGGACTAGTACTCCCGGAAGAAAGGACATTGCGGAGAAATGGCTTAGCCGTAGCCTACTGTTACTGTTTCTACAATGAATCATTCACTCTGCAGAGGCGAGTACACAGTTTATGAAACTTCCTGGCATATTAAAAGTGTATGCCGGAACATTGCCTTTCACGCGACTTGCCCTTACCTGCTGAACCATCAACGCACGACTCACGACCCGCTCCCACAGCTTCACTTCGGCTACTGACTCTCCCCTACTTTCCACAGAGCAGCAACCGTGGAAGGTAGTGTTCCTGGTTCTAATCCCGGTCTGCCACACAATTTAAATGTGCCAGGAAGTGTCCTGATATGTGTTTATATATGATAATTAATTGAAACCCTCAGCTGCCGACAGGTGTTGTTGACATACCTTGATGGGGATAGCTGAAAATGTGTGCCCCGACCGGGACTCAAACCCGGGATCTCCTGCTTACATAGCAGACGCTCTGTCCATCTGAGCCACCGAGGACACAGATGAATAGCGCGACTGCAGGGACTTATCCCTTGCACGCTTCCCGCGAGACCCACATTCCCAATTGTCCACAATATACTTACGTAATGTTCCTAATAGATACTTTGCCCATCCACTCGTTACTCGCGCCCACTTAAGTTGACGATTCCCGTAAGAGTTCGGACAACCTGTGCGCACTCGCCCAGACGAAGGTCAATTGAGTAACGAGTGGATGGGCAAAGTATATATTACGAACATTACGTATGTAGATTGTGGACAGTTGGGAATGTGGGTCTCACGGGAAGCGCGCAAGGGATAAGTCCCTCTGTCCTGGATGCCGGCACGGTAGCTCAGCGTGTTCGGTCAGAGGCCTAGATGCCCCTGCAATAAAAAAAAAAACTCAGTTACTAAATCAACAACGAACTGAAACGGGTGTCTTTCGACGTCCGTCCAGAGCAGTTACAACGAACGAAAACGAACAAAATGATATAAAAAAAAAACATGGATAGAGCATCTGCCATGTAAGCAGGAGATCCCGGGTTCGAGTCCCGCTCGAGGCACACATTTTCAGCTGTCCCCATCAAGGTATGTCAACAACACCTGTCGGCAGCTGAGGGTTTCAATTAATTAAAATCTATTGTAGAGAAGCTGCACGGTCATCAATGGTATCTGCTCTTTCGAGAATAGTTATTATCTTCATATTTGTTTATATTCCTTGCGAGTCGAGGCAGGGTACTTACTTAATCGACAGGAAGACTGTACGAGGCGGGAAACGTACGGTCGTCATCTCTATCGAAATTACACTCATTCTTAGAGATTTCAACTGCTTGCTGGACTTTCTTTCTGCATGTATTATACTCTCTGGCTAATACTACCATGTTATTAAAACCTATATCCTGACGACAGTACTCCTGATGCTCCGTTACAGCAGATTTTATTCTATATTCTAAATATGTTTGGCGTTCACGTTCTTTAACGTGTTCTATTAATGCCCCATCAGTTTCACGTATGTATTAGGATGGTGCATTAAGTTCGAAGCTTTTTACCTTAAGTTTAATAAACACAACAGATACACACAACAGAGACTTTAGTCAACAATAATATACTCTCCTCCACTACTTACAACAGTGGGCCAACGCTGGGGTAACTTTTCGATTCCGCTCCTGTACAAGCCACGCGGTGTTAAAGGCTAACAACTAGTCGAGCCATGTTCGCAGTGTATTTTCATCTGGAAAGGAAGTTCTTGAAGGTTGTTGGACAGAAAGAGGAACATGTGAAAGTCCGACGGCGCAAGATCACGTGAATAAGCTGGGTGCAGAATGACTTCCTATCCCAACTACTGTATAGCGTTTTTCGCGAAGCTAGCAAAATACCGGTGGGCGTTATCGTGGAGTAGCACCGCTACACGCTGGCTTCCTGGTCGTTATTCTTGGGTTGCGTCTGCAAGACGTCTCAGTTGTCGACAATAAATGTCAGCAGTGATGGTTACACCTCGGGAAAACAATTCGTAGTACCCCCGCCGTCGGTGTTCCACCACATACATAACGTTATCTTTTGTGGTTGCACACAGGTCTTTGTACGAGGAGTTGCTGCTTTGATTGGGCTCAACCATTCTTTTCTTTTCCTTATGTAAGCATAAAGACAGATTTCTCATCACCAGTAACTATGCAGAATAGGAATAGTCGGTGTTGTTCACGAGCCAATTGATGACGAGCAAGCAGGGATGCACGTATTGGCCACCCGCTGATGTAATTTTGGCTTAGAGGACACGGTACCCATATATTCCATTTTTGAACCATCCCCAATGAATGAAAATGTACGATGATGGAATGACTACTGTTCATCACACTTGATAGTTCCCGAGTACAATGACGTGG
Organism: Schistocerca cancellata; assembly: GCF_023864275.1. Classification (NCBI taxonomy): domain Eukaryota; kingdom Metazoa; phylum Arthropoda; class Insecta; order Orthoptera; family Acrididae; genus Schistocerca; species Schistocerca cancellata. The sequence continues at coordinate 541,909,729 of NC_064627.1, forward strand.
ATCATTGTGGATTAATGCGTTTAAACGATCTGTATCAAACCCCGAACATCTTCCTGAACGCGGAGAGTCACTGATGTCAAAACTATCCTCTTTAAAACGAGAAAACAATTTTCTTGCCGTGCTCTGTCTGATGGTATTATCCCCTACACGGCACAATTGTTTCTGGCTGTCTCCGCTGCTGTCACCCCTCTACTGAACTCAAACAGAAGAATAGGTCGGAAACGTTCCAATTTCTCCACTTGGCACTCCATTTTCTGGCGTCCACAGCTCGATTCACTATCTCCAAATGACAAAATGTGAGCTGAAATAGCAACATTGAACTACAAATAAAAAATAATAATTGATCAAAAACCCATTCCAACCGGAATATCATCGTACAAAACAAAAACCCTACAAACATATTCACCAACCTAATATAAGGGCCAATGAAATGAAAACGAGACAGACGGAAAAAATAAGTAAACTGTTTATTATTATTTCGAAAGTAATCGCCATAACTGCTAATACATTTATCCCACTACGAGGCAAGACGTCCAATAAAAGTGTGTGAAATCTTATGGGACTTAACTGCTAAGGTCATCAGTCCCTAAGCTTACACACTACTTAACCTAAATTACCCTAAGGACAAACACACACACACATGCCCGAGGGAGGACTCGAACCTGCGCCGGGACCAGCCGCAAGACGTTAAATGCCTTCATGAAAAAATATTTGACATTACCTACAGAACCATCATTCTGCCCTGGAGTGCACCTATTCATCGGAAGTAAATGCACAGCTACGAATGTCATTCTTCAGAGATCCAAAAATATGGAAACTACATGGGGAGAGATCGGGACTGTAAGGAGAATTGGAAGGACGTCGCAGCTAAACTTCTACAGCGTAGTCAAAACAACGTTGGCAACATGTGGGCGGGTCCACATTTTCCCATGAAGGCACTGGCCGTCTTGGTTCGTTGGTTGGTAGCTTCGTTGATAAGGTGGGAGGGACCTAACAGCGAGGTCATCAGTCCCAACGGATTAGGAAAAAGATGGGGAAGGAAGTCGGCAGTGCCCTTTCAAAGGAATCATTTGCCTGAAGCGATTTAGAGAAATCAGGAAAAACCTAAATCATCATGGCCGGACGCGGGTTTGAACCGCCTTCCAGAATGCGAGTCCAGTATGCTAACCACTGCGCCACCTCCCTCGGTGGCCGACTTGTCTCACAGTGGGATAAATGTATTAAGAGTTACGGCGATTACTTTTGAAATAATAAACAGTTTACCTACTATTTAGTGTTTCCGTACCTCAATCAGTAAAAACGGAACGCTTATACGATCACATTGCTGTCTGTCTCTGTCCGTGCGTCTGTTCTTAACCCTTCTTGTCAGCAAAGGGTTCGAGATATGGAGTTCAAATTTATGTCACATACTCAGGTGTTCGAGCCCTTGCGAAGAATTTTAGCTTCTAAGTCAATGCAACCAAAGACACGGCCATATATCTTACATACTTTGATACCAGGAAAATCAGTCAAATCCGATGGATGAACTACTTACACACAAGTCGGGTTTGGTGGGCTAGCTATAAAGCACGCTACTGGATGTCCAGAGATCGCGGAATCGAATCTCGATCGGACCACTCATCTTTGAGTCTCCGTTGTAACGTACCGTTCATCTCTCAACGATGTGAGGCGTCGCCAGAAACAACACGTGGTTCGGATTGAACGTTAAACCGTAGGTCACGTTTGAACAAGTGGGATAGGTCACGGGCACGCAAGTCGCCGGAGTAGCTGCCATAGGTGGCACGAAGGCTCCTTCTATGTACCCCCACAGAAAGAAATCGCAAGTTGTGAGGTCTGGTGACATGAGAGACCAAAAGCAATGATCAAGACTTTGTTGTCCACCTCCTCCAACACAACGTTGTGGGATAGTGTTAAGATAACGCCGCACGTCAGCGTGAAAGTGAGGAAGGGCGCCATCATGTATGCAAATGAAATCATTGGAATCTTCGTGGAGTTGAGGAAACAATCAATTTTGCAGCATGTCCACGTATGACATTCCTGTCACAGTTTCCTCTTCGAAAAAGAAAGATCCATACACTCTGTTAACAGAAATGGCACAAAACACATGTAGTTTCGGTGAGTCTCTTTCATGTTCGACGACGACGCTAGGATTTTGTGACCTCCAAACTGTTACATTACGGTGGTTTATTTTACCCAATAGATGAAACGTCGATTCGCCAGAAAAGATGAGTTGTTCGGAAAAAATGTCCTCTGCCGTATCCTGGAGAAGTGAAATGCAAAATTTCCATCTTCTGTTATGGTCGCCGGGACCAAGTCGCTGCAGTAACTGCAACTCGTACGGCTTCACAAGCAGGAGTCATTTCAGAACACGCCGCACCGTTGTTTGAGGAAGTTGAAGTTCCTGGTCTGCCGTCTTGTGGACTTCCGAGGACTCCATGTGAACGCTTTTCGGATGCGGTCAACATTTTCATCAGAAGCGCATTGCCGACTAGTGCTCTTCCCTTTGCACATGCAACCAACTTCCAAGAATTTTGTCTGCTAGTAACAAATCTGCTTGTGCAGAGGCGGCTTCTCAACCGACGGCGGAATGCACTTTGCATTTGAACAATGGACTGACTTCGCACACATTCCAACGCACGAAATGATTTCTGTTGTTGTGTAGTCGCCGTGTTGCTACAAACAAATAAGAGCGCTGCTGTGTCAAAACTTTTAACCTTTCTCTATCCAGTGACAAAAAAATGGTTCAAATGGCTCTGAGCACTATGGGACTTAACTGCTGAGGTCATCAGTCCCCTAGAACGTAGAACTACTTAAACCTAACTAACCTAAGGACACAACACACATCCATGGCCGAGGCAGGATCGCAGCGGTCGCGCGGTTCCAAACTGTAGCGCTTAGAACCGCTCGGCCAGTTCGGCCGGCCCTATCCAGTGACATGCGCGGTGTGTTTGTGTCTTTTACGGTTTGTCTGTAATAAACAAGAGAAATCTTGTCTTTCTAGTACACACGCGCCAGGAGAAGCCACAGACTCTTGTAGGCTTGTCAGCCCCACCTACCACCAAATAACGAGAGGGCTAACGTTTGCTGCTTGGACTTCCTACTCCTGTTGATGCACAAGGGCGTTTGCTCTTAGCGCGCCCCTCGAACAGCCTACAACTATCGACGCGACTGTAGTAACTTTGCCACAACTGGTCACTTCATGGACTGCGGTAGTGGGGAGGCGATCAAGCGTATCCCTTGTAGATCAGGAAAAACCTCACAGTTTAACGAGAGGGTCTTTTTTTACTGATGACAAAAATGAAATAAAAATGCACTATGTTATGTTAAAATTCAAGTACTATGCGATACACGTTTTGCAAAACACATTACAAACATTTAGCTTTGTATGCCTGTTTGGTGAGCTTTGGCGACTGCTGGCAGGTGCTGAACTTCATCGCGCTGCTGCTGTACCGGCTGGGCTACGATGGCATGTTCCTGGGAGTCGGTGGCACGTGGAACATCAACGAGAACAAAGACCCCAGCGCCGAGGTGTTCGCCTCCGGCATCATGGTGGGCTACCTCGTCTACACGTGCATCTCGCTCGTCGGCATGTGCCTCCACCAGCCCAAGACCATCACGGTACGCAAAGGCTTAAGTCACAGCATTGTTAACTAATCGCTACAAATGCAAAAACTTCGCGGTGCACCTCTCTCCCTTCATCAATCTTGACGCGACGCACCACGACTAACTCTGCTCTGCTATTCTCTTGCTCTCATAGTACTGCACCCGATGTTCTCGAATATATCCCCATCTTTGTCTTTCCCTGCACACTTTGTCCTCTACGCCCCTTTCTGTTACTGTGGAACTTATTCCCTGATGTACTAACACCTTAACTCTTCTTGTGGACAGTGTTTTCCATACATTACCTTCTTCGTCCATTCTACGAAGAGCCGCCTCGTTCGTTATCCATTTCACTTTCAACATTTTTCTACAGCATCATATCTCAAATGCTTCGATTCTCCTCTTTTCCGGTATTCACAGTATCCCTCATTTTCAACATCATATCTCAAGCGCTTCGATTTTCTTCATTTCCGTTATTCCCAGTACCCTTGATTCAGTACTACACAATGCTGAATTCCAAACAGACATTCTCGGAAATTTCTTCCTCAGATTAAGGCCGATGTTTGACACCAGTAGACTTCCATTGCCCGTGTCACACTGCTTTATCCTCGTTGCTTCCTCCGTCACTTGTTATTTTGCTTCCAAGCCAACAGGTGTCCTTAACTCCGTCTACTCCGTGGTTACCAATTTTGAAGTTAAGTTTATTCCTAATCTCATTTTTTACTTTCCATTGCTTCCATCTTCCTTCACTTTCTCCTAAATCCATATTCTGTACCTGCTAGAGTGTTCATTCCATTCAAGAGGTCTCTTAACTCATCCTCAAATACACTGAGGCCACCGATGACATCGCCGAATCTTATCATTGATATGCTTTCATCCTAATTTTTAATCCCACTCCTGAACTTTTCTCTCATTTTTTCATTGTTTCTTTGATGTACATGTGGAAGAGCAGGGCCGGCCGGAGTGGCCTAGCGGTTCTAGGCGTTACAGTCTGGAGCCGCGCGACCGCTACGGTCGCAGGTTCAAATCCTGCCTCGGTCATGGATGTGTGTGATGTCTGTAGGTTAGTTAGGTTTAAGTAGTTCTAAGTTCTAGAGGACTGATGACCTCAGAAGTTAAGTCCCATAGTGCTCAGAGCCATTTGAACCATTGTTTTGGAAGAGCAGGGGAGAAAGATTGCATCCCTGCCTGATCTCCTTTTGAATCCAAACATTTGCGTCTTGGTTTATCATTCTCATCGTTCCCTTTTGGTTCTTACACATACTGCATATTATCCGTTTTTCTCTACAGCTTATAGCTACTTTTGTGACAAAGTCAAACATTTTGCACCCTTTTAAGCGACAGGAAGCTTTTCCTAGGTCGGCATATCCTGTGAAGGATTTGTCCTCAGCGGACACAACAGCTGCGCTGTAAACTGGATAGACGGCATTAATATTGCATCAAAACGGTGGAATCTTTTTCACTGACAGACAGAGACTTGTAATTACAGGCTCACATCACTGACGTCAATTTATTTTAGAATAATGAAAACTTTTTATGCTCATGTCGATTGCGGAAAAACCACTATGCCTGAAAATCAGCTCGTTTCGTTCGCTTATAAGCTTAGAAGTCACCCATGTTAATGCCGTGTTCATTGACTTCGGTAGACGTTTGACACAGTTCCGGTCTGTTGCCTAGTGAACAAAGAATGAACTCAATGAATATCTGACCAGCTTTTGACACGATTCAGGACTTAAAGAGCTAATATACACTCTAAAAAGCGGCGGCACCATGAAAGAATAATCTGAATAGGACGGAAATTAGTAGGTCTGATGTAGATGTACAGACAAACAAATGATGGTTCAAAAATGGCTCTGAGCACTATGTGATTTAACTTCTGAGGTCATCATTCCCTTAGAACTTAGGACTACTTAAACTTAACTTACCTAAGGACATCACACATATCCTTGCCCGAGGCAGGATTCGAACCTGCGACCGTAGCGGTCGCGCGGTTCCAGACTGAAGCGCCTAGAACCGCTCGAACAAATTATGAAAATGTCAGAAAAACTGTATGATCTATTCAAGGGATAGAGCTTCACAAATTAAGCAAGTCAGTAACGCATTGGTCCTCCATTATGCAGGCAGGTATTCGGCTTGGATTGATTGACAGAGATGTTGAATGTCCTCCTGAGAGACAGCGTGCCTAATTCTGTCCAACTGGCGCGTTAGACAGCCAAAATGCCGAGATGGATGGATTGCCCAGGATGCCTTACCACGAAGGGCAACAAAACGAAATTTAGAATATCGTCGACGTACTGCTGTCCCACGGATGACAATTAAATAGATCTTACTGTGAATTGAAATGGCATCCCAGATCATCACTCTTAGTTGTCGGGACAAATGGTAGTCAAAGTCATGTTGATATGCCAGCGCTGTCCAGAGTGTCTACAACCAAGTCTTCTCTTATCCTTGGGGCTCAGTTGGAAGCGGGACTGATCACAGAAGACAATTCTACTCCATTCATTGAGATTCCAGGCTGCAGACGTGTCTCGAGACGCCCCTGACGGTGGTGCGATACCGACCTGACCGTCGCCCGCCATATCACGAGTGATGGTCTGAGATGCCACGTCATTTCATTTCATAGCAGGACCCCTTTGGTTGCCATCCAAGGCACCCGTACACCACAGCGGTAAGCGCACAATCTTCTACGCCTTGTTTCGTTGCCCTTTATGGCAATCCATCCTGGGATTACATTCCAACATCAAAATGCCCGTGCGCACACGGCGGGAGTTTCTACTGCTTGTCATCGTGCTTGCCAAATCTTACCTTGGCCAGCACGGGCGCCGGATCTCTCCCCAATTGAGAACGTTTAGAGTATTGTGGGCAGGGTCCTCCAACCATGTCGGGATGTTTGCGATCTACACTGGATGTTTGCGGTCTACACGCGCCAACTGGACCAACGCCAAGCCAAATAACTGCTTGCATAACGGTCAGACGTGAACGAACGCGTTACTGACTTGCTCAATTTGAGAAGCTTTTTCTCGTGAATAAATTTGCCAGCTTACCTGAAATCGTTATCATTTGTTTGTCGGTGCATGTACTTTTTTTAAGGGGTATATGCCCGTACGTCGTTCTTTAACGGTAGCTTCGGGGATACCCAGAAGAATGTCATACGTCTTTTACTGTTAACAATATATACATATAAACTGGTTTGATGAACAACGTCGAGAAATTGTGGACGTGCTCGCCAATGACGCTGTTACATATAGGAAAGTCGCAACGGAAGAAAATCGTATATTACGATCAACGCTCAAGTCAGGGACTGTCAGTCTGCCACCATCATAAATAAATACAATGTAAGCCACTAAAAAGCGAATATCTATTACTGTTCGATTACATGATTAAAGAGATCTATTACTGTTCGATTACATGATTAAAGAGATCACTACAAACAGTAAAAAAGCGTAGACATTCAGGAGTATACGTCTGGAACAACCTAGAGTGGAACAACCAACAAAATAAGTTGTAGGAAATGCAAATGCCACACAGAAATTCTCTGGAATGATGGTACGGCAATGGAGTTCATCCTTGAAAGCTGCAGCTTACAAAATCCAGTACTGACCGATTCTTAAGTGCTGCTCCATAATTTGAGCGCTTTACCGGGAAGTATTACTAGAGGAGACAGAGAATCTCCAAACGAGAGCAGTGAATTTTTTCATGGGTTCTTTTAGTAAGCGCGAGAACATAACGAAGATGTTCATCAAACTCCACTGACTTCAGCACAGACTTTGTGCGTCAGAGACAGGTCTACTGATGAAATTGCGAGGTTCGAAGAAGAGTATCGAAATATATTACCTCGTCCCATGTGTAACTAGTGAAATGCAGAAAATCAGAGAAACTGGAGTTCATACCAAGGTTTACGACAGTCGTTCTTCCCGAGCACTAGTCGAAAATGGCAAATAACGGTGGTACCCGAAATAGCCTGTGCTACAACCGTAAGGTGGCTTTCAATATCTAAATCTAGATGAAAAGATATACATAAAAATGTATACATCTGCAGTATTTACTTAAAACTTTGCACGGCTATCATAATTCCGTCAATCAGCCTGCCACACCAAGGTAAGACATTTCTCCCTCTCCAGTCTGAATTACGGCCTTGCCGCAGTGGTAACACAGGTTCCCGTCAAATCACCGAAGTTATGCACCGTCGGGCAGGGCTAGCACTAGGATAAATGACCATCCGGTCTGCCGAGCGCTGTTGGCAAGCGGGGTGCACTCAGCCCTTGTGAGGCAAACTGAGGAGCTACTTGATTGAGAAGTAGCGGCGCCGGTCTCGTAAACTGACATACGGCCGCGAGAGCGGTGTGCCTGTGGCCTGATGATGACACGGCGGCCGGTTGGTACCGTTGGGCCTTCATGGCCTGTTCCGGTGGGTTTATTAGTGTGAATTACGAGTCAAAACAAAACACCTGATGAAAATGTCGAGTTGTGGCGTCGAAAGATCCTGTTGTGAACACGCGGACCACCAGCAGAACATCCGATCTCAACGACATGGCAACGAATCGCCGGGAAAGATAACATATTACAAAATCATCTGTGACCATAAGTACCACCACTGTAATAGCCTTAGGACAAATCTTAAAAGAACGAAGTTGACTAATGTGCATGTGAATAGGTGCTAAGCGAAAAGAAAAGAATGACACTCGTTTTGAACGATGAAGATGACGCCGTACAACGTACAAAAAAATTCTGAAATTTTCAACTGTATGAAGTACCAGGCCATTGCTGCATCCATTAATCCGTAGTCGCTTCTTCATATAACTGCACAGCTCTTTTTGCATTCATATAGGCGCACTAAATGGACTACGACTACGTGTTCAAACTGCACATTGAGCATGGAGTTGTCTCATTGTGAAATTGCGCCTGATAGTTGGCTGGAAGTGAGAAGATCGTGTTATGCCTCGTGTAAGGAGGACAAACGTCTATCAGTATGTGCTGGAATTCGACAGCCGCAATATCGTGGCCTATTGAGACAGCTGTTTACTGTCCAATGATACTGCTACTCAGGTTGGTCCAGATACCACGACAGTCATCCGAAAATGGAGTCATTGAGTTCAGATGCGCCACATTCAACGTCATGAAGCATCTTAACGGTCCCACATGACTAGCGCCCAATAGGAGATACATACTGTTGACTCGACTACCCGAGATTGTACAGGCACGTGACGTACCACAACATTGTGACGATGTCTGAAACACTATGGACTGTCCGAACAGCGTCTTTTCAGACAAATCCTGGTTCTACATACAGCGTTACGATGTACATATCCCTGCATGGAGAACAAATATCTCCAGATTGTATTCTTTATCACCATGTAGATGCAGTACCTGACGTCATGGTACAGGTGCCATTGGGTAGACAACACATTCACCTGGTTCACATACTTGGTAATTTGGACAACAGAAGTTACATATCTGACGTGTTAACGCCAGTGGGTGTGCGCTGTCTTCGAAATCTCTATGATGTTATATTTCAATAAGATAATGCAAGACTGCATTTCGCCCATGCTGTTCTGAGCTAGCTCAATACGGAGGGTATTCGACTGTTACCTTTTCAGAACGTTCTCTTGACCTCTCATTCACTGAAAACAACTTTTCCTGCGTATACCAAGAGACTGGTTCGCCACCACTCGCCAATTCTCTAATGAACTCTGGCAAAGAATTGAATCAGCATCGAATGGCGTAGCCATATCTGTCATCCTAGTTTAGTCTGACTCAATGACTATCTGACAGTCATTGATCCCTACAAATTTAACCATGCATTCATCCTATTATACAGGGTTATTCGTACGTCTGGGGTTTCAGAAGATGACTGTGCAAAAAAGGCAAGAATACAGAAAAGGCACACTTCAGTGACATGGGTATCTCTCAAAGTTTTAAACTCTCATTACAGATGCTCAATATGGTAACCGTTTGAGATGCAGCAAATGTCGACAGACATGTGGAATTCATACACACAAATTGTGTGGGATGGTACGTCAACAGCCTACTTTGCAAATCTGTTCATTGGGTTGTAATACAGCGCATGTTTTCTGACACACCAGCCCCTTAGTCCAATGTTGGCATGGCGCTTATTACGAATCAAAACTTGGAGAGATACTCTATGGACTGACATCTGCCATTTTTCTGCATATCTTGTAATTTCTGTACAGTCAGCTTATGAAACCCTACAGATACTTTTGAATAACCCTGTACTTTATATGTAGAATAGGTAAATGTATTTGCTATTTGTCCTTGCATTGTAGTTTTAATGGTCAGCTATGCATACATAGAGTGTGATTCAGCTGCCCCCACACCTGCGTTATATGCGACCTGCAAGACATTCTAATATCACATGTAAGATTACCATTTCTGTCACTTGCTGTGCACACACTATTAGTGCTACAGAAAAAAGAACAGGACTCTTTTTTAGGAAATTTAATGTAGTTAAATTTTGTACCGGGGTACGTTCTCACTAGAGGCTTTAGTTTCAGAATTATTCAAGAAAAACGTACAAAAGTGAACTTCAAACACTTTTTTTTTTCAATAACTTGAACACCATGGTCTCCAGTGAAAACGTATCACAGTACAAGATTTAACTACATTAAATTTCCCACAAAAAAATCATGGACTTTTTTCTGTAGGAAAAATAATTTGCGCATAGCGAGGGAGTGTGTATGAAAAACCCACATGTAGTTTTCGAAGGCGTTGCGGGTTGCATAAAAGCGACCGTTAGGGGCAGCTGACTCAACCTGTACAACGCTCGAGCAGTTGAGGCGCTAAGCCGTGCTTGTGTCTGTTCCGGCAGGACGTGATCATGAACTTCATCGGGCTTTTCGTGTGGATGGCGGTGGGCGCGATCGCGATCCACTACTGGATGGGCTACCAGAGCGAGTACAAGTACATCCACATGAGCACCGAGAAGCAGAAGGGGCTGGCGGTGGGCGCGCTCTGCGTGCTCTCGGGCACCGCCTATCTGCTCGACACCGTCGTCTCCTTCCTCTCCTATGCCGCCGCCAAGAACAAGTACTGAGCCAGCCTGTCCACTTCCTCACAGGCTCAGCACCATCACTGCTGGGTTCGCCGCGGGAGTTGTTAAACTCTCGGGTTTCTTCTGCGAGCTCGGGTGTTACAATAAAGTGAAATGTCCTGTGATCATCGCTCACGCGACTGACTCTCGTTTACCATCTTGGTTGGCAAGCACAGTTCGTACGGTTTACAATAAGAACTCAGAGAATTCAATCGCTCATCTCTTCAAGACAGAAGTAACTTATGCAAGCCATTTCATCTTCCACAAATGAGTAATTTCAATTTTTTTTAGCATTACTGATACCTGCTTCTTTGTGTCATTTTTATGTAGAAATGTAACTGTTATGTAGATATAGTACGTGTAAAGTAAAATACCAGAATATTTTATAAATAAAGTGACGTACCTCCAAAATTTTAATAACTTGCTGGCCATCCTTATCCGCAATAAGCAGATCTTTCAGGTGTGTCGAAAGAAACTGAAGATTACTCTACTTTTTGTGTTGGACAATTTTTTGCAGCCTTTATCCTGTCTTGTAGGAATCGGTCATTTCCGTGGTGGCCAGTGAACGCTACCCCAAAATATCTCTGGCAGTATTTCCACCTCGACACTCCTACCACAAAACACCACGAAGGAAATTAAGCAGGAGTGAGCTGTTCATACGGATTTTCGGGATTCATTTGAAAAAAAGTTGATCATAGTCGTCCTAGACAGATAGTGGTGAAGGATGGGAAAAGAAATTAATCACACGTATAATCACCAAACGTGACTCATCTTCACGTAGTGTGTCTGCATTGCTCCCAGTGTGTTCCACGAATTTTTCTAATCATGCTGTTTCCGTTACGGCTTATACAACTGTTCAGCAATAACATTCAGTGTGTGTGTGTGTGTGTGTGTGTGTGTGTGTGTGTGAGTGTTTTACTTTGGCAGGCACTTTTTCTACGCACTGGACCAGCGACGGCGTGCTGAGTGGGCCGTCTTCAATAGAGAGGCACATTCAGAACGTGAACCTAAGGAACTGTGACAGGCACCATTCTCGAAGTTACCGAGTTCGCTAATAGACTATTAACCGTAGCTCAGTAGTGTGCGACTGTTTTTTGATCTACAGCTGTTACAATGTGACGAGGGTAATGTTATTCTTGCGCTCCGCTGCAGAACGTTGGGTACGAGATCTCGTACAATAGAATCAAAACTGATGCTGCAAATCTGTTCTGTTACGAGTGTTCCCGTTCAAAGTAGAGCACATTCGAGTCCAAGCAACCGTGCATTTGTTCCTTTCCCCGCTCAAAACAAGGTCAGTGATTATGTCAAGCGTAGTCACTGAAGAGCCATCAGCCTATATGAAAATTCGACAGTAAGGAGTAATATATCTCGGACTGCACAGGCACCATGTGTGGGAATAATGTTACATTACGCTTCTGGGGAACCAGTGGATGCAAGGAGGTTGTACGGACTGAAGGTCTGGTAGCGGACTAAGTAGTTTGGCCCGAAGTACGAGATGATTACTATTTTGTTGTAATGGCTTTAACTGACACAGCTACTTCCACGGTGATGTCCGAATTGTAGCACTACAGCAGGTGGACTTGTAAACACATGCCAGGCACATTGCCCTGGTTGGCAGCAATGGAAGTCATCCCAGCAGAGACAAAAGACAGGTCGAGCCAACTGCAGTTGTCCACTGTGTGCGTGTGTGTGTGTGTGTGTGTGTGTGTGTGTGTGTGTGTGTTTGTGTGTGTGTGTGTGTATGTGTGTGTAATCACGCTGCATCTGGATAGTTTATCTATATCTAACGACATGCTTTAATGTCGTCTGAAATTAATACATCAGTTGTTCCTTTAGCTTAGTCCAAGGGCCCCAAAAATAAAACGCAAAATAGAACGCAATAGTAGCATCAGTTTGTACAATTAAACCATTACACTACTGCCGTGAATCAGCACTTCATCCAAACATTTCAAACCAGTAGTTATGACGAAATCCTATTTACGAACTGCAGAAAACAAAAACACAAAAGATCACATTCTAGTTAAAGTGCACTCAACACACGTAAACTCTTCTAACAGCGTAGAATGTAAACTTGCGGCACTTGGAGGAAATGAAAAGACCAGGAGGGAACATAATTTGCAGATACACATTGAACCTTCAGTAAGCATCATGCAAAGAGATAATGACTGGTAAACAAAAAAGGAAAGGTGTAATTGCATACGAGCAGCTGATTATCGCAAGCTCCATCCTCAAAAACAACACAAACCTTTGCAGTCTTTCTGCCAAGCCATAATAGAAGATAGACGTCTATCTGTAACTGTTGTTGGAAAACATTTACAAAATATACAATACAGTAAGACTATCTAAGCCGAGCAGTGAGAGTAGGGTACCGCACATGTGGCCAACATGAAACAGAAATAGGCACATGATGCTAGTATAACACTGTTAGTACATTTTGCTCGAAGATGTAAACTTTCTTATTCCACGTGACCACTTTCTTTTTACATATTTATTTATTATTGGTAGAAGCAGTGCTGAACTGTTGCTGCTACAAATGAAATTCGCAATTCATCGAGGCAGGAAAAGTTACTTTCTATAGGTAGATAAATCCCACAAAGCTCTATAATCACACTAATAAGAGACGTTTTGTGTGGTTATTCATAGCGAGGCACAGTGCAATTCAGGCATCATATCTTCGCGTTGATTTATGTTACTATATGGCCACGTATAAGAAGAGTCGTCGAACATACGCACAAAACTACAGGCCCTTATATCTGATGTCGGTCTCTTGTAGAATTTTGGAAAGTGTTTTACAATCGCGTACTATGACATTTGTGGAGACCGAAAATGTCCTCTGTGGGAATCATTACGGGTTCCGAAAACAACTGTAATATGAAATCCAGCTCGCTCCGTTCGTACACGAGACCCAGAAAGTAGTCAGTAACGGCACCCAGGGGGCCGCGGAAGGCATCCGATACAGTTCCCAACTGCCGCCTAGTGAACAAAATACGGGAGTGCAGAATATCAGACCAGCGATGTGATTGGATTGAAGAGTTTTAGCAAACAGAATAAAGCATGTCAGTCTCAAGGAAGAGAGGAGTTAAGACGTAAAAATAACTTCGGGCGTACCCAAAGGGAGTATTATAGGACCATTACTTTTCACAATGTATGAATATATATAAATGATTTAGTAGATAATGTCGAAAGTTCCTTGAGACTTCCCGCGGATGATGCTGTCGCATACAGAAAAGTAGCAACGCTAGAACACTGTAGCGAAATGCAGGAAACCAGAAGACGATTGACCCTTGGTACATGGAGTGGCCATTGACTCTTAACATACACAAAGGTAACGTACTGCGAGTACATTAACAAAAAGACCCGTTGTTGTACGACCACACGTTTGCACATCAATCACTAGAAGCAGTTATTTCAATAAAGTATCTATGAGTATGGGTACGGAGCGATTTGAAATGGAACGACTACAAAGAATTAACCGCGAGTAACACAGATGTCAGACCGAAATTCTTCGAAAGAATCCTCTGTAAATGTAGTCCACCCGCAATGTAGGTAGCTTAAGAAAACCCTTGTTCGATCAGTACTTGCACACTGCTCGTGAGTTTGGAATCTGTACTTTTATAGGACTGATAGACGAAATACAGAAGATCCAAAGCAGCGCAGAGGTTTCGTTACGGGTTCATTTATTAAGCGCGAAATCGTCTCGAAGACGCTCAGCCTAACGCCAGCAGCAAACGCTACTTGAGAGACGTTCTGCATCACCTTATGGCCTACTGTTAAAATTCCGAGAGCGTACGTTCCTAGAAGCGTCAACCAACATATTGCGCGCTCCTATGTATATCTCGCGAAACGTCCATGGCGGTAAAATTGGAGAAATTCGAGCTCACATGAAGGCCTACCAGCTATAGCTCTTCCCGCAAACCATTCGCGACTAAAACAGGAAAACAGAGCAAGACAGCGGTAAACAAGGTGCGCTCCGCCACACACCGAAAGCTTGTTTTCGGAGTATAAATGTAGATGTAGCAGGCAAGTGCTAGGCAAATTCTGTAGTGCGCCACCAGTCAGTTTGCTGAATGTATACATATTTCGAGCAATTTTCGCTTGCACATAACATTTATATCTGACAATCCCAGTCAAAAGTCCAGATTATACAGATCTCCACAACATTGTTCTTGTTTTGAAGTAGTCACAATACTAAACAACAGTACCTATATCGATGGTTTCCCTAAAGATGTAGGAAGATTAAACGTATCAAAATAAATAGCAAGCAAGAAACGTAAGAATTTGCTCGGCGTCGTATTTCCAAATTCGATGTTTTTCGCGTAACTTTCACTTTGGCGTAGTAGGAAGCAATTTTACAATGCCATCGCAGAATACTTTATTAAAAAAAATCAGCGCAAATACGATCAAGCGTAATACAAAAACTAAAAACAGCCATGTCGATCCCTTCTTTTTCTGTAACGAAATATTATCGACACTTAACCTTTAAGACTTGTCGCAAACAAGCGAAATACCTTTGCATTTACCTCCGAAAATCTTTAAGCCAAAGTCATTGCAAAAGACGGATGCAAATTACTGAGGTATGAAAGGCATACACGATAGTTTTGAGGGATGTAATGATGTTAAAAATGTGCAGGTCGGTTACGGGCAATTCGTGTGCCTCATTATAATCACGTACTGTTGTAGTTGTATGTTGACTACAAAAATTTGCATTCTGTGCATCTGAATACCCATTCCATAGACATACCTACTCTTTGAGTTCGTATAATAATCGATGCTACCAAACAGTTGAGAGTGTAACCGAGCTGGTGAATTAATTCGAAGATCTGCAGTGTTCTTATACGTGTGTTGACATCACTCTTCTGTCCTTTTGACATTCAACAAATTATTTAATCTCACAAGTAAGCCAGGAGCTTGCGAACTCTACGTGCAGTTAATCTTAATTCACTGAACAGCAGCTTGCTGTTCTTCAAAAAATGTAAAATAAAGGGCCGGCCGGTGTGGTCGTGCGGTTAAAGGCGCTTCAGTCTGGAACCGCGTGACCGCTACGGTCGCAGGTTCGAATCCTGCCTCGGGCATGGATGTGTGTGATGTCCTTAGGTTAGGTAGGTTTAATTAGTTCTAAGTTCTAGGCGACTGATGACCTCAGAAGTTAAATCGCATAGTGCTCAGAGCCATTTTTTGTAAAATAAAGGTCCCAGGTTCGCATCCTGCCTCGGGCATGGATGTGTGTGATGTCCTTAGGTTAGTTAGGTTTAAGTAGTTCTAAGTTCTAGGGGACTGATGACCTCAGAAGTTAAGTCCCATAGTGCTCAGAGCCATTTGAACAAAATTTGTAAAATAAAAATGCTATGCTCTTAACTAAACCCATCACAGAAGGTAATTTCACTGAGGTTTATGATGAAAAACAAACAACACCAATCCCAGATGTCGATAAATTACTTTTTATATGACAAAATATTTAAGACATACTAATTATCTCTGTTGCCTGGTTATTTTGATGCAATTATTGTCTTCGCCACGTTAGTGGCGCTTAAATGTGGGAATGATAACTCGAAAGCACCATGCCTACTGACATATCTTTGCGAGTACTCAGCATATGGCGAGCGTCCAAACATCGAAATATTTCTAAAGGCAAAATCGGTCACGTTTAGTATGAAGTCAATGGCTAGAAAACACAGTATATTTCAACAGTTTACAGGCAAGGTTTCGTTGGTTCATAGCTGAAGCTTCATATACAGTAGTTGGTTAGTCATCAACGCGAGACTTGCAGTACACGAAGGTACACGAAGCTAGGTATATAATTGGATCGAACAAGAGGTGAACGAGTAAGCTTTTGTCGACCGTCTCAGTCTAGCGTTGTATTGTCGTTAGGGATAATGGGTTACCCAAGAGGTCGGCTACCACGTACTTTTTAATACAGCAATGTTATCTAGGTTCAAAGACGACAGCTGTTGTACTTCGAGCTCTCGTCTTCTTGCAGTCTGCAGGAGACCGTTAAAGATAAGGCAGTTACAAATGAAGCCTAATAAGATTTCCGCTGGTCAATATGTCTTCTTGTTACCGTGTTTCATGCTTCCCTGGAGCCTTCTTTCTTCTCTTAGACATTCTATCGTTCTAAGGCAGTGGTCCCATCCTGGGTAATTACACCCTAAGGCGTAAAATGAAATTTTCACAGGAGTAAAAACAAAAACATTAGACTCTGTTTCAGTCACTAAACTAAAGCATTTTTCAAGGTCGTGCTATTATCATTATTTTGTAAGATTGTAATATGGATTACATAAGTTGCAATTTTTTTTCAAATACAACTAACATGTGTACTAGCATTAAGGCGTGACACACAGTGTGATGGAATTACACCTTATGAAATGAATGTATGAAGATCTTGTTCCTCGCATAATCCACCAACTAGACATATACTTAATACTTTGTACCATGCATCTATGGCAGTGAAATTGAGACATACACACTAAATACGCTTAAATATTTCATGCAAATGTCTTCTCCGAGTTGCAGATAGTTTCCTCAAAGAACCAGAAATTTATTCATATTCACTTCGCATTAGATACACGAACTAATCGTCAGCACAACATAACAATAACTATGTCATGGCTATTTCATTGCTGTAGAGCCTACACAGTATTATATTATTATTGTTATCATCATTATTAGTGGTAGTAGTCATAGTCTTCTAGTTTTGCAGCCCAGAAGCAAGGAGTGCAGGAATCTAAAGATAAACGAACAGTAATTATACTACGCACTTTATAACTTAAGTGATGTTAAACTAAAGTGGAGGGTGTGGGTGAAGCAAGTGTCATTAGGGAGAGGAGTGTTTCAAAGGAAGCATGTTTCGTAACAAGTGTCTACTCTCACTGCACACACGATGCACTGAGAGTTGGTTCATTGTTCTGTAAAAGTAAGCCTTACAGCAGTAATCAGTATCAATGGTGTCATTGACTCATTAGTTGGTGGATTAATAAAACACATATAAAAAGTAAACACCATTTACCTTCCGTCATTTAAAAATAAAAGTGTTCAAAGGATTTTTTTTTTTCATTCTACAGTTTAGAAGGCACTAATGTTAATGATGTCAGAGTGGGGTTATTAACCAATATCTGATTGTTCTCAAGGATAATGGCCTCATAGAATTTGAGCAACACTTTTCTAAGAGGACTTTTATTACACCCGCAGACATGAGGCAGATTCAACATTCTGCTTTGTTGAATAAACTTAAAAGATCAATATATAAGAATCTGCACAGCCAGTTACATCTACGTAATGCTAGTTTCATGCAACAGTTATCTGCATTGCAGCTGGTTTTCGACTTTTTAAGTCAGCTGCGCTATTTCGGGAATTACCTTAACGAACATTCTGTCTCTTCAATGAGAATACATCCCACAAAAACGAAATCGAAATCTGCTTCCACTACTCAATATGAGCGTGATATCGGCGTTATTACTTCGACGTGTTACCGCAACGTCACACATGGTGGGTCCGTCTACAGCCAGAGATAAGCACGCGTCACTCCACAGTGGCCAACGTGAAACCCAGTCCTTCAACCAAAGTTGAAATGAAATGGCTCTCCCGTATACCTCCGCATGCACTCCAATAAAGATGATCTCGTTTACATCATCACTAGGTCAAAATACGGCGGAAGGCGAAAATCTGCCCCACTGTCTGAAATACACGTTCCTCAAATTTACGAGAGCCATACTGTCAGCCATGAGCAACCCACTGTTAAAAACCCAATTCCAAAAATGCAACGAAAACGATTGGAGGATCGTAATCTACAACTTTACACCACATTTTGCCATATTACGAGGTCATTAACGTCTAACTCGTGACCACAGGTAGTGCTTCCAAAATGGCCGATATCAATGTTTCGTTTCGACGGCCCGCATCTCGTGGTCGTGCGGTAGCGTTCTCGCTTCCCACGCCCGGGTTCCCGGGTTCGATTCCCGGCGGGGTCAGGGATTTTCTCTGCCTCGAGATGGCTGGGTGTTGTGTGCTGTCCTTAGGTTAGTTAGGTTTAAGTAATTCTAAGTTCTAGGGGACTGATGACCTAAGATGTTAAGTCCCATAGTGCTCAGAGCCATTTGAACCTTTTTTTTTTTTTCGTTTCGACGGCGTGCAATAATTGAATTCCTTCTAAAAGGTAGAAAATGGCCTGCTGAAATACACCTCCGCCTTCAACGTGCCTATGGAGATGTCTGCATCGATGCCAACAGCATTACGAGATGTGTGAAACATTTCAAAGATGGATACACGAGGTATCCATGATAAGCCTCGTAGTAGTCGCCATCTGAGTCCATAGAACGCTTCAAGGAAAGAATCTGGTTGGTTTTCTTGAACCTGAAAGACAACCATAAATGGTGCCTGCTATATCCAGGCACTTTCTAAGCTCCGTCATGCACTGTGCGATAAACTCCATGGGAAAGAGATCATCCTGCAACTGTGAAGAAGCTCAGGGCATTTAGGTGGGTAACTCTGCCACATCCTCCCTGTAGTTCCAACTTGGTGCCCTTCGACTAGCATCTTCTCGGTTCTCTTAAAGAAGAGATGCGACGCCAGGACTACAAGGCCATGGGGGACGTTTGGCAAGCACTGCGTCAGTATCGGTGGGAAAAATGTGTGCAACGGCACGGAGACTATGTTAAAAAGTGACAGACAGTATGTAGATTAAAATAATGTACTTCTTTAGTCTAAAAAATTAAAATCAAAAATTTTAAAAATTGTTGACCATTACTTTTAGTATGGCCAACGTACGTCAATCTTTCTGTAGGAGGTCGGTCGCTTTTCGTTGGATATCTTCCCTTACAGCTCACAGTGCATTTCCGAAACACATTTATACGGGCAACACTGCTAGACTGCAACCACAGCAGCATGTGTCTGAATTTATTTGACCTCTTCCTTCTGGCAGACTTAATGAGAAATGTAAACAACCTCACTCGTGATCCTTCTGCTGACTGCTACCATTCCTAAAGATTCCTCTTCAGAACGAAGGCAACCATATCGTACATCAACAAGTCGAAAGATATTAACCTAAAATTCATCTATAGGTGACAAAAAAAGTCAAGACCAAGAACAAGCTGGGTGTTGTGTGATGTCCTTAAGTTATTTAGGTTTAAGTAGTTCTAAGTTCTAGGGTACTGATGACCATAGATGTTAAGTTCCATAGTGCTCAGAGCCATTTTTGAACAAAGAACAAGAAGAGGAAACGTTACGAACTGACAGAGCTCATGTGATTTTATTTCAGTGATTACAAAACTGAATCACATTTGCATTGAGGCTGACAGTATGAGCCCACGTATCACTACGACGTTACACCCTTTCTGGTCTGGATACATGAAGTGATTCGGTTGGGAAGAGTTTCATAGAACCATTGTATCCTCTCCTGAGGCAGGCTGGCCTACAACTATTTTAAACGGTCCTTGACATCCTGGGTAAAGGGACAGAGACAAAGCTGGTTCCTCACGTTTTCTATCTGAAACACACCTGGAGATCTCGCAGGACACAGTAGTAGCTCTACATTTCGCAGGCAGTTCATAGAGCCACATGTCGTATGTGAACGAACAGTGTCGTGCTGAAAATTGGCGCCACGATACTGTCGCATCAGTCCGTGACGTGCCATAGTGTCATCAGAGTTCGTTCCCAGCTGTGACCCGAAGTCATACCCGATGGCTCCTCACTCAATGTCCAAAGGAGTAACACTTCCGTGCCTATCCAAAGCAGTGGAGGAATGGGAACACTCTCCCGATCGCCTTCAATGGTCATACTTGGTAGTGCAAACCAGCGATTCACAGCCGAATATGAGGTCATTCATCAACAGTCCATGCTTCTCGGACACATCAACTCTAGAGACTCAGCCGTTTGTGTTGTGATAACGGCAGCCTATGCAAGGGACGGTGATTTTCTAGTCTGGTTCCTGCCCCTCACAAACCTTGATATTGCAAGACTCGACCTGTCGGCTAAACGGAGTCTCTTTCAAACGCTGTCTCACACGAGTACACGGCATCTCCGTGTCCTTCACAGTGATCGTGTAACATCTGCCATTGTTATTGCCCCGTATATATCCCACCTGGCCTGCGGACAGCACTACACACGAACAGCAGTAACGCTCTCTGGTGGGCGTTCACTTGTCACAGAGAACTGCAACTGTTATCGTTCAAATACCCGCCGATAGTGTGGACACGTACGTTGACAATGGCTATGTCTTCTGGTTGCTTCACCTGCGAGATCGCTTCTACATAAATATTTTTCTTTTTCTCCTACATAAGAGAGGCAACGGCCTTGCCGCAGTGGATACATCGGTTCCCATCAGATCACCGACGTTAAGCGCTGTCGGGCGTGACCGGTACTTGGATGGGCGACCATCCGGGCCGCCATGCGCTGTTGCCATTTTTCGGGGCGCACTCAGCCTCGTGATGCCAATTGAGGAGCTACTCGACCTAATAGTAGCGGCTCTGGTCAAAGAAGCCCATCATTACGACCGGGAGAGCGGTGTGCTGACCACACGCCCCTCCTATCCGCATCCTCATCTGAGGATGACAAGGCGGTCGGATGGTCCCGTTGGGCCACTTACGGCCTGAAGATGGAGTGCTACATTCGAGAAGGAAGGTTTTAATCTGCATATTGGTTCAAAAGAAAAATTCTTGTTACACTTTGAATGTAAATGTGATTCCGTTTATTTTCAGTTATTTTCTACTGTTATCTTTTCTGTGGTCAAATATGTATGTCAATAAGTTGTGCCTACGCCGTTTCGTATGAAGACGGCGAGTGATGGTGCAATTTCTGAAACTGTAGCTAGTACGGCGTCTCCTCTTTCGAAATACCAGGTGATCAGAAAGTCAGTATAAATTTGAAAACTTAATAATCCACGGAATAATGTATATAGAGAGGTAAAAATTGACACACATGCTTGGAATGACATGGGGTTTTATTAGAACCACCCCATATTGCTAGATGCGTGAAACATCTCTTGCGCGCGTCGTTTGGTGATGATCGTGTGCTCAGCCGCCACTTTCGCCATGCTTGGCCTCCCAGGTCCCCAGACCTTAGTGCGTGCGATTATTGGCTTTGGGGTTACCTGAAGTCGCAAGTGTATCGTGATTGACAGACATCTCTAGGGATGCTGAAAGACAACATCCGACGCCATTGCCTCACCATAACTCTGGACATGCTTTACAGTGCTGTTCACAACATTATTCCGCAACTACAGCTATTGTTGAGGAATGATGGTGGACATATTGAGCATTTCCTGTAAAGAACATCATCTTTGCTTTGTCTTACTTTGTTATGCTAATTACTGCTATTCTGATCAGATGAAGCGCCATCTGTCGGACATTTTTTGAGCTTATGTATTTTTTGGTTCTAATAAAACCCCATGTCATTCAAAGCATGTGTGTCAATTTGTACCTCTCTATCTACATTATTCCGTGATTTATTCAGTTTTCAAATTTATACTGACTTTTTGATCACCTGGGATTACGTGATTTGTCGTCAATATTATTGAGGTGGGTAAGTGACTGACGGATTGCTGGAATATAACCACGTTCTGACGGGGTGTAAAGTAAACACTCACTGATACCACATTCACTGATAAAAGAAAGCACCTTCGAATTTTATTCGAAAAAATTAGCGACCCCTTACTAATTAGTAATCAAAACGATTGAGACGTACTACGCCCTCAGTTTGTCATTTTACAGGGGGATTCCGCGATATGGTACAAATTTTCAGGGATAATGATTCGGGAACGAGCGACTCGAAAGCTATTAGCGAAAATTTTTCCGATACCTCTGACAGTGGGATATATGTAGAAGTACTGTTGTTGATAAAACTGTATGGTAGACAACTTTCGGATTTGGTGCGCTAGTATGGACTAAACAAGAAAAATTTCCTAGTAAAAAAGGGCTCTAAAATGCATACTTTAAGAGCCATGAGCACTTGTTCAACTTCGCTACTGTGAAACGCATCTCTTCCGATGAACAAGTGCTCATAGCTCGTGAGGTACGCTGTTTTAGAGCCCTTGTTTAATAGACATTTTTCTTGTTCTGGTCCATACTACCACCTCTGAAAGCTGCCTACCTTACAACGTTAGCAACAACAGTACCGGTACGTTTATACGACTGTCAGAGGTGTCAGAATGATTTTCGCTTAAAGTTTTCGACTCGGTCGTTTCCGGACCCGGCTCCGTTACCTCAAATTCATACATTTTCCCTTCTCCATCATCCCTGAAAGTTTAAAACACCATCACGGAATTACCTCGTACATTCACCCCTCCAGAGTATTATTTACGTCAAGGACGCTTCTCTGAATAAGTGTAGCACACCTTAACCACGCCCTGCAACTCAAGCTCCAACAGCCTGCGTTCCCTTACTCCACATGCCACACCGGTAGTTTATTAGCTATAAATTTTCGAGCCTTTCGCAAATCCTGCCACAAAACAAGTTGACAAACTCCATTACTCTCTCTTTTCGGCTCTCTTTCAACCGGCTTCACCTCCACATTCCTCTGGTTTTATATTCATTTTCATTTTTCTGGACACAGTACTTACACAATAGAGTATTTGTGAGTACAGTAAACGCAAATAAAAAACGAAGAACCCAGAGGACATGGTCAGACGCTACCGCAACTACGTACACGTAGACACCATCGGCGGGTACGTAAATCATTAGAGATACAATTCTCTGTAAATTCATGAGCGTAGAGTTCATTAGCGTTTTTCGAATTTAGTTTTGTCACCACGCCTAGTGGCTGATATACAGGGCGATAAAAGCTTCCATGTCGAACGATTACTGTGAACGACAAGGACATGCTGCATATCGTATGAGACAGCGTTATCAGCACTTAACAGAGATTGAAAGGGACTTCATTGAGGGCATCCACTGACCCGCTAGTCGAACCGTAAAAATGTATGGGGCATTCTTAGGTGATACTGGCCCGATGTTCCGACTGCATGGGAAGGTGAAAGCAGGCATACTAGTCGTGAAGGTTACGGTCAACCATGTCTGACCACCATAAATGAATATTGCCATACTGTGCACCAATCACACAGTAAACCCCTTCACATCTGCGCCTGCCATCCGAGAACATGTAATGGGCTCCCTGCAATGTTCTGTGTTATCCCGTGCTACTGGTCGGAGACTAACAGCAACCGGACTAGGGAATCACCGTCCCAGGCGTAGGCTGAGGTTAACAGCGTAACACAAACGGCTGCGTTTGGAATGATGCCGCGACAGGGAGGCATGGACTGCTGATAAATGGCGTCACAATGTGTTCAGCAATGAAATGCGGCTCAGCATTTCCTGGATGACCGTCGTCCGCGAGTACGGCGTAACCTGGGGAGAGGTTCCATTCTTCCATCGTCTGAAGAGGCGCGTCAGTGTTACGGCTGGTGTCATGATGTGGGTACCCACTAGGGGGGACCCAAGGGGTATGGCGTATGACTTCAAGTCACGGCTGGTAGCGATTGAAGGGACTCTGACGGCACAGCGTCATGTCACGGGCATCCTGCGTCCCCGTGTGTTGCCTCTCACGCACCAGTATTGTGGTGGCTTTTTTTTTTAGGATGACAGTGCTTGTCCACACATGTCACGTGTCTCTGTGAACTGTCTGCATGATACTGAGGTAGCCCCGTGGCGAAGGAGAGTCCCGGATCTGCCCCTGATACGACATGTGTGGGACCATCTCAGATGTCAACTCCTTCCCAGAGCCAGTGTGCAGGGCATCAAGGGCCAGTTACAGCACTTGTGGGGCAGCTTGCGTCAGCAGAGGATGCAACAGCTTAACGGCACTGTTCCCAACCGAATCAGTGCCTGCATCCAGGACAGAGGTGGTGCAGTGTCATACTGGTAAACGCGCTCATACTGCCAAGTTCTTTGTAAATTTGACTGGATTGTGTAATCAATGAAATAGCTCCACATACCATCTTAACCACTGAGCTTCATTATCTTTGTCAGGCAGTGTACACATTAGCTCAGGTACGATACACAGGGTGCGGAAAAACAATTTGATCAAAAGCATAAAACAGAAAGACAGCATCAAACGAAGGAATTTGAGTATAGTAACCAGAGGTCGCAGTTTCATATTTTCGCCGCTATTTGGACGTAACTTAAATAGACATATGGACGTCTTTACTCAAAATGAAAAGCAATTCACAGAAAATGTATACATAAAAAAAGTTTTTCGAACTAACTAATCGTCACTAAAAGGACAAGAAAAATATAAAGCGTTACATATAGTGTATCGCATCCAGCTGACGTACTACACAGCACACCGTTAGAAATGAAAACAGTCGCATTTCCTAAGAAAGTCAAAGTAAATAAAAAACGATCGTGCTCTTGTACACAGACTTGCCACCATTTAATTAACATGAGTATGTCGTAGCAAATGTTCAGGTTCATCACTGTTTTCACGGTTTCACAGAACGTACTGGCGACGCAGGGATTGGACGGATTGGGATGTTCTCTGAAATTCACCGCTAGTAGACTGGATCACATCTGCTGCTGCCATGATGCGAGCCACCACGTTCTGTTCATCCTCAACTGTTGTCCCATACACGCTGGCTTGCATGGTACCCCAGAGGAAAAAAACCCAGCGGTGTGGAGTCTGACGAACTTCGAGGTCTCCGCGTTGGTCCACCGTGTCCGATCCATCTGTCACCAAATATCCTGTCTAGGTGATCTCGGACAGCATGTGCAAAATGTAGAATTACGTCGTCACGTTGGGACCAAGGTTCTGCCTAACTACAAGCGGTACATCCTCCACGAATGCAGGCAACACACGTAACAAAAACACAAAGTACATCTGAGCGTGTCAACTCACAATTCCCGGCCATACGTTCACAGCGAATCGCTCTTGATGGCCTTGGGCGTACGCTGCAAATGGATTCTATACGGACCAAACGTGTCTGTTGTGTGAATTGTAAATGCCTTCACGGGCAAAGCGAGCCTCGTCTGTAAACAACACACGTTCAGGGAAAAGCGACTGTCGTCCTACTCGTTGCAGAAACCTGTCAACAAATTCCAGACGCGCATGGAAGCCTTCCGGACCAACAGCTTGTACCTCTTCCCGCTGGAAATCATGTAGCCCAATCTCATGAACGACATTCCAGACGTTGTACCTGAACGCGCCAAGTTCACGATCGGCTACTTGGCACTGGATCTGGCTCTTTGCGATGTAACACATCTTCGACAAAATCAACGGTACGAACAGTGCGTCTCTTTCCCGTATCATGCTTTATAGCCGCAAAGATCCTGCCACTCTCATACGTCTTTCAATTCACACAAAAGTATTTTTTTCTGAGGCGACCAGCGATGTGGATAATGTTCCTAATAAATCTTACGTGCTGCTCTTGCATTGTCGTCAACAGCGCCATAGGTCAAGTGCACGTCACTTACCTTATTCCATGTGCAACCATATTCTATGTTGCTGCTTCGGAACACTCACTCTCTCGTTGGTACTTACTCTAGTCGGGCTACTGTACCTACTGAATACGATGGAAGGGTATTTAAAACCAACGATCTGCAATGCACGCGAATCCGCCGACAGCGAGTAGAGTGCAGTTTGT
This sequence comes from Schistocerca cancellata, assembly GCF_023864275.1. Taxonomy (NCBI): domain Eukaryota; kingdom Metazoa; phylum Arthropoda; class Insecta; order Orthoptera; family Acrididae; genus Schistocerca; species Schistocerca cancellata. The sequence continues at coordinate 541,935,939 of NC_064627.1, forward strand.
TTAAGACTGCCAAACTCAAAGAAGTAGCATACTGGACGACCGTCACACAGCCGGAGTTGACGCTGATGCAGCGTCGTAAATGTGAACTACGAACCATAGTTCCTATACTCAAATTCCTAAGTTTGATGTTGTCTTTCTGCCCTACACTTCTGGTCGAATTGCTTTTTCACACCCTGCGTGACACAGAACACATAAATTAAAGAAAAAAATTTAAAAATGACGAATCAAAGAAAATACGATCATTGCATAGCCACAATGGTAGTGAATATCTGAGACTGTCCTCCCGTCCAACAAGCAGGACTATTCGAATAAAAGAAGCGACCTGTGGCGCATTATCTGTACAATAAATACCCTACCAGAAAGAAGTCGCAACACCAAAAATAATTAATGTATAGTAATGAAATTTTGGAAATACATTTGTCTAGGTAACATATTTGAGTGATTAACACCGCAAGACCACAGGTTAATGTAAACACGAGATTAGCCTTTGTATATGTGAAATGCTGATATACTAATAACCTATATAACGGGCAGAATGTTGAATGCAAGCATGCTAACGTGCATACATGGCGCTGTACAAGCGTCGGAGGTCAGTTTCTGGGATAAAATTCCACACCTGTTGCACTTGGTCGGCCAATACAGGGATGGTCAATGCTGTTTGCGGATTATGCTGCAGTTGTCGTCCGAGGACGTCCCATACGTGCACGACTGCAGACAGATCTGGTGATCGAGCAGGCCAAGGCAACATGTCGACACTCTGTAGAGTGTTATTACAACGGTATAATGACGAGCGTTATCCGGTTGGAAAATACCCCTGGAATGTTGTTATGAATGGCAGCAGAACAGCTCGAATCACCAGACTGACGTACAAATTTGCTGTTACGACGCGTGGGATAACCACAAGGGAGCTCCTGCCATCATACGAAATCGCACCCCAGACCGTAGCTCAAGGTCAAGGTCCAGTGGTGTCTAGCAAGCAGACAGGTTGGTTGCAGGCCCTTAATTGGCCTCCATCTAACCAACATACGGCCATCACTGGCACCGAACGGAACCAGCTTTTATCAGAAAACACAACAGACTTAGCTCTCGCTTGAGACAACCGAAGTCGCAAATGGCGGTGGTTTGAGGTCAGTGGAATGCTCGTACAGGCCCTATGGTTCGGAGCTGTCCTTGAAGTAACCGATTTGTCTCAGTTTGTTGTGTCACTGTGGTGTCGAATTGCTGGTGCAGATGCAGTACGAAGCGCCAGGGCCCTACGCCGAACACGTGGTCTTCCCTCTCGGTAGTGCCACGTGGGCGTCCGGAGCCTGATCTTGCGACCGTACACTCTCTTCATCACCGCTGCCAGCAATCATGTACGGTGTCTACGTTCCTGCCAAGTCTTTCTGCAGTATCGCAAAAGGAACATCCAGCTTCTCATAGCCCTATTACGCAACGTCATTCAAACTCAGTGAGGTGTTGATAATGGCGTCTTTGTCGCCTTAAAGGCGTTCTTGACTAACGTCAGCTCACCACGTCCAATCAAAAGGTAACCAACGCTGACGACCGTTACAGCGCGTATTTAAAGCAACTGCATGCTCATAGTGGCACAACTAGCGCCACTCTTATGCGATTGGCGCGAAATTTGAGTAGGCGTCATCTTTCAGATGTAGGAAGACGTCTACCAACTTTCGTTTATGTCGCACAACTCATTGTTGGGGCTGCGATTTTTTCCCGGTTGGTTTAGATCGGCCGTTGTGTCCCATACAGCCGTGGAGACGATGTCTGCATTTGCTAAATTTCCTAACCATTTTTCTTCCTCGCGTTAACGCGCCACCACGCTACGGCTTCAGCTTGCATGTGCTGCTAACAACCAGAAGGATGGTCCCCCGATACGCCCGTCGGTGAGTTTACCAGGCGCACTTCCGAATCGCGGGCCGGCTGCGCTAGAGGAGTCCGCTATCAGGCCGTTCGTCCGTTATCGGCGCTATCAGACGAGGCGAGCAGCGGGCGCGGCCGGCAGGTCCCAGGTGTCGCCATTGTGAGCCGAGGCAGCCGCGGACGCAGCCATGGACCTCTTCTTCATTGTGTCGGTCGTCATCAAGGTGCTCAAGCTGGTGAGTGTTCGCACCGTACCAAGCACGCCGCACGCGCCTCCTGTCTCACTTGCCGTCTGCGGCACCTCTGCTGTTTCTAGAGAATACGAGTAGTCTCCAGCACCCGGCACATTGTCTTACTTTATTTCACCCAGTCGCGAAAAGCCGACCAAACTTATTTCTTTAACGATCAAAACGTTTTCCGATTGCAAAGAGTTCCTTGTGTAACCATTAGCCATGTTGGTAACCAACTTTTCTGTGACTATGTTATAATAAAGGATATATGCGTGTACCACGACCAGTCTAAATGTTTAAGATTATTAATCTTATGAAATTAATTTATCAGCTACGCGTTTCCAGCCATTAGGCACTGCGGTCATCTTATCTTCATAATGTGATGCTTGTGCAAATATAACGTCTTAATCGTATATAAGGGACATATATGTATGTTCAAATATAACGTCTTAATCGTATATAAGGGACATATATGTATGTTGTTGTTAAGTATCAGAACAAAGTTTTGTGTTAGGCTCACATACAAAAAAAAACATTGTGGAAAGTTAACAGTGACTGCAAAATTTCAAAAAAAAAAATAGGGCTACACAAACGAGGCCTCATGCTCGACCACCGCAGCAACCAACGGACGTGCATGCAGAAGGCATATGCCATGGACATAATAAAGACCCTAGGAACTCAAGGAATTGCGACAGTCTAGTTATTGCTATAAGTAGTACAAATAATGTTTCAGTGATCTTGAAGAAAACGCCGCGTCATTATGAAAACCTAAAATAATTAAAATGCCAGAGTTTCGACTAAAATGCCAGAGTTTCGACTGACTTTACAGTGATCCTCTTCAGAGCGACTAGCTGCTGGACTCTGATGGTAGCGTTCGTTCCAACATATACAGGATGGTCAGAAAATGTCTGAAACGCTTGTCGTGATGTTGTAGGGTAGATTGTACTGAGACATAAATGTTAAGAAAAAAATTTCGATACGTTGCGCCGATTCCGAGTTATTTAGCATTGAAGTTAGCCAATAAGGTCGTTGAGCGAGCGAATTCAAGTTTCTGCTAACCAAACACAGCACTCGTTAGGTAACACCGCCCCTGGCAGGCCGCTTGAATGTGAGCACGCGACGCCCCGATTGGCTAAATTCAGTGCTTAATAACTCGGAAACGGTACAACGTATCGAATTTTTTCTTAACATTTATGTCACGGTGCAGACTGCCCTGCAACACCCCTACGAGCGTTTCAGACTTTTCCGACCACCCTGTATATATCTCGGTTACCAGATGGCTACCGACGTCACATTCTGGGATGCGATGGACAGTTCGAAGTAACGATTTGTGTGGAGGGATGCCTGTACGGTAGGATATTGTCCATGCTACTCTGGCAGTTGATGCGTAAGCAACAGCGAATCGACAGCTTTATCAGAATCAAGCAGTTAGTTGTCCTGAAGAGGCGTGCTGTAAATTAAGCCGAAACGTCGGCGTTGACACTGGCCGCGAAAACCTATGAACTTAAAATATTAACTGTTTTGCGACCCTTCATGCCTGATGATGAGCACTAGACACTTTAAGTGCGTCGCTAATAAATTGTTATAAGATTATACATTGGAATGGTTGCGTAAATACATTACATTGCTGGTTTCCGACATCGTAAGAATATATAGAGCAGGTAGTGGCCCTCAGCCTGTAGACATTTGAAAGAAAGTCATATTCCAGAACCAGAACCGTCAAGATCTGCAGATAAAATAAATCTTTATTAACTTGCGGATTTCGACCATACTCAGGCATCATAAAATTATTTACAGCGTGTCAAATTTCGTATTGTTGCGTCAAACAAAATAAAATCTACCTTGCGTCACTGCCGCCAGTAACAAAATGTTTTATACACTCAATAGCAAATGCACTACCGTGTTACAGGTATAGTTAATTAATCAAGGCAAACAGTCATAATCAGATTTCACATTTCTGAGTGGTGTGCACTCTGTACTGTGCACTGCATTTTACTATTGACGGTAGTGAGACGGGGTGGTTTTCATTTTATTTGACGCCACAGTAAAAACGTTGCGATACAGACTGCTGTAAGTACTTTTATGATACCTGAAGAGAATTAGATGGTCAAAACAGGTAGTTAATAAAGGCTTATTTTATCAGCAAGTCTATCCGGTTTTGAAATCTTATTCAAAAACTTATCAGAATTGATAATACTCTTCTTTAAGGATCTCCCTTTGCTGAAGAAGAAGAAAGGAAGGAAGATTGGCGTCTGACGACTCGTAGACGACAAACTTGTTAGGAACGCATTGTACAAGGAAGATTATGGAAATCAAATAGGTGCTTAGCAAAGTAAATAGCCCAGTATTTTGCTTAAGCAATTTACTAAAATTACGGAAAACTTAAAACTGGATGGTCAGACATTTATTTATTACACTGTAGCCTATTACCTATCATTTAAACAGGGACTGTATTCATTCTTACACAACTTACTACTATCATCAGCATTTTTTCTATATATTGGCAACTAGTTATACAATACACACCACGCTATTACATCCAATACAATATTACTTTCCATTACCATATCTATTTCTACTATCAATAGACGCCCGGGGTAGCCGCGCGGTCTTGGACGCTTTGACACGGTCCGCGCGGCTCCCCCCGTCGGCGGCTCGAGTCCTCCCTCGGGCATGGGGGTGTGTGTTGTCCTTAGCGTAAGTTAGTTTAAGTTAGATTAGTAGTATGTAGGCTTAGGGACCGATGACCTCAGCATTTTGGTCCCATAGGAACTTACCACCACCACTATCAATAAAAACCATACCCACTATCAAATATACGTCTACCAGTACTATTAGGACACCAATTCTTGTCTGCTGGATTCCATAATGCACTCCATTACATCCCGTCAGTAGGCACATCCTGCCGGATCCTTGGGACTGCAGAAAACGTTAAGGTTGCATGTGCCCCTTACCGTTGTCTGTCGGCTCCCTGTTTGCAGGGTACGTCTCACCTGTTCCGAGGGAGCATGGCTGGTGCAGGTGAAAGTGCAGCCACATACCGGCCCACATGACGCGGTTGTATTCCTCGGATGGCGAGACACGGCCCACAGCTGCGTATACACTGAGATGGTGGTGGTGGTGATGGTGGTGGTACGATCGCCGTGCACGCGCTGTTGGCTGTTCGCCTTTGGCAACTGTTGATTACAGCTGTCTTCGCTGCGTCTCTACGTAACACGCTACCCAAACCTTCCTTGACGTCTCTACGTAACACGCTACCCAAACCTTCCTTGAGTATTTTCGGCAGTATTGTCCAGAATCTGATATTCTATCTTACAACGCGGTATCTTGTTGATGTCCAGTCTTCCGTACGGATTCAGTTCCTGCCGATCTGCAACATCGGAATACAGCGGACATGCCGATATAGTATGTTCCGGCGAGCATTCACCACAGGCACTTTCGGAGGTTTTCCTTCGACCAGTTCGATGCCAATTGGTGGCGTAAGGCTCGTGACCGATCAAGAAATGTGAAGACCTCTTAATGGATTCAAGGACCTCATTCCCAGTCTGTTTTATACTTAGGGAAAAACCATGTGTTCGTCTCGCTGTTTGGCCATCAACTCATCGTTCCTGTTTGGCCATCAACTCATCGTTCCTGCCACAGGCGGAGGATCTGGTCACTGCTGCTTGCTTGTGGCCCGTATACCAATTACATTCAGCAGTTTACGATATTGCTCTTTCCTAAGCCAGTACAGAGCAGCTTTTTTCCTGTATCTGGAGATCAAGTGGACATTCCAACGCATCAGCAGACGCAGAAACAAAAGCTCCCGTCAGCCGAAGGAGTATTCCGCGTTGCGCCCTGTTGACTACCCGTGCTGGTGTTACGAGTAGGAGTCAGTCTGCCCTAACACTCGCGCAGTATCCCATGGCAGCACTTAGAATAGCGTATGATATGTTCTTATTGTCAGCACTGGTAGTTTACAATCGCAACTGGCTAGACTAATCATTTTGTTCGTGGTCAGACAGGGTCTGAATCTCGAATGTGTCTGCATTGCCTTAACCACTGCGCCAAATCGCTCGGTGATTAAAGTTGAAAGAGCGCCAGGAAAAAGACGATCGTAAAATTTATAGCTGGCGGAGAATACGCTAGTGATAATTAAAAAACCGCCATTTGCCACGTCTGACGCGTACCATGTTTTGTGGATAACGTCTACTCAATACTCCGGAAACAACCTGGCAGTGTATGGTGGAACTGGTACTATTAACTCATCTCCCTTTTCCCTGATCCACTCACTAATGGCGAGCGGGAAGAATGATTGTTGATAAGCCTCTGCATTCGCTCTAATTTCTCGAATTTTCTCGTCGCCGTCATTTCGTGAGATGTATGTGGGAAGAAGTAATGTGTTGACCGACTCTTCCTGGAAAGTACTTTCTCGAAATTTCAGTAGTAGCAGAGGAACGAGGTGAAATAAGATATTCAACTTTGGGAACAAAGTCATCACAGCACTGGTCGCTGCTACAGAATCGTAATCCGCAGACGACCAGTGCATGCCGTACCCCCGCTCCCGACCGTTCCTTACTTTGCTGGTACATACTAAAATCAATAAAATCAGTTACTGAGTATCTGTTCGTCTTCACATCGTAGCCTAGTCTAACCAAGGTCGCTAATTCTAATGATGTATCGGCGATGTTCTAACATTTTGCTGCGATTGTTATCTGCCGTTATTTCATGTGTGCTACCTTAAATATCTTAACGGTTCAGAGGCTAAAAACAACCCCATAAATCACTATTTGGCTGGCAACTTTTCACACCAGCAGTCATAAATAACTTTACTTCACCTTCATCCGTCTTAAACGAACTGCAAATTGAGAAACACTTTCAACGGAGGCGCTTCGCTCCATTGGAAAATGTTTACAGCGTCTACGCTAAGAATGATTAGCCAATAAAGTGTAATGAATCTGAAGAATAACTTCCTCAATTTGCAGAGAGGTCAGGGTAGTTCCTCACGAGTACTTTCTTAAGGGAGAACATCTTTTAAGTATTAAAACATTTATCTTGTTCTTTGATCTTTTAGCTTCCCTATTTAGTTTCCCTAATTAATTTTCCTAATTTTCAAAATAACAACCTGTAGACACACCGGCGCACTACACTCATATTTCGTAACGATAAAATGATTAGTTGTTATGAAATGAAAACAGAAGATTTGGTACAGTGCGAAACACGCCTATGCAGGCGAGTAGAAGTGCCGATGAAACTTTCCATGAAGTATACGACTTGTTGAATAGTTCTTTGAGGTTACAGTGATTATAAATGTGTTATCTGCTCTTATATTAATTTATTTTCGAGTACGAAATCTAGTGCGTCATTTCTTGAGAAAATGTATAACATTTTTGTCGTACATCAGTCAATGGAGCAGAGGGAAGGCAAACTGTGATTCCAAATCCACCTCGGTATATATGAAGGAGAAAAACGTGCAATAGAGGCAGCTAGTAAATTAGAACACGATCTCTGCAAGAAAAAAATGTAGCGAAATTAATGTAACAGCCTTGGCCAGAATGAGCCTGCTCCAATTCCAATGCATTTAGCAAAAATAATCCCCAACAATACGTGTACACACTTCAAAGAATCTTTTCCAACGCTCCAAACAAGTCGGCAATGGTCGACAGCCACCAGAAGTCAAGCTGTTATACGTACAGAGAAAGACTGGTCACGTGCAAGTAAACAGATCTAATATGTGTCACAACTTCCATCCTAATCAAGTTACGCAACCAAATAAACCTTATACAGCCGCAGTGCTTAACCGCACATAACGGAAAGTGATTGCAGATGTATACTGCATCCTACAATTTGCCTCTTTAGGTCGGAACAACGTGATAAATTGATCCGTAAAGTCCCCTCTCAATTATTTAGCACGTAACGCATAACTTTGCTACGACGCAGCGACCAATGGGTCCTGCAGTGCAGGGCAGGCAACCCGCGTTACTCTGAGGTGTCAGGCACCAGCCAGCGACGTATACACCGAACCGAATGAAAACGAACACAAATGAAGGAGCATTCGAAGACGATTCGCCAGTGTTCAGAACCATTCGCTTGTATCTGGCAACAAGCATTTATCCTGGAACGAACGGAAGGCAACAGGAGGGAACGAACATAGCGTTCTAACCCTGTTGATGTTGCGTTATTGTTTTGAAGCTAATAATCGTCATAGACTACATAACATCACACAGTTACCGCCATAATACAAAATTGTAATATTCAGATATTTTGCATGGCGAGCCACTGTTTTCGAGGAAGTAAGCAAAACGGCGTAGGAAAAGAAGAATTTAGATGGCTGAATTTCTAGCGTAAAGCAGCCTATATTGACCACCTATAGACACTGGGATTTTAACCAACAATTGTAACAGTGACAAATTATAAAAACCATGTATATTTAGAACCACATTTATTGTAAATCACAATGTGTACATATTAATTAAATTTACAATTTAAAAAGTTCAAAAAAAAAATATTTGGTTTAAATCTACAGTAGTCCAATTTCGGGATACACTGTCTTACACAGACCGCCGGCCGAAGTGGCCGTGCGGTTAAAGGCGCTGCAGTCTGGAACCGCAAGACCGCTACGGTCGCAGGTTCGAATCCTGCCTCGGGCGTGGATGTTTGTGTTGTCCTTAGGTTAGTTAGGTTTAACTAGTTCTAAGTTCTAGGGGATTAATGACCTCAGCAGTTGAGTCCCATAGTGCTCAGAGCCATTTGAACCATTTTACACAGACCTTCAGTTTCGTACACTGAACCATGATGAAAAAATATATATCAACATTGGCCCCATTCTCGCACAATCTTGATATGATCACTAACAATAAAAATGAAAATAACTTTGTAATTCAATTAAACAATCTCACAACATTCATCACAATAATATTTCTTCTTCTTTGGCCCCACTCTAGTGCAGTCTTCGTCTCCTTGTTATTCAGCTTCTTTTTATCGAGACGAAGTCAAAACAGTACAGTACGCAATTCCTCTTTCTTACTCCATTGCTTCTTGACAGCGGAGATATATGCTTCGCCTTGATGTAGGTTTTAGATTTTGGAGAGCTTTCCATATTGATGAGAAGTGGCATCACTTTCTTGGATCAAAAACCGCTGCTGTTGTAATTCCTGTACAATCTTCTGTTGAAACCGAGGCTGAAGTTTCTGCTTAAACAGCTGATGAATCTGCTGCTGCAAGGTCGTTATCATCAAAAACATTGCTTTTAACACGCTTAACTCGTCCTTTTGAACCCGTTTGCAGCAAAATGTTGCAGCTAACCCATACGAATTGTCGAGCATTTTATTTATCTGGAATTGCTTAACAGACTACGCAGGACGTTTTCTCTCATCCAAGTGTCACAAGATTGATTGTGGAACACACAGAGAGCTTAAAAAGGCTACATCCAAACGTTGCAGGCGTTGGATAGTATGTGCAGGAAGTAACAGCCTAATGACCCAGTGATCTCTTGCCAAGTTGCTGCGGCAAGTCTGCGGTTAGTCTGTGTAGTGTGCCTATCCAAAAGCAAAACTTTTAATGTGTTTGGTCGGTTTAACAGTGTTATAAAGCGTTCGAACCACTGCACAAAAATTTCACTCGTGATCCAACCACTTTGTGAGCATGCAAATTAAGTTTCTGGAGGAGCTCTTGCAGAGAGCTCAAATTTAAACCGGAGCCTCTGAAACACAAACATGGATGGCACAAACATCCCGGCAACGCACATGCAACAAACTGCCTTAGTGTTGCTTCCTCTTCCGCCACTTGTGATCGCACCAACTTGATGTTTTCCCTTACGTGCTAATATTTTATGAGGTTTCTATCAACACCGGCTGGCGTTGTGGTATTCCAGGGTGACGAGAGATAAATTTGTAATACCACTTGCCGCCAGCCATCTTCAACTCCCGGTTGAATCCATGGGGTAAGTTGTTCGCTTCCGTTGTTTCAGGTGCTTGGCGTAGAAGATCACGCCTCGTTAGACAAAAAAAAAAATCTTTCTTCCAACGTTAACAGGTGGATTACCAAGTCTCTCTCTTCTTTTTCAGGAAGATCAACACTTCTTCCAAAAGACTATTTTCTACCGCGTTAATATTAACACCGTCAATACGCCTTTTCAAAGCGGCTTTCGGAGCAATGCAAGAGCGAATTGCACAATTCAACCCCATACACCATTTCTGTAGGCATCCAAGGCTCTTTCCATCATTTTTTCCGCCCAGATCCAATATTTACCAGGTTTAGACATTATCTATAAAACAAGAAATACAATGACTAGTACCAGCTTCATTGATTACGAAATTGAAGTATAGTTTCAATACTCATAGTAATAAGTGACTTCAGTACTATTTAGAAAAACGCCAAGTTTGGTTTGAATTTATTTTCCTAAACTGGATCACTCCAAATAAGCAGCCCAATATAGGAAAATACCAGTATAGGACAACAGGCGAATTTTATTTCCACCAAGGACGTACGGATAACGAAGAGTACAGTCACAAGGAGAAATACGGTATTGCTGTCACTATTAAGCACTTTTTACAAAGCGTACAGTACAATTTGCCCAATCTGAAGTATACTCGTCTATTGGCTTAGAAGTAAGGACGAAGGTCTACAAACCATAGCTACTTAAAAGAAAAGCATAGAAACAGCACAGTATACGCGTATAATATTGCGGAACGTCCTCCTCGTAACGAATAGAATGCAAGCTTTGGTTTAACGGCGCTTGAGGGTTCCATTATTATTCCTACTCCGTTTTTACTGATCAGTTCAATTTAAGAAGGGGTCCAGTATAAGAGGTGTTAACCTGTGAAAGCGTGAAATGTTTGAAAATGGTGCACTTCACACTAAAATGCAACTCCAGCTTTTTTTCGCATCATTGCAAAACTTGGCACGTGTGTAGGTTGACACTTTTTCTGGCTTCTCAGTACAATTGAAGATGAAATTTAAATGCAGAACCTCGCTGTTTGGTCCGTACCCCCAAATCAACCAAACACGATCAAATGCAATTCGCTCGCGCTCTTTGCCAGTTCGCTCCAGCGCAAACCAGGCTTAACGGGAACTGGGCCGCTTGACAACAATTTCGTACATTAGCGACAATGTTTCTACCTCGTTCATGGCGCTGGACTGATGTGTTTGCATAAAGTTACAGCGGTTCGTGATATTACGAAATCAACTTCCTGCTGAAATTTTTTTTTATAGTGATACGTTTCAGCATGGTGATAAATAAGGTTGCAGGCTGTCTAAAAAGCGTCAACTGAATCATAAATAAGAACCTTGAAAGCTTTGTGATTTGATAAAAAGTCTCAAACGTTGTAAGTTAAATACAAAGGTAAAAGTGCATTCTCACAATTGAGTCTAGCCACTGTTACTGGTGGATCAGCTCTGCATGCGCATCCACATATAGAGAAAGATGAACAATAAGCAGAGATGATAGGTAATAATCTAAGTAATAGAAAGAAAGATAATCGCGTCTCCTGCAGATTTTGCTTCAAATTCTGGTGCTATTTCACGCGCGTTCTCACGTCGTCTGCACAGTGATACACTGTATAACCAGAGACCGCTATTGTTACTCCCACTGACTTACATCCACCAACGTGACAGATTGCAATGATTTGTTGCATTTTGTGGTTGTGACCAGCAGCAGCGGGTAGGACGAAGTTATTATACTCTACGCAGTTCAATAACGCAAGAATACACTCCACATATCTCGAGGAGGATCACTCACATGGTAACAGTGCGTAACGAGATGGTGGAAGGATATGGTTGACTTTCGGCTAGTACAGTAAGTAGTGTGCGTCAACTTATCCCCGCGGAAAACCTCAGTTACTGAGATACAAGAGCGAGGAAGAGAAGAGCGAAGAGCGGGGAGGGGTGTGGGTGGGGTGGGAGGCGGTGGAGGTGCGGAGACGCCTGAAGATTCGATGAATCAAAATTCCAAACCACCCTCACAGGAGATATATTGCGCTCTGCGTACCTTCTGGACACCCTCAGTGATATTGTCTCGAACACCTGTTGGTGACAAATTATTATCTGTGGTACGTATACCTCTTACCGGTGAGATAAAGACAATTCTTGACATCGTACGCTATTAGTCGAGCGCAGCCACTGTCTGATGCACTCTTCCCGCTATCCACAAAAAGGCACTTCTGAACAAGTTGGCATTTTTTCGAGGTGTTTACAGGGTTTTTCGAGCCCCAGTGCCCATGTTACAGGAAACAAAAAAAATGGTTCAAATGGCTCTGAGCACTATTGGACTTAACAGCTGTGGTCATCAGTCCCCTAGAACTTAGAACTACTTAAACCTAACTAACCTAAGGACATCACACACATCCATGCCCGAGGCAGGATTCGAACCTGCGACCGTAGCAGTCGCGCGGTTCCGGACTGCGCGCCTAGAACTGCGAGACCACCGCGGCCGGCTACAGCAAACACTACACGATGTATGATTGTTTTTTTAGCAACTGTGCAGCAGTAGTTATAAACGTTCACCTTCTCCTACTACACAGTACAGACAGACTTAGTCCTCCACTTTCTTCTCATTACTGTTTTTCCTTATTATTTACTCCTCGTGCTGGATTCACTTAATAGATGTGGGTTATCAGTCTGGTGTTTTCGCTGTTGAAAGCCCCACAATACTGCACTCTGGCAGGCTTGCCGAACTAGTTCCTTAGGTTTTGGTACCACGAGTTTTTTGTTCTATCAGTTCCCTGATTATCTTAATTTTTTTCTTCTAAGGCCATATACAGCACTGTGTATCTCTTAGGATATGATAATGCGGTACAGGGCCAATAATGTTTCTTTTTTATATATTTCACAATTCGTCAGGGATTTCTTAATTTGCATATAACAAGACAGTTTCTCATAAACGTATTTTCAGACACAGTCGCAGAAGACACGTGTGCTCATGTTTATCGCTAGCTGGTGTTTTCGCTAATGAAAGCACTACGACAGCTGTCAACTACGATTGCAGTGAGCACTGGATCATAGAGATCGTACCGTGAATCAGTGGTAACGTGTCGCCCTGTCGGATGAACCACGTTTCTTGTTACACCAGATTGATCTTCGTGTATAAATATTCCGCCCTACAAGTGAACGGCTGCCCGTATCATGCACAGCATCATGGTCGCAGTCCAGTGGGGGCAGATTATGCTATGCAGGACATTCACCTGGGCTTCCACGGGATCTGCAGTAGTAACAGAAGCACCAGACAGCTGTGGACTACGTGAATGTCACTGAGGACTACATGCATCCCTATATGCTTCTTCCAGCAGCATAACTGTCCGTATCACAAGGTCAGAATCGTGATACAATCGTTTGAGATGCATGATAGCGAACCCACGTTGGCGTCTTGGCCAACAAATTTGTCTAATATCAAACCATTAGAACATATCTCGGATGCTATTGGGCGCCATCTCCGCGCCCACTGATCCTGCTCGTAATTTATAGGAATTGTGTGACGTGTGCTTAGATATCTGATGCCACATACCGCCGGAAACCTACCAAGACTTGACTAATCGCTGCTTTATTGCTTTCCAAACGTGTATCAACATGCAGATGGTCATTGTTTTGGTATATTGGTGTAAGTTATTGTGAAGTATAAAAATAACCTCAAATATGTTGCTGACCGCTCAAGAAAACAGTTGACACGGACCGCTAAACTTGGCCGCTGCTGCCGAGGACTTACGTTGCACGTGTAGTTCATAGGTCAATGACTGAATGATCACGGAGATTTAATATGGTTCGGTTTTCATAGTCATGTTGTCCCCTAGAGCTCACTGCCCATATACACGACGTCATTGATCGATGGCGCAGTGCAAGAAAATTTTACAGAAAGCTGAGTGACGATTTATGACATATGACAGCTATGTATGTGGGGATGATGCATGTGGGAACGGGAGAGGGAGGGAAGGAGGAGGGACGGAGGGAGAGGGAGGAAGAGAGAGAGAGAGAGAGAGAGAGAGAAAATATTAGATACAGGCTCCTAGGTAGATACCATTTTCCTTGACTTCCGGAAGGCGTTCGATACAGTTTCGCACTGTCGCCTGACAAACAAAGTAAGAGCCTACGGAATGTCAGACCAGCTGTGTGGCTGGATTGAAGAGTTTTTAGCTAACAGAACACAGCATGTTGTTCTACATGGAGGGACGTCTACAGACGTTAAATTAACCTCTGGCGTGCCACAGCGGACTGTTATGGGACCATTGCTTTTCACAATATATATAAATGACCTAGTAGGTAGTGACGGAAGTTCCATGCGGCTTTTCGCGGATGATGCTGTAGTATACAGGGAAGTTGCAGCATTAGAAAATTGTAGCGAAATGCAAGAAGATCTGCAGCGGATAGGCACTTGGTGCGGGGAGTGGCAACTGACCCTTAACATAGACAAATGTAATGTATTGCGAATGCATAGAAAGAAGGATCCTTTATTGTATGATTATATGATAGCAGATGGCTCAAATGGCTCTGAGCACTATGGGACTTAACAGCTGTGGTCAGCAGTCCCCTAGAACTTAGAACTACTTAAACCTAACTAACCTAAGGACATCACACACATCCATGCCCCAGGCAGGATTCGAACCTGCGACCGTAGCAGTCGCACGGTTCCGGACTGCGCGCCTAGAACCGCGAGACCACCGCGACCGGCTATGATAGCAGAACGGACTCTGGTAGCAGTTACTTCTGTAAAATACCTGGGAGTATGCGTACGGAACGATTTGAAGTGGAATGATCATATAAAATTAATTGTTGGTAAGGCGGGTGCCAGGTTGAGATTCATCGGGAGAGTCCTTAGAAAATGTAGTCCATCAACAAAGGAGGTGGCTTACAAAACACTCGTTCGACCTATACTTGAGTATTGCTCATCAGTGTGGGATCCGTACCTGGACGGGTTGACAGAGGAGATAGAGAAGATCCAAAGAAGAGCGGCGCGTTTCGTCACAGGGTTATTTAGTAAGCGTGATAGCGTTACAGAGATGTTTAGCAAACTCAAGTGGCAGACTCTGCAAAAGAGGCGCTCTGCATCGCGGTGTAGCTTGCTGTCCAGGTTTCGAGAGGGTGCGTTTCTGGATGAGGTATCGAATATATTGCTTCCCCCTACTTATACCTCCCGAGGAGATCACGAATGAAAAATTAGAGAGATTCGAGCGTGCACGGAGGCTTTCTGGCAGTCGTTATTCCAGCGAACCATACGCGAGGAACAGGAAAGGGAGGTAATGACAGTGGCACGTAAACTGCCCTCCGCCATACACCGTTGGGTGGATTGCGGAGTATAAATGTTGATTGTAGATGTAGATGGAGAGAGAGAGAGAGAGAGAAAGAGAGAGCGTGGCGGATTCTTCAAGAGCGATCTTTACCTGAGTGTGGTATTGCTACAGTGAAATTTGTTTGGCATTCTGCGAGTGTCTGGGGCTACTTTTCCAAGTTAGCGATCTCATTGTTAGTTTTGGACGGATGGGTAGCTGAAGGTGCTGTCGAAACCGTGTTAGTAATAGCGCGCTTCGGACAATGAGCTAACAATTTGCGATTAAGTGTTTTCTCATCTTGATAATGCCTCTGGCAAACAATTACGCACAAATATAACTCTGTTTTTGTCTAATTGTAATCCCGTTTTTGACTCCTATAAAATATAGTAATGATTTTATAAATTATAATCCTGATTTGTTCCCGCATTTTGTTTCTTACAAAGCTGTTTACTGTTCTACACACATTCTCTACCTACGCAAGTTAGTATTAATTTATAAGTGGTGCCTCAATCTACATAATCACAAAGCCTAACTTGTTTTATTGTTAAATTATCATTTTCTAGTTTTATGAAATGCTCGCCGACAAATGACATAGTGTTTGTGTTCTTTTGGATGACAAACTGGGCTACCACTGGGTCAAATCTTTCACCTTCACACACTCATCTGAGCAATAATATGAAGCAGTATCGTATAAGAGCGTCTTAACAAGTAACGAGATGTAGTGCCAGTAAAGCGGCTTACAAAATTATACGTAACAAATACACTTCGCAACCAGTCGGTAAAATTTACATTTATTGCACCTGACGCCCTTCGGAGACTTAACGCCCTCTTGAGGTAACAGTGTTTGACTTCTAACTGAGCTCATCTGCTACAGATGCCTGCTAATTTCATCAAGATGACACACTACATAAATGGGACAAAACTTCAGATATTTCGGCAGCAAGTATCCAAAAGAAACCTATTATTAATTTATTGTTGTTCTACGTTTTTCATTGGGATATCTTTCGCCGACGTGTGAATGGAAGCCACGCTGACGAACTAAAGTCCACGATTGCTAACTGTAGATGAAGCTAAGTCTTCGAAACGCGCCGTGACTGAAACACGTAAGTTTTTGTGACTGGTTACGGAACGTCCAGTATATGAAAATTTTCAGCTACAAGCAGTTTTTCACTCAAGTATCAGCACACCTGCCTACGCGATTTTACTCAGTCGATGTCTCTTCTACTACCAATTCGCCTCGACTCCGTACCGAGTGAGATAGTGCAGCGGGTATGGAATAAGACTCGTATGTGGGAGGACTGAGTTTCACATCCCTGTCTGGCGCCCAGATCCGGGTTTTCCGCGGTTTTTCTAAAATACCGGGATGTTTCTTTCGAAATGGACACGGCTCATTTCCTTCACTATCCATATACGATCCGTGTTTCAGCTGTCTACAACGATCTTCTCACCTCCATCTAACCGTCCATTTATTGCACGTCGACAACCTTTTTAGAGACTTTTCTGGTATTGCCGCAACTAATGTCACGAACGCGTGCAGTCTTCCTTGTAATCCCAAAGACGCTGAGTAGCCTGTTCTTGAAATTGGCAGCAATGTTAGGGGCCTGCACGCCTTCGGCGATAAAATGTTAGTGCTGCTGCTGAGTCATAAATGCTGTGTTATCTGCCTTTATTTCACGGGTGCCCAGTAGAACTATAGGAGTAAATGTGAAACATTCGGTAACGGTGTGGCATCAATTGTAATTCAGACAACCCACATTATAAGACTCTCTCTTTTAGGTCAACCCTTTCTTTATTTTCACAATGCTTTGTTCTGCAATTTCTTCATGCAGCTGTTACTGTCGGCAATGTAACAAAACGCTTTCCTGGAAATGACTGTCGTGTGTTAAGGCTACACGCCCAAGACGTGAAAAAGGCACTTTACACTTTTATGTCTGAAACAGACGACCTTTCCATAGCATTTAAAACCATTACTAACAATAATCTTTCTTTCTGCGGGATAAACGAGGCGCACGAATCTCTCGTAAATAATTCGTAGAAGAAAATGGGCAGACTTCTCTCCCTCACCCTTTAATACTATTCAGGTTCAGTGTTCTTTCGCCTCATTTCATTAGACGTTTTAGTTTTCTACAACCGCGTACTCGGCAAGCAATCTTACGGTGTTGACCGTAATGTATTTCGAAAATCACTATCGCCCACTCCCCTTTTCCTCTTCCATTCCTAAACGGTTTTCAGGAAGGACTGCCGGTGAGCGTCTGTGAGAACTCTTATTTCTCTAACTGTCCTGCCATAGTGAGACGCGTTAAAGCGTCACATTGTCACTACTGCCAGGGCTCTCCGACATTGGAAAATCACCCCATGTTGGACGTATTGGGAAAGTCCTGTATTACATGTGATCGTATAGCTCTTATAATTAAATTAATCTTATAGTTTAATTATAAGGATAATGCTCTTTCACACGCAGCAAAGCCTAAGCGAGGCGACGCTGTAGTAAGGCACTGGACTCTCACTTGGGAGGACGACTGTTCAGATCTCGATCCGGCCATTTAGATTTACGTTTTACATGGCTTCCGTAAACCGCTTAATGCCAATTCCGGGATAGTTCCTCCACATCCTTCTTCTAGCCGCGCACGTGCTCTGTCTCTAATGATCTCATCGCAGACGAGACATTAAACGCCAATCTTCCTTCCTTCTTCTTTGAAATTAACAACACATCACTGAGAAGTTAAATGAAACTGAATCATCATCACGACTGGTAGTTACTTGAAACTTATGAACCACAAACAACATTTTTTTTTCGAGATTGCTCAGTACGGAACGGCTAACACAAGCTAAAGAAATACACAGAAACACATTTTGACTGTGTTTTGTACAATACGGTGTAAGTGTCACTATCTTTGGCTGTGCATCGATGTCGCGTGACTCACTTTTGTTTCGAAAGCCACACGAGATAAGCGCAATAAACTACAGATTAGATAAACTGTGCTGCGTGGATGTCTCCGATAGCTGATAAGCGGAGTTCACCGGGAAACGCGGAATGTCAGTCAAATTCTACCAAAACACAAATGATATCCGTGCCGCAGAAGTTTGCACGTGACAACTTCAGTTCGTGTGCCTACGGTTTCTCTCAACCATTTCACACTAATTTTGAAAAAGACGTTCCAAGAAGACGACGTAAAATTCCTTGCACCGTAATGGCATCAATTTCTCAGTATTTCTTCTACCATAGCGTCGTTTTAGATCAGTAGGATATAAACTATTTTCACTGTGAAGAAGAAGAAACTCTCCCTAACGATTTCTTTAATTAGTGTTTGAAAAAAGAGACAGATAATTTGGTACAATTTTATTTCACATAACGATAATCAGTTTACAGCATTTCTGCTCTCTTACGTAATGGCTCAGTAATTTTAAATAGAGAGTATGTTTAGTTAAGCTACTGAAGTTACGCGAAATACCGAAATTATTATGAATTAGCTTATAAGAACTTTTAAATCAAGAAATTTTAGTTTGATTTCCTTGTTGTACTGGTACCTTGAATGCTTATGAATGTCACCCTCGCCGAGGTATATAAGCATGGCAAATACTTTTTTTATCATTATTTTTGCCCTCTAGTGAGTCATTTCTCAATAATTACGTTTGTCAAATTTCCTAATTTCAGGAGAAGAATCAATTGCACATACGATCCAAAATATGGAACCGTTGCATAAAGTATTTTTTCCTGCACAACCATATGAAGACGTGGATGTATACTTGGACGAGCCCGCCCGGTTGGCCGTGCGGTCTAACGCACGGCTCTCCGGGCGGGAAGGAGCGCCTGGGGGGTCCACCGGGTGCCGAACCGCACAGTAACCCTGGGTTCGGCGTGGGGCGGCGGAGGGGTGAAGTGGACTGCGGTGGTCGTCGTGGGGTTGTGGACCACTGCGGCTGCGGCGGGGACGGACCCTCTCCGTCGTTTCTAGGTCCCCGGTTAACATACAATACAATACAATACTTGAACGAGAAGGTGCTTGCGTCATTGAAATCTGATTGAGGTAAACAGTATTATTTTGAATAGATGACAAAATTCTCTCTGCCGTAGCTGAAAATTTTGAAGGACCTGTTATTCACAATTTAGGGATAAACGCTGTCCTTCTCAGAGAGAAGAAAGGGAAGTTCTCCGCTGTTTTGACACAGCTTATCTTCGTGGCTCTTGGAGATACTTTTAATTCGTAGAGTCTACATGGTATTATAGAATGGCGTAAGACGGCAGCATTTAGCGCAACTAGTTGTGTGGGAAGCTGGAGCGTTTGTCGCCAACTCCGTTGGACAAAGGTTTTTAACGTAAGAAGAATGCGGATTCGGATAAAATTCGCCACTGACTAAAATAAATAGTGGCTGAAAGTGTGCAAATATGCTACCGCCAAAATAGATGTGTGTAGATGACATAAAAAATCTGAAATCAGTTGTTTGAGTGTAGCCAATATCCTCTCTCCTCATTTGATTATGTCTCCTTAAGATTAAGTCTTTAGAGGGAGAGAGATTCACAAATGCACTTGTCTAACAGGAAGCTCTTCACGAATAGTGTTGAGTGAGGCAAAAGTATTGGCATACGAGAAGATAGCTTCGGTGTATAAAGTTGCAAAATAACCGCTTCATTTACTTCTACCGCTCTACCTGTACTCATGGCGTAGCTCTGCTTTTAATGATGTACAAAGTGTTTTAAAACATAGTTGTCACATCATTCGTGACTGCGTCCTAAACTAGAAAAATTAAATTATAATATACTAGTCACCAAAACTACAGCCGGCCAGTGTGGCCAAGCGGTTCTAGGCGCTTCAGTCTGGAACCGCGCGACCGCTACGGTCGCAGGTTCGAATCCTGCCTCGGGCATGGATGTATGTGATGTCCTTGGTTAGTTAGGTTTAAGTAGTTCTGAGTTCTAGGGGACTGATGACCTCAGATGTTAAGTCCCATAGTGCTCAGAGCCATTTGAACCAAAACTATAATTCTTCTAAAGCTCTTGAAATACGTTTTGATGAAAAGAGAGTAAAATTCACATGAGACTCCTGAAGTGAAGGAACAACAGAAAGGAACACTTAACGTCTTGTCGACATCGTGGTCGCTGGAGACTGACCTCCGCTCAGCTGTGTAAGAGTAGCCACATTTATGAAATCAACCTGCATTAGCCTTAAGTGTTGGCGAGAAAACCATGGACACCCTATTCCATGGTCACAGAACGAAGATTTGAGCCCCAAATATTTTACTGACACTGCCACTTATTCCTAGTAGACACATATCATGAACCGTAAACACTGCCAGTGTCGTTTTTAGATTAATGGACCAGGTCAGGTCAGTTGAGTGGAGACAGTCATGGAAAGCACTGACGTCACATCCGTCGTTTGCAGGCGCTGAACATCGTGGCGCTGATCCTGTACCGCTCGGGCAACAATGGCGACTTCCTGGGCGTGGGCGGCAGCTGGAACATCAACGACGAGAAGGACCCTGACGCCGAGATGGTCGCCTCTGGAGTGATGGTGGGCTTCTTCATCTACACCTTCTCCGCGCTCGTCGCCAGCTGCCTCGGCCAGAGGAGGACGCTCACGGTGAGCAAATGCACATAGTACTAGCCAGGTACCCCTCAGGTGGGACCATGGTCTGTGTGGAAAAAGTATCCCTTCGCGTAAAAATCTACAGCTTTCTCACGTACTTCTTTTGTTATCAGCGAAGCATACACTAAACGGGTCAAAGATATGTGTATGAATGTACCATCGATACGTGCGTCAATATATCGATAAATAACTCCTCCATTCATCATAATTCCTCACTGTACCTCGATTATACATTGTCAAGAAATTATCACAATGACCGTTTTGAAAGAAACGTGATACGTTCTAGCAATACGAGTGTTTGATGAAAGACTAGGCAAAAAGGAAAAGAAAACGACGAGAAAGGGCAGACTTGCTGCCTGCAGTCTTCTGCGGTTTGCGCCAACGCCGCTGCTCGACGTGTAGCGCTCTCACATGCTGTTCAACTAGTTCGTAAAATTTTGAATAATAATTTCTCGAAAAAGATGGAAAAGTGCACGATACTAGAGCAGTGTTTGTTGCATTTAAGTATGTACTAGAACCATGCGAAATATGAGCAAAATCCGTGACCTGGCCCGCGGGATGTATGCTTCCCCTTTCAGTTTTGCTTCTTCCATCTTCCATGTTTGACTCGTCAGCAGCACATCACTAGTCCTGTCTTAAACACCGGGAGTAATTCATACCGAAGTCCTATTTCCGCGTCCCCCTGTGTTTCATCAATGCTTGCAAGATGAACCACAGCTGCCTTACCGTAAGTTTCAGTCGACAATCAGGGCCACCATTGTGATTCTTGAGTTTCTCCCGGCGTATTTGATAATCAAAATATCCACGGGTATGCTGCCGGTCTATAGTGTCCAACGGGCACAATATTTCGGCGATCAAACATGTCGCCATCATCAGGTGAACTGACGGACTGAGCTCCTGTGAACGTACCGTCACGGAGATCCGTACGCTATGGCTGCTCAGAGGGAACTGGGTTCGGTCACGGCGGCGGCCGATTTAAATACCCTCCGCCCGCGGCGCGCTCCCTCCGCCGTCCGCGCCCAGCGGTACATAGGGCGCGCACTATCTCTGACGCAGAGAGTCTACCCCAGGAATTGGAACATCTGAGAACTGTATTTCGAAAAAATGGGTACTCAGAGTGGCAGATTCAACGTGCTCTCCGCCCAACCACTGCAGCACAACCTGTTGAGATGGATGAAGTCACGAGGGAGGAGGTAGGCACTGCATTTATTCCATACACAGGCGCACTCTCGGGGAAAATCGCCCGCATTCTGAAGAAACACCGGGTCGGAACTGTGTTTTGTCCTCCAAATAAAACTCGTGCACTGGTGGGGAGCGCCAAAGATGACCTCGGTTTGAGGAAGGCCGGCGTGTACCAGATTCCATGTCAATGTGGCAAGTCGTATATTGGTCAGACGATGCGTACCGTCGAGGATCGATGCCGTGAACACCAGAGGCACACTCGACTGATGTATCCGAGCAAGTCGGCGGTCGCTGAACATTGTTTGTCGGAAAATCACGCCATGGAGTATGACCGCACGAGGATTCTGGTACAGACGTCGAGATACTGGGACAGCGTTGTTAGAGAGGCCATCGAAATTCGCACCAATGACGACCTCATAAACCGGGACTGTGGCTATAATCTTAGCAAGGCTTGGGAACCAGCGATCGGGTTAATCAAGAGTAAATCGAGCAGACGTATAGTTGTGACGACCACGGCGGACAGAGCCATCACACCGACGTCATCTCAGACGCCGTCGCAAGCTGTTCCACCGCGCGACCGTGGCGCTGGGCGCGGACGGCGGAGGGAGCGCGCCGCGGGCGGAGGGTATTTAAATCGGCCGCCGCCGTGACCGAACCCAGTTCCCTCTGAGCAGCCATAGCGTACGGATCTCCGTGCCGGTACGTTCACAGGAGCTCAGTCCGTCAGTTCACCTGATGATGGCGACATGTTTGATCGCCGAAATATTGTGCCCGTTGGACACTATAGACCGGCAGCATACCCGTGGATATTTTGAGGGCCACCATTAATTACCAAAACTCCATGTCATAGTCTGGTTACACATACCAGGTATCTCTTTTTCTTGACCTAAAATGCCACAAACTGGACATACGTAGTTTGTGGTTAGTCAGAAAGACTAACAGACTTGTCCTCCACTGCTCGTAACAGTCAAATGTGGGCTCAATTCGTAGGAGAGTGGTTGCCGGCAAAACACACACTCACACACACACTTCAGACGTACTGTATATTCGGGGTGAAATCAGGGCTCGCACGGAAAAATTTAAGTGCTCGTTTTTCCCGCGTGCCGTTCGAGAGTGGAACGGTAGAGAGACAGCACGAAGGTGGTTCATGCCAGGCACTTTATTGTGAATAGCAGAGTAATCACGTAGATGTAGATGCAGAAATCATGATCTCCTATTTGATCCAAGTCACAGTAGCATAAAAATCTGATTTCGTGACATGATTTGACTGGACTGATATTTCAGTGATTTAATTGTCTCCCAAATATTCTTATATGCCCTCAATCGAAACTGCTTTGAATTGCATTATTTTGTCCAGTCGTACGATACCGCGAGTGATTACGTTAGTTATTTTACTATATAGAGTTTAGATAAACTTACTGATCTGAGACTAGACATTTTTCCCGCTCAACGAATCTTCCTTTACATTATGACATTTGTCCTGTAATGAAAAAGCAGGCGAGAAAAATCAGCATCTTTGGGCTGCCTTCGGAACCAGGTGGTGAGTTCCTTTTCTACAGTTGCAACGTCGAAAAAATGTTCACAAAAAGTGCAATGTTTCTTTGTCCGACAGCGCCATTAAATCACAAGAATTTTGGTCAAATATTTTTATGATTGCATACTTTGCTCCTTCCTGTGCGTAAGTAACGTTAAGTTGTGAACAGTGGAGGCTATTTTTGTTCGTAGTGTTTTGTAAAGCATGTGTAACGTGTTACCTGTGGCTAAGTGTGTGAAGTGTAGTAAAATTAAGGTTCACTGGAAAACATTCATTATGTTTTCCAGAATACTGTGTGCAGCAGCAACCAGCCAACGGAAACCAATAACTGTACATGACTAACACCTGTAAACGATCAATAAATTTATACCATCTGATGATGAATCGCTAGGCGGTTCGAAACCGGCAATGGTATAATAAAAATTGAAGAACAAAACAAAAGGCGACTGGTTGCAGTTCTTTCAAGAAACCTTTATAAAAAATACAGTTGCAAAAACACTGACTTTGATCGGAGTAAATAAGAAACAGCCCATAATCCGATATAATTTTTCTTCCTCTTGGACTACTACTCATAACATCCATCAGTTTCAAGAAAAGACAGCTAATTCGTAGATAAGTATATAAATGCGATCTCAATTTCGATTTGTTTTGTTCGCAGGTAAATGAAAGATACAGTCCTCTGTTTGTATTAATACGAGTAGATTTTTTTCATAAAATTTACAGACTGCTCAGTAGAGCTAATTGAACTTTTTTTCCAACGACTGTCGAGAGAAACAAGAACAGTTAACGGACCATGCAGTTCGTCGTATCCACCTCCTTGGCGTGCGCAGCAGATGCAACAGCGGCCAGTTAATACTAACAAAGGAAACTCCCCATCGCAGCCCCCTCAGATTTAGTGGTAAGATGGTCCACTGGATAGCCCGTCAAAAACTGGACACAGATCAAGCATGGAAATGGTAGAAGGGGTACTGAACTGTGACAAACGAAGGAAAACAGAAACAGCGAGCGGTCCAAGCTCAAAATGTGCAACATCGAGCGACTCGCAAAAACCACGATGGCGTGGGTGTGTGGACACAGAGTTGGACTGAAAGCACGCGATCCGTCTTCAAACTTCCCCTGTGCCCTTTTTTCTCACATATTTATCAATTGTCCGTCCGGTCACTGGCGTGTCTGTTCTCCTTCTGTAATCTTGGTAACAGTCGTACTATACATTGGTTACAGAATATGTCATATGGTAACAATATATAACCGTCGCAAGTACATGTGATGAATATTGAGAGCAGGCAAGGTGCCTCATAGAGCTATCACAGAAACGAAAACAACAAATAAATTGTCAATATCAGTGAAATTCTCAAACAGCTGTGCAACTAACACGTTACTTTATTTTATTTTGAAGACAACCAGTTTGGGCATTCCACTATGCCATCTTCAGGCGCCATAAGCATCTATCAAAATAAACGATAATGCCATACAGTGCCATATAGCCCTGGATTTCGTGAATTCAAACCGTTTCACAAGTGCTTCACTCGAAGCCTTGGTAGCAATGAAGCACTTGTGAAACGGTTTGAATTCACAAAATCCAGGAATATATGGCACTGTATGGCATTATCGTTTATTTTGAGAGATGCTTATGGCGCCTGAAGATGGCATAGTGGAATGCCGAAACTGGATGTCGTCAAAATAAAATAAAATAATATCTCAGTTGCACAGTTGTTGTAGAATTTCATTGCTGCTGATAATTACTTAACCAGCTGATGTTCCCTGTCCCTGATGGATCGACAGAGATTGAATGTACAACAAATAAAGGTTGTGACCTGTGTTACAACGAAGGTGTTCAAGAGTCAAAACTTCCAAAACGTAACGCAAGAGGCATTAAATGCGGCACTTGTGCAGAACAATAGGAGATACGTACGTCTGGAGTTCCCTTCGTTACACGTCGCTGTCGCGAAAGGACGTTACACGACGATACAGACACAAATTTGAATACAGCGAACAGACACCTCTATGACCGGAAGGGCAGTTCATAATTTTGTGAAAAAAAAGAAAAAAAACGGATCTCCCCCTTCGCAGTCGAACACCGTGACAACATGACTACGGCGCCACGATCATTCGAAGTAGCTCAATATTGCATATTTTAATCTTGGATCATGTAGACTGGCAATGACAAGGAAAGAATTTCTGAAGAAGAGAAATTTGATAACATCGAGCATAGATTTAGGTGTCAGGAAGAAGAAGAAGTTTCTGAAAGTACACTGCTGGCCACCGTAAATGCAACACCAAGAAAGACAAGAGGTAGCACAACAAAATTTATTTTGTAGATAACATGTTGACCAAGTATCAAATGATTACGTTTACAGACGTCTGTGACATGTGGTTCCTGCCAGAATCAGTAGCCAGAGTAGCCGCCATTGTTGGAGATCACCGCTGCCACACGTCTCGGCATTGAGTCAAAGAGAGGTTGGATGTGTTCCTGGGGTACAGCAGCCCAAGCAGCTTCCACACGTTGCCAAAGATCATCTGGTGTGGCAGCTGGGGATCTAATCTGGCTCACTCGTTGAGCAACCATGGACCACATGTTTTCTATCGGCGAAAGATCCGGAGAGCGAGCCGGCCAGGGAAGCGATTCAATCTGGTTATTGACGAAGAACCTTTGGACAATGCGTGCCACGTGTGGTCAAGCATTATCCTGTTGAAATATGGCTGTGGCCGAGCCCTCAAGGTAAGGAAGGACAACTGGCTCCAGCACCTCGGATATGTAGCGCCGGCTATTTAAAGTACCGGCAATGCGTACTAGAGGCGTGCGAGAGTAATATCCAATACCGCCCCATACCATAATACCCGGTGCAAGACCAGTGTGGCGGTGCATAATGCAGCTGTCCAGCATCCTCTCTCCACGGTGTCTCCACACTCGAATCCGACCATCGTGGTGCTGCAGACAGAAGCGTGCCTCGTCAGTAACGACAACGTCATTCCATTCTGCCGTCCACATCCGTCTGTCATCACACCATTGGCGACGGAGACGTCTGTGGTTCTGCGTCAATGGTAGACGAAGCAATGGACGTCTTGCGGACAGACCACTCTGCTGTAAACGGCGTCGAATGGTACGCGCAGACACTGGATGATGCGTTACAGACGCAATGTGCTGTGCTATGGTTCGGGATGTCACTGAGCGATCCGTCACTGCCATGCGCACAATTTGCCTATCAGCACGTGCAGTGGTGCACCGAGGGGAATGCGATCGACCACGTCGGTCCGTCGTACCCTCCTGCATCCAACGGTCACATATCCGCATTACAGTTGTTTGGTTTCGTCCAACACGACTAGCGATTTCTCTGTATGATAATCCACAATCTCGGTAAGCCACTATCCTTCCTCTGTCGAACTCGGATACTTGATCAAAAGATGTTCCCTGTTTTCGTCTTGTGAAACAACCACAAGGTAAACACACGTGCCGAACGTACACTCGTCGAAATCGCCAAGCCTTAAATGGCGCTATGAGGTGGCGCCGCAGGCGCGCGTGATGTGCGTCTGCGCTGAAATTCTAATCAGTTGCATATCTCATCGCTGCAAACTCATGGTGTAAATTTCACTTGATTCGGATGCTTCCTTCAGGATGTTGCATTTACGGTGGCCAGCAGTGTATTTGTATGGGTGTAGGCATGTATGGAAGTGTAACGTGGACGATAAATAGTTTAGACAAGAAGTGAATAGAAGCTTTCGAAATGTGGTGGTACAGAAGGATGCTGAAGATTAGATGGGTAGACCACATAACTAATGAGGAGGTATTGAATAGAATTGGAGAGAAGAGGAGCTTGTGGCACAACTTGGCTAGAAGAAGGGATCGGTTGGTAGGACATGTTCTGAGGCATCAAGGGATCACCAATTTAGTATTGGAGGGCAGTTTGCAGGGTAAAAATCGTAGAGGGAGACCAAGAGATGAATACACTAAACAGATTCAGATGGATGTGGGTTACAGTAGGTACTGGGAGATGAAGAAGCTTGCACAGGATAGAGTAGCATGGAGAGCTGCATCAAACCAGTCTCTGGACTGAAAACCACAACAACAATCTTGGACCGTTCAGTGTATCTATTTCGCTTCTTTTTTCCACAGTTCAGTGCACTCCTGTTTTCATGCTTGATCTGTGTTCAGTTTTTGACAGGCTATCCAATGCGCTAGCTTACCACTAAATCTGAACCGAGCGAGGTGGCGCACTGGGCACTGGAATCGCATTCTGAAGGACGACAGTTCAAAACCTCGTCCGGCCATCCCGATTTAGGTTTCCCGTGATTTCCCTAAATCGCTTCAGGCAAATGCCTGGTTCTTTGGAGGCACGGCGGACTTCCTTCCCCATCCTTCCGTTGTCCGATGGGATCGATGACCTCGCTGCTTGGCCCCCTTCCCCAAATCAAACAACCAACCAACAAAATCTGAGGACAGTGCGCTGGGGAGCTTCCCTCGTTAGTATCTGACGTGATTTTGAGCCTGACACATCAACCTGTTTCTGAGAAAAAGAGATAGAGACTGTAGACAGAGAAATACCGTACATGAATTTCAGATTTTTCATATGATTTTTGTGGGAGAAAGATTTTGTGTCACCTCGGAGGGCAGCGCGCTGCGGTGGCTGGCTGCAGACTATTTGTGGCGACCTTAAACGTCAGACTGCGGCTGACTGAAGCCAGACTAGAGACACGCGTGTGTGTGTGTTGCAGGACGCGCTGCTCAACTTCGCGGGCACGTTCCTGTGGGTGGCGGTGGGCGCGACGGCGCTGCACTACTGGGTGCGCTACCAGAGCGAGTACCAGTACCAGTTCCTGGAGGTCAGCGCCGAGAAGAAGGTGGGGATCGCCCTGGGCGCGCTCTGCGTCTTCAACGGCGTCGGCTACCTACTCGACACCGGCGTCGAGTCCTACGTCTACTTCAAGGAGATGTAGCTGCTCCAGAGAGTCTAACCAAAGCCTCCCAGGCAGTCCACTGTGCACAAATAGGGAATAAGAGTGTCAACGCGACTACTTACTGACTGCTAACAAGCATACTGTGTCAGACAAATGCAGGCAACACTGTTGCTCTTTCTCTAACACGTGTGTGTGTGTGTGTGTGTGTGTGTGTGTGTGTGTGTGTGTGTGTGTGTGTGTCCAGACATTTCATTTCATTAGCAATAGATTAGGAACATATTAAACGCAACAAATTCCAGTGGTTGGAGAGTTTGTACAGTTCAACATACAATTCATTAGTGTAGTATGTGTTAGAAAATACGTAGTTCATAAACACACAGTGAAACTGGTAGAGTAACAAGCGCTGTGACATGTGAGAAACAATATTTCCGAGTATCGCCTGCAACTTTAGGACGGTGCTCTCATATGAAAACGAGACAAGGAATTCTTTTATCTAGTTGTTTCGAAAATCCACACATAATCGGTTCACTATCTTAATTGATTTTTATATTCTCAGAGCTAGCAATAAGTACACTAATCCATGTACGAAGTATTGTTGTGATCTAGCATACTAAACATCAAATGAACAGCTCGTAGCCTGGACTAACATGAAAAGAACAGCTCGCAGTCTCGAATATTTCAGCCTGCACTCAGATAAATAAAAACTGTAAACTTCCAACAATTCAGAGTGGTAAGAACATGACACACCAGTAGATACAATATATAGATCCAGATTTGTTAGGAAATCTACTGGCATTCGTAATAAACTTATCCATTACAATATGTGTTAAGAAACAATATGCTGACTGCTGATATAACGAAAAAAATTTTTTGTTGTGTAAGACAAAATCTAATTGAGGATATATATGAGACTATAACGTGTAGCTGTACCAGTGTATGTTTTTGATAATAAAACATTTATTTATAGAAGACCTTTACAGCGGATAATATGAATGATGTCGCCATATGCAAAGAGTCAAATATAATGCATCAATCTATACTCCACTGAATGTGGTAAGTCACCAATATTATAGCGACTCCCGTAACTCTTTCACCAACATTCGTTAATAAAAACACAACCGAGATAACAACTCTTAGCGGATATATGCAACGATTAACATTTTTGTGGCGATTTAAAACACTGTCTCTGATTGAGACTCAAATCTGCTACCTCCGTCTTCGCCTAAAAATTTAAATATTGAATTTTTTTCCTTCGTTCTCGCAATGATCTCAGTACCCCTCGCGGATTCTTGTCAGTTATTGCTGTGAGGCCTAGTGTACAGGGCCTTAATAAAACATTCACGTCGGTTGTTACTGACGCCGATTGGGATGCAGTACGAGATTAGACAGGCACAAATCTAGACTGAGATGTTCACTCTGCAGCGGAATGTGCGCTGATATGAAACTTCCTGGCAGATTAAAACTGTATGCCGGACCGAGACTCGAACTCGGGACCTTTGTCTTTCGCGGGCAAGTGCTCTACCAACTGAGCTACCCAAGCACTACTCACGCCCCGTCCTCAAAGCTTTACTTCTGACAGTACCTCGTCTCCTACCTTCCAAACTTTACAGAAGCTCTCCTGGTAGAGCACTTGCCCGCGAAAGGCAAAGGTCCCGAGTTCGAGTCTCGGTCCGGCACACAGTTTCAATCTGCCAGGAAGTTTCAGGCACAAATCTATACACGCGCGAAATGGCCCACACTGTGTGATCAGTTGTCACTAAGGGGGAGAGCGGGCGGTTTGAGTCTTACAGCTCCGACAGGGTGATGGAACTCTGCGCCACGATCCGCAGGTTTGGGTTGGCGAAAACAGCACTCATTATCTCGAAAACTGATAGAGTCGAACGAGAGCCCGAAAGCGTATCAATTCAATTGCTTATCTTTACAGATCGTACAGATATTAGGCATAGAAAAGAAATGATATGTACATGGAAGAGAACGAATACCCGAGGAAGGGAGAAAATGTCTATGATAAATTCGTTGCCTAACAACGTAAGTCAATTGTTAATTGACGTTCGGAATAAACTTGGTAATTCTGCTTTTCAAAGTAGTCGTTCTGTGTGTGTTTCGATCAAATGAATAAACTGGGCATCCCAAAACTGCACCACAAAGAGAACGTCTAGAAAGTGCACAATACAAGATGGGTGCCGCGTTTGTTGAATACCGCCCAAAAGCAAATGCTAAAACGAATTTCTCAACAACGTCTGTGCCTGGCCCAAAAGACTACAGTGGATAATATGCACTGTTTTGTTTAAATGTAAGGGAATGCAGATCCATCGCTACACGCCAGACGAAACAATAATCGAAGCAATGCGAAAAAGCCAATGGCAAAAGGATAGTCGGTCTATCTGCCGGAAAGGGTAGAACCAGTATTTTCAAGGACGTAAAAAGATTCATCTTACAGATTATCTTTCGAATGGTAACAAAATAACTAGTACTTTCGAAAACATTTTGGCAAAAACAGCAATAGATTCTTAAAATTTTACTTGGAAAAACAGTTTGCAGTTGACTGCATCCGGAAGATTTTCTGCAGTTCTTCCTCCGTGGATCCGTGTTTCCCTATCAACTTTGAAGTATGGTCCGAAGAGGGTCCGCCCTTGGGCTGAAACCGGACACAAATATAATGTGATCGATCTAGACTGTTTTCCGAAGTACAAAAATAACTAGAGAATGCTAAGAAGGCTTCCGGACAAAATAAATGAAAAAATACGTGAGAAGAGCCGTGGCTTGCAAAAGGGTGATTCGCACGCACCCATGGTTAAAATGGCTCTGAGCACTATGGACTTTAACTTCTGAGGTCATCAGTCACCTAGAACTTAGAACTACTTAAACCTAACTAACCTAAAGACATCACACACAGCCATGCCCGAGGTAGGGTTCGAACCTGCGTCCGTAGCGGCCGCGCGGTTCCAGACTGAAGCGTCTAGAACCGCTCTGCCACTCCGGTCGGCGCACGCAGCCATGTTCAACATAATTCGATTCTACAATACCAAAAATTACTGTCACTCCCGTAACTCTTTCGTTAAAATGTACATAGCTGAGATAAAAGGTGATTCGCAAGACCCATGTTCAACATAGTTTGATTCTACAATACCAAAATTACTGTCACTCCCGTAACTCTTTCGTTAAAATATACATAACTGAGATAAAAAATACTATTAGCAGAGTATGTATTAGATTAGCATTTTTGTGCCAAAGTCAATATATCTGCGTACAAAACTCACTAACAATAGTAAATCTGAGTTATTTGCAGTACCAGTGGCCAGCCGGAGTGGCCGAGCGGTTCTAGGCGCTACAGTTTGGAGCCGGGCGACCGCTACGTCGCAGGTTCGAATCCTGACTCGGGCATGGATGTGTGTGATGTCCTTAGGTTAGTTAGGTTTAATTAGTTCTAAGTTCTAGGCGACTGATGACCTCAGAAGTTAAGTCGCATAGCGCTCAGAGCCATTTGAACCATTTTTTTGCTGGTTTTTTTTAGCCGTTCTCACTTCCTACGTTTTGCCGTAAATGGATATTTTGCAGTCACCCTTAAAATCAATCGCTGCAAAAATGTTTGCATGGATCTCAATGTGGACTACGTCGAATAGTAAGTTCACTTTTGGCGAAAACAGGCTTATCATTAATAATACACAGAATCATATCTTTAATGTCTTATCTGGGTGAGGTGCATCAAACGAAACTTCAGGATAGTTGTTTATTATCATACGCCATGTTCTGGGTAGGTTCCGCATTTTCTGTCTGGTTTGTTGGAAATTTGTAAATTTGTGGTAAGTTGTATGGGACCAAACTGCTATGGGACCAAACTGCTAAGGTCATCGGTCCCTAGGCTCACAAACTGCTTAATTTAACTTAAACTAACGTACGCTAAGGACAACACACACACCCATGCCCAAGGGAGGACTCGAACCTCGAATGTATGGTTCCAAGCGTGGCAAGGCGCCTCAGACCGCACGGCTACCCCGTGCGGCTTATCGGTTAGTTAGCAGTAATTTCGATTTAAGTTGTCCTTCGAAAAGTATCTATCCCATGCCTGCTTCGCAGAAGCCATCAAATATGATTTTTGTTGTTTTATAGCAATTCATAAACTTCCAGCTAATTAGTCAACTATCTTACAACTTTTTACTAACTCTTCTGGTGTAGTGAGAACATGACATTGTAGTAACAGATGGCAGTTTCCCTTTTTTTTCAGACAGTAAGAATTTTACACTGTGGAAGAACAATGCAGATCCTGTGCAGGGACATTAATTTGTGTAGAAACATTCCTACGGAGGTTATTTTTGTCTAAGGAGTATAAAATTTGCAGACGTAATGTATTCAACGCTCTTCACAAAAATTTCCAATCAAATTTCTCGTATACCACTATGTAAAGAATGGAATGTGTTGAAGCCAAAGTAGAAATAGGGCCCAATGACAAATCGGCCACTGCTGAAATACAAATTGCCCGCTAATCGGCTGGTAGTAGCACAGTAGCGAGGGAGGTATTAGCTTTTACGACAAACGTTTAAAGTTATTCGATCGATTCATCTGTGCCGACCTCACGGTGAGGAACTTGTTAGTGCAGAGAGATACTTGGAGTGTCAGCCACGCCGAGTCTCTATTCTGGGGTGGGGTGGGATCAGAGAATCCAGCATGACATAAAATCAGCACAAATGCACCTTACTACACAACTGTTATGCACACAAATATGATCATCGAAGTTATCTGGAATGAAAAAGGTGCAAGGATACTGCCTTCCCCTCAACTGCACAGGTAGTGAAACTTCCACATTTTTTGTTAGAGCTTTCGATTCAGCACAGTTTGAGTATATTGTAAACATCTTTAAACTAAAACAGTTGTTATACAATTATTACTCAGTTACGACCTTGAACTAAACCGAAGTCCCAGGACGTGAAAGTAATATGTATGGCTCCATGCGTCAGTCAAGACGGAATATCAGCAACGATGATAACCTGGAATGTATGCAGCACAAGTAAGCTGCAGAGCGTACAGTTCTGGGAACGCTAGCAAAAAATGAACACGTTGCCAACATTGTATTAATGTCCGTACCAACGCTAGGAGCGAGCAGTTCCTGGAAAATACGCTCGTTCTTTCGGCTTATTGTCGTCAGTCGTTAACTGCTGTTGACCAGTTTTCCATACCTTCTAGCAACATACCAATTTCCAGTTACCTGCTACAAGACTCAAACGTTATCACACATTCCAATTTCAATCGTTCTCTTCGGATTGTCAGACTTCTGAACATTCACAAATGGACAAATAACGACTTTCACCTCCAGCAAGGACGAACGACAATTCAAAACAGCCATTTATGCTTCGTAAACTATCAACCACTTATAACATTTTCCACGTCTTATTCTTCTTTTTATTCGTGTCCGACGATCCAGATTTAGGTTTTCTGTGATTTCCCTAAATCGCTCCGGATAAATGCCGGGATAGTTCCTTTGAAAGGAGACGGCTGATTTCCTTCCGCACCCTTGAAATAATCGTAGGTTCTGCTTCGTCTCTAATAACTTCGATGTCGATGGGAAGTTAAACGCTGATCTTCCTTTCTTCTTCTTCTTCTTCTTCTTCTTCTTCTTCTTCTTCTGACTTCTCCCTGACATAAATCTAGGGCTCAAAAATAAATTTAGACTTGGAAGTTCGTTGATGATGTTATGATAACAATAATAATAATAATAATAACAATAATAATGATAGTAATAATAATTATTATTATTTTGTTGTGCAAGTCTTTCAATCGGACGCCACGTCAGCGACTTGCCTGTACCTACCCTACCTCAGTAATCCTACTCGGAAAGGGACCCTAGAGTGTAACGTGGCATTCGAAACATGTGTCGTTTTTGGCGAATCTCCATATCATTGATAGTCGAATGATAGGTTGAAGAGCGGACTGAAAAATCCGTAGTCCGCCCTGGATACGATCACGTGGTCTTTCCGTTTCCAAGAATCCGCTTTACCGGTAGACTGCCAGGCCCGACAGGCTGCTGATTAAAGCCAATAAAACGGCTGAAAAAATGTGTAGCTGCGGTTTCTACAGAAAGCATGGCTCATGAACCCTGAAAATAATGTTAATCTGCGGCTAGAAACACCCAAAATGGGCAGATAAACCCTACAGGGATAATACAATGACACTTGTTAAACTGTTCGTTTCAAAATGATAGTGTAGCTTAACAGTCTCGTACGAAGAAGGAGCTTATGGGTGCTCAATGCCGAGGTACGAAGTGCATCGTCAGTACGAAAGAAGTGTAAATCGGCTGTTTTAAGAACGGAGTATAAATTGTCGTACTTGGATTGCTTATTCTTACCCCTTTTTAAAGACAGCGGCTGGTGTTAATTAAAGGCGGCCCCTACATCACGTTTATTTCTTCTCATCTACTTTCCCAACCGCTTACCTGAAAAAAAGTAAGTCTCGATGAGTAAATCTGTAAAACACCATAAAGCAAGGAAGGAGATACAGTAAGAAAGTGTGCATTTCGCTCCTAAGAGAGAGAAGATCATCGTCCTCAAGCACACGATGATAATAATTAAACTTTCTGTACACGAGCCAGTGTAGACGGAAAAATATTTGGCGTATGGCTACCCAACTTCATAGGAATGATGTTAGACTGTGTGCTTTAGGACTGGATTTGCGTTGTTAGTACAGTCAGTATCAAAACTTGCGGCCAGGCGCCGATACTGGTACGGCGACAACGTAGGCTACTTCATTCTGGTCATTGTACTGTGTTGTCTGTGATTCATGCAACGTGCAGCTGTATCGTTATCTCGGCATATATGCTGTGCCCTGTCAGTCAACTATCGTTTATCACTCGCTAAGGCTTTCCAAGGTGCTAAAAGGCGTAAGGAAACGATGTGTTTCAAAAAACTCCGTATATCACATGAGAGGAGGCTGGCCTACCGATGATGTGGCGAGGTTCGATAGTATGACGTCCACTGCTGCGAAGGAACGCAATTTCACACATGGTAGCAAAGCGGGCTGCCGGTGTTGGAGACAATCGGTCGAGTAACATCTCAGAATGTCTCTCTTGTGTGCATCTATTTCTAAATCTGATTCTAAGCTCTCATTATGTGAGGGACAGTTAGTACTTTTGTAGCACCATTCCGTTCAACCTCAATATTACATACAAAATGCTATCCAATTATGTCACTTGCCCAAAACTGGAACGATAGTTTTAACTGTTCTCCTAAGTAAGAAAGGAGACAAACAATGGATAAAAATCTGTAGACTCATTGGCTTCTTTTCCGTAATGTACAAGACAGTCACTTAATCATTAGTAGTCGCACAGGACAAAGAATAGATATAATCAAGTGTTGTAAAAACCTTGCATTAAAAGTGGTACAGCGCACTGGACCACTGTAACTCATAAATGAAATTAAAGAACGAATTCATAGATTCACAGACTTTGAGAAAATTTTTTGACGCAATTTCGTCAATATCTGCCTTAACAGTAATTGAAAAACAAAGGCACTGCTTCAATCAATGTTAGTACACTAAAGAACATATGCGTCAGTTAACACGAATGTGATACAACCAGCTGACGAATTTTTGTATTTGGAGAAATCAAAGACGTCGATAGCATGGAAATTAAAATATAAGTAGAAGAACCAAAATGGCCTGGGGCCTTTTGGTAAACTAAACAGAGTTATCAAACCGGTGTCAATGATACGCGGACCTCTGTTAGCTATTTACTTCATTCGTCGATAATAAACGGGACAACTTGGTACGAAATGGAACTTGTCAGTAGGGTTACACATCAAACACTGTTCTCAGTGAAACTATGGCTACATACTTCCCATTTACATAAGTGGATTTTTAATTTAATCTTGCTCTACAAATAAGTGTAATTATTTTGTCCCGATCACATACAGATATTATCTATTTAGAAAGTAATCTTTAGAGCAAGGTAAGCTGGCAAGCAGAAATAATTTCAATTTGTTTTTAAAACTTTTTATTGTTCGCCAGTACCTCTAATACACAAAAAGGTTGTTAAATTTGCGATATGTAATGCTACAGTCTTTCTTTCTCCAAATGCCATCATATTAGTAAATCGTAGTGATGAAACGTTAAGGTCATATTCATTAATCTTACAGCAGCTGCATTGTGATACGCGCAGAGCATGAAAATAAGATGAAACATTTTTCGTTTGACACAGAGACTGTTCTCTATGTCAAAACTTCACCTCTTTTTCAGTTAATCGCCTCTAGGTGTACATAAACATTTAAATCTATACCCTGCAAACTAGCGTGAGGTGCGTGGCAGAGGGTACGTCCCATTGTACCAGTTATTAAGATTTCTTCTCGTTCCATTCACGTATAGAGCGAGGAAAGAATGATTTTTTTGAATGCTTCTGTGCATGCAGTAATTATTCTAATCTTATCCTCACGACCCCTGTGTCAGCGATAGGTAGGAGACTGTAATATATCCCTAGAGTCATCATTAAAAGCTGCTTCTTGAAACTTGGTTAGTAGGCGTTCTCGGAATAACTTACGTGTGTCTTCAAGAATCTTCCAGTTCAGTTCCTTCAGTATCTCTATGACATTCTCTCTTGGATACAACAAACATGTGAGCATTCGTGTTGCCCTTCTCTGTACACGTTCAATATCCCCTCTTAGTCCTCTCTGGTACGGGTCCCATACATTTGAGCAATATTCTTGAACCGGTCGCATGAGTGACTGGTTAGCAATCTCCTTTGTAGATTGACTGCACTTTCCCAGTATTCTATCAATACACCGACGTTTACCACCCGCTTCACCCATGACTGAACCTATGCGACAATTCGATTTGATATCCCTACAAACTGTTACACCCAGGTATTTTTACGAGTTGGCTGATTCCAGCAGTGATTCATTGATATTATTGTCATAGGACACTACATTTCTTAGTTTTGTGAAGTGCAAAATTTTACATTTCTGGAGATTTAAAGCAAGTTACCAATCTCTGCACCACTTTTAAATCTTATCAAGATCTGATTGAATATTTATGCAGCTTCTTTCGGATAATACTTCATTATAGACAACTGCATCATCTGCAAAAAGCCTGATGTGATAGTAATATTGTCTGCAAGATCATAAATGAATAAGATGAACAGCAAGGGTCCCAACACATTTCCCTGGGGCATAATCTACGTTACTTCTATATGTGACGATGACTTTCCATCCAAGATAACACGCTGTGTCCTCCCTACCAAAAAGTCCTCAATCCAATCACATATTTTACTTGATATCCCATATGATCGTACTATTGACAATAAACGTAGATGAGGTACTGAGTCAAATGCTTTTCGGAAGTAAAGAAACACTCCATATACCTGGTTGCCTTGATCCAAAACTTTCAGTATGTCATGTGAGAAAAGTGAGAGTTGGGTTTTACACGATCAGTGTTTTCGATAACCATGCTGGTTGGCACTGAGGAGGTCATTCTGTTCAAGACACGTCATTGTGTTTGAACTCAGAAAATATTCTAAGATTGTAGAACAAATCGATGTCAAGGATACTGGACGGCAGTTTTGTTGATCAATTATCCTACCCTTCTTGTAGGCAGGTCGATGCACTTCACTGTAAGTTCTGACGAAATCCCACCAAATATTTCCGAGTCACAAAATTCTTTACAAGTGTTAGTAGGTGGAAGTCATAGGGGCCCAAGTCTAAATATGCTGGATGCTCCATCGATGTGTACCGAATATATCTCAGTTTTCCGATTACAAACACACCCTTGAGGGCAAGTGTACTACGGTGATAAGATTTACTTTCAATTTCCTTGCGTACTTTTTTCATCACTTGGTCCATGGGATCGGTGAGATAATGACAATCAATTGTTTTAACCTTTAAAAGATCATCAATAAGAAGGCTACCTCTTGTTCCCGAGAGTACCAGCCACAGATGGTAGATGAGATCGATTTCCTGTCTTCGTTGCAGAGCTACAAGCTTTCACTCCTGTTTTCCTCGCTGTTTCGTTTCTGACGTGAAGCGTCATCGGACAAATTCGGTTGGATTATATTTTCAGTCCGTCCATTGATTGGTTTTGCATTTGCTTTTTGTCTTAATTCAACAAGTGTGACGCCCCTCTTGTACCGAGCTGTCTCAGAGTGATTTCTTCATGCAGAATGTACCGTACTCTTTCTTGATAGAAGCCTGTGGCGTAATTATTTCACACATCTTTGATCCCCGGTAGTACAAACCAAGTAGTACACATTGTCGATGTTTCAATCTGCTGTTACAGTTAGGGCACCTTTCACTTGAACTGCCTATCAAAGAAGTATTGCTGCGTTTGACTTTAGACATGTATTTCTTAATTTGTCAACAGTTCAGGAAGATTTTTTGCAAATTTTTATCATCTTTGTATGAATTTATGTAGTCGATAAACTGAACAAAATAAAAAGAAATATGTTGACACAATATTCCAATTTATTCATGTAAACGGAACATACAAAACTAGCTGCAAAAGCAGGGCAAACAAAATCAATCCTCAGATGTAGTTGGCGCTTAAATTACATGATTTGTAAACACGTGAAAATATAAGAGGAACGCCTATAATATCAGCGTCATGTTTGTGCCTGGCCGATAACTGTTCACTTTGCCACTGAATTAATAAATTTTGATATTAGGTTCAAAATGGTTCAAATGGCTCTGAGCACTATGGGACTTAACATCTGAGGTCATCAGTGCCCTAGAACTTAGAACTACTTAAGCCTAACTAACCTATGGACGTCACACACATCCATGCCCGAGGCATGATTCGAACCTGCAACCGTAGCGATCGCGCGGTTCCAGACTGTAGCGCCTAGAACCGCTCGGCCATTCCGGCCGGCCTTGACATTAGGAGAAGAGTAAGGTGCGGGGGGGTGGGGGTGGGGTGCTTCTGGTACGAGGCAAGTACGCTCCCCTTCCGCCCCCCCCCACCCCACCCCACACCACCCCTGGACGCGAAATTAGGTCTTGTAACCAGTAAGGGAGCTTCACAATGAGGACGACGCAATGGCTGCTTAAAAGGTTTGATTCATTAACTCTGTATTTATAAAATTATGCGTAGTAACTGTTCGAGACAGCGTTTGATATTTGTAGTGGCATCGGACGGACAGCTCGTTTCAGTAATGTGAGACGTTTACGAACCTCTAGATGTATATCTTGGTGTGGCGGGCTCGTGTATATGTATGTGCAGTGGGTTGTGGCTCTACGCGCAACCGCCCTCTCACACGGATGACGCCGCAGCTGCGGCGATACGAAGACCTGCAGCGCAGCCCAGAAGGGAGGACGTCGAAACTCTTGAGAACGCCGTGTCTGAGCGCGCTGCGCCTCCACTAGAGTGGTTCAAATGGCTCTGAGCACTGTGGGACTTAACATCTGAGGTCACCAGTCCCCTAGAACTTAGAACTACCTAAACCTAACTAACCTAAGGACATCACACACATCCACGCCCGAGGCAGGATTCGAACCTGCGACCGTAGCGGTCGCGCGGTTCCAGACTGAAGCGCCTAGAACCGCTCGGCCACACTGGCCGGCTTCCACTACAGTGTCTGCACCGTCTCCCTACAGAGACAGTTACACAATTTACAGTCCCTCTGCAAAATGTGAATAACTTTCTTTTTACAAATTACATTTTTAATACATTTTTATGTTCGTAAAAGTAAGGCAACAAAAATAAAAAATAAAATGACATTCAAAGCATAATACTTATCTTCAAGTTTTCATTAAGTTTCAAAGTGATTGTGAGAATTGAATCAGAAAAGTAAAGCCCTGCAACTATTTCACAATATGAAGAAATTATTTATTTATTTAAGGTTTGAGTTTTACACCAATCCATACTGTACAAACTAACTAATGGAAAAGACATAATAATGTTAGCATCAAATACACGATATTTCAGGTATAATTTTTCGCTACAATTTACAAAGTAATAAGTCAGACGACATTTATTTACATGGCATATGACCGAAATTTTTCGCGATTTAAATAAAAAATATCTTCAACTGAGACTGGTAGTGGATTTTATTCAACATTTATTTAAAATTTTATTTAAAAATACCTCGTTGCTATAATTCTCTGGAACACAACTAAATAAAGTACGAGGGCGTGCTGAAAAGTAATGCCCCCGAATTTTTTATGTAAATCTCTATAAAGTGTTCGAAATAAAACAAGCGTTATTAACATTCAACATATTTATTCTTCACGACTACACATTTGCAGCCCCCTGCCGCTAGAGGACTCAGAATTGAAGCGTCTAACGTGGCAGTGCGTAACTTAAAAATGTCCGTGCGTGAGAAACAGCGAGCTGTAATTGAGTTTTCAATTCGAAGAGTTCGTCCACACATCGAGCAGCCTCTCCTTCAGCACGACAACGCCAGGCCACACGCGAGCGCTGCGGCATCTGCAACAATCCGATGCCTTTGGTTCACTGTCATCGACCATCCTCCATACAGTCCCGATTTGGCCACATCCAATTTTCGTGTTTCCAAAACTTAAAGAACACCTTCGAGGATTCGACTTCGATAATGATGATGCAAGCAAAGGCAAGGTTGTGGCTCCGTCAACAAACACTCTACAGTGACGGTATCAACAAACTTGTCTTTCGTTGAGAGAATTGTGTTCCTCGTCAGAGTGATTATGTTGAGAAATAAGTATGTAGGTGTAAGGAATAAACACACAGAATGTTAATTAGGTTTGTTTTATTTTAAATGCTTGAGTTGTTTTCACAAAAAAATTCGAGGCATTACTTTTGTGCACGCCCTTGCATGAGTTCACAATTCCTTAAGAAGCGAAACGTTTTTCTATCTACGAAAATATTTGGAGAAAAACAACGTGATAATAAGGTTAGAGTAAAACTTCCCAAACATCCACAGGTAGGTATTGCACCATAGTGGAGCTACGTCCGCAAAATCAGAGCCAATGCGTGGCAAGAGCGCAGAAGTTCGTCCGGTAAGAGGACGAGTGTTCAGCAGTGCGCTTTTGTCCATCTAACCTGCTGATATGTCACGCTGTGGTGGTTGTGCTGCATTGCATTTGATGGCGTGTGTTGCACAGCGCTCGTGTTTGCAATATTTGATGTAAAAATTTTTTTTAAAAAAACAATGTTTGAAAATTAATGTACGTTTTCTTTTCCAACGTGCTCTCTGCATATAAACGAAATTTTTAAAAAAATGCAGCCTTTAGTTTTCATTGAATAACATCTTACAACTTCAGTTTTCTGCAGTAGTATTTCTGCATTATAGCTTATTACTTAACAAAGTAATGGCATTCCAATACGTTTAGCCTAGCTGATTTTATAGTCATGCATTAGTCACGTAACATCACAGCAATTTTGCGTCGTACGTAACCAGTCACGCATAGGAATTTAAAGTTCATCTTTCTTTGATTGTTCAGTTGAAACCATTAACTTCTGTTAATTTAGTCACTGCTTACATTACCATACAGGTATTAGCCGGGCAAGTTGGTTCACATTCCCACACTTCAATGCACTTGTCGCCGATGTGGCTGTATTTTTACGGCCGTAGTTCCTCGACGGTGCATTTCTGACCTGTGATTATCTGGGAAATATTATGTAGGCAGCAGGACACACACACACACACACACACACACACACACACACACACAAAGAAAATTATACAGGGCGACTTCTCGATGTGTACAGAAACTGAAACGACGTACAGATAATGGTAAAAGTAAACAATAAAGTTATCTCCCATTTTTCACGCAAACCAATATTTAGGGAGGTATGGCTCCTTCTTCATACTTCAAACGCGACAAGTCATAACAACATAAAACTAATTCATCCGTAAAATGTTCAGCAATATTCAAATAAATGAGTGGGGGAAATTCCCAAGACTACGCTCAAATTGAATTAGAATGGAACCAAGACGGTTCTTGCCACTTCAGTCTGACACACATCCTTGCAGCCATTCCAGCTGGTTTGCAGAATTCATAACTGTATGACAGGATACTCCACTGTGTTCCATTCCATAGAATTCGAGAAGATACCTACTTCTCAAGCAGGCTGTTTCTGCGACTGTAAAAGTTCTGAATTTTCTTCCTTTTTCTAGAGCAGAAAATATTTTTTTCTCTTTCTAACTATGAGATTTGAGACCACACAGATGAGCCCAGCTACAGTATTAAAAGGTAGTGTTTACAAAAATTTCTCTATCATATAAAACTGGTTACAGTGTCATCTAAACATCACAGTTAATTTATCCTTTTTTTCGCAAGGGTGAAACGGGAATTACTAGTTTGGTTACGTTGTGAAGTAATGATAGGACGGGGCCACGGCGAGGTGGGGGTGGTAGATGGGAAGTTCTTATGGCAACTGGGGACAAATGTTCGACCAGGCAACCAACAGGCACTTTTATATTCGTTTTATTGATTTTAACGTGTTTTCTTGCTGCAATGTAGTGTATTCGTTTTTCCTTTTACATAAAGGCATCTTCAGTAAATTTAATTCGGATATCACCTATAGTTCCAGAAAACTCACCCCTGCTTATCGTATCTCGTCCAGTAACACTGCAGGTGATTTAACATCACTAATAAACAATACAGCGATTTTGACCGAAATACCATGTAAACGATCCCAGCAGTAGGCAGATAAGGCAACTCTCTTACCATAGTACGACGGGCGTTGAATGAGTAATGCCACACATTTTTTTCTCGGTTAATTTCGGTTGAAAAAGTGCTGAATTTCTTGTGGGACATCGTGGAATATTCCCTATTCAGCCCTTTAGTTTCATAAAGTTCCTATGTGTGGTGATATACCTAGCCTCCAAAACGGCACCTACAAAGGAGATGTGTTTCACACAGAGAGCTGCCATTTTCTTTTGGAGGAGAACCACAGCATCGCAGATATTCATAGGCGCCTGCAGAATGTCTACGGAGGGCTGGCAGTGAACTAAAGCATGGTGAGTCATTGGGCGAGGCATCTGCCATCATCGCAGTAATTACGTGCAAACCTGTCCGATTTCCTGCGTGCCACCCGGTCGCACTCAGCTGTGACTCCTGCAAGGCTGGAACGTGTGGACACTCTCATTCGAGGAGACCGGTAGATCACAATCTACCACCCCGTTAAACAACAGGTCGTCTCTATTGGCAGTGCTGACACATTCGTCGAAAAGTTGCTGTACTCAAAGGCGCATGCGCGCTGGGTTCCCAGTCCACCTTACAGCCCAGAACTCGCACCTTCCATCTTCCATCTGGTTGGCTCACTGAAGGACGCACTCCGCGGAAACAGTGCGTAGATGATGGGGAGATTATTGATGCAGCAAGACCTTCGCTCCGACGTCAACCAGCGGGCATACAGGCCCTTTCAGTAAGGTGGTGTAAGGCTGTCGCAGTGAAGAGCGATTGTTTTGAAAAATGGGGTTTTGTAGCCAAAAGAGTGTGGAATTATATGGTGTTTTGGAATCCTGAGTAAAACCAACGTACTTTCAGAAAAAAGAATGTGTTGCATCAGTTACTAAGCCCCCTCGAATCGTGGGGCTTTCAAAAGCTACCACTCAGATGATCTCACATTTTGATGCCATGCCCAAACCAACACTTCTGCTACCAGTACAGCTGCGGTGAATAGCAGCAGCTTCACGTTGATGCTGCACGAAGATAGCGAGTGAATGATCGGTGGAGATCTTCAGACGTTCCGACCATCGAAGGTACCTGCTGAGAGGTTCCAAACACGGACGACTCGGGTAGCACGTGCAGAGCCGGTGACGGGAGTTTCCCAGAGCGCTGGCAGGAAGCGGCTTGCCGGCTGCAGGAAGCCGTCGCTGCCCTGCCCGGCCAGTGGTGTCCGGGATGTCGCTGCCGGCGGTCGCCGAGGAGGACTGCGCCGGCCCTGCAGCGGCGGCGGCGGCTGCGGCGCGCTCGCCCTACCGCATGCTCATGCGATCCATCAGGTACTCCGCCACAGCGACCCGCAGCACGCGCTCACACCTGAACTGTCTCAACAGTTTTACATCCGACACGAGCTCACTATGCGGTGTTCCTGGCTAATTGCGAATTTTTCTTTTATATTACCTGAATGAAAGATGTAGAACTCTACTAATTTGGAGCTGTAGAAT
This sequence comes from Schistocerca cancellata, assembly GCF_023864275.1. Classification (NCBI taxonomy): domain Eukaryota; kingdom Metazoa; phylum Arthropoda; class Insecta; order Orthoptera; family Acrididae; genus Schistocerca; species Schistocerca cancellata. Next base: position 541,980,521 of record NC_064627.1, read on the forward strand.
AAGGATCTTCTACCAGCTTTTTATCAGCTCTCGTTTTGGAGAAACACAATAATAGTGTGTCAGTGAGCCGCAACACTTAACAGTATCATATAAAACTAGTCCAAAGTGTCTGAACGTAACTTTTAAAAATGAAAATAAGATCGAAACAAACTATACTGGACTACACAAACATACCGCGTGGTTATAATGTGAAGTGCAGCTGCTCACAGTGGGCCAGTGCGGGCTGTAATTATCATACGGCAGCGGAACTTGCTATATATTCTAATGCATTATTGCGGAAACTATTTACGCTGAAAAAAAAATAGTTCAACTTTTGGCCACCATGTGCAAATCCGGCGCTGCACTCTATATGTATGACGGTATAACACCGACGCTTTCATTTGAGAAGCCGTAACGTGAGTAAACATTATGGTTATCGAGAAGTCAGACCGGGCGCGGTTAGTGAAACTGCTTTATGTGAACGGCAGCAATTACAGTGCTGCACTGAGAGAGTATCGCTGACTAAAAGTTCTGAGAAGACGCCCAGTGTCTTTAAATAGTTTTATGTGGTTTAAATAATGATAATGAAATTAGAAAACAAGGTTGAGCTTGATGTGGTACAACTGACCATGCAGCGCGTGCCCCGAGTAGTGCTAGTACTCGTACAGTGTCACGAGAATTGTCCACCCCACGGGCATCACAACCGAAAGTTTTCCCGTCTATTTTACACTGGTACCCTTACAAGATCCGCAGCAACGTTCTGGATTTGCTCTTCGATTTCTGACATGGATCGCACTTGATGACATGTGGCCGGGCAATATTCTACGGAGTGATGAGGCATATTTTACTCTACAGGGTATAGTGAATACATAGAACCACCAAATTTATGGTACTGTTAAGGCGTATACTGTGCACGAAGAGCCATTGCATTCGCCGTATATGACTGAGTCGTGCGATTTCACAAGCATTTGTATTCCCTGTCCGCTCTTCTTTGAAGAGAACACATCCAGAGATCCTGTCATGTTTACTGTGAAGTTTTCACGTTATCGAGGCTTCCTCCTACAAGTGTATGATTCCTGCTTTGTAAGAGTGCACATGTGTGAAAGTCACTGTTTTCACGCAAGGTAGGGCAGCACCAGATGTCGCTCGCCCAGTTAACTATCTGCTTCCAGGAACGTCTTATCTCCAGAGCTTTTCCAGCTACAGGGCCTGCAAAATGACCTGATCTCAATCCATGTGACTTTTGGCTTTTGGGATACCTACAATAACGCGTTTACTACGGAAACGTTCGGTCTCTATCTGATCTGTTGGGGAGTGTACAGGAACACGTTGCTCAGATTCCACAGGAAGTACTGCAGGAAACAGTTAATCACGTCTTTGATGCTCATATTGAAAAAATTCTGTAAGCCGCAATTAATAATAAAATTATCAGTATACGTTACTCACTTGTTTGACCTTTCCTGCCGACGTCTCATTCCTAATCCGTTAGATATCGGAACATTTCTATACATCGCTCTTGCATTGACAGAGCCAGATTTGCACCTGTTGGACACAACTGAAACTTTTTTTTTTTTCACAGCGTAAATCGGTTCCGCAGTAACGCATTAACACATCTACAAAGTTTCACTGCCATGCCATGATTACAGCCCATGACGGACTTCCGTGAATAGCTGCACTTTAACTATAACGATCTTGTATATGAATACAAAACAATACATCAAACACAGACGTGTACTCCTGTAGGAGAGGACGCTGTGTCTATGCTTGTCTACCGTGATCCTTTTCTTGCGCATCTCCAAACAATATCCAACCGAAATATGTAATCAGAGAACAACTCCACCGACAGTGATACACTGGGTGATCAAAAGTATCCGGACACCCCCAAAAATATACGTTTTTCATATTAGGTGCATTGTGCTGCCACCTAATGCCAAGTACTCCATATCAGCTACCTAAGTAGTCCTTAGACATCGTGAGAGAGCAGAATGGGGTGCTCCGCGGAACTCACAGACTTCGAACGTGGTCAGATGATTGGGTGTCAGTTGGGTCATACCTCTGTACGCGAGATTTCCACACTCCTAAACATCCCTAAGTCCACTGTTTCCGATGTGATAGTGAAGTGGAAACGTGAAGGGACACGTGCAGTACAACAGCGTACAGGCCGACCTCGTCTGTTGACTGACACAGACCGCCGACAGTTGAAGAGGGTGGTAATGTGTAATACGCAGACATCTGTCCAGGCCATCACACAGGACTGCATCAGGATCCACAGCAAGTACTATGACAGTCAGGCGGGTGGTGAGACAACTCGGATTTCATGGTCGAGCGGCTGCTTATAAGCCACGCATCACGCCCGTAAATGTCAAACGACGCCTCCCTTGGTGTAAGGTGCGAAAACATTCGACTATTGAACAGTGGAAAAACGTTGTGTGGAGTGACGAGTCACGGTGCACAATGTGGCGATCCGATGTCAGGGTGTGGGTATGGCGAATGCCCGATGAATTTCATCTGCCAGTGTGTGTAGTTCCAACAGTAAAATTCGGAGGCGATGGTGTTATGGTGTGGTCGTGTTTTTCGTGGAGGGGGCTTGTAGCCCTAGTTGTTTGGCGTGGCACTATCACAGCACAGGCCTATATTGATGTTTTAAGCACCTTCTTGCTTCCCACTGTTGCAGAGCAATACGGGGATGGCGATTACATCCTTCAACACGATAGAGCACCTATTCATAATGCACGGCCTGTGTCTGTGTGGTTACACGACAATAACATCCCTGTAATGGACTGGCCTGCACAGAGTCCTGATCTGAATCCTATAGAACACCTTTGGGATGTTTTGGAACGCCGACTTCGTGCCAGGCCTCACCGATACCTCTCCTCAGTGCAGCAATCCGCGCCTGACTGAACGTATGCCTGCGAGAGTGGAAGCAGTTATCAAGGCTAAGGGTGAGCCAACACCATATTGAATTCCAGCATAATTTGCAGCCCATATGTTACCCAACACGTCATTTTAAAGGATTCCCAAGCTTGCTTCTCATTGCCCTGGAGGACTAAGGCAATGTTTTGATCCATGAGAATTTTACAAATTTCAGGAACAATGTAGAATCCTTCCTTCCATTTCACCTCACTCAGCTGTGGAAATTTGTCTCTCACGCACTTGGAAGCGTCTCCATCCTCGTTCATTCCCTTTACAAAGTTCTTCTTGAGGTTGAGTTTGATGTATACGGGCGGCAGAATATTTTTATTTCAATCTACCAGCGGACTGTGCTGAACGTTCTTATATCCGGGTCGCAGAGTTTCCCATGAGACAAGTGTCTGCAAATCGATCCCGACTGCCCCTCTCACATAGCAAACAGCAGTATTTTGTGCATCTCACCTGGATGCCCACCAATACTGCAGTCACTCTGACGTCTCCACATATTTGTCAGTTGTGGTTTTTCTACGAAGTTGGCTCCAGAAGAAAGATTCACATTGGCATATGTCTCCTTTATATGGGTAGCATACCTACAGGAACTAAATGCATCAATTCCTATTACGTAGTAACACAGCTTTCAAAATAAGCTGTGATGCATCTACGAACAGCCTCATCCATCTCGTCCCTGTACCACATTCAAAGCTGTCATCAAACCATTCACGTCGAAACGTACATTTTAGTTAGTCTCCTTTTAAAAAATTGAAAGAAATCTTTCTCCCGTGTGTTGTACACAACTGGTCATTAAAATTGCTACACCAAGATGAAATGCAGATGGTAAACGGGTATTCATTGGACAAATATATGATACTAGAACTGACATGTGATTACATTTTCGCGCAGTATGCGTGAATAGATCCTGAGAAATCAGTACCCAGAACAACTACCTCTGGCCGTAATAACGGCCTTGATACGCCTGGGCATTGAGTCAAACAGAGCTTGGATGGAGTGTACACGTACAGCTGCCCATGCAGCTTCTACACGATACCACAGTTCATCAAGAGTAGTGACAGGCGTATTGTGACGAGCCAGTTGCTCGGCCACCACTGACCAGACGTTTTCAGTTGGTGAGAGATCTGGTGAATGTGCTGGCCAGGGCAGCAGTCGAACAATTTCTGTATCCAGAAAGGCCCGTACAGGACCTGCAACATACGGTCGTGCATTATCCTGCTGAAATGTAGGGTTTCGCAGGGATCGAATGAAGGGTAGAGCCACCGGTCGTAACACATCTTAAATATAAGGCCACTGTTCAAAGTGCCATCAATGCGCACAAGAGGTGACCGAGACGTGTAACCAATGGCACCCCATACCATCACGCCGGGTCATACGTCAGTATGGCGATGACAAAATACACGCTTCCAATGTGCGTTCACCGCGATGTCGCCAAATACGGATGCGACCATCATGATGCTGTAAACAGAATCTGGATTCATCCGAAAAAATGACGTTTTGCCATTCGTGCACCCAGGTTCGTCGTTGAGTACACCATCGCAGGCGCTCCTGTCTGTGATGCAGCGTCAAGGGTAACCGCAGCCATGGTCTCCGAGCAGATAGTCCGTGCTGCTGCAAACGTCGTCGAACTGTTCGTGGAGATGGTTGTTGTCTTGCAAACGTCCCCATCTGTTGACTCAGGGACCGAGACGTGGCTGCACGATCCGTTACAGCCATGCGGATAAGATGCCTGTCATCTCGACTGCTAGTGATACGAGGCCGTTGGGATCCAGCACGGCGTTCCGTATTACCCCCCTGAACCCACCGATTCCATATTCTGCTAACAGTCATTGGATATCGACCAACACGAGCAGCAATGTCGCGATACGATAAACCGCAATCAGGATAGGCTACAATCCGACCTTTATCAAAGTCGGAAACGTGATGGTACACAGTTCTCCTCCTTACACGAGGCATCACAACAACGTTTCACCAGGCAACGCCGGTCAACTGCTGTTTGTGTGTGAGAAATCGGTTGGAAACTTTCCTCATGTCAGCACGTTGTAGGTGTCGCCACTGGCGCCAACCTTGTGTGAATGCTCTGAAAAGCCAATCATTTGCATATCACAGCATCTTCTTTCTGTCGGTTAAATTTCGCGTCTGTAGCACGTCATCTTCGTGGTGTAGCAATTTTAATGGCCAGTAGTGTAGATTGACAGATTAGTAAGCGGTTTCACTCGTAGAAGACTACATTGTTTCCTCGTAGAACTTAGAAACTCAGTTTTTATTTTGGAAGACCTAGGTTTCGAATGAAAAAAATTAGATCACCTTGAGCTATTTGTTCAGCTGCAAAATCAAGATTCTGTGATGTTGAAGCATAGTGTATTTTATCAGATGTTTTTCCGTTTTGGCTTCATCGACATCTGCCTCCAGTCTCTAATCCCCTGGGGGATTCGGTAAAGGCAGGTATGTCCATGCGGAACTGCGTGGATACCAGACGTGATGATGGGGTATGTGACTTTCAGTCTCTTTTTTCATGACAGAGGTTTGTGAACGGTATGTACTATGCAGAAACCGCAATCATGTACCTGACTAGTCGTCGCCATCGAAATCATATGGATGGCAAACGGGAATTAACGCCCACTTTTATTGGTCGAGCCAGGCAAATTTGAAATACTGAAACTGCAGTAAACATGTCGTGCTCACGGTTTGTCTTGATCACTTAACTTCACCTCAAAATAATGGTGGTGGGCTGTCTGCATAACTGAAGTAACATGACTTTTCTGGCTCTGACATGTCACGCTCCCACAGATATACACTCCTGGAAATTGAAATAAGAACACCGTGAATTCATTGTCCCAGGAAGGGGAAACTTTATTGACACATTCCTGGGGTCAGATACATCACATGATCACACTGACAGAACCACAGGCACATAGACACAGGCAACAGAGCATGCACAATGTCGGCACTAGTACAGTGTATATCCACCTTTCGCAGCAATGCAGGCTGCTATTCTCCCATGGAGACGATCGTAGAGATGCTGGATGTAGTCCAGTGGAACGGCTTGCCATGCCATTTCCACCTGGCGCCTCAGTTGGACCAGCGTTCGTGCTGGACGTGCAGACCGCGTGAGACGACGCTTCATCCAGTCCCAAACATGCTCAATGGGGGACAGATCCGGAGATCTTGCTGGCCAGGGTAGTTGACTTACACCTTCTAGAGCACGTTGGGTGGCACGGGATACATGCGGACGTGCATTGTCCTGTTGGAACAGCAAGTTCCCTTGCCGGTCTAGGAATGGTAGAACGATGGGTTCGATGACGGTTTGGATGTACCGTGCACTATTCAGTGTCCCCTCGACGATCACCAGTGGTGTTCGGCCAGTGTAGGAGATCGCTCCCCACACCATGATGCCGGGTGTTGGCCCTGTGTGCCTCGGTCGTATGGAGTCCTGATTGTGGCGCTCACCTGCACGGCGCCAAACACGCATACGACCATCATTGGCACCAAGGCAGAAGCGACTCTCATCGCTGAAGACGACACGTCTCCATTCGTCCCTCCATTCACGCCTGTCGCGACACCACTGTAGGCGGGCTGCACGATGTTGGGGCGTGAGCGGAAGACGGCCTAACGGTGTGCGGGACCGTAGCCCAGCTTCATGGAGACGGTTGCGAATGGTCCTCGCCGAAACCCCAGGAGAAACAGTGTCCCTAATTTGCTGGGAAGTGGCGGTGCGGTCCCCTACGGCACTGCGTAGGATCCTACGGTCTTGGCGTGCATCCGTGTGTCGCTGCGGTCCGGTCCCAGGTCGACGGGCACGTGCACCTTCCGCCGACCACAACATCGATGTACTGTGGAGACCTCACGCCCCACGTGTTGAGCAACTCGGCGGTACGTCCACCCGGCCTCCCGCATGCCCACTATACGCCCTCGCTCAAAGTCCGTCAACTGCACATACGGTTCACGTCCACGCTGTCGCGGCATGCTACCAGTGTTAAAGACTGCGATGGAGCTCCGTATGCCACGGCAAACTGGCTGACACTGACGGCGGCGGTGCACAAATGCTGCGCAGCTAGCGCCATTCGACGGCCAACACCACGGTTCCTGGTGTGTCCGCTGTGCCGTGCGTGTGATCATTGCTTGTACAGCCCTCTCGCAGTGTCTGGAGCAAGTATGGTGGGTCTGACACACCGGTGTCAATGTGTTCTTTTTTCCATTTCCAGGAGTGTAATAGAATTGGTCTGGGTCGCTAACGCATTTAAGTGATATTACCGGTCTTTTAGGGGAGATGCTTCCAAACGGAAAGAACAAAAGTAAATTTCAAGTTTCATTAAAAACAATCTCCAAACAAATAATTCAAACAAACACGGAACGATGGGTGTTCGATAAGTAATGAAAAACATTTTTTTTCTGAAAGCATATTGGTTTTATTCAGGATTCCACTACGCCATGCCCGCATCTCGTGGTCGTGCGGTAGCGTTCTCGCTTCCCACGCCCGGGTTCCCGGGTTCGATTCCCGGCGGGGTCAGGGATTTTCTCTGCCTCGTGATGGCTGGGTGTTGTGTGCTGTCCTTAGGTTAGTTAGGTTTAAGTAGTTCTAAGTTCTAGGGGACTGATGACCATAGATGTTAAGTCCCATAGTGCTCAGAGCCATTTGAACCATTTGAACCACTACGCCATATTATTCCTCCCTCTTTTAGATACAAAACATTATTTTTCAACATAATATCAGTTCAATGCGACGGCCTTACTCCACTTATTTGGATGGCCTACACGCCCGCATGGTACCACTCTACTAGTCGACGTCGGAGCCAACGTCTTGTTGCGTCAATAACCTCCCCATCATCCACGTAACTGCTTCCCGCAGAAAACTCCGAAAGCCTATATCGATGATATTTCGGTGAGTGGTTCGCACGCTGACACTTGTTTATGGCCCAGCAACCTGCAGAAATTTGCGGAAGGACTGCACTTCTGTCACGTTGAACGATTCTCTTCAGTCGCTGTCCCGTTCTTGCAGAACCTTTTTCCAGCCGCTGCGATGTCGGAGATTTGATGTTTTACTGGATTCCTGATATTCAGGGTACACTCGTGAAATGGTCTGGTCTTACGCGAAAACCCCCACTTCATAACTGCCTCGGAGATGCTGTGTCCCATCGTTCGTGCGCCGACTATAACACCACGTTCAAACTGACTCACTGATAACCTGCCATTGTAGCAGCAGTAACCGATGTAACAATTGCGCCAAATACTTCCACATAGGCGTTGCCGACCGCAGCGCCGTATTCTGCCTGTTTACATATCTCTGTATTTTAATACGTATGCCTATACCAGTTTCTTTGGCGCTTTAATGTATATGTCAGCTTGCCCGGACTAAACCAAAAACTTAGTACACCGTGTTCCTAGATTAAATAGGAACCGAGCACCAAACCCCTCTCCCCAAAACTGCGATTCCGCGCGCGTGCTTTTCAGACGTATTTATTGCAGCGCTTCAGCACTGTAACGATTTACGCACGTTTGATTACTACCAGCAGAAAGTTATAGGTCATATTAACATAGAAACAGCAATCAGCAAGTGTATACACAGGGTTTGGACAAAAATACGAAAATACACGAGAAATGTATGCCTGAACATAAATGCAGATACTAGCCGAGTTAGTGGGTTGCGCTGTTGTGTTTGACGACGAAGGCACCTGAGCAATTTCCTCAATATGCTGAAACTGTCAGTCGTGGTCAGAACAGTGTTCTGCGTGGTTGTGAGTGCACTGTGTCGGAGCTAAGTAATTGCGAACATGGACCAATTGTCGGTAACAGAAGTGTTTGGCGTTTCTATGGGAAGCGTATCGAAGATCTGTACCGCGTACAGGGAAAGCGGAGAAACATTATCCGGTAATTCACAACATGGATGGATGTGTGCGCTGAGTGATCGTGACAGACGGTCAATGAAAAGGATAGTGATGAGAAATAACAGGACGACAGCTGTAAAAGTCACTGCAGAACTGAATGTCGTATTCGGGAACCCTGCCGGCTCCTACACAACATGAAGTGATCTCCGTAATCAGTGAACTGCAGGGCAAGGTGGAATTCCAAATTTACACATCAGTTATGCAAAGACAGGAAAACGTGGTGCCGTATCCGTAACACCTTTATTATGGAGCAATGGAAGAGAGTCATTTGGTCGAATGAGTCTTGTATCACACTGTTTCCAACTTCCATTTAGATTCCGTTTACTGACAGCTCAGGTTGCTCATCGAGTCCATTTTCACAGACGAACTTGGGCAATATCTGCCGTAGCTAAGTTACATATTGGCTGTAGCTTCGTTACATATTACCTGCATATACGTTACACATTTGCTGTAGCTACGTTACACAGTTCACTATGATAAGAGCCTTTAAACAATCAAAAAGTGCGAGACTACTAAAAGAGAAAAGTGCTTATTACAAAGGTAACTTCGCAGTCCAGGAGACAGTTCCGCGCAAGTGAGTCATTAGTACGGTAAATCAGATAATACCTTCATGACAGTTTTTTGTCAGACGTTTTCACTATTACAGTAACTGTCCTGTTCTGTAGGTGCACTCAAGCATTAAAATAGCGTTGTTCGCGGCGGCAACAGACAGTCCTGTAATAGATAAGTGAAGAGGAAATTACCAAATCTGAGACCAGGTATCGTGCTATATGTGAGCATAATATGTACATACTGGGAGCGGACAAAAATATGGAAACACCACAAATACAACACATTACAAAGCCTAATACGGCGTAAAAAAAAAGCTGGCATTCAAAGCAACTTGAAGGCGTCACGGAATGGATAAATACAGGTCGTGTATGGTTCGCGAAGGAATCTTATACTATTCTTCGTGCAGAACAGTGGCAAATTCAGATTTCCATGATGGAAGTCGATAGCGATCACGCACCTTCCTCTCAAAAGTAGACCACAAAAGCGGAGTAGTATTGAGATGTGGTGCCTGGTGGCCAAGGGAGATGCGACGATTCACCCTCGTGCTCACAAAACCCGTCCTTGACGATGCAAATTGTGTGAGCAGGGGCCGTGTCGTCTTGGAACAAACATTCCACTATGCGGTGGATCTGGTCAGCTAAAATGATCAAATAATTCTTGGCAGTAATGTGAACTTGCAGAGTAACCGTGGATCCCATGGAACACCACGGTATGGCTGCGCAAATTATCACCGAACGCCTACCATGTTTCACTCTTGGGACATAAACTAATATGTAAAGTAGCTACAGCCAATGTTCGTCTGTGAAAATGGACTCGATAAGCAACTTGAGCTTTCAGTTAACGGACTCTAAACTGCATAGCACTTCTTGAGTTTTGTATGAGTGTCAGTTTCACTGTCATTTAAGCTCTCAACAGATCGTTACATGAGGAAGTTAAAACTAACATTTCGATAAGCTATCTGACTGCGTATCTGAATATGAAAAACTACAAGAACATATGAACCTGTAACATTAAATACTTAAGCCATCTGTCTGCGTTTTTGAATAACAATTTTCAAGTGATACAGAATCTGGCTTGTGTAACGGCATTTACTGGATTATGGTACATGACATGCTCTTGTGTGTCAGTGTCTCTGTTTTGGCCCTAAGTTTTTCACTCACCTCTTTAGATGACTGCCTTTTTCCAAGTCGTTTACAGCAATTCGCAGCAGCATGCAGCAGCAGCGGCTGAGGCTCATTGTTACTAAGAATGAATTTAATAAAAAGGAGTTTGCTTGGGTTCTGTTAACTACTAAATAACTTCTGAGAATGGATTTCATAAATTAACTCTACTTAATACTTAAGAAATAATAGACAAAAACAATGACATAGGGATCAATCATGGCTGAGAGCCACATTAACAAATTATTTCAATTTAAAAGTTACATTAACATTTAATAACCACAGCATATTATTTAGATGTGGAAAATTATTATTATTATTATTATTATTATTATTATTATTATTATTATTTCCAGGATAAGGAGGCTTGTTTAACTGACAAGCAAAACATGGGATTATTGCAAACTCGGACTAACTATCACGAGCCTAACCCTGCAATTGCGCTTTACGCTATGCTTGCGAATTTTACCTTGAGTTAAGCCATTTAAATCTCTCCTGGCTATATAAATGAAATGAGGCCTGGAGTGTGCTAAGATCTGCCATAACTGACGTGGGGGCAGCATGACACGTCTTCTGTCTCCGAGTTCTCGACTGACACTACTGAAATTTTACTCCGGCAGACAGACCTCGTCTCACAACACTGCTTAGAATCGCGATCCCATGTTTCGCCCTCAGAATGTTAACTATTAATATCTGAGTGCTTACATAATGCAAAGAATAGCGTTAAGTTGGCTATATTGTTTTCAATGTAATCGAGAATTCTGACACAGTCCTTACAACTGACATGACAAACACAAATTGGAATCTCAAAGATAGTAAGAGTGATACATCAGAGAAAAAATAGAAGCGCTGAGGAAAGTATATGTTGCAGAATAAAATATTTCGTCGCTAGTAGGAGACTCAAAACAGCAAAATACGAAAGATAGAAGTACGATTACGTAATAAAACAGAGCACATAAACTGAAATGTACAAGAAATAAATGGTCTACGAAACCCATGTGCCTTTGAGGGCAGATAATATATATAAAGCTTGTAAGTTGTATCAGTACTTCAGTTTTTATCAATTTACTCGAGTGAAAAGCAATACAAAACTCTATACACGTAACTGATAAATTACAACAATTACTGAACATGCTGGAGATGAATTAAAATTCATTCTGTAACGAGCACTCTGTGTTACTGTCACGAATGTGGAAATCTGGAGGCTGATTTGTATGGTTAACATTAAGATTATTTAGAATTGTGGCCAGAAATCAAAGTTTAGTTCTCAAATTACAGATTATGTGTCTTCAAATGAGAAATTGATGATTGTGTTTCTTTCAATAAAAGACATAATTTATGAATGGGTGCTAGTTATGGCTTAAAACTCCGCGATATCGTACTAGTGGGCAGTGTGATTTGAAGACAGAAAAGCAAATCAGTCGGTGTTCAAACTCAACAATGTCAGTGACAGAAAATAGAACTAGAAAGAAACTCACAGATAAATAAGAGACGAACAACCAGTGAAAGACTTATGGAAGAGAACTACATGAAATTAAGAATCGGCTGGGAGCGTTGAAGATGATGTATGGTTGACTTTTAACAAATTTTCGATAATGGTGAAAGTAATATAGCGCATTTAAAAAAAAAATGAAAACAGAGTAGTAAGACTTAACGACGAGGTGATCCGATTCAGGTAGAATGGGTAAGCAAAATGGTGGTGTCATTTTAAAAGGAACCATACTGCCAACTACCTTGAGCGTTATAGGGAAGGCACTGAAAAGGAAAATATGAATGGCAGAACGGCGAAAAGAGCCAGGGTCACCCCGAAAGGGGGTCCTGTGATTTACCTGTGCGCCACCTCGCACGGTACTACCACTGCAGAAACTAGAAATGGAGAAGAATCTGAAAGAGATAGTGAACTAGCAGCCTGAATGCAGAAAAGGAGAAAAAGTATAACGTATAGAATTGTACTGATAAGAATAACTGAAGAAAGATACTAGAGACGTACGCTGTATTTGTGAAAATAAAACACGCTTAAGCACACCCTGCATTGGTATAAAATTTGTGAAGTAATCTTTTGTTGTCCTGTCGTCCTAAGTTGTGTGTAATATTATGTTGAGATCCGTCTAATTACAACTGAATGAAACAAATTTTTCGTGCCATATGCATTTCGCCATTATTGTTTGAAAGACATCTTCAGTGACATGAAATAAAACATATTTGTGTTTGTACCATATTGTTTTACATATTTCCTATGACATCTCTCTTTCTCTCTCCCTCTCCCTCTCCCTCTCCCTCTCCCCGTCCGTCCGTGTGTGTGTGTGTGTGTGTGTGTGTGTGTGTGTGTGTGTGTGTGTGTGTGTGTGTGTGTTTTAGTAATAATATCAAATGATGCGAGTATACGTTCAAACTGACTTCTGTACAAATGCAGTGTGATAATGCGATCACTATAAGTTTTATAAAATGATTTTTCTGTTTAGTATTTATTACCTCATAAATGAAAATAGGAGGATTGCCCATAAAGTAATGGACCTCATTTTTTTTTCTCAGCTGAAAACAACCCTACGAACGCTAAATGTTACGTATCTATTGTCTGAAGCCTCCTGACAAGGGAACCTCCCCATCGCACCCCCCTCAGATTTAGTTATAAGTTGGCACAGTGGATAGACCTTGAAAAACTGAACACAGATCAATGGAGAAAACAGGAAGAAGTTGTGTGGAACTATGAAAAAAATAAGCAAAATACACAAACTGAGTAGTCCATGTGAACGACAGGCAACACCAAGGATAATCTGAGCTCAGGAGCGCCGTGGTCCCGTGGTTAGCGTGAGCAGCTGCGGAACGAGAGGTCCTAGGTTCAAGTCTTCCCTCGAGTGCAACGTTTAATTTTTTATTTTCAGACAATTATTATCTGTCCTTGATGTTACCTATCTTGCGCATGGACTACTCAGTTTGTATATTTTGCTTATTTTTTTCATAATTCTACACAACTTCTTCCTGTTTTCTCGATTGATCTGTGTTCAGTTTTTCAAGGCCTATCCACTGTGCCAATTTATAACTAAATCTGAGGGAGGTGCTATGGGGAGGTTCCCTTGTGAGTAAGAGCGCCAACTTTCCGTCATTCCCGCCAGATAGCGTAGCTGCAGGACAGTTTCAAAATGGCGTGTGTAGGTGATATACGTTACAAGCAACGTGCCGTCATTGAATTACTCACTGCAGAAAGAGAAACTGAGGGGAATATTCACATACGATTGTGCAAAGTCAATGGAGCACCTGCTGTCGACGGAAGTCCGAAGTACAGTTAGTCAGTCGCTGGGCACGGAGGGCGGGGTCATCAGACGGCGGTTCTGCGGAGCTCCACGATTTTCAGCGATCGGGGAGACCATCCACGGTTGTCACACCTGACAGCCTTGACCTAGCGATTTCGGACTTCCACTCGTTTGGGCCGTTAAAGAATGCCATACGTGGAAGATATTTTGAGGACGATGGGGAGGCGATTCACACAGTGAAGCACTGGCTCCACCACTGGGACAAGGATTTGTACCGACAGAGCATACACGCCCTTGTTTCGCGTTGGAGGTAGGACATAGAATGGGATGGAGTTTACGTGGAAAATTAGGAAGTGTAGAAAAAACACCATTCTTTCGTGTGTGTAATTATCATTACATTGAATAAAGAATTATTGAAGAAAAAACTGCGGTGCATTACTTTCTGGGCAAGCTTCGTACGTTCAAATCTTTTTTCACATGTTCCACATCCATGACGATTATCCGATTTGAGATCTGTTGAAGGTACGTTAGCATATCTGTTTCACTTTAAATACACTGAAGCGCCAAAGAAACTGGTATAGGTATGCGTATTGAAATACAGAGATATATAAACAAGCAGATTACGGCGCTGTGGTCGGCAACGCCTATATAAGACGACAAGTGTCTGGCGCAGTTGTCAGATCGGTTACTGCTGCTACAATTTCAGGTTATACAGAATTAACTGAGTTTGAACGTGGTGTTATAGTCGGCGCACGAGCGATGCGACATAGTATCTCCGAGGCAGAGATGAAGTGGGGATTTTCCCATACGACCATTTCACGAGTGTACCGTGAATACCAGGAATTGGGTAAAACATCAAATCTCCGACATCGCTGCGGCCGGAAAAAGATCCTGCAAGAACGGGACCAACGATCACTGAAGAGAATCGTTCAAAGTGACAGAAGTGCAATCGTTCCGCAAATGGTTGTAGATTTCAATGCTGGGTCATCAATAAGTGTCAGCATGCGAACCATACAACAAAACGTCATCGATATGGGCTTTCGGAGCCGAAGACCCACTCGTGTACCATTGACGACTTCACGACACAAAGGTTTACGCTTTCCTGGGCCTGTCAAAACCGACATTGGACTGTACGTATGTAAGCATCCTGTCTGATCACCTGCATCCATTCACGCCCATCGTGCATTCTGACGGACGTGGGCAATTCCAGCAGGACAATGCGACAGCCCACACGTCCAGAATTGCTACAGAATGGCTACAGGCACACTGTTTTGAGTTTAAACGCTTCCGATGGCCACAAATCCCCCCCCCCCCCCCTTCCCACCCAGACACGAACATTATAGAACATATCTGGGATGCCTTGTAACGTGCTGTTCAGAAGGGATCTCCACCCTCTCGTACTCTTACGGATTTATGGACAGCACTGAGGGATTCATGGTGTCAATTCCGTCCAGCACTACTTCAGACATTAGTAGGGTCCATGCCACGTCATGCTGTGGCACTTCTTCGTGCTAGCGGGGGCCCTACACGACATTAGGCAAGTGTACCAGTTTCTTTGGCTCTTCAGTCTATTTATTGTGTATTCTTGTTCTTCTGACGTGTTCTACATCCCGGAATATCTCCTAACTATGGACCAATTGGAACGAAAAGTACATCTAATCCAATATTATAGGAGAGAACCGATGGGATGGCTCTGAATTACGGCTGCAGGATTTCAGGACGGCATCTGTCTGCGCACTTGAATGTTGCGATGTTACAGCGTGTGTCGGTGCTGCGTGTGTTGCAGTGACGAGCCCACCAGCGAGTCGCCGTACGCGACCGGCTACCGCCGCGTCTCCATCTCCGCGGCCCTGCACCGAGCAGACCCGCCGCCCAAGTACGCCACCAGCCTCTGCTCGGCCGCCTTCCTGCTCAAGCTGCTGCAGCTGGTAACCTCCGCTCACAGCTAACGCGCATACGCGTATTCAAAACAAATCTGAATCATCCTGCGGCTTGAAATAAAACAGTCTCGGTTGCAAGGAATTTTTTATTTACTTTTTTTATCTCCCCGTTTTAATCGACATCTGACTCACTACTGTCATTTTTTTTACCCCTAAGCCAATCTGCGCAGTATTTCCGGCAAATAAAAAATATCTTGCAGCAGAGACTGTTTCATTTCAAGAAAATCATAACCGGTTGCTGCACCAGGCGGCCAGTACGGAATGGAACCACTGCACTGCAACAATGGTATCTGTAGGCTTGCTGTTCGACAAAATAGTTGCGATCAGGCGAAACTACTTTCGTCTCACCCCGACTCTGATTGCTCTGGGAGAACGCTCATCATATTAGAACACATGAAATATTAGTTCACTTTATTATATCACTGAATAAAAAATTTACCTCACCTCTGACACACTTGTTTGCCATGTGAGTACTGTATAATTCACAACTGTCACGAAATAGAAAAGTATCACTTCACGCACTAAGTCACACACTATTTGCTTGATGTACAATGTTCAACATTGACAAAAGTATATATCCATCTGTAACTTTAACTATCACTGTCCTACTAAATGATGCTGACTGCTGTAGCTAACGTCTCAAACTGGGTGAGCTCTAGCATGCTCACCACTATACTGATCTGAGCATGAGGGTGCTTTAAGATCTGATAGGCGGATTGCTGCGAACCCTCGCTAATGCCGCTGCTTTCGCTTCGCGTTGCCAACTTTGTTCTGGCACTGCGATCTCTGGACGATTTCATAAAAACAGTATCAGGGCTCACCTAATATACTGGTATTCAAAACCAACCTGAATCATCCTGCGGCTGGACGAATATAAAATCTGGCTGGTAGTTAGTGAATTATTTACGTTTCCTTGCACAGCTGAAAATAAATAATAAAAATAGCGGGTGGTTATGCTTAAACTTTCCCTATTCAACAAGTTATAACAAGGGAACTAATTACCGTACCAGTACCAAACTTCGTAACATTAATGTCCTGAGCAGGGGGTGCATAATTTCCACGCGCCACAGCGCCACCTCCCGGCTCCAACTATGGCCACCACGTCCCGTGATCAATCATCTGGACACCTGACCAGTCGCAGTGCACTTAGTGACGTGCACCGTGACCTTGGACAAAAGAAGCACGGCATTACTGGTGAAGCTCTATTATCAAAACACAGTACTGCTGCAGCTGCACTTCAAGAATATCGCCGGCTGAAAGGATCACGGGTGGGTTTTCTTTCCTCACCTGCTGCGCGGGGCATGATGAAGTTCGAATCAACTGGAAAACTGGGCGTCGCTCCGGGAAGAGGCCATCGACCGGTTGCACCACATGTGGTTGATGAAATCTCTGTTACTATGGCAGACGACGCTGCGCGCAATTTCCGATCCTCAGGCAGGGCGTGCTGTGTCACGACAGTTGAACATCCCGTGGTCCACAGTACGGAAGTTGTTTCGATCCATTCTCAAATGGTATCCGTTCAAAATCCATATCGTACAGCAGCCTGCACCATAGGACACACAAACGTGTTGACTTCGCTCTCCACTTTCTCGCAAGGATTGATGTTGACGAGGGCTGACTCTGGACCATCCTGTGGACAGATGAAGCTCATGTTTCTCTGACGGGTGAGGTGAACACACAGAATTGCCGAGTGTAGGGATCTTCACCCCCAGTTACCGTTCCTTGTATGGTGAACGTGTCACCGTATGGTGTGGCTTCACGGCTACGTTCATCCTTGACCCATTCTTTTTTGAACAGGTTGGCGCTCAAGGTCCAAAGACGTGCAGTGTGACTGGCCAGCGTTACTGCGATATGCTTCGCCAACATGTCATACCCGAACCTACAAGAGAGAAACGCATTGAACTCAACAGTTTTCATGCAAGATAGGGTTCCCACCGCACATCGCTCGTGAAGTTCACCTGCTTCTCCGTAACACATTTGGAAACGAACGAATAATCAGCTGATCGTTTTCCAAATGCTTGGCCGGCACGGTCACCTGGTCTCACTCCCTGTGATTTCTGGTTGTGGAGCTACCTGAAGGACAGGGTTTACCAGGGGAACATTCACACATGTGCTGATCTGAAGCGCAGCATATTATGAGAGGTAGGCAGCATACCTACGGACATGCATCGTTGTGCTGTGCAGAATGCAATCCTGTGCTTTCAGACTCTTCTGGACAATGATGGGCGCCATATTGAGCCCCTTTTGTAGTACTAATGGTACCTGTACGTAATGGTATGATGTGCCGTAGCAGCGCATTAAAAGTGTTTGAATTGAATTGATTCTGCATCATCCCTCTTCCCCCTGTCTTCGACATTAATGCTGCCAAGTTTGGTACTCGTACAGTAATTAGTTTCCGTGTTATAGCGTGTTAAATAGGGAAAGTTTAACTATAACAACCAATACTATCAAATTCCTTGAAAGGCACTGGATACCGGAAATGGACATTTAACTATTTGTCAGCGATTGACAACAATGATTCCACAATATTCATATGTAGAGGTTGCGAAGGCCAAGGGACACGTGTAATTTCATCTCAGTCCACCACCCCTCCCCAGCCACTAAATAAATCTTTGGCCCTATTATCTAAACTAATATATAAATGGGAAGCGTTATTAGCAAAAACTTCGACAAGTTCCCGACCGACTTACTTCAAATTTTTACACCATATTTTGCTGAACAGTCGAACGGACGAAGGTCATATATTTTTTGAACCACTACTTCATTCTCGGTCGGTGTTTGGTAGAATGTGACAGTAATAAGAAAAATAAATACTTTCTTGATATTCTGCAAGTATTATTTATTTACGCACACTCCGCCTTTAAGCTTCTTGAGGAACCATCATGTGTCAACTGAATGTCACAATCCAAGATAAAATGTGCGACTTACAGAGATATTAGCGAAACGCAGGAGCAGGTCTTGCAAAGGAACGCAGAACAGTAAAAAGCACAAAGAATATCGTTACATTTCTTAAATGAATAATAAAACTGACTGCACTATTGTAACCTAGTTCAATCACATACACATTAATGAAATTTTTTGGATAATATAAGCTTTCGGCCGTTGGCTGTAAAGTTTTATTTTTCAATAGAGTATTGCAATTTCGGCACTGTTCCCGCCAAATTGTGTATTTTATTTTCTGATGCTGTGCTGATGACACAGAGAGAAACGTGTTTGACAGCATTTTCATTTAAGTTCAAACTATGATGTCACTTAGCCTTTCGTGGCAAAGGCCTCGCATATCTCGATGCTTTCATAACGCCCAGATATTTTTTAATTATGCAAACGCGCTGTTTAAAGCACTTTAAAATGGCCTTAGTGACGAAACTGTATATTAAAAAACTATAGTCAAGGGCGAAAAGGTTATGTCCTTCAAAAAATTCATTTTGACTGTGGACCCAAAGCCCCAGCACATTCTGTGTCATAAGGGTTATTGATTTCAAGTGCTTCCAGTGGTGTCATCTTACTGTTTTCTTAATAGTATGTAGAACATCGCACTGTACAAAATACGGACGCTTTACTCTTAAAATATGTTCCCCAAACTAAAAATTGGTTCAGATGTCTCTGAGCACTATGGGACTTACTATCTGAGGTCATCAGTCCCCTATAACTTAGAACTACTTAAACCTAACAAATCTAAGGACATCACACACATCCATGCCCGAAGCAGGATTCGAACCTGCGAACGTAGCAGTCGCGCGGTTCCGGAATGAAGCGCCTAGAACCGCTCGGTCACTGATGCCGGCTATTCCCAAACTAAAATCTGCCTTTTATACGCAGGGCTTTTCCTATGTTCCGACAATCCAATTGCCAAAGCTCTGCATAACAGACCAAACATACTTTTCAAAGTGCTTGCAAGGGATTGTATTATATACCACTTTGCACCCAAAGTTTGATAGTACTTTTACTACTGTATAATAATATCTTAGTTACGTTACTGTTATTGTATAACGAAGTTGTGTAGGTTTGAGATGAATTCAGAGAGTTTGAAAGCTCAGTCTGGGTCACGGTAGGATTTAAAATAGTGATTTGTCCAAAGAGAGGGAATAGTGACCTTGAAACAGCTTTACCAACGTTGCGGTACCGATCACAAAGTGTATTCCACGACTCTTGACTGAAAAGAGGTCAGGTATAGCAGATCTCAAAAGCAGATATCAAGATGGACATCTGGCATGATCCTACTGGAGGTGCTATGTCCTTGTCTTTCTCCGGTAGATGAACTGATACAAATAATCAGTCAGAGGGGGACCTATAGTTTAGCGTAGATTGCGACCCATGGTGCAAACTGACGTTTCTCACATATACACATTATTTACAGAGGCGAAAAAAGCAACAAAGCACGGGAAAAGGTCGTAGGACCGTCTGTGGGTTTAACCCAGGACTTTTATATTTGTAATCTGACACACAGTGTGCCCATTTAGCCACAGAGCCACCGCAGGCGTGTCCTTAACTGAGTTACAGGCTTCACATTTCCAGAGTTCATACCTCCGCAATCAATACACTTTCCCTTAAAAAATCGGTGGCCGAAAAGTGTTCACTCCTTTCGACATCACTAATTTTCAAAACAATTGCCGCATTTGATTATGTATCAATAAACAATTCCTTCGCTTCGGCCTGACGAGATTTCTTGCTAGTAAGCATTCTCCAAACGATAAGTCACATTAGCAATTAACGTTCGCAATGCAAAGTGAAAGGTATTTTCTTATAAATTCTTTTTTATATAAAATGATATTTCTGCATCAATGAATGCACAGTCTGAAGATTTTAGTTCGTTTCTCGTAGGAATGAGTACATATGAAGACATTAATAACAGGTTTCCTGGCTACTGTTACAATGTTCTAATTCTCCAGTCTCCCAATGTACAGCTAAGAATTACAGTAGCTTCGTGGAATGCAACTTGCTGGTGTCGAAGAATCATCCTTAAATCTTTAATTACCAAATTCACGCCGGTGGAGAAAAATCATGGAAACGAAAGAAAGCACTGGGCAATCTGCATGTCGAAAATGAACTGTTCTGCCCAAGAATGGAGCGTCGTAACTATTCCGAAAACTCGCTTGGTTCTCTGATGGAGAATAACTTCATTGTCCATGGAAACTACGCTATACAAATGTGAAACAAAGTGCCCAATGAGTAATCAGGAAGCGTGGAATGAATGCAAATTATCGGTTGTCTTACCTTTCGGGAAAAAAATCAAAGTCGTCTGCTGCCACAGTTAATATCCCATGCGATCACCAAAAGACAGGGAAGCGATGAGTAAGGAGCGAAACACACATGGCTGTTCTTACACTAAACAATCACAAAGTCAATTGCGAACTCCGAGCGTTTCCGGTGGTTCGCTGCAAGCTTAAAATGTTGTGTAACTTTCGTGTAATCAACTTTACTTGTCAAAGCCATTCATGTAGTAGCGTCAGGAACCGGAGTGACCCTGTCCGAGACAACTCCACTGAAACCTCACGGAAACCGACTCCACGAACAGTGTTAGTAATATGCAAAACTAGCCACCAAATAGAAGCTCTTATGTGGCACTTAATAACCGTTTCTGCAATGCGCTGTCAACTGTAGAAAGCCATCAGTGTGACAATAGTTAAACGAAAAACATTCAAAGTTGTTCACTGACTGACTGACTGAGACTCTGCACCCACTAGTCATATCATAAAACCACATCCACTATAGAGTACACCTAGTATCGATTCTTTTTCGGTGGCTACAACCCTTACATTTGATAATTTTCTCCAGTTGCTATTTGGTTACACAAAGCTGTTGTGTAATTTCAGTTTCCTTACACTATGAATTAAGTCTCTGTTTTCTGCTTCAGATCTGATCAGTTCGCAGGGCTAACTGAACCTAGTGTGGCATAAATCTGTGCTATCTTGACAATCCTGTCCGCTTGAGTGTATGAGCGACGGATAATTTCCATTAAATTCAAAAAATAAAACATTCACGTCGTTTGTTAACAGTCTTCATCTGTTCATTACAAAAAAGAATAATTTACTGCATTCTACGAATCGAAGTAATTAGCGTTTAAAAGTGAGAAGTAGATGATGAAAGAGAGGTCACATGGCTGTAGGTGTTCCAATTCCTGAGTCACCCATTGCAGGACATTGTTCGAATTAAGCGGCAGTTCGGATATTGACCAAGCAGCAAGTTTTGCCATTTGGAACGGTAGTAAAAAGTAATAAAGTCTTTAACTCTTAACAGTAGATTTGTTTGGACGTCATGGTGCATCACCTGTTTTCCGTATTAAAAATTACGCCGCCAGTTGGTTCATCTGATATAATTCAAGATGATAAAGCAAGTCGAGCATCTCAAAGACTGTACGTCTTCTATTGTGCTATTATGCTTCTAAAGGGCCCTTTGTAGCACACTACCTGGAGATTTCCCTACTGCTGATGGTATGATTACGAGCTCCTACAACGAGCAGTGAAGGTAGGACCGGGCATATTTATCTACGGTCGTCACCCGCGCAAGTGAGCTAATGCGTTGATGTGGTGAAGCACGGAGCATTCACAGAACAGCTCTAATTAACTTCTGATAAGTCGGTTGGTAACTGGTGATCAAAATGTGCACAAATTACTACAATTTTTTTTGTAAACGGTGGCGAGGCTACAGTCAAACCAAGTAACGTATTTTGGAGTCACTTGTTGGGTATATTTGAATCTGCTGCTACAAAACATCAAAGCCTTATTGCACGACAGCCAGAAGAGCGAATTTCCAAATTTTGATTTTTTGGGGGTAGTTACTTTCCCTTCCCTCTAGGAGAGGATACAGTTGATACAGTTATGAGGAAATTTATTGTGTGCTTCATTAATGTGCGTACTAAAGGTGTTGTTTATCGATTTAGTTAATCGAATCCCACGAGGAGAGGTTTAAATCATTGGCCTAGATGTTGCTAATCAACAACCTCCTCCTGACAGTGAACACGACTAATCGCCATTTCTGGGGATTTATTTTAGCTTTCTCAGATGTTGCACAAGTTGGTAATTTGGTTAAAGCGGTGGCGATACGTTCCAAGGGCGGTATAATTATGGGTAATGCAGCTGTAATTTTCGGCTGTATCATCTACATACAAGGGAATCTGCCCGCCGGACTCGTTTGTAAAGATCAACTAGAGAGGGAGGATTACGCTATGAGAGACATTTTCCTGTATTTTCACCGGACTTTCGCCAGTAATCGAAAGCTACAGTTTTCCTCACAGCGACGGCATCCCCTGGCAGGCTAATTGTCTATGACACAAGGCCAAAATCCTGCTACAGTGTTTTCAGGACTCACGCAGATGTTTTGATCGCCAAATTCGTAAGATCTCACCACGATGGGATACACGAGCGACGCTATAGGGCGGCAGCCCGCGGCGCATTAACAACCAGCACGTAATTTAGGAGAACTGTCACCTGTACGTAGACATCTGGTGTCAAATACCTCTGGAAATCTACGAAGGATATGCCGGATCCACGGCTCGCAAAATGACAGCTGTACTGTATTCGAAAGGTAGACCAACATCCTGTCAATCAAGTGATCATCGTGTTCTATCTCATCACCGTGTGTTTTGCTGTATTATATTACGGGTTACCTCTTTGCGCAAGCACAATTTCTTTTTGAGTCATCCAGTTTTCGGACTGGTTTGATGCGGCCCACCACGAATTTCTCTCCTGTGCCAGCCATTTCCTCTCAGAGTAGCACTTGTAACCTACGTTTTCAATTATTTGCTGGATGTATTCCAATCTCTGTCTTCCTCTACAATTTTTATCTTCTACGGCTGTCTCTAGTACCATGAAAGCTATTCCCTGGTACCTTAAAAGAGATCCTATCATCCTGTCTCTTCTTCTTGTCAGTCAATGTTTTCCACATATTCCTTTCCTCGCCGTTTCTGCGAAGAACCTCCTCATTCCTTACCTTATCAACACACCATGATTTGAAAATTCTTCCGTAGCATCACATTTCCAATGATTCGATTCTCTTCTGTTCCGAGTTCCTCACAGTTCATGTTTCACAAACATACAATGCTGCGCTCTAAACGCACATTTTCAGATTTTTCTACCTCAAATAGAGGCCTGTATCTGATACTTCTCTTGGCCAGGATAACCTTTTTGACAGTGCTAGTCTGCTTTTTATGTCCTCCTTATCCCATCTGTCATGGGTTATTTTGCTGCCTAGATATCAGAATTACTTAACTACTACTACTTCGTGATCACCAATCCTGATGTTAAGTTTCTCGTTGTTCTCATTTCTGCTACTTCTCATTACTTTCGTCTTCTTCGATTTACCCTCAACCTAGTCTGTGTACTCATCACACTGTTTATTCCACTCAGCAGATCCGGTAATTCCTCCACAGTTTCACTGAGGATAGTAATGTTATTAGCGAATCTTATCACTGATATTCTTCCATCTTGTATTTTAATTCGACTCTTGAACCTTTCTTTAACTCCCATCATTGCTTCTTAGATGTATAGGTTGAATAGCAGGGGCGAAAGACTACATTCCTGTCTTGCATCCTTTTTAATCTGAGCACTTCGTTCTTGGTCTTTTATTGTTCTCACTTGGTTCTTGTACGTATTGTATATTACTCATCTACAGTCTGGAACCGCGCGACCGCTACAGTTGCAGGTTCGAATCCTGCCTCGGGCATTGAAGTGTGTGATGTTCTTAGGTTAGTTAGGTTTAAGTAGTTCTAAGTTCTGGGGGACTGATGACCTTAGAAGCTAAGTCCCATAGTGCTAACGAACGGTTTTTCCAGGTCGACAGATCCTATCAACGTGTCTTGATTTTTCTTTAGTCTTGTCTCCATTATCAATCGCAACATCAAAATTGCTACTCCGGTGTCTTTACATTTCCTAAAGCCAAAACTGATCGTATCTAACAACTACCAGGCGATTAATTCTTAACATCCGTTGTAGCTCAATGAATTACGTGTATGAAAAAATTGTTCAAATGGCTCTAAGCACTATGGGATTTAACATCTGAGGTCATCATCCCCTAGACTTAGAACTACTTAAACCTAACTAACCTAAGGAGATCACACACATCCATGCCCGAGGCAGGATTCGTACCTGCGACCGTAGTAGGAGCGCGGTTCCGATCTGAAGCGCCTAGAGTCGCTCGGCCACAGCGAACGGCAATTACGTGTATGAAACAGATAATTTGCAGACAGCATATACAGGGGCCAGAAAGTCAGAGCCCACTGCTTCTAACTACAATTTTAGCGGTTTGTCGCTCTACCTCAAAGGCCAGTAAACAGCCTGAAGAGCAGGTAACGAAGTGGAGGAGTTACGGGGAACGCGTGTGTTCTGGCGGCAGGTGCTGACGACTGCGGCGGCGGCGCTGCTGGCCGAGGGCAACGGGCTGCTGCACGTGCCCGCCAGCCCCAAGCTCATCTTCCCGCACGTCACCTACACCGCCTACATCGTCATCCCCAGCGTCATCGTGCTCAGCTACCTGCTCGGCCAGAAGATGCACGAGATGCTGGTCAGTACCACGGCTCGGCCGCTGCAAACCTACCCCGCTTTAACAGCTAGTCTCAACTCTACCAACTAATCAGCAGACTACGTTTGTACCATTTACTTCAAACTAAGCAATATAAAACCATTTTCCATAACCCGCATTAGCAAGGGTGGTTATTTTATGCCCACTCTAAAAATTTTTTGTAAAATCATTAATAGTTGTTAAATTATAGTGATATATTTTTAAATAAGTACTGATGTGTAAGTAGAATCCAGAACCTGCAAATATCATTTAGCACTTTCTTAGCGATATCAATGCATTTTCAATAACGTGTACGGCGGACTTTACGACCACCACAAAAAAATTAAAAATTCTAATTTCGTTCATTGTTGTTGACTTTCACCTCAACATAATTTTTAAGGAGATACAGAGGCAAATAGGCAGTCATTTTTCCCTCGTTCTGTTTTGGAGTGGAACAGGGAGAGAAGATGCTAGCTGTGGCACGAGGTACCCTTAGCCACGCACCGTATGGTGGATTGCGGAGTATGTATGTAGATGTAGATGTCTAAGTAAGACCCTGAACCTGGAAATACTGAATACCACGTTCACTGGGGAACATACATCTACAACTGATATTTAAATTTTTGAGTTACGTTTAACTTCAAAAGATATATGCACTCGGGAAGAGGAACTTGTTCCAATACACATTTTTTTCAAAATATTTTTCAAAATCAGTGTTGTTTTTACACTGATGTTTAAGTATCAAACATTTTAATACCCCTCGCCGGTTAGTTCTTCTATGAGCATCCTTTTGGCATATCACGGGTACAACTCCCACAACCACACACATAAACTGTAAATTTTTTTGTATTCACGTGAAGGCGAAACAAACACACGAGAAGCTTATCTCGGCAGACGTTTGACGAGAACATGTGCTCAGTTTGAGATCTGTTAACCAAAAAGATTCTGGTGCCCAAGATTGATGTTTAATCGGGTAAAGAATAAAAGGCAAACATCAAATGTGAGCCTCACTGTAAACTGCATTAAAAGTTTTCCCACATATGGAAACTGTGAAGTGTGTATGACAAAGAAGTGTCTAGTCTCTTGGTGAAGTTGGTAATTTAGTGCCACGAAGGAGCTATTCAGACTTGTTCTGCAGATAGAATCATCGGATGCAGTTCTTGGCCGTCTGATAGACCGAAGACAGACCCGATTTTCAACATCAATGAAAGTGCAATGGATTCGTGTGAAGGCTTTGACGACGGTTCCGATACAGCAGAATGGTTCGTCGCTGGCGAAAGGGGGCCAATGTAGAGATGAGGTTTGATTTTAATCTAAGGATGCCATGCTGTGTTTGGTTAATTACTAAAAAGGTGCAGCAGCAAGATGCGGAGGAAAGAGCTTCATGGAATAACTTGACTCGCGGGACTGTTACGGTCGCAGGTTCGAATCCTGCCTCGGGCATGGGTGTGTGTGAAGTCCTTAGGTTAGTTAGGTTTAAGTAGTTCTAAGTTCTAGGGGACTTATGACCTAAGATGTTGAGTCCCATAGTGCTCAGAACCACCAATAACTTGACTAACGGATGTCATAGTTTGATAGGACTCATTCTGACAAATCAAGGGATACTTCTTTGGTAATGGAGAGAAATGTGTGGGGTATAAATTAAGGAGGAACACCTTAGCTTGAATACAGTAAGCAAAATAGTACGTAGGTTACAGTAATTCTACAGTGATGGAAATACGCTTTAGGGTAAAAGAAAAAAAAGAGTCAAGGAATTATCCGAACGCAGTTTGCACATGTACATCACAGCTACCTATTTCCGTCCCATTTGGATAATTTCTGCGTGGTGCATCTTTTTTTAATTTTTGTATGTTTAGAGTGTATATCAGCTATTAGGCCCTGAATCGAGTCTCAAAGATGGTTAGATATTCCTTGAGCTCATATTTTTATCACTAGGCAACAGGGCGGAACTGTGTCGAGTGGCTCAAATGGTTCAAATGGCTCCGAGCACTACGGGACTTAAGGTCATCAGTCTCCTAGAACTCAGAATTACTTAAACCTAACTAACCTAAGGACATCACACACATCCATGTCCGAGGCAGGATTCGAACCTGCGACCGTAGCGGTCGCGCAGTTCCAGACTGGAGCGCCTAGAACCGCTCGGCCACACTGGCCGGCTGTGCCGAGTGTCTTCACAATCCAAGGAACACAGCATTAAAATGGATGTCAATACCTTCTGCCTTCTGAGAGCATGGGAGAAGAGAGTGACCTGATCTACACGCTATCGCTGTTTACACTAGGCACGCGAGCTTCAAAATTTTCTATTATTATACAATAAATTCACGTCAGTGACGTAAGTCTATAGCTACGCATATCTTCCTGGCAGTGAAAATGCTTCGAACATTTTGATACAATCTTAATGTGCAGCTATTATGTCCGCTAAGGAAAAATCTTTCACAAGCCTTGCCGACGTAGAAAAAGCCTTCCATGATTTAAAATGGAGCAACTTGTCGCAGTTGTAACTGTAAGCTATAGGGAAAGATGGGTAATATGCAATACGTATGAAAACCAAAAGGGAACAATGAGTGTGATAAACAAAGACAAAAATGTTTGGATTGAAAAGAATACCAGGCATGGATGCAGTCTCTCTCTCACTTGCTCTTCGACGCGCACATCAATGAAACACTAATGTAACTGAAAGAAAGGTTCAGGAGCGGGACTGAAATTCAGTATAAAAGCATATCAATGATAAAATTCGCTGATGACACTGGTGTTGTCAGTGAATTTGAGAAAGATTTACGAGACCTCCTGAATGGGATAAACAGTGCAACAGGTACAGAATATGGATTGAGGGGAAACTGAAGAAAGATGAAAGCAATGAGCAGTAGCACAAAAAATGGCTCTGAGCACTATGGGACTAAACTTCTGAGGTCATCAGTCCCCTAGAACTCAGAATTACTTAAACCTAACTAACCTAAGGACATCACACACATCCATGCCCGAGGCAGGATTCGAACCTGCGACCGTAGCGGTCGCGCGGTTCCAGACTGAAGCGCCTAGAACCGCTCGGTCATAACGGCCGGCTGAGCAGTAGCAAAAATAACATTAGCAATAAATTTAATGTCAGAATTAACGACCAGGAAGTAGACGAAGGTAAGGACACCTGCTGGCTTGGAAGCAAAATAACACGCGACGGGCCGCGCGGTATTAGCCGAGCGGTCTGGGGCGCTGCAGTCATGGACTGTGCGGCTGGTCCCGGCGGAGGTTCGAGTCCTCCCTCGGCCGTGGGTGTGTGTGTGTTTGTCCTTAGGATAATTTAGGTTAAGTAGTGTGTAAGCTTGGGGACTAATGACCTTAGCAGTTAAGTCCCATAAGACTTCACACACATTTGAACACATTTTTGAACACGTGACGGAGGAAGCACCAAGGACAAAGCAGGCTGACACAGACAATGTGGGCGTTCCTGGTCAAGGGAAGTCTATTAACATCAAACATAGGCCTTAATCTGAGGAAGAAATTTGTGAGAATGCACTTTTGGAGTACGGCAATGTATAGTTGTGAATTATCGACTCTGGAAATATCAGAAAAGAAGAGAATCGAAGCGTGCGAGATGCTGTGCTACAGAAGAATGTTGAAAATTAGATGGACTGATAAAGAACGGAGAGGCCCTCTGCAGAATCGGCAAAGAACGGAACGTACGAAAAACACTGTCTAGAGGAAGAGTTAGGATGATACCACATGTGATAAAACATCAGGTAGTAACTTCCAAGGTAACACAAAGACCTGCAGAGGACAAAATTCACTGATGTGACAAAAGTTACGGGATAACTCCAAATATCGTGTCAGACCTCCTTTTGCCAACGTAGTGCAGCAACTCGACGTGGCATGGACTCAAAAAGTCGTTAGAAACATTGAGTCATGCTGCATCTATAGCCGTCAATAATTGCGAATATGTTGCCAGTGCAGGTCGTTGTGCACGAACTGACTGTTGATTATGTCCCATAAATTTTGGATGGGATTCATGTTATGACGATCTGGATGGCCAAATCACTCGTTCCAATTGTCCAGAATGTTATGCAAGCCAATCGCGAACTATCGTGATATGGTGCATTCTCATCCATAAAAATTTCATCGTTGTTTGGGAACATGAAGTCCATGAATGGCTGCGAATGGTCCCCCAAGTAGCCGAACATGACCATTTCCAGTCAATGATCGGTTCCGTTGGACCAAAGGACCCAGTCCAGCCCATGTAAACACAGCCCGCACCATCATGGAGCCAAGACCAGTTTGCATAGTGCCTTGTTGACAACTTGCGTCCATGGCTTCGTGGAGTCTGCACCACACTCGAATTTACCAGCAGCTCTTACCAACTGAAATCGGGACTAATCTGATCAGGCAACTGTTGTCCAGTCGTCTAGGGTCGAACAAATATGGTCACGAATCCACAAGAGGCACTGCAGGTGACGATATGCTGTTAGCAAAGGCATTCAGGTCTCCTGTCATAGCTCTGTAACGCCAAATTTCTCCGCACTGTCCTAACGGGTGATCGTACATCCAGCATTGATTTCTGTGGTTTTTTCACGCAGTGTTGCTTGTCTGTTAGCACTGGCAACTCTACAAGAATGCCGCTGCTCTCGGTAGTTAAGTGAAGACTGTCGGACATTGGGTTGTTCGATGTGAGAGGAAATACCTGAAATTTGGCAATCGCGGCACATTCTTGAGACTGTGGGTCTCGGAATACTGAATTCCCAACCGACTTCCGAAATAGAATGTCTTATGTGTTTTGCTCCAACCAACATTCCTCACTCAAAGTATGTTAATTCCCATCGTGCGACCATAATGACATAGGACACTTTTTCACATGAATCGCCAGAGTACAAATCACAACTCCGCCAATGCACTGCCTTGTGTATGCGATACTACTGGCATCTGTGTATGTAAGTATCAGTATCCCGTGACTTTTGCCACCTCAATGTATGTCGACTGCTGTGTGATAGTATGTACTTGTATCTGTGCTGCACACGCGGTGGAGAACTCGTGTGAAGCGAGGGGAGTGGTGTTGCAGATCCGCCTGGTGCTGGCTGTGGGCATCGTGATGCACGTGTCGGCAGCGGTGTGCGCAGGCGCGGAGCTGCGGCCCAACTGGGAGCAGTGGTCGGAGGGGAGCCTGCACCTGGGCAGGTGGCTGTGGGTGCTGGAGGCGCTCATGGCGCTCGCCGCCGCCACCGTCCAGGCCGCAGACCTCGCCACCTCCCTCACCCTCTCCTACCGGCGCGCCGCCTCCCTCTGAAGCCGCACCCACGCACTACTCCTCTGAACAGAAGCAGACTGAAGCGGAAGAATAGTGTATGAGCGACACTAGCTTTGGACATGCTAACAGTTTCACTTGTGATGCAATTACACGATTCCGAGTGTCGTTATATGTAAATACACCTAGGTATGAAAATAATTCTAACTGTTGTCCTCCTTAGTTTAAGAGCTGCTGTTTTATAAAAACACAGAAAATTAAATTAGCGCATTTATTTACTGACAAGAAGGTATACACCGTCCTTCCAAACAGTTTTGAGGCTATTTTATTCCTGGCGTATAAGCGACATCAGCGCAGTAACTACGGTGGCACCAAAACTGTGTGTAATGTTTGTCCCACACACCTTGCTGCTCAAACAAAAACAATGATGCGTGGACGCCTACTGCAAAAAATCGTCACGGGTAACGAGAGTTCGTGTTATCAATACGAACCTACCAAAGAAGGAGAAAGTGCAGAAATTCACATGAAGACTCAACGCTTCGACATCATATCCAACATTCACTATATAGGAAGAAAAGTATCGAATACTTTGAGAGGCCGTTGTACTGATCGAAACGGCAAAAATAGTGGAATATACATAGGTCCGGAGATGCACAATTTCCGAGATAAACACGTGTTCATAGGAAAGAACTGCATCGTTCTTGGCTACGAATATTAGCACAATCGTTCCACTGGCGCTCCTTCAAATGTGTCGGCAGAGCATTATGACGTCTTAGTCACAGTATTCTACATACCATTAGGTGGTCTGCAGTCGAGTCGTGTAGTGGGCTACGTCAGCTTTCGTCGTATTTGTTTGCCTTATTGTACAGTACTGTCAACCCTGGGTACGTATCATGATGGTTTACCTCCTTCCAAATGCGGATTCACTTTTGTGTTTACTGTTACTGCGCTGTTTGTACGTACAAATGGTATACGAGGGTGGTTTGAAAAGTTATCGGAATCACCACGAGAGGTCAGCGCTAGCCCAACGAGTTATTCACGTGGTATTCAATGGACTAATGCCTGTAAACATGTGCCACGTCATTGCTCTCGGAAGAGAGCTGTAGCGGTAACGTGGCTCTGTTGTTGTTCCCGCGTAGCGATTTGCGAAGATGGAAAAAATCGAGATTCGAGCAGTGATTACGTACTTTGTAAAGGAAGGTATGAAAGCAAAGGATATTCATGCCAATTTTTCGGAATACAGTAGGGGACTCTGCTCCTTCATATTCAACTGTTGCCAAGAGGGCAAATGAATTTCAAATTGGTCGGGAGAGCTTAGATAATGATCCGCGCGGTGGTCGGCCAAGATGCGTCACTACTCCAGAAATCGTTGCAAAAGTGCACAAAATGATCATGGAGGATCGCCGATTGAAAGTGTATGAAACTGCTTACGGTTGTCAGATGTCATCTGAAAGGGTCTATCACATTGTAACTGAAGAATTGGAAATGAAAAAATTATCTGCAGGACGGGTGCCGCGACTCTTGACGCTGGATCAAAAATGCATCCCGTCGCCATGGCAAAATTACGTGAACTGAGGTATGAATTGTTGCCACACCCGCCTTGTTCACCTGATATGGCTCCGTCAGACTTCCATCTCTTCCCAAAACTGAAAATTTTTCTTGGTAGACGAAGATTCACTTCAAACGAAGAACTGATAGCCGGAGTTGACAACTATGTTGCAGGTCTGCAGGAAACTCATTTTCGAGGCGCTTTTTTTCTATTCCGTTCCGAGAACTTCTCAAACCACCCTCGTATTTCTCACTTCCACTACTTCTTAGCAATGCAAGCCTACTACTCGACAAGTGAAGTGGCGGATATATTATTCTGCCATGGTTTAGCAAATGGACGAAGCCCGCGAGCCCGAGCCCTCTACAGTGAAAAATATCCACAGCGCAGACTGCCCTCTGATGAGCTATTCGGTAGACTTTTCCAGCGACAGGTACCCTTGCACCTGAGAAGACTGGCAGTGGAAGGCCTCGCACAGTCCACATGCCTGACACGGGAGAGCGTGTACTACGTCCTGTGGAAGAAACACCTGGAAGAAGCGGCTGTGTGCGACGATTAGCAGCAGCAGAAGGCGTGTCCCACTCTCTTATCTGGGGGGAGGGGGTATTTCATGAGCAACTGCTGTACCTGTATCATCTACAGCGCATTCGGATCCTAAGGCCACAGGATCATCACGACAGACGGCGGTTCTGTCAATGGCTGTTGAAGAAGTGTGTCGCACATCCACTGTTCACATCCACGATTTTACTTACCAATAAGACATGGTCCACAAGAGACGGTGCTGTGAAATCCATAAACAGCATGCATGGGCAGATCTAAATCCACAACCAATTCAAGAAAGAAGGCATCAACACCGATTCTCAGTCAACATACAGGCAGGCGTACTTGGCGACAGATTAGGGCCGTACGTCCTACCACAAAGGTTATACGGGGAGCATTATCTGGACTTTCTCTTTAATGTATTGCCTACCTTGCTGGAGGCTGTGCCATTGCAGCAATGAATACATATATGGTTCAAGCATGAGGGCGCACCAGCACACTTTCGGCACACTGTGCGCGACCCTCTGACGTAGATATTTCAGTATCACTGCGTTGGTCGGGGGTGGCCGACACCTTGGTCTGTTCTTTCCCCAGACCTCAATCCCCTAGACACTTCGTTATTGGGACACTTGAAGGAATTGGTCTACGACATGCCAATCAAGGTTGTACGGAAACTACAGAGTCGCGTCTTCAATGCGTGCTTGCAGGTACAATAACTACTGCATATACTTCAATGGGTGCGCCTTAGTCATTCCGTACGCTGGAAGGCAGACTGGTGGTTTGTCATGAATGGACGCCACGTTGAACACCTCCTGTAAACGTTAAAACCACCATCTTAACCTGAATTTTTTATTAATACATTTTCAAAACTTAATGGACTAACAGGGTATTGTATGCATTTCGCTTCATAAATTTCTCAAAAAGGTTTTGCATTAGCCTCAAGACATCTACAGCGTGTATTTTCTTAAAACATTGGAAACCGCGTTCTCAGTAGCCTTTTCACCTTAGAAATCGCTACCCACTGCTACGTCTCGAATGGATGTTCAAATAAACTTCGCGGTGTCTCCAATCGTGAACGGGACAATGAGGCTGTTGTAGACTGCAGTGTTAATCAGCAAGCAGTCAAGCGTCACATCAAATTCAGACTGCGCATCCATTTTCACTTTATAGAAAAAGGATTGTCAGCACGGGAAATTGCCCGCCGAATGGGTACGTAACAGTGACGTCATTCAAACACCCAAACGCTACTGTGGCATCAGGGCGTTTATCATTGGCAACAGCGCAAGCCCTCCAATACTGTGTTCTGCGAAGAATTTGGGCAAGGCGAAATCTACAACAGAACCTGGCTCAGTGGTGTAGCGCTCTCTTCGCTGACTAGTCCAGGATTTCTCTGCCCACCTGATGATCATCACAGAAGACTGTGGAGACGGCCAAACACCAATGCGTTTGAGGAATGTAGCCCCACGGCTTCAGAACGAGGGAGAGTAACCAGGTTTTGGGCGGACATCATGTACCAATGTTATACCCGTTTTACAGGTGTTTTTTGACAGCTGTGCGTTATTGGGACAGGATTGTCCAACCCATTGCGCAGTCCTGAAAACAATGTTCGGGCGTTGGTTCGTTCCAACACACTGTCCTGAGGTACGTGCTGACGTGAACCTGACTGAGTGCGTTTTAAGCCGGTTGAAAATTGAGGAGCTACGTCGCAAGTACCCTCGTCACACAATGGGTGACTCAGTAGGGTCGCCGTCGAAAAGTGGGAGACGCCTGACCAGCACCCTTGTGGCCTGCACAACGAGGTGCATACAGTTATAACGCGTATGATGGGGCAACTAGGCGCTTCCTTTTTACATCACAGTACAGCTTTTTTTAGTCTTTTTCTTTCGTTTGCTGATCACCTGAATCCGCGCCCCCACACATTCGTAGATATGCAGATATACTTTTTTTAACTAATAATCTGTGCTATGATTACATTATCTGGATGTTACATTAATAAGAATCACGTGAAATGTCCCTACAAGTTTCAAAACTGAAATACATCGTCGAAAAAAAAATCGCAACACCAAAAATTATTAATGTAGAGTAATGAAATTTCCGGGAGACATTTTTATAGGTAACATATGAAGGGCTTATTTCAATACTGGTACAAGTCCATTTTTGTTCATTGTGAGATACAGAGTTCTAAAGTTAAATGAGCGCTGAAAAATCTGCAGTTGAGATACCAGAAATACTCAAGTACATATACTTGAATATTTCTGGTATCTCAACTGCAGATTTTTAGCGCTCATTTAACTTTAAGACTAATGAATAAAAATGGATGTGTATCACTATTGAAATAAGCCCTTAATATGTAGAGATTAACATTCCAAGATTACAGGTTAATTTAATGTAAAATTCTGGTACATTAATAACCGGTATAACCGCCAGAACGTTGAATTCAAACGTGAACGCATTATGTTATACAGGTGCCGGATGTCGGTTAGTGGGATGGAGTTCCATTGCCTGTTGCACTTGGTCGGTCAGTACAGGGACGGTTAATGCTATTTGTGGACTATGCTGCAGTTGTCGTCCGATGATGTCCCATATATGCTCAATTGGAGACAGATCTGGTGATCGAGCAGGTCAAGACAACTTGTCGACGCTCTGTAGAGCATGTTGGATTACAACAGCGGTATGTGAGCGAGCGTTATCCTGTTCGAAAACACCCTTTGGAATGCTGTTATGAATTACAACACAACAGATCGAATCACCGACGAACAAATTTTCAGTCACCGTGCGTGGGAACCTGCTCTCATACGAAATCGCACTCCAGGCCATAACTCCAGGTGCGGGTCCATTGTGTATAGCATGCAGACAGGTTGGCTGCAGCGCCTGAAGTGTCCTCCTCCTAACCAACATACAGCCATCGCTGGCGTCTAGGCGGAACCAGCTTTCATCGGAAATCACAACAGACCTCGAATGCCTGGTCGCTAGATGCATACGAGTCGACGGCCATCGCTCCTCGGAGATGCGTTTGTTTTGTCCTAGGAGATTCTGTGCATTGTAAAATACTAAAAACATCTTATTTTTTATTAAGGAAGATGGAGACTAATGGTTTTGCTCTCTGGAGAGGTTATAACTAGACATGCAAATTTAGTCGATTTTAATAAGAGTGAAAGTCGTACGCAAATTGGCGGTGTTTGTTTCTGTGTACTTAAATACTGACCAGAATATTTTCGACGAGGGATTTATTTTAAAGATAAGATTGATACTGTTGAAAAGTTTGCTCGCGTTATTACTTGAAGTTAAGATTTGAGTACTGAGAATTTTTATTAGATATTGCTTATACACAGTCTGTGCCAATGAGGGCGACATATTTCAATTCACTGACGGCAGCTTATGTGGAAGAAGTTAATTATTGTCGACATTCCTGCACTGCCCCTACCAAATGATTTCTCTGTCGTATTGAGATAACGAACCCCTACTATATTTTAAAAATTAAGCTACAGGATGAGGTTAATGGGCTTTTGTGACGACCAAGATTGTTTCACGCAGGCCGGCCGGTGTGGCCGTGCGGTTCTAGGCGCTTCAGTCTGGAACCGCGTGAGCGCTAGACCATAGATGTTAAGTCCCATAGTGCTCAGAGCCTGTTTCACGCAATTTCCAGTCTCACGTAACACCGCGACATGCAGACGAGTTATGGTGGCGTTCAGTTCCCGGGCACCATACTGAGCGACAACGTCCAGGACCGAGCGGAGTATCCGTGCCCACATGACACTACGACATATTCTGCATACAGCTCTGAGGCAAATAGAAGACGACAATCCCCAACACATCAGTATACATACTGACCACCAATAGAAAGTGATTATAGCAAACAGTTTCGCTCTGAATACTCGACATTTACAAGGCGTGTTTTTAAATTAAAAACCGCTCCTACATAAAACAAACATAACTATATTTTTAAAAATGCGAGGAGTGTTCAATAAGTCATGCAACACTTTTTTTCTGAAAGCAGGTTGGTTTTATTCAGGATTCCAATACACCCACTCTTGTGGCTACAAAGCCCTATTTTTCACCATAATCTACGTGGAATGCGACGGCCTTACGCTACCTTACTGAGAGAGTCTGTATGGCCGAATGGTACTTTACCACTTCACTGATCGACGTCGGAGCCCACGCCTTGCTGCATAAGTAACATCCCCGTCATGTACGTACTGCTTTCCACGGAGCGCATCCCTCATTGGGCCAACCAGATGAAAGTCGGAATGTGCAAGATTCGGGTTGTATGGTGAAGCTTCGTGAGATCCTATTGGGCGTGAGGACTGTGTGAGGCCTTCCGTTGTCATGGAGAAGTTAGATTTCAGTTTTGTGGCGACAGACACGCTGAAGTCTTTGCTGCAACTTCCTGAGGGTAGTACATTACACTTCAGAGTCGATCGCTGCACCGTGAGGGAGGAGATCGAACAGAATAAAGCCTTCAGACTCCCAGATGTCCCTCGCCCTGACTTCATCGGCTGAGGGTGCTACTATGAACTTTTTCTTCGGTGGAATGGCGGTGTGGCGCCACTCCATGGATTCCCGTTTTGTTTCCGGTTTCAAGTGATGTTTCATCGCCTGTGACGACGTTCGACAAAAAAGTATCACGATCAGCCCCTCGTAATGCGCAAGCAGTTCCACACAGATGGTCCTTCGTTGCTCTTTACGGTCTTCTGCTAGGCGGCGAGGAACCCAGCGGGCACACACGTTTGAGTAGCCCGGAACCCAGCGGGCACACACCTTTGAGTAGCCCAACTAGTGGACGAGTGTGTCAGAGCTACCAACAGAGATGTCTAGTTCACCAGCGGACGTTTGATTGTGATCCGTCGATCACCTCGAATGAGAGTGTCCGCACGTACCAACATTGCATGAGTTACACCTGTGTGCGGCCAGCCGGCACGCGGGAGTTTGTACAGGTTTGCACAACCTTGTTGCGATGATGATAGACGCTTCGCTCAACTACTTACCGTGCTTTTGTTTACTGCCAGAGCCTTGTAGACATTCTGTGCAAAGCGCCTATAAATATCTGCGATGCTCTGGTTTTCCGCCAAGAGAAACCCAGTGACAGCCGTCTGTCTGGAACACACCTCCATTACAGACGGCATTTTGGAGACTGCGTATAACGGCGCCTCCTATTGGAACTTCATGAAACTATAGGGGCTGAAGCGGGGATATTCCACGATGTCTCACAACAAATTCCTAAATTGGCCCAGCAAAAATAATGTCTTGCATCACTTATTGATGGCCCCTCATTTTTGAAAATTTACCGGTAAGTATACACCTTAATCCACTTTTTAAAATAATTCCCACCAGTATTAAGACGTCTATTACAACGTACAACCAAAATCTAACTTGCACCCCTCAAGAAACTCTGCCGCGAGATTTTCTAGATCAGGGATTACGTCGAGTCGTATGTGGACGGGCTTGTCATGAGGAACAAAGACTATTTTACTGAGCTCTCAACACCTGTTGTTTTGAATTGCTCGGCGCAGTTTCCTCTCACATAAGGCCTCACAATAGGTGTTAATTCTCCTAAAATCTACTAACAAGAACCGCTGCTTAACTTAGAAAACAGTGCACATCAATTTTCGGACTGAAATTTTTTGTTTAAACTTCACTCTCTTTGATTACGTTCAATGCCTCTATTTCATGGACTGTTGTTCCCATTTAGGTGTTACTGGAATGTTGCATCATCATTGTGCACTACGTCTTCAGTGGTGGCAGATGGTTGTGCACTTCGCACTTCATCACAACCATTAATTCTGTGTTTGTAATCTGGCATAAACTAAGTATGTTACTGCCGCGAAACACTTTTATAGCGTGTGGAAACTAAGATCTACACTACGCGGTTTGTGGAGGCCGTGTGTGGCCGGCGCAGCTAAGAGGATGTGACGCGCGGAGATTGCGTGTGCGTGCGCTGACATCACTGCGCTAAGCCCGCTCCCAGTCTTTCGTATCGCGCACACTCAAAACATCATCGGCACATACAGCGTTAATCCCGCTTTGCGACGCTCTACTGTTACAAGAAGTCTTAACGGCTCCAATTCGGTGACCTCACGACCAGTCAAACGTTTCCAGTACTGCGTATTGTGGCAGCTAAATGAGATTGCATCGATGTAACTATTACTGTGGTTAACTAGTCTCCCAAACAAAACACATACCGCGATTTCTCTCCGGAACCTAGCGCTTTACCTGCCTTACGAGGGCAAGAATACATAGTCTCGACCTTACATAAAAATAGCGTTGATACCAGTGTTTTTCTTCTTCGTTATGTCGACATAAGTTGCGCAGTAAAGTAAGTCAAGTTCCAATTGATTTGAAGAATTGTCCTCTGTTAATTACGCTTCTTACGAGGCGTACGTTACACATTATCTTGGCAGGGCAAGTAACCTCTACTTAATGTTGATCTACATTGCAAAGTTAAGCAAATGCATGACACTACTTTTCAACATTGTCACCAGGTCTCTGTTAACAACAGTCGGAACGATCTACCAATCGTTCAATTCTCGACAGTAGAAATCCGCTCCTTGTTCAAGAAGTCGTTCGAGAACATCTGTGTGGACGTCTTCATCTTTGGAAAAATCTCTTTCCTCTCAGATTTTCTTGCAGATTGCCGAAAAATGGAAATCACATGGTGTGAGGTCTGGACTATGTGGCCGAACAGCGTCCTTGCTCAAATTATCGACAACATTTCACTACGGCAGGGCGCAACATTGCATATCATTTCGTATACATATCGCCAGAATTTCACGGTGAATGTGTGCGCAGTTTAGACGTTCTGTTCTTTAGAACTGTCCTGTCCCAAGTACTTGAGCTTTGAAGTAAACTGCACGCTGCGATGCACCTGTTGTCCGTATAGCAGCAGAACTGTGTCTGCAGGAAACCCGGAACATGTACACTCGTCTGAGAATGCGCCATTCTAACCGTTTTAGTCTTGCTGTGTAGTCAAACAGACCAATAAGAACATTCTGCAGTCACAAAAACTTTTTGTTTTGTCGGTTCATTGTCAATGTAAATCAATACAATGAAGCTGAAGTTTTATAAGCAATCTGGTTCCAAATTTTCAACAGTTAATAAATAGGCGACTGGACTCAAACTTCATCGTACATTTCTTGAAGATGATCTCGGTGGAAGATATCCAAAAGTTGCAACCACAAACGTCCAGAAAGTGATTAAAGGTGTACCAAAAATCTGAAGCAAGAGGCGTATCAGAAGAAAGAATAAGGTAGATTTTACGCTAATAATTAGTTGTAAAAAAGCTTTTGCAAAGGCGTTGCTGTATTTGGTGAATTCTCATCAAACGCAAATGCGAACTCGAATTCCGAACGATGTGTGGGCAGTTTCAAAAAGAATCCACATAGTCGGCTGACGCAATGATTAAGATACTGAACTCGCGTTTGGAAGACGCTCACATAAAATTCCAGTCAGGCCATCAAGAATTATGGTAGTATTCATACATTGATTAATGCGAATGCCAACATGATTCCATCATGAAGAACACGGTCGATTTCCATAATTGTACTTTTCAAGTGTGTGGTACTGCTGTAATGATCAGCGAGTTTGATCTTCCTTTCTTCCTTCAAAACAATCGAACTAATATTGTGCCAGTTTGTTAGTATCCGACGAGACGAGGGTCCACCAATAAATGAAAAGCATTCACTGTAGTGGGTAAAAGGTTGTGGCCTTGCAAAAATAAATGTGACATCAATATCATCTGCCGGGAGGCTAATGGCCAAAGTGTATTCTGCAACGCAAAAGGGTTTCTTCTTTTTCATTACCTGGGAGAGTGGTAAAAGAATGCTTGACAAATATTATCCAGGGATTATATTAAAAACCACCTGAGAACAGGTCTACATTGCAAAAGGGAAAAAAAGGGGCAGGTCACTTGTCCAAAAATAGATGATTTGACAAACGGAAAACAGAAATTTGAACTAAGAATTCTTGGAAAAACCACCTTATTCATCGGATCTGGCACCCTCTGATTTCCAGGATACAAAGCATGAATTGGAAGAGTTCGTCCACACGCTGAGCACTCTGTCCTTCAGCATGACAATGCCAGACCACACACGAACGCTGCAACATCTGCAACGATCTGGCGCCTTGGGTTCACCGTCATCCGTCATCTTCCATACGGTCCCAATATGGCCCCACCCGATTTTCATCATTTTCCAAAACTTGAAGAACACCTTCGAGCACTTCGCTTTAAATAATGATGAAGCAGTGCGAGCAGAGATGAGTTGTGGTTCCGTCAACAAAGTCAAACAATCTACAGTGACGACGTCAACAAACGGGTCCCTCGTTGCAAGAAATGTCTTCGTCCCCAGGGTGGTTTTGTTGAGAAATAAATATGGAGAGATGAAGAAAAAGACGTAGAATATTAATAAAGTTTGTTTTATTTAAAAATCTTTTAGAGTTTTCACGTAAAAAATTCGGGGCATTACTTTTCAGCACACTCCCGAACAGAGTACAATATAGTCAAGTCAAGGTAAATACGCAGAAATGTAAAAATGCCACCGTACTCTCTTAGTAGACGCAATTCTCTGGTGGTAATCATAAATTCATCATAAAAGCGGCCTTCTGTCGTTGAGACGCCAGCTGCTCCAGATGCGCTATTGGTCCGAATTCTTGCTGCGGCCGCCGAGCGATATGCAATGACTGCAAGCCCAATGCGACAATCCAAGCGAGAATCTGTACGCCGCTGCCACTCGGAACCAGGACGATAAATATTGTACCACCGGCACCAATATTGTCACCAACCTATCGCACGTTACGCGTTGGGTAATTCTTTCGTATGACTATCCATCCATGAAGTCACGAATACGAACTCGCTAAAATTCAATTAACCGCACGAAATGCGTTCGTCGACACCGCCTTGTCATGTCTACAATCTCTGCTGTTCTATAACCACGTTCAAAATCAGAAACCGCTCTTCAGCAAGCCTCACACAGTTTTTATGGGATCAGCAGATGGTCGTTACTCGATCCAAAGGACGACTCTTTCAGTCACTGTCTTTATTGCACTCTTATCACCGACTCATGCAAATATTGTCTTTTAAGTTAACAGTGTTCCTTACGGTGATTTCACCAGCGGGTTCTTTTCCATTCCTCACTCCAAGGAGCAAAGTGAGTTTTTTTGATATGCGACTCATTACAGGTATCACTTCTGTTTTACTCGATGACTTTCCGTCAATTATTATAAACTGTGACCTTTCAGACAGGAAACCACTAATCCAGTCACACAACTGACAATGAGATGATACTCAATTTAGAAGTCGCTTGTGAGGAACGGTTTGAAAAGCCTTCTGGAAATCTAAAAATGTGGAATCAATATGACGTCCTCAGTCGACAGCACTCATTACTTCGTTAGTACAAAGAGCTAGTTGTGTTCCACAAGAACGATATTTCCTGAATCCGTGTTTGCTATTTGTCAATGAATCGTTTCGTTTGAGGTGATTCGTAATGTTCGAGCGCGTATGTTCCAAATCCTACGTTAGTGATATGGGTCTGTAATTCAGCGGATTACTCCTATTGCCTTTCTTGCGTACTGATGTGACTTGCCCAAATTTCCACTCTCTGGGTACGGATCTTTCTACGACTGAGCGGTTGTGTATGATTGCTAAGTATCTTGGGGATTCTGCTTTCTTTTAAATATGGCATGCTTTTTTCGTTGCTTCTGCAATAGTGTCCTGACCTGTTTTGCTCTCATGAGGGATCAGAACCACATCTCATTAATTTATTTGGTATATATCTCTCGATTGCCGTCGATAGTATTTCACTGAATTTAAACCAAATCTGATCTACGCTTACATAGTCAGACTGGAAGGAGTGCAGACTATCTCTTAGGAATGTGTCAAACGAATTTTTATCTGCTTTTGTAAATAGACGTATTTTGCGTTTATTTTTAACGGATTTAGATTTTACAATATTCAATCTAGCTACAACAACCTTGTGGTCACTAATCGCTGTATTAGTCATGATGCTCTTTCTTTGATCACGATTATTTATTGCTAAGACGTCAATTATGTTTTCGCAACCATTTACAATTTGACTTGGCTCCTGAACTAGTTGTTCAACATAATTTTCTGAGATGGCTTTCAATACGATTTCGGATAACGTTTTATGCCTACCACCGACTTTAAACATGTGTTTTCGCCAACAAATAAAGTTTTTTGGAACTTTTGTGGTAAGTTCCTATGGGACCAAACTGCTATGGTCATCGGTCCCTTGGCTTAACACAACTTAATCTAACTTAAACCAACTTACGCTAAGGACAACACACACCCACGCCCGAGGGAGGACTCGAACCGCCGACGGGGAGAGCCATGCGAACCGTGGCAAGGTGCCCAAGACCACGCGGCTACCCCGCGCGGCAACAAATAAAGGGTAGACTGAGGTCACCACCAACTATAGTTGTATGATTGGGATACCTATTGAAATGAGACTCAAGTTTTCTTTGAACTGTAGGAACTACATCATCTGAGTCGTGGGGTCGGTAAAAGGAACTAGTTATTCCGGTAGTCAAGTAATAGCGTCTACCAATACTAACTCATAGGAACTTTCTACTTCTATTTCACTACAAGGTAAACTATTTCTGACAGCAATAAACACTCCACCACTAACTAACTGTATTTAATCTAACCTTTCTGAACATGGTTAGGTCCTTTGTAAAAATTTCTGCTGAACTTCTTGCCAGCTTTCCATACCCATAACGATTCGAGATTCAGTGCTCTTATTAGCGCTTGGAGCTCTGGTTTTTTTTTTCAACACAGCTACGACTGTTTGCAACTACAATATTTACTGTTCAAATGTCTACCCTCTTCCCGCGTGCGCCCAGCATCCTTTGCAACTGAAGTCATTTCTGCACGTTCCA
The DNA here is from genome assembly GCF_023864275.1 of Schistocerca cancellata. Taxonomy (NCBI): domain Eukaryota; kingdom Metazoa; phylum Arthropoda; class Insecta; order Orthoptera; family Acrididae; genus Schistocerca; species Schistocerca cancellata. Next base: position 542,023,902 of record NC_064627.1, read on the forward strand.
AAGACTCTCTTATCTATTACCCACCCAGTCCCCTCCACACCGCCCCCGTTACTGTGTAGATGCTTCCTGCGTGTAGTGGACCCGTGATCTATTTCGCAGAACCCGGAAACCCACCACCCTATGGCTCAAGTCGAGGAATCCGCAACCTACATGGTGGCAGAACCGTCTGAGCCTCTGATTCAGACCCTCCACTCGGCTCTGTACCAAAGGACCACAGTCGGTTCTGTCGACATTACCAACGGTGAGCTTCGTGTTCATCTCGCAAGCAAGACTGACAAGTCTTTACTACTTCAGCTACCCGCCCGAAACCAGAGAGAATCTCTTCCGATCCAAAGCGGCACACATCTTTAATATCAAGATGAGGCACCACCTGCAGTTGGCTGCACCCTTTGCTCTTCATGGCATCTGGAAGCATCCATTCCGCATCTGAAATGATTCCTCCAAGTATGTACACAGAGTGCACACTGGATTCCCTCCCGTCCTTTGGAGTCATATCTCTGAGAGGTCCTACTAAGCACCTAACGTACGAAGTCCCAACTACTACTAGTTGCACCCTCTGCGAATGCCACCGAGTGCGACGGAATTCATTTGGCCCAGCGACTTTGTAAGCCACACATAGCGCCCAAGCTTGTGTGTCAGACGAACCGAGTAAGCCCACCCATCGGCCCACCGGGAAGTCTTGCGCTGCCGGCCACACTCGGAAATTACCTCCCACTTGAGGGGATCAACCTCAGTGCGGGCACTACCTGAAATAGCCACAATAGAGGACCGATTGGCGGACACATGGTTTGTGGTAGACGTCCCTCAGATCGCCCTGTCTGGTACCCTACAGTGATCCCCATTGGTAACACCCTGAAGCTGCGTAACCAAAGCCAATGACACTCGGAGCTGTGAGGGAAGGGTCACCAACAAGGCCTACATCTGAACAAACGAACAGTGACCTCATCTTTATCTGCAGCAGGAACGCAAGTCCTCTCTCACTAATGGTCTACGAACTGCGTACACTGATCTACCTTAAAAATGCTAAGTACACAACTCTCAATAATTGGAGATCGATGTAGATTATAGTGGACGATTACGATTGGTATGAACTGATGGTACGCCAAGGACACACCTATAGATCGAGTAAATGGCTTTGTAATTTACACACTGCAGTGGAGAGTGGCCGGGAGTGACTATCGTATAAGCATCCACATTTTGACAGTCTCGGAGTGCACCTCGTACAAAGCAAACAACACAGCGCGTACATGGCTCTCGAGAAAGGGCTGCGTCTTGCACCTATCCCTGCGACTCAAATCGCTAAAACGTTAGTTATTTTACTCTACGTATCAGAGTAAAAAAATGGCTCTGAGCACTGTGGGATTTAACTTCTGAGGTCATCAGTCCCCTAGAACTTAGAACTACTTAAACCTAACTAACCTAAGGACATGACACACATCCATGCCCGAGGCAGGATTCGAACCTACGACCGTGGCGGTCGCGCGGTTCCAGACTGAAGCGCCTAGAACCGCTCGGCCACTCCGGCCGGCACGTAACAGAGTACAATAACACAAATTTGTGTACTGGAAATCTATGACAGCCGGCCGTTGTGACCGAGAGGTTTTAGGCGCTTCAGTCCGGAACCGCGCTGGTGCTACGGTCGTAGGTTCGAATCCTGCCTCGGGCATGGATGTGTGTGATGTCCTTAGGTTAGTTAGGTTTAATTAGTTCTAAGTCTAGGGGACTGATGACTTAAGATGTTAAGTCCCATAGTGCTTAGAGCCAAATCTATGGCCAAAAAAAACCTGAAACTGCGTAAGATTATACACGTCGAGCATCGGACACGGCATTCGTATTAGGAAAGTATGGAGTTGAGCGCCTCGTCGAATCACATACAAACCTAGGACATCGTTAGTTTCCCTGGGCTCCTTAACGCGAATGCCAGGGCAGTTATTCCAAAACGACCATGATTTCTTGCTACAGGCTTGCCCTTTTCGAACTAGCGCTACCTCTCCCATGAAATCACCATCAAATCGATTTTAAATTCTAAATTTCCACGCTTGCTTTTTCAGAAACATCCAGAAGTAATGTTCGGGGTATTGGTATTTTTGTTGTTTTGGTCATCAACCCAAGATCTGTTTGATTCAGCTCCCCATTGCCATTGGTTGCTAGCTATCCTTTTCATTTCAGCGTAACAGCTACACTGCACGTCATCGACATCTGCCCTACATACAAATAGGTAATATGATCTTGCTCTACCTTCCCTTCAACTACTGTTTTCAGCACGCTAATACACTGAAGTAACAAAAGTCATGAGATATCTCCTCTAATATCGTGTCAGGACTCCTTTTGCGCAGCGTAGAGCAACAACTCGACGTTTCATGGGCTTAGCAAGTGGTTGGAAGTTCCCTGCAGAGCTACTGAGCTACACTTTCTCTCTGTAGTCGTCCATAATTGGGAAAATGTTGGCGGTGCACGATTTTGTTCACTATCTAACCTCTAGATTATGTACCATGAATGTTCGATGAGACTCATGACGGGCGATCTGGATGGCTGAATCATTCGCTCGAATTGTTCAGAGTCCAGAATGTTCTCCAAACCAATGGTGAACAACTGTGGATCTATGACATGGCGTATAATCATCCATTAATCACAACGTTGTTTGGGAACATGAAGTCGAAGAATGGCTGCTAGTGGTCTCCAAGTAGTCCAACATAAATATTTGCAGTTAATGATCGGTTCAGTTAGACCAGAGAAAACAGTCCATTCGATGGGTACAAATAGCCCACAATATTATGGAGCCCCTACAAGCTTGAGCAGTGCCTTGTTGAAAACATGGGTCCATGGCTTCGTGGGATCTCAGCCACACTCGAACCCTACCACCAGCTCTTACCTACTGAAACCGAAACTCATCTGACTGGGCCACAATGGCAGCTCCACCAATGCACTGCCCTCTCATACTTTGTGTAGCCGATACTACCGCCGTCTGTGTAGATGCATATCGCTATTCCATGATCTTTGACACCTCAGTGTATATAATCAACTATTGTTTTTGTTGCATTACTTTATTATGAGACATACTTTTTCCTTGAGTTGTTGCAGGACTTCTTTAGCTCATACTTGATCAAACTATCTGATCTTCAACAGCCTCCCGTGACATCACATTTCAAACGCTTCTAATCTTTGATCTCCGTCTTCCTCTCAGCTGTGCTGCAAACACCGTTCTTCATCAATCTTCTTTAGGTCCCAAGATTTATATTTTTGGATGTTAGTAGCTGTTTCTTTTTATACCAATCGGGCCAGTTGGATAAAAGCTTTTAAGGTTTTTCCCCCCGCATCACTCTCTCTTCATGCTGACTCGTGACGCCTCCCAACAGAGAAGTCAATGTGTCGACTTTTATTAGTGTTTAAGTACACGCAAACGAACAACAATGGTTAACACCATGCACTAGTGTTCAGAAGAAGAGGAGTTCAAATCCACATACAGGCTTCCACCCTTTGGTTTTGCATGTTTTCCATAAACAGAGGTGAATGACGGGATGATTCCACTGAAATATAAATATTTTTGAAGAATGGTAATTATTGTTACAGTGTGAGGTGCTATACAGGGTGAGGCAGAAAGGACGGACGTTTTTAGAACAGCTAGTACTCCGGCTCAGGCGGTCGGAGTGCGGGGAGTGATGTGGTAATGTGATCGGTAGCTCCTGCAGTTTGTTTAATCAAGGTCATGGAGCCGTGGACTGTGCAACATCGTGTGTTTAGCTATGAAAGTTTTGTGCGCAACAGTGAGTCTATCGCTGCAGTGCAGCGTGAGCTTCGTCGCCATTTCAATCTCGCTAGACATGATAAGTGTTCCCACTCGTAACACCATTTTACGTTGGCTAGAATCATTTCGAACACGAGAAACAGTTATGAACAAAAAACCGCCAGGAGCTCCTCGCTCAGTTCGGACACAAGAAAATGTGGAAAGAGTTCGGCAAGCCGTACACCGTAGTCTGGGTCGATCTGCTAGAAGACACTCGGCTGAACTGCGCCTCAGTAATCGCTCGGTAAGGCGTATTTTGCACACTAACCTAAAATTTCATTCCTACAAAATGGCCATTGTGCAAAAATTAACCCAAGAGATTATGAACAGCGGCTAAATTTTGCCCGAGAAATGGAGGCCATATCTCAGCAAAATGACAACATTATTTTGCATGTGAGTGATGAAGCTCATTTCCATTTGAATGGAATGGTAAATCAGCACAACTGTCGTTATTGGGCCAGCGAAAACCCAAACCTACTGCATGAGAAACCATTACATAGTCTCAAGGTGACTTGTTTGGTGTGCTGTGACAGGTACAGATGATATTGGTCCATACTTTTCCATGACGAGAACGACCTATCAACGATATAGAGAGATCCAGAATGAGATTTTCACTCTGCTGCGGAGTGTGCGCTGATATGAAACTTCCTGGCAGATTAAAACTGTGTGCCGGAACGAGACTCGAACTCGGGACCTTTGCCTATCGCGGGCAAGTGCTCTACCAACTGAGCTACTCAAGCACGACTCACGCCCCTTCCTCACGTTCGAGTCTCGGTCCGGCACACAGTTTTAATCTGCCAGGAAGTTTCATACAGAGAGATGATCACTGAATTCTTCCTACCTCAGGTTACTATCCGGCGAGTGTGGTTTCAGCAGGATGGAGCTACAGCTCACACGGCAAAATTGACTATGGAAGCAATTAAGACTCTTTTTCGTGGTACAGTTATTTCCCGGTTCGGAGACATTCATTGGCCTCCTCGTTCTCCTGACCTGTCCATGTGTGACAACGTTTTGTGGGGTTACCTTAAATCACGTGTGTATGTGCATAAATCACGTACACTTGAAGAATTGAAGGAAGCTGTTCGTGTGGAAATCGTCGAAATAGACAGTAGCATCTTGCAGGGAGTTGAAGCCAACTTCCGAGAGCACCTTGAGAAGTGCATCGCTCAAAACGGCCGTCACCTGGGAGATGTTGTTTTCAAGCATTAATTTTGTTAAATGGCTATATTATTTTAGTGTTATTCTGTAATAAAATTTTTTTTGAAGCACCCCTAACGATGTATTTTTCATTTGAAAACCGTTCAGCTTTTTTGCCTCACCCTGTAGATGGGTACGGTGCCTACTATGGAAAGCGGCTCTCTATATCTGACACGTACACCAGTGGGCCCTGTCCCAGATGACACAGTGGCAGCTTATCAGAACGCGGACGGAGGATGCGGTGGTCGCACAGCGCAGGAAGAGGAAGCCACGGGGCCCGCGGCGTGGGTATGCGTGTCAGGCTGGCAGACAAGTGCGTGCGGCCAGTGTGTAGCTCAGCACAGCACAGCAGAGACCAGCCAGCCAGCCATGGACGTGAAGGCGGCCGCCCGCACGCCAGCGCAGGCCCCAAGCAGGTCCTCATACAGGTCAGTCCGCCCACACACTCGCAACACGCGGACTCCCTAACCGCAGTGCCTAACGTCGTTACACATACAACATTATTACTTTCCTCTGGGCACGTATTACTGGCAAGGAAAACTGAAGATCTGGCCAGAGTGGCACCACCGTCGCGATTACGCCAGATAGACATGGAAGGGAGATACTAACTGCGTAGAGTACAATACTGTTAACAATGGAGCGCTGCCATACGTTACACGTCGATGTGCGAATGTCTTGCATAGCCCAACATTTAAATACTGGGCGACACTTTCCTTTGACAATACTCCTCGCACATTATCACCTTGGACCCATTTACTCACAGAGTAACGTGTGCGTATCGAAATCCCTTCTGAATAAACCATTGCGCGGTTTAGTTCTGTTGCTTTAATTTATCAAAAAATATAGTATCGCTTTTTGAAACTATGTCTCCAGGTTTTCACACGACCACTCGCTTATTCTGGTATGTTTCAAATCTAATCTTTCAGTCCTGCGAGGTATGCGGGAGAACAACTGTGAAATATAGAAGGTAGGAGAAGAGGTACGGCCAGAAGTAAGGTCGTGAGCGGTGGTCATGAGTCATGCTTGACACCTCAGACAGCAGAGCACTTGCCTGTGAAAGACAAAAGATCCCAGCTTCGAGTCCCGGTCCTGCACACAGTTTTAACCTCCCTGGAAGCTCTGAGTAAGCACACAACCCCCTGCAGCGAAAATTCATTTTTAAATGCCAGACAGCCACCAGAGGAAGCTTTTATACATACAGGTAAGTTGAAAGCAACTTTGGGCAACGTAACTGGTAAGGGAACATTCCCAGGTGTAAATAAGCGACTTTGATGAAACTTGGCGGCTATGTAGAGCGATCAAAATTACGCAATACGTATTTGTTAGGTTTTCCCAATTTCACTCTTACACAGCCCAAAATGTTATTTGGCATATTAGGTTCAGAGGAAATATCTTCGAAAAATTGAAGTATAAAAAAAGTGTATTAAATAAAACCTGGAACGTACTTAACGTTCTTGAAAACTCTATAATCAACTTTTATAACAATCCGAAGTTTTGCAAAATACCTCACCACAATTAACTAATTCTGAATAATGAAAGCTTTTGTTAGAACGTAAATTAAAGAATTATCCATCGATGTATAATAAAGCTGGTTTCTGAAATACAATTTTGGAAAATAAGCTGTACACAATATACTCTCGTAGTATTTTCAACACACCCAATCAAAATATCTAAATATTTATTGTTACTCTAATTATTTGTTTTGTATTGTATTTTATTGAATTGGGGACCTAGAAACGACGGAGAGGCTTCGTCCCCGCACAAGCCCACACAACAGGCCACAGCAGCCCACTCACCCCACCTCGACCCCACACCGAACCCAGGGTTATTGTGCTGTTCGGCCCCCAGTGGACCCCACACAAGACGTTTGCGTGGTAGAGTAACTATCTTGTACGCGTACGTGGAGACAGTGTTTGCGCAGCAATCGCCGACATAGTGTAACTGAGGCGGAATAAGGGGAACCAAGCCGCATTCGCCAAGACAGATGGAAAACCGCCTAAAAACCATCCACAGACTGGCCGGCACACCGGACCTCGACACTACACCAGGCGGATTCGTGCCGCGGAACGGCACGCCTTCCCGCTCGGAAAGCAAAATTATTTGTTTTACTTATTATTGTTTTATGTTTTAAATTTTACGTTTTAAATTCATGTTGCTTGTCTTTCTAGTTTACCCTTTCATATATGTGTATTTTGTTAGTAACTCATTATTAGGATACAAACTCATTATAGTAATATTGTAAATAAATGCTTAAAATGTAACATTTTTTTACACAATGCACATAAAATAAACCGAATTTCTTCACAATATACACGACAGATAAAGAAATATAAAACAAAATTCAGAATGCTACCCTGAAAACTAATACACAATCGTCCGCCATGTGTCCACGATGTTTTCCAATGTTTACATTTCATAACCATTTATAAAACAGGGACCATGTGACTGAACCACGTAGGACAAGCTAACATTAAATACACTGATGGAAAATAAAACCGCAACATCTAAAAATAATTAATGTAGAGTATTGAAACTTCGGGAATACATTTGTTTAGGTAACATATTTAAGTGATTAACACTGCAAGATCATAGGCTACTGTAAGTGCGAGATAAGCCATTGCAAATGTGAAATGCTGGTACATTATTAACCGATGTAACCGCCAGAATGTTGAATGAAAGCATGCAAACAGGCATGCATTTTGTGGTACAGGTGTCGATGTCAGTTTGTGGGATGGTGTTCGATGCCTGCTGTACTTGGTCGGTCAATACAGGGACGATTAACGCTGTTTGTGGATGACGCTGCAGTTATCATCCGATGATGTCCCACAAGTGCTCGATTGGAAACTGATCTGGTGATCGAGCAGGCCAAGGCAACATGTCGACGCACTGTAGAGAATGTAGGGTTACAACAACGGAGTGTGGGCAAGCACTGTCTTGCTGGAAAATACCCCCTGGAATGTTGTTCACGAATGGCAGCACAACAGCTCGAATCACCAGAGTGACGAACAAATTTGCAGTCAGGGTGTGAGGAATAGCTGCGAGAATGCTCCTGCTTTCATACGAAATCGCACCCAAACCATAACTCCAGATGTAGGTCCAGGGTGTCTATCATGCAGAGGTTAATTGCAGGCACTCAGCGAACCTCCTCCTAATCAACACACTGCCATCACTGGCACCCAGGCAGGCCGAGTTTCCATCAGCAAACACAACATATCTTCACCCTGCCCTCCAATGAGCTCTCACTTCACACCACTGAAGCCGAAAATGGTTTTGGGTCAGTGGACTGCACGCTACAGGGCGTCTGGCTCGGAGCCTTCCTTTAAGTAACCGATTTAAAACGATTCGTTGTGTGACTGTGGTGCCAAGCGTTGCTCAAATTGCTGCTGCAGATGCCGTATGACGTCACATAGTCATGTGCCGAACACGATGGTCTTCCCTCCCAGTAGTGCCACGTGACAGTCCGGAACCTGGTTTTCTTGAGACCGTACATTCCCGTGACCACCGCTGCCAGCAATATGTACAGCTGCTACATTTGTGCCAAGTCTTTCTGTAATGTCGCAGAAGGAACATCCAGCTTCTCGTAGCCCTATTACACGACCTCGTTCTAACTCTGTGAAGTTCTGATAATGGCGTCATTATCGCCTTAAATGCATTCTTGCCTAACATCAACTCATCGTGTCCAATCTCAAAGGTAACTAACGTTCCCTGTATGCAAACTTGCAGAGTGATTTCATACAACAGTTAACCATTTCTCATCAACCATTAGCAACTAATTAACAACTCTCCTTCATCAAAATAAAATATTAATTTTAATTACGACATTTTTGATAAATGTAACCTTACTCTAAAATTCCAAATGACTAAGATGGTCCTCGATGGTGAGTGTTCATCGGAGGTGAGGGTATCATCTGGAGTGACTGAGGGAAGTGTGGTAGGTCCGCTGTTGTTTTCTATCTACATAAATGATCTTTTGGATAGGGTGGATAGCAATGTGCGGCTATTTGCTGATGATGCTGTGGTGTACGGGAAGGTGTCGTCGTTGAGTGACTGTAGGAGGATACAAGATGACTTGGACAGGATTTGTGATTGGTGTAAAGAATGGCAGCTAACTCTAAATATAGATCAATGTAAATTAATGCAGATGAATAGGAAAAAGAATCCCGTAATGTTTGAATACTCCATTAGTAGTGTAGCGCTTCACACAGTCACGTCGATTAAATATTTGGGCGCAACATGGCAGAGCGATATGAAGTGGGACTTGCATGTAATGGCAGTTGTGGGGAAGGTGCATAGTCGTCTTCGGTTCATTGGTAGAATTTTGGGAAGATGTGGTTCATCTGTAAAGGAGACCGCTTATAAAACACTAATAAGACCTATTCTTGAGTACTGCTCGAGCGTTTGGGATCCCTATCAGGTCGGATTGAGGGAGGACATAGAAGCAATTCAGAGGCGGGCTGCTAGATTTGTTACTGGTAGGTTTTATCACCACGCGAGTGTTACGGAAATGCTTCAGGAACTCGGGTGGGAGTCTCTAGAGGAAAGGAGGCGTTCTTTTCGTGAATCACTACTGAGGAAATTTAGAGAACGAGCATTTGAGGCTGACTGCAGTACGATTTTACTGCCGCCAACTTACATTCCGCGGAACGACCACAAAGATAAGATAAGAGAGAGTAGGGCTCGTACAGAGGCGTATAGGCAGTCATTTTTTCCCTCCTTCTGTTTGGGAGTGGAACAGGGAGATAAGATGCTAGTTGTGGTACGAGGTACCCTCCGCCACGCACCGTATGGTGGATTGCGGAGTATGTATGTAGATGTAGATGTAGAAATGGCTGGATGGTCTTCAGGCCAAATGCCATAAATTTTAAAATAATAATAAAAAAAGAAGGAGCATTTACTTGTTACAGGACCTTGCAGACATAGATTTAATGCACTGTGCAGTAATACCTGAAAAGCTGAAGATGGAGCAAAGTGTCGCTACAGTCTTATTGTAAATGGGAAAAAATTAACATTGCGGAGGGGGCTGGGTGGGCACAGTAGTATCAGCTGCCTGGACAATGTTAGCCCAGAACGTTGCAAGTCGTTTGTGGAAGTGAACAAACCAGCATTTCGCAGCTCCATATTTATCGTCAAAACCGTAACAAGATTTCGCTGTGCAACTCTACATTATAATAGTGAGCAGCCTGCCGCTTTGACGGATTTCGATGTAGAGGAGTGCTGGAGTGTTGAGGACGGTGTGTGTGAACGTGTTGCAGCATGGACCCCAAGGTGAGCTTCTGGCGGACGGCGGAGGGCGGCCGCGCCAGCATCTGCGGCAGCTCGTCCTCGTCGGCCTACGTGTACGTCGACCTGCCGCCCGCCACCGGCGCCGGCGACGAAGACCTCAAGGGCGCCGCGCCGCCCGTGCTCTCGCTCAGCTTCGCCGCCAAGCTGTTCGAGCTGGTGGGTCTCACTCGCTCACACATCGCGTCCCATACAGCCCATCGTGAAACAGACCCACGAACCCAGGCGTAAATCAAGAGGCAGAAACAGCTGCTTCAGCGTACCTCTGCAGAGTTCACTAACACGCATATGAGCCGCGCGGGATTAGCCGAGCGGGCTAAGGCGCTACAGTCCTGGACTGTGCGGCTGGTCCCGGAGGAGGCTCGAGTTCTCCCTCGGGCATGGATGTGTGTGTTTGTCCTTAGGATAATTCAGGTTAATTAGGGTGTAAGCTTAGGGACTGATGACCTTAGCAGTTAGGTCCCACAAGATTTCACACACATTTTTTGAAATAACACGCACGCAAATACAGCTTGTCCCTGGAGGAGCTGTCAATATTCAAGGATATGACAGGAACAATCATCTGAAGTAAAAATCTTCTTGTGCACCTATGCGCTATTCCGAATGGTTTCCGAGGTAGAACACATTTCAAGTCTATTATTCAAGTGTATTATTTTTGGACTAGTGTCGTGCAAGCACGTCTTTTGCCCACCCAACCTCTTTCACGTTTTATTCCAGCCCAACCTAACTCGTTGCCTTCAGCCTTTTTGCTCGGGATGTCTTTCTGCCATTGAACCAGTCCACTGATCGCGGAGTTCTCCGTGGTGCGCTGTGAGTGAAGTACTGCGACGGATTGAGATGGTATCAGAGAGAAGCATAGGTTAACTGTGTTTGTACACATGCTGGCTAAAATATCACACATCTACAGTAATGAAGAACATGCAGATATTGTGTACGAAGGTGGTTTGATAAGTCTGGTAAAAATGCAAGAAAAAAATATTTGTTTCGTAAACAACTCAACCCGCTTCTCGACAAAAAAAATGGTTCAAATGGCTCTGAGCACTATGGGACTTAACATCTATGGTCATCAGTCCCCTAGAACTTAGAACTACTTAAACCTAACTAACCTAAGGACAGCACACAACACCCAGCCATCACGAGGCAGAGAAAATCCCTGACCCCGCCGGAAATCGAACCCGGGAACCCGGGCGTGGGAAGCGAGAACGCTACCGCACGACCACGAGATGCGGGCGCTTCTCGACAAAGTCTCCTTTGAGGGATATGCACTTGCTCCAGCGATCATCCGGCTTTTTCATTCCATCGCAAAAACACGTTGTGCCCAACTCCGCAAAATACTGGTCGCTTCCTCATTTGATGAAAATTTCTTACCAGCAAGTTAACGTTTCACGTTAGGGAATAGGAAGAAGTCACTTGGAGCTAAGTGTGGTGAATAGGGTGGACGAGGAAAGAATTCAACGTCCACTTCATGCACTTTCGACATTGTTATCGCTGATGTGTGAGACGGTACATTATCCTGGAGAAAGATCACTTTTTTGGTGTGCCAACATTGGTCTTTTTCCAGCCAACGCAAGTTTCAAACGATTCAACAATGAAACATAATACGGTGGTGTTATGGTTCTGCCTTTTTCCAAGTAATCCATGAGGATTACTCCCTGGGAACCCAAAAAAAAGTGACCATCACTGTACCAGCTGACAAAATAGTCTTTGCCTTCTGCGGTGCACTTGAACCAGCCCTTTTCCATTGTTTTGACTGCCGTTTTGCGCCGGTGTGTAATGATGGACACATGTTTCATCAATAGTCACAAATCGCCGCACGTCTTGCGTATTGCGGCAAACAACGACAAGCATGGTGTTGAAATGTCGTGCAAGATGCGCTTTTGAACGACTGTAAGCAATAGTGGCACCCACATCGCATACAGCTTCTTCATAGCCAATTCTCCGTGCAGGATATTTTGTTTCCGCTCAGTTTTGATGCCTACAGTCTCATCAATCTCATGAATTTTCATTCAGCCGTCTTGTATTGCCATATCATCGATTTTGTCAGAGGTTTCCTTTGTGCTGACCTCAATTGGATGCCCGGAGCGCACTTCTTCCTCGGCTTGTCCGACCGTTAACATAAAAACAAATGGTCTCAAATGGCGGTGCAGAGTGCGAGTGAACTCCTTCGAATTCTGTTTTGATTTCTGCGGCTGTCCAACCCTTCAAATGAAAATGTTTAATAAGAGCACGAAACACAGGTTTCTCCAATTTCAGTCGCAGGAGACACGCTGACAAATTCAGACGGCTGTCAATCATAAACTGCACGCTGTACATTGTGGAAATTCTTTATACGACCCTTAGAATAATGAAGCTTACCTACCATGGAGGTGCAACAAAAATGTTCCATTATTTCATGGAAATTCACGAGACTTATTAAACCATCATAGTATGTTTACGGCTTGTGCAGTCGTGTAGGTCTCCTGCTGCTGTCGAAGAATACCGTCGGCCCTTTCCGACAAGTCAAACACGTCGAACCCCTTATCGTAGAGTGTTTACCGTATTTATCAGCACAATGCGTGAAACAGGTATTCTTCCAAGTTCTCATATTTCTTCTGAACGTGCACTTCAACAATCTGTGCAGGAATAGTGACCGAGCGAGGTGGTGCAGTGGTTAGCACACTGGACTCGCATTCGGGAGGACGACGGTTCAATCCCGCGTCCGGCCATCCTGATTTAGGTTTTCCGTGATTTCCCTAAATCGCTCCAGGCAAATGCCGGGATGGTTCCTTTGAAAGGGCACGGCCGACTTCCTTCTCCGTCCTTCCCTAATCCAATGAGACCGATGACCTCGCTGTCTGGTCTTCCCCAAACAACCCCCCAACCCAGGAATAGTGACGCATTGTTGAGCTGGTTCAGCGTAGTCCTGCTACCAGTACTAGGCGACTTTCTGACTGTCGCCCAGGAAAATGTGTATGGCGAACATCTGATGGGAAAATCTGTACTCGTTTCAGATACTGCGTGTCCACAATCTTCTCACATTCTACAATGCCACACGACCTGAATTTTGTCACTAACAATCGCCATTTGCTATACTATGAAAAGGTGTTTACACGGAGTGGATGAACAGCAAAATTAATAATCGTCGATGGTCGCAGGAAAATCTACATGCTATAGTGGAAATCAATTTCTAACGTCGCTTTTCGACCAATGTTTGGTGCGTCATGGTCGCTAACATGTTGACAGGTCCAGTCATTTTTAAAGAGCGAATTACGAGACAGAATTACTTGCAAAACTTTGCAAAATTCGTTTGTTGAACGCCTTGAGGACGATCCCTTGGCCACGCCAACTGCAATGTACTTCCAGCATAACGGAGCCTCTCCACATTTTACCAGACATGTGAGGAAACACCTCAAACGGAATTACCCTAATCGCTGGGTTGGCCGTGGTAGCACAATCAACTGGCTACCAAGATCGCCAGACCTCACGCTAATTAGGTTTCTGTTTATACGGTTGTGGTTGGGCACACAAATGAAAGGTGAATATGCGAGGTGAACTGTTTGGTTGCATCGTGGACGCTGCTGCAGTTATTAGGAATCGTGCAGACACTGAGACAAGCAACGCAACATTTTCTCCCAAGATCGCACAAATGCAATTAAGTTGACGAACATTTATTGTGAACAGCTCGAACGAGACGTGTACGGTAATTCTTACAGGCGAAAGTGTTAAAAATACGCAATTTTTCAATTTTTATTTTATAAAACGCATGATGTAATATTTACGAACAGCTGTACATATGTGCACATCATTCAAACGTATGGCAGGAAATGCGTTCCAAGGGAATTACACTCACTTTTTAGGTGTTGATAAAAGATCTTTGACAATGATTGATAGCACAGATGAGGAAACTTCAGGTACTGCATTGTACTCCGCAGGTATGCTTAATTAATGAGTACATGTAGCATAAACACCATGAATATCCCGGCATATGCTCATATGACCTTTTTTCTTCCTCATCCTCTCAGGGAGTCGTTGCCTGTAGTTTGTCCCTACTTGACAAAAAAGCAAAAGAAAAAAATACTTAGCAGAGTTATTTAGCTACCCTGGGGACATTAAGCAGCATGACTGCCTTTATTAAATTTTGTTCGTTACGAATATATGAACAGGGTCACGTCTTTTCCTTTAAATAGCACCCTGTTTTTTTTTATTTTTTATCCGGCATTGTACTTCCTCTCCTCAACACCTTTTCACAATCAAATATCATGCGCCATTGACGTAAACATGACGGCACTAAAACGTAACAAAACTGAGTTGACTCCGTAGTAGCAAAAATGGTTCAAATGGCTCCAAGCACTACGGGACTTAACATCTGAGGTCAGCAGTCCCCTAGACTTAGAACTACTGAAACGTAACTAAACTAAGGACATCACACTCATCCAAGCCCGAGGTAGGATTCGAACTTGCGACCGTAACAGCGGCGCGGTTCCGGACTGAAGCGCCTAGAACCGCTAGGCCACAACAGCCGGCTCCGTAGTAGCAAACAGAGCAGATAGCCGAAGTAATATAACTCGCTCACTTGCTGGAGCAGTTAGTAAACAAATGGAAACACGAGAAAAACGCGCACTGCTCATTTAGCCAAGCGTCTTTACTTGAAGATTTGTGTAAGTACGATGTAGACCAACGAAGAGAACGTAGAAATGCTACTCGTCTCTGGAGAATGTACGTTAGCAGAAGAGTAACTGCAATAACCTTTTCTTATTTACAATACTGATATATGCAGTATAGTACTGTAGCACTTTTAAACGACAGATTGTCGACGGTAAAGGCAGGTATTCATTAAAAACTGCATCACCACACAAATCTCAATTGAAGAAGGCTGACTGAATGACGCACGTGCATTTTCCTTGTGTTTCCACTTGTTTACCGTCAATTACAGCAAGTGGATGAGTTACGTTAGCCCAGGTACGTGCACGTTTTACTATTACAGGAGATTCAAACTCAGTTTTGTGCTAAGTTTTTAATAACGCCATGTTTATGTAAATGGTACACTGTGATACGTGTTTCAACAAGTCTTGAGAGAACGAAGTGGCTTACCGAATAACAAAAATATATAGTGGTACTTAAAGAAGAGGAACAAAGTTCGAGGAAAGTCAATTATGCTGTCTCACTAGTAGCTAACCAACATTTGCTCTTGGTGTAAAAGTTATTTGGGGTGTTCGAGATAAATTGGATGCCTGTCTATATTACTAACCAGTACTTCAAAAAAAGTACTGTATTTACGTAACTTTACACGTAGATCTATCATGTGTCTACATATTGTCCGAGACAAATCTGTTTAACAAGCTCATAGACCAAAATATTGGTCAGCCTCTTAAAAGAGCAAACTAGTCGCTTTGGAACGCTGTAAATATCGTATAACTGGTATCGCTTAATCATGTGACCCTCATGACGTCATAGCAGTGAAGTGCTGTCTACGTGCCAGCGCAATGAGATGAGTCGCTGTGGATACGTGACTGAATGGCAGAAAGAGTTATCGTGTTTGGATGTCCCCATGAGCACACCGTGAATGAAGTTGCCCGATTTGTTGGCACGCCCACGGAGACTGTTCAACTTGGGCACAAGGAGTGGTGCATCATTTGCAGCCACGGAATACGGCGTAAGAACAGCGGTAGGGAAAACATCCTAATCGACAGGGACCGGAGACGAATATTACGACTTGCTAATTTCAGTTTGTTGCTATCAATGAATGCAGGTCCATCTTAACCAGTTTCCGAGCGAAAATAACGAAGGGGACTGCATTCGGAGTCGGGTACCTCGTACAAGGCCACTAGTCACAACAGCACGTCTACACAGGGCCAAACAACACAGGAACTGAACAGTCGCTAACTTGGGGGCGAGACGCGATTTTGCCCTTTATCTCAAGACGGAGCGCGCCGAGTCCGCCAACGGCCCAATGAGGCACTTAACCTACTGTGGGTGGAGTATGTAGTTCAGGCCGGTGGTAGTTATGTGATGTTGCGGGAATGTTTTTCACAGTGTGATTTAGGGCCATTCATTCAGGTTATGGCGAAAAAGAACCAAAATGTTTATCTCAGCATTTTCGGTAGCCTCGTGTTGCCCTTTCTTCTACATCTGCATGATGAGTCTGCTGTGAACAGTCCCGCCTTCCAAGACATCGCCTGTGCTCACAGGGCTGCCTCCAGCACTGGCCTGCTAAATACCCCGATTTTAAACCCACAGAAAATATCTGGGACTACTTGGAGGAGCGGCTGAAAGCAGCAGTCAAACTCCCTGCAATTTCCCTGCCCCGCGGTATCCAATCGTCAATGAGTGTTCTTAGCTACTTATGTCGGAACTGAAGACGTGCTTTTTCTTTTCTTTTTTTTAATCGTTGCTTAGATGCTGCTCTCTACCTAGCAACAAATCAGGAGGATACTAACGTAATGACTCCTCGCATACGAGGTCCTCTTTTAATATTGATTTCTTTGTGTGTGTTTTTTTTTACTTTGCTTTTTGTGATAACTATGGCTGTAAAATTTATGTCTTTTCTACTGAATATTGTAAAAAATATATAGTTGTTTACTAATCAGGATAGCGTTTCATTTCACTGCTTGAAGAACTGCCTTCCCTCATACGACCTGCTAGTGAATATTCGGCCATTTCTATTAATAACTGAGGCTATTTAACTCCGGTCGTAACATGAAAGTCCGATTCACCTAATCAATAGCAGAACATTTTCCCTGGCTTCGCCAATAGCGGGAGGGAGCGGTAGGTAGTGTTAGATTATCTCCTTGTGGTTGGCCTGGTTTAGCATGCCCTAATTGAGACAAGCTGTTTCTCTGTTGATGGTTAATAAACCTCAACGAATAGTAGGAATGAAATGTCTTCAGTCGCACCTGATGAGCTTCATACTACATCCTTCGGTAGTCGCGTGCACCCGGTTCCATACCACTAATGACTGGCATGGGTACTCTCTCGGAGGATCGTTCATACTTACCCTTCCATTCCGTAATTACAAACGAGACTAACTTACTCGTATAAGGCGGTGTTACGCGAAGCAGCAGACTTCCAGCAGCTGGTCTTACCTGCAACAAAAAAAGAGAGGGTAGGTCAGTGGAGAGTGTTATCGTAGTCTTCCTTGTCCTGTTGAAGCACTGCAACTACAGATGGGTTTACGAGAATATAAACGACAATGAGATGAGCTTATTGTTTCCTTCCCGTTGTATAGGCTTTGCCCTAGTGGGTTGATACAGAGAAAACTGCTATTTATTACGTTCCAACAAAATACACCACTGTATCACCGTTTGACGGCCATAATCTTTAGTGCAACAAAGTGTTAACTAACCACTTCAAGATACCTGAATGTACAAGATCTAAAAAGTCGCATCTAATGTGGGGATGCTAAGTCGGGTAATCACGCTGTACTCATGTAAAAAGATGCCTTCCCCGATACAGTGTTCCTCCTAATAGTTGTTCACTTGTATCTTAGCGGCTAATATTAACTAAACAGAAAGAGATTCGAAATTTACTTGTCCCACTTGCAAGAAGAACATCCACCCTGCACCGTACGGTTCTGTGATTGATTCAAAACACGGAAATCAATTGTTGATATACACTAATGGGCAAATCAGGTGCATGTAACTGCTACATCTACATGGATACTCTGCAAACCACATTTAGGTGCCTCACTGAGAGTTCGTCGAACCACCTTCGCAATTCTCTATTAGTCCAATCTCGTATAGCACGCGGAACACCATCTTTCGGTAAGAGCTCTGATTTCCGTTATTTTATGATGGTGATCATTTCTTTCCATGTAGGTCAGCGTCAACAAAATATTTTCGCATTCGGAGGAGAAAGTTGGTGATTAGAATTTCGTCAAAAAATTCCTCCGCAACGAAAAAGGCCTTCGTTTTAATGATGTCCAACTCAAATCCTGTATCATTTCAGTGACACTCTCTCCCCTATTTCGCGATCATACAAAACGTGCTCCCCTTCTTTGAACTTTTCGATGCACTCTGTCAGTCATATCTGGTAAGGATCCCACACCGCACAGCAGTATTCTAAAAGAGGAAGGACAAGCGTAGTGTAGGCGGTCTCCTTAGGAGATCTGTTAAATTTTCGAAGTGTCTTTCAATAGAACGCATTCTTTCGTTAGCCTTCCCCACAATATTTTCTGTGCGTTCGTTCCAATTTAAGTTTTCATAATTGTAATTCCTAGGTATTACACTGGAAAGACACCACTTCCTGAACCACGACACATAAAATAGTTGTTGAATCCGTCAGGTCCTGTACTGACCGTCAGTCGAGCAAACGCGAGAGTCAAGCACCGCAAGCAACGAAGCGTGAATGACAGGGACTGATTGTAACAATGATAGACAGGCCACGGGCTAGTTCAGCGTTGGATAGTAACAACCAGAGAGCAGCCATACTATTCAGGACCACCACTGCGCTATGGGGTCCAGAAGCCAACGTCCGACACGGGTGCATCTATACTCACTGCATGCCATAGGTTACAGGGTTATTATGGGCATAGGAACAGGGCTACTGGACGCTCTAACAAGTAAGCATAGAATAAAGTCACCATGGCTGATGGTCACGGATACATACAGATAGACATATGTCACTGGCCAGGTGGGAATACGTCTTAAACAACCTATCCCGGGCGACGGACTAGACAAGCTGACGTCGTGTTCTCGTCAATAGTAGTATACGAGACGCTGAGCCACACGTACACATGAGCAGTGGCTGACGCGCGTGTTGCAGGTGCTGACGCTGGTGGCAGAAGGCCTGTACGCGGCGGGCGACGCGCTCATCACGGACAACTTCCGCACGTTCATCTTCCCGCACGTCGTCTACAACACGTTCATCATCGTCAGCGGGATCGTCGTCACCAGCTACCTGCTGCGCATCAAGATGCAGGAGCTGCTCGTGAGTTCACCCTGCCTTCGTTCACGATTGGAAAATGTGCCTCGTTATTAATACGATGATATCAGGCAACAAAATTCTTTTGTGCTACTGTCGCATCTACTATACTAACTTACAATGCGACCGCTAATTATATCATGGATCTCCTCACTTGATATTTAGTAGATTTGGAAGTTCATTATACCTGTGTGACAGGTATCAGACATTCTAGTCCTAGGTAAGGGTGCAGGTGGCTGTAACAACTCAGCAGGCATTTGGTGTCATGTCGTTAATTTTTAGTTCATCTGACTCGCAGCATTTTAACAGTGTATGGCCAGCCATACGTGAGGCATTGACTGTAACCCAAAAATGCCTGCTAGCGGGTTATAATGCACCACGTGAAACTGTCTACACAACTGAAACTGCGCAGCATTGGAGAATCCAAAATAAGACTCCATGTTACTACAACTAACGACAGCCAGTGCGGCAGACTGTTGTAATTCAGAAATTTGTTTAGCTCTGCAACTTACCGCAACTAAAATACTTAGAGACACTGAAATTCAGTAACGCTTATCCAAGTCTAGCGCAATAAGCTGTTCTAAGCTACTCTGCTGCCTAGCACGCACCCACTCCGCCTGTAAACCTGACAAGAAATGCGGTCGGACGCAAAGCAAATGGGGGCTCACAATTTATTAGAGGCAATCATCAATACTCTTGTCAGACAGCACACTCACAAGAGCTACTCAAAATTGAATGACCCACTGCCTGACCTAAGCCAAAATGTCTCTTGCACTGATGTTCTACATTTCAAGTAAGTTATTTATATACTAGCTGAGAAACTCGACGTTGCCTGAGTACACATTTATCGCTGTGCCCGAGACTTCGTATGCGCGAAATTGATTTGTGACTTATAAAACTTCTTTGTATACAACGTTTGAAGTAGTACGACAGGAGTCATGAACGAAAAGGTTCTATGCTTTACCAACACGGGAGAGACTCAAGCAGAGCTGAGCGTGCAAAAGGCAACTGCCACATGGGTCACAACCTCAGCAAGTGGCGTCTGGTCTCTTACTTACTTTTGGTCACGGAATAACATAAGCTCACCGCAAACTGCTAAAATTTAAAGCGAAACGGTGAACAGTTACATATGAAAACGCGCTCGCCTCCGCCACTTCCCGTCAAATTTTCCCCTTCTATGACGTTACTTTGGAGAGAAGTAACCTTAAGCCTCTTTGGTGAAGGGTTTTGAGGAGCGAGATAATTCGTGACTCCCTCGATCAGAGCTACGCCGCACCTCGCTTTCGGAAGGAGTTTCCAAAGAGCGATAGACGCCTCATGTTCCTGAGCTGCAGCAAGCCTTGCCTCATGATATTCATCGGATTCTTGAGATAGCATATTCTTCACTCTTTCAGCCGTTCTGATGTATTCAGAAGGACTTGACCATTTTCAATGCATTTTTATTTGTAAATAAAACAAAATCAAAATGTAATGAGTAGACACCCAGTTCACAAAGAAATGTTAAATAAATTCGATTTTCCTAGCAAAGAATATAAACGAAGCGTATTAAAACAAGCAAAGGAACGTCATTAGGATTTTAATAAACAAAGCGTAATCAGTAAAACATGTATATCCTACCCAAGTAAATATGCTCTAAGATTTTATTTGTAACGGTAAGATAACGGCATTTAATTCTGCCACTGACGTAAACTTCCGAAAATACATGACGCAGAGTTAAAAAAACTAACAACGGCATGTACTAGTTCTTTGGTTTACTACAAAACTAACAACGCTGTTTATTGATTACTCAGCGTACTACGCTATGACGGTTATACATGCGAACTACTAAACAGCAGACAAAACTTTAAATTATTAAATTATGATTTTTTTTTGTGATTCGATATTGATAAAATAAAGCTTAAACGTTACTCCAAGCTACGCTCTATTTATCAGTGAAAATCCCAGGGAAATGCGTTTAGTAGTTTTACAGAGTAGCATGTTCAGACAAACACGTCAGTTTTACAGTTTTAGTATAGACATGTATCGCCTTGAGCTGCTAATAGACAAACCTTTCCCGAGCGACCGCTACGGTCGCAGGTTCGAATCCTGCCTCGTGCATGGATGTGTGTTATGCCCTTAGGTTAGTTAGGTTTAAGTAGTTCTAAGTTCTAGGGGACTAACGACCTCAGAAGATAAGTCCCATAGTGCTCAGAGCCATACACAAACCTTTATTTGCTACCGGTTCAATCTAACTGATCATGAACAACAACAACATGTTGTTGTTGAGGTCTTCAGTTCTGAGACTTGTTTGATGCAGCTCTCCATGATACTCATTTAACTATACAGTAAAGCTGCATGCCCTCGGGAAAAATTACGGCTGTAGTTTCCTCCTGCTTTCAGCCGTTCGCAGTACCAGCACAGCAAGGCCGTTTTGGTTAGTGTTACAAGGCCAGATCAGTCAATCATCCAGACTGTTGCCCCTGCAACTACTGAAAAGCCGCCCCTCTTCAGGAACCACACGTTTGTCTGGCCTCTCAACAGATACCCCTCCGTTGTGGTTGCACCTACGGTACGGCCATCTGTATCGCTGAGGCACGCAAGCCTCCCCACCAACAGCAAGGTCCATGGTTCATGGAGGGGGGGGGGGGACGACATAAAAATTGCAATTTCATCCTATGTGACAAAACTACTGTAGCGGTGCTAACAATAAAAATAAAATTCATAAGTAACCATTATTTGTCACTGTCGTCAAGAGGATGCCCATTTTGAAATATGTGGAGAGCAGCCGTCCATTTCGTCTACATGTTGAGTGTACTCCATAGAGCAGCATCGAATATTAAAGCTCACATTGTAGTACCATTTTACAAGTATGCACATGAATTTCATCCTTCCAACGACAGTGACTCAAAATAGTTTCTTATAATTTAATTTTATTGTTGACTTCACAGCAGTAGTGATGCTACACAATAAGACCGCCAGCAGTCACACTGGGCTCTCATTCGGGGGGACGACAGTTCAAATCCGCGTCCAGCCATTCCGCCTTATGTTTTCCGTGATTTTCCTAAGTCGGTTCAGAAAAATGCCGGAATGGTTGCTTTTAAAGAGCATGGCCGACTTCCTTCCCATCCTTCCCTAATCCAATGGGACCGATGACCTCGTTGTTTGGTCCCCTCCCCCGAATCAACCAGCCAACCGACAGCAGTAGTGATGCCGCACTGTAACTTCACCATCTGGACCTCGTGGGCCAATCGGCACCGACTGTCCGCCGTGTCATCCTCTGCCTATGGCGACATGGGGATGCAGTATGGCAGGGAGGGGGTCGGGGGTCGGGGGTCCCGGTCGATCCCAGCTCTTCGACGCGATACTTCTCAATCAAGTAGCTCCTCAACTGGCATCACGAGGCTGAGTGGATGGTGGTCCAGCCCTCCCACGAAGGAAAAATCACTGGCAGTACTGGAAACTGCACACAGGTCCTCCACGCTGGCCACTCAGCTACGGATGTGGCGGATGATGCCACGTTGCCATTTTTACGTTGCTGATAAATGTAAATGTCGTGTGACTAGGGCCTCCCGTCGGATAGGCCGTTCGCCGGGTGCAAGTCTTTCGATTTGACGCCACTTCGGCGACTTGCACATCGATGGGGATGAAATAATGATGGCCGCGCGGGATTAGCCGAGCGGTCTCAGGCGCTGCACTCATGGACTGTGCGGCTGGTCCCGGCGGAGGTTCGAGTCCTCCCTCGGGCATGGGTGTGTGTGTTTGTCCTTAGGATAATTTAGATTAAGTAGTGTGTAAGCTTAGGACTGATGACCTTAGCAGTTAAGTCCCATAAGATTTGACACACATTTGAACATTTTTTGAGATAATGATGATTAGGACAACACAACACCCAGTCCCTGAGCGGAGAAAATCTCGAACCCACCCGGGAATCGAACCCGGGCCCTTGGGATTGACATTCTGTCGCGCTGACCACTCAGCTACCGCGGGCGGACATGTTGCTGATGATGGTCAGCTAGACAAATTGGAAGCAGATAAATGTCTGTTCATTTGCAGGTATTGCTTTTACACATAAAAATCACATCCTTGAAAATTTCGGAACTTCGAGGCAGCAACTGCACAACATATTTTTCTTCCATTCCCTTAAAATTAATTTTTGTTGGTGTAATAAATGCTTTTCATTACTCTTAGATGGTTGTAACCCCCAGAATCTTATATGTTTGTGATAAATTTGATCAGTACCCGTATTATTCCGCTGGTCTGGTACCCAGCACAAGCACGTGCAAAAGGAAAAGAATGGAGCCCTTTGTGACAGACAGAGTGACCAATTAACGAAATATTCAGTTTGCGTAATAAATGGTTCAACTGGCTCTGAGCACTATGGGACTTCTCATCTGAGGTCATCAGTCCCCTAGAACTTAGAACTACTTAAACCTAACTAACCTAAAGACATCACACACATCCATGCCCGAGGCAGGATTCGAACCTGTGACCGTAGCGGTCGCGCGGTTCCAGACTGAAGCGTCTAGAACCGCCCAGCCACTCCGGCCGGCAATTTGCGTAATAATTCATCTCTTCAAGGAATGGGACAACCTAACAGAAGATCAAGCCAGGAGCCCAAACTTTACCCCGCATTCATTGGCCACTACAAACCGTAGAATCGATAAGCGACTTTCCTCCCGCCTCTTTTCCTGTAAATATGACTGATACAGATTTACACTGTTTCCTGCTTGGTTGTATGATGCTCACTGTAATACAATGATGACATTCTGGATCAGTAATGTCAGCTTTGGCTCGGAGGTTCTTGTCGTCAGTGTAGCCAGATTGCCGGCCGGAGTGGCCAAGCGGTTAAAGGCGCTACAGTCTGGAACCGCGCGACCGCTACGGTCGCAGGTTCGAATCCTGCCCCGGGCATGGATGTGTGTGATGACCTTAGGTTAGTTAGGTTTAAGTAGTTCAAAGTTCTAGGGGACTGATGACCTTAGAAGTTAAGTCCCACAGTGCTCAGAGCCATTTTTGTAGCCAGATTTCTGGATGCTGAGGCTGGTAATTGGGAGGTACAGCGGTTAGCTTGGCGCAGTGTGGTGAATGTCTGCTTTGCGTGCCGGGCAGATGCGCGTGCTGGGCACGATGGCGGCGGTGATGATGCTGACGGCGGAGGGCGCGGTGCTGCGCTACTGCGTGACGGCGTGGCCCAAGTGGTCGGAGTACATCGAGGACGAGCAGTCCAACCCCGAGCAGCTGGACGAGGAGGTGAAGGGCGCGGGCCCGCGGCGCGCCTTCCTCGCCGCACACCTCGCCGTCGCCGGCCTGCTCGCCGCCACGCACCTCGCCGACGTCGCGGCCTCGCTCGCCAGGACGCTGCGCGCCCTCTGACCTCACCTGTGGCGCTCCACACACCGCCGTCTCGTGGCCGCTCACAACAACGGTGACAGACTGGGGAGGCGATCGCTGCGATGTGAACTTTCAGTCACCTCTCATAACAGCTGTTGCAACAAACGCGCCGTAGTCGGTTGCCCTACTTAAAAGAAGAACGCGCTTGAGCCGGGCTTTCCTGGGAGCAGGGATCTTGCACAGCGCTAACAGGACGGGGCATTTTGCGTCGTTAGGGACGCAAAAACTTAAATAACTAACGCCTTTGTGTTCTCCCAAAAGATGAAACTGCAAACGCATTAATTATTCACTCCACACGTACTGTCTTGCGTAGTACGATGGGCGTTCAATAGGCACTGCAGCACTTTTCTTCTGGTTTTATTGACGATTCTGATACACTCTTTTGTCTAGAAAAACCTATTTTTCAAAATAATCTCCATCCTAAGGCCATTGTACTGGGAGAGTCTGTACTACTCTGCTGGCCCGCCCGGTTGGCCGTGCGGTCTAACGCACGGCTTTCCGGGCGGGAAGGAACGCCTGGTCCCCGCCACGAATCCGCCCGGCGGATTAGTGGTGAGGTCCGGTGAGCCGGCCAGTCTGTGGATGGTGTTTAGGCGGTTTTCCATCTGCCTCGGCGAATGTGGGCTCGTTCCCCTTATTCCGCCTCAGCTACACTGTGTCGGCGATTGCTGCGCAAGCAGGTTCTCCACGTTCGCGTACACCACCATTACTCTACCACGCAAACATAGGGGTTACATTCGTTTGATGTGAGACGTTCCCTGGGGGGTCCACCGGGGGCCGAACCGCACAATAACCCTGGGTTCGGTGTGGGGCGGCGGAGTGGTGGATTGCGGTAGTCGTGGGGTTGTGGACCACTGCGGCTGCGGCGGGGAAGGAGCCTCTCCGTCGTTGCTCGGTCCCCGGTTAACATAACATAACCACTCTGCTAGTCGACGTCAGAAGCAACGTCTTGCTGCATCAGTAACCTCCCCATCATCCACGTACGCATCCAGCGGAGTGCATAGAAGTCGGAAGGTGCAAGAATCTGGGGATGAGAGGACACTCCAATGATGACAGACGCCTCGCCAACGTCTCATCGCGCTATTGTTCACTGACAAGTCCCCACAGACAGGCTGCAAGTGCCTATGAACATCTGCGATGCTACGCTTTTCCGTGAAAAGAAATTCAGTAACAACTCTCCGCTTGGAACACATCTTCGTTTCAGACACCAATTTAAAGACTAGTTACAGCGCCGTTACCTATTGGAATTTCACTGAATTGTGAAGGCTACACCGGGAATATTTCACGATGTCCCACAGCAAATTCCGCATTTTTTCAAGCGAAACTGGTCGAGAAACAATATGTGTTGCATTACTTATTGAACGTCTCTCGTACAGTGTATGAAAGCAGTTATCGTATTGTTGTTATGAATAATTTTTACTATTTGGAAGAAATTCAATGAAACTATAATCGTTTTACAGATCTATAACACACAACAAAAACTTCTGCTACATACAACCACAAAAAATTTACATAAATTTCAGCCTGTTTTATACGCAAATAAAGCATAGAACTTATACAAAATGTTTTCCCTCTCCGTAATATATGATGTATTACTAATACTCATCAATAAGGCCATTTAGTGAAAAGCCGAGTGCTTGAGTGACAATAGTCACTTGTTTGAGTAAGTTCACTACGAGGTGTTGCAGGCGTGTGAGTGGTCAATCTGGAGAACGAAGCTGGCGAGTGCTGAGGGGACTAATACCTTTCATTATCGTTCATAGTCGGTGAACTAGAACGGTATTGACGCTCTTCATTTAACACTCCCAGCCGGCCGTGGTGGCCGAGCGGTTCTAGGCTCTGCAGTCTGGAACCGCGCGACTGCTACAGTCGCTGGTTCGAATCCTGCCTCGGGCATGGATGTATGTGATATCCTTAGGTTAGTTAGGTTTAAGTAGTTCTAAGTTCTACGGGACTGATGACCTCAGATGTTAAGTCACATAGTGCTCACAACCATTTTTTTAAACACTCCCATCCCCGTGATGATTCGGAAAACTCCAGTGTCGGTGTGAGGAATGGTATCTGGCCGAATTTTTTTCACGGTCGTAGTCATGGTTCTGAAGAACATATCTATGCTTCATCCTCTTGTGGTGGTGGTTTCGACAACTCTTCCAGACAATTTGGAAAGCGGAGTCTATCTTCCTTGATCTCATTTAAATACTTGAGAAGGGAACTCGTTCCACCTCCTTTCTGGTCGGAGGACGTTCGGATGTGGCTAAAAGAGGTGGTCCCGATAGTTGATGAGATTCGGAAGAATGTGGTTCACACTTCGTTGTTTCTGGACAATAATCGTCGCTGTTTCTGCGAAGGCCTTCCTTGGGTTCCTCTGACATTTTGGGACAAAATTCCGTACTTTAAAAAAGTGTCATGCCATCTTCCACATAGTCTAGAAATCTCAGCCTATCGCTGTAGCTCGCTATTTTGTTTTTTGTAGCAGACCCTATGTTACCCACTTCTTCTTTTGTCTGTGGTCTGTAATGATCCCTTCGTGATACCATGTAGCACATTGCTGGCACTTTATCCAGGTGGAGCTACCTACAGCACTTGTTACTGCTTGTCTGATGTCTTCCTCGGACCATGACGCACTTGGCTTTTTCCCTTTGCGTGCACGGACCATCTGAAAAGAAACCAATGCAACACATCTAACTTACAGGTAACGTGGAGACAATCTTAACTGATTGGTTGGTTGGTTGGTTTAGGCGAAGGAACCAAATAGCGAGGTCATCAGTCCCATCGGATTAGGGAAGGATGGGGAAGGAAGTCCGCCGTGCCCTTTCAAAGGAACCATCCCGGCATTTGCCTGAAGTGATGTAGGGAAATCACGGAAAACCTAAATCAGGATGGCCAGACGTGGGGTTGAACCGTCGTCCTTCCGAATGCGAGTCCACAATCTTAACTGACCAAAGATACTTGGAAAACTACCGTACTCTAGGCTTACTTGTGGTGGTTTACAGCAGCCTATGATAGTTTTACAACTCTACGTAACGCCATTGTTCATACAATACTTTCCCATTTATCTTGACACTGTTATAAGGCAACGAGTAAATTCACAGTGACAACGTCCAACTGATATCTTGGTTTTACTTTTAGCTTCCCGTTTGCAATCTGCACCACACCCGGAAATATAGTGGCAGACTAAAAAAAGTTGCCCGTACTTGTCGCAAAATGAAGCTCTTCCAATTCTGGAGTAATCTCGTTCTATAACATACTTAAATAGCTGATTCCTACCGGGTGGTTCGGTAAGAAAGTAGAAACAGTCACCGAACGCGGAGGCGCTGTAGTTAGCACAATGAACTCGCGTCCGGCCATCGCGATTTAGGTTTCCCATGATTTCCCTAAATCGGTTTAGGCAAATGCCAGGATGGATTCTTTGAAAGGGCACAGTCGACTTTCTTTCTCATCCTTCCCTAATCCAATGGGATCGATGACCTCGCTGTTTGGTTCACGTTCCCAAATCAACCAACCAACCACAGCCAATTAACTGATCATCAGTCAGACAACGACATACATCCAAAGAGAAGCGCTGACGGAGTAACGTGTGTATTTCCATAGAGCTACTTGTGAGAAGCGGTTGTCTGTGATTCCTTCACTAGTGAATGCAGTTTCAACACGCATACATGAAAGTATTAGTCAACTAAGAGTTATTTAAGCTAGATTACTAAACGCTCGTAAAATTTACGATTATAGTAGGGTATAAGACAGGACATGTGGTACCTAATTTGGTACGTAACAAACAATGGAGATCTAATAACTGTAAATAACTAATGCATAACCTATAAATTATGACTTCATTTGAATAAAATTTGTAGTAGTAAAATTTACGATGATTTAGTAGCAATTTAGCAATCTTCCCCCTTTAATGTCCCAGGGTTAAAGGAAAAAATAGGTGTAATCCAATTGTGTCTCCTGTGAGGTGCTTCATCCGTTGTCACTACGCAAGAAACAAGCCACGTTGTTTTTGATTTACCCGTGCTGTAGCTTTTTCCAAACAGACACTTTCCCAAATTCTGCAGCTGCTTCTCGCAGAACTGCACTATGTTGGAGTCTAACAAATATGTTCAAAACAACTGCAAACATGTTTAATATTCTTAAATGCGGCAGTCTGAGGCAGATAAGACATAGATTTCAAACCAAACACAAGAATGTAAATAATTTATCGACACATTCACAACGTATGGTGTTGTCCACAAATCTTAATCACTTCTATTTACGTTTTACAACTTGTTTACATCTGACGTGAGATCGATAGGACCTTACTGGTTCTTACGGGTAGCACAGTTTAATGTGGTATCTGAAACGCGGTACTGCTAGATCTCTTCACGAACGCAAAGCACTCGCAGACGAGGACGTCACGTGAACAGCAAGAAAAATCCCAGGATCAACAATCGACCCCAAGATATCTGCTTTTGTATTCTGACTCCCGTGCAGACATCAATCCACTATTAAAAAAACTGCAAACAAAATATTTACCGACTATGAAATTTCTGAATGGGAACAATTTTTTCAAAATCATCTGCATGGAAGGAAGTGAGGAGAAAAGAAAAGTCGCAAGTCACAACGTCAATGAAGGACAAAGATGATTCAGAGATCAAATAATTCAACTATTTTATTCAGGACATTTTGAAGGCTGGATTTCTGGGCATAGCCGAAATAATGTGTTCACAAACAAATTTGAGAGAAGACTTGTCATACACAAACAACACGTATGTCTTATTAAGGAACATACACCGAGTGGTTGTAATTGAAGTGCACCGACTCACATAGGTCCAGGAGAGGGCTGTAACTATCGTATTGCAGCGAAACTTGGTACTTACTCTAATGCGTTAATGTGAAACCGATTTGTGGTGGGAAAAATTAGATCCAATTTTGCCTACCAGGTAGAAATCTGGCGCTGTCAATGCAAGGAAGAAGTATAGAAAAGTTGCCGTATGTAATCGATTAGGAACAGGACGTGGGAGAAAAGGTCAAATAAATGAGAGAGGCATAGTTGATTTTATTATTAAACCCCGCTCAAACAATCTGTTCAATATGAGGCGTCGACGAGATGCTGTATCCGCAAAACGATATTGAGTAACATTTGTTCACAGCAGTTCCGGTGATTGCTGCTGTTCACATAAAGCAGTTTCACTAACAGCGCACGGTCTCTCTTCTCGATAGCCACACTGTTCACCCACGTTGTGGCTTCTCAGATGAAGGCACACGATGTCACAATTTCACACAAACAGTGTACAGTGCCAGATTTGCACCTGGTGGCCACAACTGGAACTATTTTTTTCCAGCGTAAATCGGTTCCGCATTAGCGCATCATCTACACTGATAAGCCAAAACATTACGATCACTGTCCACTGCCTTAATGGCGTTGCAGGCGCGTGACGCGGTAACAAAAGTATGTGAGCGGAGCGGATATGGCGGATGAATCTAGCGAAGATATGGCCGCAAATGAGGAAATCCACTGAGATAAGCGACTTCGACAAAGGGCAGATTATTATCACACAGAGTTTGTAAACGAGTATCTCAAAAATGGCGCAGTTGGTCGAATGTTGACGTGCAGTTGTCTTGAGCGTTTACGAAAAGAGGTAGTTGACAACTGACCAACTCTTCACAGAACGTGGGGTTCGGAAGCTTGTCTGCCCTGTAAAGTAGGATAGGTCGTGATCCGTGGCATCTCGGCTGAAAGAGCACAATGCTGGTGCACGCACAAATGTTTCGCAGCACGCCGTTCACCGTACATTGTAGAACATAGAGCTCCGCAGCAGACCACCCCTACCGTGTTCACATGTTGACCCAACGACATCGTTGTCCGCAGCTCGTGGTCGTGCGGTAGTGTTCTCGCTTCCCACGCCCGGGTTCCCGGGTTCGATTCCCGGCGGGGTCAGGGATTTTCTCTGCCTCGTGATGACTGGGTGTTGTGTGATGTCCTTAGGTTAGTTAGGTTTAAGTAGTTCTAAGTTCTAGGGGACTGATGACCATAGATGTTAAGTCCCATAGTGCTCAGAGCCATTTGAACCATTTTGAACGACATCGTCAGTTACAATTGCAGTGGGCACGGGATCATCGGGATTCGATCGTCAATCAATGGAAACGTGTCGGCTCTTCGGGTGAAACACATTTTTTCTACGCTTGGTCGCTGGTCCTATCCACAAACGCCGTCATCGGGCTGAACGGCGGCTCGAAACGGGCAGCGCGCCACGGACGCGGACTGGCGGGCGCAGTATTATGCTATGGGAGACAGGGAGACATTCTCCTGCGCTTGCATGTAGTAAACGAAGACACGGTGAGCCTACGAACCACCTGCATCCCTCCATGCTTGATGTCTTTCCCGACAGCGGTGTCGTCTTTCAGCAGTATAATTGTCTCGGTGCCCGTACCGTGTTACAGTGGTATGAGAAGCATTATAGTGAACCCACGTTGGTGTCTCGGCGACTAAATTCGCCTGATGTAAATCCTATGGAAGCCATCTGAGCCGCCACCGGACGCCATCACCGCGTACGCAAATCAGCGGCCCGTTATTTACGCGGATTGCATGACCTGTGCGTAGACATCTAATGCCACATACATCCATAAGTATACCAAAAACTGTCGGATCCCTCACACGCAGAATCAGTGATGTGTTTCGTTCCAAGTAAGGATAAACAAGCTATTGCCCAGGTGATCATAATGTTTTGGCTCATCAGTGTATCTACCAATGCAATAATTAGAGCCTACAATGAGCCTCCGACAGTAGCCGCACTTTAGTTATAACCACCCGGTACCCGAGCGACCGCTACGGTCGCAGGTTCGAATCCTGCCTCGGGCATGGATGTGTGTGATCTCATTAGGTTAGTTACGTTTAATTAGTTCTAAGTTCTAGGCGACTGATGACGTCAGAAGTTAAGTCGCATAGTGCTCAGAGCCATTTGAACCATTTGAGCCACCTGGTACTTTGCCACCTGACGTTCTTGAGTTACAGGCACATGCGAGAAAAATTGGTCACGGTACGCAGTGCATCGTGGCCATCAAATGCAATTATCCTGTTTCTAAGTCTTCGTTATATCACATCAGTCGCTTACATATGACATTCTAGGTCATGTAAGAGCCACAAATCGTTTCAGCTCACTGACAATGCATAGGTCCAGCGACGCTTGTTGCGTGTTCGACACTTTCACCTGTCCGACGTCTAACGATTTCCTTTCTTTGAAGGCATGCCAAGAGGATGCGAACATTATTCCGACTGTTATCAGAACACAGTCGATGGCCGATTTAATTATAGCTTTCACGGCATTTTACCATGCCTGACAGATGAAGGATCACTGCTGCGAAGCTATCAAGCACGTAATGACGCTCAGGCCATAAAGTTTCAAAGCCTGTTAAAAGTGTAGCCAGACATGCCTTTAATGGAACATATGTTGTGTGAATTTGTTACTATCCACTCTCAGAAATTTAAGGTCTTGAATATGTATATAACTCATAAATAACATGTTTAAAAAGAATGTCGTCATTTCTGCATCCATGGTGTCTGTAAAACAGTACCGTTACGTAAGCTAGTTCAGTTAGGCGAATGCTAAAATAAATAGGCATTTTCGCCGGCCGCGGTGGCCGAGCGGTTCTAGGCGCTTCAGTCAGCCCGGAACCGTGCGACTGCTACGGTCGCAGGTTCGAATCCTGCCTCGGGCATGGATGTGTGTGATGTCCTTAGATTAGTTAGGTTTAAGTAGTTCTAAGTTCTAGGGGACTGATGACCTTACAAGTTAAGTCCCATGGTGCTCAGAGTCATTTGAACCAAATATGCATTTTCAGCTGTTGCACAGACGATGGCCCTGGAAGCAACAATCTATTGTCCACTTGCGCTATGCAGATTGATATCAGGCTTCTGTCGAAGGCCAAATCGTTTTCTCGGTATAAAGTCTTAAGAGTGCCAATCGAAACAGGTCGTTATAGTAAATACTGATTATTTACGGTTAAATGTGTGTAACGAAGTCCCAGATGCTATGAGCTGATTTGGTACTCCATTTTTGAATTCTTGGAAGCCAACCACCTACAGTGTATGGTGTTGCAGTTACGAACGGAAGAATTATGAGGAAGTTTCAACAAGGGATGCATTCATCACAGATAATTGAAACGCATAAACTTAGAAGAGATACAAACTTTTCTTACCAAACTATTTCTAGTTCTTTTCTTGGTGAAACTGTTTCCGCTGCCCGTTGTGGCCGAGCGGTTCTAGGCGCTTCAGTCTGGAACTGCGCGACTGCTACGGTCGCAGGTTCGAATCCTGCTCGGGTGTGTATGTGTGTGATGTCCTTATGTTAGTTAGGTTTACGTAGTTCTAAGTTCTAGGGGACTGATGACCTCAGATGTTAAGTCCCACAGTGTACAGAGCCATTTGAACCAAATACGCATTTTCAGCTGTTGCACAGACGAAGTAATTAAAATAATGTGTTCGTTCAACAAATATAGACCTTCGTTTGTGACTGACCTTTCGCCGAACAGGCTCTGAAACGCCCTACATTTGGTATTATGGAAAATCACGAAAGCGACAGCCTTTAACATAGAGAACTGTTTACAGCGACAAGGCCTAGCCTTTAGAGAGAGTTTAACTCATGAATACCCCGCATCACCGAGAGATCTGTTAATTATACAAAGGTTAATCATCATTTCTGTTTTGAAGATATCCCACAACTGTAACAGGGCATTTAAAAGTAATTTATATTGCATCTCTTGCACAAGGGAGTATTTCTGAACATATGTAAAGAACAGAACTGACTAAGCTATGTTGGCGAATAGCGCAGCCATCAGATCGTGTTACTCACCAACAATCATTAACGGCGGCGGAGTTCACGTAGATAAAATAACATTTAAACTATGAATATTTTTAGGGTTCGTACCTCAGTGGGTAAAAACGAGCTCCTTAAGGTATCACTTTGTTGTTCGTCTGTTAAGATCCCTTTTTCTCAGGTATGGGTAGAGGTGCAACTTGAAATATATGGCAAGAACTAAGGTCTTCGGTCCACTGGCAGTGTACAAAATTTAAGCTTCTACGTCAATGCAGTCAAAAGATACGGCCGTTTATGTCACGTATTTCGATTCTTGCCAATCACTAGTTAAAATCTACAGAAGAACTACCTACAGGGCGGTCAGAAACAGTCTGAAAAGCTTGTAAGGGTGTTACACGGTAGGTTGTGCTGAAAAGTAACTGTTACCAAAAAAATTCTATACGATAAGTTAGCCAATCAGGTCGTTGCGCGCGAAACTTCATGCACCCCGACAAAAGACGGTGCCGCCAAACATGTTCTTCGTTTGGTTTCCCAAAACCGAACAAGAGAGCGATGCAAAAATTGGACAAGTGACTGTAGTAAGGATCGAACCATAGCCAAAGGCTGAGTCTCGTTCGCTACCATCTACGCCGTGAGAAGAACAGATACTAGTTGTATCTGTGCGCTGCCTGAATTAGCGCGTCTAACGGCCTGATTTTTTTTTCCGCTATTCGAACTAGGAGTATGGTTGCGTAATTAGTGTTTACCTGCCTTCTCAAAATAACATTTTGACTGTTTAGAAGCAGAATTCATTTTTTATTGCTTACAAGCGCAGTATGTTTTATCACTTCACGGGCAGAGTTTTTTTTTTCCTTTCAGTTTTCATGCTAACAAGTAATAGTAGTCCATAGACTACAGTGGCGATTGACTTCTTCATCAGTTGTCTACACAATGTTTTCCTTAAAAATGCTACTTTATATTTTATATCCTACAATATTATCCTACCTGGAGTACATTTACACACAAAATTTTATGCATACATGTTGCTAGGCAGATAAAACTACGTGCATACGTTCCAGTCAATAAGAAAAACTGCGGTGTATGGACAAGACGGATCCTAACGCATAAAGAGAAGAATCTAGACAATTCCTTCATAATTTTATATTTAAATTTCTGTCACGGTTGCGCGTATAAATTAACTGATGTGTAGTTTCGAACTAGCTTGTCAAAGCAAATTTCTACTGACATACTCGCATTTGGGTAACGTCCACACGAACAGTGCAGTTTCATCTGCTGTATGTATCACGCGTGTAATAAGAACACTCCACATCTGCTGTACGACTATTTGTTGTGTGGACGCTAGCCAAGTACGTCAGTGTAATTTTGCTTCCATAAGCACTTCTAGTGCACGCCTTCCCCAAGAAAATGATGGACCTACATAAATTCTTTGATAGTTGAGAGTATGATTACCACACATGTCCCAAATGACTCTATTAAGCAAAAGACATTTCTGACCAGTTAACAGTGGCAAATGTACGGTGTAATTAGACTCGCTAGGAAGCCACACGTTATATATTTCCTACCTCTTCGCTGAACACCAACGCTGGACGTCTACTGTGCCTTCGAAAACAACTGACGGTACGACTTCACGACCAATAGTACCGACCAGCGGTCTGAGGATGATGTGCCACGTATGTCGACGCTCACACGGCACACATGCCTTGGGGTCATCACTTTCTCTGTTCTTACGACCGTCGAGCGTACCGAACGACAGCTTTATGAACATTTCAAAATCTTGGCCTCGTAACAGCCCGCTACGCCAACGCCAGGGACGAAACTATGTCGCAAAAATGTTGGCTGTAAACGAGAAAGACCATATTGCCGGCACGTACCCCAAATCGCCCACAACAGCAGTTACATCATAAATCTATGCATATTCACAAACTACATATGTGCATGCTACTGACTGATCAGTGCAGTGTCGTAAAACTCACAGTGCAGACCGTTATTGGTAAACACACAAAGTAGATTAATGTTATCACTAAGATTTCATATAACCAATATTCATTAGCGACCATCCATTTTGCGTCGGGAGAACACATTGTCACTAGTAATGGACCTTCCACATTCCGCTTGCAAAAAGCAACGTGTCATTTCGATCACCGTCATGTTAAGGAATTTTATTTCGACTATCTTTTACAACATACACAGGAGGGCCATTCCATTACTTGAACTGGTCACTTTATAGGATCATCAGGTTAAACGCAAACATATGGTGGGAACGACTTTTTTTCGTTGAGCAAGTTAGTCCACGACGTTTATAGAGCAATGCGAGCCTCGCCAATGAAGTGTGGGAGTTTTCTTAGTTGAGTACGCCAAATGCTTTCATATAAGCAACTAATCGTCTCCAACAGCTCATGACGAAATAGCCTGATGTTCAAATTGTAGACAGTGGTTCTGGTAGACAGGTTTTGACATTACAAATAATCTACCATTCACTCCGTCGTGGAAACAGTTATACGCGTGTACAGGAAGAGACAACTAAAACTTGGAAAATGTATTACACGAATAGTAGCCACAAAATACCACACATTCACTGTACAGTATTATTGAATATCTTTTTCGAAACTGCACGTAAGTATTATTGTAAAGAAGTTGTTCAAAATATAAGGACTAGCTGAACAGTAACGCATTAGATGCTTTACCATTCCAGCAGCTTGGTGCCCTAGCTGCGCCGTTGCGACATTCCTAGCAGAAAAGTTCAAGAGAGCGTCGCCTAACGGCGACATACCTTAAGACAGAGCTGGTCACGGAGAACGTCCATCATGACCAACTACCGTACTCCAAAATGTGTGGGGAATACAGAGTTCATGAAATATTTCCAGAAATAGGTGCAAATAAATGGCCAAGAAGAATGATACAGTACGGCACCCGTGGCGGCCACTCGAATGGCTGGGCCAAGCCAGCGTTTGCAGCACGGGCTGTCCAGCGACGTGGTGACGTTTCATTCAGGTAATCTCGTACACTTGTTGAAATATGAAATCCCTGCTATCAGTTTCAAATTGTGACATGATGCACAACTGCAGCATGTAGAGACAGGTGATATCATTGACACTTCTTTCAGCGAAGATGATGGTTTCATAGACGGTCTTGTTGGACATGGAACACAACACGTTAACTGTCTCAGAATAACGGACGTATTCGATGTTTGCACATGCAGTCTCTGTCCTCGATATGATTGTCTTTTGTCGGCTGACCTTACCGATAGATGAAAAATGGCTTCATCACTGAAGTTTACTTTGCTTATAAGTCGTCATTGGATGGTTCTGTGCATCAACGCAGAACTGCAGAAGGCGCAATTTTTGTTGCAACTTGTACGGCTTCCCTTTAAATGGGTACGAAGGTTTCCCCACACTTCTGGCAGAGGCATGTTCAATTCCGCACTAGGTCGACAGGTAGACGTTGTGGGACGTGGCAACAAATGGTTGGTTCAAATGGCTCTGAGCACTATGGGACTCAACTGCTGAGGTCATTAGTCCCCTAGAACTTAGAACTAGTTAAACCTAGCTAACCTAAGGACATCACAAACATCCATGCCCGAGGCAGGATTCGAACCTGCGACCGTAGCGGTCTTGCGGTTCCAGACTGCAGCGCCTTTAACCGCACGGCCACTTCGGCCGGCACGTGGCAACACCTTGTCCTCACGTGGTCCACTGTTCGTTCCGACACACCTGGTAGGCCCCTACATTTTGCATCGCATTCCCCTTGAATCTCTTTTACCAGTTCACTATACTGTTGTTAACTAGTGGTGTGAAACGTGTCTCGGGAAGCTCTTTGCACACTCACGACCGATCGGGAATGTGCAAATTCCAACCCACAAAATACTGTCTCTGCCTGGTTCACCCCCCATTTTCAGCAACTACTGTCGATGCCGCCCCAGTTCGCAATTTCCCAAATTCGCCGAAATAAAAAAAGTGAGAGTTTATCTTTTACATACTGTATCATTTGTTACGTTATTTTTACCCATTTACTTACACCGATTTTTTAAAATGTTTCATGGACTTAATAATACCCTGTACTTCAAGATGGTCCTCAATATCGCCTGCGGAGTTTGACCGAACCCTATAATATTAAAACTTAGAACGCTTACGGATTATCAGCGATCGGGAAATGGTAAAATTCGGCAACGTGCATCTGCAGACCAGGGACAGCTGACAACAAATTATTTAACAAACATCGCTAAATCTCCTCTGCGGGTTTGTCGGTATAATTCAGACACACGCTGAATAGCTGCGTAAAGAATTGCAGGACGGTGAACCTTATACAGCACAGACACCTGTTCCATTTATTCAGTGTAGACTTTTTCAGTATGCTGTATAATCTCGCACATTATGTGTTGCTCTTAGAAACCGAGAATGTTTTGATCATCAATGTGTAACTAAAAAAAAGAGTTTCACTTCTTTCAAAATTTCAGCAATTAAAATCGAATAAGCAACAAATAGGCTACAATTTTCAAAATACAAAGGCTTCGATGCGTAATAGAAAATAGCTCACAGTAGACTATCAGAACAACAATACAGTAGCAAAGTTAGTGACAGTCGGCTTTGACAACTTAGGCTATCCAGGAAGAAACAAGAAAATAGTTCTTCTCTAAGCCATGACGGAAATGCCTGATGCTACAAGACAAAATATTTCTAATCCTCAATCAGTCATCTACAATAATGTCTTCCGCTTCTTCTCATATCAATTCGGGTACTTCCAAGACACTTGGAAATCACTGTCTACATCACTAAAGATAAATGCAAAATAGACCACATAATGGTTAAGTGAAACTACGTGAACAAAGGAGCAACATTCTTGGGCGTATTCATCTCTGTATAAAGCATTAATGAACTATATCAACTGTTCAATAAGAACAACGAAAACTTCAATTCGCATTACTGCCTGTTTGAAATCAGAGTGACGCAAGTATAATTTGCAAGGCAGATTCACAGCATATTTACAAGAGAAAATATGATATATTGTTGACGCACAGTCTCTCGCTATCACACATAAACTGACAGCACGAGAAACTGTAATAACATGATAAGGTAAGGAATGAGGAGGTTCTCTTAAGAATCGATGAAGGAAGGGACATATGGAAAATACTGACAAGAAGAAGGGACAGAATGAAAGAATATATGTTAAGACATCAGTGAATAACTTCCATTGTACTAGAGGGTGCTGTGGAGGGTACAAATAGAATATGTGTTAGGCATCAAGGAATAACTTCCATGATACTAGAGGGTGCAGTAGAGGCTAAAAACTGTACAGGAAGACGGGAACTGGTATACACCCAGAAAATAATTGAAGATGAAGGTTGCAGGTGCTACTCTGAGGTGAGGAGGTTGACACGGGAGAGGAATTCATGATGGGCTGTATATAACCTGACAGAAGACTGATGAATCAAAATAAGTAAATAAGTAAAAGTAAAATAAAATTGTCGACAGAGAACAGCAGACAAAAAGCAGAAAACTCTGCAAATTTTGCTCTGGCTATGGAATCTTTAGGACGATATATGTTTTAACAGACCTTTTCTCATGCCCTTTAAACTTTTTTTCTGTCTCCTTAACCAAAGGTAGCGCGTAGTGGCATGGGATTTGAAAACTTTGACCATTGGTCGATTAGGAAGGAGTTCTGCAGCCAAGTTTTAAGAAGCACTGTATGAATTGTAAAATTTAATCTTTGCAGGAATCAACTTAATGAGGAAACTGGCTGATTCACAATGGGCACTCAATCAAATACGGACCCGTAAAAGCATTTTCAGCGAAAAGCACAGAGTTGAGGTATGGCCTACTTTGAAAAAGATCATATTCTACACATAGAGCGGACAAAATAAAACTGACCACGAAAATATTTAATGCACTTTAAGATAGACAACGCAGCTTACATCATCTGCCCTGTGAAGGGAAGATGAGCGCTGTCTATCCTAGGGTACCGTACATGAAATGTTTTCCGAGCCAGTCTCAGTTTGTCCACCCTTTACAAGCAGGATAATGAACATCTATGGAAAAAATTAGTCTCAATCTTTCGGGATAATTCATTGCAGATAATAAATAAGACTCAGAATGCCGCACATCCTATGTGACATCAGAGAATGCAGACACAACGAGTCAGTACGGCAGAGATATTTCCTCTCAACAGGAAATGACAGAAAGAATTGTGTGATATCTAATTAGTTCAATATCTCTGTACCAGACATGAGAAGTTAAGGATATGCGCCGCCGAAATTTAAAACTCATATAACGAGCCACTGTCAGACTACTTTGTCAACTAATGTGGGGGATACATGTTACACTTCTCCTAAATTTAAGTCACAGAATTATCCGCTCAAAGATCCGACATGAAACCCGTCGAAAGTCTTTGAATTAAATTCGCTAAATGAAATGGAATCAGTAGGGTTAGACTCAGTGTAGATAGAATGACGTGAAATTATATCAATAAAAATCGTTCAGAGGTATGGAACCTGAAATGTTATGAATGTACCATAAAAAATAAAGATTTCTGCCAGAATGGGACTCGAACTGCGTCGCCTCTTGATCGCCATTTCGCTGTCTCATCTCAACTCCAGGCCTGATTCATAGGTTCACTGCCACTGATGTTTCCTCCAATTACTTCCGTACACTGTATCAAGAGGTTCTCCCACGAGGTACATGGGAACAGCAGAAGCCAACTAACAGCCACGTACAGACCTGTGACATCGCAACATATATGGGAGTAATGTTTGCCAGGCAGCTTACTTTTAAGAAGCACTGCATGAATTGCAATACTGCGCCTCTGCACAAACCACCTTTGGGAGGAAAGTAGCTGGACCGCAGTGGAGGACTCAACAACGGACAATCTGTACATGAAAAATGATCCACTTCAATGTTCTGTTGCAAAACACGCATGCCAGAGACTCCTATACAGTAAACACTTCATGTAAACATCAAGGCAAATAACCAGGTCATTTGAAACGGAAAGAGGTGAGTCGTGAGAAAAAACCTTCCCCAACATCAAATGACAGATCCCGCCTCGTTGCCTCACTAAGCCCTATACAAATTTTGAACAGACTGTGGGCAGGACAGGATATCTTCAAAGACAATTTAGTGAGATTTAGTGGTCTATCCTACCATGCATCAAGTGTGACGACAGCGAAGAGCAAACTAAGAAACACATGCTGCATTATTCGGAGTGTTTTTCTACGAATAGATCCAGGTAGCATAGTGGTCATGTCATTGATCTCACTTTCGAGAAGAACGAAGTTTAATTCCCCGTCTGGTCATCTACAACTGGGATTTGCATGGTTTCCATACATAGCGAAAGGCAATTGTCGGGACGATTCCTTTGAAAAGGTCGCGACTGATTTCCTTCCCAAAGTCGAACTTGTGTTCCGTCTCATATGACCTCGTAGGCGGCTTCTTTCCTTACCCTCTGCTGAAGGTGAACTGATTCAAAGAACGCTAATTAATGTTACAACGCAATGGCACCACTCGAGAATTAACTTAGTTGCCTACGTACCTCAATTAGTATAATAAATTATACCGAAGTATCAACACAGAATGTTTAAAATATTTTACCACCTGTAGACTGTGCGTTACTCCTTCAAGAATCAGAATACGGTCTACAGCGTTCAATCAATCATTTAAGTAACCTTGGTAAAGAATGAATTTATAAATTTTTTAAGGTAAAAGAAAGATAATGGCGTTCCAAGGCAGAAAATGGTTCAAATGGCTCTGAGCACTATGCGACTTCTCAGAAGTTACATAGAACATAGAACTAATTAAACCTAACTAACCTAAGGACATCACACACATCCATGCCCGAGGCAGGATTCGAACCTGCGACCGTAGCGGTCACGCGGTTCCAGACTGAAGCGCCTTGAACCGCACGGCCACACTGGCCGGCTCCAAGGCAGAGATCCAGACCCAAGTAAAAACTGTTTTGGATGACATAATATTAGAGCAAGTATCACCATTCAGCTATTTAGATTATTACATTGGACATGATAATAATAAAGATCTTAAAAACAAAGGTCCATTGAGGAGCCAAAACATAAATGGCCACGTGTTTACCAGCCTGTTGGTCCCCCTTTCGAACGTTAAATAGCAGCGATTCTGCGTAGCATGAGTTCGACAGGTCATTCGTACGTTTCTGGAAGCATTTGGCAAAAAAAAATGTCTACGTGCAGGTCACGAAATTGGGGGCCGGTGCATTGTGGGCGAGGACCTGATGCCCAATGTGTCCTAGATCTGTTCCATCGGATTCAGATCCGGTGAATGTGGTGGGCAGCATCGAGAATTGACTATCATGCTCCTCACTGCACCATGTAACTGTTTTTGTGACAGTCCGGAACCGCGCTGCTGCTACGGTCTCAGGTTCGAATCCTGCCTCGGGCATCGATGTGTGTGATGTCCTTAGTTAGTTAGGTTTAAGTAGTTCTAAGTCTAGGGGACTGATGACTTCACATGGTTCAAATAGCTCTGAGCACTATGGGACTCAACATCTTAGGTCTTAAGTCCCCTAGAACTTAGAACTACTTAAACCTAACTAACCTAAGGACATCACACACACCCATGCCCGAGGCAGGATTCGAACCTGCGACCGTGGCGGTCCCGCGGTTCCAGACTGCAGCGCCAGAACCGCGCGGCCACTACGGCCGGCTAATTGATGGCACTATTTCGCC
Organism: Schistocerca cancellata; assembly: GCF_023864275.1. Lineage (NCBI taxonomy): Eukaryota > Metazoa > Arthropoda > Insecta > Orthoptera > Acrididae > Schistocerca > Schistocerca cancellata. Next base: position 542,065,903 of record NC_064627.1, read on the forward strand.
ACGTCTGGACGCGATATTGTATTTGCCTCGTATACCATCAAAATTTCACTGTGAATCTGTGTGTAATTTAGACATTTTGAATACCAGAATCGTACTCTCGAGCGTAGTATAACTTTCGAATACGTTTCCAGTCCCCACGGCTATTCACTCCCGCACTGTGATCCTGTATTATCCGTGCCGCAGAAGTAATGTGTCTGTAGAAAACCCGGAAGATGTAATCTTTCCTGACAATGCGCCGCTTTTCTCGTGAAATGGTTCAAATGGCTCTAAGCACTGTGGGACTTAACATCTGAGGTCATCATGTCGCCTAGAACTTAGAACTACTTAAACCTAACTAACCTAAGGACATCACACACATCCATGCCCAAACCTGCGACCTAGCAGCCGCGTGGCTCCGGACTGAAGCGCCTAGAACCGCTCGACCACGGCGGCCGGCTCTCGTGCAATGGTCTTAGCGTTTTAGGACATGTGTTGCTTACTTTCTGAAGTGCTTACGTATTACGAAAGAAATAGGACGACAAAAACTAGACGCTGAGACATTGCAGGAGAAAATAAACAACTCCCCTAACAACTGTTATGAACACGCATAAAGAATGAATGATGAAAAACTTCCAAAAATAAGCTTCAGATTACAAACAATATGGGAGAAGAAGCCTTCGAAGATCTAAGAAAAGATGGTAGGATTTTTTGACGACGAAGCACATTTGAAAGTCTAATGCATGAAATGAAGAAGAACAAGGAATTCCGATCGACCTGAATGCAGTGGAAGATCTTGGGAATCAGTCAGATTGTCGACTTCGCTCCAGACACCAGTGTCCCTCTGATCAAAAGTATCCGGACACCGTTATGTTAAGTGAAATTGAGCACCAGATGTCACGAGAGGCGGATCCGCCAGTATAACAGAAAACAAGAAGTATTGCGTTGTCAGTAGTGAAGCAGTAACAGCTCAATGGGTCGGTCAGGAGAGCTTTCGAACTTGGACCTGTCACTGGATGTCCCCAGAGTAACAAGCCCATCAGAGACATTTGAATCCTTCCAAAGCTCCCCAAGTCAACAGTGGGCGACATGACTGTGAAATGATGTGAAGTGAAACGGCGAAAAACAACCACAGGTAAACCAAGGTCAGGTAGACCTCATGTACTGACGGACAGGGATGTCGAACATACCGGAGGGTGGCTGTAAAAAAATCGCATGAAATCAGCGGAAGGAATCCAACGTGCTACGCTCTGTCCAGCTAGCATAATGACTATGCATAAGAGACTGAAAAGAATTGGTAAAAATAGTCGAGCAGCTTCTCATAAGCCAGACATCTGTGTAGTCAGTGCTGAGCGATTCCGCGGGTGGTGTAAACAGCAACGGCACTGGACAGTAGATGACTGTTGGAGTGATGACTCATCCTATATCCTGTACCAATCCGATGGAACGGTTCGGTTTGGCAAATGCCTGGAGAACCTTGCTTGCCATCATGTACTCGCATACCGCTAATAGTGAGGTACAGAGGAAGTGGTGTTGCGATATGAGGATGTGTTTCGTGGTTAGGATGTATTCCCGTCATTACACTTAAGAAAACGGCACATGTGAAAGGGATCAGCACATTTTACAACATTCTGTACTGTGTCAGAGGAACAGTTCGCAGACGATATTTGTTTGAATCAGCATGATAAAGCAGCATCTGTGGGTCAATGTTTTGTGGAGAATGATATTCCTGAAATGGAGGGGGCCTGCCGAGTCCCGACCTGAACGCAGTGGAGCACTTTGGGGCGAGTTAGAAGGTCGACTCCGCTCCAGATACCAGTGTCCAACATCACTAACTCATCCGGTTTCGGCTTTTGAAGAAGAATGGGCTGCCATCCACGCACAGACATTCACACACCTGATTGAAAGTCTTTCGAGGAGAGTTCACGCCTTCATAAAAGCCAAGGGGACATAACGCGTACACACTACGCCAACGAACACCAACGAACGACAGGCAAGCGCTTCGTTGGCCGGTACTTGCTTGGTGTGTACGGGTCGAAATCGGAGCAAACAAAGCGATTCGTCTGGCTTGTGGTTTGGTCTGCTGGCGGTAACATCGGGCCGGCCGCCGTGGCCGAGCGGTCCTAGGCGCTTCAGTCCGGAACCACGCGGCTGCTACGGTCGCAGGTTCGAATCCTGCCTCGGGCATGGATGTATGTGATGTCCTTAAGTTAGTTAGGTTTAAATTGTCTAGGAGACTGATGACCTCAGATAGTCCCATAGAGCTTAGAGTCATTTTTGGTAACATCGAGGTGGTGGCGGTTGGTTGACCTAGGGACCCCTCTCCTAGTGTGGACACCGGGTCGAATGTTCGCTCGCTCAGTAGCGATTTGCTGTGTCTCTAGAACGGGTTCGTATTTAAGTTTTTTACAACCGCAACAAGGCGCAGTTAGTATGTTTCATTGACCAGTTTCGCTCCTTAATTTAACAGGAGGACCACCAGAAACTCTGGAATTTACATTTTAATGTACAGCAGTTAACTGTTAAATTAAGGAGCGAGATCGGCCAATAAAACGTATTGGGTTCGACTTGTAGCTGTTCTGAAGAACTTAATTTGGAAGTAGTGTTTCCCCTGCAATAACTGCTCGCCCTCGTTAGGGTTGTGCATTTACTGCGGTTAAAAATATTGAAGTATGGGCTGGAATATGGAGAGAGAAAAAGTGACGGAATTTTATTGTGAATGGATATGTTTATGGGCCTCAAAGAACTGCAATTATAAATTCAAATTGAAAAGATTAGAGGCTTTGAGAGAAATAAATGAGCTATTTGAAAGAAATGTGTAGGATGTGAAAAAGAAAATGGAGTCTTTATTTATTTTTTCCGCCATTAACGACAAAGAGAAAGAAACAAAACTAGCAATGAGTAGCAATCTTCCTGCTGCAGGTACAACTCTCCTAAAGAGGTGTCATCTTTGGAAATTTTAGGACCTATGGAATTCGATAATAGTTCGAAATCCGAAGCTTTCATTCGGGAAAAAATAATGAAATAGCTCTTATTCCAGTTCAGCTTCAAGACGACACTAATTTTGTTCTTCCACACCTCTACGTTTTAGAAAAGAGGTCCACCACCAACATCGTTTCTTCTTGTCCCTTTCTGATGATCAGCTTCTTATAGTAAAATAAACACTGCACACGCGACGGCTGCTAAATTATCTTCTTCCCGCATAATATGAGCTCGTGAAATTGTAATTAAAACGCTACTTTATAACAATAACAAAACGGGGGCAACGTCTGCAAGTTATCAGAGCCGACTGCGTTTCCATATGGCCGAATCCCTTGGCTTCGAGCCGTTTGGTGAGGATGTGAGCAGAATCCAGTGTCTGTGGTTCGTTGGCCTAGTGTGTACGCGCCTTTAATGTCCAATAATGTTGTGTCCGGATACTACGGATCAGAAGGCGAGCGTTCCTCGAGTGTGGCCAGTGGTGCGGGCAGTGTGGCGGTGTTTGCACAGTAGTGGCTGACCGCCACGTGTGGCCCCTGCCACCTGCCGGCAGCTGCTGGACGGAGGAGCAGTCCCGCATCTGGCGGCGACGGGCGCCGCGCAGTCGCTGCACGCCTCCCGGCCATGTCGTTCACCACGTCCGTGCGCATCGGCCTCAAGGTGCTGCAGCTGGTGAGTGCTCACCCGCGACACGGCGCTGCGCTGCTCTGCCTACAAGCGGCCGCTCACGTCGAGTACTGTGCGCTCACAGCACGCACGGGAGCCGGTTCTTGTGATGCCAACACTTAAAAACTCAGCGAAACGTAAATTTCGTGGCTACTCAGACTATGCAGACTACCTGCAGTTAAACTCGTCAAATGTGTCAAAATTAGACGCCGAAGTAAGACTCGCAAATCACTGCAAGCAATTATCTCAACATTTTGCTGGACGTAAGCGCAAGCTCACATGCTCAATACCGCTTTAGAAGCTTACCAGAAATGTTATTCAGGTCTACGGCAGAAACTAACTCTGCAGTCATGGACTGCGCAGCTGGTCCCGGCGGAGGTTCGAGTCCTCCCTCCGGCATGGGTGGGTGTGTTTGTACTTAGGATAATTTAGGTTAAGTAGTGTGTAAGCTTAGGGACTGATGACCTTAGCAGTTAAGTCCCATAAGATTCCACACACATTTGAACATTTTCAAACTAACTCTTTGTGGATCGACAAGTAAGACCTGATTTCGTGTTTGGAGTATTTAAATAATGATTTTCACAGTATTTACGCTGTAGACTGCAGCTCCCTTCAGAATTCCTTTTCGTGACAAACATATGAAGTGGCTTCCTGTCAAATGGACTTGCTCTTCACAAGAGGCAGAAAAGCAGTAGTGCGTCGATATTCATCCTGAATGTCTATTAGTAACATCTTTAGCGCAAGTTAAACGGAAATTTCTTATAGCGAATGTCCCCCAAAATAATTTTAAACCTTCGTCGATTCCGTGATAAACATGTAACCTTTCTTAATTTAATAACCGAATGAAAAATTGTACACTGTGCTATTTTTAGAGCTCCGTAAGTCTTCGCCAACAGAACAAGTTACACTTACGTGTAATCACGAGATATATTTACATAACATGGTTTACCAACGGCGTGGAAATTCTCATTCGAAGCTTTTTACTTCGTAGCGAAACCGTTTCTACCACAGTGTGTATAGTACGTGCGAGAGTAGCTCTTAAAAACTCTTCCGTGTGACAAGCATCTTCTCGGTTAGATTGGATATAAAACGCAGCCTCTGCGGGAATTGTATATCAAAATGTCAAAATGATGGCAATTAAATTCTTTACCCCAGAAAGGATGGAAGGAACATTAGAGGGTTCAGCGCCCCAACCGTAGCTGCGCCACACTGCTACCTCCTCGCTCTTCCCACAGAGACCGGTGCTCTTAGATAAAGGATCTCCTGTAAGTTCAAAATTCCAGTGATTATAAACAACAGAAGTTGCACAGGAAAACGTGTAATAACGCACTCTTTCGCATACTTTTCAACAAGCCAGAATATTTGTTGTCCGCAAGTGAATCTATACTGCGGCAGTCCAACATTTCCTCACAAACGTATTTGCCTAACGCAGTCTTCCGCAAATACATGAGCACGTTAAAGCTGAAACGACAAGACAGTTATTTTCGATATCTACAGCGTTGGTCTCGTGTCACACGTATCTCACCAGTGGACTGGTCTTTCACGTATTTGCAAGTACACTAAACTACAGCAGAAGACCGTATCGAATCTCTCTTGCAAATTTTCGCTAATGCATTCTCAAAACTTAGTTCGGTGAAGCAAGTCCTGACTTTAAAACACGTTAAGTGTCTGAAGAATTGTGACTACTTCGAAATAAAATTCTTTGCAGATACACTAGAGTGTCAGACAGGAAGTTAGAACCACAAAGTGACCGCACAGCTTACGGAAAAACTGAGTAAAACTGGAAGTATACGGCATTCAGGGAGTCGCGCCGGTGCGATTGTGTCGGAGGCAGGGTCTAATCAGCGCGTGGCACAGGCCTTGCCTCTGTTTAGCGACGGCTCATTACCGGCGCACAAACAAGGGCGGCGGCGGCGGCGGCGGGCCACGGACAACGCCTGGCAACGGTGGCACAGCCGCGACATCCCCTCCCCAACTCCCTTGTTAGGCGCCGTTGTGTACAGTATCGAGGTAATGACTAAAACTTCCCCCAAGAGTAATTAATCAGTTTGCATGCGACAGCATGCGCACTTAATACGTTACAAAACGCCGCGCATAAAAACCGGGTTTTCAAGTGTCAATACCTCGGTTTCTACAGGTGACAAAAAGGCAGGGTCAATGTGTTCTGGATAGCCCCTTAGCTAGGGACCATTTGTATACCCAACAGAAGTATCCTTTTAGTGTCACTATCCTACAGTGCTGGGTCAAATTATTAAATTACACACTTCCTCCTGCTTAGGCAAATTTGGGCAAACCGCTTGGTTCTTTTTGCAGAGTGTATGACAATGTCAACGAGGAAGAGTGATATGATTACAGTGAGAAGAGAGGAAGGAATGAATGAGACATTAGCTGTAAGAGAGAGCAAGAGGGAGACAGTGACAGTGAGATGAGACTGTAGTACTGGGACAGAACGAAGTGAACTGTGGCTGTGACACGGTAGACAATGATAGAGAGCCACTCAGAGACAATGACAGTGAGTTGGGCGACATGAGTGAGTGTGAAAGAGCAACTGGAAGTGGACGGGTACGAGCGACTTACAACGATGGACTAGCTGGTGTGAGCTAGTTTTGGGAAAATTTTTAAAGGTTCTGAGGAAGGTAGAATGAGACAGCTGGTGACCCACTTTTCAGTCAGTCTTTCAAACAGGAACATATTCGCATTTTTTCGCTGGTATTACCTCGATGTAATTCACCACTCAAAGCGCAAAAACCTTTCTTCATTCAAGTATTCCCCATTGTAAACTTGATTTTCACCCTTGGAAGGAGAAACGTGACGCATGAGGCTAATTTTCTGAGAAAAGTATGCGCAAAATGTTTGGTTGGAAGGAAATCTCGTGCGATACACGCTTATGAGCAGCTGAACTGCTCGTGTAACACTCCCCTTTTCGCTCTGACGTTGGTGGCGAAACCACGTCACGTGATGTGACTTTTTTTTTTCGAACATCGAGAATGGTTGAGGCCCTTGCCAATATATAATCCCTCAAATAGTACGTAATATACGCATGCACCCTTGTGTCTGCGTTATCTTCCTCAAGCCATTCTGACACAGTTACGAAGCGACACACGACTTCCGGAATACGAGACCGAATTTCAGAAACCGTCTTTCTCGTGTCGTGTTTACGTGTTATGTCTCAATTGATTTTGCTAGCCCGATCAAATATCGGTGCTTCCATCAACATAGGAATAAATGTTCATCATGATAAAATAGGAGAAATTAGATCTCGCACGGAGTGTTTTAGATGTTCATTTTCCCAACGTGCTCTTCGAGAGTAGAACGGTAGTCTAAAAGTGTTCCTATGAATCCTCTGTCAAACACTTATGAGTGAATTGTATAACATTCATGCGGATGTGAAACAACAGCATTTGCCGTGGTGAAAGGTGATATCTCTCTCTCTCTCTCTCTCTCTCTCTCTCTCTCTCTCTCTCTCTCTGTCTGTGTGTGTGTGTGTGTGTGTGTGTGTGTGTGTTACTCTCTTCTCACACAAAACCAGCTATGCTACCTCCAATTAAATTGGTCGTGACTTATGTCCTGCATCGTTTTATGGCACGGAATCCAGTTCTTCGTGCGCCTCTTCTATTTAGCTGCCTGTTTTTCCACGATCGCCTTAGAACTCTACTTATAAGTTGTCTAATCAATAACAAAGAATCCGCGAAGAATGATCCTTCATTTTTATTTAGCCTGGGATAAAGAAAAGTCTAGCCATTCGCACTATCGATGCTTAGTTTGAAGATATTAACTATATCCCCAAGATTGGTCGCCTAAACCAAAGTCATAAAGAATGTTCTATCCACTTGGAGAAGTTGCTGACGTTTGCATCAGTGTCCAAAGATACTTTAATTTCTTTCCATGGTTTCCCACACTCCTCCGCGATCGTAATTACGTATACACTTTCTGTAGTGCGCGTATGGTTCCTCTGCGCAGAGAGAGAGAGAGAGAGAGAGAGAGAGAGAGAGAGGGAGGGAGGGAGGGGGGGAGCAAAGAGGAAGGAGGCGGGGGAAGTGTGGAGTGGCTGAGATTTGCTTACTTTATTGTTGCAGAGAGGTAGCGAACATTTCCCATGTCGCCAGGTTTTACAAAGTGTTTCTGCAACAATGAATTCTCCACCTTTCTTGTACGGCCACATCGCAGTCTGTTGGAAAGCATTCATCGCTGTCCAGCGTTACTGACGTCAAGGTGTTCCGAGGAAGACTGCATGCCACTGGCTGTCCGAAGTTAGTAGTGCCGGATGCACAGAATGGTTCAGAACTGGGCCGCCATCCAATGTGAGGCGCACAGCAACAGCACTCGCTATCATGTGCAATAACTTCAGCCAGAGTAATACAGAGATCTTGGACGGTCTATCTACAACATCCCTTTGTTAGATTCCGTACTTCTACGAAGTTTCCCCGTGTGATGTCAGTAACGCCAGTTCCGGAAGACCGTCATCTGTTGGATACAGATGGATCCTTTAGTTTCTTAACTGCTAATCCAGCTGCAAGTTAGTGACAGGCGTTAACCTTGTTACCAAAGGATGCCCTCAACATTAAGTGCGTTCCTGCACCGTTTTTTCCATTTTTAAATGTTCGCACTAACAATATCACGCTGGTTTTTCAGACCATGCATCGCACAACCGCGAACTCGAAGAAACATTACAGTGCAAATACGTTTACTTAAGATAAACATAACTACTGACATAACTTCGCACGTCTGAGATGAATGTGCGTGAGCTGCAATTAGTGGAAGATCCTGGAAGTAGTGCACGGCGATTAGAAGCAGAGAAGGGGGCGAGTCATCCTTTTGTCTGGGCCGTACGTCATGGCCAACAGTTCTACTTCGAAGAGTGAGTGATTTCTTAAGCCGAAGGGCAGAGGAATGCAATGCCATGGACGCATGTCACGTTAGGCCCTCACAGAGTATATGTATTCGGGCCCATACTTATTGGCCTTGTATGGCCTGTTACTTAATACCCTGCATAAAGAAGACACACCGTTGGAGGTAAAGCTAAAAAAAAAGTCCGAGCCTGGTGCTGGACTTCAGTGACAGGTTTGTATTCTGTAACTCTCGTGTTTGTGCGCAGGTGCTGAGCATGGTGTGCCAGGCGCTGGCGGTGCACACGCTGCCGGGGAACATGTCGACGGGCGTGCTGCAGCACATCACGTACGGCGGCTACATCATCATCGTCACCGTCACCCTCATCGGACTCTCCACCAACGAGCGCATACCGCGCAAAATCGTGAGTGCCCGCGAACGCACCAGCACGTCACCTCATCCGCTAACTCGTATTTTATTTAAAGTCTTAAAAACATTGTGAAGAGTTCTCGTTGATTCCATTAATTATTCTAAACAAAATAAAATTTAGAGCACATTACTTCTTTGAATAAAACCGACATATTCCTTTACAATTCATGGCGTCTGTTTTTCCGTTAAAAAAAAAAAATCTTGCGAATGAACTCAGTGTACTGCAGTCGCTTTGGGAAGCCACCCATCACTTTTTCGAGAAATGCCGTTCTCATTGTTCTCAAGATATTGTAGAATATGCTATTTTACGTCGCAGATGTTGCCCAACGACGAGAGAAAGGTTTTTCTTCAGCTTCCGCCTGAAGAAGTAATTACTGGTAGTGAGATGAAGAACTAAGCAATGGACATCCCCAAAAATTCAAGAAAAATACGTGGAATGTATCAATGCTCAAATCAGCCTTGTGGTTGCCGTCTAGCTTGTTGTAACTTAGATTTTCAAAATCTATCAGTGTTTAAATTTTGGGTTAAAAAATTCTTACACTATTACTATGGACCGCGCTGCTTAGTTTATACGGCGAGTTCACCATTTCCTGTATCAAAACCGTTTGCACTGATAATACCTACAGTACGCTCCCTACGACATTTGCAATCACCTTTCGTGGATACAACCACAGCCTCTTCCAGACAAACTAATTTTCTAAGACAGGGACAAGTAAATACGGTCCCATCGGTCATCAGAATAGAGTTACAAACAGTAGATTATTCTGACGCATTTGAAGTAGAGTCCGGAAAAGTATTCGTAGTCGTAAGGTCTAATAAGAAAAGAGAATTTTACTTCTGGTGTCTAAATAACAGCCAAACAAAAAAATCGTCTAAAATGGGTGTATTAACGATTATACACATTTACATGGCCTGCAGAAAAGGACTAGGATAAAACTATGACATCCCCTGAAATGTTTATTGTACGGCAGTCTTGGTCTTTCACAACAGCTTTATCCCCGTAAGAACCACGTACAAAACTTTTAAATAGTGGTCAACAGAAGTTTATATCATTTCCGTCCAAATTCCTTGAACCACACTGGAGGGAGGTAGCTGGAGTCTAGATTCTTCGCCTTACAAATCTTAACAGGTTGTGTTATTTCATCCTAGTGATCAAAACCAAGGTTAGATGTTTAGAAACGTGACAGTGCGAAGTAATAACCTTGGAAGATGCAATCATTTATTCGGAACCATGTCTGCTCCATTTAAAGAACACAGACATCTTGGAAAGTGTCAAGGGTCTTATCACTTATCTTTCTTGACATTAACATACGGGAAAACTGTTTTTTTTTTGGTTTGGAGCGAAAATATGAAAGAATTTTATTTCCACTCGTCAGGATATTCAATTTCAGCCACACCGTTTATACTCCGTGTTTGATTCTTGTATAGGTTGTTTTGTCATTGACTGCTGAAGTTACTTTTGTGTTTTCAATGACTGTTTACACGCTTTTTTGTTCTTTCACTCCCATCAACACATTAAGTTCCCCTGAAGCAATTAAAGATTCCCCGTCATCAAGGATATACCATCCCTTAGGCACTCTATTTAAATTTCGTTCTTCTACGACCCAATCTTCAACAGACCTACCAGTGTCATCATTAAATACCGTACGCCACACCTGGATATCATACACCACGTAACTGCAGATGAGTGTTGAGAATCTATTCCTAGCAATATTTCTGTCCTGATCTCAAAAGGCTCAGAAAATCATTCTTGGAAGTTCCCTCTGTACTTCGCAGTGATTAAAATTATTACTGCTATTTCCATCGACTCCCACTTCTGTACCAAATAAGGGTAATGCAACAGGAAGTAACAACTGTTTGCCTCCACTTACATTCGAGAAATTGACGCTTACTTTATTTCTCTACGTAACCACCTCCGTTACTTTAACATTTCTCACGTACGTGCACGAGCTTTATAATTCTAGTGTCACAGTCAGTTGTCGGATATCCATTAATCCAGATGTTTCATTACATTCTTCACCTAGGTATCATTTACAAAATGTCTCTCACCCGGGCACTTTATGATCTTCGTAAGAAGGAGAAAATCATGGAAGAAAGGTTCAGGCCCTAGGGTTGGCGATCAACAATTTTCTATTCCGGTTCATCGAGCTACGCTCTCTGGGAGCAGTGATGTGAGATGGACATTATCGAGAAGAAGCACAATATTGCGGGAACGCACGCCACGCCTATGATTGTTGTGGTTTTCTAAGGGAGTCACAGTGTCTATCTGCGCTGGGAGTAATGGCCTTTGGCATGAAATCCACACCGAGAAAACCCTTACTATAAAAAAATAATAAAAGCAAAAATAACGTCGCCACGAGTGTTCATGTTAACCGCAATTCTTTGCATTTCAGTGGTTTTCTGGGTGGTGAGAATGATTAGCATTTAGCCCGGGACTGAGTTGAGACACCTATGCCTCAATACCAGCAACATTTTCATCAAGGAAAGTGTTACCATTAGTTGAGTTCCCGATCGGGTCGGAGTTCGTGTTCACTCGGAGATATTATATTCAACCTCGTCGATGCGCATGTCGCTGAAGGGTGTCAAATGGAGTGACTTGCACCAAGCCGTCGAAACCTCGGGCAATAATGGCACACGACTATTTCATTTTGTCATCTGCATCAAGGCGCGTACGAAATATGAGTGCTGTCGCCAATTTCTCTTTTAAGTGTTGATCACTCAGTTGCTGGGGTACCATCGAGCACCAGTTTTGATATTCGGTAGTCACAATATTCGGAAACAGTTTCACCAAGAAAACAAATAGAAATATTTTGGTAAGAAAAGTTTGTATCTCATCTAGGTTTATGCGTCTGTCTTGCACTAATCCTTTCTCCATTCGATTTTTCAGTTATCTGTGATGAATGCATCCCTTGTTGAAACTTTCTCACAATTCTTCCGTTCATAACTGCGTCACCATACACTGTAGGTGGTTGGCTTCCAAGAATTAAAAATTGGAGTACCAAATCAGCTCACAACTTCTGAGACTTCGTTACACACATTTAACCGTAAATAATCACAGTATTTACTATAACGACCAGTTTCGATTGGCACTCTTGAGACTTTGTACCGAGAAGGCCATTTGGCCTTCCATAGAAGCCTGATATCAATGGGCATAGAGCAAATGGAGAATAGATTGTTGCTTCTAGGGCCACCCTCGTAATAACAACAATAATTACTAACTAAGTCAGTAAAGCTGCACTCAGCGTCAGCGTGCAACAGCATAGTGCTTTACCAATCATACTGGTATTGTAAGTCGTACAGCCTTACCTTCCTCCGACCTGTGAAGAGGCTTACGCTACCTGATCAATATTATTCGGACATCCCTAGGTAATGCGGAATTGATCAGTAGATGTCAACTAGGGGTGCCACCGCTTAAAAGGAGGCGGGAAGTAATGTGTTGTCAGCACACAGGCAGTAACAGCATAATGGTTCGGTCAGAAGACCTAAGCGACTTTCGAACACGGATCGGTCGCGACAGTAACAAATCTATCATGCACCTTTAACTCTTACAGAGCTGTCCAAGTCAACAGTGGGTGTTGTGAACGTGAAGCGGAAAGGCGAAGGAACAGCCACAGTTAAACAAGACCAGGCAGATCAAATGTGCTGACGGACAGGGACCGTCGAGCATTCAAGAGGGCGGTTGTACAAAATCGCATAAAACAAGAGGAAGGAATCAGTCATGCGTTCCAAAGCGTTGCCAACAGTCCAGCTAGAAAGATGGTTGCGTAGGAAGTTAAAGAAGAACCGTGGTCGAGCAGCTCCTCATAAGCCAGACATTCCTGTAGTCAATGCTAAACGAAGCGTGAGGTGGTGTAAAGAGAGACGTCTCTTGGTGGTGAATACCTGGAAACGAGTACTTTGGGGTGATGAATCACGCTATATCCTGTGGCAATCTGACGGAGGAGTCTGGGGAAACGAATACCTGAAGAACGTGCCTGCTATCATGTGTGATGCCAACAGTGAAGTGCAAAGGAGGTAGTGTTACGGTTTGGCAGTGTTTTTCGTGTTTAGGGACTGATCCCATTATTGCGCCAAATTCTGAAGGACACGAACACATTTTACTGCATTGTGTACTGAATACAGTAGCAAAAGAATTGGGAGCCAATGATTGTATCAGCTTGGTAATGTGCCCTGTCATACATCATCATATATGTGGCAATGGTTTATAGTTAGTAATAACATACCTGAAATGGACTGTCCTGCCCAGCGTCCTGACCTGAACCCAATGGAACAGCTTTTGGATGCGTCAGAACGTCGACTTCGCTTCAAACCTCAGTGTCCAACATCACTACCTTCCATGGTTTCGGTCGTTAAGGAGACTGGGCAGCTGTTCCCCTACATACGTTCAGACTCATCACTGAAAGAATTCCCAGCGTAGTTCAAGCCTTTACACAGGGTGATTTAGCTGCCCCTCCAGAAACCACACGCGAGATATTCATATTCTCTAGCTCGTGAAGTGCAGATTATTAGTCCTACATAAAAAATGAAGAGGATAGTTTTGTAATTTAATGTAGTTAAATTTTGAACAGTGACACGTTTCCACCCGAGGCTACAGTTTTCGAGTTATTCAAGAAAACTTACAAAAGTGACCTCCAAAAGCGTTTTTCTTCAATAACTCGCCGGCCGCTGTGGCCGAGCGGTTCTAGGTGCGGAACCGCGCTGCTTCTGCGGTCGCAGGTTCGAATCCTGCCTCGGGCATGGATGTGTGTGATGTCCTTAGGTTCGTTAGGTTTAAGTAGTTCTAAGCCTAGGGGGCTGATGACCTCAGATGTCAAGTCCCATAGTGCTTAGAGCCATTTGAAACATTTTTTTCAATAATTTCAAAACTGTAGCTTCACAGCACAAAATTTAACTACATTAAATTCCATACAAAAAGACTGTGTTCATTGTTTGTGTAAGACTAACAGCTTGCACATAGCGAGTAAGAGAACATGAGCTTCCCGCGCGCTTTTTGAAGGCGTTGCGGGCTGCATAAAACCCATTGGTAGGAGCAGCTGAATCACTCTGTGTAGGCGAAGGATAGAGACACCCCATATCAATGTCCACTAATGGTTGTCCGCACACTTTTGACCAGTTGTGTATTCAAAACTATGGGACTTGCTGTTTATGACGGACTAATAATCGTTGGTGTCATTATAGCGTTTCTGACTGCTGGCTGGATACCGCCACGTGCTGACTTGCGCTCTGCTGCCTGCAGGACATGGTCTACTCGCTGACTGGCGCCACGCTGCAGATGGCCGCGGGCAGCAACCTGATCGACAAGGTGCGCAGGATCCACAGCTGGCCGCCGCTGTACTACAACGGCCGCGCCTGCGGACTCGCCTGCGGGTCGCTCGCCATCATCAACTCCGCCTTCTTCCTGATCGACTTCATCATCCCCTTCTTCGACCTGGATGACGACGAGGACGACTACTACTACTGAGCAGCAGCTGGTCGCTCTCATGTGAACGGCCAGATGCGCGCCGTTCCGGTCTCGGTCCCCGTGAGGTTATCGTGGCAAACTGCCAACTCAACTGGAACATCTAGTGTTAAGCTGAAAGTATACAACTGTCAATTATTACCAAGCGAAAATGTGCTTTATTACCCTGCGTCTTTTTACAGACTATTCCAGAAACAGTTCCTCGAATGGTCCTCTCCACGAACAGGTCTTTCTCGACAAAAAAATTGGAATCACACGTGCTGAACTTGTAGCATCGTGAAACGCTTGGTGACTTCCTAAAAGCAGAAATTAAAATCAAAGCACTATTTACATTTGGTGCCGACAGTTAAAGATAACAAGAAAATAAGTGAAAGCAGAAGATAACTTAAAACTTACAAGATTTGCTTAGCTATCACAGACAGAACCGTTGATAAAAAATTAACGCAGAGACAGCTCCTAGCATGATGGCGTAGGCGCATCCTTCTCGTTGTAGACGAACACACTCGCAGGAAAGCAGTTTCACGAATAAGTTTCTAGGCGCAACCAATGCTAACTAAAGCGCATTTCAGTCCAACGACAAATTTCAAGTGTGCGTTGATGTTAGACCGCCTTCCGTCTTCTCTGAACAATTTCATTTACGTGAGGGTGCTGTTTCAAAAAACAGGCTGCGAATCACTGTTCTGGCAAGAAAAATTTATTTGTACTTTTCGTTGGTCTTTCAAGCATAACATAAAATAACGCCACTCGTTTTACAAACAAGCGTAACAATAGCCGATCAAATATGGTTACCATTTAGAAGAAGAGTAAAAAAAATTCTCATACTAAATTCCGGGAGTCTTTACGTGTAGAATTCGACGGTCTACCGTGCTACTCAACACTGCCGACATAATAACGTAAAAAAACTGTTTTTTTTTCTCTTCTCGCAGGCCTTTTTACACACCTTTCATTATAAGTGACAAGTGATCTGTTTCAAATGTGTTAACGACCGGAGAATATTTGACTAAGAAATTTGCATTGTTATCTGAACGTTATTGTTGGTTCTGTAATTTCAATTAAAAATTACAAATTAAATAACAGTAATTCACTGATCCTCGTTTGTAGCTTTATTTTACTGGTCATTAACAGAAGATCTATCCATTTATATTGAAAAATTTACACTTTATAGACATTTACGACCAGAACTCACGACGAGCATAGCAAACAGTATAACGTACTTTCTTGTAGAGTCTTACGGACGTCTGTCTGTGAACGTAACATTGTAGTTGTACTGTATTTTATCAGAGCGGAGAACCCAAACCACCGCCCACTACCTGACAGAAATACTAAAAAACGAGCGAATCTAACAGCTAATTTTGCTAAAATGTACTGATACTAAGAATACACGGCCGAGAACGCACTAGGCACAGGTACAGTGAAAATCGGGAGATGACCGACCTTAAAACCCAACAACAGTCCTTCTGAATAATGTTAAGATTCAATAATTCAATACTGAAATTTTCGATGTTTATCTATAGCATACAGTTACCGCTTTTTTTATTCCGTAAAACGTCACTGTTGGAGGTTTTCTGAACACGCACACATTTTCATTACCATCTGTTCCCCTCTCACAAAAAGTCACATGTATGACGCATTCTTACAGATCACAGCAACATTATATTCACTCGTAGGTGCACCGTTACTAATAAATATAGGCTTTCAGAGTCAATAACGTGGTAGCTCCTCCTGGTCTTAAAATAGGCTTATCTTTTCATGTCATGGCATCAAGAAAACCAGCATTCTGGTTACATATACATTCTTACTCAGGAGACTACAATACCGTTTGGGTAGAGGACACCTGTTACCTCTCATCTGCCTCGTTCCCTTTCCATTCATGGTTGGAGATGTGGATAAAGCGAGTACTATAGGCCGCCAAATGCATCTTTTCCCTCCAAGTTTATCAAATACGTACATGAATGTGATGACTAATTGTATAGTCTTTGACTAGGTCCAAGCAATAACTTCGGATAAAAATAACATTTAACCCAACGTTCCGTAATGCCCTTCTTGTAACGTCAGTTTCGAGTTCGTTGAGCTCATCAGTACCTCTGACTAATACAGTTTACCGGGCTATCCCACTTGATTGGCGTTACGGAAAGATTTACTCTTTTTATTTCAATTCCATTGGCGTTTGGTGTATGTAACTTGTGGCCAGAACAACATTAAAAGAATGTGGTACGTCTGATGAAGAAAGAAACGTATGTAAGTTTGCACAGAGTACGTAGAAGCTGATACCAGATGACAACAGCATATCATGCTAACGAGTAACAAACACAACGTAAACTATTACGAAAAACTAAGATACGTCATTGTTCCCTGAAAGGCAGATATGGAGAACAGTAAAGAATTAAACAACGTGTCACTTTACATGCAACACCTTTTTGCAGGTAAGTTAACACTTCATTCAGCCATAAGCATTACGTTACACTAGCTTAAATTCATCTTTAGTTCCAGTTACTGCACCCAACACAGAGCAGGAATGCTTATGGAATAAGCATGGCGTACTGCGCAAGTCACCAATATCACTGTCAGGTGACTTGAGCATAACGCAGTTTGTTTACACTTTGCGCTAAATGTAAGACTGACATTTAATACTAAACTTACCTGCTCTGTTCCTACAAATTTACTTATAAGCAACAACAACGACGAATGACTGTTGCTGCTATGGATGCAAATCGAAATATGTCAAACGGAGGTCCAGTTATTTTTGACAGGCACGTACCACAGAAGTCTAATTATCATTATCACACTAGTAAGAAACGCTTTATGCATTGAAAAGCGTCAAGATACAAAGTAATAAAAAGGTAGTATTGCAGGGACAATTTTTTTGACTGTATGGCCATATACAGGGCGGTCCATTGATCGTGACCGGGCCAAATATCTCACGAAATAAGCGTCAAACGAAAAAACTACAAAGAACGAAACTTGTCTAGCTTGAAGGGGGAAACCAGATGGCGCTATGGTTGTCCCGCCAGATGGCGCTGCCATAGGTCAAACTAATATCAACTGCATGTTTTTAAAAATAGGAACCCCCATTTTTTATTACATGTTCGTGTAGTACATAAAGAAATATGAATGTTTTAGTTGGACCACTTTTTTCGCTTTGAGATAGATGGCGCTGTAATAGTCACAAACATATGGCTCATAATTTTAGACGAACGGTTGGTAACAGGTAGGTTTTTTTTAAATTAAAATACAGAACGTAGCTACGTTTGAACATTTTATTTCGGTTGTTCCACTGTGATACATGTTCCTTTCTGAACTTATCATTTCTGAGAACGCTTGCTGTTACAGAGTGACTGCCTGTAAATACCACATTGATGCAATAAATGCTCAAAATGATCTCCGTCAACCTCAATGCATTTGGCAATACGTGCAACGACATTCCACTCAACAGCAAGTAGTTTGCCTTCCGTAATGTTCGCACATGCATTGACAATGCGCTGACGCATGTTGTCAGACGTTGTCGGTGGATCACGACAGCAAATATTCTTCGACGTCAGATCCGGTGAACGTGCGGGTCATGGTATGGTGCTTCGACGATCAATCTACCTGTCATGAAATATGCTATTCAACACCGCATCAACCGCACGCGAGCTATGTGCCG
The DNA here is from genome assembly GCF_023864275.1 of Schistocerca cancellata. Classification (NCBI taxonomy): domain Eukaryota; kingdom Metazoa; phylum Arthropoda; class Insecta; order Orthoptera; family Acrididae; genus Schistocerca; species Schistocerca cancellata. The sequence goes on from NC_064627.1 coordinate 542,083,881, forward strand.
GACAATCATCATGCTGGAAGTACATTGCCATTCTGTCATGCAGTGAAACATCTTGTAGTAACATCGGTAGAACATTACGAAGGAAATCAGCATACATTGCACCATTTAGATTGCCATCGATAAAATAGGGGTCAATTATCCTTCCTCCCATAATGCCGCACCATACATTGCTGATCCCCCCCATGAACCATGGACCTTGCCGTAGGTGGGGAGGCTTGCGTGCCTCAGCGATACAGATGGCCGTACCGTAGGTGCAACCACAATGGAGGGGTATCTGTTGAGAGGCCAGACAAACATGTGGTTCCTGAAGAGGGGCAGCAGCCTTTTCAGTAGTTGCAGGGGCAACAGTCTGGATGATTGACTGATCTGGCCTTGTAACATTAACCAAAACGGCCTTGCTGTGCTGGGACTGCGAACGGCTGAAAGCAAGGGGAAACTACAGCCGTAATTTTTCCCGAGGACATGCAGCTCTACTGTATGATTAAATGATGATGGCGTCCTCTTGGGTAAAATATTCGGGAGGTAAAATAGTCCCCCATTCGGATCTCCGGGCGGGGACTACTCAGGAGGACGTCGTTATCAGGAGAAAGAAAACTGGCGTTCTACGGATAGGAGCGTGGAATGTCAGATCCCTTAATCGGGCAGGTAGGTTAGAAAATTTAAAAAGGGAAATGGATAGGTTAAAGTTAGATATTGTGGGAATTAGTGAAGTTCGGTGGCAGGAGGAACAAGACTTTTGGTCAGGTGATTACAGGGTTATAAATACAAAATCAAATAGGGGTAATGCAGGAGTAGGTTTAATAATGAATAAAAAAATAGGAGTGCGGGTTAGCTACTACAAACAGCATAGCGAACGCATTATTGTGGCCAAGATAGACACAAAGCCCATGCCTACTACAGTAGTACAAGTTTATATGCCAACTACCTCTGCAGATGATGAAGAAATAGATGAAATGTATGACGAGATAAAAGAAATTATTCAGGTAGTGAAGGGAGACGAAAATTTAATAGTCATGGGTGACTGGAATTCGTCAGTAGGAAAAGGGAGAGAAGGAAACATAGTAGGTGAATATGGATTGGGGGGAAGGAATGAAAGAGGAAGCCGCCTTGTGGAATTTTGCACAGAGCATAACTTAATCATAGCCAACACTTGGTTCAAGAATCATAAAAGAAGGTTGTATACCTGGAAGAATCCTGGAGATGCTAAAAGGTATCAGATAGATTATATAATGGTAAGACAGAGATTTAGGAACCAGGTTTTAAATTGTAAGACATTTCCTGGGGCAGATGTGGACTCTGACCACAATCTATTGGTTATGAACTGCAGATTGAAACTGAAGAAACTGCAAAAAGGTGGGAATTTAAGGAGATGGGACCTGGATAAACTGAAAGAACCAGAGGTTGTAGAGAGTTTCAGGGAGAGCATAAGGGAACAATTGACAGGAATGGGGGAAAGAAATACAGTAGAAGAAGAATGGGTAGCTCTGAGGGATGAAGTAGTGAAGGCAGCAGAGGATCAAGTAGGTAAAAAGACGAGGGTTAATAGAAATCCTTGAGTAACAGAAGAAATATTGAATTTAATTGATGAAAGGAGAAAATATAAAAATGCAGTAAATGAAGCAGGCAAAAAGGAATACAAACGTCTCAAAAATGAGATCGACAGGAAGTGCAAAATGGCTAAGCAGGGATGGCTAGAGGACAAATGTAAGGATGTAGAGGCTTGTCTCACTAGGGGTAAGATAGATACTGCCTACAGGAAAATTAAAGAGACCTTTGGAGAGAAGAGAACCACTTGTATGAATATCAAGAGCTCAGATGGCAACCCAGTTCTAAGCAAAGAAGGGAAGGCAGAAAGGTGGAAGGAGTATATAGAGGGTTTATACAAGGGCGATGTACTTGAGGACAATATTATGGAAATGGAAGAGGATGTAGATGAAGACGAAATGGGAGATAAGATACTGCGTGAAGAGTTTGACAGAGCACTGAAACACCTGAGTCGAAACAAGGCCCCGGGAGTAGACAACATTCCATTTGAACTACTGATGGCCTCGGGAGAGCCAGTCATGACAAAACTCTACCATCTGGTGAGCACGATGTATGAGACAGGCGAAATACCCTCAGACTTCAAGAAGAATATAATAATTCCAATCCCAAAGAAAGCAGGTGTTGACAGATGTGAAAATTACCGAACTATCAGTTTAATAAGTCACAGCTGCAAAATACTAACGCGAATTCTTTACAGACGAATGGAAAAACTGGTAGAAGCCGACCTCGGGGAAGATCAGTTTGGATTCCGTAGAAATGTTGGAACACGTGAGGCAATACTGACCTTACGACTTATCTTAGAAGAAAGATTAAGAAAAGGCAAACCTACGTTTCTAGCATTTGTAGACTTAGAGAAAGCTTTTGACAATGTTAACTGGAATACTCTCTTTCAAATTCTAAAGGTGGCAGGGGTAAAATACAGGGAGCGAAAGGCTATTTACAGTTTGTACAGAAACCAGATGGCAGTTATAAGAGTCGAGGGGCATGAAAGGGAAGCAGTGGTTGGGAAAGGAGTAATACAGGGTTGTAACCTCTCCCCGATGTTATTCAATCTGTATATTGAGCAAGCAGTAAAGGAAACAAAAGAAAAATTCGGAGTAGGTATTAAAATTCATGGAGAAGAAGTAAAAACTTTGAGGTTCGCCGATGACATTGTAATTCTGTCAGAGACAGCAAAGGACTTGGAAGAGCAGTTGAACGGAATGGACAGTGTCTTGAAAGGAGGATATAAGATGAACATCAACAAAAGCAAAACGAGGATAATGGAATGTAGTCAAATTAAGTCTGGTGATGCTGAGGGAATTAGATTAGGAAATGAGACACTTAAAGTAGTAAAGGAGTTTTGCTATTTAGGGAGTAAAATAACCGATGATGGTCGAAGTAGAGAGGATATAAAATGTAGACTGGCAATGGCAAGGAAAGCGTTTCTCAAGAAGAGGAATTTGTTAACATCGAATATAGATTTAAGTGTCAGGAAGTCGTTTCTGAAAGTATTTGTATGGAGTGTAGCCATGTATGGAAGTGAAACATGGACGATAAATAGTTTGGACAAGAAGAGAATAGTAGCTTTCGAAATGTGGTGCTACAGAAGAATGCTGAAGATAAGGTGGGTAGATCACGTAACTAATGAGGAGGTATTGAATAGGATTGGGGAGAAGAGAAGTTTGTGGCACAACTTGACTAGAAGAAGGGATCGGTTGGTAGGACATGTTTTGAGGCATCAAGGGATTACAAATTTAGCATTGGAGGGCAGTGTGGAGGGTAAAAATCGTAGAGGGAGACCAAGAGATGAATACACTAAGCAGATTCAGAAGGATGTAGGTTGCAGTAGATACTGGGAGATGAAGAAGCTTGCACAGGATAGAGTAGCATGGAGAGCTGCATCAAACCAGTCTCAGGACTGAAGACCACAACAACAACAACAACATTGCTGATGTTCCACTTGTCGCAGCCATCGTGGATTTTCCGTTGCCCAATAGTGCATATTATACCGGTTTACGTTACCGCTGTTGGTGAATGACGCTTCGGCGCTAAATAGAACGCTTGCAAAAAATCTGTCATCGTCCCGTAATTTCTCTTGTGCCCAGTGGCAGACCTGTACACGACGTTCAAAGTCGTCGCCATGCAATACCAGGTGCATAGAAATATGGTACGGGTGCAATCGATGTTGATGTAGCATTCTCAACACCGACATTTTTGAGATTCCCGATTCTCGCGCAGTTTGTCTGCTACTGATGTGCGGGTTAGCCGCGATAGCAGCTACAACACTTACTTGGGCATTATCATTTGTTGCAGGTAGTGGTTGACGTTTCACATGTGGCTGAACACCTCCGTTTCCTTAAGTAACTTACCTATCCGGCGAACGGTCCGGACACTTGGATGATATCGTCCAGGATACCGAGCAGCATACATAGCACACGCACGTTGGGCCTTTTGATCACAATAGCAATACACCAACACGATATCGACCTTTTCCGCAATTGGTAAACGGTCCATTTTAACACGAGTAATGCATCACCGTCCGCACTGGCGGAATGTTACGTGATACCACGTACTTACACGTTTGTGACTGTTACAGCGCCATATCCTTTTGACCTATGGCAGCATCATCTAGCGCGCCAATCATAGCGCCATCTGGTTTCCCCCTTCAAGTTAGAGTAGTTTCGTTCTTTGTAGTTTTTTAGTTTGACGCTTATTTCGTGAGATATTTGGCCCGGTCACGATCAATGGACCACCCTGTATTTATGAGAAACGCGATAGGTAAATTTCGTAGAGTGGGAGTGTGGAGCTAGTCAATCCGTTGACTATACACACATATTTCGAGAGTTGTTCACTTGTAATTAAAATTTCTACATGAAGTTCTGTGTCATTATCTCCGAACTATACTAATATACAAGCCACCATTCTTATTTTAAAGTAGACATACTGGTAGTATGTACGACGTGGAGAATGAGTATATGTTTATTACTTGGATGTGCTTAAAACTAATGCTTCCGAATTTTCTATGTGAAACTCTTAAATTTTTAAAAATAAAATATACATTAAAAAACTATATCTTTATTCTCCATGTCAACATATTAACAGTCTCCTGCCGCTAGAGAGCTCCGAATTCTAGCGTGTAAAATGGCGGTGTGTAACGGAACTTTGTCGGTGCGTGAGAAACAGCGTGCTGTAACAGAGTTTCGAATTCGAAGTGATCGCCCACACACGGAGCACTCTCTCTTCAGCATCACAATGTCAGACCCTCACACGAGCGCTGCGACAGTTGTAACAATCCGACGCCTAGGATTCATTCTCGTCGGTCATCCTCCATACAGTCCCAACTTGGCCCCTTCCGATTTTCATCTGTTTCCAAAACTTCAAGAGCACCTTAGAGGACTTCAGTTTGATAGTGATGAAGCGGTGCACGAAGAAACTGGGTTGTGGCCTCATCAAGGAAGTCAGACATTCTACAGTGAGGGTATCAAAAAACTGTTCTCCACTTGGAAGAGAGTTGTTTGCCGCCAGGATGACTACGTTGAGAAATAAACACGTAGACAAGAAGAATAAAGATGTGGGATGTTATTAATGTTTGTTTTATTTAAAAAGTTTTGAAAGTTTCACATAGAAAATTCGGAGTCATTACTTTTCAGCACACCCTTGTATTTCTGTACCCCTAAAGATGAACAAATACTAAACATAAGATACCAGAAAGTAAAAACGGAAAAATTTCAGCCCCGAAACAATTTCAATGTTTCATACGTCGCTAATTTGCTGCATGCAATAGATGCAACTCAATTCTTCCCGAAAAACTTCCTCTTTACAGTACCATGTATCAATTCCACAGTGCCGCAGCAGCATAACTGACTAAAACAGAGACTCGGCAATACTACAAATTGTTACGGAAGACCTAAAAAATAGAATGGCTCTCTCTCTTTTTCCAGTAACGAAAACACCAGCGACGCAAACAAGTGAATAATTTGGTATAATCTGCATACTGTACTAACTGTAAGTTATCACTATTCGACTCCACACGTTGTCTGGTCATAGGGATAGACCAAAAGGCACCCATCGCAAGTTGGGCCCCTCAATAGCGTGTCACGTTTAGCATCAGCAATGCTGAAGGCAATGCCGAGCCATACACCTCCTCACATATTCAAAATGGGACAGGATCAGAGCTTTCTAAAGCCGCAGAAGCACAGAGCGATATGTACCCTCGGTAGTGTTATTGAGGCAGCGAAGAGTATTAAGGTGTGACCAGCACTTTTGGCTGAAGCTGGTGAAGATGAAGTCACATCAACTGGACATCAAAGATCAGTCCCAAAAAAAAAGCTAAGATTCCACCACATTCGGCAACTGATCCTCAAGGAAGACTTCTGGTTGTATGTAGGTAGTACAACATCGACAGGAGTGCATGACATGTCTCTCGGCATCCAAAAACCAAAGTCATGGGTGAGAGCCCAGGACTGTACCTTTCATATGGCACGTTGCAGTCAACATTCAGCGACACCCACAGTTGAGCAGCAGTGTTAAAAGCAAAAATCGTCAACACAGAAGGAGAGTGACACTGTAAACGCCACAGCTGCAGCTAGTCCATTGATAGCCACTCGAAAAAGGGGCACACTCAATACAAAACCCTATGGAACCACATTTTCTTGCATATGAAGGTACTGCAGGAAGGACCAACTTGAACCCTTGAAGTACGGTGTGATAAGCAGTTCCAACAAAAATCAGGAATGGGCCCCAGAAACCCCCTTCATCTAGGGCAACGAGTATGAGCTGACGACATGTGGTGTCATAACACCATTTAAAGCCACAGAAGTAATCAATAATGTGTTGTTCGCGGGCAAAAGCCATCCGGATAGCAGATTCCAGGCAGACCAAATTATCAGGGATAGAACAGCCTTGGCGAAAACCGCTGTAGGAAAGAGCCAGAAGCGCCCGACTGAAAGCAAGGAAGACTATATAGCGTCCCGTCGACCTCGAGGTCAGTAAAGACGGAGTATAAGCTCGGATTGTGTGAAGGAAATTGGTCGTGCCCTTTCAAAGGAACTATTCCAGTACTTGCCTTAAGCGATTTAGAGAAATAACTGAAACCTAAATCTGGATGTTTGACCTGTCATTCTCCTGAATGTGCTAACCAATGTGCCACACTACTTGGTTAAAATGGCCCTGTTACTCAAGGTACCCACACAACTGCTGGCTCACCACATGTTTGAGCAACTTGCAGAGAACGTTAGTTAGACTACTGGGCAATAGCTATCCGTTTCAAGGGGGTGTTCACACAGTTTCAGTACCAGGACGATCACATTTTCTCGTCACTGAGATGGGAACTCACCCTCAAAAATGGTTCAAATGGCTCTGAGCACTATGGGACTTAACAGCTGAAGTCATCAGTCCCCTAGAACTTAGAACGACTTAAACCTAACTAACCTAAGGACATAACAAACATCCATGCCCGAGGCAGGATTCGAACCTGCGACCGTAGCGGTCGCGCGGTTCCAGACTGAAGCGCCTAGAACCGCTCGGCCACTCCGGCCGGCAACTCACCCTCGTTCCAGGCAGAGTTGAAAATGCATATGACATGATTTTGGCGATCTGCCACCAGGTGTTTGAGCATTTGGCTATGGATGCTGTCTGACCCTGGAGCCTTGTCAGGACAAAGGGCTAGAACACTGAGGAGTTCCCACTCACTGAAGGCAGCATTGTACAGTTCCGGGTGACATTTAATGAAAGATAAGTGAATTTGCTCCACCTGTTGTTTGCGGATACAAAATGTAGACTGATAATTCTCAGATGCCCAGGCTCAGGCATAATGCAGACTAAAATGTTCAGTGAAAGTGTCTGGGTCAGTAGAGACAACACCATTCAGGTAGGTAGCAAGTACACTTGTGGGGGACTGGTATCCATAGAGGTATCAAATCTTTGCCCATGCCTGAGAAGGAAGGGTGTGCAGTCCAATGGTAATACCACACCATTCCCAGTATCCTTGTTTGTATTGTTTTTTTAGGTGGTGGACCAGAGCACAGAGCCATTTAAACATAATGAGGTGCTCCATCAATGGATGTCGCTTATGGCATTTGAGAGCTCATCTGCGATCCCTAATGGCCACTGCGTTTTCGGAGAACCACTTTGGCACTGTCTTCTGATAGTGAGATCCTGAGGAATAGGGGGTCACTAAGATGGCTGCTGATAGAAAGGCTGCAATTGTGCTTTGGACAGCCACATCGATACCTGCATGTAGTGATATGCTAAAGACGATGGCAGAGGTGAAGGTATTCCAGTAAGCACTGTTGAGAGCCAATCTAGGTGGATGTCCAGGTGAGTGATGCTTAGGTAGGGACAGGATGATTGTGAAGTGATCACTATCACACATGTCATCATGGACTCTCCAGCATACGGTGGGGAGAAGACCAGGGCTGCAAATGGAAAGACCAATGTCCGAATAAGAGCTATATGCCATACTAAAGTTTGTGTTTGGGGGAGGGGGGGAGGGGACACCTGTATTGAATAGGAAAAGATCAAACTGTGCAAAAAAAATTTACAATAACTTTTCCGTGGCCAGTGATCATACCACAATGGGTTATGAGCACTGAAGTCACTCAGAATTAGGAAGAGTAGGGGGAGCACAAAACACAGTGCAAACAACGCACATTACCAACGATAAGATATGGAGATATCTCACATGAACAATCACAGCCTCCAAAGGTGTATCATGTGGTCGTATTCACTGTATAAACATTTTAGAGCATACATGCACACATTGTTCGGCACTCTTTCTCAGTCAGCATTATTCTTAAAATGGACCCAACAACCACAGAGAGTTGAGATACACATTTCTAGGAAGCAAGATTTCTGGAGAACAATGCAGAAAGCAGAGGAAATGCATAAGAGACATCAAAACCCTGGAAAAAACGCTACAGTTCCACAGGAGAATCACAATACTGGTATCCTGTGCAAGTGTTAAGGGACCAAGGAAGCAGGTCGTGCTGCAGGATCACCTGCTGCCACTGGGTGCAAGACTATGGCATCATTAAACACTATTTTCTGAATCAGGTTGTGCAGAGGGGGGCGGAGGTGGGGTATTGCCTGGTGCCCCAGACGGCACCAGGAAATCTGCCTCAGATACAGAGGTGAACATGCCAGGTCCTGTAGCATGGAGGCCGTAACATCTCTTTCTTCTTGGAGTACTACTCCTTGTCCTCCCTCCCCTTAGATGAATTCGATGTCTGCAAGGGGTTGTTTGCCTTAGTTTCAGGGACAGAGGAGGAATGTGAAGTCCTACAACCAGCATCCTTCACCCACAGGCTGGCATCCAGCTGTGGAACAGCAAAAACCTGGAAGCATCCTGAGAGACCTCTTCCTGGTGAGAGACGTTGGAGGACAGAGATGCTTCTCCAGATGGCGGTTGGGGATCGACATCCCCAACAGGTAGGGTGTGGTGCATGCAATAGGAGGACCTCCGACCGCCAGAGGAGCGAGTGTAGTTGTGCAGCCTCAAGGCTCTGACTTAGAAAGCAGAAAGGGTAAGGGGATTGTTGGTAGGCAGTATGACACTATCATAGCCATAGCATACATCGTCGCCGTAAGTGTAGGATGCAAATGATAATATCTCTTCTTGGCCTCTTGATAAGTCAGTTGGCTGGCTTTTCTTTTTCCGTTGGAAGATGGTGCAGTCTGGAGAACAGGAACAACAGTGCTCTCCAAAGCTGACACAGACAAGGGGAGGGGCACAAGGAACATTTGCGTGGAACTGACATCCATAATTCCTACAGATGGAGCTAGCTTTACAACACAAAGAAATGTGCCCAAATCCCATGCATCTGAAGCACCATATGGCAGAGGATACATATGGCTCCACATAACAAAAAATGGTTCAAATGGCTCTGAGCACTATGGGACTCAACTGCTGTGGTCATAAGTCCCCTAGAACTTAGAACTACTTAAACCTAACTAACCTAAGGACAGCACACAACACCCAGCCATCACGAGGCAGAGAAAATCCCTGACCCCGCCGGGAATCGAACCCGGGAACCCGGGCGTGGGAAGCGAGAACGCTACCGCACGACCACGAGATGCGGGCTCCACATAACATCGGTACACGATCACCTTGACCTTTTCAGGCACCAATAAATCTTCAGAGGCCAAGATGAAGGCTGCAGTAGAAACCCAACAATCCTTTGGTCCCCACTGGACACAACGGACAAAATGCACACCCCGTTGCTCCACAATGGCACTATAACATTACAAGTCGGGATTGATCTATGAGGTCTTGATTATTTTATTTGTATGTCAGTTGGTATGTAGAAATTGAGATTTCGGGCATTTCTTTATACAGTTTTGCGTGATTATTTCCCGAAGCTATGCAAAGCTGTCATTTAGTTACGTGTGATTTTCGATCTGTTATGTTTTATTTTCCGATAATAATTCATATTTTTATGATTACCGTTAAAATATAATGACGATAAATGTTTGAGGTCATTTGGAATAATATTTTAATAACTATGTAGATGACGTGACGTCATTCTTTTACTCTTACAAAAAAAAGTGTGTTAATTGTGCGTTTATGAACGGTCAGTGTCGGGATCAGTGATTACAATTCGAGAAATAATTGATTTGACGAAGTTCAATTGCACACAATCGCGTGGAACGAATTATGACCTTGTAATTGATTGTAAATGTATGCAGGTCAATTTCGTGACAGGCCAGTAAGCGTCGCGAGTGTGAAGCGGTATCAAGACTGCTTTCGCACCGCCGATAGTTTGCTTTAAATTCGCGAATTTTTAATTATTGCGAAAGGGGAGAATATTTGATGGTTATCCCACTGTTAATGGGCCATTGTGGAGGACGTAAGTTTGTAAGTTTTGATAGAAAGATCAATTTCAAAATCAAATATAAATCCTGTTGATCGAAGTAGCCTAGCAACCCAAAAGCTCATACGTTGTTATCAGCAGAAACAGTGTACTATTTTTCATGCACACGTTTACACTCTGCATCGAGGTGTGAATGATTTGTGGGTGGGAAATAAAGCATTTGATCGAATAAAAGGAACGATATAAAGAAGTTTACTCGTATATTTTGTAATTTCATGAACAGAAATATTTTCTTACAGTGGTCTAGAGCCTTATGTATTATTAATATTGTGACAGACTGATCGTGAGTGCTCTCGTTACAAGTCGAGTTTTGGGCCTGATTACGAGTAGCTGGTTCTTAGAGTCTCAAAGATTAAGTAAAGAATAAAATCACACTTAAATAACGCTGCATCGAAACCCACTATCTTCATATTGTATTAAGCTAGCTATCCTGGAATCAGATGGTACCGTGTCCGTGTAGTTGTGTGTTGTCAACAACAAATAGATAAACACAAACATAAACATTTCTCATGCTCTGATATCGACGATGGAAAGAAGAGACGACAACGACGACATACACGTAGACAGACACAAACGGCATACGTGGCGCCTTCAAATACAACACAACGACGTCACGGTATAGCACGTAACTCGTTATTAGTCCATAAAAGAAGGTCGCAGGGCAAGATGATTTCCTGTAACATACTGAGACTTCCACGAGGGGTTATAGTTACAAAAATGTAACCCAGCTCAGCACAGACGAGCGGCACTCGTGACTGGGTAGGAGATGCAGTTTGAATCAGAATCGAATCACTATTCATTTTCGAGATTGCTGCCACTTCCCCTACCTGTTCTCAAGGTGTTCAACAAAGAGTAATGGTTTTGTGGCCAAAAAGGAATCCCCATGGGTCACGAACAAACGAAGTACTGGGGGAAGTACTCCTCCCCTTGTCTCTTAGCCTTACGTCTCTCCCATGGCGAAGACAGAGAAGGGAACATTTTGGGGTCATATGTCTCTGCACTGTAACAACCTTTTCCTATAAAATAAATTGTCGGGGCCATGTGGCCACCAGTCGAAGATAGATTAATCTGCTTCACATGCGAGTCATCTACCATGGAGCTACCGACTCTGAATACGGCCTCTCCGCACGGCCCCACCCAGCCACAGCAACAGCTACTTGGCCACCATGGGCAGATACTCCTTGGCGCATGTGCGGAGTTTCCAGCTCAGGCAGGAATACTGCGATCCCTGCATGGTGAACGGTCTACCACCACGCAGGTACTTGGCCCACCCCGCCGCCCCCACTCACAACGGAATGGCTACCGTGCTGGGTTTTGGGCTTATTACTGTTGCCAGATACACGGATGCAAAGACAGAAATGCACAAAGATGGGATATACACTGCGTTGGGCGACCTTCCCTACACGATCTGCATTTTACAAATCTGGAAGAGGAATGATTGGTCAAACTCAACCACGGAGTTTAACACAAGTTGTGTAAAGTGTCAGAAGAGAAAAAAATGGAACGTCCAAAATCGCGGTCGGCACCAAGAAGACCGTCTAATGGAAAGACAGAGTACAAGAACAGTAGAGGAATGGGCTCGGAGCACAGAGAGGAAAGTAGTGCTACAAAGGTTGGGCTCCGTGATGGCCAAGCATGTTCTCACAGAATAGGTGTGAGCCTCCGGGGGGCCAAATATTAAGGAAAAGTTATCTAAGTATGGGAAATTCCTACATACAGCGGGTTTGACTTGCTTTATTTTCATTTATATTTTTTTCCCACTGACTCTTTTTTGGGTAAAACGTCTAACGCAGACATCAATATACCGAACTCCTTATGTCATTCCAAATGAAAACAGTTTTCAGCATACGAATCAAAGTTGCATACAACAAATAAGATCGCACTTAGTGATGAAATGCTTTATCTATGCTCTCGGCTGCAAAATGAGTGCAAGCAGTTCGGATTCACGCTCCGAGGAAATTGGCCAGGGCAATTCACGATTCCGCAACGATCTCTGCGGCGATACATATTGTGGAGCTTAAAAATAAAGAATTACCACAGACGAAAGATAAGCATGATGAGAACTTCTGCACTGCCGCTTTACGTCGTCAGAGAGCCGTTACATCCGACAGGGACTCCCGACATCATCCAGTGCTGATTCTGCTCATGCAATCAATCCGAAACCACAATATGATCACGTTTAAAAATACAGAATCGTTTCCTTGTGCTCCCTGCAAACGAAAATGTTCCAACGAGTGGTCCGACACAGAATCACGATTCGTCGAAAAATAAAAATTCTTCAATTTATTGTCGTCTCGTCCACTGTTTGTCACCGTATAATGTCAGAAGTACATCGGTGTCTTGGGACGAACGCGATACAAACCATAGCTCATATACACAGATAACATCTCTACAAAGTTGACGGCGACGTTGGATAACATCAGACTTCCCAGGAGGAGCAGTGTTTATAGCACAGGTGTTAACATTAGGGTGAGCGAGATCCAAAATTATATCAATAATCGGATGTTCTCATTGGCTACCAACTCCACACACATCGGTCGTCGAATAACTCAAAGATCACTCGATAACGCGGAAATACTCCAAACGTGCAACAGGTTATGACTAACATTCCCAGTATCGACTTGGGAAACCATAATTGTCCCACGGAAATTAGTCAAAAAACTGCAAAGGGAGAAATAATTTATAATGTTTTCTGAAACTTCGGAAAAATTCTCCTACGGGGTGCAGTAGTGAAAATACTCGTACGGGGTGCAGTAGTAAGAAACAGAAAAGCTCCTCCTCCCTTTCCACCAAAAGTCAATTTCTTCCATGTCTTGAAGTTATGCTCAAAATTGTTCAGTTTTAGAAGAGCACTGTAATTACAAAACATATTCCTCGAAGAATTCTGCACAAAAACGATCGGACGAATAGTTTTACTGATATAAGAGTTGGAACAGGATTCTGTTACGCATAATTGTCGCACCTTTTTGTTGCTTAGTCAGTTACGTAACTGAAAAGAGTAATTAAGTATATGGAAACATTTCGTATATTTTCAACTTAACGGAATTTTTCATATGTTCAAAATTTTTGAAATCAGTATTAGATGCCTAACAATGAAAACGGCAAGTTCCCCTTCCCGTACACTCACCATTCCCCTACCACTGTCACTGACTCACACATTCCAATTTAATTGACTACATGTTGCGAAGTTATTAAAGGTATGCGGGACAGTTCAGTTTGTCGTGTTACGTAGTGTTTCTTCTTACTCTGTTTTTCTTTCTGTGGACTGTGGGAAGAACAATGCTAGAGCGCTTCCACCTGTTTAATTTGCGGCAAATCTATTTCGGCAAGAGAGACATCGAAAGTGACAGAGGGGTTGGAAACATTTATAAGTGTCAGCAAGTACTTATTATCGGTCAGGATGTTGATCTTCTCGTGCTAGTTCTAGCTCTTGCTCTAGAAGGCAAAGACACTATCATGATGAAGGAAGGTAAAGGCAGTGTCAGAACGAGGTGTTGCAGCTCTAGAGGTATACGTGGCTCCTCACTCATCCACGACAGCAAGGACTCAACGTATTTCTTCAACCAATGAGTGGTTGCGACAGCACTTCAGCCCTGTTTGGTAAAGCCAAGTTACAGGCTTTCCATTTATCCGACCGATCCCCGCCACTTCATAATACTCCACGAATATTCAACGAGTCAGCTTCGTCTCTCGGGGCCACTGCAATAGTAGGAGAAAAATTCATATTCTCTCTCTCTCTCTCTCTCTCTCTCTCTCTCTCTCTCTCTCTACACACACACACAAAAATAGGAAAAAGGCCTGGTGATGACCCTTTAAATGACATCAGATTTTAAAGTTTCAATATATTTGTGGGTTACGAAAATACTTTTGTAATACTCTCTTGTTTGCCATCCACTTTTGACGCAGTATGCCTCCACTCCTCCCGAGTATGTCTACAAGTTCAGCTACAGTTGGCGAACAGCGTGAACTCCAGAAAATGAGGTTGGAGAGAATCCGACTCATAACTCTCTCCAATTCATATGAAACAACCACCAGCTCCATGCAAGATATGACTTCTGATTTCATACAGCTAAACACAGAGTTGCAGGAGAGAATGCAAATATGTGAAAGCTGGTTGAAAATGGTTCAAATGGCTCTGAGCACTATGCGACTTAACTTCTCAGGTCATCAGTCGCCTAGAACTTAGAACTAATTAAACCTAACTAACCTAAGGACATCACACACATCCATGCCCGAGGCAGGATTCGAACCTGCGACCGTAGCGGTCGCTCGGTTCCAGACTCTAGCGCCCAGAACCGCACGGCCACACCGGCCGGCAGTGTGTGTGAAAGCTGACTTGCGCTGCGCAACAATATGTGAAAGCTGTCGAGGGAAATGCGGCACTAACATGACTCTCAGTGATCTGACAGAACAAATGCAGGATAGTTTTCCGTAAATAAATATATACGACAAGTTATTTGTTCATTGCGTATTTTAGTTGTACATATGATGATTGTTAATGTATTATAAAGACAGTAATTTTTATTAACTCTACAATAATTCTTAATTCTCGTGATGCGTGGTACTCATTCCAACATATATATTACGGTGCATAATACTGAACAAAAAAACTGTATGCCAGAATCCTTCTAAATCACCAAATATCAGTTTCAGAAGGAATTTCTCTCTCTCTCTCTCTCTCTCTCTCTCTCTCTCTCTGTCTCTACCTATCTATGTATTTATCTCTCTTAGTACTACATCTACGCGTTACATGTAAGTTTCTATATGCATAAAAGGCAAAGAGTTGTGGAGAAACAGAAGAATATTCAACAAAATTAAAACTGAAGTTGAAAATTATGCTTTATCGGTGGTAATGAAAAACAGCGAAAACTGCCTCGAAGAACTAATCTGATAGATTTTCTTCGAAAGAAATATTTCAAACCTCCTGACTACATTTTTCTCGCGAATCGCTGGATAAATGTAGTGATCTGGTACTGCACGACAGATCTACTGGCATCGGCATGTATCTTCCGCAGGGATTATAAGAATAAGATAAGAGAGATAAGAGCGCGTGCTCAGGTATATAGACAGTTGTCTTTCCCTCCCTCAATATGTGAATAGAATAGGACAGAATATCTATGAAACTGGTACGAAGCACTCTCCGTTTCCCACTGTATTTGTGGAGTATATATGTAGGTGGATCGACACACAAAAGTTCCCAACAAGTAATACAGATGACACATTGCGAGGTCCCTTCGCTCCGTAATGTTTCAGCGCTACAAATTGCACTGTACAAACAACGTGTTAGACAAGCGGTATGGCGTTTTCTTACAATGCTGATTAGTATTTTACGCTATGCTTTCTTTGGTAACTTTGGTGACACTTGAATATTTTGACCAGCGTAGATGTCCAGGATGTCTGTTTCGGAATTAACGTAAAATTAGAATAAAACCGGAAGTACGTAACAGCACGTCACCTTGCGAAGCTGACAGCTGTACTAGTAGTGTTATGTTTAACAAACCGATTACGAGCAAGCGTAACGAGAAAATCGATTGTACTGTTTGAACTCTTACACTAAGCTGCGTGGCCACGGCGCATCGTACCGTGCCGAAGTTACGGAGTATGTGGAATGACTACGACAAGTCACGGATTTGTGGCACAACGATCGCACTGTTAATTTCTTCGCGACTGTCACGCATTTTGACGACGAAATGTAGCGTTTTCAATGTCGATTCCCATACATAAAAGTAGTGTGGCTACATTTTCAGTTGGAGTACAGAGCGGTTGTTCACTGATACAACTGCTGGCTATTGAAGATGTCTTGCAGCGTATACACGAAAGACCACTGTTGTCCAGTCAAGTATGGCGCTGCGACATTTTTCTCGTTTAAGCGGCAGTCTCCACATTTCACTGGACTCTGCTAAGTGAGTGCTGAAGAATTCAGTACTGTTCACCGGCCTGGTTTCGGTTCACACGGTTCGAAACCCATGAAAAAACAGTAACTTGCTTCACCAGCGACGCTCTGTGAAGTGAGGCAAGGAAGTGTCATCCGACCTAGAGGTAGCCGGTTCGAATCCTAGTTGTAAAAAGAAACCATCATAAGACTTTCTTCCATGGGGAGGAGAGGTAGTTGTGTGTGGTTTACGATTAACTGGCCTTGCGCAACAGTATTCCACGTCGCAGCAGTGTCTCCTGGAGTTGGGGCAGCTGACGATTCTGGTACTGGTCCAGTTATACTATTCGAGAGGAGCAGGCTAAGTGCCCAATCTGGCTTTTGGTCTCCTCCTCACATTAACTACTATAAAAAACATATGGCTCCCAGTCAGGTATAAAGCCTTCGATTTAACGTCATTCCGGCGGCTTGTATGTGAGTTTCGTTACTTAATTTATCAAGCAATTTCTCATTTGGCCTCATGAGGCCGAGTGGACCCCTTTTCAGACGTTTCCACCGTCCCGAAACTAAGGAAGCGAACTTTTTTCGTCGTTGTAACCTTCAAATATGATTCAAGGCAAGTACAGGATCAAAGTATACATCAGTTTCACAATACAGCAGAGTATCACAATTTTTGATAAATTTTCTTTGTAACACCCTTATGCAGAAAAATAGATGGTTTATAAACACGTAGACTTGCAATTCATGTATGGCACTGCAAAAATGTAAATTCATAGGAAGTTTATACTTAATTTCAATCAGTGTTTGTAGCCAGCTGGGCCGTCCAAGATTACAGGAGCAAGTACTTCTTGGAACTTAATACTGTTCCTCTTCAAATGGAAAAATCTCTGACCCAGAAGTTGGCAACGCTAGCCACTGGAACACGGACGAGCGTAACAATTTATGCAAAGTCCAAGTGCTCGTCACATTCGTTCGCACGGTAACAGTTGTCCATTGTCGATGGACAGCAAGCCATCTCGACTTTCATTTCGCTGTAAGAGCAGCATTTCATTCCCACATTGTCAGTATCCTGCTCGAGTACCTATATTCGTTGGGTGTGCCTAAAACTTAATACGAAACGACTGCCTTAATAATCAAATGGCCCACAACAAACAGAAGAATCTTCCTATAGCTAGCACAGCACAATTTTAAGCGACGAAGCATCAACCGAATTTTTTCGAAGAAGAATTCACTAGGAACCACAGTTCTTCTGCCCGCTATATCTCAAAAATGGCTCTGAGCACTATGGGACTTAACATCTGAGGTCATCAGTCCCCTAGAACTTAGAACTACTTAAACCTAACACACATCCATGCCCGAGGCAGGATTAGAACCTGCGACCGTAGCGGTCGCGCGGTTCCAGACTGAAGCGCCTAGAACCGCTCGGCCACACCGGCCAGCCCGCTATATTTCGTTCATCAGTAACATCACGTACAGATTTTAGCGAGTCTATTCATCCATCTACACTGGAAAAAGACTAAAAATTATGTGTAATACTCTATAAGGTTATTGCGCTTCAGTGTTTCCCATCTGTTGACAAATATCTGCCCGCAGGAAAAGGCCATTGTAAAATGATTCTAAGCCAAGCACCGAACGGTTTGTAGCACTTGACGTTCACACAAGTTCAAACTGGTGGTAAGGCTAGCGGGATGCCTGCTTCCCGACATTCATGGTTAAATACCTAGCAGTGGGTCTATTACGCGAACTGATCAGTATCGAAGATGCCGGTCTGGGATGGCTGTTTTCGGTCTCCGGCTCTTTGGAATACTATACATGAAACTACACATAATTCCTTTATTTACGTTACCCCGTTCCTTCCTCAATACAACTTGCACCAGTTCAATGTGCTAGTGCACAATTCGCGACACCTATCCGCAGGACGACCATCTCTCTCTATGAGAATCGGGTCCTGCGATTACGCACGTTCCTCACCTCTGCTTTCTCAATAACACGGGTGGTTGTGTACAGGCTGGCGTTCTCATGTATGAAGGTGAAATTACGGATCACTCACTCAACACTCTACTAAGGAGACTGCCTACACAACGCTTGTCCGTCCTCTTTTAGATTATTGCTGCGCGGTGTGTGATCCTTACCAGATAGGATTGATGGAGTACATCGAAAAAGTTCAAAGAAAGGCAGCACGTTTTGTACTATCGCAAAATACGGGAGAGACTGTCACTGAAATGATACAGGATTTGGGCTGTTGAGACAGAATCTTCTCACGAAATTTCAGTCACCAACTTCCTCCTCCGAATGCGAAAATATTTTGTTGACACCGACCTACATAGGGAGGAACGATCACCACGATAAAATAAGGGAAATCAGAGCTCGTACGGAAAGATATAGGTATTCAGTCTTTACGCGCGCTATAGGAGATTGGAATAATAGAGAATTGTGAAGGTGGTTCGATGAACGCTCTGCCAGGCACTTAAATGTGATTTGCAGAGTATCCATGTAGATGTACATGTAGAACACCGCGAAAGGCTTGAAGGCAACCTGTCACTATTTCGTACAACCCTGTTCCTGCGTAGCCGACCCTGAGGCGAATGCACGCAGTAATTTTTGCTGAACTACCCACTATCCGCAACAATTACATAAACGTTCATTTAAATAAATAAAACGCCTAACATCTCCTGTAATATTAAAATTAGAACTTCAAAAGGATTACGCCTTTCATGTAAAAGGCATCTTCAATGAGTTTCCCGAAATACCCAGCAGTTCTTGTTTCTCTCACCTTAGTTATAGATTTAAAACAGATCACAACCCGCTTTTTATACACAATTAAAATGGTACTAACAGTTAATTTTACTTGTTGAGACGATTTCTGCGTTTTTCCTGCATGTGGTCACAGATCAAAAGTCGCACTTTCACTTAAGTTGCGAACACTTTCACCATATTGCCGCTGAAACTACCGTTTTCATGATCGTATTTGTTTTTCCCGAAGACTGCTTTGCAGGCACTACTGATGACAAAGAGTAGGCAACACTTCCACACACAAAGAAGACTACGGAAGCCTGGCAAACAAACAGCATTCAAAATTACAGCACTTGTCGTGTTAAGAGTACTGGCTGGTAGCCAGATCATGAGTTAAGTGCTTAGATCACAGGGTGCATACAGAAATGAACAGGACAATATACAAACGAACAGTTTCGACACGAATATGCCGAAAAGACTTGCAATCGAAATGCAGGTACGTCTTCCAACCTGTACCGCACAGACAGAAAACACGGAAATTGTCACGGCATTTAAAATTAAGTGCAAGTGCAGTTTGAATTATAATTAATAAGAATGAAACCAGAAACTGCAGAATAGATCAGAATGCTGGGTAATATCTGGGAATACCTACTAACGATGTCTTTCGCATGAAGGGCTAAATCCACCTGCGACAGTAAATTTCGACATTGCAGCACGCACTAGTATGTTTTCTGTTCTCTTCACGTAAGGAAGCACATCCTTTTGTTATCCTAATAATTTTTCCCTAACAATTAACAAGTGTGGCCATTTCTCTCTCCAAGGTGAAGAAAACTGTAACTACTTCTTCCAGTTATGCTCCTTCGCCTTTTCGTTCGTCAATCATCAATCATTCACACAAAATTATTTATATATAACTCTTCATTGCTTGTTACCTATCTTTATTTCTCCCTTCTACCTCTCTCTCTCTCTCTCTCTCTCTCTCTCTCTCTCTCTCTCTTCTCAGAGCCATTCCAGCCAGTCTTAAATCTACCCGCTTGCACATTACTTCCATTATACTACTCTTCCCAAACAAATAAAAGTTGTTTTCCTGTTACAGTTATAGTATTTTTATTATTTCTGTCAACACTATTTCTAACTGTGACATTACAAATGTAAGACCTGCTGGAATTCGTGTGTCAGAGTATAATGATAAAATACGAAAGAGATATAGGATATGGTCATAAGACCCTAATATTCCCGTGATAAGAAACTCGGTCAATAAATAAAAGGAACATTTCCTTTGGCCCCCAGATAACTATCTTCAGATAAAATGAGAAAAACCTTTCGATTCGACTGGAGCACGTTCCAGATGTTATAGTCACATAAAAATCTGAGTTGTTCACCGGGAATACTACTGAGGTCGGCAGCTTTCTCGATTTCTGTTCATTTCTCGAGTGACACTTTTCCATGTTAGAACTCACCCCAAACCCCCCATTTTTCCCTTTTTTTTATTGAGCCTCCTTCGTGCCTTTCAGCCCTTCCTTACCATCACCAATGTTTGCCGCCTCGGCATGGCTTCACGCGCCATTAAACAAAATTTTCTCTTCCTGAAGAAAATAGATTGGTTTCTGGTTGGTTATCAAGCAAGGAAATTACAGGGTTGATGATTAAGTTCACAGCGTCTTCGTTTTCCATGCTGGAGTTCACGGGTTTCCTTGTCTATTGTCATTTTTTATTTGTGGTTCACTGTTGCAGTTTGAGTTTCTATGTTGTCATTTTGATGTCTGGAGACAGTGAGTGAAGCTGTGGACGCTACAAATTTGAATGCCAACTAGAGGAATCGGAAAATTTCCGACATATTCTTCTGTTTGAGTTCAATAGAGGCGTGACAGCAGCGGAGGCAACCAGAAACATTTGCGGTATAAACGGGAAAAAATCCACTGGACAGAACGATGTATGAAAATCGTTTTCTTTTTTTTTTTGTTTTTTTTTGTTTTTTTTTGTTTGTTTTAAGGAGAATCGTTCTGACATTGGTAACCCTCCACGTTCATGAAAACTTTTTGAGTTTGATGGAAATC
The DNA here is from genome assembly GCF_023864275.1 of Schistocerca cancellata. Classification (NCBI taxonomy): domain Eukaryota; kingdom Metazoa; phylum Arthropoda; class Insecta; order Orthoptera; family Acrididae; genus Schistocerca; species Schistocerca cancellata. The sequence goes on from NC_064627.1 coordinate 542,104,940, forward strand.
ATTTAAACGCATTAATCCACAATAATCCACACCCGTGTACTCGAGAACTGGTAAATGAGATGAACTATGATCATTCCACCATCGTGCGGCATTTGCGTGCAATGGTGAAGGTTCAAAAATCGGGTGTCCTAGTAATGCATGCTCTAAGCAAAAATCACAAAAATCAGCTTGTTTCCATATGTGCACCTCTGCTTGCTCGTCATCAATTGGCTGGTTAACACATTGCTATCCCGTATCGTTACTGGTAGCGGGGAATAACGTCTTTAAGCTAACATGAGGAAAAGAAAGGAATGGCTGAGTCCAAACAAGGCAGTAACTCCCCGTAGAAAGACCTGTGCACATCCACAAAGCATAATGTTACGCAACTGGTGGAACAGCGAGGTTTTGGTGTACTTTGTTTTGCTTCCCCGAGGTGTAACCATCATTTCTTCTGTCATTTATTGTCAATAACTGATATATGTCTTGCAGGCGCAGTCGAAGAATAACGACCAAGAACACTGAAGTGATGCTACTTCACAACGCCCGCCTGCATTGTGCTAGACTGATAAAAACCACATATATAGGAATGAGATTTTCACTCTGCAGCGGCGTGTGCGCTGATATGAAACTTCCTGGCAGATTAAAACTGTGTGCCGGACCGAGACTCGAACTCGGGACCTTTGCCTTTCGCGGGCAAGTGCAAAGGTCCCGAGTTCGAGTCTCGGTCTGGCACACAGTTTTAATCTGCCAGGAAGTTTCACATATACAGGAGTTGGACGGGAAAGTCGTTCCACACCCACCTTGTTCATCTGGTCTTGCGCTCTCAGATTTTCACCTTTTCCGCTCTCTATAGGACGACCTTCGAGTAACTTCCTTTCCGGGTGAAAATGCACTGCGAACGTGGCTCGATGACTTGTTCACCTCAAAACTACGTGATTTCCATACTGACGGAATCAAAAAGTTAACCCAGCGTTCGCAGACAGTTGTAAATAGTGAAGAATTATGTATTATTTATGATTAAAGTATCTGTTATGTGTATTTGTTGTGGTTATTAAACGTATGGAAAATCGCTACTTCTCTCTCCCCTTGAATTTCGAGTCTCAAATTTCAGGTCCGGCTTAGATTCGGGAAAATTTATAACTTACGCACCTGTGGAATACAATAAACATGAATTTTTGCTTCTTCATAACAACGTAAATGCTTCTTGATAAACAAAACAATTGTTTCTTTAATTAAATAAATGATATAATTAAATTCTTCTCTTTAAAATAATTAGATCATCATAAAAAGAATCTTTCTTCGATTGTGTTCTTTAAAAAGACAATAAAATCCATAGACATTATGAAATACATGTATGTATGTGTGTATGAATGGGTGTATGATCCTAAACCGCCGGAGAAATTGCAACCAAACTTGGTATACATATCCCACACTGTCAGGCAACAATTGATGTGAGGGTAAGAACCACTTGCCTATCATAGTTAAGGAGATACGACGTGATAAACAATGAGATGTGCAAAAAACTGTCGCAAAATGCATAACGTTTAAATTTATTACTTCTCTGCTAGTAACTCTGTTCACAACATATTTTGCCTACAGTGCCCACATATGCCGCTGAATGTACCTAAAGATTATAGCTGTAAGACACATAGTTCAAGAGGTATGACGTCATGAACACTGAGATGTGTTAAAAAATACCGCATCATGCATGACCTTTTAGTTTTTACGTCTTTGTTGCTAACTTAATTCGCAACGAATTTCTCAGCAGTATCGAAAAGGGGGCGGACCCAGGAGGAGATGCACAGAGGGAGGAGGAAGAGTAAATGGACAGAAAAGCGAAAGAGTACGAGAAGAGTGGAGGAGAAGATGGACGGAGAGTGTAAGGAGGAAGAGATGGACAAAGAGAGGTGGGATGAGAAGATGGACTGATGAGGCAGGAGGAAATGGACTAACAGGATTGGAATACAAACCCAGGCAATACCAGGCACTCAGACAGTAAAGAATAACATACTGGATTTTTAATTATATCATTATGACACTGGGACAAAAAAATAAAGAAAATACACATAAATGAATTCTTCCTTTGATAGCCTTAATATATGCTGTTGAACAGACATGAATTACGTAAGTGTCAATTCACCCACTTAAAGTAATTTAAACAGTTCATGAATTTTGGTCACATTCTTTATACAGATGACAAACAATGAAGTAGTTAGTACTTAATGTTCAGCTTCGTTCAGTATTTTCAGTGGCAGATTTCATGTCGTGTTTCAGTTTTATTACATTATCAACCTATTCATTGCTTATCAATATTATTTTTAACGTATTGGCAATTTTTTTCTTATGATCTTCATAAAATTAAAATCCAATATAATATTAATTATTTTTGTATTCCGCAATAGTTTCAGTCCTATTTTGTTGATTACATAGCTGACAATGTTACCGACAGCCATATTTAAAATTTCATTAAATCATGGCATCTAAAAAACTGGGATCATTTCGTCCAGTAATACAGCAATACCACTGATTTCCACTGTTTATTGCAATGATTAAGAATTTATTGCATGAAGCTTTCATCACTTCCTGTATCAAACAACATTTGAAGTGATCTGTTAGTTGTCGATGCCCGATTTTCCTTCTCGGCTTCCATTTCAGTGATCCACTCCATTGTACCTATCATTTTATCCTTATTTCTTCCTTCAGATGTCCTGTTTGGAGTGATATCGTTGGTTGCCGGGCCTTCTCCCATTTTTGCTCTTTTTCCTGGGCTGAGAGAAGGGTGGTTTCCGTTGTCTTCCTCGTCCTCGCTGGTTTTGGAATTATCGACGATGGATTTTTTTTCTTCTGATATGTCGAGAGTTTGTTTTCTGTCCTTCAACTTGATTTGACGTGGTATGTCACTTGTTTTTGAAGCATCAGTTTCGACTGCTGTATGAGCCATTGTTCTTTTCTTATTCTGAAATGTTGTTTCAACATTATCTAAAACTGCATTACTTCCCATATCCACGTTATTAATGTCGTCTGGTACGGATTTTGGTACGAGAACTGCGCAGTTTTAGGTGGTTTCTGTGGGTTTCCATTTTCCGTCGGCTATAATCGGTATGTCCATGTCCCGGCGGAGGTTCGAGTCCTCCCTCGGTTTTTTTTTTTTTTTTTTTTTTTTTTTTTTGCATGTCCTGACTCAGTGCTCATTTCTGTGTTTTCACTCTCTGAGACTTCGTCGCCTTCCGTTTCCGGCATATTGTCTGTCGTCACGGGCGGGGCTGCGTTGCCTCGCCGGCCGCCCCCGCGTACGTCAGCGGCATGATGACAGCGCCGCGCGCTCGTCCGCGTCCCTGGGCCGTAGCTGGGCCACGCGCCGCCGCTAACACTCGCCATCTCATACGCTCGCACACAAACCTCCAGAAGTCAGCCAGTCACATCAGCACCAAACGTTGCATATCGACGGAGAATCAACCAAAGCTCCAATATAGTTTGTGCTACGCGCCGTCGTCCAGGAGAACGTGCCTATAGTAACACCTACGGAGCACAGAAAAAGCGTAACTGTGAGCGTCTGTCGGGTAAAGCTGCCGTGGGGAAGTCGATAGAGTATTATTTTGTTGTACAAACGGCCCTAGGTTCGAGCCCTGGTCATGCCACTTTTTGTACTATCTACATCTACATCTACATCCATACTCCGCAAGCCACCTGACGGTGTGTGGCGGAGGGTACCTTCAGTACCTCTATCGATTCTCCCTTCTATTCCAGTCTCGTATTGTTCGTGGAAAGAAGGATTGTCGGTATGCCTCTGTGTGGGCTCTAATCTCTCTGATTTTATCCTCATGGCCTCTTCGCGAGATATACGTAGGAGGGAGCAATATACTGCTTGACTCTTCGGTGAAGGTATGTTCTCGAAACTTCAATAAAAGCCCGTACCGAGCTACTGAGCGTCTCTCCTGCAGAGTCTTTCACTGGAGTTTATCTATCATCTCCGTAACGCTTTCGCGATTACTAAATGATCCTGTAACGAAGCGCGCTGCTCTCCGTTGGATCTTCTCTATGTCTTGTATCAACCCTATCTGGTACGGATCCCACACTGCTGAGCAGTATTCAAGCAGAGGGCGAACAAGCGTACTGTAACCTACTTCCTTTGTTTTCGGATTGCATTTCCTTAGGATTCTTCCAATGAATCTCAGTCTGGCATCTGCTTTACCGACAATCAACATTATATGATCATTCCATTTTAAATCACTCCTAATGCGTACTCCCAGATAATTTATGGTATTAACTGCTTCCAGTTGCTGACCTGATATTTTGTAACTAAATGATAAAGGATCTATCTTTCTGTGTATTCGCAGCACATTACACTTGTCTACATTGAGATTCAGTTGCCATTCCCTGCACCATGCGTCAATTCGCTGCAGATCCTCCTGCATTTCAGTACAATTTTCCATTGTTACAACCTCTCGATACACCACAGCATCATCTGCAAAAAGCCTCAGTGAACTTCCGATGTCATCCACCAGGTCATTTATGTATATTCTGAATAGCAACGGTGCTATGACACTCCCCTGCGGCACACCTGAAATTACTCTTACTTCGGAAGACTTCTCTCCATTGAGAATAACATGCTGCGTCCTGTTATCTAGGAACTCCTCAATCCAATCACACAATTGGTCTGTACTATAGTACGTGACTAACTGCTAAATGGGGCAACATGTTCCTGACATCCAAAACGGGTTTATAGCAATGTTCCACTGCCAGTCCACTTTCGCTTCGACAGTTTGAAAGTAATAAACCTATTCATATTTCCACAGAATAATCATAAACAATCGACGCAGAGCAATAAAGAAACAAATGCATCACCTGTGCCGAAATATTAATAGTAACAATAATAATAATAAACATAATAAGAGTAACAGTAAAGCACATGATGTTCAGGAGTCAATACACACAACACCACAAACGCACAGTGTCATTCCTTCAAGAACGAAGGTTTCCAAGTAATTGCCTACAAGGAAGAGTGTGAAGCAAATCACTTTCGTAAACCAAGCACATTTGATGAATCCTATATTTGTGCATCCAACCTCTATATTACTGTTAATTCTTCCGCACGAGTGATGTAGTTTTTTCTTTGTTCTTCTGTTCCGAGTGTTTATGTTTACATTGCGAAGCTACAAACGTACTTTATAAATTTGTTACTAAATACAGCGAAAGCGGACTGCCAATAGAACAGTGCTATAAACCCGAACCGTCCTCTTACTTGCCAGGAACATGCTTTCTCATATAACAGTTTCACACGTACTACAGTACAGAAACTGGCATGACTGGGGCTCGAACCCGAGTCCCTTGGTACAACAAACTAACGATCTACCGACTTCCCCACGTGAGCTCTACACGACATACGATCGCAGTTATGCTTTTCCTGTGCTCCATCCGTCAGGTTTTATTTACCGCTTATGCACGCTCTCCTACACGACAGCACATAGCACAAACTATATCGAGTTTTGGTTGATATTCTGTCGACGTACAACGTTTGGTAACGGTAGGACTGTCTGAATCTGGAGCTTTGGGTGTAAGTGGAGTTGTTGCACGCGTCCTAGAGATTCCGCCGTAGGTAACTAATGCACGGTAACCGGATACATTTATGAATGACGGAACGTGTTTCAATAAATCAATCTTAACTTGACTAATTCCATGGAGAACAGGCAAGGGAAATCAGCTGCCATATCTCTCCGCATAAATAGAAATTACTCGTCCCTATTCACTCACATACTGACTTACGTCAAATTTCAAATGGGATCTCGAATACTTTCATGGTGCGCAACATAAGGTCACGATGAGTTATCTGAAACTCACTTGTATTTCTGTTATGATGTGTAAATTTTGTAGTCTTTCCTATGTCTTCAATTAGACGACTACTGCAAATTCGAGAATTTTTAAGTTTCAAATAAGCAATAGTAGCGAAATGTGAAAGGCGCACGCTAATAATATCATCTACAGAAATTATAACCATCTCAACAAGTAAACTATGAAACTCAAATGCACTAGAGTCACACAATCTATGTCCAAACTAAATGTCAAACACCCCTTCTTGAAATCAATGTCATCTTCAAATAACATACATTAACAAAAACAACCGTGCAATAGCCAAATACTCAACTACCAATACAGAAGACCTGTCTTGCTTTCTGCAGTACACAGCTCAGCTTCAATACGCCAGTTCACGACGAAGCTTCAACCATACTTCGAGGTAACAATACTTATTCCATACGGCAATATTTCCTTCGTAAAAGTTTAAGACAATGCTAGTTCAACGGTACTAAGATAGTGCCCGACTCGTGAACAGAAATGGGAAGACGTAGGGACCTAAATGGGAAAATTCACACGTCAGTGATAAAAATTACATGAAAGCCGTAAACAGATTCGGAATGTGAGGTGGCAGAGACAGTGAAGTCCAAAAATTGCAAATTACGCTTGACAACAAGTACTGAGAAAACAGAAACGGTGGCGGTATCCAGATGAGTGCCCCATTGCAAGTTGTATGTAGGCACATGAGGAATACAGAACTTTAGGTATATGGGCACCCCTTCAATGAACAAAAGGATTTAAAACTGGAAATCAAACAACGATATATCGTCCAGAACGTCCTTCAATATAGGCCTAATGAGGTTATAACCACACGCACTATGTCAAAATTAAAATAAATGCGCGAACTGCAATAACAATTCCAGTGACACTACATGGAAGTGATACCTTGACTACCAAAAAGACAGAGGAGGAGGTATCGTTACGTTTGTGCGAAAAATTTTGATGAGGAGCTTCGGTTGAGTGCGAATGCGAAATACGAATGCTTCGAGAAGAAGTAACAACTATAGATTGTATGAAATCATGAGTCAACGCTAACGTTTTCGAGGTAATGAAGGCGAGAAGATGACGGTAAGTATGACAGTTCTGCAAAGGTTTAGTTCCTCCCAGGGCCTCTCGCAGCATTGCTCTCCAGTTAATGATACTGGCAAAATACCTGACATCAGAAAGCCAATAGAACGACTCCAACCCTAACACGTGTATTAGGCTTCAACCACAACATCAAGCTTGTGTTGTGATTGCCCCCTAAAGCACATTCAGCTGACAAAAGGGAACCCGTAACGCCTGGAAATGCCTCTCATAGCATCGGATGCCATTTCTTTCTTCGCTGACACCAGAGAACATAACAGGTGACTCAGTTGCCCCTACCGATGTCGATTTATGTAACCCGCACGAAGTATGTATAAACAACGGTATCCAGACAGGCGACGGCCACTCGATCTCCCTCAGAGTTTTGGGCGACTGTTTTAGCAAACGGCATCGTACTATAAAAAATACGAGCGAGGATTGGTCATGGGTTATAAGGTATTTTTGAACCACAATATCCCGTACTTCTGCCCTGCTTATCTAAGTGTCTTCAGTTTTTCTTTCAATAACTAGCAGTGTAGTCATACTCCATTTATAGCACTTAATCTCCCGTAAATGGTTCAGAAACGTTGCCTTATAAAGTGTATTTCAACATCGGAAACAATGAAATTAACACCAGATATCAAAATGGAAAGTGTGGAAGTAACAACTCTCCAATATATAACCCTATGAAAAGATTGGTGTATGATTCGCTGCCTTAATGTGCTAAAGTACTCGTAGCTTCATAAGCAAAATTTTTACAACAGTTCGAAGATGTATTTGTATACTTTAGCAGTTATTCCGCGACATTTTGACAATGTGGTTCACACCCCCAGAGCGAACTGGTCAGCAACATTATTTTGTCACGTGGGGTTGCATCAGTGGAGGATACAGACAAACCTCAAGGAGGGGGCGCTGAACATATCTTGAGCTACCTTTACTTTTACCGTAATAAAAAATAATCAAGTCACAAGCACATTTTAAGAAAGTTTTATTTAAACTGACTATACCCATAAACAAGACAATGCCATCTTATGATATAAAAAAGTTACAATTGCGGTTCTCTTCCCTAAATGATGAATTCTATGCGCCTGGCGGCCCGGGTGGCAATGCGGTCCGCGCGGGGCTGCAGCGCGGTCTCGGGCGTCTTGTCACGGTTCGCGCGGCTCCCCCCCCCCCCCCCCCCCCCACCACCACCACCACCATCGGAAGTTCGAGTACTCCTTCGGGCATGAGTGTGTGTATTGTCCTTACCGCAAGTTAGTTTAAGTAGTGTGTAAGCTTAGGGAGCGATGACCTCAGCAGTTTGGTCCCATACGATCTTACCACAAATTTCCAAATTGGCAATGCGGGCGTCCCCGCAAGGGGGAGCTGGCGCGCGCGTCGCGCGCCCCTTCATATGTATCCGCTAATGGGTTGCATAAAAAACGTGGCTAGGAGCAGTTGAGTCACGCTCTATATTAATATTTTCATTGGGTTATATACAGAAAAGTCGTTACTTCCACACTTCCTGTTTTGATATCTCCTGCTCATTTCGTTATTTCTGATGGTGTTAAACACTATAAACACACAACTACGTAACACACAAAGTTTCTGAAACATTTACGAAAATTAGGCACTATAAAGGGAATTAACTGACACAGACATCCAAAACCTGTACGACTACACCGTTAATTACATAAAACAAGACTGGAGACATTTGGATAAGTATGAAAGAAATAAGGCATATCTTGGTCCAAAAAATCCGTGTAGCTCATGGCCAATCCCCACTTTTATTTTTTACAGTATGATTCCGTTTGCTAACACTTGTCCAAAGCACTGAGAGAAAAGTTACATCGATTAGGCGGCGCCGGCCGAAGTGGCCGTGCGGTTAAAGGCGCTGCAGTCTGGAACCGCAAGACCGCTACGGTCGCAGGTTCGAATCCTGCCTCGGGCATGGATGTTTGTGATGTCCTTAGGTTAGTTAGGTTTAACTAGTTCTAAGTTCTAGGGGACTAATGACCTCAGCAGTTGAGTCCCATAGTGCTCAGAGCCATTTGATTAGGCGGCTGTCGCCTATATGGATACCGTTACTCTCTCTCTGAGCACTATGGGACTTAACATCTATGGTCATCAGTCCCCGATACCGTTACTGATACAGACACAGTGCAGGTTACAAAAAACTATGTCGGCTGGGGCAGCTGAGTCACTCTGTATAGCGAGTCGATCAGTATTAGAAGAGACTTTGATAAAGATAAAACTACAGCTCAGTTACAACCAGAATCGATTAATTGCTTCCCTGAACACTCACGCCTCGAGTGTCAGAAATAATCTGTAAGACAGTGAACTACTGTCTGCTTGGCTGGCACTGTAGGCGATTGGCAAGGAAAGTCATGATGGGCATACAACAGTTGCGACTGAAGATAATTGAATGGATAAAGCTGTAGGTATGGAGGCGAAATGAACTTCGATGACAGGTACCGGCACGTCTTTCCATGCTGGTTCAACTCTTTGCCATACTTCATCAATAGAAGGGCTGGCGAGTATTGGTGTGGGACCCATGATTAGATGTTTCCAATTGGTGAAAGATCTGGAGAACATGCTGGCCAGGACAACAGTCGAACACCCTCTATATCGAGGTAGGACAGGTCAGCACTAGCATTATGTGGTTTTCCGTTATATAGTTATAGAAAATAGGGTACAGCAGCCACTTGTGTTAACATGACGGAAATTTGACGCCTGCTGTCCACATTACAGGCTGCAAGAACCAGATGTGATTGCGTTGTGCACCGAAAGGCTCCCCACGCCATCACACCAGGTGCTCAGATGACAATGACAAATGTAAACTGGCACTGCTCGTTCTCTTCAGAGCCTCCACACACAGATACTTCCATCACAATGCTGCATGCAGAAATGGAACTCATTTGCCATTCCTGAGTCCAGTGACGTCATTCGGCTGACCGCTGTCTGTGTGGCTCACTCTGTTGCCACATCAAGCGAAGTCGTAACATTGGCACGACAGTTTGTGGTGCTCCAAATTTCGTCGCATTTTCTGCCTGGATACTTTTCTTCCATCGAACAAACCTATTTTCCGACTCCTGTACGTGATGTGGCTGTAGATCCTGCACAACTGAGCAATGTGTCTGTCCTAGTCGCGTGGGGTTTCTGAGACTCTGGATATCCTTCAGTATAGCCCTCCTGAACCGGTCTGTTCCATATGACAGCCACTGGATCCCAACCAACGCGGCCAGCAATAGCGCAGAACGATAAACAGCAGTCTCAGTAGGCCATCACCCCGCCACTATTGAATTTCGACACAGGTTAACCGAGCTTTCTCGTTGTTACACGACACATAGACACGATCTTCTCATAAAGAACGAAGTTTTCAAATGCGTTTTCTAAATTACAAACCCGCTGCATAAAAATTCGCTGTATACAGAATGCAGAATGCGCTGAAATGCTATTCGATGGCTTATCGAAGTACGTAGTACACATCATGCCTATTTGACGTTTCTTGCGAGCCACCTTCTATTCTTCTTTTCCTTCTTCCTTACCTTTTCTCGTTATTCTATGGGGTCGACATTGTTGTAAGGGTTTTGTCAATGCTAATACTCGTGGACGGCCGGATGCCCTACGTGGCGCCACGACTTCACCGGGAATGGCGTCTATATACACCATCTGGGTCAGGCTCGCCTCCTTGACTCCCGGAAGCGGCGCGTTAACGCACTCTGCCATCTGGGTGGGTGCGAGCCGCCTTCGTGGTGTTGTAGTTTTCGTGTCCAACAGTGTGGTGGTTTGGTATGCGAGAGGAGAGCAGCGCGGACAGACATTATCGGCCTAGAGAGAGAGAGAGAGAGAGAGAGAGAGAGAGAGCGCAGTTAGCGGGCCGCTAAGGACGAGGGCGGCGGCGCCACACAGTCAACAAACACGCTGCCCCATCCCATCCCATCCTATCCCGGCGACTAGGCGCGGCGTGTCGCGTCGAGTGGACGGCGCGCTTGTGATCTCCCACGCCGCTGTTTTCAGCCGCCTGCTTTACTGCTCTGCGCTCACCGCCCCAACCGAGGAGATGACGTCCCGTCCCCTTCAGTCCCGTGCGGACAGAGCAAATCTCACGCCACACCTCACGGCAGCGGTCCGCACGCATTAGCTGCGTCACGTTAAGGTCGATTTACACTAGACGCAAGGAAAAGGAACGTCACCGTCAAATGAAGGTGTGTGTACACACAAGACGGAACGTTACTACAGCGTCAGGCCGCGTAGCTCACTGCTGAACGGAGAAAGTGACGTTATCATCTACATCTACATCTATACTCGGCAAGCCACCTTGCATTGTGTGACGCAGAGTACTTTGTGTACCACTGTCATTTCCCCTCGTACCTTTTCCAGTCGCGAACGGTTCACGGGCAGGACGATTGCCGGTAAGCCTCCGAGTGAACTTGAACTTCTCTTATTTTGCCTACATGGCGTTTTCGCTAGAGGCAGAAATACACACCGGCCATTAAAATTGCTACACCAAGAAGAAATACAGATGATAAACGGGTATTCATTGGACAAATATATTATACTAGAACTGACATGTGATAACATTTTCACGCCATTTGGGTGCATAGATCCTGAGAAATCAGTACCCAGAACAACCACCTCTGGCCTTAATAACGGCCTTGATACGCCTGGGCATTGAGTCAAACAGAGCTTGGATGGCGTGTACAGGTAGAGCTGCCCATGCAGCTTCAACACGATACCACAGTTCATCAAGAGTAGTGACTGGCGTATTGTGACGAGCCAGTTGCTCGGCCGCCATTGACCAGACGTTTTCAATTGGTGAGAGATCTGGAGAATGTACTGGCCAGCGCGGCAGTCGAACATTTTCTGTGTCCAGAAAGGCCCGTACAGGACCTGCAACATGCAGTCGCGCATTATCCTGCTGAAATGTAGGGTTACGCAGGGATCGAATGACGGGTAGAGCCACGGGTCGTAACACATCTGAAATGTAACGTCCACTGTTCAAAGTGCCGTCAATGCGAACAAGAGGTGTCCGAGATGTGTAACCAATGGCACCCCATACCATCATGCCGGGTAATACGCCAGTATGGTGACGACGAATACACGCTTCCATTGTGCGTTCACCGCGATTTAGCCAAACACGGATGCGACTATCATGATGCTGTAAACAGAACCTGGATTCATCGGAAAAAATGACGTTTTGCCATTCGTGAACCTAGGTTCGTCGTTGAGTACACCATCGCAGGCGCTCCTGTCTGTGATGCAGCGTCATGGGCAACCACAGCCATGGTCTCCGAGATGATAGTCCATGCTGCTGCAAACGTCGTCGAACTGTTAGTGCAGATGGTTGTTGTCTTTCAAATGTCCCCATCTGTTGACTCAGGGATCGAGACGTGGCTGCAAGATCCGTTACAGCCATGCGGATAAGATGCATGTCATCTCCAATGCTAGTGATACGAGGCCGTTGGGATCCAGCACGGCGTTCTGTATTACCCTCCTGAACTCACCGATTCCGTATTCTGCTAAAAGTCATTGGATCTCGACGAACGCGAACAGCAATGTCCCGATACGATAAACCGCAATCGCGATAAGCTACAATCCGACCTTTATCAAAGTCGGAAATGTGATGGTACGCATTTCTCCTCCTTACACGAGGCATTGCAACAACGTTTCACCAGGCAACGCCGGTCAACTGCTGTTTGTGTACGAGAAATCGGTTGGAAACTTTCCTCATGTCAGCACGTTGTAGGTGTCGCCACCGGCGCCAGCCTTGTGTGAATGCCCTGAAAAGCTAATCATTTGCATATCACAGCATCTTCTTCCTGTCGGTTAAATTTCGCATCTGTAGCACGTCATCTTCGTGGTGTAGCAATTTTAATGGCTAGTAGTGTACGTTGGTTCACTCTTCTAGAAACGTAAGCTCCCGGAATTTTAACAGTAAGCCACACCACGATGACTCCTCTCTTGCAGCGTCTGCCACTGGAGTTGGCTGAGCATCTCTGTGACACTTTTGTGCTGCTTACTAAATAAATCTGTAACGAAGCGAGTTGCTCTTCTTTGGATCTTCTCTATTTCCTATATCAATCCTACCTGGAACGGATACCATACTGACGAGCAATATTCAAGTATTGGCCAAACGACTGTTTTGTATGCTACCTCCTTTGTTTGTCGACAACATTTCCTGAGGACTCTTCCAACGAGTCTCAGCCTGGGACCTTCATTCCCAACGATTAATTTTATGTGGTCGTTCCCCTTCAAATCGCTTCGTACGCTTGCTCCTAGATATTCTATGGAACTAATCGTAGATATTCTATGGAACTAACTGCTTTCAGTAATTGTTCTGCAATCGTCTAATCGCACAATAAAGTCTCTTTCTGTCTGTCTACATGCATTATGTTGCAGTTGCTTATGTGGAGGGTCAATTGCCACTCCCAGCACCAAGCGTCGATCCTCTGCACCTCTTCCTGAGAATTCCCTACAGTCTTCTAGCATTTGGACTTCTTCGTATACAACAGCATCATCCGTTAAAATCTTCGTTCAACTTCCGACGTTGCCTACAATCTCATTTATATAAATTGCGAAAAGCACACTCCCTTGGGGTACGCCCGATGTCACTTTTACGTCCACTGGCAATCACATGCTGTGTTCGGTTTGCTAGAAACTTCAAATGGTTCAAATGGCTCTAAGCACTATGGGACTTAACATCTGAGGTCATCAGTCCCCTAGACTTAGAACTACTTAAACCTAACTAACCTAAGAACATCAAACACATCCGTGCCCGATGCAGGATTCGAACCTGCGACCGTAGCAGCCGCGTGCTTCCGAACTGAAGCGCCTAGAACCGCACGACCACTGCGGCCGGCTGCTAGAAACTCTACAATCCATCACACAGTTGGTATTATAATACTTGCACTCGTATTTTCCTTGTGTGTCGGTGCGGAATTGCATCCAATGACTTACGGAAGTCAAGAAATGCGGAATTTACACGGGTGCTTGTACCTGTTGCATTCTTTATCTCGTAGACGAACAGAGCAAGCTCGTTTCCACACCATCGCTGTTTCCGGAACCCATGTTGATTCCTACTGAGGAGATTTCCGGTCTCCAGAAATATGTAATATGGGACCAAAAAACATGTTCAAAAATTCTACAACTGACGGAAGTGTCAGATATAGCCCTATAGTTTTGTGCGTCTTTTCGACGACTCCTCTTGAAAACGGGATGACCTGTGCTCTCCTCTGCACTGTGCACTGCTGCTAGAAGACGAGAAACCTGTTTCCCGTACTCTATGCACACTCGAACTAGCACCCCATTAGGTCCAGTGACCTTCTCTCTCTTGAGCGATTTCGCCTGCTTTTCTATCCCATAGTTGCATGTTTTGACATCAGCCATTTCGTCGTTCTTATTTTCTGAATTTAAAAAAAAATTGGTTTTTCAATCTTCAAGGTTGAAATACAATTCCCTTGGATTCTTGTAATAAATCACAATTTGTGATCTGCCTTCCCTCAACGATAACGATATGTGAGAGACCTCCACTTTTAATCTGCCGGGAGGGATATTCCTACATATTTTAGGATTCTAACTGCATGCATTAATTGAATTGCGATGGTGTAGTTAAACATGATCCAGTGTTTTCGCGCATTAAATTATGTTCTGTTTCGCCGAAGGCCAGCTGACAGCTTTTTCACGACACACTGATCATCTTCATATCTGCATTTCGCAATCTGTTTCTGATGACGCTCTTTCCCCATGAACAAATGCGCAATCCGCGGACACAGTGCTACGCATGTTGTCTACCGGCTACTGTCACACACCATTGGGGTACGCCGCACTGTAATTCCGCGACCGACGGTGTTTCCCCATTGAGAAACGTCTACGTTGCTCTGTTTCCTAAGTAGCCTTCAATATTATCCTGTATCAGTGCTGATATTCTAAGAGCTCGTATTTTGTTTCCAAGGTTCCCTGAAACAACGCTAGATATGGAGAAACCTGGCATCCCAGCAACACGTATCACTCAGTAACTGGACCATCTCACCCAATAGAGGTGCCGGCCGGTGTGGCCGTGCGGTTCTAAGCGCGTCTGTTTGGAACCGCGTGACCGCTACGGTCGCAGGTTCGAATCCTGCCTCGGGCATGGATGTGTGTGATGTCCTTAGGTTAGTTAGGTTTAAGTAGTTCTAAGTTCTAGGGGACTGATGACCTCAGTAGTTAAGTCCCATAGTGCTCAGAACCAATAGAGGTAGGTGGTGCCGCCACAGATAAAACGGAATCGTCATAACAACTGACAGTAGAATAAACAAGAACAACAGCCTTAACACGAGATGTCTGTCCGAAATATTGTTACAGCCCCAAAGAGTCCACTGTCTCACTTATCTGAAAGCTCGAAGCAAAACGATGACACGATTCAAGCTGAGTATATTCGTTGACCGTTCAAAAATTTCCCCTCTTCATCTGCAAAATGTATTGAGAAGCGACAACGGATAATCATAGACTAAACGTACATGACTATTCTTTAATTTGAGAACAATTAAATGGTGCTCATATAAAGTACAACACAAAAAGTCTCTCCAACACGAAGGAATACTCATAACTAAGTTGCTAATAAAATAAAACAGGGGTAACAAACTTTGGACATGTTTTTTACAAGTACATCTGTTGCTATAATTTGTACTGAGATTTTGAAATACAAAAGTCACTCACTGCAGAGCAAATTGCACTTTTCAGCTAGTGTATTTACAGTGAGATTTGAGCTTCAGTGTACCAATTTCACTCACAACAGAAGAAAAATATTACACTGGGTGGTGGAAGACTCGTCTGAATAGTTCTTAACTTTTCTTTTTCGTTAACTAATTCTTACATTTATCAAAAAGATATTTTCAACACTTTTATGACCCTGCCTGCCTGTTTAGAACCGAATGTCGGGCTATAGTTGCACCACGAAGACCCGTCCACTGCTGGTAACTAGGAGAGCAAGTAATTCGCTTTCGGATCTCAGTCACCTGACCTCAGTAACAACAGCCGACGAGCGATGAAATTCTTCCTGTATCTGGAGCCTTTTTATATCACACTTTTGTAACCGCAGACTGAATAAAAGGCACTTAAGGTATGTGAAGGAGGGTTACCGTTGGTATGACCCTTTACTAAATCATCTCGAATTTCCTGCTCCGCTCAACACCCAGTGCTAATAATGTTAGCGCCAGATGCCCAAGCCTTGCCCCTATTTGCTCCTGTGTCGCATTCCTGAAGCACAGTAACTGTCGTTCGTCGTGATACGTCGTTCTGCCGAAGAGGCGAATCGGGGCGAATCCGCGCCGTAACACGGATACCCACCAAATAAGGTCAAGTTTAAATCAATTGAGGGGAACACACAGACCCATAAAACCGCAGCGTCTTTCACTGTTCTGATTGCCTGCCCAATTGCCGCGAGAACAAGAAGTCAGCACTACGTATTTTCTTTCATTGTTGGTATTTGCACAGTATAACCTCGCACCCTGACCGCACAATGTTTGTGCCTGAGAATGAGATCAGCTGCGTCGCATGTATTGCTTCGAAGAATAACAAGGCGAGCTGTTCATCTACTCAGCCCAACAAAATCCGCAGTATTGAATACAGCATTTTATATGCCTCATTGTTCTTCATCTCGAGGATGCAATATAAAATAGCGAGGTCAACATAGTGTGGCACAGCTTGATTAATAGAAAGATGACGATCACGATGACATACCAGCTTCGACGCACGACAGCGTTTAAAGAATGACTAAGATGATAGGGCACCAAACTTAAAAGACAGCAAGCAGGGTCAGACACATGCTGGTTGCATTAGTTATGCGGTGAAGAAAGGACTTACACACGATAGACTAACCTAGAGTGCTGAAACAATCCAGTCTACAATAACACAACAAGAACCGAAGACGTTCTAGACATAGTGTATCTTAAATTGTTCCTAAACGCACCAGTGTTCAACGCACGCAATGCGCTTGGTCAGACTGTAAACGCTGCATGCTGTATTACGAATTGTAAACAGATGGCGACTTCTCACACCCGTAGCCAGTAAAAGTAATGTATACTGGATTACCACAAGAAGACCACAAAGAATTGCTAGCGAAAAGGAGTTCGCACAATAAACTACATAAGCTTACCATGTTGTTGTTGTCTTCAGTTCAGAGACTGGTTTGATGCAGCTCTCCATGCTACTCTAGCCTGTGCAAGCTTCTTCATCTCCCAATACCTACTGCAACCTACATCCTTCTGAATCTGTTTAGTTTAGTCAGCTCTTGGTCTCCCTCTACGATTTTTACCCTCCACGCTGCCCTCAAATACTAATTGGTGATCCCTTGATGCCTCAGAATATGTCCTACCAACCGATCCCTTCTTCTGGTCAAGTTGTGCCACAAATTCCTCTTCTCCCCAATTCTATTCAATACCTCCTCATTAGTTATGTGATCCACCCATCTAATCTTCAGCAGTCTTCTGTAGCACCACATTTCGAAAGCTTCTATTCTCTTTTTGTCTAAACTATTTATCGTCCACGTTTCGCTTCCATACATGGCTACGCTCCATACAAACACTTTCAGAAACGACTTCCTGACACTTAAATCTATACTCAATGTTAACAAATTTCTCTTCTTCAGAAACATTTTCCTTACCATTGCCAGTCTACATTTTATATCCTCTCTACTTCGACCATCGTCAGTTATTTTGCTCCCCAAATAGCAAAATTCATTTACTAGTTTAAGCGTCTCATTTCCTAATCTAATTCCCGCAGCATCACCCGATTTAATTCGACTACACTCCATTATCCTCGTTTTGCTTTTGTCAATGTTCATCTTATATCCTCCTTCATTCCGTTCAGCTGCTCTTCCAGGTCCTTTGCTGTCTCTGACAGAATTACAATATCATCGGCGAACCTCAAAGTTTTTATTTCTTCTCCGTGGATTTTAATTCCTACTCCGAGTTTTTCTTTAGTTCCCTTTACTGCTTGTTCAAGATGGTAGAGTTTTGTCAGGGATGGCTCTCCCAAGGCTATTAGTAGTTCTAATGGAATGGTGTCCATTCCAGGGGCCTTGTTTCGACTTAGGTCTTTCAGTGCTCTGTCAAATTCTTCACGCAGTATCATGTCTCCTATTTCATCTTCATCTACATCCTCTTCCATATCCATTATATTGTCCTCAAGTACATCGCCATTGTATAGACACTCTATATAGGCCTACTCCTTCCACCTTTCTGCTTTCCCTTCTTTGCTTAGAACTGGGTTTCCATCTGAGCTCTTGATATTCATGCAAGTGGTTCGCTTTTCTCCAAAGGTCTCTTTAATTTTCCTGTAGGCAGAATGTGTCTTACCCCTAGTGATATGCGCCTCTACATCCTTACATTTGTCCTCTAGCCATCCCTGCTTACCATGTGAAACGGAAAATGTACTTGATTTACATGGACGTAATATGGGTAAAAAGTATTATTAACAAATTAATGTGTATTACTGCTTGTATTCGTTGCAACGCAACGTACACAGAATATGTGCAAAGTCTTCCAAAAGTTGTAAGAGTTACCGACATACTACCGTATATTACCACATTCTCGTATAATGGATACTGCTTAATAACAAAAATCGGCTGCAGCTTTGCAAATATAATGACCGAATCATGTAAGTTAACGGCGATATCTACACTGACTTACTGTGACTGTGTACATTTTATATCTACAAATGTTCAAACATAGCGCTTTCGTAGATGAGAGCATTAGAATTGTTCACGTCCAAAAGCCAACGGTTCCCGTCAGGTCACCTAAGTTAAACGCTGTCAGGCTTAGCTAACCCTTGGGTTAGTCAAGCGCTGTTGGCAATGGGGGACGGAGAGGGGGGGGGGGGGGGGCGGCGTCGGCGTCACTCAGCCCTTGAGGAGCTACTTGATGGGAAAGCAGCACTTCCTACCACAAAATCTGACAACGACGGGAGAGCGGTGTGCTAACCACATGCCTCTCCATATCCACATCCAATGACTGAGGATGACATGACGGTCGCTCGGTACCGCTGGGCCTTCCGAGGCGTGTTCGGACGGAGACAGAGTTTCAGTACAGTAGACACAGGTCGTAGTTAGCAATGTAACTTGCCTAGGAAGATTGAAAATAGAATAAATGGGCAACATAACAGAGTAGACTTCACGGATAGCGTACTGCAGAATTATTTTGGGAAGGATAAGCATTGTTGTCAGTACCTGTACCTGGATCAGAATAACAAAGTGACTGGCAGTTGAGTATGCAAAAGAAGGCACGTTGTCAGTTCGCCGTTACATGCAATCGCTATATACTTCCAGCAGCAGCAGCGGCGGCTGTGCAGATCGGCGCAGAGTACGTTCATACCTTTCCCGATAACGTACAATATAGAGTTCGCTTTGTAAGATCCTAATCTGCACGTATTATAAAGTCGCCTTTGCTTTTTTCTGTCTGTATGCGAAGGCTAATCTCAGGAACTATACTAGCGATTACGATACGGTTTTCACTAATACAAAAGCACATTAACGGGCTCAGTCACGAGAGAGGTTTATTTATATAAAATTTATATAATTTGTAAATATTTCGCTAATATTCGCTGTAATCTGAAGATTTTTTTCCGATTAATTTGTGCAATCTGACATCTTTCTTGGCGTGCGCTACTTAAATCTTTTAAGTTATACTAAAGTTTGGAGTTAATTTTAGTTACATAAAATGTTCTCTGAATTTTAATCACAGCTATACGCAGTAGTACGTAAACAAAACTACAGCTACGCCAGACACGTCATCCGGCCGCAAATACACTGCGAAAAAAAAAATCGCAACACCAAAAAAATAATTAATGTAGACTAATGAAATTTCGTGAATACATTTGTCTAGGAAAATTTTAAATGATTAACATTGCAAGATCACAGGCTACTGTAAGAGCGAGATAAGCCATTGCAAATGCGAAATGCTGGTACATTAATAACCAGTAAAACCGGCAGAATCCGACGCCACTCTAGGTTCAAATGGCTCTGAGCACTATGGGACTTACGCAGTCCGGAACAGCGGGACTGCTACGGTCGCAGGTTCGAATCCTGCCTCGGGCATGGATGTGTGTGATGTCCTTAGGTTAGTTAGGTTTAAATAGTTCTAAGTTCTAGGGGACTGGTGACCACAGAAGTTAAGTCCCATAGTGCTCAGAGCCATTTGAACCATTTTGAACTATGGGACTTAACTTCTGAGGTCATCAGTCCCCTAGAACTTAGAACTACTTAAACCTAACTAACCTACGGACATCACACACATCCATGCCCGAGGCAGGATTCTAACCTGCGACCGTAGCGGTCGTGCGGTTCCAGACTGAAGCGCCTAGAACCGCTCGGCCAATCCGGCCGGCGCCACTGTAGGACACACTTTAATTGTATACTATACGGTCAGTTAACACTGCACTATTTCTCAAGTGTAAAGCGATAGTGTCTCATATCTCACATGAAAAAGACGTGAAGAGATTTTAGGACGATGGTGACTTGCACCAATATGAATGCTGTAGGACGATCACGAAATGCAGTGAATCTATTTAGCTGGCTCTGGCAGAAGTATGAAGTCTGGATTAATAACGCGACTGACCGCAGGTCTGACTAAAGAAAGACTCGCCTGCATCTTCCATGCCCGCTTCCTCTGGTAATGTAATTAACTTTGCTGACGCAAACGGGCCTCTCTTCTCGTTAAGTGGCATCGTCACATCCGCTAATTTGAGCATCAGCAGTTAGTTCGTCACTTTCGAAAATGTATGACGAAAGAAGCAAAAGGGCATCATCAAACAATTCCTTCTTGTAAAGTATGGAAGGTTAAAGTTTAACATCACATCGACCTTGTGATTATTATAAATAAACAGTGAATGCACATGAAATTCCTGGCAGATGAGGACTATGTGCTGCACCGAGACTCGAACTCGGGACCTTTGCCTTTCGCCGGCATAGGCTTTACCAACTACGCTACCCAAGGACGACTCCCGACCTGTTCTCACAGTGAAGTTTCTACAATGGGAGCTTCAACTTTGTGTTCCAAACCACCCTAGCCCAGGCCTTCCCAACCTTTCCAGCTGGCGGACCCCTTCTTCAGTCGAAAATCCATGGCGAACCCCTAGTCAGTCAAGAGCACAGTAACTTTAAATTTCAGAGCGAAACCCATGGGAACTGAAAGCTTCTTAATGCAAATGCCATGTTCCCAATGAGCTCCCCTCTACCCCCCCCCCACCCCCACCCCCAGAAGTATCAATAGTCTTTGGTTTAGAGATGAATGAAAACAACTTGAAATTAACGATCCAATTATGAGACTTTCTGCAATGGTATGAGCTTTGTCTGTTTTTGCCACTCGATAACTAAGCAAGAAAGAATTTTCATTAATTCTTTTGCATGAGTTTTCATGCAATGCTGAGAAGCAGCTAGTTCAGCACTCTTCTTTTTGAAAAAACCGATGCCTTTAGCAGGAAAATCCGGGTAAGTACCTTCAAAATGACAGCGCAATTTAACTGGAACCATTGAACTGTTCGGAAGAACTAGCGCAGAAATTACACACTGAGCTTTGCCCTCCTTTGTCTCCGTAAAGCCCATTTCTAAATAGCTTTCGTTGTACTTACGCTTCTTGGTTATCCCATTCCCACAGGATATTGCAACCAATGGAGTACTTGCAGCGTTTTCACATAATAAATCCGGCTGTGGAGCTTCTTGTGATTGTTCTTCCTTTGGTCGTCCTCCTCCCTCATTCATTTCAACTGGAAACTTCCTTTGTTGTGAAGGCTGTGGAGAAACTGCACCCTTCTTCAATGATCCTGACTTCGCCACCGATCCACGTTAGAAGTAATAAACTGGTCAAAAATCGACTTATCAAATAGGTAGTGCACTGCCAAAGCAAGTTTAACATTTAATGATGCCTGGGGCCGCATACGTGCCAGCGAGCGCTGTGTTTGGTCGACAAGGCTCGCTCCGCGCATGCGTAAAAGGTTTCAGCGCATCTAGCGCCGTGAGCCGGCGCACAAACGACCCCCGTATTGTTGCGAAACAGTCCATCAGAGAAGCCGCATTCTCCGGCACTTAAGTGTGTATGCGTTCTCACTTAGGAACTTCAGAGGCTGCTTGGGAATACGACCTGAAGTCAAAGTACACATGTTTTTCACACGAAAAAAAATAGTGATGAATTTGATTTTCACATTTTTATTCAATAATTTTACTCATTATTTTACACGATTTGGTGAAAGGTGGCCGCGGATCCCTTAGAAAGAACCTGCGGACCCCTAAGGGGACCACACGTTGGGAAGCCCTGCCCTAGCCTGCACCAGCATTGTTCTCTGTCGTGAAATCTGCCACAGATCGCAGACTATTCTGCTATAGGCAACGAGCGGGCCTCCGACCTCCACGTTTTGTGAAGTTGTGGACATCGAACACCTTGTCATCTACCCGTAGTTTCACCAGCCTCCAACAACTTTCCATAGTTTCTCACGACGACGCGAAAAGCCGACCAGCTTCGCCATTCCCCATGTTCTCCGTCCCAAGCGTCTGGCAATGGACATCTGCTCTTTGTCAGAGCCGCTTATGCCATTTGCTGCCTACATCGCCACTAGAAACATTGCCTAATCGTATCTGCTCCTCTTATACACGGTGTTTCACAATTTCTGTTACACGGTTCTTGGACGTGTAGAGGGGACTTAGTGGATAAAGTACTGATAAGGAACGCATCTGCGAATACGTACTGTTTCGATGTAAAGCAAGTCTGAAGATGGGATCACTTTTAAATCTCCCGCTTCAGGATAAGCACACAGAAGAGACAATGAGATCTGACCTGTGCGCACTACACTAGCCCATGGCCTGGACAGTGTTTCTAACAACCGTCATGACGAAAGACGACCTCTTCAAAGTCGAGAACGAAGCGCGTCCGTGGAGCACCACCGCCAACCCTCATAGTAATTGCGAACGTACCAGCTTCTCGCAGCCGTTGTTGAAATCGGACGAAAACGGCATGTGACGTCATAATTACAACATGAACTGACAACGACGCTCTCTTCTCAGCCTACAAGGGAAAAAGAAGAAAACTAACATCTCCACGAACAATTTTCCGCTTTACGGTTCGATTCTCTTCCAAAAGGGTACTTTACACAAATCGCGCCACTGGCAGCCACAGCGTATCGAGCTATGATTTTATTTACGCCAGCAATTAATACATGTTTCGATAAGACTCGCTAAAATGTAACAAAATATTATTTTAGAAAGGCATTGAGCAAGAAATAAAGTACGCCCAAGAAATCTGCAATGAAGAAACCATTACTCCGATTACGCGGGAACAACACACGTACACTTCCTAAAAGGGGACAGTTAACAAGCAGTTCTACACATTTATGTTCGGTTGCGACGCAGACAGCACCATTTGTCATTTCCGTAAGGTTATGTTTGTGCTGGATTCTCAGTTTCGAGAAAAAAAATAACACAGAGGCTATTCTACTACGATGCAACTACATTCGGCATCCTACACATGGATCTGCCAACAGCTGACCACCGACAGTCATCTTTTTAAAAACATATACTCATTGTTTCTCACCAACATTGAGATCCAAATCTGTTTCGAAGGTCAGGTCGGAAAACGAAATTAAAATTGCGTGCATATACCATCAAAACAAGACAATCATACCGAAAGTAAGATTCAGTTCTACAATCGCAGACACTCAGCGACGTCCCTTACAACCATCAAAGCAGGATAACTGACTGACTGTACAGCGACACGCATAAAAACAAAAACCGAATATGCAGAAAATCTATTTCTACTTCAATACATAGTCGACACAGACCACTTACTCGAAGATGTTCGGAAAATTGACACGAACGAGATGTTATTATTGAAAGTGATTCCCGTTGTAATCCATCCGCGAAGATTTAGTGTCTAACGATGGTACAAAGCTACATCTACAGCCTTCATACCATTGTGAAGTGCCTGGCGGACAGTAGTTTCCATTACACCACCTATAAGGGGTTTTTTCCCGTTCTATTTACATATGGAGCGCGGGGAGAATTTACGCATAAATCCCTCTTTGCTGTCTGTGTCTTCGTGAAGCTTACGAGAGCGAAACGTATGGAGTTGTAGTACACTCCTGGAAATGGAAAAAAGAACACATTGACACCGGTGTGTCAGACCCACCATACTTGCTCCGGACACTGCGAGAGGGCTGTACAAGCAATGATCACACGCACGGCACAGCGGACACACCAGGAACCGCGGTGTTGGCCGTCGAATGGCGCTAGCTGCGCAGCATTGTGCACCGCCGCCGTCAGTGTCAGCCAGTTTGCCGTGGCATACGGAGCTCCATCGCAGTCTTTAACACTGGTAGCATGCCGCGACAGCGTGGACGTGAACCGTATGTGCAGTTGACGGACTTTGAGCGAGGGCGTATAGTGGGCATGCGGGAGGCCGGGTGGACGTACCGCCGAATTGCTCAACACGTGGGGCGTGAGGTCTCCACAGTACATCGATGTTGTCGCCAGTGGTCGGCGGAAGGTGCACGTGCCCGTCGACCTGGGACCGGACCGCAGCGACGCACGGATGCACACCAAGACCGTAGGATCCTACGCAGTGCCGTAGGGGACCGCACCGCCACTTCCCAGCAAATTAGGGACACTGTTGCTCCTGGGGTATCGGCGAGGACCATTCGCAACCGTCTCCATGAAGCTGGGCTACGGTCCCGCACACCGTTAGGCCGTCTTCCGCTCACGCCCCAACATCGTGCAGCCCGCCTCCAGTGGTGTCGCGACAGGCGTGAATGGAGGGACGAATGGAGACGTGTCGTCTTCAGCGATGAGAGTCGCTTCTGCCTTTGTGCCAATGATGGTCGTATGCGTGTTTGGCGCCGTGCAGGTGAGCGCCACAATCAGGACTGCATACGACCGAGGCACACAGGGCCAACACCCGGCATCATGGTGTGGGGAGCGATCTCCTACACTGGCCGTACACCACTGGTGATCGTCGAGGGGACACTGAATAGTGCACGGTACATCCAAACCGTCATCGAACCCATCGTTCTACCATTCCTAGACCGGCAAGGGAACTTGCTGTTCCAACAGGACAATGCACGTCCGCGTGTATCCCGTGCCACCCAACGTGCTCTAGAAGGTGTAAGTCAACTACCCTGGCCAGCAAGATCTCCGGATCTGTCCCCCATTGAGCATGTTTGGGACTGGATGAAGCGTCGTCTCACGCGGTCTGCACGTCCAGCACGAACGCTGGTCCAACTGAGGCGCCAGGTGGAAATGGCATGGCAAGCCGTTCCACAGGACTACATCCAGCATCTCTACGATCGTCTCCATGGGAGAATAGCAGCCTGCATTGCTGCGAAAGGTGGATATACACTGTACTAGTGCAGACATTGTGCATGCTCTGTTGCCTGTGTCTATGTGCCTGTGGTTCTGTCAGTGTGATCATGTGATGTATCTGACCCCAGGAATGTGACAATAAAGTTTCCCCTTCCTGGGACAATGAATTCACGGTGTTCTTATTTCAATTTCCAGGAGTGAATATTCCTTGCTCCCTCTCTTAAAGCTAGTTCCTGAAACTTTATGAGTACGTTTTCAAGGAATAGTTTGCGTCTATTTTCAAGCACGTAGCACTTCAGCTTTTTCAGCATCTCCCTGACTCGCTCCCATGGACCACACAAAACCTCTATCATCCGGCCCCTTGCGGCCAATCCAGCTGTCGGTTACAACGTCGTTTCCGCAGTCGCGTACTGAGTTGTGCCAGTGAGGCGGCGCATCATCTTGCTGCCATATACAGTCCTGTTCTGCGGTTCAAGTTTTACCAACTCAGGGAAGGAAGGCCCACAGTGTAGCGCATCACGATAGGAAACACTAGTTACAGTTACTTCAGCGACAAAGAAAAGCCCACATACTTTCCGCCGGAGTATGGCACGAAAAACATTCAAATTAGTCGAGTCTCGTTGCTCCTGAACCATCTCGCAGCGATTTTGTGACACCCATATGCGCACATTATGTGTGATCGCCTATCCACTTAGCTGAAATGTCCATTCGTCACTGAAGACAACGAGGTCCAGAAAATCTGCATCGTCATGCTGCAACAATTCGTTTGAAACTTTGGCACATAAACCGTAGTCTGTAGCTTTTAAAGCTTGTAACAACTTGTAACGATAAGGACGTACGAATACACAAATACGTCCGACCTGCTGTAGTAATCTCTAAGTAGCTATACCTGCTGTAACGTAATACTTGCGGCTGTTCCCAAAAGGTGTTGCTTGACGATATTTAGTCTAATTTTAAATCACCAAGAACACACGCCACTTGGCCTACTTAAGATTTCTTTATTCACTTTACTTAGCAGCTATCTCAGAATCATCACATCTTTGCTAGCAAAGAATAAACAAAAAAAATTAAAGATATTACATCATGTTATCAGTAATGAACTATAACTATTAACGGTCTTGGCAACTTCATAAAATATAAAAATTCAATTTAGATTTCATCACTGTTGCCTTTACAAAGCAAACAGGACTCTAATGGAGAAAGACTGCGGATAGATGGCGCTCGATGGGAGCGTGGATCAGCTGTGAGGCGTACCGAGAATAATCTGTGCAGTTGCGATAACGCTGTGTCCCGGATGGCGCATTGGTTACCGGACCTGCCTAGTAAGCAGGAGATCCCGGGTTCGAATCCCGGTCCGGTACACATTTTCGCTCGTCGTCGCTGATAACGCTTAATTTCCCGCTGCAGTTGATAGCAGTGATCTCCCTTCAAATTACATATAGTGTTTCACAGCTGCTGGATCTGCGTGGTGTTTGTTCTCTCACAGACGCTGAGCATTCAGATGAGGACGTAGTTGTAGGCATCTACTTAAAAATCTCCACACGGACTTCACTGGAACCGTTAAAGACTAGTCTATTGAACTTATTTCTTGGGGCTACGCATGAAGGACTTTCATTCGTTCAACACATTCTTCATTCACTCTTGGTCGTTCCATACTCTCCTCTTTGCGCACAGGTGCACACAAACAAAACCGTTTGAGGTACTCTTTCATTTGATGTATTATTTATGATTGTAAGTTGAATGTAATAAATGTTACAAAGCCTTAAGACCCGTATACTCATTTTGAAACACCGTGTATTATGTGCCCGGGCATTAATATGCAACAAGAATAGCAACAATCCCAACAAACTTCCCCGAGGCATTCTTGAAGTTACTTCTATATTTGTGAGGAAGGCAGATGTCAGACTAAGCTTCAATGGAGGTATACTAAATAAGTGTAATGCGTACAGGAAAAAGACCCCCTACAGTATTGTTCATTCGTATGGGACCAAATGGATTACCGAAAGGGAGGGAGAGAGAGAGAGAGAGAGAGAGAGAGAGAGAGAGAGAGAGAGAGAGAGAGAGACAAGATTCAAAAGGAGCTGCGCAACACGCGACTGGTTTTTGATGACAGCGTGAGAGTGTCATAAAAACGCGCGACACATGCGAGCTAATAACAAGATATTACCTGTTACGGAAAAGATTATATTTCAAATTCTGAAAGCATAGGTTCCAAAGAGTGCCAAGAAACAGTCTACTACCCCCATACAATTCACATCACATCATAACCGTGACAACAAAATTACAGAATATTGGGTTCATTAAGAGACGTGCCAACGACCGTTATTTCCCTGCGACACCGGCGAATGGAACAGGAGAAGGAAATAGTATTGTTACATCATGCACCATACATCACACAGTTTACGGTGGCGAACAAGTAGTGACAACTGAATTTGTGCCACACCGGGACTTGAACCTGGATTCAGACACTTATACTGCATCAAGGAGTATAATTAAATGCACTGAAATGTAACGGATTAATCTCCTAGTGGTGTCTGGAAATTATAGATGGGACTGAAACCGTTAGTGACAACGAAAGTTTGAGCTAGACCTGGAGGCGTGCTCAGATAATATATTAAGACGAGTGATCACGATAAGCAGTAAATCCGGGTTCGAGTTTCCAGCTCGCACAAAATTTCACTTTTCATAATATATTCACTACACTGCAGGTTCAGCATACGCTAATGGTTTTCACTACTGTCATTTTATGTCATTGCATATTCACTGATTCCATCCCCAACAATCCATTCATTTCATTTCAGTGCACCTAATGAAATTCATATACTGACGGAGATTTATCCTCCTGCAGCGGACGTACAGCCATACTCATACTGTAATGAGGAGCGGAGAACAAAAGACGTGGATCAGAGTCTGAAGGCTACAGGGGAAAATGGACGTAAGTCCACGCGAAAGAATTGTGCAGAGGCCAATTTGGAAAAATGAAACAATAATAATTCAAACCGTTCAAATGGCTCTGAGCACTATGGGACTTAACATCTGAGGTCATCAGTCGCCTAGAACTTAGCACTAATTAAACCTAACTACCCTAAGGACATCACACACATCCATGCCCGAGGCAGGATTCGAACCTGCGACCGTAGCGGTCACTCGGCTCCAGACCGTAGCGCCTAGAACCGCACGGCCACTCCGGCTGGATAGGTTTTTAAACATTTTCAAAAAGATGCAAAGAATTTACTTCCTTGCTTATTGGAAAGTCACTCAACATTATACAGGATGTATCAAAAAGAATCATCAGATTTAAAAAAAAATTGTACCTATTATGTTATATGAGATATGTGCGTGAACAACGTACTGTTGGAGAACACTGTTACAGGAAGCACATATCTCGATATGCTTGAGAACTTCCTTTTTCCACATTTGGAGACTAATTCGAACGACTTCAGTTATTTACCGACAGGCCGGGGCACCGCCACATTGGCATCTGGAAGTGCGGAAATTTTTAAATCCAAGGATTACTGAACGATGAATCGGTCGCACTGATTCAGCCTTACATTACTGGCCTCCAAGGTCACTGCACCTCACTGTATGTGATTCTTTCTCTTGGTGGTTAATAAAAGACTCTTGTTTATGTTCCTCTGTTGCCAACAACAATGAATGAATTGAGATATCGCCTAACAGCAGCTGTGGGAAGCTGTAACTCAAGACATGCTCGCTGCAGTGTGGGAACAATCTGAATACCGCATTGACATATGCCGTGCATCTCAAGGGAGGCATACTGAACACCTATGCAAAGGTATGAAAAAACTTTTTTAGTTTCCCGTTCATCACAAAACAAAATTCATTGTGTATGTTTATTAGTTTCAGATATACAGACGTGCCAAATCGGATGATTCTTTCTGATATACCCTGTATTTTCTACCTAATAATACAGGAAACACTATGTGGTAGTGAAGAGAACAAATTACCCAAACAGTAGTGATGCTAATACTGTTGGGTTTTGGAGGAGCGTTGTTTCTGGAGGTCTACGGAATTCTCTGTAGATACTGGAACGTAATCTGGAAAAAAGCACCTCCGTTGCTGGCGTACTTCTTTCCGCATTACTTTCTAACGTTACAATGCAGATCCGAAATTATTATTCTTGTGCACTTCATCTGCAGACCTTCATTCCTGTTTTGTTTCCATTTGGGAAGTTATTCATGGTCGTCTGTATGGCTCACGACGAATCGCAAAATAGTAAACAAATGAAACTGAACGTCTGGTTTAAGGTTACGACCCAAGAGGAAAACAAAACAGCTGTCTGTATAACAAGTAAGAACACGTTGGCCAAATAAAAAAACTAACTGTTAGTACTAACTATGCAGAGCGCAGTTTACGGACGTGCCTGTTCTCACCCCCCCCCCCCCCCCCCGCGAGAGCTGCGCCCCCTTCCTTTCTCTCCTGTACATTTCTATTAACACAGCCAATATTTTTGTGACATCTCTTTGATCAATAAAGTCAATAAAGCATTTGAAGACTGTAATACAAGGAGCATAATGTATACAATCGGACAAAAAATGAATGACAAAAATGCACTATCCTTTTTCCCTACGTGGTCTTCATACATAATACAGGTTATCGAAAATGGTAAGTTTAATAGATGCGTAACGGCACAAATTTCAGTGCCAGATATAAGGAAACGCTGAGCAGCACTGCACTAGTAGAACTACTGATGTCTTAAAAAAAGAAATTTTAAAAAGGGCAATTCACAAAAGGAAATGGAAACTTCTGAAGATGACTTTAAATATCAGAATATGCATTTCAGTGGAAATCCCTCGATGATAGGCGACTTACCTTCGAAGTAATGTTGAAGAAACCCAAACTATGTTTATAGCAAGTGCGGATTTGGAGAAAGATATCTGGTGATGTTGACACACACTTTGAAGTTCTGGAATAAACTATAGGCAGCAAAACTTTATTTACAACATTTACAGAAATCAGACAGCAATTCTAACAGTGGAGGAGTAGGAGGAGATCAGTGTGTAACGTCCCGTCGACATCGAGGTCATGAGAGACGGAGCACAAGCTCGGATTGGGGAAGGAAGTCGGCCGTGCCCTTTCAGAGGAACCATCCGGGCATTTTGGCTGGAGCGATTTAAGGAAATCACGGAAAAACTGAATCACGATGGCATGACGCGCGTTTGAACCGTCGTCCTCCCTAATGCGAGTCCAGCAATTCTAGCAGTGGATAATATATAAGGGAAGCTGTATTTGAGAAGGGAGTGAGACCGGGTTACTGCCCATCCGCAGTCAGTCTGTATACTGAGCAAGCTGCCAAGGAAACCAGAGAGAAATTTGGAAAGGGAAACAAAAATTCAAATGGCTCTGAGCACTATGGGACTCCAACGTCTGAGGTCATCAGTCCCCTAGAACTTAGAACTACTTAAACCTAACTAACCTAAGGACATCACACACATCCATGCCCGAGGCAGAATACGACCCTGCGACCGTAACGGTCGCGCGGTTCCATACTGGAGCGCCTAGAACCGCTCGGCCACAACTGCCGGCGAAAAGTAAACACTGAGTTTTGCCGATAACACCGTAATTCTGCCACAGAGAGCAAAGGGCTTGGAAGAGCAGTTGAGCGAGACGAGTACAGTCGTTGAAATATGTTATAAAGATCAGCAAAAGTACAACAAAGGTAATACAATGTAGTCGAATTAAATCAGGCGATACTGGCGGAATTGGACTGACAAGTGAGACACTAAAAGTAGCAAATGAGTTTCGCTGTAACTTCAGATGGCCGAAGTAGAAAGTTGTAAATTCGGGACTGGCAATAGCAAGAAAAAAATTTCTGAAGAAAATAAATTTGTTGACATGGCATGAAAATGTAGGTGTTAGGTAGCCTTCTCTGAAGGTGTTTGTCCGGAGTGTGGTCTTGTATGGAAATGAAACATGGACGGTAAGCTGCTGAGACAAGAAGAGAAAGAAAGCTTTTGAAATGTGGTGCTACAGAACAATGCTGGAAATTATATGGGTGGATCGCGCAACTAATGAAGAGGTACTGAACAGAATTCAGGAGAAAAAAAGTGTGAGCGCAATTTGACGAAAAGAAGGCGTGGGTTGATAGAACACTTTCTGGGACATCAAGACATCACCAAATGGAGCTGGAGGGTGTAGTACCGCAGATTATCGACACTGCCGGAGCCGGTGCCTCGAAGATTCTTGCGGAGGCCGCGAGCGGGCACCAGTTCTCAAGTCGAGGTTACTTTTAGTTGCTAGTTGGTGATGAAAGTTACACCGAGTTGTTGATAGACAGACGTACCAGCAAACATTGAGTGTACATAGATGCACGTCCGTGTCGGGCCTCTGCTGGTAGCTAGCCACTGCTGCCCCGAGTTGTCAACAGTGTAAGATTTCTTCAGCCACTAGCTGAGTACAATATAGGCTGATCCCAGCGGACGTTCGAGTCCTCCCTCGGGCATGGATGTGTGTGTTTGTCCTTAGGATAATTTAGGTTAAGTAGTGTGTAAGCTTAGTGACTGATGACCTTAGCAGTTAAGTCCCATTACATTTCACACACATTTGAACATTTTTAGCACAATATATTTATTTAATGTGCACTTGCATCAAATGGTTCAAATGGCTCTAGGCACTATGGGACTTAACTGCTGAGGTCATCGGTCTCCTAGAACTTAGAACTACTTAAACCTAACTAACCTAAGAACGTCACACACATCCATGCCCGAGGCAGGATTCGAACCTGCGACCGTAGCAGTCGCGCGGTTCCGAACTGTGGCGCCCATAACCGCTCGGCCACCGCGGCCGGTTGCACTTGTATCAATTAATCTTTTGCTTACCTGACCAAATTCGTACGGCAACAGATCCCTTTGGTATTCTTCCGTCTATTTGGTTCAAATGGCTCTGAGCACTATGGGACTTGACATCTGAGGTCATCAGTCCCCTAGACTTAGAACTACTTAAACCTAACTAACGTAAGGACATCACACACATCCATGCCCGAGCCAGGATTCGAACCTGCGACCGTAGCGGTCGCGCGGCTCCAGACTGAAGCGCCTAGAACCGCTCGGTCACTCCGGCCGGCTCCTGTCCATTTATCATTATCAGGGAGGATGTAACTTTTGGCTCCTCGCAACATAACGCTTACCGACATGCATTATAAGAGGGGGAAAGGAGGGGTAAAAAATCCACAGGAAGACCAAGACATGAGTACATAAGCAGGTTCAAATGGATGTAGATTGCAGAAGTTATTCGAAGATGAAGAGGCTTGCACAGGTTAGATAAGCGTAGTGAGGTGCATTAAAGTGCTCTTCGGACTAAAGACCACAACAATAGCGTAGTGAGTAGTGCTTGGCTAGGTCAGTAGATAAAACATTTGCCTGCGAAAAGTAAAGGTCCCAGGTTCGAGTCCCCGGTCAGGCACAGTTTTAATCTGCCTAGAAGTTTCAAAGCATACCAAAATTTGTCGATATACTTCGACTTTACCCTAGCATGTGACGATAAAGGCAAAGTGAGCCCGCCAAGTGTCGAGTACGGTGCGGGAGTGTGACGGCGACCCCAAACAGTGACGGCGTTTACGCGAAGTTCGCTGCTCCTGACAATCGGCCAATTGTGGCGAGTAGCTATGAGGGGTCTTTGGGTGGCGTTTAGCAGATTTCTGCCAAAAAGCGCTGGAAAAGCACGCCGCGCCTCTGGCGGCCGCGGTGAGTAAGCGACGCCCCCCCTAGCGGGGACGCGCCGGCGGCGGCAAGGACGCGCCGAGCGGCTCTTTTATGGCCGCCGACGCACGCCCCTGCCGCAGTTCGGCTCTGGGCTCTGTGGCGACGGCACCGCGGCGACCATGTCTCTCAACACCGCCTTCCGCGTACTCCATCAAGGTGATGCAGCTGGTGAGTACGCGACTAGTTCGTTCTCCCCGAATCCAACGCCGCCTGCTGAGAAGGGCGTTGCGCATCCGCGTAGCGCACTGGATCTCTTAACCACTGTGCAAAGAGCGAGCCGTCACCAAGGAAGTGTCACACGTCCTCATTCCCATGTCCTGACAGCCTCTTGCTAGTATAGGATGTGTATTTATTTATTCGTTTCGCACTAACCGACAAGAATCATAACCTAATTTCATTTCCCCATCTTCCTGTTTTCTGCTTTCCCAATATTATTTTACCCTCTTCTAGCTTTACCGTTTTCTTTCTGTTGTCATCTAATACTTGATTCTTGAAACATTATTTCTCAATTTCGATTTTAGAATGTCTTTTCTATTCGGTTACTTCTTTCTTTCTGCTCTTAACCAAGATACTATTTCATTTTTTTATAAATACAATCAACTATTTGTTTCGTTGCTGTCTCCTCACACAGTCTACAACGATAGCGAAAAATTGACCATCTTCATTTTG
Source organism: Schistocerca cancellata (assembly GCF_023864275.1). Classification (NCBI taxonomy): domain Eukaryota; kingdom Metazoa; phylum Arthropoda; class Insecta; order Orthoptera; family Acrididae; genus Schistocerca; species Schistocerca cancellata. The sequence continues at coordinate 542,138,522 of NC_064627.1, forward strand.
TCATTTAGTCCTATTTTTCTGTATACTTAACTAAATTTTCTGATTATTTATACTTTCCCCGCCGTCTTCCGTCTCTATTGCACCCATTACGTCTCTTGCAGCGCTTCTTTCTGATGTATCAATTTCTGGATACACTACGACTATAAACTGTACAGTGTAAAGTACTCACTGGCATATGAACATTCGGGTTTGACCGCTGTAGTGCAATGACTCAGTCTTGTGTTTCGAAATACGTATTTTAGTTACAATACATATACAAAATTACAGCGAATGTTCCAAATATTACCGATATTTCTATAACCCCTTTTTACTGCTGAAATCAGCAGCATTTATAAGAATTTTCTCCATCAGTTGTCACTGAGTGTCAAATCAACAATCTTGCGGGCTTCCATTATGTCTAGGAACGGTATTTTGGGTATTTGCACTGTACGTCACTGGGAGAAAATGATGGAATTTATTTTCTTCGTTATTGTCAAATTCGTTTCTAACCGCGTGTTGTAAGTTCAACACAGAAAAATTTATAGCTTACGGCAAGAGTGGAAGTGGCTACAACACCAAGAGGGGTTTTATTTGCCACGAATTTGAATCCCTCAATCCGCCTCGGAAAAATATTTTGGGCATTTGGTAGATGATTAAGTAATTCGTTGCGTCTCAGGATGTGGTATCTACTTGTCTCTCTACGCTTATTCTCTTTTCGTTGCCTTCTCCTGGAAGAAAAGTATCAACTCTCAAATTTTCGCGCTTAAAGGTTAATATTGAAACATATTTTTCGTTAAATTTAATTTTGTCGTTGGACTAGGTTATTGTGCCTTTATTACTTTTAGCCGGCCAAAATTCACTATGTCTCTTAGTGAATATATGCCCCTTTATAAAATTCAAGGCGGTTGAACGCGAGTCGTCTCTATAGTTACGTTTAATTTCTAATGACGACAAGCTTGCCGCGACAACCAATGTAAGTTTTTTAACAATCCGTGTAAAGTTACAGTGCATTTAAGTTTCTTTGATCTCCGCCTTCAAAAAATTTGGCCTGTCTCATAAAATGAATCATCTTGGAATTCATTCGATTGATGGCCAGCCACTAGTAGATTTGAACCTTGGTCCTCCTGAACGCAATACTTGTCCCTTGACTCGCACTTACCCGTCAGCCATACTGCTTTCCCAATAGTTAAAAAGCGGTGATGTTAACTTTGTGACACATCTTCGCGCACTTCTCAGGTATCTTTTGAAGCAGTTTTCTATTTCGCAACTGCTCACATGTACGGGTACCCCTATGTTGGTAAGAGCCTAACCTAGGCTAACAACTTAGGCTTCAGAGTCCAGCACAACACTGCCCTTAGGAGTGAACGTGTACATCTCCTCTACTGGCTTGGCGGGGGGACATGAGCTCGGGAGCAAGAGCGTTTGTTTTCACAGTTTTACGAGTATGAGTCACACTGCCGCTGGAGCGACAGCTGCTGTGTGTTCTGGAATTTCTTGATCACCGCGGCTCCAGCTCACTCCACACAGTTCGTGATGCACGGCAGGCTACAGACGACGTAGCTCCTACCACAACCGTTGTATTCAGCTTCTAAGTTGAACGGCTCTGACTTCTGGCCTAGAATCTAACCCATCTAGTTATACACACCTAACTGGAACTTGCTCCGGACCACATAGAAACTGCAGCTTATTCTGCTGCTGTTCCTTTTTAGTTAAGCAAGTTCGGAAAATTACTGATGTAACTTGGTTCAGAAACAACGATGGAATTATCCATTTCTTGGTGCAAATTTCTGTATCTGTGAAGCTAGCTTAGAAGCACGAGGACTCGAAAAGTATAAAGATTTCGCTACTTGCTTCTATTTTCTGTAATAGCGACAAATACGGAGTTTTCTTTTACTTAGCCACTACAGTTTAGAATGTCATCTAGCGATTAGAGTGCAGCCTTTCTCTACCATAGGACTAGGAGGGCGAGGCTGGCGGTCCCGTCCCCGCAGCCGCTTTTTACATCGGGGAAACAACACCAGTGTCATTTGATACACTGAGTGAGCCTACGTAAGTCCGTCTGGAACGGTTCAAAAGAGGAAAAATCCACGCTCGTATTCGGAACTTAATTTGCAGTTCCAGAGCCGGATTCTACTGCTCCACCCACTATACCATCACGACCACACTTCCCTCGGTGTAGTGAGCTAAACATGTACCTATCTCGTTTGCACCACATGGTGGCTTCTCGGGCATAACAGTCCTTGCTGTGTTTTCGTTGTTATGAAAGGGAAGAAGGAAATCAAGGTTGAAATGGCTCTACGTACTATGGGACTTAACATTTGAGGTCATCAGTCCACTACACTTAGAACTACTTAAGCCTAACTAACCTAAGGACATCACACACATCCATGCCCAAGTCAGGATTCGATACTGCGACCGTAACAGAAGGAAGTCTAGGTTTTACGGTCCCGTCGATGATTATGTAACTGGAGGACAAGCACTGAAGGGGCAAGGCTGCGAAAGGAAGTCAGTAGTGGCCTATTAAAAATAACAAACTTAATAATTTCTTTAAGTAAATAAATCACGAAAAGCCTAAATCTGGGTGACTGAACTGGGATTTTTAACCCAGTCAAACGTATTAAGCACCTCACTCGATTTTCTTGTTATGTATAATAGTGGAAAGACAAGAGAGTGGAGCCCAGTCACAGCCTAATTTCTAGGAAGGGACACCTGAGTTAAACCTACATTTCGAATTAACGGAAAGCAGAAAGATTGGCGCCGAAAGTTCCGTCGGCGACTAAGACAGTCGAAGCGAAAATACGCATTGCGTAAGGATCGAGCACGAAATCAGTTGCAGCCTGAAAATATACAGTGATTTGGCTTCAGTCAGTTGGTAAAGTCCGAAATGTGGACGGCTGAACGAGGATTAGAACGCCCACACTGCCGAATGCGAACTCAGTATCTTTACTGTCCTGTCGCGTTGCTCAGTCTCGGTAAATGGATAACCGACAGCAGTGCCAAGTTCTCTCACTCGACATTACTTTGCGGAAAAGTTTGGGTTTTAATTTGCACGATTCAGCACAATCTGAAAATCAGGAACAGTACAATAGCAGCGCTTCAGCTCTTGAAGACCAAAATGCTGGTAGAGAAAATTTCTTCTATCATCCGGATTCGAAATGACTCCCTCCAGGTCTGGTGCCGGCGTTTCATAGGCAGTCAGGCTGCGTAGAAGTTTAGTCGGCAACCGAGGGATTCAGAAGCTGTTTGTATTCAACGGCACCCCTTAAGAAAGGGAAAACAGTCAGCTCAAATAGTGTTCGTGCTCAATGAACGTGCAGGGTTAAGGAGTCCTCTTTTTTTAACGTCCCGGCGCCTAGTTTCTTAAATGTTCGGTTCATCATCTGTGTCCGCGTCTTAATTTTTGAAAGACAAACAATTGAAACGTCCCCTTAGAAAAATTAATGAATTACTGTGCTGATAAACCCCTACGTTATTTGATTTTCAAACAGCTGAGCAAAACTGAACGTACTCAGACATTTCGCTCTTTACTTATTCTGATCAACACTAAACTGACACACAATATTTTTACAGCAACGCAATCTGACTTTTAATAATCCCTACAAAAGAATGGCACTGACTAACAATAACCTATACCTTTCATGAATCACTTACCTCACAAAAATCTTCGTCACTCAACTACTGCAATACAGCGAGCGCCACTACTGCCAGCTAAATAAAAGATTCAAACTACTGAAGACACTAATCACTGATAGACATAGTTAGCAAATGAAAGATTTTGATAAAGAACAAACAATGTATTTACCTTAATAGTGTTCAAAAGTCATCATATATATATATCAGTTCATGACATCCAGTCTTACAAATTTACTGTCTCTGATGGACACACGTCCAGATCATCCGCTCTCAAAACTCCGCCATTTCTCTCCCCACATCCACCACTGCTGATGGCTCACTTCCAACCGCGCAACGCTACGCGCTGTTTAACAGCCATCTGCCCAACACTACAATAGCGATTATTGCAACAATGCCGAGCGGCCTCAGGTTGCACACAGCACGGTCAGTGATTTTCATATAGAGCGCCACGTGGCGTTACCAATAAAAAAAAACCTAAACAGCCCACTTACACAATGTACGCGTCTGACCCGGGCTTGTGGGCCATGGTGGTGGCGTACAGGAAGTGGGTGTATTTTGCAGCTGCGGCCTAACACGCCGTAAAACGCTGCTCACGCTAGCGACTGAATGGACCACCCGAGAAACTGGGTCGGGTCTGACCGTGACAGAACACTCTAGCCACACGCCCACAGACGCCTGGACATGTAGGTGAAGCGAACAAAAACACTTACGTGCCGCGGCTCCGCAGATTACTGTGAATTATTTTGAAACACTTAACGCAGTTCTTCTAAAGATTGTTGTAGGCCACAATTCACGGAGATCTTTATTTACCTAAGACTCACTGAACAACAGAATTATTGCTACAATAATAATAATAATGTAAGGTTATTCTCAAATACCTCTGCGGTTTCAGAAGACGGCTGCACTAAAACAGCACGACGTAAAACAAATAGACACACATACCAGTGGTCAGAGCATGTCTCCGGGTTTCGATTCGTACTATGCGCCGATGCACAGTACACTACTTTCAGATCATGGTGTATAATGGAGAGATGCTTGCATTTTGTGTCATTGAATTGCTGAAAGTGAGTCAGTTCTGACGGCATGTCGTTCCAAATATCAGGTGAAAGCAGCAACAGATAAAGTTATCCATGGGTGGTACAACAAATTTCGTAAGACTCGCTGGTTATGTGGTGCGAAGAAAGCAGACTATCCAGAACCGTTCGCAGAGGAGGAGGACGGTGTGCGGGAATATTTCTCCAGGAACCCGAAGAAATCGACGAAACTTGGCAGCGGGGCGAGGTCGGTCTGTCGTCCTTTCCTCTCCTTACTCTGTCTCTCACTCACTTTCATCGAACAGTTTACCTAGCTCTATATTTCTTCCTTCCGACGTCCCTTCACTCTGCAGTATTAGATACACGCTAGGCAGAGTAATGCAGCGTTGATAAAATCATTACCTAATACCTACCATACGGAGCCCGCGTAACTCAAGTTGCAAATCATTTCCTGTAAGTTCATTTTCACAAATTTCGGGCGATAGGAGAATGCAGTTTAATTGCAGTAAGCATTTGAAAATTCTATTAACGTCTTTTTATTTATAAGGAAGCGCATGAAATGGCTATCAAGTCCGTGTTTAATGATGCAAATGCTCTATCATTCCAAGTTCACTGTTTATCCCACATATTTCACATGTAAAAGCAGCGAGAATTCCTGCAAGTCCGACCTGATTAATTACGCGATCTTCAGTCACTGACCCATCATTATTAGCGAGTTGAACATTCGGTCGTTTCAGTTGTTTTCTATGTCAGAAGTGCTCGCCAAAGTATTCCATAAAGAACACGGAATATGCCACGCGGAATTGTCTCTACGACCAAAAGATCACACGCTTATAAAACTTCAACTAATTTTTTCAGAAACATCAAACTTTCCTCAAAATGTTCGTAAATTAAGCCGCCTTAGTCAAGACACGTTTTAAACGCAATTAACTCACTAGTTCATTTTACATATTACTTTCACGGAGATATCTAGCATGGTGTTACCCCGAAGCAGGTTAGCGAGCAACTCTCTCGATGTTCCTCTCCTCTCTGCCTATCCACTTCTCTGCGTGTGGGAACCGCTTAGTTCTGATTGGCTATTGATCTGAATGACCCATCATAATGATTCTCCAAGATCATTCTTGCGACAAAACTTGCCTTAGCCAATCACTAATCAAATAGTCATTTACGTCATTACAATTTCAATTTCTAATATATTGTTTAATAAAATAGAACGAAATGCAAAATATTCTTTAAATTAATATATAAACTTTTTCCGCTTTAGACTTTTATTCTGGCTACTCACTTACAAAAGCAAGCACACATCTACATACGTCATCAGCATCGTGGCTGCAACACAATTTCAGTTTTATAAGGTTTTCCATAAAATGACATTAAGTTTTAACGTATCTCCCACATACATTCTCTGATTCTTTCCCACGTACTCACACAACAAAAAATAATAAACAAATAATGATTTCGAATGATTTTTATACTACGTAACGTAGAGTGATTAAAGTTTTGAAAAGAAAATTCCAGTTAAGTGATTTTAGATACTGTGAGATTTGTTATGACTTCAGATGATGATAAAAGACATTTGGTTATTGTTCCTAACTGAGTTTTGAAACATACGAGTCGGTTTTAGGATATTTAAGTGATTTTCCCGATCTCTATAACTATGATAGATAAAATCTGAGATTCTGACAGGATCCTTTCCTTAATAACAAAAGATTGTGTACCAAGTTTGAACAAGATCGGATGATATTTACTATGGTTTATTTAGATTCGTAGGGGGTATGAATTTGCATACCGCCAATGTTAGTTGAGACCGTTCTCACGGCTGGTAGCGTCAGCCGCGCTGTGAGTCAGAGAGAAGAGAAAACGTAGCCATCCTGAAGCCATCCTGCTACACGGCTACGCGCCTTACTGCATCGAATGTTATTTCGTAATAACTTGCTACGTTACACACTTGCGAACAGAAACTGTAGATACCGCAGTCAAGCGTCTGGTGCATTGTACACAGACGGCTGCATGTAAACCATATTGGCTGGCGTTGTTAGATGCGCTGACTAAAAAAATGGTTCAAATGACTCTGAGCACTATGGGACTTAACTTCTGAGGTCATCAGTCCCCTAGAACTTAGAACTACTTAAACCTAACTAACCTAAGGACATCACACACACCCATGCCCAAGGCAGGATTCGAACCTGCGACCGTAGCGGTCGCGCGGTTCCAGACTGTAGCGCCTAGAACCGCTCTTCCTCTCCGGCCGTCGATGCGCTGACTGCTTGGGACACTAGCATGAGTTTTTGCAATGACCTGCGGCAGTTACTGCAAGGAGACGGTTCTTCACAAAAGCTGGTTTTTAGTTGTGAAGCCATGTATCGCGTGTCTGGAAAGGTTAATTGTCATAATCTGCGTATTTGGGTCATAGGACATCCACACCAGATTGTGAAACGCATTCGTGGTTCACCTAAAGTTAACATCTTTCACGCCAATGCTCTTCAAAAGTACGGACCAATTTTCTTTACGCATAAATCTGCGGTTGATTTCGTGTAGCTGGACATATTTTAGCAATCCTTTATGCTATAATTACAGCAAGACAGTAGAAATTTCATTTTGCAACAAGACGGCGATCGACCACATTTACTTTTAGACATTCGTGATTGCCTCAGTGCCAAACTGCCTCAGCGTTGGTTCCCATCACGACTCAGCTATTCGGCCGGCCGCTGTTATCGAGCGGTTCTAGGTGTTTCAATTCGAAACCACGCGGCTGCTACGGTCGCAGGTTCGAATCCTGCCTCGGGCAAGGATGTGTGTGACGTTTTTAGGTTAGCTAGGTTTCAGTAGTCCTAAGTTCAGGGGACTGATGACCTCAGATGTAAGTCCCATAGTGCTCAGAGCCATTTTAACCATTTGATTTTGTAAACGTCTCTACGGCAGCGCCTCATCAAAGCTCTATAGAGGGCTATTGTTCCAGCCTACATCCGTTTACGCTTCGCAGTTGAAAGCTGTCAAAAAGCCCTGCAAGGCATCAGGGATTTCCTGAAGTTGACTCTAATGTAGGAGTGTGTTAGTTGCAAAGAACAAATGTATTAGAATTTCATGCATGATGCATTTTCTCACGTATCTCATTTTTTTATAACGTTATATCTCCTGAACTACGATAGGTAGGTGGTTTTTACCCTTACAGCGATTGTTATCTGACGGTAGGAGATGTGAGTGCCAAGTCTGGCACATACGTACACCCATTTTTCTAATATGTGTGGATTCGCAGCCACATCAATCTGACATGAGAGCTAAACTTCGAATCAGCACAGGACTCGACATAAAGATGACATTTACAAATCTGCAGAGCATCAAAAGTCGAATAAAAGCCAGCACGACAAATGGAAAAATCAGTAAATAACGATGTAAGGTGATAATATTGTATAACTGCTCTTCAACAACGATCGTCAGTATTTAGAGAAGAAGATCAATTGAAAATACATAGCCGGCCGCGGTGGTCTAGCGGTTCTAGGCACTCAGTCCGGAACCGCGTGACTATTACGGTCGCAGGTTCGAATCCTGCCTCGGGCATGGATATGTGTGATGTCCTTAGGTTAGTTAGGTTCAAGTAGTTCTAAGTTTTAAGGAACTGATGACCACAGATGTTAAGCCCCATAGTGCTCAGACCCATTTGAACCATTTTTGAAAATACATAGCAGTCATATTAAGTACGTTTCTTTTGCTTAGCAGGTAAATATAGCCGGATAATATGGTTACAGTACTCGACTTACTCAGTTAGCATTAATATACAGGTAATCGCATGAAGAATGGTCAATACTCAGGGACATGACAGGAACGAAGATTCAAAGCAAAATAGTCTGGTCAATATGGATTCTACATTGCATACCTTAAGAGCTGTCAGCAATCTTTTCGTCTTCGATACTGTAGATTAGAGCTCTTCTGCTGGAAGCGCTTTGCTTTCCACATTTTGAGAGGTAGCGGTATGGAAACAGGAAAAAAGTCCAGTAAACATGAGTTCTAAAAGGCATACCGTCAGCACTATGAGCACTTGCTCATCTTCGCTACTGTGAAACACATGTTCTCCATTGAACAATGAGCTCATATCTCTTAAGGAATGCATTTTGTAGCCCATACTTACTAGACTTTTTTGCTTAGAAGCAGCATTCCTGTGAGACCCCTGAAAACTGACCATTCCTCTTGGCACACCATGCATGCGAGGTTGCAAGATGAAGCTTGTAACGCGTATTAACATTCGTCTCCCGTGCAGCATCTTTCCGCAAAATAAAATTTCACCGGCATGACTACAATTGCCGATGACGTTTGAACCGTACCGATTCATTATTAGTTTGCCGCGTCAGAGGTTGCAGGAGAGAGTCACCTGAAAACGTCAAGAAAGCGGAGCACGTGAGGCTGTTGTGGAACAATGAGCTAAGTGAGCAGGGCCTTGTTTTCAGTTAGAGCAATTAGCGAAGGGACAAAACAGGTTGCACAAAGCGTCGGCGGTGGAGCACTGCCCGCCCCAGCACGGGTTCCCGCCAAGTTGAATCACCTGTATTACACCGCGCCAGCCAACGCCACTCCACCGATGACGCACTCATATTTCTATTCCTCGCGTGCTCGCATCTAATGGCACATGTTCCGGTCGACTCAGCAGCTATTTGCAGTGCTTATCCAGCAACGACGAAGCTTTCTGACGGTCCCTGATATCTCACGAATCGACTTCAAATTCCAATTCGCTTCCGAATCTCTCTCCCCCCCCCCCTTTTCCTTCTTCCTAGCGCTGATGTATGCCTACACTTCCCACCGATAATGCGATAATGTGATTATTTCATTTGCTGTCGTAGAAGACGTAATTTCCAGCATTCCGCTAGGTGTCATATTCGCGCCAAAGAAACTGGTATAGGCATGCGTATTCAAATACCGAGATATGTAAACAGGCAGAATACGGCGCTGTGGTCGGCAAAGCGTATGTAAGACAACAAGTGTCTCGCGCAGTTGTTAGATCGGTTACTGCTGCTACAATTGCAGGTTACCGAGATTTAAGTGAGTTTGAACGTGGTGCAGTTGGTGCGCGAGCGATGGGACACCACCTCTGAGGTAGCGATGAAGTGGGTATTTTCCCGTACGACCATTTCACGAGTGTACCGTGAATATCAGGAATCCGGTGAAACCTCATACCTCCGACATCGCTGCGGCCAGAAAAAGATCCTGCGGGAACGGGACCAACGACGACTGAAGAGAATCGTTCAACGTGACGGAAGTGCAACCCTTCCGCAAATTGATGTACATTTCAATGCTGGGCCATCAACAAGTAGCAACGTGCGAACCATTGAACGAAACATCATCGATGTGGGCTTTCGAGCCGAAGATCCACTCGTGTACCCTTGATGACTGCACGACACAAAGCTTTACGCCTCGCCTGGGCCCGTCGACACCGACATTGGACTGTTGATGACTCGCAACATGCTGCCTGGTCGGACGAGCCTCGTTTCAAATTGTATCGAGCGGAGAGGCGTTTACGGGCATGGAGACAATCTCATAAAACCACGGAGCCTGCATGTCAGCAGGGGACTGTTCAATGTGGTGGATGCTCTGTAATGGTGTGGGGCGTGTGTAGTTGGAGTGGTGTGGGACCCCCGATATGTCTAGATATGGCTCTGACCAGTGACACGCACGTAAGCATTCTGCCTGATCACCTGCACCTATTCATGACCATTGTGCATTCCGACAGACTTGGGCATTTCCAGTAGGAAAATTGGACACCCCAAACGTGCAGAATTTCTGCAGAGTGGCTCCAGGAACAATCTTATGAGTTTAAACTGCCGGCCGGAGTGGCCGAGCGGTTCTAGGCGCTACAGTCCGGAACCGCGCGACCGCTGCGGTCGCAGGTTTGAATCCTGCCTCGGGCATGGATGTGTGCGATGTCCTTAGGTTAGTTAGGTTTAAGTAGTTCTAAGTTCTAGGGGACTGACGACCTCAGCAGTTAAGTCTCATAGTGCTCAGAGCCATTTGAACCATTTTTGAGTTTAAACACTTCCGCTGGCCAACAAACACCCAGACGTGATCATCATCGAGCATATCTAGGATGCCTTGCAACACACTGTTCACAAGAGATCTCCACCCCGTCGTACTCTTACGGATTTATGGACAGCCCTGAGGATTTACAGAGTCAGTTCTCTTCATCACTACTTCAGACATTTGTCGAGTCCATGCCACGTCGTGTTGCGGAACTTCTGCGTGCTCGCGGGAGCCCTACACGATATTAGGCAGGTGTACCAGTCTGTTTGGCACTCAGTGTATACGTCCCATGTAATTCCATTGATTCCGAAACTCCAACGCATTTTAAATATGTAAACAAGTCGCATTTTCAAAACCAACGGATCACTTGCGAATGCAGCTACTCAAGCCAAATACTAGATATTTTGTTCCTTGTATTTATCAGTCCCCCAAATTTTCCCTTCCTATACTATCTGAGTTCTTCTTCAAGATCAGAACATCATGATCTATGGTAAATAAGCGCCATACGACACTCGCATCTCATGCTCAGACAGATGGCAACATTTCGTATTGCCTCATTCGGAAGGAACACCTACAGGGACACGAAATTTGCAGATAAATATCGTACAGCGTATAAAGGAAACTAATGACGGAATATATTTAAAATCTCATCTTCTAAATATCGTATCTGCGTAGCCGTGATGGTTGGTTGGCAGTGGTGTCCAGTAGGTGGTGTACAGTTCCAGAGCATCAGACTATTCCATAATGTTGCTGCATAAATCCAAATCCCGAACATCACCCCAGTAAGCCTGTATATGAAATACTTGGTGAGGATCCGTCAGTGGGATGGAGTGGCACACCTTGGCAAGGGGATAGCTTAGGATGTCGGGCAGCGTCAACATGCGCACTTGTAAGTACAAAACCGCATTCTGTCGTACAGAAATGTCGCTCTACGCGATACTATATTGTGAGCAGGCATTTATAAACAATATTACTCATTCCTAGGTAAATGATCGCAAGCTGGTGAGATGCTTCCCTTATTCTTGTGTTTCACTCAGCGTTATTTGAATTTAGTTCTTTCTTCTATAATAATTTTGCTGCTGAAGAAGAGAATCAGTCAGGTTCATCCTCTGTCACGTTTACCGTTATTCACTAACTTTTAACTTCCATTTCTCTCGCTTAAGACTGTGCGTGTAGGAGACAATGGTGTCAAGCTTTGTGGGCGTGAACTACGTCAGGTTCCAATGTTAACAACATTTCAAGTAAAATCGTGCAGCTTGTAAGAGCCCGAGTCAGCTGGTCTCTGATCGGACGCGGACAGGACCACAGCGTATCCAACAGGAGTATACCCAGCAAAGAACGCTCGTGTTCATCCGCCCTGTGAGTTCGTGCTACTGTTTCCTCTCTTACCAAACAGACCTTCGTGGCGCAGTGGTTGAACCCTTAACCTACGATTTAAGTTCCAACGGCCTTGGTAAAAAATGTGCACTCGACTGCCCGGCCTCCGAATCATCCCACGGTACGGTAAACCAGTCTGATGTTGCGCCAATCGCGCAAGACTCACGAAATAAGTACATGTGTAATATCCAACTGGTTTAATTTTGTGAAATATTTGATAAGTAATTACAGCCTCAAATAATAATTGTGTTAGAGATACAACAAAGGATTTATTATCAATCAGTACAGTACAATATAAACCAAGACCATTTATCTTCATTTCCTGAGTACATTCATAGTTCAAGTAATTACACTTTTGCAAAAAGTAAAACACAAATCAGTGGTCTTCAAGGGAGTGGTATCGTTCGAAACATGCGGGTAAATCTAATGGAACTTTGCATCTCTTGCACTATCACGTTGTTACAATAAGGTTTTCTTTTTTATTTCTCGTGAAAACTTTGCAGAGCTTTCATGGTCTTGATTCTGATGCTGTTGGGTCAATATGCCCAGGAAAATAGAGCCAATGCTCCGCTTGTAGTCTCTCTGATAAATCTCCGCACGATACTCGTCCCCGTCCTTTACATGTAATCTGGTTTTGTTGTATTCATCAGTAATGATTCGACTATTTCAATCCTATAATCAATGTAACTCTGTTTTTCTCGTTTGTTATTTTACTGCAATATGTACAAGTTCGATATCGAACAGATAAATTTTTCGATATCCTTTCATGTATTTTCTCAAGTTTGGGAAGCATACTAGTACTTGGTCTTGTCGATCAATAACAATCATTCCCTTGTTGTACCCAATAACACAACTTACATCCTTGTGTAACCATTTATATGAACATCACGCTATTTTTCCATTTTACAGCGAGTATTCGATCGCAGCTCCACATTCTGTAGTCCCTCTTCTTTAATTTTATTTTACAGAAGTCTTTTGGCGTATTGTTTCTAATCGAATGTTTTATAGCTGTGCGAAAGTGTAATTTTGGTGAAGATTACTAATTATCTAGGTATAAGGTTTGTCCTGTGCATAACAACGACTGTGATAGCTTTTTTGTGTCACCACACTTTATCTTATCATAGCTGCATATGTTATAAGGACACAGCAATAACCTGAATCTGACTCTCACAATTTGTAAAATGTATGTAATACCGAATCGTGCTCTTTTAGGTGGATTGAGTTGTTTGTAAGATATGCATTCCTTCAATTTCACGAGCGATTCATCGATATTAATGTCCTGTTTCATTCTATGCACTTCTTTAAATTTCTAATTCAAATATACAACTTGGTCACAGGTCTTATTTTTTCTCAGTTTGTCTGTATTGGCAACCAGATTGGCAGAGTGCAGACATCTTATAATGCCGCCGAAGTGCAAATATCTTGTAATTTGTAGATATATTTTAGCGGCATTGTTTTGCTAAATATGGGCGTTTCTATAACAACTCTCTTCGACCAGTTCAGTTGAATTTTGGTTTTTTCACCTGCGCCATTATTACTGATAATGCTAAGAAGTATCTTTTAATTTCATTACAATCCACAGGAAACCTATTGTCGATTGTTCATATTCTGTTTGGATTGGTTTGTATTTGTTCTGCGTACCGGTTAGTCTCGTTTACAATATTTTCCCAGAACATGTTATCAAATATTATGTTAAATATATCTAGGTCTCTTTTATTTACTCCTACCTGACGTACGGTTGCCCCTTTCTCGTCAGTAAAGACTGTACAGTTCCAGATCTTTTGACTGCTACTTATTTCTTTTCATATCCAGGCTCTCCGTAGTTGATCTCCGTCAGCTGTATCATCCTCAATAACTAATCGCTTGCATTTTTGTCGTACAGGACGTATGATGTCATTATTGTCACTGTCGGCAGCAGAAGTATCAACATAGCGCTCAATGTAACCACTTCATTTGCGTTTTGAAACATTTTGTGGGGAAACGCCCCTAATATATAAGAACATATATTTCGACGTGCGAACGTGACCAAGAATAACGTGTAACTGAATGTGACACAAAGAGATAATAATCTATCACCACGAGCCTGGTCTGTGCTGTGCGTGTTGGACACACCACAAGTCGCGACCGATTTCGCCCGACCAACTTACCACAAGCCGCGCTCGTGATAATCACGTTTGGGCCGAATACCGGACCACGAACCTCGCACATGGTTGCAGGTTAAGGGATTAAGGCAGGGCTTAACAACTCGCCGGTTTTGAGCGCGAGTACTCGCGTCTGCTCAGGCACGTGCTCGCGAGCAGGTGGAAGGTCGCGGAGTAGGGAGGGAGGGAAAATGCGCGCGCACGTTTGAATGTGATCTCGCGTTCGTAGCAGATTTAACTAGCCATCTGAATGCTTTGAACATTTTACTACAAGGTAAAGATCTGCTAATTACTCATTTCATAGATCAAATACGAGCTTTTAAAATGAAATTGACACTTTGGGTGAGTCAGCTGGAAACAGGAAACCTAGCTCATTTTCCTAAATTATCATCCATGCAAGATGTTCACAAAGACTGCGAACATTATTCACATAGTTTAGTTAATCAGCGCTTTCAAGACCTGACAGCACTAGACAGTGATTTTGATCTGTTCTCTCCATATTCAGCGAATATTTAAGAGATTGGTCCTGAGCTGCAGCAAGAAATTATTGACTTGCAGTGTGACAGAGAATACAGAGACAACTTTCAGAACAAGAAAAACATTTTGGAATTCTACAGACACTTCCCTCAGGATAGATTTCCTCGTTTGCACAAACTGGCGGCTACAATAATTTCAATGTTCGGTTCCACGTATGTTTGTGAACAACTGTTCTCTGCAATGAAATGTAACAAGACGCGCCTGAGAAACGCATTGTCTGATCGAAATTTAAACTGCACGCTGCGCCTAAAATGCACAAGAACAATTACTCCGAACATAGACGCAATTGTAAAGGTACAAGATAACCGAGAATCCCACACTTCAGTGACACCTTTTATTGTGTAACAGTTCACATGTTAATGTGAATGTAGAGGCATACACTAGGCTAATAAAATTATGTGGCACGTGTACATTCTCCTTTATTTGTTTCATTTGTCGCAGTAATAATTCGTGAGTGATATCCCTGCAGGTGGCCGCGGATTTACATTGACTGGCGGCAGCTGTAGTGTGCCCCACGTGACTCTCCCCACTCTCAGCTCTGGTCCGGTAAGGGGGGGAGGGGGGGGGGGGGGGGTAGCGTGCTCGCGCTGCTCCGTGCTCGCGCCTTGCTGCTCACAACTTGCTCCGCGAGCAAGCCCTGGATTAAGGCACTGAGATCGCATTCGGAAAGAGCAGGGTTTAAACCACTGTCTGCCATTTCACGTTACGTTTACTGTAGTTGGGCTAAATCATTATTGATCAATGCCAGGACGTTCTTGTGGAAAGGATGAAACCGATTTCTTTTTACATCCCTGCCCGTTATGGCCTCCTAATCCGTCTCCAATAGCCTCGTCGTCGAAGGAACACTCCTGTCTTTTTTCCTTACTACGGCGCCGTTTAGACTATAGGTATATTACGTACGTAGATTGTGGGCAGTTGGGAATGTGGGTCTCACGGGAAGCGTGCAAGGGATAAGTCTCTACAGTCGCGCTATTCATATGTGTCCTCGGTGGCTCGGATGGATAGAGCGTCTGCCATGAAAGCAGGAGATCCCTGGTTCGAGTCCCGGTCGGGGCACACAGTTTCAGCTGTCCCCATCGAGGTATATCAACAACACCTGTCGGCAGGTGAGGGTTTCAATTAATTATCGTTTATACACCAGAAGTAATACAATGCCTTGCTACAGCGATTTTAGAAGTAAAAATAGCTTTTCATTCGCTTGTCCTCAGAATACGGCATAGGCGTCTGCATCTGCATAGGCACATGCTTAAAAGAATAAATTACTTTTGAGAAAGCTTAGTTTTGATCACACAAACAAATGAGCACGTTTGCTTTGTAGAGAATCCTAATCACAGCCGACAGTTCAAAAAAAAAAAAAAAAAAAAAAAAAAACCGTTGCTATGCTAAATTTGCAATTCTTATACTAGTAGTTTTGGAATTATTAACTGGGCCCCACTGCATGAACGGAAATTTCGCGGAAGACGCAGGCACAACTATCTGAGTAAATTAAAGCAGATATATGTAGTATGAGCTGCTCAAAGCAGCTGGTACAATACTTTTCCAGAAAAACAGAGACCGTCGCTTGGTCCCAGCTGTTGGCGAGTGCCTTCCTTAAGGCGCACTAGCCAACCGAGAATTCCAGAACGGCAGCGGTGTGTAGGCGCTGTCGTAACTCGTGCCATTTCCTGATTCCGCAATATAACTGATGTCACATCCAACGCCCAAGCGCAGTCACAACGGACTTCACTCAGAAGCCGACATCACGATGTCCTCTAGGGGCGTTTATAGCCACCGCTTACGACCACCGCGAGGGAAACGAACAGCGGGGCTCTGTCCTCCCTCTCCCCCCCCCCCCTCCCTTCTCTTCCCTGTTCCAGCTTTGCGTTGATCTGAAAAGAAACAGGCAGGAGATTAAGATTTTAACCCTTTCATGGTGAAAATTTCTTTTGCTTAGATTTGGAAAATAAAAGGTCAGAAATTGTTTCGTTTTGTGATTAATACACATTCACTACCAATAAACTTTTAAATTGGTCGATTCTGAAGATCGAAGTGGTACGCATGTGTCTCACGAACCTAACTACAGTCATGTTTTCACATGAATCTAGGATTTTCAGAGTTGATTTATTAATTTTGGACAGATTTCATCAGGAAGGCAAATAATGGAAAAAAGTATAACAAATCAGTACCAAAACACATTTATTCTTCTGACAATGAAAAACATGAAATAGTGCATACAGTTTTTCAACATAACATTTGAAGATAGCTTTTAAATATCACACACCAACGTTTTCTATATTCAATTACGTTTTCTGGGACATACATGTCCTACTACATCCTAATTAAGTAAACCGACGTGTGTAGTAACATTTCAAAACAATGTCTACGATGTATACTTATTTTTATTTCTCGTGGACCTGCAGCGTTGTATATGCTCTGTAAGGACATTATACCAGGTGATCAAAAAGTCAGTATAAATTTGAAAACTGAAGAAATCACGGAATAATGTAGATAGAGAGGTACAAAATTTTTAAAGGTGCTGAGGAAGATAGAAAGAGACATCTGGTACCCCAGATTTCCTATCTTTTAAAGCTGGTGCATACTTGCCTTTTCTACTCCGATAGGAGAAATTTCCTGATTACCTTCGTTTCCCTGCTACAGCAAGGCATTTCACTCGTAGGAAAATAACTTTATGGGTCACTAAAATTTTGATAGTTTACTTATCTGCAACTAAGCCATTGCAAAACTAATTTTACATTGCAGACCGGTTTTGACGTGCACAAAAATTTTGCATCTGCTTCAGTGCTACAAAATGGGACTTCCAGAACCCTTCTTATAACAGAGACACTTTGCAGCATATTTTTCCGGGTTACGTCACTTTATAAACTTTGTTTTCGCCTCACACCAATTATTACGTGTATATTTTACGTGTACAAGTAGGATGAATTTGAAACACAGTATCCCGAAAACGGAAAAAGAAATCAAGAAAATGTTCAAGATTGTCCAACATCTAGATCTTAGGAATAGAAAAAAATTACAGCCATTTGTTGTGTATGGCAGTCTTTGAATCAGTGGTTCGGTTTTGTTACCCAAAAACCATGGGTGTTTCTCGATAACGAATAAATATTTCTGTAAATGTGAAGATGGCATTTCTAGATAAAAGCCTAGAGAATATACAGTTAACATTTGAGCAGTTTGCTGCTGTTACATACACGCATCAAAAAAAGTTGTGCATCACCTCGGTTCCGAGAGTTCCGAAACCTGTACAGAAAATTGGAATAGAGATCAACATAAACATGATTTTCGCCCTTTTTATTGCTCATAAAAACCACACATTGCATGTTGTACTACCACACAGCGAGACCTTCAGAGGAATTGGTCCAGATTGCTGTACACACCGGTACCTCTAATACCCAGTAGCACGTCCTCTTGCATTGATGCATGCCTGTATTTGTCGTGACACTATCCAAAAGTCCATCGAGGAACTGTTGGCCCAGATTGTCCCACTCCTCAATGACGATTCCGCGTAGATCTCTCAGAGTGGTTGGTGACTCACGTCGTCCATAAACAGCCCTTTTCAATCTATCCCAGGCATGTTCGATAGGGTTCATGTCTGGATAACATGCTGGCCACTCTAGCCGAGCGATGTCGTTATCCTGAAGGAAGCCATTCACAAGATGTGCACCATGGGGGCGCGAACTGTCATCCATGAAGAATTCCTCGTCAATATGCTGCCGATATGGTTGCACTATCAGTCGGAGGATAGCATTCACGTATCGTACAGCCGTTATGGCGCCTTCCATGACCACCAGCGGCGTACGTCGGCCCCACATAATGCCACCCCAAAACAGAAGGGAACCTCCGCCTTGCTGCACTTGCTGGACAGTGTGTCTAAGACGTTCAGACTGACCGGGTTGCCTCCAAACATGTCTCCGAAGATCGTCTGGTTGAAGGCATTTGCGACAATCATCGGTGAAGAGAACGCGATGCCAATCCTGAGCGATCCATTCGACATGTTATTGGGCCCAGCTGTACCGCGCTGCATGGTGTCGTGGTTGCAAAGATGGACCTTGCCATGGACGTCGGGAGTGACGTTGCGCTTGCGCACAGTTTGAGTAGTAACACGACGTCCTGTGGCTGCACGAAAAGCATTATTCAACGTGGTGGCGTTGCTGTCATGGTTCCTCTGAGACATAATCCGTAGGTAGCGGTTATCCATTGCAGTAGTAGCTCTTAGGCGGCCTGAACGAGGCGTGTCATCGACAGTTCCTGTCTCCCTGTATCTCCTCCATGTCCGAACAACATCGCTTCGGTTCACTCCGAGACGTGTGGACACTTCCCTTGTTGAGAGCCCTTACTGGCACAAAGTAACAACGCGGACGCGATCAAACCGCGGTATTGACCGTCTAGGCATGGTTGAACTACAGAGAACACGAGCCGTGTACCTACTTCCTGGTGAAATGACTGGAACTGATCGGCTGTCGGACCCCCTCCGTCTAATAGGCACTGCTCATGCATGGTTGTTTACATCTTTGGGCGGGTTAGTGACATCTCTGAACAGTCAAAGGGACTGTGTCTGTGATATAACATCCACAGTCAACGTCTACCTTCTGGAATTCTGGGAACCGGGGTGATGCAAAACTTTATTTGATGCGTGTATTATGTAGATTTCGCCTTACACCGGATTAAGTGTACAAGTAGGGTAACTTTGAATCCCTGTATCTCGTAAACGGGCGAAGGTATGAAGAAAATTTTCAAGGCTGTTGGAGGTCGGAATCCTAGAAATATATAGTAAAAATTTCAGCTTTTTGCTGTGCAGAACCATCTTGGAATCTGCGGCTCGCTTTTTGTACCCAAAAACCATTTTTCGATTTTTCTCAAGAACCGCCCATGAACTAAATAACGCCTACACAAGTCCCTTGAGGCGTACTATCGACGTCATATACAGCAAAAAGAACCAACGGATTTGCTGCATTTGCCTAAGCTGAAAGAACTGTGTAATATGCAAAGTTTGACGATATACTGTAGGATAGTGAGACGATCCTTCTGTTGAGCATACAAATGGACCCCATTCCAAGGACTATCCGAAACACTTGACACTACCTTTCTATCACCAATAGAACTGCAAGGAATGAGCCAAAGGAAAATCCCTTTTTTATACGCGGTGTTTTAGAACATATTAGGTAGCGCATGCATACCTACCTATAGGAATCAGTGTACCGTAACGTCATCCAAAGATGGTACAGAACCTTGGAGTTAGAGGGACCGTGGCCTGCCACCACGAGAAAACCCCTTCAGCAGAGAACATGACTTCGCCCGTTATCTCCTCTGCCTCCAGCGCGTTTAGCGTCCTCTATATTGTTGTTGTGACAACCGTGGACGCAACCGACGTCAGCTAATATCCACAGCGCCGTCAGGCTCACTGCGAAAAGTTGCTCTGGCGGTGCGTCGGTGTACAAACATAAGTTTGCTGCCGAAAGAGGTGTGCCCTAAAAATTTTGCCACTCTCTATCGATGGGTTTCTGCCCTCTACAATGTCTGTAAGTTTGTCGGTGTCGTTACGTCACAGCCTTTGCATTATCGTATTCGAAAACTTCTCTCATATTAATCATCACCTAGTCTCATGCTGACGGCATCTAGAGAATCTCTGACTGTAGTTTGGCTGCTCCTCGAGATACATTCATCGCGACACATTTGTGCCAGATGGCTCAAAGGCTCGCTAAGTATAAATGTGGATATAACAAAACTCGGGAGAAAACAGACAGTCTGGTAAACAGTGGGTAAGTTTATAAAAACTAAAAGCGCGCCTACTCATTCGGACAACCAGGCGAGTGCGTCACAAGGATTACGTGCGTTACGCTCGCCATGTGTGACTTCAAGTCGCCGCCTCTTTGATAACACAAACCCAGCCCAGTCGCCGTTTTTGCTACCATTTCTGGTGACAACTGTCGAGAAACACAATGTGTTTTGACAGAGTCCATACCGGAATATCGCCCTTGCCCAAAGCGGTAAAGAAAAAAAGGCTGTTGATACTGTTATCTCCCGAGCCTTTTTCCAGCACTGGCGACCTGTTGACAGATGTTCGTCCACATCTTTTTTGCAAATATAAACAGCACGTCGTACTGCTACGGTCCAAAAATTCACTCAAACGAATATAAAACGAGTACACTCCTCGCAGTTAACAACATGGCACTTGGCCACTTCCATTTTCCCAACAAATTTTCGGAGTATGCCATTCTTGTTCATCAACAACTATATTTATCTGTTTTTAATCATACACTTGCTTCAAGTAAGTTTAAGTATGAAACAATTCGAAAAAAAGCTAAATGTTGTGTGGCACTGTTGCGTGGGATATCCCACGCGGTGGGTTCAGCGGCTGTCAGAAAGTGTGTTCTTCGGCCGCGCGTCAGCCCTTTTCGTAGCGGATATGTGGAAGTTGTGTGGCATGTGTATTTCAGAGTGTGGGTAAGTGTAATGGATGCTTATATAGTGTAGTGCTATATCTGTGTTGCATGATTAGGATGAGACAAAGGAGAGGGTGAAATCCGGTGCCGGCACGTATCCTAGTCCTCTCGGACAGGACCCAGGGGACCGCCGAGTTTCATGTCCCCATCCGACGGACAGATCACCATCAACAGTGTAACGTGTCCTCAGTCATAAGTCAGTGCGGAGAGATTTGGAATTTAATCCAAGGCAAAGGTGCAAAGACCGGTGATGAAATTTTATACTACCTCCTCTCCTTCCCCTTGCTGGTTGGGTTGTTTTGGGGAGGAGACCAAACAGCGAGGTCATCGGTCTCATCGGATTAGGGAAGGTTGGTTGGTTGGTTTGGGGAAGGGGACCAGACAGCGTGGTCATCGGTCTCATCGGATTAGGGAAGGACGGGAAAGGAAGTCTGCCGTGTCCTTTCAAAGGAACCACCCCGGAATTTGCCTGGAGCGATGTAGGGATATCATGGGAAACCTAAATCAGGATGGCGGCGCGGGATTGAACCGTCGTCCTCCCGAATGCTAGTCCAGTGTGCTAACCACTGCGCTACCCCGCTCGGTTTTCCCCTTGCTGGCCAAACACTGACAACGAAAATTTTTGACACCAAGAGCATTCGAATCGACTTACGTCAAAGTCCAGCGCCTCCACACAGGCAATGCGTTAGCAACCTCGGCTACGGTGGCGCGTTAACAATTCGATTAAGCGAATGTACAGCCAAACTATTGTGAATTTTTGTACGATATCTAGCAGTCACTCTCACACTTGAGCAAAAAAAAAAAAAAAAACTAAATGAAGTTGTAATTACGGTTTGACTAAGTGCATGGTTGTTGCAACTGCCCTTCGGTTTTTATCAAAATCGGAAATATCTACCGCTGTTTTTCAACATTTATCCATTTCTTTCAAGTGTCAGGATGTGTAATCAAAAGTCTGTTATATTTTAGTGCAGACTGATGAAACAACATTGAACAATAAGTACCGACTAATAAAAACGATCTTCATAATTTATCGTGTGTTTTTACACGAACGCAGACGGAAAAAATTACTCTTACAGTCCTCTGAATGTGGTTAACCCTTGTAGAAACTGCACAAATTCTTCTACTGAGTACTCGAAATACGCAAATCAGAGTACTCAAAATGGTTTAAATGGCTCTAAGCACTATGGGACATCTGAGGTCATCAGTCCCCTAGAAGTTAGAACTACTTAAACCTAACTGAGATAAGGACATCACACATATCCATGCCCGAGGCAGGATTCGAATCTGCGACCGTAGCAGCAGCGCGGTTGCGGACTGAAGCTCCTAGAGCCGCTCGGCCACAGCGGCCGGCGGTGGAGTACTAACACCTAGTGTAATTACGTCCTTCCTCCTCGCTAAACCGAGCCAGATGGCGTTGTTAGCAAACTGGACTCGCGTTCGAGTGAGGGACGGTTAAAATCCCCGTCCGTTCATGCAGTTTTCGGTTTGCCGTGATTGCCCTAAATCCCTCGAGGCCAATGCCGGGATGTTTCCTTTGAAAATAGACGGCGGATTTCCTTCCCCATCCTTTCGTAATCCGAGCCTGTGCTCCGTCTCTAATTATCGCGCTGTCGAAGGGACGATCTCTTAATTCTCATTTGCACAGGTGAACGGCGTTGACATTTCGTCGCACTCTATTCCAAGTTTTCCTACACTCGACTAATGTTTACTGGCGTTCGAACTATTTTCAGATGGTTACGGTTTTTCCTAGCTACGGAACCCGCTTCGCGCCTTTTCTGCCACTAAGTTTTACAACGGAGACTTTGCTGGAGCTTTAGCTGAACACTCCCAGACATAAACTAATGCGGAAATCAGTGTGTTGGTTAGAAACAGACCAGCTGACAGCTTGCAAAAAAGCTGTCCGCGTGCTAGACGCTCTGGACCTATACCTGGAGTTACGGTCTGGGGTGCGATTTCGTGTGGCAGCAGGAGCACTCACGTGGTTATCCCACGCACCCTAACCGCAAATTTGTACGTCAGTCCGGTTATTCGACTATTGTGCTTCCATTCAGGAACAGCATTGTAGGGGGTGTTTTCCAACAGGAAAACGCTCGCTCACATCCCGCTGTTGTAGCCCAACAAGCTCTACAGAGCGTCGGCATGTTGCCTTGGCCCGCTCCATCACCACGTCTGTCTGCAATCGTGCACACACGCAACTTAATCGGACGCCAACTCCAGCGTCATCCACAACCAGCATTAACCGTCCCTGATTGACCGACCAAGTGCAGCAAGCATAGTGTTCCATCCCACAAACTGATATCAGGCACCTGTTCAACACAATGCATGCATTTTCGCCTGCTTGCGTTCAGCACTCTGGTGGTCACACCAGTTATTAATTTATCACCATTTGCAATGGCTTATCTCACGCATACACTATTAACCTTTGATCTTGCAATGTTAATCACTTACATATGTTACCAAGACAAATATGTTCCCGAAATTTCACTAATCTACATTAATTATTTCTTGGTGTTCCAATTTCCTTTTCCGTCAATGTATTTATGAAAAAATACCAGTTCCACGACAACAATCAGCTTGCTTTTTGATCCCCCACCAGAAAGATGCATTTTATCACGAACATACTGGATCTGTTGCCATACAAAACAGCAGAGGATAACAGTAGTGGTACTGAAAGTCACTTTACGTGAGAGCAGTAGCTGGTCCAAAATACATCCTCCTGTTTCCTTATTTTTCCACACGTCACGGAAATCCTTCTACGCCTGAGTGAGCGCTGCTCCGCTGTTCCAGATGCTCTGCTGCGTCTGCATCGCGCTGGTGGTCTACACGATCCCGGGCAACTTCTCCGAGTCGGTGCTACAATACATCACGTACGGCGGCTACATCATTATCGTCATCGGTGCCATCGTCGGCCTGGCCACCAGGGACCCCATACCAAAGAAAGTGGTGAGTGCTTCCGCCCGACGCCAAGTGTCTGAGCAATGCTGTACCTCCCTGCAGCAGTCACTCTGCTGTAACAATAATGCTTCCACGCGGCACGCCGCTACATCTGTGTGTTCCGTAACTCATATTTCTTCTTTGAGTGGCCGGAGGGGCGGGGGGGGGGGGTTAAGTTAAGGTACTAGATAAGGCTTTTGTTACTGGATACTCTTAGGTGGCATGTCTGCATGAAATATTTCGGGGACTTTAACACCAATGCTGGTCCAGCTGGTAACATTTTTGATGGCTGTCTAAAAAATGCATGGAGCACTGGAAATAATTTTTAAGTAATTTATCCTTCATTTTTCGGTAATCATTAACCGCAATTACCGGCAACTGTTTTTAAGGAATGTTGTCTCCCGACTAACAAAGCATTACATTTCTCTCACTATTATCGCACGATTCGATAGCCTGAGGGTAGGGACAGTCTCGACATTCACTGCAAAATTCGTGTGTGACATTTCACACGTACCACATAGTACGAATTGTCTTTTCGGTTACCTTACTAGCATACTAATACTGCATTGATTAGAGAGTGAGCTACAACCCTCCGTTAATTTTTATACTTACAATAATGGCCTACAACGGGGCAACTTGAGTTTGATTTGTGCATAATGGACGATGACTCATGGTAACATCGAGCTGCGAGCCTTTCCGTTCCACTGAACTAAGCATCACGTACCTAATCGAAGAACAACAGTCCGCTAATTTATTTTCACAGCTTCCAACATACTGTTCGGCATAATGGGTGCAGCGGAGTGTTCGCCTTACCGGCAGCATCAAGAGAGAGAGGAGGCATTGTAAATTTGAATTTATTCAGTCAACGACACGTGCTCGGGAGCGGCAATGAGAAGGGCTATATAGTTTCTCTTGTTGATGTGTCTGACATAGTTACAACGGCAGTAACAGCGGAAGCTTGGGCGCGAACAACAGAACTCCTCTGAACCCCTACCATCTCACACGGAATGTCCGTCAAGTGAAGGAGTCCCTGATTTCAAGATTTAGTGTCTCGAAAACTCCGACCAACAGACGAGTGCAACAAAAGGTATGTTTATTGTGAAAGCTGTAAGAATTTTACACATATACGATACAGAAGTTTCAAAATTGTTCGAAAAGCTGCTAAGAGATGCCGCTGTGCGCTGCGCAGCTCTTACAGTATCTGTGTCCATAATTAAACTTGTCCTCTGCAAACAGTCTTTCCAGTCGCATCACAGTCTTTTGATAATGTCCACCACTCACAGTACCTAGGTGGCGCTAATGAACAATGAAATTTGCCAACAGTGTCTCAATGGAAATGGGTTCAGATGCTACACAGACCGCCGATTCAAGCTCGTCCAGCATGGTGGCACGGATCAGGTAGGCAGTGTCTTTCCATATGTCCCACCAAAAGGTGGTAAAACCAAGTTAAATCGGATGAGTATGGAGGACAATCCATCCCTGCGCCATTAAATTTGCTACAATTCAATACAATGACTCTATTCCCGAAGTATTCATCAAGAAAGCCAAACACCTGTTCTGTGTGATGTGGTATGGACCCATCTTGCACGAACCAGTCAGTGCCTGGCCTATCATCCAGTGCTCGCTCTGTAGCGACAAACTGATCCAAAATTGCAACGTGACATTCACTAGTGATCGTTTCTCGCATGCCAAAGGGCCAGTAATACCTCTTTTGCATACCGCAGCCCAAACAGTAATTTAGGGAGAGCACAGTGAGTGCGCTTCACACAAACGGGGATTTTCGGAACACCAGAATCGCCAGTTTTGTTTACTCACGACTCCATTCAGATGGAAGTGTGCTTCATCCGTGAACCAAACGCAGCCAACATCAAATTCTTCACGGTGAGAATCTAGTCCCCAAAGTCTGCCCACACCTGCAAAGCTCTGCATTTTGAATGGAAAAGTGTAGGCTCTTTCTCAGTGTATTCTGCGTGCTGAAACGCTTCAAATCAGTCTCTGTTGTAATTCTTCGGACCGATTACCTTCGATTTCGATTCAAAATTCCTATAAAACGTGGCGACATTTTCACGATTAATTGTAGTTTCCCTGGAGCTAACATTCACCGCTAGATCCTCGGCCACGCTGCCTGTCCGTTGGAATTTGGCGTAGAGCTCGTGAATGATTTTCGCACCCGTCCTTTTGGAACATTAAATTGTGTTTTACAGCCGCGCCTTGTTGCCGTAGGACTGTAATCTAACCTGTAGAGTTCCAGTACCATAAAAACATGTTGTTCAGTCGAATACATGATTTCAACCTCTTCCTTCGATACGGTGACCTCTTACGTTTCAACGATGGAGCTGATCGCTCTTAACTGTGGCGCACTGTTTATAGGCACTACGTATTGCGATTACAGCGCCATCTGTTAGCAGCTTTTCGAATTATTTCGAAACTTCTGTATAAAATTCTTACAACTTTCACGACAAACATACCGTTCGTTGTACTCTTCTATCCATCTTAGTTTTCGACATATTTCATCTTGAAATCAAGGACTCCTTCGCTGGACACCCTCTACATCCACTGCCGCCACGAGAATAAGGAATACGTAAATGTCGCCATCATCCTCATTTTTCTCTTACATTACAGTTGAAAGTAATGTAACCAAAGGAAATTTATATTATGGTAAAATATAGTTGCCATTACTTTCCCGTACAGAGAGCTTCGGGTTAGATGTGGAATGTTACAGATTAAAAACAGTATATCTGAAATTGCTCTACTTGTAATTGCGTAAAAACTAAGCGTAAATGGCACATATGTTATCAGACGGAGAGAACGAAGAATATACACACATGTTAGCTGGGCTATTTTTATAGTTGTACACACTCCAGGCGGTGTCACAAGTAAATTATAAGTCCCACTAATAATCAAGGGTACTATAATTTACGAAAAGAACTGCGTCATGCGCAACATGTTGGATAGCTAGCAAAAAACAGACATGAATAAAATTTTCTAGGTTTTCAAGTCGCACCAATTCGAATAAAATTCGAGCTTTCGACGGCTATCTCCGTCTTCGTTGTCAGGAGTAAATGTTGAAGTACAGCGTCACCGGTGGATGTCTGTAGATTCGTTCTATCCTACAATGATGTCATTCCAATGACATCACTGGAGTGCACGTTGAAGGTGTGGCTGTGGGGCTTGAAGTCCCATACCACCCTCCGATGGTGTAAGTTCAAGGTAGCAGGCTACAGGTACCACAACTACATAGGTACTGACATTGGTGGTCGTATGCAGGGGATGACACGATTTTCCGGCTCATATAGCCACGATTAAGGCCGCTTTTATCAGAGAGGTCGAAACGACGCGTGCGCAAAAGGTGAGCTGGGCAGCTCCGCTCCACCGCAGGACCGAGTGACGTCAGGTGACGCGAGTTGCCGGCGCCACGTATGAAACTGCCGCTCCCGTCTAACTAAGAGGCTTAAGCATCTGTCGTTGCTTCCTTTCGACATCAAAAGGTCGCCCCCACGACCTACTCAGTATGTACCCCTGGTCTCTGTTAAAATTGCTGTTGCTCATTCTAACCTCAGCCGTCTCCTTTATAAAGGAATCCCAATCTATTAATGCATGAGCGAAGACTCTCGTGTTTTCAAACTGTACTTTGTGTCCTTTTTCCAGGCAATGCTCAACCATGGCCGTCTTGTCATCCTTCCTTTGTTTAATGTGTCTCTTGTGTACGGCACAACGTTCTGCAATTGTGCGAATTGTCTGACCTATAGAGAAGCTGCCGCACTCGCAAGGGACATCATACACACGGGGCACACGAAGAGTTACGTCGTCTTTAACAGGACGCAGCATATCTCGTATCTTGAGGGCGGGCCGAAACACTGATTTTACTCTATGTCTCTGCAGTACAAGTCCTAACTTGCTATAACCATTCTCTCTGAGCACCTGTCTCGACTGCGGCAATTCAGACTGTAGGTTGTAGTCGTCAGAAATAACTTCTGCTCTGTGTATTAACGTGTTCAGGACCGCTGTCTTGTGGACAGGTGGTGAAACCCAGCGGCGTTCAAGTATCGGTCAATATGCGTGCTCAACTAAGACATCCAAGAACGGTAGCTTGCCATTCTTCTCCATCTCGATGATAAATTTAATGTTGGGATGGGCACCGCTCAAATGATCGACGAAGTGTTGCGGTCTATTTACGAATTGACGCGACTTGAAAACCAAGAAGATTTTATTCAGACATGCCGCCGCGAAAGACTCCGAGGAAATACACAGATCTCTGCTCGGTTGTGAAGTTTCTCTCGTGTTACACGTTTCCCTGCTGTTCACGCAGAACCGTCACATCTGTGTTTACACACACGTCTTACACTTGACAAACAATTCATTCACCCTAAACGCCATTCTTTCATAGGACCTAAGCAAAACTGATGTTGAAGATACGATTATTTAAAGGATGAGTACAGTATGCTTCATAGGATAATGGTACATGACTGAAATATGCTGTGCGTGAATAATAACTGAGGTGAGTGAAGACGCCTGATTCCACTGAACCGCTGCAGCATTAGTAACACATTTTTTGTCATTCTGTAAATAACTAAACTATCGTTCTGTCAATTAACGACACTCGCCCAGATACACCGAACCTAAGTCCTCAGAGTTTTCCAGAAATAGTTCTCAGCTGACTCTCTTGTCACTTCATATATCCGTCTGAGCTAACTGCCTTCTCAGATCGTACCATTGTCCACGTTATTCGATACCCGCCGAGTTCTCGATAAACGAAGAAGACACGACAATTATTCTTCTAAATACGAGGATAGTAAATAAACAAGTAAGTACCACTTACTTCTGAACCACGTGTTGCCTCTCACCTTGCATTCCACAATAGCCCTTAATTAACCTTTTTCCTTTAAGATGCATGTACCTGACGGTCGCCGTTCAACGTCTGAAGTCCAGTACTGACACATTACCTCTTTCATCCAAATTCAAGCACGTACAGCTCCATCTTGAAGGACTGTCCAACGAATTCCTGACAACGCTGCTCACAAAGGAAACTCCCCATCACATACCCCTCAGATTTAATGGTAGGATGGCCCAGTGGAAACTCCATCAAAAACAGAATACATATCAAGCATGAAAACAGGAAGATGTTGTACTGGACTGTTAAAAAAAAAGCAAAATAGAAAATAGAAGATCAACAAATGTAAGATTGAGTGAAGCGGCAGAGCCACAGCGTGGAGGTTAAGTAGTCACGGTGTTGGACGGGAAAGCGGACGAGCCGTGTTCAAAACTCCTTCGTGGCATTTATTTTATTTTATTTTTCACAAAATTATAAACTGTCCATCCGGTCATTGAAATGCTTGTTGTCTTCCGGTCACTTGTTGGCATACTATCACTGATTACAGAACATGAGTCATGTGGTAAGAATACATTACCATCGCAAGGAAATGTCATGAACAGCGAGAACAGGCGAGATACCACATAGTCGTCTCACAGAAATGAAAAAAGCAAATAAGCGGGTGTGAACTATGTTACAAGAAAGGAATTCAAGAGTAAAAACTTCCAAAACGGAACGCAACGTCAAAAACGTTAAAACATATATTTTGATAGAGCACAGGGAAAACTGTGAGATTGTGAAAGTGTTGCATTCATTTTCTGTAGCTTATGTGACAAACTATTACGTTTTCATTATTGCTTCGGGAGTGATCACATTCATACAAACATCTAAATTGGGCAAGGAGGCATATCCCATTCACTTACCAGGCGAACAAGTTAAGTGCTTCGACAAGAGATTCGTATCATATGACACACGTATTGTCTGTCACTAATGCCTGCCTGACACAACTGACGTGTTTTCCGGTGGAGGACTCGGTTGAATTGTCGCCAAATCATCAAATGTTTGCGGTTCCCATTCGAAAGCCACTTACTTTCGGCTGCTAATAGAGTAGTTGTACGGAATCAAGTTTCATTATAGGTCCATTCCTTACACCTCGCTGTTGCAAACGAAAGTTATACCACGACACTGACACAAAACTGAATACAGCGTGGAAAAAAGAAAAAAAAAAGAATACAGCGTGGAAAAAAAAAACATTGGTACAAGGGAGCTTTGAACGCAGCTCGCCTGCTGTGCAGTCCAACACCGGAACCACTTTTTTTTCTCTCTCTCTCTCTTTATTATGTTCCGTGTTGTTCGTTGCGTTTGGTCTGTGCGGACATCACGTGACATCCGTTCAAGTTGATCGTTGATTCCTTTACTCAGTTTTTTTAATTAAAGATGGCCACCGCCTCTCTGACCGAACACGCTGAGCTACCGTGCCGGCGAAATCACTGAACCACGTCGATGTGTCTCTTGTGCATGCCCTATGTTGCACTTCTTGTGATTGGACCGTTCACTGTTTTATTTCGCTTTCCTTTCACAGTCCAGTAATTTTCATCCTGTTTTCACGCTTCATCTGTGTTCAATTTTTGACGGGCTGTCCACTGGGCCCTCTTACCACTACATCTGAGGGGGAGGGGGTGTGATGGGGAGTTCACCTGGTCAGCATGCGAATGCCTGAATGACCTCTTGCTTCGTATTACGCTTCCAGCAGAAACATTATACTCTGCGCATCAAATACGCATGTAAGACCTAAATTACAAGAAATTAATTTGAGACACTCAAGGAATTGTTAACAACTGTAATGCACAAGCTATTGCATGAATGCATGACTAACAAAACATTTATTAAACTGCATGTTGTTGAAAACCTTTATTACTTTGCACATGTTTTACCATTGTGGATAAAAAACGCATCTGACTGGTGCGAAAGACTATAAATCTGTTCAAATGAATAATGTAGCAACAATTATTGCAAATTAAAATGATGTACTTTTTTTGTCTATCAATGTTGGCGGTCACGACACGGCAAAGAGCATGCACACAAATTCAGCTATAGAATGTTGTGGACTCTCCAGTATTTAAATACAGCAAATACAGCAACCAAAACTTTGTTAACTTCCTTGCAGAAGCAGCTGATAATTCTCCAATGAACGTCACGGCGACTTCCTGAACTGTCCAGGTAATGTTTGCAAACGATAGTGGATGCCACGTACACTGCTGCAAACAGGTTCCGCATTGTAGAAGTTTATTCGGGTCCAAATTAGGTAGCACAAATGACGATGTTGACGGAATTCTAAGCCACGCTCTTAACACGCTGGTACGTCGTAAGCAGAAGTGTAACTTTTGTAAACACTCGTCGCCAGTTTTGTAATGGTCTCTTCGCTACTGCTGTGGAGGCCGAGTGTCAGGTAACAGGATAGGGGAACGAAGGTACTACAACATTCCAACAAAATAGTATCAAAGTCACAAAAATGAGTTAAAATTGTTTACTTACCTCTGTGACTTGTTGAATAATGAAGTCTGCAACATTGCTTGTAATATAACACAAAAAGGCCCTCAACGGCTAAGTGCAAATAATCGTACGTAAACTTCACAGTAGATAGCAAATACATTTTACAGTAGCTGTCTGTTCACTTCTAAGAGTTCACTAAACGACGTTCCCTGTCTAAGTCAGCCCTGGACGACGATCTATAACCATGTGGGCGAGAGCTTCTCTTCTGAGTAGGCTTCTGTCCGTTGTCGTCTGGTCATTGGCGGATTCTACACGGGCGACAATCGGCCGAGGCAAAGTCAATATCTTCATCCTCAACGCCGCCCGTGGGCGAGCAGCTCGCATCTTTGCAGCTGTGGCGCTTTTGCTCTGGTTGTGTCTTGTTCGGACGACACAGCAGTAACAGAGACGTTCAAGCAACTCGAACTGGGATCCTTCAAAAAAAAAAAAAAAAAAAAAAAAAAAAAAAGGCGACGTTGGACTCGTGAAACGCTATTGGGTAAATTTATAGAATCCATATCCGAGAGAAAATAGGAGAGGTGTTCAAAAGAAAAGGCACGAAACTGTAGGTATTTATTCAAAAAGTCTTCATTCAAACGTAATCACCAGAGGCCTGAGCACAACTGTCCAACTGCTCCACGAGCCGAAGGATGCCCTGTTCCCACAATTGCTGAAGCTGTGACAGGAGCCAGTCCTCCACTACGTCCTTCAGTTCGTCATCTGAGTGGAAGCGCTTCCCTTTGAGACTTTTTTTTTTTTTTTTTTTTTTTTTTTTTTTTGCGACCCAAACACATGGAAGTTGCAGAGCGACGAGTCCGCGCTGCAGGGCGGAAGCTCAAGCTGGCCCCTGCTGCACGTGGCCATTACACTTGGTGTGCCTACAGCCAAGTGCGCACGCACGTTACCGTGGAGCAGAATCAGTCCCACCGCGAGCAGCCCACACTCTCTGGTCTTGACGGACTACCTCGGGCTTCGGAGTGTCTCACACCACACGTCAATGTTATTGGTTTTCACGCGCGAAGAATTCGATGAGTGTCGGACATCGGACGCCGAAAAATAAGATGATCACCAACTTGCCTGCTGAGGGCACAGCTTCGAATTTTTTTGGGGAAGGTAACGACACTACATTCGCGTCCCTAGCAGCAACAATTCGTTATCCCAAAGCGGCAAATACAATTTTCAACCGGTCTGGTTGTTACGACAGTTCGTACCTTATCATCTGAACACTCCTTACAGAACAGTTCTACAGCCTCCATCATACATGTCGAGAACGGGATTATGAAGATAACGTGAGAGAGATTAGAACTCGTACTGAGACATACATACAACCATTTTTTTCTGGCTTGTTACGATAATGGAATAAGACAAGCTTCAGCTAACATTCGCACCAATGTACCCCTCCGCCAAGCACTTTTCAGTGGTTTGAAGAACATGTCTGCAGATAAACATCGAACAGGCGAGTAATGAACTGCAACATTTCATTGCAGGTTTATCTGATTCTGCTACTTAAGAATATTACGTTACGAACAGTGCTGCCACGCTGTCATGAGTACTACACTGCTCATTAGTAATGATAATAATAATAAAATAATATAGTATCAGAAGAGCGCGGAAAATTATTTACGGAAATTATTTATCTAAATAAGATAAAATAATGAAGTTCTATGCTGGTAAACTCAAATTACTAGCGTAAAATTATCACCAACTTTCCGAGCATCATCACGACCTATAGAAAATTCTGAACGTCATGATATTGAAGCATGTGAGGTGCTGAATATGATCCGGGATTTCGTTCAGCACACAGATTCCATGGAAGTCTACACATCGTTGAGGTTCGCTGCTATAGGACACTATGGGTTTATTTTCCGAACAAACACATACCTTGCGAATGGTCATGGCAGGGAGGGCGTGATATCTAATAGTACCATGTGGCATCTGCCTCAATAATCCGCACACCGAGTGGCATACGGCTGTTGTGTAGCAATGAAGCACCTACTTTTTTTTAACAATGTGTGCACCGAAGAAAGACCGCTATATGCGCGTCTACCGCTATAGTGAGGAGAAGGGGTTGGCGTCAGCTGTGACCGCAATTCTTCACAGCATAAATCTTCCGTGATACAATTATTTCGCTCTTTACTAGCATACTTATTTCGCTCTTTACTAGCATACCCTGGATCAGCCCAGTAAAATCCTGTAAATCCTATGTTGGAAAATAACGACGGACCGTCCAGTCTAACTAGCATATGAATGCATATGGTCTGCAGAAACTCCTTTTAAGAACATTGTGCAACACATGAAAACAAACCACTTTCACAAAAATGGTAAGAGTTGTATACTACAACTTCTTTTATGTAGTGACCTAAATGTGAAAGTCGTAGCAAATGTTAACAGTAACAATATCTGTTAAATTTTTAACACTTTTCAAATCTGACACGCTGTTACAACAGTAATGACACTATTTACTAAACAGAAAGGGTACCTGTTGAGAAGGGAGTTTCAGATTGACTACTCCTGCCATTTAGCTGATGATACTGAAAACAGATGACGTGCTATATACGACATCTTTAGCTATCTCCACATGTTTGGAATACTCCTAGTTCTACACCTGGACCCACAACCTTTGTTGAGGAATCAGGTGCTTTCGATAGCATAATTTCCAACATCTATGACGCCCACAGAAATAACTAAGCGTTCCCGATCCACGCATTTTATATAAGTAGTTTGTTTTCGTCTATTGTATCATGTTTTTCGGCATCCTGTAGACAGTGGCACGTGGTTAGCGCCATGTTGTATACAGACAGTATCACGTTCCAGAACGTGTTTTGGACACAAAGATTAACACGGCAGGGACGATGATACGAGTTGTCATTGGTTACCGTTGGCGACCACAGCTGTTAAGAACTGGGGATGTTGCCAACACTAGTCGCTATCTGGGGATAGGTTTACAAGCTTAAATTGCACACCTCCTGCGGTATATTCTGGTTGCGTGATCCACAACGAGGCAGTGCCCTCACATTTTGCTACAAATATTGTAAGTAATGTCAGTAGGACTGGTAGATAAAGCCCTATCCTTGACTTTTTCTTAAGCCAAAGACGTCCTCAAATGAAAACATCTCACATAAGGGGCAGCCGGTAACCTTTACGTGAACGCCAGAATAGACTACAAAATAAATGGGACATTTATTGCAGTGTGTATATCGGGAACAGGCGCAGTGTTTATGTAATTCTGTGCCGCAGTTCGAAAGTTTTCAGTGCAGGTTGTAGTGCTTACGCAAAATGCTCATTTATGCCAATGTACTGTTCTGCAGTGAATCCATTACTTGATTAACCAGACTTCATCTTGGTCAATAGTACAATTTGTTGGAATATTTCTACCAAAACTGTACCATCAAAGGTAAAGAATAACATTAATGAATAAAGGCGAGATTCGTTTGACTGCTGACTGTATTCCAGCAGGCACAGCAGCACGTCTGTCGTAGGTGGCTTTTCCTTTGTAGCTTTTCTTCTTGACAACACTGGCTCAGTTTTGACGAAGGTGGAAAAAAGATAGCTTCTTACAGCGCTAACGAAACTGCCACCTATGATCTCAGTAAATTACCAAAGAACTGAAAACGGAACAGCTGGATCGGGGCATGAATCTGGCATCTCTGGATTACGATTCCAGCATTTACGACCGTGCGGACTAGTACGGAGTTTGACGCGGATACGACAAACGAAAATAGAGTTCATAAAAAGCAATAACAATCTTTCAAGGCCTTTTGACATTCGATATTGAAATCGGCAGAGCTGTTTCCTATTGCATGGGGCGTGATACCGCGGAGAGCGACCTGTATTGCTTCATGTGTCACGTAGTAAAATATATTTTGTCCAGGTAGATCTAGACGACATGTTTCCTGACAGTTCACTTTTTCTATGCCCATTTGGCTCAAGCACATATTTACCAGCATGATTAAGTGGGTAAGTGGCGAACTACAGACTGAAATGTTTGGGGAACAATTTTCCCTTGTCCTACGATTTATATTGTCACTTAATGTGTGGTTAACCCCTAAGAATGATGTAAATACGTGAAAAATGCCAAATTGCAATCCAGAATACACATAAAACCGTAGGTCCCCCTAGAATTAGCCAGGTTAATCAGTTCAAATTTCAGAGGAAGAAGAGGGTATACGACCTACAATACGACCACTTTTCTCTTCCTCAACCTTGCTTTCCCTTGTCCTTCAACCTCCAGCTCCATTCCTTCCCCTTAAACCCCCACCCCACTCCACCTCAACCTCTTCATCACTTTCTCTTCTTCTCTGACAACCTCCCAGTCCTCCCCTCTTCCTCTCCCTTAACCTCTCCAGCTCCTTCCCTGTTCTCTCTCTCTCCTCAAACTTCCCTGTCCCTGTCCGTCTCTCCCTCTCCCACAACCTCCCTACCCATCTTTCTTCATCTTCCTCATTTTGCCTCTCTCTTTCTTGACTTCCCTTTGCCTCGAAACATTGTTCCCAATCTCTTTCTAAATCAACTTTTCTCTCTGGTCGCCTTTCTCTGTACTCAATGTAGCTCCTGCTGTTCATCACATTCCATTCTAATTCTTCACCCTTTACCCTCTCTCTTTTCTCACCCCACACACATTTCCTTCAAATAAAAACCCGACCCCCTTAACGCTGTGTCACATCGTGTTGTCGGATAGCCTCACCAGTACTTAGCTATAAGTAGGTACGAGACGTAAAGCCGTCACAAACATACACCCCTCGGGAAGATTATGCTGTACGGAGAGCAAGTGATGCCTTTGCCGTGTCGTGGCCGCCTTGTATTGTGGTGTGGTGTGGTGTGGTGTGCTATGGTGTGGCGGCCGCAGGAGCTGGTGTTCCTGCTGACGGCGGTGGTGCTGCAAGTGGCGGCGGGCAGCTGCTGCATCCACCACGCGCGCCGCCGCACCTCGTGGCCGGCGCACTACTCCAACGGGCGCGACGTCAGCTACGCGTGCGGCTCGCTCGCCATCATCAACGCCGGCTTCTTCCTGCTGGACGCTGTGCTCGCCGTCTTCGAGGACGAGGAGTACCGCGTCGCCTCGCAGCGCGGCTAGGCCGGCCCGCCGCACTCCGGAGCTTGCTTCACTACTCTATCTTACGAAGCCAGTCAGCTTCTTGTCTCTTTGTCTCTTCTTTCCCGTGACAATGACTGCATCAGACATTTGCATGTTCCTTGAAGACCAGGCGTACAAGTACTCTGTATCACAGTTGTGAACTGGACCGGAAATCGAATGCGAGGAAATTTATTGTTCGCGACAAATCCGAGTTCTCTTCGTGGCACTTTCGCGACGTCATATTTACTTCGACAGATCTTGCTTCGATTTCCGATCTGGTGTAGAATATATTGTGCCAGCAACAGAAGAAATTTCAAGGTGCTGAAGCTACCTCACTGAATACTGCTGAGTATTAATGTGAAAATAAAAATCGTTGTTATACGACGTTTTGATTCAGTAAAAGTTTCATGTTACTGGTCACTAAAATTATGTGTTCGCTTGTACACGTCATTTCCTACCAAATAATTACTAGTGTATTGTCATTCCTTATCACCTACTAACAACAGTATTATACTTCATTTTTAAAATAAATTAAATTTTGTTGTACTATAAAATAAACCTCGATGTGTAAGACTGTACAAGTAAATCCCTATTTTTTGCTGAAAATATTCCACAGAAGGGACATTCCTAAGGTAAGCTCTCGTGAAACTCACGATCCAGTCACGATTGTCAAATACACTGAGGTGAAAAAGACATGGGATAGTCATATGCATAAATACAGATGGCGGTAGTATCGCGTACACAAGGCATAAAAGGGCAGTGCACTGGCGGAGCTGTCATTTCCACTCAAGTGATTCGTGTGAAAAAGTTTTCGATGGTGTTGGCGCCGCACGATGGGAATTAACATACTCTGAACGCGGAATGGTCGTTGAGCTATACGCATGGGAAATTCCATTCCGGAAATCGTTAGGGAATTCAGTATTAAAATCGTTAGGGAATTCAGTATTCCGAAATACACAGTGTCAAGAGTGTACCGAGAATACCAAATTTCAGGCATTACCTCTACACACGGACAGGGCAGTGGCCGATGGCCTTCATTCAACGACCAACGACCGAGAACAGCAACGTTTGCGTAGAGCTGCCAGTGCTAACAGACAAACAACACTGCGTGAATTAACCGCAGGAATCAATGTGGGACGTACGACGAACCTACCTCTGGGCCAGAGCAGCGAAATTTACAGTTAATGCGCTATGGCAGCAGACGACCGACGCGAATGCCTTTGCTAACTGCACGACATCGTCCGTAGCGCCTCTTCTGCACCATATCGATGGACCCTAGACGTGGCTTCGTCAGATTGGTCCCGATTTCAGTTGGTAACAGCTGATGGCAAGGTTCAAGTGTGGCGCTCACCCAACGATGTCGTGAACCCAAGTTGTCAACAAGGCACTGTGAAAGCTGGTGGTTGCTCCATAATGGCGTGGGCTATGTTTACGTGAAATGAACTGAGTCCTCCCGTTATGTTCGACTACTTTGAGACAATTTGTAGCCTTTCATGGACTTTATGTTCCAGAAACGACGGAATTTTTATGGATGACAATGCACCATGTCAACAGGCTACAATTGTTCGCAACAGGTTTCAAAAACGTCCTGGACAATTCGAGAGAATGATTTGGCCACCTTGATCACCAGACATGAATCCCATCGAACATTTAAGGGACATAATAGAGAGATCAGTTCGTGCTCAAAACCTGCACCGGCAACATTTTCACAATTACTGACGCTTATAGAGGCAGCGTGGCTCAATATGTCTGCACTTGTTCGGTCCATGCCACGTCGATTTGCTGCACTAAGCCGGGCAAAAGCAGGTCCGACACGATATTACGAGGTATCCCGTGACTTTTGTCACTTACGTGTAGTTTATACGCCGTTCAAACCATCTCTATAGAAAGCACGTCATTTGATTAAATCCAAGTAAGTTATCGTCCATCAATTCCCTACCATCCCCTCCTTGCTCCTCATTCGGACGTAAACTTGCTGGCACCTAAGGAGTAATATTTTTAGTTTATCAGGTCGCAGATCTCCATCACCTCCCCATTAAGGGTATTCCTACTCCAGAAATGAGGCAACACGTCGGTGGTTTATTTACATACATTCCTAAATTTTTTAATCCCACATCAAAATGTGCAGTGTAAACTTGAAAGGTGAACATTAATTTCTGTAACCAAATTAAATTTTATGTTCGAAAAATGATTGGATTACAGTAAAATAACAAAATCACGGAGTAAAATACTGCACAAGTAGTCCACACACCTGTTTAGGATATTTTAATGACATGGGACATGACAGTGGTCGCAGTTCACCTTGCCACGTCCCCTCCGGTAACTGATGCAGACGAATGCGAATGTCTTCCTCTGTAACCGGAGGTGTAGCGGTGTCTGCTGCGGCTGTTCCCCTCAGACATATTATCATTTTAAATACCAGCGGCTCCAATATCTTCCGCGGCAACATGTGCTGTGGTAGACATGTTTTAGCCAAAGAATTACAATATCAACACTGTTAACTTTCCCAGTTGAGAAAACCATTACTCATGCAAACTTGATAAGAATGTAAAGCTAATTTTTCTCCGTATTATAAGGGGCAGCACCCGGACAACTAAGGCACCATTTGTCTCTCATGATGTAAATGTAGTGAAGATGGGTATAACTCATCTGACTGTGCACGCTAGGGGTCTGAAGTACACTTACTTTCAGAATGCTGTCCACTCTCGTTAAAACACCAGCGTAAATGTAGTTTTGATGTAAATCACTTGCAGGAACGCTTGACTTACAAGTAATGATGGGGATGCACAGTCAAAGTCTGCGGTAACTGGAAATATTGTAGTAAGTACTGATTCTGATAGGCCAAGTCGACTCCTGGCTGTACCTACCACACTGTTTGTTACTTCTACTTTGTCTTACATTTTATCACTCATGCTGTTAGTAACACTTGTGACCATCGGTAAGGTTTCGTTAAACATCGATAAATATGTAACCACTATCGCATTATCATTGTCCTATTTGTTATTAGTTAAGTTAGCAACAGTTGTACTTATGTGGCCAAAGCCATGGCTAAAGAGCTCACCAAAACCCCTGGAACTATTTCAGTCAAATTTGGTACACATATTAATTACATTCTGGAAAGAAACACTGTCGGGGTAAGAGCCACCAGCCTCCTGTTGATTGGAACGTGTTACACTGGAGCGACAAGGGGAAGAGGAGATGGACGGACAGTGTGGGGGAAGGAGGCAATAGGCACAGATAGGAGGAGAAGGAGATGGACAGAAATAGGGGAAGGGGAAATGGGCAGAATAAGGAAAGCGAGAAATGGACGGGGAGAGAGAAAGAGAAAGAGAGAGAGAGAGAGAGAGAGAGAGAGAGAGAGAGAGAGAGAGGAGTTGCCCAAAGAAAGGAAAGAAGAGGAGATGAACAGGGACAAGGAGACAAGGTGATCAACAGACAGAGGCGGAGGAGGAAATGAACAGAGAAAGGAAAGAGGAGGACATGGACAGAGAGACGGTAGAAGAGGAGATAGGAACAGAGAGGAAAGGAGTGAAGATGAACAGGCAGAGGAGGAGAACAAGATGGACAGAGAGAGAGGGAGGAGGAGATGGACAGAGGGAGAGAAGGAGTGGGAGACTGACAAAGAGAGGAGATACGGAAGTGGAATTAGAGGGGTAGGAGCAGATTGACAGAGATAGCGGGAGAGGAGGAGATGGGCAGAGAGAAGGGGATGGAGGAGGTGGACAAAGAGAGGATGACGGACAAGATGAACAGAGAGAAGGTGAAGGAGGTGATGGAGAGTGAGAGTGAGAGAGAAGAACAGAGAAGATGGTCTAATAGATGAATGGAAGAATGTGATAAATACATACGTAGGCAATGCCAGGTACTCAAGCAAGTAAAGTATAAAATTAAGCCATACTGCTGTCATATATCGTTAATATAAACTTAAGTTACGATTTTCTAATAATGATTTCAATTTATTTAAAACTATAAAAATCTCACAGCATGCTAGATCTTCCACACAAGCTAGTAAATTATAAAATTACACTATGTCGCCGTTATATATCGTTAATACAAATATAAGTTACGATTTTCGAATAATTATCTTAATTAATTTAAAACTGTAGAAGTCTCACAGCAAGGTAGATCTTCCACACCAGAAAAACGTAACGGAGTTATATAAGATGGGACGATGCCGAATCAGGGAAGCCGCTAACGCTGCAACTTGCACAACACGTTGCAGACGACACATGGGAAAGAAAATATCTTATAGTTACAAGGAAGTTTTTATGAATGTACAGAAAGTGTAGTAAGATAACCGGTGTTCCACAATGATACTATGCGCTGGAAATTGCTGGTTTTTTCCTACATTAAATAACTGAAATTAGGCCCGATGTAACTGGAGGAACGCAGTTTTGTGCGGATGAGGTAAAACATGAATACGTCAATCGGTGAACACGTGGCTACCCTTACTTTAATCGAAGTACAAGCAAATGTACAACTGATAAAAGTTCATACGATTCCACAGCCAGTATCATTTTGGATAAAATAATTTCCGCTTTAGGGCCACGGCATCGTAACTACTAAAACAGCTAAACTGTCGTCGTTTCAATCGACTTCCTGCGGTCCTCTTCAGGGCGGTGCACTCAAAAATCTACAAGTGGCTGACGTGGGATCCTTCGTGATCTCGCCACTTTTATTCGCTACAAAGCACAGTAAATTACCATTTCACTGCCACACGATTATTCACTTTGTTTCCTTAAGTGACAAACATGTCGTTTAACAGTTGCGCACTCTTTCAGGGATTCTGCTAACCACAATGTTCCTAAGCTGGCCACTCACAAGCCATAAAATGAAAGGTTTTAGAGCCCTTCCTTCCATGGTAAAGAAATTCCACTATTCTTCATTAAAGCACGTCTGTTACAGAAAGCCAGTAGTTTGACCCTCAACTTCAGACTGTATTCTTTACTTTTACATTGTGTACTTCCGATATGCTACACACTTCTACTAAATTGATAGCTCTTCTTTTAGTCTATTCACTTTTAAATTAAGATTTTTTTTTCATAATACTGCCGTAACAAAGACATTTCCAAACCACCCCGCTGCCTACGTTTTTCTTCCAGCTCGAAGCCATTGTAAGAGAACTCGTTTTCCATCGTTTTCACTATAACACAACTGATTTGGCCCCACGGCTTCGAGAAGTCAGTTCTTTTGCATTCAAATTCTCATGATATAGGATTTGAAAGTCGTTTTCCTGATAACGGTAAGTAAGCAGTAGTAATCTTTTGTTACACTATACGCGCCGTATTTGACGCCTGAGGCTTATACAGTTTCTACATCTTTACGGAATGAAGAAGCTACTCATACGTACTCTTGATAGGCATCAATTGTCATCCATTTTCTGATTAAAAATTTTAGCTAAATGCTTCAAAAGCATGATTGGTTGACGAGATATATGCAGCTTGTAAACGAGTCTCACAGCACAACCCACGCCATTCTGCTTCAGTGATAACGCACCCGTGTATGTTTTTGTTTTTCCCGACTTCATCCAGATCATTCAAGAATAACCGTTGAGGCGATATGAAACAATCTGGAATTTTATGTGCAGCTACTTGATATCTTTAACACCAAGGCACAAACACTTCCCTTATTATTACGAGGCTGATGTAGAAAGTAACAAAACACGACGTCCTAGGCAAATGTACACCGTAGTATCGTATTGGCACTAATTAATAATCGATATATAAGCATGTTTGTCTAAACGTGGGATTAGGAATTGTTGTTAAGTGTCGAACATCTAGAGATTATAAGAAAATACTGTAGAATACAGAAACCAAGTACATAGGGCATCAAAATAAAGACTATAACAAGGAATACTCAGTTACCAACTAGGAGAAATCAGAAATTATGTCAGACTAAACTGGTGGTGGGTCAGACTGAAGCAGAACTGAAACTGCATAAGTTTAATTACTGATAAACGTAAGGATGAGGAGGAAGAGCAGAAGTCTTTGGAGCCACGTTATACCTCCCTGCGGAAAGTTTTCAGGCGTTAAGTGCCGTTTGGTAATTATGTTGAACGTAAACATAATACTGTCATAGAATAAAAAGCCACTATAATTACAGAAGCCTAGCTATTAATTTGAAAGAGAATGATGTGATCCATTTTCTTAGCTGTTTTTGGAATAAAATTGACTAACGAAGGAACTTCCTCTCATTTCCTAAACAACGTACGTCATATGTGTATACCTGTTGTGTGATAAGTTCTTGTGCAGTAAATTATTATTTAAGAAGCGATCAAAAAGTTTCCGTCTGATGATGTTGAGGCAACTTACATGCAACCAAGCGCGACTCCGATGCGGTATGTACAAACCAGTATTTAGGAAAGGAGTTCGTGTGGCCTCCGAATGCAAACTTTTTGATCGTCTCTTGTATTTGTGTTATTGTACCGTAGTGTCTTCGATAATCTGAGTACAATTCAATCCATCCGCAGCAAGTGCCGAGGGGTTAAACACGTCAAGACCATCGAGGATTCCCTCCTCCGCTACAAAAACTAGGGAAAGAGGTGTTTTGTTGAGTAGCGGCGAACGCTGTAATTGTGGGGCAACATACTGGCAGAGGGCAAAGAGTTTAATGATGTAGCTGTAGACGTTCTCTCCCAGTTGTGGCACATGGTCATGTGTCGGCGGGGGAACGAGGGGCTGGGAGTGATGGACAACTGCTGTCGATGAAATCTACTACTCAGACATGACGACAATTATTGCAACCTATGAGCCGAGCGAGATATTGTTATGAGACTTATGACTGGGGAGCTGTCCGTTGACACAGTGCTTTCCTTCTCTGGAAATAGGAATCTGTTCGCGTAGCTCATAGTGAAGAGGTATTTTCTGTGGCGGAGCAGCACATGGTTTGGCTTCAGCCATGTATGTTACTGTTCGTGTTTACATGGAACGAATGACATAAATCATAAATTTTTCCGAGACTTCTCCAAGACAACATTACCTAAGCGGGTGGAATGGGTACTTGTTTTGAAAGGCTAGTCGGAACTCCCAAAAATATTTTTAAAAATTCATTTTGGAGGTCTCTTCAAATTTCTGTACTAGTTTTTAATGTAATTTCTATTCTGAATTTACTCTCTGACTCGTTATTTCTTCCAGATTCTTTATTTGCTTATACACAGCTGTTAATGACAACGCTCATGTATGCTCTTGACCAAAACAATGGAGTATCCAAATTAAAACGGTGCCAGTTGCGAGCACAAGACTTGCTCCT
Source organism: Schistocerca cancellata (assembly GCF_023864275.1). Classification (NCBI taxonomy): domain Eukaryota; kingdom Metazoa; phylum Arthropoda; class Insecta; order Orthoptera; family Acrididae; genus Schistocerca; species Schistocerca cancellata. Next base: position 542,182,267 of record NC_064627.1, read on the forward strand.
CTCGAACAGCCCCACCGGGGCCAAGCTTAGTCATCTGACTGACGGGCAGGTCACATGCCCTCACTCCATGAGACGCTACATATTATGTCTGGGATTTAAATCAGGAGGCTTGCGCACAGTCTGATGAAGAAATGTAAGTCAGCACTTTCCCAACATTCCTGGCCATGTACTGAACATGCTTTTACTCCATAAGAGACTGCAGATGTATGCAATGTAATCAAAGGCAGTGGGAGTTAGTCTGCTAGGGACTTGACATTAACACTTCTCCATACTTTGCTGGCCAAACAGTGGTATTTAAAATGTATTCGGTAATCAGGATGCGAACTGGCAACATTCGTGTCGAGAACCCGGCAAGAGCATTCGTTAGTATCATCAACAATAAAAGCCAGCGGTCAGTGCATCAACCACTGAAACCCTGTCTCCATTGTTGAAGTCGCTAATGTAAACTGGTGCAATGGCACTCGAGCCTGAGTAAGCCAATTCGAATACCGAAGACGGGGCAAACGTTCTTCATCAACACGACCTATTTGGCTTTCATGGGGAAGGAAAGAGGTAGCTTAAAGTTCTTAATTGGTAGACCTTGCTGGTCCAGTGCTGGTCTAAATTGCAAATAGCTCTGTAATTTCTTATGAAGATCTGTGCATCACATTGGGGCGGTAAGGCCAGCGTTGTCTATCGTGCTACGCCACAGAATCACGCTGTGTGACGCCGTTACATTTTAATCTCTTCTGTCCTTTCATGTTATGTTCATTAGGGTGGTCCGTATGTTTTCAGATGTCGCGTTCCTTCCGGATTACCCGCAATTTTTTTTTTCTTTTGTTTTAAGAAGAGTGTTAAGAACTATTTTGTTGAAAGTGAAGACGAGGAAGCCATGTCGCAGCAGGCGGAAAGTTGCGTCACATCACTACGCGTTGTTTTTTATTATCGCTTATAAGCGCGCTCAACTGCTTTCGGCTGTCAATACTATATTGAAATCCCTCAGTAACTCCACGTTCCGCCGAACAGTATGCCACCTTAAGATTTTTCGTAGCCTCTTTGGCACTAACGCAAAAAGTGTTTGAATCCAAAGAAAAAAGAATCTTGTTTAAGAAATCTAAATCTATGCTTAACTTCTTCAGCATGTCCAAACTCCTGACTGAAGTGAACTTATCAATCCACTGCAGAGTGAAAATTGTATCCCTCAGGTTATGTCCGAAAGAACAGATACAATCTTCATGTAGTTAAGGTTAACTGGCCATTGACCTCCTTCTTCTGTGCTGGATGTACACGCATTGCCCGAACTCTTACGGGACTCGGTAAGATTGTCTGCCGCGAGTAATGAGTGTAATGGGCAGGGGCACTATGAATGTAGTGTGTGGACATTAAGTCGGGAATGTGGGTCTTACGGGAAGCGTGCAAGGGATAAATCCCTGCAGTCGCACTATTGTCTGTGCCCTCGGTGGCTCAGATGGATAGAGCGTCTGCCATGTAAGCAGGAGATCCCGGGTTCGAGTCCCGGTCGGGGCACACATTTTCACCTGTACTCGTTGATACACATCAACGCCCGTCAGCTCCTGAAGGTATTAAATTCATTCTAATTTTGAATCCTTTCTGGTTATTCTGACAAAGTTTCATAAATTTATTTGTAAAAGTATGGACAGTGGAAATTAAAATGTCCTGTGGTGCCTCTCCTGCTCCAAGTCGGCCCGTTTGACGTCCTACCCCCTTAAGCGACTTAGGGAAATGACTATACGGGGATCTGAACCGTCGTCCTCCGCAGAAACAATGTCTAAATGTGGTGTTTACCCCAACATTTCCAATTATCACTGTAGTCAACGGATAGTGTACGGTGTGGGGACAAAGGAGAGAGCACGTTGTAGACGCCTGTACCTCTCGCGCACAGTGGATGACGCACCCGCCTTGTTGCTTGCACACCCCTGTAGTTGATACAACAGCTGTGTTGACTATCAGCCGAGACCGCAGCGCGGGCCCCTTACAGAGTGGGCGTGCCGTAGGACATGCTGTTCTGCGGGATGGGCGCCGTGCTGCAGCTGGCCGCGGGCAGCGCGCTCATCAACTCGACGCGGCTGCGAGGCGTGTGGCCCGCCGCCTTTTACAACGGCCGCCAGTGCGGACTCGCCTGCGGCTCCCTCGCCATCTTCAGCGCCTTCTTCTTCCTGCTCGACTTTGTCATCGGCTTCTGCAGCCTCAACGACTACGACGACGAGGACGAGTGAGCGGGTGCCGCTGTCTGCTGTGCACTTCCGGGCAGCCAGAAACTCCTCGCCGAGTCTCCGACATGGCGGCGTTACTCACTGTTCTTCAGTGCCTAGAAATATAACAGCTTGTTCTTTGTATGTCTCGCACCTGTCGGTCAGACACTATTTCATGTTCTAACGACAAATGACATCACTTGCCAAAGAGAATATGGAAATGAAATCTCTTAGTCACCACATTTTTTTTTTTTTAGATTTGTTTATTTATTCGCGTCCTAAATTGAGGATCTTTTTCACAAAAATCAACAACTACAAAATACCAAATTTTCAGGAATCATTTTCATTGAGTTACTTTAACAGTATGTAGCGTATTGCTGATGCCTTACAAAATTACATTTCGCAGATAAACTCTAGATACATAATACAGTATTACCTCAGCTTTCAGTTGCAAATATGCACTGACCGGCCAGAACATTATGATCACCTAGCTAATAGCCGGTTTGTCCACCTATGGCACGGATAACAACGGCAATGCGTCGTGACACCGAAGCAATGATGCCCTATTAGGTCGCTAGAGCTAGCTGGCACCTCATCTGCACACTCAAGTCACCGAATTCCCGTGAATTCCGGGAACGGGGCGATGAGATCTGACGCCACGTTCAATCCCATTCCAGATATGTTCGATCGGGTTCAGACCTAACGAGTTGGGGGAAGCACATCAATTGAAACTCGCCACTGTGTTCCTCGAACCACTCCATCACACTCTTGGCCCTGGAACATGGCGCACTATCTTATTGCAAAATGTCAAAGCCGTCGAGAAACATCTTCATCATGAAGGGGAGTGTGCGGTCTACAACCAGTGAACGATACTCCTTGGCCGTTATGGTGACGTGCACGAGCTTCACTGGGCCCACCAGCTTGTGTCCGTCCCGCAGTACATGTGTCAGTGAGCTGCTCGCCTCAATACGACCGATTCGCGCCCTCCCGTCGGCATGTTGAAGAAGGCATCTCGATTCATCACACCCATGCAACGCTCTGTCTCTGGGCCAACATGCAGTGCCGATAGTCACGTTCTCTCTTCAGTCGTAACTGCCGAAGTCGTAGTGTTAACATTGTGACATGCATGTGTCGTCGACAGAGAATCCCCATGGTTAGGAGTTTTCGGTGCACTGTGTCTTCAGGTACACTTGTACTCTGCCCAGCATTGAAGTCTGATGTTAGTTCCGCCACAGTTCCAATCCTGTCCTGTTTTGCCAGTCTCCCCAGCCTACGACGTACGTCGACTGTACTGAGGGGCTGCCACCCAACCCCACAACCTGGACGTGGTTTCTCCTTGGTTTCGCCAAGTGTCGAAGACGCCCACCACAGCACTCCTCGAACACCCGACACATCGTGTAGTTTCCGAAATGTTCGTGCCCTGCCTCCGGGCGATCACAATCTGCCATTGGTCAAACTACGATAAATTGCTTACCTTCCCAAGTCTACACACTGGCAGCACGCTCACTGATATTACATGCACCGTGCGTGTGTCTGACCAGCAGCCATTCCTTCTTATCTGGTGACGCTGCTGTCGGCTGGAGAGGTTTTATCGGCGGTATGTCGGGGGTCATAACGTTCTCGCTGATCAATGTGTATGTATCATTTGAAGAAGAAAAAAAAAAGAGAGAGAAGAAGAAGTGTTTCCGGTTCAGCGAACTTCCGGAGTTTTTTTTTTTAATTTAGACTAGTAAAACATTATTTTAGCCCTTTTTTCGTCAGAGGTACCGGTAAGGCGTACCGGCGAGTACCGTCACAAATCAAATTATATATAATGTTCTAGTTTATTTTGACCTTTTAGCTCCTTTAAATCGTCAGATTTTTTTGACACTCACATGGTTATAGATTTTACTACAGACGATTCATACCTGTCTTTGAAACTACGTTAATTTCACTTCAACCATGATCGGAGAAGATAAGTATGCTGTTTCGACTTTGCAGATGGGACTACATTTTTTTTAAGTAAGTAACAACTATGACTTGAGACATTTTGAATGGTAGCTTCTCTTTTATTGATCTTTGAGCAATAGTCTCATAATCGAACACGTTCCAGTCCATGCCAAGAACCGTATAGGTAACATGGTGACTGAGAACCTCATGATAGTATGATGGTAAGGTTATGGTTTCACGCTTTCATCAATTCCTTTTTAATGCTATCAAATACCCCATCAGAGGGGTAGGAACCGGTGGCCGCTTACTGGTAAGTAGGGAGCTACTTTGTCGAAAATTAATAACAAATGTCTATAACAAGCAGTAGATATTCACATCTTTTGTAGATGTCGAGTCTAGAAAAATTTCACAGTTTTGTGTGCAAGATTGAAGAGGCCAATAGTAAGTTTTCACAAAATCTGTGTACTGCGATGGAAGTGTTTCATTTACAAGTACATGAATACCAATGTAACTCTTTTTGCAAACTCTGTAGATGCTGAGTAGTGTGAAAACGGTGTTCAGTTGTTAAGCTCATAATCCTGTACCAACAATTTTAGATCACACGAATATTACAGAATTCCAACTCAGGCTGTAGTTATTTATGCAAAACAGAGGTGTGTCTATTCACTACTTGTCTGTGTCTGTTCACTACTTGTTTGCCATCCCGCCTAAAACTTCCAGAATTTTGTCGCATCTCTTAGGAACAAAACACAGAGCTCACTACAGTGATTCTTATTTCTGCCTCCTGTTCCTCATTGGTGTGGTGTTAAACACGTTAAATTAAGTAAATGTTACTCTATAATTCCATCAAAGTTACTTCAATCAAAATGAAAAAAGCGAAGAAAACTAAGTGCATCAAGCTTAGTGTTTCAACTGGATACATTTTTGTAACATCCAACCAGGAACAGTTGCTCTCTTCGCACTTAAAAACACTGTAAGTACGTGCCTATATACGCTGTCTCCCGTAAGAGTCGTCAGGTTCATTTGCTCTGGTGTTTCAGCAGATATTTGCAATTTCGTTTTTGCATCGTATAACTGGAGTCAGCCCACATAAATAGCGCTCGTCACGTGTTTCGCGAGACGCCTAGTGTCTGTCTCCCCTTACAAGCAAAATTATTTTCAAAGCGGAATATTACGTGCCGATTCGATACAGCGGTCCCAGTTTAGCCTAGTGCGATCCTCGTCGTATCGATATGTATCGACAGGGACAGTAAAACACGAAGAAAGACCAGTACTCCGGCAGAGACAGCACTGCCCTGGCCCATGCTGACAGCTACCGCCAAGCATGCAGCGCTACTGAGTCGCTACTGGATTTGTGCTTTTTCTTCGCGTTTCACTGTCCCTGTCAATACATATCGATTAGACGAGTATCGCACTAGACTAATATGTGATCGCTCTATCGAGTTGGCACGTAAGATTCACTTTAAAGATCATTTTGTCTGTAATGGGAAAGAAACTGCCGCTTTCCGTCAACACAGCGCCTCGCATGTAACACGTGGGCTGACTCCAGCTACACGATGCAAAACCGAAATTGTAAGTACCTGATGAAACACCAGAGAAAATGCGCCTCATGACTCTTCGTTAGGAGAGACACTCCGTATGGCGCAGTTAGTTACACCTTGTGGTTTTACTCAGGGACACACTACAGAACACACGTCGCGTATTTAGCACTATTGCAGACATCTGACTCTTTGTTTCTTGTATTCCACGCGCACGCGCCTACACTCGTTGAGAATACTGCTGCACCTTCCAGCCTTGGTACACGTAACTGTATACTATGGCTACGCAACAAGCAGCCGCAGTGGTATTTAAATGTGATGGCTCTTCTATTCTGTTAACGTTCCTATTCATCTCCCTAAAAATATTTAAGAATATACTAACTTACAAACACAGCTTCAGTATTTTGTACGACACAGACGGTAATTTTAGCATCATACAGTACAACAGTTGCACATTTATCATGGTACAATATTTATCAAGGTTGATTTTATCAATTTCGTAAGTATTTTTACACATTTCTTCTCACTTGTAAAGTTTCGTATTTCATTTTCTCGAGTTTCATGTGAATTCTTACGACCACAAAAATTTTGTAAAAAATGTCCATAACTTAAATTTACAATTTTTGCTTTCTGACCGGAATTACATAATGTTCGACACAATGAATTACTGTTTCGGTAAGGACGAAGAGACGAAGCTTTTTCGAAGAAGGTAAGTAGGAAAACAAATACGAGGGTTGGAACTTATAAATAGTGGCAACTATTTATTCACAACCGATACAAAAGAGTTACATATTTGCACCTGTTACTGTCCTTCAAAGTAGTCACCAGCGTTGTGTAGAACCCGTTGCCAACGATGTGGAAGGCGTATTATATCGTTAGCAGAGCTTGTTCTGTTGATGGTGCGAATGTAGCGGTGTACTGCCTGTCGAATCAATGGAACAGTTCTGAAGCGAATGCCACGAAGTGATTCCACCTTCGGAATCAAATCAAGGTCACAAGGACTTAAGTCCGGGGAGTATGGTGGATGGTACGATACTTCCCAATCCCATCGACCGAACAGAGCAGCCACAGCTTACACTGTAGGCACCCACGCATTGTCGTGCAAAATGATGGGTGGGTTGCGCAGAAAGTGTCGCCGCTTCTTTCGCAAAGCTGGTCGCAGGTGATGCTCCAAAAACGAACAGTAATACTGTGCATTGACGGTCTACCGTGGAGGAATGTAATGCGTTAGGACAACACCATCACAGTCGTACACGAGAGTCGCCATAACTTTAGACCGTTCCATTTGCACCATCAGCAGAACAGGCTTTGCTAACGGTATACTACGCCTTGAACATCGCTGTCAACTTGTTCTACACAACGCTGGTGACTACTCTGAAGGACAGTAACAGGTGCAAACATGTAACTCATTTGTATCGATTGTGAATAAGCAGTTGCCACTATTTAAGTTCCAACCCACGTACTTACGGTTTTAAGATTACGGAGAAAAGACTACGGAGAAAAGACACGTACGCACTGCTGAAAGCTGAAGTAAGATGCCTACTAATTAATATCAATTATGTATACATCTTTATTTATTTCTTCTTCTTCTTCTTCTTCTTCTTCTTTTCCGGCACTACAGCCCAGGAAGGGTCCCGGCCTTGTCGATCACCTGTCTCCTCGAATCACTTAACACCTTCCTTGACACTCGCTGTTCTTCCATTCTCTGCACATGCCCGAACTACTGTAATCTTTCTGCCTTTGCACCCATGGTGATTGGCTGATTTTTATAGAGTTCATACAATTCACCGAGCACCATTTTCACAGAGTGCCCCAAATATCTTGCTCAGTACTTTGCGTTCCCATGCGTCCAAGGCATGTCTAACCTGCTCTGTTATCGTGCACGTTTACAGGCCATACACAATAACTGGTTTTATAATCATTTTGTAAACTGTCGTCTTCTGCTATCTCGGAATGTTGCAGGATCTTTCCTATCGGCTTCCCTTTGCCGATTCTTGTTTTTTTGTTTCCCCCAACCCCAATGGAATTAGGTTTTAAGGCCCTAGGGTGAGTCTCATTTCTCCCCTTCCTGTCTCGACGGGGCACCTAAGTACCGAGGGTAGTAGTACGAACCTGCTGCCTTGTAGGAAGAGAAGGGATCCTCAAGGACTGAGGGACCATCTCTGACAGCATAGGCATCCACCAACACCTTTATTTTTGCGAGACATCATTTCATGGTTATTTTGCTGTTATCTTAAAGTAACACATTTCCGTAGAGAGGACACATCTCTACCGAAGGTAGCATTCCTTACTTCCAGAGACGGCCCTAGCCTATCCGTCGCTCAGGTGTGAGCACTACCTTGACGATGACGACACTAGTTGATGCTGAGGTTATTTTACTAAAAATTCAGCCCTAGCATTTAACACTGTATTGGTATATTAATTATGTTTCTTTTTAAACACAAGATCGCACAGTGCAGAATCTTCATTTATTATCACACGAACAACACTAACGCCTATAATAAGTCATTAAATTTTGAAAATAACAAAATTTACAAAAATCTATCTTCCAAACAACCTTCCTGGCAATGTCATTAATTTCAGTTCACCCGATAGGGGAGTCCTATCAAACAGGTGAGTCACAAGCGTTTAGAATCCTGTCTCTCATATAAGACGCATCTGTTGCCTGTATTTACACTTTTATAAACAAGCAGTATAGCAGCTTTGAGTAAAAATTAATAACTAGCCTGCTGATGGATGGAGCGCTCAGCCTTAGCGAGCGGATGCGCTGCACCCTCCGGTGCGGCTTTCTGTTACGAGTTTGCTCCTAGCACTTTGCAGTGACACTCTCAACGAAAAAGGGCTTACGTCTCATAAAACATTTAACTGGTGTTGTTTACGGAAACTGGTCCATAACAACACACTGAAACTGGCTCTCGCCGCCACCCGAGGGCGATATTGTATGTGCACTACATTGATTGACCTCGTCAGGCAGCCTACCAGGTGTGAAACAACAGCGTGGACAACTCAGAACACGGCTGCGGAATTCCTTTTATATCCTGAGTCTAAAGCAGACAAGAGGTAAGTTTTCTCTGAAACTAACATGTTATCCATACGTCCAGCTTCTGCGAGAAACCTACTGGAGTTCACCAAATGCAATCTGTTTTATAATTTTCGAAGCACAGGTAATGCCTACGCTGGTTTAATTGCGGCTGGATGCTTATCATCAGCGCCAGTTTATTGTGGCCGCTTTCAGGAGGCACATTTCTTTTGACGGATAGTTAGTCTTTCCTCATAATTGTCGAGCTCAAAAGACAGTACTTATAATTTCTAAAGTCAACGACAGCTTTACTTGCTATTCTCTGTTCCTCTATGTTGCTGTGTCAAAATGTAGACTACAGATTTGTGCAAGTTTCATACTTCAGCTCCCTCCCCTTTCCTACCACTATTAAAGCACGAATAGGAGAACTCGGGGCGGGATAGGATACTTAATGTTTAACAATTTTTGTAAAATAAGGGAACACAAGAAACCACCTTGTAGTATAAAGTAATGTAATTTACTTGAAAATTACTTAGAACTGTATGTTATGTACTTTTTTATATTTTTTCAAAGAAATGCGTGCATATTTCCCGTTTTACCCCACCCTCAGAGCAGAATGGGATAAGGTAATTTTCTGTGAAATTACCGCATAAACTTTGAAATTGTTAGGAATATCATCTTAAAACAAAGATATAAAGTTGTTTAATGGACAGTTTAGACTAAGGAATGGGGAATCATCAAAAAAAAATCGTCGACAGCACGTAAAAATTTCTGAAAAATGCACGATTATTTTCAATGCTTAATAGCAAGTTACCTTTACTGTTACTGTCAGTATCTCAGTTTACTGAATACCACTGCTCGTGCAACAGATGTATTTTCTGGTTTGCGAACAGACTTATCTAGTAAAAAATTCTATAACGCATTCCTTTCCAATTAGGCACGTTTCTTTGTAAAGTCTGCGTGGTAAGACAACTCTGTTATCCTTTCTCACAACGACTGTTACTGTTCAACGCTACTTTATCTATTTTAACCGCAGACGACCATAATTCCTACAAATACATCTGCTCACGCCTAGGATTGTTGATGTTTTAAAAATATCGGGAGTCCAATACATCGATATTTAAAAAATATCGTTATCGGCACTCGATATATCTAAAAGGGCATCGATACACCGCCGTATATAATATCGATATACCGACCTATAACAATATCCGCTGCGCATTGTAAATATACTGCCAGTCTTAAAGCTGTGTATGTAAAGTATTGATTTATTATTAGAAGTTCTTTATATGAATAAGATACCAGCCTGCCTATCCCCCCTTAGAGCAAAAATTAAAGGAAAACAATGCACGGTCACGCTTTGCGATAACCACTTTGCTAACAATGGTAAATGCTTGTAAGTGGCACAATAAAAGGTGTCCGATGGTTTGTTGTTCGGCTTCGTCACAAAACGGATTTGTCCGGAATGCTTCATGTCGACTTCTCCGTTTTTGTTTTTTTTTTTTTTTGTTTTTTTTTTTTTTCATTTCTGCAAACGTCAGCCACCTAGCAATTGTAGTGTCAAAATTGCGTGGTGAAGTTAAACGTTGCCAAGCGCCAATTACGTCAACATTTCCCTTAGCATGTGTCTGCCCACCGCAAAGACGAGTCTTACCATTTAGATTTTTGTTCATGATTTTCAGCTTCAAGATTTCCCACGTGAAGAAATAGCACAGGACGTGCGTTAAAAAAAAAATTTTTAACGCACCTGATTTGCGATTTCTTCACATCGGAAATCGTGCTATTCCATTCACACCGCCGCTCCCCAGTGCACTCTTTGTGCCACCTATACTTGCTTCGCACAGTCAAAGAGAAGGAATGGACTTGATGAAAGCCGAAGAAGAAGTGAGACTCCTTCACATGGTTAAAGCAAAATTATGTTCCACTACAATTTCAAATATTTACAGAAAAAATATAATATGAAATAAAATAACGGCACCCGGTATTGCCATATCGAGAATAAAGTTAACGTCTACAAATATCGATATATTTTGGAGAAAATATCGATATATTATCAACAGCCCTAGCCTCACGCACAGCTTAGCAACGCACTTGGGCGCGCACTTAGAAAGTGTGGATTCACGAACGTGGGCAGTAGGAGCTAAGAACATACTGAACGCAAACACCGGACTCGTAGGCGGACTGCGTCAGTGGCCAGAGCACCGTACGGATCACCATTTTAAAGAATTTGCATGCCACACACAGATCACTGATAGTGAACAGAAAGAAAAACCAGACGAACAGTCGAGTCGATGTAACATCTAGACTGCTGTAGCTCGCAGACGTTACCGGTATCAATTGTACCGACCGGCGGGGATACGAGAGACAGTATTAAGAAATCAACCCATGCTGTCCTAAGTCTACCCTACAGAGAAAACAATGAAATCTGGAGAAGTAGGAAACAGCACAGAAGGAATAAGAGATTTAACATCACACAGCCAATGAGGTGTCAATAGGCATACAGTGCGCACTCTTACAAAAGGGTAGGTTCAAATGGTTCAAATGGCTCTGAGCACTATGCGACTTAACTTCTGAGGTCATCAGTCACCTAGAACTTAAAACTAATTAAACCTAACTAACCTAAGGACACCACACACATCCATGCCCGAGGCAGGATTCGAAACTGCGACCGTAGCGGTCGCTCGGTTCCACACTGTAGCGCCTAGAATCGCACGGCCACTCCGGCCGGCTACAAAAGGGTAGAGGAGACATTGTTTTCTATAGGAAACCACCATTTATGCGCAGTAATTTACAGTAATCAGGATAGATACATAGATACATTCCTTAATAGCCGGCCGCGGTGGTCTAGCGGTTCTGGCGCTGCAGTCCGGAACCGCGGGACTGCTCCGGTCGCAGGTTCGAATCCTGCCTCGGGCATGGGTGTGTGTGATGTCCTTAGGTTAGTTAGGTTTAAGTAGTTCTAAGTTCTAGGGGACTTATGACCTAAGATGTTGAGTCCCATAGTGCTCAGAGCCATTCCTTAATAAGTCCGGATTATCGCTCTCTCTCCTCGCTATGTTACATGAAAACAGTATTTCAAGGTACAGTATCATCTTCACATTGGACACATTATCTTTGCAGCTACCCATTTCTAAACATCCATGCAAGAGAAAAAGATTAAAAATGCTGTAGACGAAATTCTTATAAACTAAAACCGAGGGACGGGGAAAAATTGTTGAAAAAACTGTTGTCTTACATGGCACCCAGACCACCTGCTTCCTGCTACTAGATATTTTCCTCTAGCATGTGAAGCCAATGGAGAACGTTTAGACTCAGCGTTTGAAGAAACAAATTCGGTAGGTGACGTTGCTATTCTATCATATCAGTTTTAAATGAAAGATAATAGTTATTATATTATATGTATTGTTTGAAGCCAAATATGAGAAGCGCATTATGCAAGGAACTACTTGGGAGAGTTCTACGATGGCATTGGGTATGGTTGCTGTGGTGTCGCTACAACATAATTCAAAAGATAAAACCGCATTAGATGGGTCAGTGGTAAAGACACTGAAACCATGTTCGCGAAAAAGGAACGTTCAAACCTTGGAGTGGCCATCAAGATTCTGGGCCCCATGGTTTCCCTACATTCCGTCGTAAGAAAGGCTCGATAGATCCTTCAACCAAGTCATAATCTATTTCTTGCCTGATCTTTATCCACTTTGAGGCAGTTACCGTTCTTCAGTAACCTCTGTGTCGATGAGACGTTGAATTCCAGAGTGCCTTCAACAGCTGCTGTTTCACAGCGCATTGCAACACTGATTACTCCTGAAGTAATACGAAGTAGGCAGTTGATTCCATTCGACGAACTATTCCCATATTTAGCTGAGCCACGCACGCAGCTTGATACGAGGGATTAGTGTTATCCAAGACCAGAAGATACTTGATAAGAACTTTCACGACAAGAAGTTTGGCAAACACGCTCTCCGTTCCAGTACCATTACTACGTATAGGGAACTGAAAGAAACTGGGAGTGTCATCCTTAAATGGAATCTAAACGCTCTGGCTGAATGGGTCTACGAGTTGATAACACTTTGGAATCATGCTCAGTGAAACTGTGTTGCAAATTTCTTTTGGCTATTGTTTCGACGCAACAGAACGGTGACGATACAGCGGTGGATATATATCAAATTATCTAGACATGATAATTCCGCAGAGTTATGTACATTATGTTTTCCTGGTCTTTTCTGAATTTGATTTCAAACTTGAACCTTTTTTCACCGAGGCCACGTGATGAGCTCTTTTAGAGGACCTGCGGGTTCGATCGGGGGTAATACACTCTCAGGGCGCGTCGTAAGCCTGCTGCGTCAATACGAGGGGCGTTTGAAAAGTCCGTGCAAAAATAAAAACTACTTACCTGTTTGGGGTAAACCTTTTTTATTTTTCGACATAGTCTCCTGTTAGACTTATACACTTCGTCCAACGCTGTTCTAATGTGTTGATCCCTTCCGAATAATAATAATTGTCCAAGTCTGCAAAATAGCTATTAGCTATCTGAGGTCATTAGTCCCCTAGAGCCGGCTGATGTGGCCGAGCGGTTCTAGGCGCTTGTCTGGACCCGCGCGACCGCTACGGTCGCAGGTTCGAATCCTGCCTCGGGCATGGATGTGTGTGAGATCCTTAGGTTAGATGGCTCTGAGCACTATGGGACTTAACACTGGAGATCATCAGTCCCCTAGAACTTAGAACTACTTAAACCTAACTAACCTAAGGATCTCACACACATCCATGCCCGTGGCAGGATTCAAACCTGCGACCGAAGCGGTCGCGCGGTTCCAGACTGAAGCGCCTAGAACCGCCCGGCCACAACGGCCTGCTTCAAATTGCGGAACAAATAGTAGTCCGAGGAAGCCAAGTCTGGAGAATAGGGGTGTGTGAAACGAGTTGGAATCCTATTTCCATTAATTTTGCGACCACAACTGCTGAGGTGTGTGCTGGTGCATTATCGTGAAGGAAAAGAACTTTTTTGCGGTCCAATCGCCAGCGTTTTTCTTGTTCTTGCAGCTCGGTTTTCAAACGGTCCAATAACGATGATTAATATGCACCTGTAATAGTTTTACTCTTTTCCAGATAGTCGATGAGGATTATCCCTTGCGAATCCCAAAAGACAGTCGCCATAACCTATCTGGCCGAAGGAATGGTCTCCGCCTTTTTTGGTGCAGATTCTCCGTTCGTAACCCATTGTTTAGATTGTTGTTTGGTCTCAGGAGTATAATAATGGTTCAAATGGCTCTGAGCATTATGGGACTTAACTGCTGAAGTCATCAGTCCCCTAGACCCTAGAACTACTTAAACCTAACTAAACTAAGGACATCACACACATCCATGCCCGAGGGATAATAATGTATCCATGTTTCATCCACAGTGACGTTTCTTCCTGAATCCTGTGGATTCTTTCTGAACAGCAGAAAACAATCCTTGCAACACTTCACACGATTCCGTTATTTGGTCAAGCGTGAGCAATCGCGGAACCCATCTTGCGAATAGCTTTCTCATGTCCAAATGTTATGTACCCCCGCATTCGAAATGCCCACAGCACTAGCAATCTCACGCACCTTAACTCTTCTGTTATCCATCACCATATCATAGATTTCATCAATGATGTCTCGAGACGTAACCTCCACAGGGCGTCCAGAACGTTCAGCATCACTTGTGCCCATATGACCACTCTGAAAATTTTTAAACCACTTATAAACTGTTCTAATCGAAGGTGCAGAGTCACCGTAATGTTTATCAAGCATCTCTTTCATCTCCTAGGCGATTTTGCCTTTCATAAAGTAATGTTTAATCACCACACGAAATTCTTTTTCATCCATTTTTTGACAATTACTCGACTTCAAATGGCTCTCAGCACTATGCGACTTAACTTCTGAGGTCATCAGTCGCCTAGAACTTAGAACTAATGAAACCTAACTAACCTAAGGACATCACACACACCCATGCCCGAGGTAGGATTAGAAACTGCGACTGTAGCGGTAGCCCGGTTCCAGACTGTAGCGCCTAGAACCGCACGGCCACTCCGGCCGGCACACTCGACTTCCTTGACCCACATGAATGCCAAATACAAATAGACCAATATGGCTGAAACTTGGTGAGCGTTCTTTCCAAAGATGTTACTAACTAAACATTACCTCGATACGCGCCAGTGGTGCCATCTCTCGGACTTTGCACGGACTTCTCAAACGCCCCTCGTATGAGCCGTCTTCTATTCCGCGCAGGCGAATTTTTACGTCCTTTGACTCCGTTCACCCTCTTTATCAGTAAGAAGACCATTCTCAGTCTACGTGCAGGCTCACAACTGGCGTGGGCGTACAGGGTGACGTGATGGCCACCCAACAGCGTGTCGCCTCCAGGCGTTTACATGCCGGAGCCGCGTGTGGCGGGGCCAGGCAGTGCAAAGAACTTTTGTGGCGGTGTAAAGCAGAGCTTTTATATTGTGTGTAGTTTGTTTTTATCTCGAAAACTTACACCACTCTCGACAAGCATCTACTTTCTCTGAGTAGTAACGCTTCTCATCGTGTAATCTTTAGTTTAACACCGTTTTTTACTTAATGTAGTCCGTAATACTCAATTTTATTGTATTTTATGTAGCTTTCTTAGATTAACGCCTACTGCAAGAAGCAGCCAGTTACTCAATTTTTTTAAAAAAAAAAGAGCAAACCGCCATTTGACCGTGTATTACTACATTTATCTTCTGTTCTATCTCGGTTTCGGCTTTTACGCCATTACAAGTAAAATGCTAAAACTCGTTACACCATTATTACGTCATATCCGTTAAGGCAGTTCAAAGCAATTATACAAGGCTAACACACGAATGAAATTTTCGCTCTGCAGGAAAGTGTGCCCTGTTCTGAAACTTCCTGGCAGATTAAAACTGTGTGCCGGACCAAGACTCTAACTCGGTACCTTTGCCTTTCGCAAGCACGTGCTCTACAGACTGTTTTTCTTTTTTTTTTTTTTGTTTTTTTTTTTCCTTCGGGTTATCCACTTCCTAGACAGTTACCTTGGCCGTTGCGCTTTTTTTTTCGTTATCGTTCATTGTAATTGGTCGTAGCGGACGTCGCATGAAATCCGTTGAAGTTCCTTGCTGATCCCTTCGCTCGTTGAAGTTCCTTGCTGATCCCTTCGCTCAGTTTTCTTTTATTACAGAGACCAGCTACCTCTCTGACTGAACACGCTGAGCTACCGTGCCGGCATAACTTCCGATAAGAACAACACAGACACCCTGCCCCAGCCCGAATGAGTTGCCCAAGGACGACTCACGACCCGTCCTCACAGCTTTAATTCCGCGGGTACCTCGTCTCTTACTTTCCAATCTTCACAGAAGCTCTCCTTCTTCCAGGAGTGCTAGTTCTGGAAGTCTCGCACGAGAGCTTCTGTCAAGTCTGAAAGGTAGGAGACGAGGTACGGGCGGAATTAAAGCTGTGAGGACGGGTAGCTCATTCGGTGGAGCACTTCCCCGCGAAAGGCTTAGGATCGAGTTCGAGTCTCGGTCCGCAACACCGTTTTAATCTGCCAGGAATTTTCAAGGCTAACACATGTCTTCAAGATGCAACTGTCAGAGACATGTCTTAAAGACATACGATAGCCTTGTTTACCAGCTTTGGACTGCCTTAACAGATATGACTTAATAATGGCCTAACAACATTTAATATTGTACTTGGTACTGGCAGAAAAGCCCAAATCCAGATAGTAGAGAAGATAAATGTAGTAATACCCAGTGAACTGATGGTTTACTCTTTTAAAAAGTATTGCATGACTGTGGCTCAACACCATCGAAATCTTTTTACTCAGCCGGCCGCGGTGGTCTCGCGGTTCTAGGCGCTCAGTCCGGAGCCGCGCGACTGCTACGGTCGCAGGTTCGAATCCTGCCTCGGGCATGGATGTGTGTGATGTCCTTAGGTTAGTTAGGTTTAAGTAGTTCTAAGTTCTAGGGGACCGATGACCACAGATGTTAAGTCCCATAGTGCTCAGAGCCATTTTGAACCATCTTTTTACTCAATATGTTGACGGGTCCCAGTAATGCTCAAAGCAACATGACGTGAAAAGGCTACAGGCTATTTGTATTCCAACGAGGAACCATTACTATCCGAGGGAAAAAGTAACATCGCTAAAACATGACTTAATTAAACCGAGGATTCATTACAATCACGCTCATTTCAAAGAAATATCCTCCGCGTTGTCATTAATCTTGACAAGGCCCAACTTGCTCTTTTATTTAATGTCCATTTACTGTTCCATTATATCAGCTTCCGACGAGTGTAGGTGAGAAAATTACCATTGAAGGTTTCCCCGTTCTGCACCAAATAGCCAAACAAGAAAAATTTGTCTGTCGGTCTGGGCGCTCTTCTTCTGTCCCAAAGGAAAAAGGTGCTATTTCACAACTATTCCCGAGTATGCCTGCGGCCTAGTCGCGAATTGAGGGTTATACCATACTCCAGGACCATCAGTCGCTTATTTTTGTCTTTATCGAAATCCTTTATGATTCACAGTTATGAAATTTGGACTCCAGCAAACACTTGGTAGGTAATGCCTCTCACTGTTCCCACATTTCACGTAAAAAGTCTAGTGTACCGGTCCAGATGCCACAAAGATTGAAATCGCCGCTACGTCTTCCAAAATAGGAGCAACTTCTCAGCGCCTAGTTACAGCAGACAGAGCGTGAAATGTTCGCTTGGAGGATCCCTTCCAGATGGTGGGAATCTGTCTCCTGGACGTCTACAAGACAAAAGGTTCTATCACAATCCGCATCACAATGTGGTAGTGACTAGAAAGCAGCTTCTAATTAGGGTGCTATTCACTGTTGAACTGTAAAACCAGTTACACGACTATAACTATGGATACTGTAAAAATGAAAACGGCGACGTATGAAAGTTCACTCTGGCGTCTAAACACTCCTAAGAGTCATTCGCGTCACTAAGTCATTAGTACATGCTGATGTCATTCTCGCAGTCTATGGACTAATCATCAGTCCTACGAGGTATGAATGTAAATATACGAATTTTGCGTCTCTAACGACGTAAGCAGGCTTTTGATTCTTTAACGCAAAAGGAGTAGTAGAAAATACTATAACAACAACCTTTTGCATCTCTAATCAATTTATTAGCTGCTTAGAAATACCTGTTTTTGTCTCTAGACACAGATACAAGGATCTGGATCACTATCCACGTAATCATATATGCCACCGGATCTTATTATTACCCATGGTTGTAATCTTATCAGTAACAACCGAAAACTGCACAGCGCGACAACTGTGACTACGTTGGTCAAAATGGACAGTCTACGTCAGCAAATGCTGAAAAAAAAAGACTGAATCACTGTTATCTATAGAGCCCATAGAAAAAAGACCGTTAATGCTATACGGCCTTCGGCTCTGGATAATGATACTCATACGATGTGGTTAGGATTATCCAGGAGTATAGTATAATTTATGTAAGAAGTCTAACTGCTTTTACAGCAGAGGAGATCGTTTGACGTTAAAGTGCGCAGGTAGCTTGGTTCCACTGGCGAACTGTAAGTGATGATGCAAAATATCCGATGAGGTGATCGTGGAATTAATTTCTACAAACGATACTAATAAAGGAAAATGAATAATGAGTCATCGTTGTCCTCACTTTACAGTGCTTGTTGTGATACGCTTCCGCCAACTCAGCATATTTGCTGCCGCGTTCTTCCCCTCAAATGCAGAAAACGAATTACGGCTCGATATTGCACTTTAGCGCCATTCTGTTTTGGGCCCTCTCGCGGCGTGCTACAGCAATGTGGCGCGCGGGGTTTGAAAGTTTATCAGGACAACAGACATGTACCACTAAGCAACCTACAAATTAATTAGGTAATTTTGTCTTTCGAGGCGATAGTTGAAACTCTGTGTCACTCGTCAACGCTCATGCATGAAGAGGCAAGCGAACTATTCACTGCACATAGCGAATTTCGTGAGGACTTTTATAGGCCCATTTAAGTTGTTTTACTCGGACTGCTGGGATAAAAACATACTCCAAGATTTACGGTAGCCTTACATGGATTAATAATCAATGTCAGTAATGTAATGACTTCAATACAACTGGGAATAAAACGATGTCGACAAACCTATTTAGATTCGTGGTAAGATGAAAACTGTAATATAAAACCCACTGTCATCACGTTGACTACGAAGATATACCATAGAAAAATATGGCTTTAGGTCAAAGTGAACAGGAAACTAATTAGAAGAAAACTACACACATATGCAGAAAGCCTAGTGTAGCACCAAGAAACTTATTTTAAATGTAGATACATGTAAAGCAGTGGACTTCGCTAAAAGCTTGACTAGTGACAGCCTAAGTGGACGACAAGTAGGGTATAGGGCTACTTGACATCGTCTAAGAATGGGCTAGCTGTAAGAGATCAATGAGACCATCAAAGAAGTATTAATCCAAAAAGTCTTCTCTTTTAGATTTGGCTCACACGGATATCAAACGCGTACAAAGAAGGAATCGTTTGGCCGGCCGCGGTGGCCAAGCGGTTCTAGGCGCTTCAGTCCGGAACCGCGCGACTGCTACGGTTGCAGGTTCGAAGCTTGCTTGGGGCATGGACGTGTGTGATGTCTGTAGGTTAGTTAGAACTACTTAAACCTAAGTTCTAGGGGACTGATGACCTCAGATGTTAAGTCCCATAGTGCTCAGAGCCAAGGAATCGTTTGATTTGGAAAGTATGTCCACTGGACCCTGTTTCGATAGACATTCATGTTGATACTTCAGGAAAACCTGCTACTATTATTTCGATAGTACAAATCCGCACGTATCACGCGACTACATACCAATGATCCCGCAGGAACTATACTTAAACTACAGCTAGCAAGGAACTCTGCAGTCATTACTTGCGCATTTCATCTGTAAATACAACACGAAGACCATTTAACCCTCTAACGGTAAGGCTGGGGTTAGATCCGACCCCAGCGAGTCTGTTTTGTTTATAACTCCCCACTCCCTTTTCTGAGAGCGCTGTGGTTCCCGCTACCCTACCAGCCAGTCGTCCGGAGAACGCCGAGGAGGCAACGTCAGTCTGGTGAGTGACCTGCAGCTACTCTCTCTATTCGAAACCTACATTACCCGCTCTCGGGTTGGATCCGAGCCCACCTTACTGTTTACGTCACACTTATTAGTTTCTTTTGTGGGAAGGATTCAACCCCATATTGATGTTTATAAGTTTTGTTTTCTCTTCTAGTATCTTACTAAAATGGAACATCAACTCCTTAGAACTCCTGAGGAGATATACAACGAGTTTCTCCGACAGGAGGCTGAGTCAGAGGATGGCGACAATATCGATGCAGAAAACTGTTCAGAAACCGATGATGATGTATTCACTAATACTGATGACGAGGAAGATGTATTTCATTGTGCGGCAGAAGCAGTCGAGTTTGATAATTCTCAGTCAGATGTAGATGATGAGAGAAATTTTGTAAAGACTTAAGAGACAATATGAACCAACAAACCCATCCATTCAAAATTTTCTAGGACACCAGCGTCAAATATTATTACTCATCTCCCTGGTCCACGTGGGGAAGCAATAGGGGTCACTAGTGAATTGGAAATATTTTTTACATTTATAGATTCGAAAATTATAAAAGAAACTGTTTTGTACACAAATCTTGAAATCGAGAAATCTAGGCAAAAGTACAATATGGTCCAGTGGTTTCATTCACCAACAGAGAGCGTTGAAATAAAAGGGTTGATGGGCCTTCTCTTCATGAGTGGTGTCCTAAAAAATTCTATGCTCAGTGTAGATGAGATGTTCTCAGCAACCTATGGACTTCCGGTATTCCGTTGCACTATGTGCAAGAAAAGGGTTGCATTTCTTCTAGAAAATATCCGCTTCGATGATAAAGCCACCAGAGAGGCCAGAAAAATCAACGACAAATTTGCGGCTTTCAGAGAAGTGTGGGACATGTTTGAATCTAACAGTGCAAAAAATTATTGTCCATCTGAATATGTTACAGTAGATGAGACCCTACTGTGTTTCCGGGGTGCCTGTCCGTTCAAAACGTATATCCCATCGAAACCCGACAAAAATGGGTTGAAGATATGTCACTATGCGACGCAAGGACATTCTGTTTTTTGCGTGGCATTCCATACACTGGCGAGGACAACAGAATAAAGAGGGAGACCTGGAGATTTGCCTTTACCTGCCCAGTATGTTGTGCGCATGGCAGAATCTATCAGGGGTTCTAATAGAAACATTACAGCGGACAAGTGGTTCTCCTCACTGGAGGTGACTGACGCCCTCCTCCAAAAGAAACTCACATTTGTAGGTACATTGAGGAGGAACAAACCGCAAATACCACCATCAATGCTGCTTTCCGCTCCAGTAGGCTCTTCAACATTTATGTATCAGGACGACAAAACTTTGGTGTCATTTACCCCTAAGAAAAATAAAAAAGTTTTACTGATATCGTCTATGCACTTCTCTGGAGAGATAAATGAAAAATCAAATAAGCCTGAAATTGTGGAGTTCTACAATGTAACTAAAGGAGGGGTCGATGTATTAGATATGCTTTGCCACAGCAGGACCACAAAAAGAAAATAGAGAAGATGGCCAGTGCGGTACTTTTATGCTATTTTAGACATCGCTGCTATAAATAGTTTTATCATTTACAAAAGCAATAGCAAAATGGACAGCTTTTCAAATGACGCGAGAATATCATTTCTCGAAAATCTTGTGCTCTCTTTGACAAAACCTCTTGTGGAAAAGAGGTTGAATAACACACATCTTCCCCGCGAGCTCCGTTCGTCTATTGGAAAACTTTTAGAAAAAGAACCAATCCAATTAGACAAGCCTACCCAAGCACAGTCACTAAAGAAAAGAAGATGTTATTTTTGTGACATATCAAAAGATAGGAAGGGGAATGCGTTTTGTAGTACGTGTAATCGTTCTATATGTGGGGAGCATACAGTTATTATATGCCCTGGCTGTAAAG
This sequence comes from Schistocerca cancellata, assembly GCF_023864275.1. Classification (NCBI taxonomy): domain Eukaryota; kingdom Metazoa; phylum Arthropoda; class Insecta; order Orthoptera; family Acrididae; genus Schistocerca; species Schistocerca cancellata. Next base: position 542,203,933 of record NC_064627.1, read on the forward strand.
AAACTGAGATGTGATAAATTATGCCAAATATGTATTTTCAGTGCTGTATGTGATCGTTTCCAGGATAACATTATACATTTATTATTTGTTCCTATTACATTATGTGTACAAATACATTTATTATTGAGAACTTTATATTTCGAAACTGCTGACACTGTAATTATTTTCTACAATTAGTAAGAGATGTTTCTCATTTAGTTCCTATCTTTAGAATTTCTAAAGCACTCAAGTTCCTAGTTGATGACAGAATCTATTGATTTTTACTATGCTTTCAATAATTTTATAGAGAATATTTCTATTAAGGTATTTTTTAATCAAGTTCCTATTTTTTCCAAAGTACTTTATATTGTTACTTATTGACCATAAAAATAAAAAAATTGCTGTTATAACAAATATTATGTGTGTTTAAATGATAATAAAACTTTTTCCCATTATTCATTTTTTTATTTTATCCCGAAAAATCGATATTTGGAGGGTGGGGTTTGATCCAACCCCACCTTACCGTTTATGTCAGGAAACTTCACCTTACCGTTAGAGGGTTAATATGACGTATGGCACAATCAGAATTACTCTCCATCACGCGTTTCACAGTGATCTGGGCAGTATACATAATCATAGATAATATACATAACATAGATGCTGCACTTCACAATTAAATGCTGCTCTCATTTTGACTAACGCGTTTCCAGGATTTGATCTTCAGCAGCGTTACGAAAGAGAGGCCCTCACGTGAGAAAACTGCAGCATTGCTTAAGACATTTTCGGCTACTCGCTGTCCATAAAAAATCACATAAACTTATATGCAAGATCATAAAAGGTCGTCAAACCATGTTAGTGCTGAAAAGCACTACTCTGCTAAAGCTTGCCTCCGTATGTTCAAATGATTACGATGCGTCGTTCTTAACTGGCAGCCACTTGATGATGTTACGGTGACGCGTGGAACTGAAGGTGGAGAAAAAAAGGTTTCGGCCGGTTATTGAAAATTTTCATTTGAAGAATTCCACAGCTGCATAGATTCCGACTCATTACATTAATGTGCTCTCTGTAATGGTTTTGACACAATTTATTTATGACTTAGTAAGCTCAAACGTCGCCACAGAAGTAGCCTACAGACCTTGAAGGATGTTCCCACAGGATACGCGAGCTCGTCACACAGCAGATTAATAAAAAAGCTCTTGGTAACTGAAGATCACACAATCTGCAAATGCGCGCTAGATTGTTCATACAATGTGTATATCATCAAATAAACTAGTAACCGTCACAAAAATGTGAACAAAACTTTTTCTCAAAATATGCGTCGCAATTAGTAATTTTTTTTAAAAAAGGGATATGGACAGACATTTTCAGGTCTGCAAATGTGTAGACACTATTCCCTGGAACTTTCGCGTTGATCTGAGATCAGGGATTCAATCAATAGAATGGATTATTTCGTAGAACGAAAAAGAATCTAATCCCCTGATACGTTGAAAAACTTGCACGCACACTAAATCAAATTTACGATTACCGAATTTTTGATAATTTAAGAATATTGTGGCTCAATTCCTTTTTTTAAAAAAATTCTTTTTTGTATTATTGTCGCTACGTCGCAATGATGTCGTCGTGTACTACGAAGATATTCGGTAACGCGGGATTCCCCGATCATACTTTACCCTACACATTACTGGAAAGAATTACGCGTTTGTTGCATGACGCAAACTCAGACTTCCCTCGTTGTTGTTGTTGTTGTTGTTGTTGTCTTCAGTCCTGAGACTGGTTTGATGCAGCTCCCCATGCTACTCTATCCTGTGCAAGATTCTTCATCTTCCAGTACTTACTGCAACCTACATCCTTCTGAATCTGCTTAGTGTATTCATCTCTTGGTCTCCCTCTACGATTTGTACCCTCCACGCTGCCCTCCAATGCTAAATTTGTGATCCCTTGATGCCTCAGAACATGTCTTACCAACCGGTCCCTTCTTCTTGTCAAGTTGTGCCACAAACTCCTCTTCTCCCCAATTCTATTCAATACCTCCTCATTAGTTATGTGATCTACCCATCTAATCTTCAGCATTCTTCTGTAGCACCACATTTCGAAAGCTTCTATTCTCTTCTTGTCCAAACTATTTATCGTCCATGTTTCACTTCCATACATGGCTACACTCCATACAAATACTTACAGAAACGACTTCTTACCACTTAAATCTATACTCGATATTAACAAATTTCTCTTCTTCAGAAACGCTTTCCTTGCCATTGCCAGTCTACATTTTATATCCTCCCTGCTTCGACCATCATCAGTTATTTTGCTTCCCAAATAGCAAAACTCCTTTACTACTTTAAGTGTCTCATTTCCTAATCTAATTCCCGCAGCATCACCCGATTTAATTCGACTACATTCCATTATCATCGTTTTGCTTTTGTTGATGCTCATCTTATATCCTCCTTTCAAGACACTGTCCATTCCGTTCAACTGCTCTTCCAAGTCCTTTGCTGTCTCTGACAGAATTACAATGTCATCGGCGAACCTAAAAGTTTTTATTTCTTCTCCATGGACTTTAATACCTACTCCGAATTTTTATTTTGTTTCCTTTACTGCTTGCTCAATATACAGATTGAATAACATCGGGGACAGGCTACAACCCTGTTTCACTCCCTTCCCAACCGCTGCGTCCTTTCATGTCCCTCGACTCTTATAACTGCTATCTAGTTTCTATACAAATTGTAAATAGCCTTTCGCTCCCTGTATTTTACCCCTACCACCTTCAGAATTTGAAAGAGAGTATTCCAGTCAACATTGTCAAAAGTTTTCTCTAAGTTTACAAATGCTAGAAATGTTGGTTTGCCTTTTCTTAATCTTTCTTCTAAGATAAGTCGTAAGATCAGTATTGCCTCACATTTCTACGGAATCCAAACTGATCTTCCCCGAGGCCGGCTTCTACCAGTTTTTCCATTCGTCTGTAAAGAATACGCGTTAGTATTTTGCAGCTGTGACTTATTAAACTGATTGTTCGGTAATTTTCACATCTGTCAACACCTGCTTTCTTTGGGATTGGAATTATTATATTCTTCTTGAAGTCTGAGGGTATTTCGCCTGTCTCATACATCTTGCTCACCAGATGGTAGAGTTTTGTCAGGACTGGCTCTCCCAAGGCCATCAGTAGTTCCAATGGAATGTTGTCTACTCCCGGGGCCTTGTTTCGACTCAGGCATTTCAGTGCTCTGTCAAACTCTTCACGCAGTATCGTATCTCCCATTTCATCTTCTACATCCTCTTTCATTTCCAGAATATTGTCCTCAAGTACATCGCCCTTGTATAGATCCTCTATATACTCCTTCCACCTATCTGCTTTCCCCTCATTGCTTAGAACTGGGTTTCCATCTGAGCTCTTGATATTCATACAAGTGGCTCTCTTTTCTCCAAAGGTCTCTTTAATTTTCCTGTAGGCAGTATCTATCTTACCCCTAGTGAGATAAGCCTCTACATCCTTACATTTGTCCTCTAGCCATCCCCGCTTAACCATTTTGCACTTCCTGTCGATCTCATTTTTGAGACGTTTGTATTCCCTTTTACCTGCTTCATTTACTGCGTTTTTATATTTTCTCCTTTCATCAATTAAATTCAATATTTCTTCTGTTACCCAAGGATTTCTACTAGCCCTCGTCTTTTTACCTACTTGATCCTCTGCTGCTTTCACTACTTCATCCCTCAGAGCTACCCATTCTTCTTCTACTGTATTTCTTTCCCCCATTCCTGACAATTGTTCCCTTATGCTCTCCCTGAAACTCTGTACAACCTCTGGTTTAGTCGGTTTATCCAGGTCCCATCTCCTTAAATTCCCTTTTCCTACCCTCGAATTCCAGTCACCCATGACTATTAAATTTTCGTCTCCCTTGACTACCTGAATAATTTCTTTTATCTCATCATACATTTCATCAATTTCTTCATCATCTGCAGAGCTAGTTGGCATATAAACTTGTACTACTGTAGTTGGCATGGGCTTCGTGTCTATCTTGGCCACAATAATGCGTTCACTATGCTGTTGGTAGTAGCTTACCCGCACTCCTATTTTTTTATTCATTATTAAACCTACTCCTGCATAACCCCTATTTGATTTTGTATTTATAACCCTGTATTCATCTGACCAAAAGTCTTGTTCCTCCTGCCAGCGAACTTCGCTAATTCCCACTATATCTAACTTTAACCTATCCATTTCCCTTTTTAAATTTTCTGACCTACCTGGCCTATTAAATGGTCCACCATTTTACGCTCCAAGCCATATAACGCCAGTTCTGTTTCTCAGGCTAACGACATTTTCCTGAGTAGTCCCCGCCCGGAGATCCGAATGGGGGACTATTTTTCCTCCGGAATATTTTACCCAAGAGGACGCCATCATCATTTAACCATACAGTAAAGCTGCGTGCCCTCGAGAAAAATTACGGCTGTAGTTTCCCCTTGCTTTCAGCTGTTCGCAGTAGCAGCACAGCAAGGCCGTTTTGGTTAGTGTTGCAAGGCCAGATCAGTCAATCATCCAGACTGTTGCCCCTGCAACTACTGAAAAGGCTGCTGCCCCTCTTCAGGAACCACACGTTTGTCTGGCCTCTCAACAGATACCCTTCCGTTGTGGTTGCACATACGGTACGGCCATCTGTATCGCTGAGGGACGCAAGCCTCCCCACCAACGGCAAGGTCGTAATCACGAAAGTTAACTACTAGACGATTAAGTTTCCCTCCAATAGCATTTTTCTTAGCGTAATTAGCAGAGACGGAACTGCTTCATGGCAATTCTCGGTTAGATTTGATTCAAGCTTTCGCATCTTACTTTGCTACGTCTCTTCCAAACCAGTAAAAATATATCAATAGTTTTCCAACCGACTACCGCGAACTACATGGCAGTTACGATAACACAATGCTACGGCGCAGACGCTAGAGCCATCTCATGGCCCTCGCCTACATCTCTTACGGTCAGCAGTTCTTCGTTCCGACACCTGATGTCGCTGCGGACATCTTTCTCGACGAGAAGCTAGCAGCTGATCTGTTTCTATACGCAACCTAGCGAACCCGACAATGCACTCAATGCTACACAACTGTTAAATTTGAATAGGAATCGGTTATACATCCTAAACGCCTTCCCCCTTCTCTCTGCCCATCTCCTCCAACTCCCTCCGGCCATCTCCTCCTCCTCCTCCCCTCCCTTGCGCTCTCTCTCTCTCTCTCTCTCTCTCTCTCTCTCTCTCTCTCTGGATCGACTCCTCGCCTTACTCTCTGTCCACCTCTTCTCTGTCTCCGCCCTTTATCTGACCATGTCCTCCTTCCCCCTTCTATGTTCATTTCCTCTCCCCTCTCTATCCATCATCTTTTCTCCCCTCTCTAACCACTAGCCATGATTATTGTTATTGTGTACGAAACCTTGACTGGGAATGGAAATCGCTTAAAATGAATGAATAAATCAATTGGGACCATTGGTATAGGGGTACAAGAGATACCTTCAACTGCTCGATCTGTAAGGATAATATTTTCAATCACAGTATTTTCATAGTTTTAGTCTGTGAATCGGTAAGATTACAAAGTTTTCGAAGTATTCAGATTCCGTAGCAGTATTCTAATCACAACTGATAAGTCATATACACATATTCAAGGGCGGATTCAGGGGAGGGCACGGGAGCACGTTTTGTTGTTTCCTTTTTTTTTTTTTAGGACGCAAAAACAACTAGGGTTATAGGCGCCCATGTCTGAACATGCTACCACCTACTGGGAACATGGAGACAAGTGACGCACATAAGGTACATAGAACACGAAGACAGAGAGAGGAGTGGCAAATGTCCGGCGTGGCAAATGTCCGCACACCGTTAAAAACGACTAGACGGGAGCACGTGCCTCCCCCTTCCCCACCCCTAAATAATGTACCTAATAACGATGCTACTGGGATCAGATCTTGAGGAACTCCATTAACGTAGAAAAAACGACAGACTGGCTCGTAATTTGCCCTGAAATAACCTACTGAGTTTTACACTCAAGAATTGAATTCTTAACTAGTTGATGACAATCATAAATTTACCCCTACAAGTTGAGACCTATCAAAGACAAAAAGTGATACGGTCAGTTTTAGTAGTTTAACTTTAAAATTAAGCTAGTTTGTTATGTTAACGAATTTAATGCGGAATAGTCCCCATAATGACAAAATCTATTGCAATAGTCGGATTCATCACCGAGAGGAAGGTAGTCTGCCCAAAATGTTTAGAATTCTGGCGACCGATTTAAAATGAACGAAACAGTAGATGTTAACTTCAATGCGAGAACCAAACATAATTGGAGACTGGCTAAACTGTTTGCATGACACGCAAAATTTAATACAACTGTTTCACCTATACTGATTGCGCAAAACTGACAGTTTAATTTACTATTTTCATTTCACTTGTCAAAATAAGAACAATTAATTTTAACACTAGTTCTGGAAGTTCCTCAGAATGATGAGTGCAGACCACTGATGAACATTAAATGTCACACTGTGAGTCAACTATCAGACAGATGGCCCGAAAATGAGCTTAGCCAATAAAATGTTACTCATCTCTTTAACTCCTCAGTCCTGGTCTTAGATTTTATGAATGAAAAGTTTATATTGGTGGTCAATGTATTATTCTGCGCCAAAAATAAGACTAAGATACTGAATTTAAAAAAAAACTAGTGTTATTATCGAAAATTTTAGTACATTTTCAAAGTCGAAACTATGTTAGAAAATAACTAAACTTTGTGCAATAGTTAGAAAACTCAACGTGAAATACCTGAAAATTATGAAAACAGTTCCACTGAAATGCGAAAGAATAGGTCGTTGCTGAAATCAGACTACGTGCTACATCAAAAGAAATATATGGCCGTATTGTTGTGATGAAATAAACAATCACATTTTCGATAAAGTAGAGTATATTAGCATGTAACGCCACGTTATAAACACATTCTAGTCCTAAATGAAAAAAAAAAGAAATAGAAATTTGCTTTATTTTTTGAAAACATACTGACACTGCGATAAACAACTTTCTTCAAGCACACGCTACCACCTACTGGGAACATGGAGACAAGTGACGCACATAAGGTACATAGCACGAAGTATACGCTACAGTCAGGCACGGTGAGTTTAGCTTATTAGCTGAGTTAAGGAAAAATAAAAACTGGTTGTAACGTGTACGGTACATGAGAACTGAGGAGGCACGAGTAGCCGCGCGGGTTAACGGGACCGCTCACGAGACAGGGGCGTATGCCAGCATCGGATCGAATCCGCCCTGGGGGTCAAATATCAGGGGTCGGTGTGCGATCCAGCCCGGTTGTGCTTTTGAAGCGGTTTACAACATCCTACTAGGTGAATACCGAGCTGGTTCCAATGCTCCGCCTCACATACACGTTATGCAAACGTTTAGAACACTGTCCTCAAGTTTGCACACAGAATTTACTCTCTACGCGGATAGACTGGATAAAGTGCTTTCGTCCTGGAGTTGGTGAATAGGAGACTGATGACCTTCGCTGTTTGGTTTCCTTAAACACTTGCGCAGCATCAGCATCGTCGCTTTGAGCGCAGTAGATCATTGTCATCAAACTGCGGTCGGAATCGAGTTATTCGTGCGGCCCGCGATTGTCAGCCGTATCTTATAACAATATGCATCTAGCAAATAACAGACGAATCCAAAAATGTAAACTAACGTTAAGAACTACTTAAGAGCGTAGTTTTCACGCTCCGTAACAAATAACGGACAAAAATACTTACAGAGGCAGTAATGTTTCAAGATGTGCTTAATTTTAATTGACGTTGCTTCATTCGGCCGTGAACTGAGTAAGGTTGACTGTTTAGGATAAGTATCACAGCTTCTACAGAGACAGTGTGTGTGTGAGAGGAAATGTTTTGTTGTTTCTCTTCAAAAAAATGGTTCAAATGGCTCTGAGCACTATGGGACTTAACATCTATCGTCATCAGTCCCCTAGAACTTAGAACTACTTAAATCTAACTAACCTAAGGACACCACACAACACCCAGTCATCTGTTTCTCTTCCACAACGTATAACTCAAGGGCGTGCGCGAACGTATCACGTACCTGCTACGATATAAATTTTAACATGGAAGCAACATGGATTCGTCGATACACATTACAGAGACGATCACCTTCAAATGCGGTTCTTATTTGTAACAAGGCAAATGAAATTAAATTCGGGCTGTTGCAACACAATGCACTGAGTAAACAAAAATGACATTTAAAATGTTTAGTAAACATTTGCGATCATGTTTCATATTGCATAAGGCATTTAAATATAGAACAGTTACCGTTCTTAATCAATTAATCGTACGCTCACACAGACAGCGCAACACTTCGTCAGTGTCACAACTTTCGGGTTGCTTGAGGGTGGCACCAATACAGGCACAAAGCAGATAACAGACCAGTAGTAGTGTTCGGAATGGTGCCAATTTTTAACGATCAGTACTAAGGGGCTGGCGGCCAACTGACCGCACCCTTAACTGCAGCTGGTCCACTGAGGGCTCATAAAATACTAATTTATGTAAGTTATCAATTAGTAACAAGATCGGTACATACGCGGCCGTGGTGTCATTCTACAATCTCAGTATTGGCTCTTCAGCAAAACATTTTGACGACCACTGCCGTGGAAGTGCCACCTGGCGGCCGGTCATACGACCCTCCACAGCTGGTACATGTCATGGCAATGTTGTGATGTGTATATCTGTCCGTTGTACGGAATCAGTGCAGTACGATGGCACGACGTGGAGACGTGATGCAATCGCAGAAATGAACTATTGTGTTGGACGTCTCCACGGCCACTTCGTGTAACAATTTTCCCAATTAGTTGGCGTATCAACACGGACTGTTCAGCGTCTATACAGGTAATAATATACCGCTGGCAGCCACATAAAAACAGTGATCGTAAAACGACCCCGACCAAGACTGGAGACGAGTACAGCACGTTGCCAATGACAGTGGGTTACTCACCTGACAGGAATTGCTCCTATTAATGAATGTAGGTCCATCTGAACCAGATTCGAAGCATTCTTCCGAAGGGAACTGCGTGCAATGGGTATCTGGAGTCTGAATACTCTACTACAGGGTCTTGCTCACAGCGGCACGTCTTCAGTGGGCCGAGCTATACAGAAACTCGACAGCAGCAGCCTCGTAGCGTTTAATGTGGCTCGAAGAGTCGTAGTTTTTCCTTCTTCCAAATGACATAAGGCATCTATTGCACTGACGACCAATGAGGCGTTAGACCCGGAATGTGTGGAGAACATAAGTCTCCGACCGTAGGTGGTTCTGTGATGTTTTCGGGGTGTTTTTCGTACTGTGACTTGTGCCCACTCTTTCGGTTTACCGTGAACATTAACAAGGATGTGTATTTCAACATTATCGGTGGCCATGTGTCGCGCTTCCTTCTGTATCTTCATAGAGTATACGCTGTGGACACTTCCGTCCTCAAAGAAGACAACAGCCGTGATCACAGGTCTACAAGGATACGAATAATCGAGACACTCTATCGCACTTGTATTACGCCGCTAAAACACCCGGTCTTAAACCCACAGAAACAGTCTGGGGCTATTTGAGACAGTGGATCAAATGTAGAAATCTACATCCCAGCAGGACGGCAGTTCTACACATCGAATCATTAATAAGTGGCTCGAGCTGGGTATGGCACAACTGAAGAACTCTTTGTCCAATATGCTTAGATCCCCATTATCCAAAAGCGAAGGAGCTTTATTAGCAAATCAGTTAACGACACCCCCTTCCCCCATGCCCCGCCATAAATACAGCCGCACGAGCATGAAAAATTATTTTACTGTATAAGGGGCGATCAAAAAGTTTCTATTCAAAGACGTACAGTCCAGAAGCGGTATGACAATCAGGCAAAATCGCAGTGAAAACTGTGGTAACCATTCCACTAACGCATTAAGTTCAAGACACACGTTTGGTAAAACGTCGTGTCGTGCTGCGTGAAGAAATCCGTGTCTTCCTGCTGCACGTCCCCGTCCGACAGGAGTCATCGACCCTTCATGGTCTTTTTAAGGAAGCGAAAATGTGATAATCGCATGGGGAGAAATTAGGACTATAGGGCGGATGCTCGAGTGTCTCCCACGTCGACCGGCGTTAGTGTCAAACCACGACCGGCACGGAACTTGGCGCTCCATTCCACAATGCTGGTTTTCGACGTACATGTCACCCCACGCACATTCTTCATTCTCCAGTGGATTTGCACCGCTGCTTATCCTTCGGCAGCCAAGAAAACGACAGGACGTAGGCCCTGTTTGGGCACATTTCGTAATAAAGTCGCTATAGTTCACACTGCTGCATTTACCGCACGCACATTGGAAAGACAAGAATGCCACACTACACCAGTGGAATTATTTATTACCTCATCTCCTATAATTATATACTTTTGTTATAATCGTTGAATATCTTACAGTAAATGGGCATGATTACCCTCTGTTTCTGTAAAAAATGGTTCAAATGGCTCTAAGCACTATGGGACTTAACGTCTGAGGTCATCAGTCCCCTAGAACTTAGAACTACTTAAACCTAACTAACCTAAGGACATCACACACATCCATGCCCGAGGCAGGATTCGAACCTGCGACCGTAGCAGCAGCGCGGTTCCAGACTGAAGCGCCTATTACTGCTCGGTCACAGCGGCCGGCTCTGTTTCTATAGAAAGCAAATATACACTGTAATGCATATCAATTTTACTCTCTTCATTTCTTTCTATAAAATGAGCTGTTATTTGTGTATATGTTATCTGATCTGTTTTTTTCTTCTGCACCGTATCCTCCTCCTTCTGGGCTACGAGGGTTACTCACAGACGAAACTCTCAATGTTAATTTTATGACATAACAATGATAATTTTTAGTGTTTGTACACACACAGTTAACACAACTGAATCCATTGTTGCCAATTAATATTTGGTCGGTCTTCTAGATGCCTTAACCACCGCTTTACATCGTGTATACATTGAGAGAATTAACCTTTTAATGTATTACTCAGTCAGTTCATGAAACCACAAGCACACAAGGCTCTCCAACAGTTCCTGTCTATCATTTATTTATTTATTTTACATTTCCCATAGCCTTGCAACAGTTCTCAGTAGCACTGAGATCGGTGCTATTTCCCGGCCATTCTAACGTTTGAACTCCAGTTTCTCTAAGCTCTGTGACAAGGAGCAGAATCATCCTGCAAAGTACAACCAGAAACATTTCCAAACTAGTCTCGTATTGTGGTTATAAGTTTCCTTTCAAGACAGTTGATGTATACATTTGCATTGACTGTGCCGTTTATGAAGCCCAAATGACTTATTCTCTGGGTAGAAATGCATCCACATACCATCTGTTCTGATGGATGTTTGACTGTGTTATATACCGAGACAAAATTCTTTACCTACTCTACGAAACACCAACATGTTACCATCGGAGCCTTGCAGATTACATTTTGGTTTATTTGAAAAGTTTACCCTGTTCCACATCGCCGGCGTCCATGTCACACGTGCTTTTGCCAATTTTAGCCACCGCTGTCGCATCGTTCTAGTCAGTAAAGGCTTCTCTCTAGGTCGACCGGCAGCGAGTCCAGCTTCCAGCAGTCTGTTTCTAACAGTTCTGCTGGATACTGAGGGGTCAGAATTTTCTTCCCAATCTCGCTTTAGTTCAGCTGATGACAGGCGACGCTCCATGAGATAAATTGTTTTCAACATCCCTCCTCGTCTGATAGTAGACGCCCTTTTTTGACATCGTCTTTTCTCACGAGCACCATTCCTTTTCTCTGTATACTTTTTGAGCAACTTCGAAATTGTACACTATTTACAACCGATCTTCGAGAGCAAAAAAAAAAATGGTTCAAATGGCTCTGAGCACTATGGGACTTAACTTGTGAGGTCATCAGTCACCTAGAACTACTTAAACCTAACTAACCTAAAGACATCACACACATCCATGCCCGAGGCAGGATTCGACCCTGCGACGTAGCGGTCGCGCGGTTCCAGACTGTAGCGCCTAGAACCGCTCGGCCACTCCGGCCGTCTTCGAGAACATCTATCTTGTTCAGAGACCAGCTGACGCTCAAGTGTAGGAAGTGTAGCAGATTTCTTCTTTGGCGTAATTTCACTGACCTGAACTTCTTTTTTCATAGAGTTCAGTGTGTCAACGCAACATGACTGAATACTGCTTCATTGTAGATTACAACTATGGCGACAAGGAGTTGGATACTATTGGAAAAAAATATAACAGGAAGTGAAACAATAAAGGTAACAACAATATGTAAGCGACGATTTAACAACAACGGACTGCTCCTGGGAGAGGCCGACGGCGAATTGCGCCACAAGCTGTTGAATCCTAAGCCAATGATAAGAATCAAACCTGATTCAGGGATTAGTGAATACAGGGTTGTCGCAGCGAGACTGAACACTGTAACTCCTGAACTCAACAAAAATAAACAAAAAATACATCTATTAAAAAAAGCAGATACGAATTCGCTTGATGACTTCCGCAGACAATCTACCCTCCTTCCAACTTACCAATTGTAAGTTCCATACTATGTGTGTCTGTATAAAAATTAGCCCAAATTTACGTCCCACTCTACAAAAAGTAACTACGCACCCACAAACTGTTATCCAACTTAAGCTCGTTGCTAACTTTTGACTAAACAGAACCTAATCTGAATCGAACTGTAACTAGTCTGAATACAACTTGTCTTTACATGAAATGCGCAACTGAAGTAAAACAATTATCTGGTCCTAATCAAAATTTACATTAACCTAGCGTCTTGACAACAATGTTGCAGATTCCTCGAAAGCACAATAGCAGGCCGCGCGAGATTAGCCGAGCGGTCTGAGGCGCTGCAGTCATGGACTGTGCGGCTGGTCCCGGCGGAGGTTCGAGTCCTCTCTCGGGCATGGGTGTGTGTGTTTGTCCTTAGGATAATTTAGATTAAGTAGTGTGTAAGCTTAGGGACTGATGACCTTAGCAGTTAAGTCCCATCATATTTCACACGCACACAACAGCAAACAGCAAGCACGCAGCGGGTAAGTTAGGTTTCTTCTTTTAAATAAAATTTCCAAATACTATTCAAACTGTTGCATACCACATGGTGCAGTTTGGTAATGCGTAATGATAAGCCTCCTTTAAACAGTGGGGTGGGGAGCGTAACTATTCCTATGAAATGATATTCCACGACGACGATTTGGGATTTTCTCTGCCTCGTGACGACTGGGTGTTGTGTGCTGTCCTTAGGTTGGTTAGGTTTAAGTAGTTCTAAGTTCTAGGGGACTGATGACCATAGATGTTAAGTCCCATAGTGCTCAGAGCCATTTGAACCATTTTTTGACGACGATTTTAGAATGAAATATGTATTCACAAAGAGTAAACTTTCGCGTCATCTTCGAACATAACATTGGTCTATGCGTAACAAAGTGAACAATAATTTAAAAAGGATACAAAGTTAACAGAGAATTTCCATAAAAACAAAAAGCTTAATCAATTGATGTTAATGCATGACTCGGGGAAGTGTGGTCATTGGGGTGGTCTCTGTCAGCTCTGAGCAAGTGAAATAAGTTAACTAGCTAACAATAATCATTCCGACAAACTAGCTGCGCAGTGCTGCAGTCTTACTTTAATTTTCTTCTATTAAAAAAAGTTATTTACCTATATTCTTTTCGCCTTTCAGTACATGTATCACATACATCCACTCTGCCCTTTAAAACAAATCTTTCTACTTCTAACAGACACAATCAGAAGTCAAGGCACCACTTCTGAATACGTCCATCACCTACCACACTTCAACAAAGAATGAATCAGACCGCGCAGAGCGGAAGACTGTACCACAAGACCAAAGATTATTTAACAGTAACATAATTTGCTTTCTCTCTGACGTGCACATCGATAACACACAAAAATCAAAATGACATGCACACCTCACACAATGTAAGTTGCAGGTAGGCACAACAAAAAGATTCTCACAATTATAGCTTTCGGCCATTAAGGCCTCGCCTTTGTCAACAATACACACACACACACACACACACACACACACACACACAACTGCAATCTCAGGCAACTGAAACCAGTTGGGCCTATCTGCGACTCAGCAACTCCGCTATATGGTGAGTAGCAACTTTCCTTCTCATAATACTGTTACATTCCATCCTGGATTTTCCATTGTTTGATTACACAATGCAAGTGTAGACGAGATGTCACTGGAATTCAAAGGAACAGTATCGACAGCAACTGAGAGATTTATACGAAATAAATTGACAAACGATGGAGGTCCCTCATGGTACACAAAACGTCAGAACACTGTTGCAGAAACAAAGAAAAAAGCATCCCAAATTCAAAGGAACCCAAATCCCGAAGACTGGCTACCTTTTACAGAAGTTGAAAATTTAGCGCGGACTTCAAGGCGAGATGCTTATAACAGTTTCCACAGCAAAACTTTGATTCGAAACCTAGCATGAAATCCAAAGATATTCTGGTCGTAAGCAAAGTATGCTAGCGTCAAGACACAATCAATGCCTTTTCTGCGCGATAGCAATGGAAATACTATCGACGACAGCGCTGCTAAACAAGAGTTACCAAACACAGCCTCCCGAAACTCCTTCACCAAAGAAGACGAAGCAAATAACCCAGAATTCGAATCAAGACCAGCTGCTAACATGAGTAACTCAGTACCAGATATCCTCGGAGTAGTGAAGCAACTTTAATCACTTAATAAAAGCAAATCTTCCGGTCCAGATTGTATACCAGTTAGGTTTCTGTTAGAGTACGCTGATGCAATAGCTCCATACTTAACTATCAGGTCGCTCGACGAAAAATCCGTACGCAAAGACTGGAAAGCTGCACAGGACACAACAATATTAAAGAAAGGCAATAGGAGTAATCCGAAACATATATTGTGTTCCTACATTTTGAATTAACTCGAAGAGAACGGCCTACTGACACATAGTCAACACGGATTTTAAAACCATCGTTCTTTTGAAACGCAACTAGCACACTTAGTCACATGAAGTGTTGAGTGCTATCGACAAAGGATTTCAAATTGATTCCATATTTCTAGGTTTCCAGAAGGCTTTTGAGAACGTACCTCACAAGCGGCTTGTAATTAAATTGCGTGCTTGTGGAATATCGACTCAGTTATGCGACTGGATTCGTGATTACCTGTCAGACAGGTCACAATTCGTAGTAATTGACGGAAAGTCATCGAGTAAAACAAAAGTGATTTTTGGCGTTCCCCAAGGCAGTGTTCTAGGCCCTCTGTTGTTCCTTATCTTCATAAACAATTTAGGCGACAGTCTGAGCAGCCGTATCAGGTTGTTTGCAGGTGATGCTGTCGTTTATCGTCTAGTAAAGTCATAAGAACATCAAAACTTATTGCAAAACGATTTGAATAAGATATCTGTATGGCGGGAAAATTGGCAGTTGACCCTAAATAATGAAAAGTGTGAGGCCATCGACATGAGTGCAAAAGAAATACGTTACACTTCGGTTACACGATAAATCAATCCAACCTAAAGGCCGTAAATTCAGATAAATACCTAGGACTTAAAATTACGAACAACTTAAACTGGAAAAAACACATGGAAAATGTTGCGGGGAAGGCGAGCCAAAGGCTGCATTTTGTTGGCAAAACACTTACAAGATGCGACAGGTCTACTAAAGAGACTATCTACATTACTCTTGTCCGTCCTCTTTTGGTGTCCTGCAGCGCGGCGTAGGATCCTAGCCAGATAGGATTAACGGAGTACATCGAGGAAGTTCAAAGAAGGGCAGCACGTTTTGTATTATCGAGAAATAGGGGAGAGAGTGACACGGGCATGACACAGGATTTGGCGTGGACGTCATTAAAACTGAGGCGTTTCTGGTTGCGGCCTGATTTCTTGAAATTTCAGTCACTAACTTTCTCTTCAGAATGCGAAAATATTTTGTTGATGCCGACCTACATACGGAGAAACGATCATCATAACAAAATAAGGGAAATCAAAGCTCGCAGGTAAAGATACAGGTGTTTGTTTTTCCCGCGCGCAGTTCGCGGGTGGAATAAGAGAGAATTATTGTAAAGGTGGTTCGATGAACCCTCTGCCAGGTACTTAAGTGTGATCTCCAGAGTGACCACGTAGATGTAGAAGTTCCTGTTAACATAGCTGTGAATGCTGGACGCAGTGTGCGATCTCCAAGCAGTGCACGAGCTCTGCTGCGACAGTTTAACATCTCATGGCCCACCGTACGAAAAGTGCTGCGAACCACTGTGAAATGGTGTCTCCAGTGCGATTCCAGGCTGTCATGGATGCAGATAGTCGCCACATTGAGCAGTGTTTGTAAAATGGTTCAAATGGGTCTGAGCACTATGGGACTTAACATCTGTGGTTATCAGTCCCCTAGAAATTAGAACTACTTAAACCTAACTAACCTAAGGACATCACACCCATCCATGCCCGAGGCAGGATTCGAACCTCCGACCGTAGCAGTAGCGGGGCAGTGATTGTAACCTCGAAAGTAACATGGTTCGCAATTAATAAATGTTGCCCTATCCTGTGAAAGTCAAAATTTGTTTCTTTGGATGATTTATTCGTTATTTCTCTTCCACATGACCTTAAAACTGTATCCGCAAAGCTCCACTGTCCTACGACCGCTTGTTTTTCATGGAGCCCACTCAAGTAGCGAAAGCCGTATGGAATGTACAGAATACAGTGGAACCTCGCTTAAAGAGCACCTCTAATAACGCACAATTCGCATAACGAGCAAAACAAATTGTAAAAAAATGACTCACTTAACGAGTTATGTTTCGCATAACTAGTGACGACGATTTAGTGTGACGCCACTAGCAGTTCGCGAGCGGCTAGGGAAACGTTCAACATTTCATTGTCGGCAGCGGCATATGAACAGTCTTTAGTATGTACTGTTACAAGGACAGGATTAAGGCGATAGATGCTGCAAGGGAGTGACAAGAGTATCTAAACAACGGTTTCGTATTGTGGACGATGTCGAAGGGTTGCTCCTTATATGGATAAATAAAAAGTAATTGCAAGGAGACACTATTAACGAGAACATCATTTGTGAGAGCGCGAGAATGATTTTCGTCGACTTCGACATGAAGACACCAGGGTCATCAGCGGCCGAAGAGGTGTTTAATGCAAGCAGTGGGTGGTTCGAGAAGTTTAAGAGAACAAACGACATCCACAGCGTTCCGACACAAAGGCAGCAGAGAACTTCATTAGCAACTTCAATATGCTCGTAGATTCTGAGTTATCTGCCGCAACAGGTTTTTAATTGTGACGCGACGGGTCTAATGGAAAAAGATGTCGAAGCGTACCTTTTCGCAAGCCAATGAAAGATCGTCTCACACTGCTATTCTTTGCAAATGCTAGCGGCGATTCGAAAATCAAACTGCTGCTTGTTTACCATTCAGAAATTTCACGAGTCTTCAAGAAGTATAAAGTCCAAAAGAGCAGGTTAAATGTGATATGGAGGTACAACAACAAGGCTTGAGAGACACGTGATCTTTTTTGTGATTGTATCAATGAAGTGTTTGGTCCTTCGGTGAAAAAATATTTGCTTGAGATGAATCTGCCACTCCACGTCTTGCTTGTTATGGACAACGCTCCTGTCCCTTCTCCTGGCCTACAAGACTGCCACCTTGAAGAATCTGAATTCATCAAGATCCAATTTCCCAACTCCAGCCTGTGGGCAGTAGATAATTTCTAGCTTTAAGAAGCTCTATACTAAACCACTTTTCGAGCATTGCTTCGAGTTGACTGAGGCTACCAGTCTCACTCTCCAAGAGTTTTGGAAATATCACTTCAACATCGTTGCCTGCGTCAAGATGATCGAGAAGGCATGGGAAACGTTACCAAGAGAACTCTCACTTCTGTTTGGAAGAAGTTATGGCCGCAATGCGTTGTCGAATGTGACTCTAGAGGCATTTGAGTCAGTACCTGTGGAACATGTAGTAAGCGAGATTGTATCTTTCGCCAAGAGCATGGGACTAGAAGTGGATACCAATAATATCGATAAGCTTGTGGAAGACAGCAGCCAAGAAATGACCACCGAAGAGCTTATAGAGTTGCAGTGTGTTTCACAGCAGGTAGTTGTGGAGAGGAGTTCTTCAAAGGAGGAGGAGGTCGCAACAGCAAAGCAGCAATCTTCTCGCGCAATACCAGAAGTGCTGAAAGCATGGGAATAGGTAGCATCGTACATTGAAAATCATCACCCCAATAATGCAGTGGCTACGCGCGGTACAAATTTATTTGACAATAATGATGTCGCATTTTCGCCAAGTGTTGAAGCGTCAGCAGAAATAAATGACTATAGACAGCTTTCTAGCAAAAAAGAATTAGTTATGTATCGCGAATAATAAACTACATAATGATGTATGTATAATTTTCTTTGAATAAATGGCACGAATTAGATAAAACTTTTAGTACTTTTTCTACATGAACCCGATTATCGCATTATGCATTAATTTATACAGGATAAACTGCTCCGCTTAACGAGTGTTTCGCATTACGTATAGGATTCTGAAACGAATTACGCTCGCTATGCGAGGCTGCACTGTACTTGTCCCCAGCGACCCGCCAGCCAGCCCCTTCCAGGTGTGAGTAGTAGTGACAGATGCTGCTGCTTGGCGCCATTATGCCGGTAGCACATACGATCTCTCTGTGATGTGATAGTAGTATGTACAACAGCTCTTATCGGAGTTGGTGCGGATCCACAAAATGCATATTTTGTGTCAATATTGTGGCTGTGTTTGTCCGATACTTTTATCGTTTTTTTGACACTGCTGGACGCACGTGGCAGCACTTCACGACTACATGGCCGCTCAGTTTTCCTGCCAGCAACTGCGAGTTGGTTACAACGTTCTATTACTGCTGCTGCATGGTACGCGCATATTACGCGTCTTAAACTTCGCTTCCTGTTCCAAATTTGCTACTGATATGCTGGCCAAAACAAAGAGCCCAATTTGTTTTTACTACTTTGGGGTGTGAGCTTGGCCAAAACAAAGAGCCCAATTTGTTTTTACTACTTTGGGGTGTGAGCTTGTATTGCGCTGTAATCTATATACAGAAGCACTACCCTGTTCAACTACACTGATTAAATTATTGCGGAACGATCCACAGATACTGATGATGCAATCAGCTACGCACAGTTTTTCAAAGTATTACTACAAATACTACCACACTTACCAACATACTGAAATCGAGTCCAGAAAAGCAGCAAACTGGAACATACCTGTAATAATAAAAGCTACGTTAAAAGACAAACAAACCCATCACATCTGTTTATCATAAGAACATAATCTTATGACAAACGGATGTGGGTAACTGCTAAACAGAAATAGTGACGCAAGGTAATATGGAGATCGTCCCAAACCTTTGGGGAGAAAACAACATACACTGAGGCGACAAAAGTCACGGGATAGCGATATTCATGTATACAGACAGCGGTAGTAAAGCGCACACAAGATACGAAACAGCGGTGCATTGGCGGAGCTGTTAATTGTGCTCAGGTGATTCATGTGGAAAAGGGACTGATGATCCTGTAGTTTGGTCCTTTTATACCCCAAACCAATCAACTATGTGGAAAGGTTTCCGGTGTGATTATGGCCGCACGAGCGCGGAATGATAGATGGAGCTAGGCGTGTGGCTCAATTGGCTCTAAGCACTATGGGACTTACCATCTGAGGTCCTCAGGTCCCCTAGACTTAGAATTACTTAAACCTAAGGACATCAGACACATCCATGCCTGAGGCAGGATTCGAACCTGCGACTGTATCAGCAGCGCGGTTCCGGACTGAAGCGCCTAGAACCGCTCGATCACAATGGCCGGCTAGACGTGTGGGACATTCGGAAATCGTTAGGAAAGTCGGTATTCCGAGATCCACAGTGTCAACAGTGTGCCGAGGATACCAAATTTCAGGCATTGCCTCTCGCCACGGACAACGCAGTGGCCGACGGCGTTCACTTAACGACCGAGTCTGTGCTAACAGACAAGCAACACTGCATGAAATTACCTTTGAATTCAATGTGGGAGGTACGACGAACGTATCCATTAAGAAGATGAGGCAGAATATTACGTTAGTGGGCTACGGCAGCAGACTGACGCGAGTGCCTTTGTTAACAGCACGACATCGCCTGCAGCGCCGCTCCTGGGCCCGGGACCATATCTGTTGGACACTGGGCTACTGGAAAACCGTGGCCTGGTCAGACGAGTCCAGATTTCAGTTGGTAAAACCTGATAGTAGGGTTTGAATGTGGGGCAGACCCCACGAAGCCATGGACCTAAGTCGTAAACAAGGCACTGTTCAAGTTGGTAATGGCTCCATAATTGTGTAAGCTATATTAAATGGAGTGGACTGCGTCTTCTGGTCCAAATGAATTGATAACTGACTGGGAATTGTTATGTTCGCCCGTTTGGAGACCACTAGCAGCCATTCATGGACGCCATGTTCTCAAATAACGATGGAATTCTGCACAATTTGAGCCGGCCGGTGTGGCCGAGCGGTTCTACGCGCTTCAGTCGAACTGCGCGGCCGCTACGGTCGCAGTTTCGAATCCTGACTCGGGCATGGATGTGTGTGATGTCCTTAGGTTATTTCGGTTTGAGTAGTTCTTAGTTCTAGGGGACTGATGGCCTCCGATGTTAAGACCCATAGTGCTCAGAGCCATTTGAACTATTTTGTACAATTCGAGCGAATGGTTTGGCCACCCAGATCGCCTGCCATGAATCCCATCGAACATTAATGGGACATAACCGACAAGTCAGTTCGCGCACAAAATCCTGCACCGCCAACACTTTCGCAACTGTGTGCGGCTACAGAGGCAGCTTGGCTCAATTTTTCTGCAGGGGACACCATCCAATTTCAAGCTGCTGCGCTACACCCGGTAAAGGGAGGTCCGACACGATATTAGGAGTTATCCCACGACTTCTGTTACCTCGTTGCAGATGGCAGATGACCATAAACTGACTACTTTCAGGCAAGGAACAAAGGGGGCGGAAGTTAATATTTAATATTGAACGATATAAACAGTTTTACACCTTATAGAAAGAACTGTTCAATGTGATGATAGCCAATCTCACTACACTGGCACATAAAATTTTACCACAATAAGAATTCTTAATCGATAGATCCCACCGCCTGCACGTATTATCTATGATAGGGATGTATTCCTGCTCCGCCAGTAGTCCACACCGTAATTTTAGAAAAGTGCATTTCACAGGCAGTCTTCACCTTATCACCATCTCCTCCAATTCTTCGTCGAGAACCTTGCTAAGATCTCTGTGGCTTGTGTCAAGAATTAAATGAGCGTCTGGAAAATCATATAACGAGTAACGTTCGTCTTCGGCAACCCGTCTCTAACTATATACAGTCGTAAACGCCAACGTGGAAACAGCACAGACGATTTTTTTTTAGTGATTACAAGATAGTTTTACTAATACGGAGCCGAGAGGAAGACATTAATTATCAAATATAAGCAGTTTACAAACATTTCCATGACACTCGCTGCTTATTCAAGACCTTGTATCGGCCGAAATATACACACATCAGAAAAAAGTTTTGCATCATCCCGGTTCCCAGAACTCCTGAAGACAGACTTGATTGTGGATATTCTATCACAGACATTGTCCTTTTCACTGTCAGAGATGTCACAAGTCCGCCCAAAGATGTAAACAACCATGCATGAGCAGCGCCTATTAGACGGAGGGGGTCCGACAGCCGATCAGTTCCACTCATTCCACCAGGAAGTAGGTACACGGCTCGTGTCGTCTGTAGTTCAACCATGCCTAGACGGTCAATACCGAGGTTCGCTCGCGTCCGCATTGTTACTTTGTGTCAGGAAGGTCTCTCAATAAGGGAAGTGTCCAGGCGTCTCGGAGTGAACCAGAGCGATGTTGTTCGGACATGCAGGAGATACAGAGAGGCAGAAACTGTCGACGACAGCCTCGTTCAGGCCGCCTAAGGGCTACTCTCCAGTGGACGCTACCTACGGAATATGGCTCGGAGGAACCCTGACAGCAACGCCACCATGTTGGATAATGCTTTTCGTGCAGTCACAGGAGTCGTGTTACGACTCAAACTGTGCGCAATAGGCTACATGATGCGCAACTTCACTCCCGACGTCCATGGCGATGTCCATCTTTGCACCCACGACGCCATGCAGCGCGGCCCAGCTGGGCCCAGCAACACGCTGAATGGACTACTCAGGATTGGCATTACGTTCTCTTCACAGATGATTGTCGCATATGCCTTCAACCAGACAATCGTCGGAGACGTGTTTGGAGGAAACCCGGTCAGGCTGAACGCCTTACATACCCTATACAGCGGGTGCAGCAAGGTGGAGGTTCCTTGCTGTTTTCGGGTGGCATTATGTGGGGTCGAGGTAGGCCGCTGGTGATCATGGAAGGCGCCATAATGGCTCTACGTTACGTGAATGCCATCCTCCGACCGATTGTGCAACCATATCGGCAGCATATTGGCGAGGTATTCGTCTTCATGGACGACAATTTGCGCCCCCATCGTGCAAATCTTGTGAATGACTTCCTTCAGGATAACGATATTGCTCGACTATAGTGGCCAACATCTTCTCCAGACATGAACCCTATAGAACATGCCTGGGATAGATTGAAAAGGGCTGTTTATGGACGATGTGACCCACCAACCACTCAGAGGGATCTATGCCGAATCGCCGTTGAGGAGTGGGACAATCTGGACCAAAAATGCCTTGATGAACTTTTGGATAGTATGCCACGACGAATACATGCATGCATCAATGCAAGAAGACGTGCTACAGGGTGTTAGAGGTACCGATGTGTACAGCAATCTGGACCACGACCTGTGATGGTCTCGCTGTCTGGTGATACAACATGCAATGTGTGGTTTTCATAAACAATAAAAAGGGCGGAAATGATGTTTATGTTAATGTCTATTACAATTTTCTGTACAGGTGCCGTAACTCTCGGATCCGAGGTGATGCTAAACTCTTTTTGATGTGTGTGACTTCCCGACAATTTGGTCTTTCACTACTCAAATCATTCCACTACTTAAAACTAGTGAGTTTAGGGCTTTATATCAAGAGTGTAATTTTTATCCTAAGGATTTGAGGCAGTCCTGTAAGGCTAAATAGCACAGCGGTTGTAACGCTCCTCAACACAGCGTTAGTTATATTTTTTTGTCTCAAATATAAAATAACGTGGTCCTTTTTTCGTTTCCTGTGTCTTGTAGGACAAGCGCACTTTAATTAAAAAATTCAATGCTTATAACGCATAAGCTGTAGTCAGTGGGAGACTACAGCGCAGAGGGAGTTGTGAAGGTTAGGATTGGTACGTCTTCCTAACAGTGATTTTAAACTTGGCGTGCGCGAGTGCATGCTGGTGTGTGATGAAGTGTTCGGCCGCTGTACGCGTCCTTAGCAGCAGATATGAGCCACGGTTGGAGCTCGTAAAGAGGCGACTGCGCTCACCTTTTATTGTGAAGCGCGACTTAAAAACATGCCTAGTTTCTCGCAATCGTGCCACTGGCGGCTAGCATGGGCAGGGAAGAAAACTCTAACAATACTTTATGTCACTGCGCGACATAAACGGATTGTCCCAGCCGTCGCTATGACGCAGTTCTGCGCTACTGTCGCTAGCGACCGACCTCACCACGAGATTACGACATTCGACGACGCCAGCATCACGAGACTGTAAGATTGCCGCTTTGAATGATCAATGATTTAAATTGTAAATCCCTGCGACTCTTTTGAAAACGGTATTTTTCCTATAATACACATCTTGGTATCATTGTATGAGGGGCGTTCAATATGTAATGCAACACAGATTTTTCTCGGCTAATTTAGGTTGAACAAATGCGCTATCTGTGGAACATGGTGGAATGTAGTTTCATATAGTACCGACAGATGGCGGCGCTATACGTATCTTCCAAAATGGCGTCTGCAACGGACGTTCGTTCCAAGCACAGAGCTGTCACTGAATTTCTTTTGGTAGGAAACCAGAGCGTCGCAAATATTCAAAGGCTCTTGCTAAACGTCTACGGAGACCTGGCAGTGAACAAAAGCACGGTGAGTCTTTTGGCGAGGCGTCCGTCTTCATCGCAACAAGGTCGTGCAAACCTGTCCGATCTCCCTTGTGATGGCCGGCCGCACGCAGCTGTGACTCCTGCAATATTGGAACGTGTGGACACTCTCATTCGAGGCGATGGGTCACAATCAAGCGCCTCGCTAGTCAACTGGACGTCTCTGTTGGTAGTGCTAACAAAAACGTCATTGGACTGTTCTTCCTAATTCATCCTACAGCCCAGACCTCGCACATTTCGACTTCCATCTGTTTGGTCCAATGAAGGACACACTACGCGGCAAGTAGTACATGGATGATGAGGATGTTACTTATGCAGCGAGACATTGGCTGCAACGTCGACTATTGATGTGGTACCATGCGGGCATACAGGCCCTCCCAGTAAGGTGGCTTAAGGTCATCTCAATTAACGGAAACAGAGTGGGGAATAACATAGTTTATTTATAATCTTCGATAAAACCAAACTACTTTCAGCAAAAAACGGTGTTGCATAACTTATTGATCGCCCCTACATTATTGATCTACATAATTATTACTTGGGATAGGTTCCTGATTCCAAGATTCTTATTCACATGGCCGAGTATCATAAATCTGTAACGCAATTTAATACAATTACACCAAACATTATTTGAAGCCGGTTATTTAACTGAATATGAAACAAGCACTAAACTAAGTTAAATACTGAAAGAAATTTTATTTTGCTTCCAAATTTTGTGTTGGTCGCCAGCTGTGCAGTATTTCACCGTTGTTTCAATAGTTTATATTTCACAGAGATTTACAGTGGGCTCGAAGTTTTATTTTTCTCTTTTTTTTAATTCAGCTAGAAATAAGTTCGAGACGGTAAA
The DNA here is from genome assembly GCF_023864275.1 of Schistocerca cancellata. Lineage (NCBI taxonomy): Eukaryota > Metazoa > Arthropoda > Insecta > Orthoptera > Acrididae > Schistocerca > Schistocerca cancellata. The sequence continues at coordinate 542,228,836 of NC_064627.1, forward strand.
TGTTAGTCTGCTCTGAGTGTATGCCTTGCCCTGTTCAAGGACATTTCACTGTTACAGTTATCAGAGTACTTCAAGGAATTACGGGTGTCTATATAGAATGATTTTTTCATCTTGTACTAACTCTAGGGACTGTTCGATGAGAGGATACGGAACAAAAAAGGTCTAATAACCTTATGTCCGGAAATGCATGGTTTCCATGCTAGGAACAATTTAATTAATCATACAATGTTACAGAGACTGCGATCTAATGCGCGCTGTAAACCGCAACCACAGTTACAGTTCGACATGTGTGTACGCGCCGTAGCATGTTCTGTCTCACGCGTTCACATCGGCCAGGCTGCATCCGAACAGTGTCCAACATTCTCGGCTGTATATGTTTCGCTTCGGCAGTACTTGGAACCGATAGTCTTGCTTCTAAGATCCTTACGTAGGCGACCATACGGTTACGTGATTTAATCGTCCCATGTCTGCGGCCATTATTTACCTTGCACACTGAAGACAATTTCTCAATAAAACGTCGCGAACGTTTTACTGAACGCTGATAAAGTGTTCGTTTGTCACAACAGCAAAAACATCACAAGAAAGGAGAGCGCAGCAATAAGACGTTCTTTGAGTCAGAATAAGGAAAGATCTCTGTTCTCCCTGGACATTCACAACGAATTGCAGATTTCTTCTCGCAGTAGTTCATTGCACGAAGCCACTAGTTCCACTCATGTAATCACAAAATCTCTGAGAACTCGATGAGTAAATATTTCCAGAAGTGATAAACTTACGTAAAGACGCAGAGATGGAGGGGCACTGCACGCTGAATCAGCAGTTGACATTAACTGGAGGTGAGCTTTCTACAAACACACTTACTTGAACGGTCCGTCGCACCCGGACCTACAGTATGTCTTTCGCAGTCAACGTTTTCCGACTGACTCTGGCCTGTAAGACTCGAGACATACTTTCAGTCTGCTGCTCTCAGTCTAAGAGTACCGCATTAATACTTCCCAAACTCCACAGAAGGCTTCCAGCATGCACTGCTGAATTAACAAGCATCCCTAGAAACATAAAATAGCAGTATATGGTGGTGTAACGAGAGCCTATGAGTTGATTCCAGAATAGAACAATGACTATGGTTATCTTAATTTTCCTGGGAGATTGAAAATGTGTGTCAAACCAAGACACGAACCGTGTCTACCAGTCTAGAGAATAATGGAACAAATGAGAAGTGAACCCCAGTGACTATCTTGCGAAAAACCAACAGCAGCGTGGGTAGTGGGTTCAACTGTGCTTTCAGCACAGCAGGGCGCTTGTGTGTTTCTTTAAGTAACCCTGTAAGCATATTCAATCTGCCTCAGGGACTGAAGCTGAGAAGAAAAATCTTGGTTGTTTGTGTCGTACGCCCTCCCCTGCTGCTATCTCCCACTGTTACCTTTGGTACGAAATTTTCGAGTGGCCTCAAGTTCTTTTTCAGTGTTTAACAAGCTTTGTTGCTGTAATGTCTATAAAAATTATGCAATTCTGGAATTTTTCAGACATTCTGAGTCCCAGCGAATGTTTGAAACACAGTCATCTCAATTACTTTTGAGTACATTGGGGGAACAACCAGCGATCAGTGTTATTACTAATATATACTATCAAAAACAGTCTTGATCACTCATTATTTATTCCGGAGATCGGTTTCGACCACAGCTGTGGTCGTCTTCAGATCAATGAGCAAGAACCTCCTTCTGGTGGTAAATCACTACTCACCAGTAGTGATTTACCACCGGAGGAGGTTCTTGCTCATTGGTCTGAAGATGACCACTACTCACCAGTAGTGATTTACCACCGGAGGAGGTTCTTGCTCATTGGTCTGATGATGACCACAGTTGTGGTCGAAACCGGTTACCGGAATAAATATGGTAATTTGTGATCAAGACCGTTTTTGATAGTAAATAACAGTCATCTCAGATTGCACCATGGCGTTATTCACCGGCGATGTGGCTTCGGGCGAAGTCCTCGTCCCTTAATACACAAAGAACATACCACATTAGTAACTTTCCAGCCACACCATTCGCAGATAAACATATAGTTCAACCAAATTAATTTTATCTGGTTAACTTTATACTCGGTTAAAAAAAAAGTGCTCCATATTCGTACAGGAGAGAGTTTTAGTCCGAAACAGAAAAAAATCTTATACATTATCCCCAGAAACCAACACTTGTTGAACTATTAACCATTTTATTTTTGTCGAGAAAGGTCAGAATCAGGTGGTGTACGCCATCTTCCTTTACACGTTCAATGCTCGTTTCTCACGTTTTGTGTTTCTCTCTGTGCTTAGCGAAGCTTCTGTCAGATGTACAACTTAATAATATCTCTTAAATCAACCATCCGCACGCATCGTTTTGAGGTTGTGTCATTATCAGAGCTAGCTGATTCCATTTGGTGTGAAATGCAGTCGTATTGTTTGATGCGGGAATTGGCTGACATATTATTCTACTATGGTTCAACCAGATGCGGTATTCGACAAGCATGTGCCACGTACGCCGGACATCCCTAACAATAAAATTCAGTATTTTTTCCATCTACTTGCAGACACGAAGCCTTTCGCAACAGTGATAAGGGATTGTGGTAGACCTCGCAGAGTTCGCATATTATATCTATAGGGGTGTGTTGTGACGAAAAGGAGATGATCCTGAAACAGGTGTGCAAAGAATTATACTTGCTGAATGCATAAGCATCATACTTGCATGATATAGTCTGCTCGGGCAGTAACTTCATCAACACCACTCACACAGTGTGCATCATTTTGGATCGCAAGATCACCATGCCACATATACACATCAAAAAAAAGTTTTTCATCACCTCGGTTCCGAGAGTTCCGGAACCTGTACAGAAACTTGGAATAGAGATCAACATAAACATTATTTCCGCCCTTTTTACTGCTCATGAAAACCACACATTGCATGTAGTACCACCATACAGCGAGACCTTCAGAGGTCGTGGTCCAGATTACTGTACACACTACTGTACCCAATAGCATGTCCTCTTGCATTGATGCATGCCTGTATTCGTCGTGGCATGCCATCCAGAATCCTTTCAGATTACGCTGATACAATAGCTCCCTACTTAGGAATCATATACAACCGCTCGCTCACCGATAGATTTCTACCTACAGATTGGAAAATTGCGCAGGTCGCACCAGTGTTTAAGACGGGTAGTAGGAGTAATCCATCGAAGTACAGACCTATATCATTGACGTCGGTTTGCAGTAGGGTTTTGGAGCATATACTGTATTCAAACATTATGAATCACCTCGAAGGGAACGATCTATTGATACGTAATCAGCATGGTTTCAGAAAACATCGTTCTTGTGCAACGCAGCTAGCTCTTTGTTTGCACGAAGTTATGGCCGCTATCGACAGGGGATCTCAAGTTGATTCCGTATTTCTAGATTTCCGGAAAGCTTTTGACACCGTTCCTCACAAGCGACTTCTAATCAAGCTGCGGGCCTATGGGGTATCGTATCAGTTGTGCGACTGGATTCGTGATTTCCTGTCAGGAAGGTCGCAGTCCGTAGTAATAGACGGCAAATCATCGAGTAAAACTGTAGTGATATCAGGTGTTCCCCAGGGAAGCGTCCTGGGACCTCTGCTGTTCCTGATCTATATAAATGACTTGGGTGACACACTGAGTAGTTATCTTAGGTTGTTCGCAGATGATGCTGTAAATTACCGTCTAGTAAGGTCATCCGAAGACCAGTATCAGTTGCAAAGCGATTTAGAAAAGATTGCTGCATGGTGTGGCAGGTGGCAGTTGACGCTAAATAACGAAAAGTGTGACGTGATCCACATGAGTTCCAAAAGAAATCCGTTGGAATTCGATTACTCGATAAATAGTACAATTCTCAAGGCTGTCAATTCAACTAAGTACCTGGGTGTTAAAATTACGAACAACTTCAGTTGGAAAGACCACATAGATAATATTGTGGGGAAGGCGAGCCAAAGGTTGCGTTTCATTGGCAGGACACTTAGAAGATGCAACAAGTCCACTACAGAGACAGCTTACACTACACTCGTTCGTCCTTTGTTAGAATATTGCTGCGCGGTGTGGGATCCTTACCAGGTGGGATTGACGGAGGACATCGAAAAGGTGCAAAAAAAGGGCAGCTCGTTTTGTATTATCACGTAATAGGGGAGAGAGTGTGGCAGATATGATACGCGAGTTGGGATGAAAGTCATTAAAGCAAAGACGTTTTTCGTCGCGGCAAGATCTATTTACGAAATTTCAGTCACCAACTTCCTCTTCCGAATGCGAAAATATTTTGTTGAGCCCAACCTACATACGTAGGAATGATCATCAATATAAAATAAGAGAAATCAGAGCTCGAACAGAAAGGTTTAGGTGTTAGTTTTTCCCGCGCGCTGTTCGGGAGTGGAATGGTAGAGAGATAGTATGATTGTGGTTCGATGAACCCACTGCCAACCACTTAAATGTGAATTGCAGAGTAATCATGTAGATGTAGAAGGCACAGTTGGTCCATATTGTTCCACTTCTTAACGGTGATTCGGCGTAGATCCCTCTGAGTGGCTGGTGGGTCACATCGTCCGTAAACAGCCCTTTTCAATTTATCCCAGGCATGTTCTATAGGGTTCATGTCTGGAGACCATGCTGGTCACTCTCGTCGAGCGATGTCGTTATCCTGAAGGAAGTCGTTCACAAGATGTGCACGATGGGGGCGCGAATTGTCCTCCATGAAGACGAATGCCTCGGCAATATGCTGCCGATATGGTTGCACTATCGTTCGGAGGATGGCATTCACGTATCGTACTGGCGTTACGACGCCTTGCATGACCACCAGTGGCGTACGTCGGCCCCACATAATGCCACCCCAAAACAGCAGGGAACCTCCACCTTGCTGCACTTTCTGGACAGTGTGTGTAAGGCCTCACCGGATTGCCTCCAAACAATCTCCGACGATTGTCTGGTTGAAGGCATATGCGACACTCACCGGTGAAGAGAACGTGATGCCAATCCTGAGCGGTCCATTCAGCATGTTCATGGGCCCAGCTGTACCGCGCTGCATGGTGTAGTGGTTGCAAAGATGGACCTCGCCATGGACGTCGGGAGTGCAGTTGCGCATCATGCAGCCTACTGCTCACAGTTTGAATAGTAACACGACGTCCTGTGGCTGCACGAAAAGCGTTATTCAACATGGTGGCGTTGCTGTCAGGGGTCCTCCGAGCCATAAACCGTAGATAGTGGTCATCCACTGCAGTAGTAGCCCTTGGGCGGCCTGAGCGAGGCATGTCATCGACAGTTCCTGTCTCTCTGTATCTCCTCCATGTCCGAACAACATCGCTTTGGTTCACTCCGAGACGTCTGGACACTTCCCTTGTTGAGATCACTGGCACAAAGTAACAATGCGGACGCGATCGAACCGCTGTATTGACCGTCTAGGCATGGTTGAACTACAGACGACACGAGCCGTGTACCTCCTTCCTGGTGGAATGACTGGAACTGATCGGCTGTCGGACGCCCTCCGTCTAATGGGCGCTGCTCATGCATGGTTGTTTACCTCTTTGGGCGGATTTAGTGACATCTCTGAACAGTGAAAGGGACAGTGCCTGTGATACAATATCCGCAATCAACGTCTATCTTCAGGAGTTCTGGGAACCTGGATGATCTAAAACATTTTTTGATATGTGTGGTAACTCTGCTAATGGATTCTAAGGCGGAGTGCTGAACATCCAAATTTCTCTACTTGAATTTACGTATGAAGTGGGATTCACACAGACTCGGCTAAAAAATTATCACAATAATGAAATGTGGGCAGACAAATATCCTGGAGTGCGAATCTGATGGTGGAGATTTGAATCTTCAAAATGCGTCATGGATATAAATAAACAGTGACTGGGAACAGTAAACATGTTGCTTCATTCGAAATCCTCGAGTAGATTTGCTTTAGTATCTATGTGTGGGCAGTAACTGTGACTGATAGCTTCATGGCGCGATTTACTTACAGGACGTATTGTAAGCTGCTGTTTGTTCAAGCAATTTGTACGCGATAAATTATCCTCGCTACTGGAGAACGTCCCTCTTAAAGAAAGACAACGCATGTGGATTCTGCACGCTGGAGCACCACCTTATTTTCTACGCCTTGTACGAAAGTGCCAAACACCAATGTGCAAATGGAAGTGGAGTGAAAGCGGTGGTCTAGCAGAGTGGCCTCTCCACTCATCTGACTTACTTATTCTTTCGATTTATGGCTACGGGGTCAGGTAAAAGCATTAGAGTATTGTACGCACATCGACAACTTGCACGCGTTATGGGAGCATGTTGTTGTGGTCTGCATTTCTAGGAATGGGTTCATGCAGCTCTCTACCTCTGGATGAGTAACTTTAGAGAACCAGCGGTGGATATATTAATTTGTCTGTGTGTAACCTAACAGGCGTGGTGTTACACACTACACGGGGAGAGTATTGTGTATCGCTACGCATTCTTACCGGCGAATGACACTTGCGAACGAGAAACTACAATTCGAGTTATTACATATGAGAGCTTAACTACTGCTCGGATTTGTTGTTTTATGTGGATGTGGAGAACGACGCTAAGGGACAACGCGTATATTCAATATGGAACAGAGATCGTAGATAAGTTCGCGAGAACAAATTCCTGTGCGGGCATGAAATGAGAGCTCTGTGAATTGCCGTCCTACACTGGAGAAACATGACGTCTCAGGAACAAATGCATAAAACGATAACAATGAATGTAATTATATTGAAACAAATGAAGTTTTGATTGAAAGTTCGGTATGTATCCTTCGTTCTCTGTAGAAACTTGTATATAGTTGATTCGAGTTGGATATTATGACTGAAGTTTGATGTTCTCTGAAGAATACTCAATATGTTTGTGGACAAAATATGGAGTATATATACTAAAAGTGTCCGAGTAATTATTCAAAAAAGGTCTTATACAACATTTCCTTCCAGCAAGAGTTAGTCAATCAACAGAAGAAGTTCTTTATCGCCACATCCAAGGCAACGGCCAAATAAAACTAAGAAGTTAAATCAGAATAATATTAAACCTCCGCTGAATTAAGTCAAATCCAGCCCGAAAGCTACACAGGTAGGAGTTTCAGCGCCGCGACCCTGTCATTTTGAAAATGGTCATCGACTGAAACAGTCGCGAAATCTATGAAGTTAATACGATTTTGATGAGATCGAAGCCTTATTACATACGCAAGCTCTTACATTTCATTTTTTCGGTCAGAGTGGCAAATAGAAGAATAACATCAGTATGTAAGTACATGAATTCTTTCTCCATGCGTGCAGGAAAGATACACCCAGTGCCTTTCCGCAAAACTAGATCAGGCTGATGCAACTGGATACTTTATTTAGGTGGCAGTCGCTCGTTCGCTGTCTCCCGTTACCTGTGGTAGTGACGAGAGCGCAGGATACGACACTCTCGAAAACAGTTGCATCACGGTTCGTGCTAATATCGCCTTCAATCCTCATGTATACACAAGAGTTATCTATTGCCTTCTTAATGAACAGCTTCGATTACTGTTGTCGGGCAAACACTTTACCCAACGTGTTTACCGTATTCCGTCACGAACTATAATGCGTCGTTTAATAATTGGGAATTGGTGCCAAAGGCTAAGTTATGAATCACACAGTACTGCGGGAGCCATCTCTCTCGATAAGCAAAGTAAGAACCCGATATTCAACTTAACCATGTAGTCAAGACACCTGACGATTTATTTGGAATGGGGGACGGTTAGCTGAGGTTATCCTACATATGTGGTTGTAAATAAATTAACATCCTAACTACACAGACCAGCGGTTCACAATGCACAACAGAACACAACTGAATCCATGTAATCAAGCAAAAGACACGCTTAGATAATATGACGTACGCCGCAAATCAAAGCAAAAAGGTATACATTATATCTGTATGTTGCACCAGGCCAACACTTTCTCATGAAAGAGTACACTGACGACTGACGTGCATACAAATGTATGTTTTCGTGGCGAATTAATTTCTTCATGCGTGCAAGAAAGATATGGGACCGAGTAACGAAAGATGACCCCACACCTTGTAATCATGCACATGACGAAATACACAAATTCCCTGTAGTAGTGCCAATCAAGTGTAGCCCCGATTCAGCCTAATGCATCCGATGAATGAAATGCAGAAAAGTACGGGGCAACCCCTACTAAGAAATAAGTTGTACCTACAAAAACTTTCCCGCTAAAAAAGTAGAAGTCAAGGATAAAAAATATCTGCAGTCAGCTAAAGAAGTAAAAACAATCCAAGAATCAAGGGTGAGGTATTTCGGCGATACGAACGAATACTGGAAAAAATTAATTAAATGAAATTGGGCGAACAAGGCTTGTACAAAAACATCACACAGTAATCTGATAGAGATTATGAAGAAGCAAAATCGAGGAACACACAATTCCTATTCATGTTACATGACTCTGCCACTTCCGCATGATTCGTACGTTTAACGTGTCTTACGTTTCTGCCAACAAACTTCGTATCTGTAACATTATTTTGAAAGCAGTTGTAAGCGATACCTAAGAACAAGTATGAAGAATCTGAGTAGATAAGAGTCGATGGTATGAAGGTCACTGAGTAAGCGCACTCGAGCGGCAATCATTTCGGACAATACATAAAAAAATACATTTACAGAAAATGCATCTCGTCGATACATATTCATGCTAAGCCGATTTCCACTCCCCTTTCTAAACCGCTTTTCAGGAACTTTAAGACACGAGTGCAGTATGCTGCATGCACGGCTTACCTTTATATTCCCGTGAATTATGAAGATCAGGGATGCTGAACCTGAGAGCGTCGACTGCCGTGCCTCTTAAGTAACAAAGTACGTCAAACAATCTGATATTTATTTGAGCAATACTGAAGGGTATTTTTTTTGCAAGATACATTTGTTACATCATCCATCTCCAGTGCCAAATAAGCGTCGGAATGGCTACAATGAAGTTTGGAAATATCCTGACTTTGCGTTCCATCAGCTCTCTTATGATTTATACTTTGCTGTTACTTATGTCTTTCATTCTCACGACGAAAGCGAGATACTTTTCTCAAAATTTGACCAAGACAGGTGCAACTCGAATCACAGAAGAAGGGCAGCTCACATGGTTCAGGACCGGTTGCTCAAGGTTGAAGTGCTCTCTTAATCACAGAGAAGAAGCTTGGCAGCTGATGTCTGTGTCTATAAATTTTTCTTGAAACATCATATTTTACTATTAGTCGCACAGGCAAAAATTTAGTGCATGTCTTCCTTGTCATTTATTCCCAAGGTGAAACTGAACGGTATCCTCAAGGAAAAACGTGCCACTTATTCATACCAACGCAACGAAGAGATAGCTCGACTTGGCAAAACGTCAATAAGGAAAATGGCAACAGTCAGTAGAACACACACAGGCATCTCTTTCCAGCTGTTAGCACCAGTCCCGAAGCTAGGTAAACACGTAAAGCCATGTATCTTACCTACGGACCCAAATTACACCGCCGTTTTATTTAAGAACATTTGCGATCTGATGCACTTAAGACGAAAGACGTAGCCATTACCTATACTCTGATCAAAGATGTTACCTTGTCTCTGGAGCATGATGAATTAAAATTTACTGATGCTAACGTATCTCACTGAAAACGTTGTGAAACGGAGAGATGGCATCACGTTCCTAGCAATTGACTCTTACATTCGTGGAATACGGTTCAGATGTGCAGACACTGTGTTTTAGAGTTTGCGTGATTTCCATGTGCCATTTACACCAATGTCTCTAACAACAACAATAGTCTTTGATTAATTTAGCCCAAAAGGACAAGTGCTCAGTCTCGTAAATGTGAAAGAAAAGATTTGTCAATAATATTCTCAACAACAACAACAAACTTCAGACAGATATGGTGGAAACCTATACAAAAGATGACTGTTTTCGGGAATCCACGAACAAACATTAAAAAAAGATTCCATTCTGTCTTTTTCAATGGCTCAGATGGCACTATGGGACTTAACTTCTGAGGTCATCAGGCCCCTAGAACTTAGAACTACTTAAACCTAACTAACCTACGGACATCACACACATCCATGCCGGAGGCAGGATTCGAACCTGCGACAGTAGCGCACTTTCGATGTGTGTAAAAAAAAAAAAAAAAAAAAAAAGACAGTATTGATTTGGGTGACAAGATGGACAGCAAACTGCGGTTGCTGGCCAATGATGCCGTGGTATACGGTAAGGTGTCGACGTCGAGTGACTGTACGAAAATACAAGACGACTTAGACGAGATTCCCAGTTGGTGTGATGAACGTATGAACGTTAGCTATCCCTAATTAGGAATGATGTTCACATATCACATTGCTCATTAAGTCTTCCAGTGATGATCCTCGCCTAGTTCGACAATAAGAACTCTGGTAAGCATTCGATTTGTTACCTTATTAGCTAGTTGATTAGAAGAATAACAATTACCAGGCTAAAACTAATCTCTCAAAGTGAACAGTAACCACTAAAAGCCAAAATGCTCAGGTACTCGAGCCATCATAATCATCATCCATTTAACATACACTGATGCCTAGACCTTTCCATGCATTTCGGTCCTCAGCTCCACGCATTCATGTAGCTCCTGTGGCTTTTCTGATTTAATTTACCCTTTCCATGAGGTCGTTATCTTCAGTCAGTTACCGAGCGAGGTGGCGCAGTGGTTAGCACACTGGACTCGCATTCGGGAGGACGACGGTTCAATCCCGTCTCCAGCCATCCTGATTTATGTTTTCCGTGATTTCCCTAAATCGCTTCAGGCAAATGCCGGGATGGTTCCTGTGAAAGGGCACGGCCGATTTCCTTCCCCATCCTTTCCTCACCCGAGCTTGCGCTCCGTCTCTAATGACCTCGTTGTCGACGGGACGTTAAACACTAATCTCCTCCTCCCTCCTCCTCTTCAGTCAGTTGAAGATGGCAAAACGAAAGCTGAAGTTTTAACTTTGACGTTCAAGAACTCGTTCACACAGGAGAATCGCACAAACATACCGTCATTTGGTCATCGGACAGACTATCGTATGGACGACATACTAATAATCATACCTTGCGTAGAGAAACAACTGAAAGATATGAAAGCAAATAAATCACCAGGTCCGGATGGAATTCCAGTTCGATTTTACAGAGAGTACTCTACGGCATTGGCCCCTTACACACATCGCTTGTATTTACCGTAAATCTCTCGCCCAGCGCGAAGTCCTAAGCGACTGGAAAGAAGCGCAGATGACTTCAGTATACAAGAAAGGTAAAAGAGCGGACCCGCAAAATTACAGACCAATATCCCTAACTTCTGTTTGCTACAGAATCCTTGAACATATTCTCAGTTCCAATATAATGAACTTTCTTGAGACTGAGAGCTTATGTGCACGAATCAGCATGGTTTTAGAAAGCACCGCTCTTGCCAAACTCAGCTTGCCCATTTATCCCATAATATACGGAGAACTACGGATGACGGACAACAGGCAGATTCTGTATTTCTAGATTTCCGGATTTCCGGAAAGCATTTGACACGGTGCCCTATTGCAGGCTGCTAATGAAGGAACGAACATATGGAATACGTTCACAGATGGCTCGAAGACTTATTGAATAATAGAACCCAGAATGTCGTCCTCGCCGGCAAGTGTTCATCAGAGACAAGGGTATCGTCAGAAGTGCACCAGCCAAGTGTGATAGGGGTGCTGTCGTTCTCTATATAAAAAATTGATTTGGGTGACAAGGTGGGTAGCAAACTGCGGTTGTTGGCTAATGATACCGTGGTGTACGGTAAGGTGTCGAACTTCAGTGACTGTAGCAAAATACAAGACGACTTAGACGAGATTTCCAGTTGGTGTGATGAACGTCAGCTATCCCTACATGTGGAAAAATGTAAGTTAAGGTGGATGAATAGGAAGATCAAACCTATAATGTTCGAATAAAGTATTACTAATGTCCTGCTTGACACAATCAAGTCGTTTAAATATCTGGATATAACGTTGCAAAGCGATATGAGGGTGGAACGAGCATGTGAAACTGTGGTAGGGAAGGCGAATGGTCCGGTTTAATGGGAGAATTTTAGGAAAGAGTAGTTCACCTGTGAAGGAGACCGCACATAGGACGCTGGTGCTATTTATTCTTGAGTATTGCTCGAGTGTTTGGGATCCGTTCGAGGTCGCATTGAAGGAAGACATCGAAGCAATTCAAAGGCGGGCTGCTAGATTTGTTTCCGGTAGGTTCGAACAAAACTTAAGTGTTACGGAGAAGCTTTGGGAACTCAAATGGGAATCTCTGGAGGGAAGGCGACGTTTTGTTCGAAGAACACTATTGAGAAAATTTAGATAACCGGCATTTGAAGCTGACTACCGAAGGATTCTACTGCCGCCAACATACATTGCGCGTAAGGACCACGAAGATAAGATACGAGAAATTACGGCTCATACGGAGTCATACAAACAGTCGTTTTGGTCTCGCTCTTTTTCCGAGTGGAACAGCAAAGAAAATGACAAGTAGTGGTACAGGGTACCCTCCGCCACGCACCGTACGGTGGCTTGCGGAGTATCTACGTAGATTCCACCAGAGAACTTCCTTGATCTGTCTATCACCCATTCACCTAATCCCCTCCGCCCTTTTCACATCCATTTTATTTTCATTTCAGTCATTATGTCTTCTACTTTGCTTTCTACTCTCTCCTACTACTTCCCAATAGTTATCTCTGCACTGCTCACTGTCTATCACCTACTTTTTGATGGCCCACTGCCACTGATACAAGCCAAAACTTTTTAGATTCATCGGTAGCTTAGTTTTAATATCGCTCCATCCCTTTTTTTTACGCATATTTATTTTCCTATCTATCCAATCGTTGTCTTCAAACGCTCTAAATCCAAACACTCGTCAACTACTTCTATGATTACATTGTACAGTTTTATTTTCGATGTGTTCATTGAACATAATGTTATTCTTATTGTAACTGATATTCGAGTCTACTTTCAGAATTGCTCTGCGCAGTTCCTTCATTGATTGTTTAATCTTATCTGCACTAAAAGAAGGATACAAGGTCCTCATCGAAAAGGTGGTGGTTCAGATACATCACAATAACGCCTACTCCTTGAAACGGCTGAGAATATTTTTGGTTACATGGATTATCCTTGCCTGGAGAATTTCTCATTGTTTTGATAAAATAAAATGGAAGCCTGAAGTATTATTTTCTATAAAAGCTGTATCTCTCGTGTAACTTCCAGTATGAACCTGTTTCACGAACGTGTTTTCTTTGAATACACGAAAGTTTTACGTAAATCTTTTTAAGTCAAGAACCACCCAATGTAAATATAATCGCAGTAGTATATTCTAGAAAATCAGCGATATAAAATCAGCCTGTGGCTGAAACAAAACACATATATGAAGTTGGTTTTCTCTCGTCTTTTGTAAGAGCATAGCTCTACATATTTTTCATATGTCTTCTTCCTCGGTCTGCCTTAGTGAGCAGATGCATCTTACAAGTGTATATATGTTTGTTAGTTTTGTTCTTAGAACTAAATAGGAAACAAATGTAAAAAAAAAAACCTCTTGTTATTATTCTTCGGCAGATCATTGTGAAAAGAAGTAATGGTGCAGCGTGCATTCTGTTCAGTCCTTAATTTGTCACTGCTCATTGCAAATCACGGTTCTGAGATTAGATGCCAATGATTTTAATGTGTCTTGAGCTTATTACGTGGAAGAAATTATCGCGAATAAATTCATCATTCGTCTCTGATCAATGGTGCTGGTGGGCTTCGATCCCGTCAGATACAGGCCCCACTATATAATACTGACTGATGATGGCTGATGAAAACTACTTTAAGTTTTTGTTAGCAATATATCTATAATTTTAGTGAGCGTGCGATATTAAGACCATATTCCCGCCATCTACCTAATGTTATTCTCTCTGGCGATGGTTGCCTTTTTGCTGAAAAATTGCTGTACTGTCAGTTTCCATTAAATTAAACAGATCTCCTCGCTTGATAACCTTACGGTCAAGTAAAGCTATAATTAACTTCTACAGAGAGATAGGGGAGTAACGCATCAAATTGTAACAACAACAACGTATACATTCTTCAGTACAATCACACAGGTTGAAGCAATCCTTGTTCGAGTACCGCAGCAAAGATGCCGTTGAAACCACGCTAAAAGCTTTCCCAGACACAACGATAATTCACACTTATGGTTACGTTTTATAATTTTGTTCACAACTTGCAAGTGATCTACTGTGATACACGGACCTCCAAAACTAGCTTGTTAGTTTGCCCATTTGAAACCTACTTTCATTTTCCTGTGCTGTTGGTGCCAACACTAGAAACATTCTTGTGAATCTAACAGATTTTAAAAGTTTTTAACGTCTTGTCTGTGTTTCTTGTCAAATACGTTAGTTACAGAATTGTTCCATTCTTGGGGAATAGTGTTTGTGCACAGACATTCTGTTAGTAATATTGCAAGTTTCTTTTGCGTTTATTGCTTCTGGTTTTCTACAAGAAGACCACAATCTCCAGGTACCTTTCCTCCCTTCCTAACTATAATTCCTATGTGCACCTCACCTGGCATTATTTCTGACAGTTATTTTCATTGCCAACTATCTAGCTTTTTGAACGATGTAGACATTTAAAGACGTTGTCAAATGCTTGTATAATTTTCTCCGTGTATTTAATGTGTCAACTGCCACCTTGTCTGATGAAAAAATTGTGTCTATTGCACGTAATTTTCTATTTTATTTTCTCTCCAAACTATTTATTACCTTCATTTGTTTCATCTTCCGCCGGTCTGTAGATTAAATTTCCCAACAATATTAAGTCAGCATTTTCTACATGTTCACTTTAGCGTTTGTTCGAATCGATCACCTTCACGTTAATAGCTTCAACGTTAGATTATCTTTACTTCTGATTTCTTTTCTAACATCTTTCTCCTTTACCGGAAAAACTTTTGTCAAATGACAGTCCCTTTCATCTGTGCTCGCATAACCTATTTTAAGACGCTGAATCTTATGGTTAATTTAATTTATTACACTCCCTCTTAAATAAATTGTTATAATATACTTTGTTGATTTCCTGCCTGATGAGATCAATTTTTTCTAGCTTTATACCTGTATTCTACATCTTATGTCTTCATGAGCCGCCACTACCTGTACAATTCCTTATTGTTTCACTAAAAGTACTAAGTTCTCGTTCTTGCAGAGTCTATTTTCTACTTGTTTTCTTTTTCTCGCGTAGAATCTGCTTAGCACATGAATTGTCTTCTGGGCAACTAGTATTCACGAATGATCTTTTGTGGTATCGTAACCGAAGATTCCTAGCGAAAGTGATCGTTTACTTTTAATCCTACTTTCACATGAAAATCAGTTATTTTCATCATCATCCTGTTGTGGGATTGCTGTTATTTATCAGCTTCTGTAATTCTTCGCATAAGATTTCCACCTCCTCATGGGTATCTACATCTGCATGGATTCTCTGCAAATCACATTTAAGCGCCTGGCAGAGGGTTCATCGAACCACCTTCACAATTCTCTATTATTCCAATCCGTATAGCGCGCGGAAAGAATCTTTCCTTACGAGCTCTGATTTCCCTTGTTTTATCGTGGTGATCGTTCCGCCCTATGTAGGTCGGTGTCAACAAAATATTTTCGCATGCGGAGAAGAATGTTGGTGATTGGAATTAATTTGGAATGAGTGGAGATTGTCTCTCAGGAAGGCGTCAAGCGAATTTTTATCTGCTTATTTGAATAGGTACATTTTTTCGCTTATTTTTCGAGGATTTGGGGATTAAAATATTCAGTCTCACTACGACAACCCCCCCCCCCCCCCTCCCCCACGAACCATGGACCATGGACCTTGCCGTTGGTGGGGAGGCTTGCGTACCTCAGCGATACAGATATACAGATAACCCCACCATACGTGCAACCACAACGAAATGGTATCTGTTGAGAGGCCAGACAAACGTGTGGTTCCTGAAGAGGGGCAACAGCCTTTTCAGTAATTGCAGGGGCAACAGTCTGGATGATTGACTGATCTGACCTTGTAGCACTAACCAAAACGGTCTTGCTGTGCTGGTACTGCGAACGGCTGAAAGCAAGGGGAAACTACAGCCGTAATTTTTCCTGAGGGTATGCAGCTTTACTGTATGGTTAAATGATGACGGCGTCCTCTTGGGTAAAATATTCCGGAGGTAAAATAGTCCCCCATTCGGATCTCCGAGCGGGGACTACTCAGGAGGACGTCGTTATCAGGAGAAAGAAAACTGGCGTTCTAAGGATCGGAGTGTAGAATGTCAGATCCCTTAATCGAGCAGGAGGGTTAGAAAATTTAAAAAGGGAAATGAATAGGTTGTAGTTAGATATAATGGGAATTAGCGACGTTCGGTGGCAGAAGGAACAAGACTTTTGGTAAGCGGAATACAGGGTTATAAATACAAAATCAAATAGGGGTAATGCAACAGTAGGTTTAATAATGAATAAAAAATTAGGAGTGCGGGTAAGCTACTACAAACAGCACAGTGAACGCCTTATTGTGGCCAAGACAGACACGAAGCCCACCCCGACTAAAGTAGTACATGTTTATATGTCAACTAGCTCTGCAGATGACGAAGAAATGTATGATGAAATAAAAGAAATTACTCAGATAGTGAACGGAGACGAAAATTTAATAGTCATAAGTGACTGGAATTCAATAGTAGGAAAAGGAAGAGAAGGAAACGTAGTAGGTGAATACGGATTGGGGATAAGAAAGAAACAGGAAGCCGCCTGGTAGAATTTTGCACAGAGCACAACTTAATCATACCTAACACTTGGTTCAAGAATCATAAAAGAAGGTTGTACACATGGAAGAAGCCTGGAGATACTGACAGGTTACAGATAGATTATATAATGGTAAGACAGAGATTTAGGAACCAAGTTTTAAATTGTAAGACATTTCCAGGGGCAGATGTGGACTCTGAACACAATCTATTGGTCATGAACTGCAGATTAAAACTGAAGAAACTGCAAAAAGATGGGAATTTAAGTAGATGGGACTTGGATAAACTGACTAAACCAGAGGTTGTACAGAGTTTCAGGGAGAACATAAGGGAACAATTGATAAGAATGGGGGAAAGAAATACAGCAGAAGAAGAATGGGTAGCTTTGAGGGATGAAGTAGTGAAGGCAGCAGAGGATCAAGTAGGTAAAAAGACGAGGGCTAGTAGAAATCCTTGGGTAACACAAGAAATATTGAATTTAATTGATGAAAGGAGAAAATATAAAAATGCAGTAAATGAAGCAGGTAAAAAGGAATACAAACATCTCAACAATGAGATCGACAGGAGTGCAAAATGGCTAAGCAGGGATGGCTAGATGGCAAATTTAAGGATGTAGAGACTTATCTCACTAGGGGTAAGATAGATACTGCCTACAGGAAAATTAAAGAGACCTTTGGGGAAAAGAGAACCACTTGTATGAATATCAAGAGCTCAGATGGAAACCTAGTTCTAAGCAAAGAAGGCTAAGCAGAAAGATGGAAAGAGTATACAGAGCGTCTATACAAGGGCGATGTACTTGAGGACAATATTATGGAAATGGAAGAAGATGTAGATGAAGATGAAATGGGAGATATGATACTGCGTGAAGAGTTTGACATAGCACTGAAAGACCTAAGTCGAAACAAGGCCTCGGGAGTAGACAACATTCCATTAGAACTACTGATAGCCTTGAGAGAGCCAGTCCTGACAAAACTCTACCATCTGGTGAGCAAAATGTATGACACAGCGAAATACCCTCAGACTTCAAGAAGAATATAATAATTCCAATCCCAAAGAAAGCAGGTGTTGACAGATGTGAAAATTATCAAACTATCAGTTTAATGAGTCACAGCTGCAAAATACTAACGCGAATTCTTTACAGACGAATGGAAAAACTGGTAGAAGCCGACCTCGGCAAAGATCAGTTTGGATTCCGTAGAAATATTGGAACACGTGAGGCAATACTGACCGTACGACTTATCTTAGAAGAAAGATTAAGGAAAGGCAAATCTGCGTTTGTAGCATTTGTAGACTTAGAGAAAGCTTTTGACAATGTTGACTGGAATACTCTCTTTCAAATTCTAAAGGTGGCAGGGGTAAAATACAGGGAGCGAAAGGCTATTTACAATTTGTACAGAAACCAGATGGCAGTTATAAGAGTTGAGGGGCATGAAAGGGAAGCAGTGGTTGGGAAGGGAGTGAGACAGGGTTGTAGCTTCTCCCAGATGTTATTCAATCTGTATATTGAGCAAGCAGTAAAGGAAACAAAAGAAAAATTCGGAGTAGGTATTAAAATCCATAGAGAAGAAATAAAAACTTTGAGGTTTGTCGATGACATTGTAATTCTGTCAGAGACGGCAAAGGATTTGGAAGAGCAGTTGAACGGAATGGACAGTGTCTTGAAAGGAGGATACAAGATGAACATCAACAAAAGCAAAACGAGGGTAATGGAATGTAGTCGAGTTAACTCGGGTGATGCTGAAGGAATTAGATTGGGAAATGAGACACTTAAAGTATTAAAGGAGTTTTGCTATTTGGGGAGCAAAATAACTGATGATGGTCGAAGTAGAGATGATATAAAATGTAGACGGGCAATGGCAAGGAAAGTGTTTCTGAAGAAGAGAAATTTGTTAATATCGAGTATAGATTTAAGTGTCAGGAAGTTGTTTCTGAAAGTATTTGTATAGAGTGTAGACATGTATGGAAGTGAAACATGGACGATTAGTAGTTTGGACAAGAAGTGAATAGAAGCTTTCGAAATGTGGTGCTACAGAAAAATGCTGAAGATTAGATGGGTAGATCACATAACTAATGAGGAGGTATTAAATAGAATTGGAGAGGAGTTTGTGGCACAACTTGACTAGAAGAAGGGTTCTGAGGCATCAAGGGAACACCAATTTAGTATTGGAGGGCAGCGTGGAGGGTAAAAATCGGAGAGGGAGACCAAGAGATGAATACACTAAGCAGATTCAGAAGGATGTAGGTTGCAGTAAGTACTGGGAGATGAAGAAGCTTGCACAGGATAGAGTAGCATGGAGAGCTGCATCAGACCAGTCTCAGGACTGAAGACCACAACAACAACAACAACAACAACAACAACAACAACCCTGTGTTCACTAATCCCTATATCGGTTTTTTGCTAAGAGGTCAAGTGTGTTTTCACAACCGTTTACTATTCGCGTGGTTTATGAACTAACTGCTTGAAATAATTTTCAGAGAATGCGTTTAGCACAATTCGGATGTTACTTTATGTGTACCTCCGGAATTAAACATTTATTTTCGCCAACATATCGAGGGTAAATTAAAGTCACCACCAACTATTATCGTAAGAGTCGGGTACGTGTTTGAAATCAAACTCGAGTTTTCTTTGAACTTTTCAGCAACTGCATCATCTGAACTGGGAGGTCGGTAAAAGGATCCAATTATTATTTTATTCCGGTTGCGAACAATGACCTCTGCCCATACTAACTCACAGGAAGTATCTACTTCAATTTCGCGACAAGTTAAACTACTTCTAACAGCAACAAACACGCCAACGCCAACCATGTTTAGCGCGACAATTTACAACTCTTATACCAATGGTTCTTGTATCTATGTCCTTCCTGTGCTCAGCCTGCAACCTTTGTGACTGAAGCCCATCTTGTGTTTTCCCGAGACCCTCTAACCTAAAAAACCGCCCAGTCCACGCCACACAGCCCCTGCTACCCATGTAGCCGCCTCCTGCGTATAGTGGACACCTGACCAATGCAGCGGAACCCGAAGCCCAACCACCCTTTGCCGCAAGTCGAGGAATCTGCAGCCTAAACGGTCGCAGACCCCCCACTGGGCTCTGTGCCAGAGGTCCGCAATCGGTCCTGTCGACTATGCTGCAAATTGTCAGCTGTGCTTTCATCTTGCAAGCAAGACTGGCAGCCTTTACCACTTCTGTTAGCCGCTCGAAACCAGAGAGAATCTCTTCTGATCCAAAGCAACACACATCATTGGTATCGACGTGAGCAACCACCTACAGTTGGCTGCACCCTGTGCTCTTCATGGCATCCGGGAGGACCCTTTCCCCATCTGTAATGACTCCACCCGGTATGCACATTGGTTTTCTTACCCTCTGAGTATCTTGGTTCAAATACATGAACGATTTCCATGGAAAATTTTGTTTAATGTAAAAATAAGTTTCGCTCTATGTTCTTTAAGCCAACGGCCTTAACGCAGTGGTAACACCGGTTCTCGTCAGATCACCAACGTTAAGCACTGTCGGGCTGGGCTAGCACTTGGATGGGTGACCATCCGGTCTGCCGGGCGCTGTTGGCAAGCGGTGTGCACTCAGCCCTTGTGAGGCAAACTGAGGAGCTACTTGATTGAAAAGTAGAGGCTCCGGTCTCGGAAACTGACATACGGCCGGGAGAGAGGTGTGCTGACCACATGCCCCTCCATATCCGCATCCAGTGACGCCTATGGGCTGAGGATGACACGGCGGCCGGCCGGTACCTTTGGGCGTGCATGGCCTGTTCGGGAGGAGTTTAGTTTAGTATATGTTCTTTAAAATATCAGTAGTTTCTGCTAAGACTCTGAATACTCTTCGCATATGACCGATAGACAACAATTACAATTTCTATTTTTTCTAGCGAACGTATAACATTTGAAGTTTATTCCAGACTAGCATAGAAAATCAATTACATAAAATCTAAAGCTTGCAGGCCATTTCTTGTTAAGGCAGTAGCTGAACTCAGAAGCAGACATAAATTATAAATGTACTTTTTACGTTCACAACATTTGTCGAGAAACAAACTCTTCAGGCAGTTTATCTTACTGACATTGTTGGAGTCGTCGTGCTATTACAGCTTGGTATCGGCCCTGTCGTAGAGTTGTTACTACTGGCCAATGTTGGACCCCCCTACCGCCAACACTTCCAACGCCTCGCAAGAGTACCGATAACGGTATGCATGCTATCGCATGCGTGCCTAATACACTGACGGAAAAAATGGTAACAAAAAATAATTAATGTGGGTTAATGAAATACGTTTGTCTAGGAAACACATTTAAGTGATAGCTTTGCAAGATTACAGGTTAATGTACGCGCGAGATAAGGCATTGCAAATGTGAAATGTAGGTACATTAATAACCAAGGTAACCACCATAATGTTCAATCCAAGCATGCAAAATTGCTCGCACTATGTTGTACAGGTGTCGGATTCAGTTAGTAGGACCAGTTCCACGTCTGTTGTATTTGGCCGGGCGATACAGGAACGGTTAATGCTGTTTGTGGACGACGCTCGAGTTGTCCGGGGGCGCCCATATGTGCTGCTTTGGGTTCAAATCTGGCGAGCGACCAGGCCAAGGCAACATGTCAACACTCTGTAGAACACGTTGGATTACAACAGCAGTAGGTGGGCTAGCGTTATCCTGTTGGAAAACACCCCCTGGAATACTGTGAAACGTCCCCTTTGGAAACTTTTATAAATGAGAGCGCTGGTAAACTCCTTATGTTATTTGACTTTCAAACAGCTGAACAAAACTGAACGTACAGACATTCACTAAACTGACACACAATATTTTTTTGCGCAACGTTATCTGCCTTTCAATAATCCCTACAAAAGAATGGCCCTGACTAACAATAACCTATACCTTTCATGTATCACTTACCTCACAAAAATCTTCGTTACTCGAACTACTGCAATACAGCGAGCGCCAATACTGCCAGGTAAATAAAAGATTCTAACTACTGAAGGCACTAACTACTGATAGGCACACTTAGCAAATGGAAGATTTTGATAGAGAACAAACAATGTATTTACCACAATAGTGTTCATATATATATCAGTTCATGACATCCAGTCTTACAAATTTACTCTTTCTGATGGACACATGTCCAGATCGTCCGCTCTCAAACCTCCGGCATCTCTCTCCCCACATCCAACACTGCTGGTGGCTCACCTCCAACTGCGCAGCGCTATGCGCTGTTCACATCCAACTGCCCAACACTACAATTGCGAATATTCCAACAATGCTAACCAGCCACGGACTGCACACAGCACAGTGATTTTCATACAGAGCGCTACGTGGCGTTACGAACATAAAAACCTAAACAGCCTACTTACATAGCCCCCATGCTCCCCACAAAAAATTTTACAAATTTTTTTGCGCAGTGGCCAATAATGATTTGTTTAATTTTTTTATGTGAACGCTAACACATATATATCAAATGCACACACTGATCGATACAATGTTGGTCAAAAGCTAAAATTTTCTCACGTTCCATAAAGACAGTTCTGATCATTCATCACAGTAAAATTGCAGTGGTTTTTTTTTTTTCTCAAAGTCTGAGCAGTAAAAGAAAATGCACATAGAAGTAGTGGATTTCCATGCAGTCTTGAAGAAGTGGTATTGTCCTTCCAACGGAAAGACAATGCTGACTCTTGACATGCAGTCAGGTAATGGGCCACAACAGAGCAAACCCACAGCAGAGTCAGTCGACGTTTTGAAGAATATTGGTAGGTAGGTCATCACAGAGCAGACCCACTGTAGTCCTGGTAGAGATTATGGTATTGGTGGGCAACCAGAGGTGCAGACCCCCTGCAGTCCTTGTAACTGTTCATGAATGGCAGCACAACAAGTCGAATCACCACACCGACTTACAAATTTGCACCAGGGCGATTGGGATAACCATGAGAGTGCCCATGCTGTCATAATAAATCGTACCCAAGACCGTAACACCAGTTTGTCTAGCACGCAAACAGGTTGTTTACAGGCCCTGAACTGGCCTCCTCGTAACCAACACACGGCCATCACAGGCACCGAGCCAGAACCAGCTTTCATCGGAAAACACAACAGACCTCCACCTTGCCCTCCTCTCGCTTGACATCAATGAAGTCGCAAATGGCGGTGATTTGGGTTCAGTGCAACGCACGCCACAGGGCGTCCGACTCGGAGCTATCCTTGAAGTTACCGAAATGTAACAGTTCCTTGTATCAAAGTGGTACAAACTGTTGTTCAAATTGCTGCTGCTGCAGATGCAGTCCGGGAGCCCCGTCTTCCTGCGGCCGTGCATTCTCGTGACTACCGCTGCGAGCAACCATGTACAGATGCTACATTCCTGCTAAGGCGTTTGCAGAATTGCGGAAGGAACATCCAGCTTCCGTAGCTCTTTTACACGGTTTCGTTCCAACTCACAGGTGCTGATAGTGGCCACTTAAACGCCTTCTTGCCTAACATCAAGTCACTACTTCCAATCTCAAGGGCAACTATGGCTCACGACAGTTACAGCGTACCTGGTTTGCATCCTCATAGTGATACTACCGCCACCCTTACGCGGCTGGCGCGAAATTAGAAAAGGCATCAAGTTTCATTTATTGAAACACGCCTACCAACTTTTGTTTATCACAACCCATTTTTGGTGTTGTTATTTTTTTCCCCATCTCTCTCTGTTACTAATCGCCGCGCATGTAAACGTGATTCTCTGGTGCCCATTACTCGGGTTCTATTGGTGATAAAAAGTTTGCGCCAAG
The DNA here is from genome assembly GCF_023864275.1 of Schistocerca cancellata. NCBI lineage: Eukaryota > Metazoa > Arthropoda > Insecta > Orthoptera > Acrididae > Schistocerca > Schistocerca cancellata. Next base: position 542,252,351 of record NC_064627.1, read on the forward strand.
TTTTTTGGATACCCTACGGCTAGGGACTATTTGTACACCCTGTAGATACATCGTCTTAGTGTCACTATCCTACACGGTCACAGTATGAATATTACACAGTTCTTCCTGTTTAGGGAAATGGAGGAAATGCATTGGTTCTTTTTCCATTTGATGTGGTCTACGCTGGGCTTGACGGGACTTACGGGAGGACCCTTATTTCAATGGGTGTTTCCTTGAAGAAGCCCACAAAACGATTCTTTACTATATTTTCAACGTTCCAGCAGGCCAAGACCCAGCCGATGTTTCCAAGACGCTATGCACAACAAATGGCTGAACTTTTACGACATACTCTCAAGATCCCGATCTCGAACAAACTTGAACACTTTCTTCTTATATTTACCCGTTTGCGAGATACAGTGGTTCAAAATTACCCTACTCGTACACGTAAAATCCTATGTAAGGCGAAAACAGTTTAGAAAGTGCCACAGCACGGAGGAATATGTTGTAAAGCGTGTCCGTTAAACTCTGGGTACCTCATGTTGCACTGTAGCACATGTACAGTTTTTTGTACGTAAATTCCGGTCTGAGGTGTAAAATTACTTTTGCGTTATTTCAGTTTTACGTAAATAAACTTTCTAAATTTTACTGACTAATACTTTTATTTTCATATGAGTAACATGCTCTACTGCAGTAAAGAAAAGACGAGAACCAGCACAAATAAGCTTCTATTGGAGTGTATGTTCACGTTTATTTAAAAGAATGTGAAAAGCGGGATACCAGCTGTCTCATTATTCCTTCCTCAACATCTCTGAACATTTTCCCGAACATTTTGGCATGCGAACATATTCGTGCTTTTTTATGCTGAGTGATAAATACGGAAAAGTAATAAACACTGTAAGATAGTAGACGGTGGCTGCATTACAGACTCGAAGCTTCTGAAATGTGATGCTGCAGAAGAATGGCAAAAATTAGATGGGTAGATGAATAACTAATGAGGAGGCACTGAATCTAATTGGGTAGAAAAGACATTTATGGGACAACTTGACAAAAGGAAGGAAACAGTTGATAAGAAAAATCCTACGGTATCAAGGAACTGTCATTTTCATAACGACAGGAATCTCGAATACAGCAAGCAAGTTCAAGTGGATGTATGCTGCGGTAGTTACGCAGAGATTAATAGAGGCATTCACAGAACAGCCTAGCGTGGAGACCTGCAACAACCCTGTCTTTATACTGAAGACAACAACAACGATAGAAAATCCAACAAAGGCATCTTTGTGGCATCACGTTGCAAACTTTACCAAGAGACTACACCCTGCTCACAAGGAACTGCAAACACAACTGAGACATCTCAGGGCCAATCCAAAGCTTTTATTTAACCTTTGAAATTTTTTGAAATTTGTGTTAAGTTCTATAGGACAAATTGCTAGCGTCATCGGTCCCTAAGCTTACACACTAATTAATCTAGCTTGAACTAATTTACGCTAAGGGCAAAACACACACACCCATGCACAAGGGAGGACTCGAACCTCCGACGGGGAGAGCCGCGCGAACCGTGACAAGGCGCCTCAAACCTTTCATTACGTCCCTATTTAAAGCAGGAAATTTTGCTATGAAAGTCCCGCAGTTCCGGAAATTTACTGTGATTGCTCTTTTCATCTATCCGGTTTTTCTCTTTACCTGATAATACTTTTTTTTTTAAACAGTGTATTATCGCACATCGCTTTTACAGTCATAGGCAGGTTTGACACTTGGATGGCAGCAAAGGCACTGGGCTAGCACAGCTGTGGCATACACGTGCTGTGCGACACCGCTGCGTTCCCATTTCGCCCGTTACGGCGCTTCCTGCAACGCTCGGCCCAAACAAAACAGAAGCACAGCTGAGCCGTCAGGTGCTGGGCACGAGGCAGCTGGGGGCCGCGTTCCACAGGCGCCCACGCTCGCCTCAGACAACACGGCTACCTGGGGCCGGGTTAGGGCCGCAGCTGTTGCTTCCCCCCCACCCTAAGCCGCAGCCTGTTGCGCGCTGGTCGCCCTGCCTCCAGTGACGTAGCGCCGTCTTCCAGCTGTGGCTGCCTGCCCGGTACACGGAACTGGCCCGGTCGGTGCTGCAGCGCGTACGCTCCGCTTCGAGCCGAGCATCGCACCATATCGTCGCGCTTGGCTGTCTTACGTGAGACTTCACACGTAACGACCAGTCAGCAGCCTCGCCTAGAATTGTCAACGAGCTGCATCGTAAGTTAACGGCGCAATACCGCGTAACAATAAAAGCTTATGCAAAGCTGTATTTTGGCATGTACTGTATATGGATCAGGAGACCTAGCATCTGACTACCGATCGACTGAAAAGTGTTAGGTTTTCTTATTTATTTTTCAGTATGTACTAGACGCTGACACGTTGTTGCGACTATTTGGTGATGAGGCCGCCATTGCGCATACTTTATGTGTCCCGGAAGACAGTGCGGAGCATCATAATCCGGACTCTACGGACAAAATTTCGGAAGTTACTCAGTGGTATTTTCTGAGTGTTTGGTATTCGGTGGCTCGTTTATGTTCAGTTCCATTTGTTAGCACGATTCCTTCGTTTCTGTAATAATTTAACGACAGTGAAAAAGCCAAATACTTTGAAAATATCCCTGAAAAAACCTCGAAATTTTATCGGTGGAGTTAAGATTCACTTTGTACACACTGTAACCAACACCGACGTCCCGCTGAAAACTGTCTAAAACATTGACGAGAGCAGCTAACTAGTAGACACGTGTGCGACTGTTAATCCAAAATATAACTGAAGTTGCTATTTGTACCAATTTACCTTGAACAAAAGCAGGACATTAAAATACATCGATCACTATATTTCTTTTCAATATTTGGTCATCGACATACAGCCATTAATTCACACTTGGACAGTATCGTTTTGGCACTATTGTAGTTTTTGGTTTATGTTTTTTCTTAACTTCAGTTAGCAAAAGTTGTAAATAGAAGCAAAGGATTAACGTCTCGTAGCACCAAAACGAAAAACAATACATATGGCCGTCATTATCATTCGGGAAACTGTTACGACCATCATAATACTCCGTGCCCAAGTTGTGCACTATGTGACATGTCCCCTCTATGCAATGGCTTCCGCGCACTATAATGATGTTTAGTTTTTACAGGTACAGAGCTTTTGGAAGCATCCGTCGTGGCGTTTGTTGGAAGTGATTCAGGGAAGCCACGGTAGACCTAAATCAAAGCAGCCGTACAGCCATCAATCCCCCTTCTACTGAATTGCAATGTAATACACATTGTGAACATCTTAGTGGATAACTCGACTCTACTGTTGCTTGTTCCAGCCAAGATGTCCATGCCTCCGCTAAAAGACTTGCCTCTACAGGGGCATAGGGTATGCTTTTCAGTTGCCGCATTCCGTTTGTAAACGATATGCTATGTACATTTCGCTTTGTTAGCACTTGTTCGTTTTATGCGTTTTCGGCTACAATGTTTTGGTTCCACTTCTGGGTGAACATGCGACGTGTGTGACCATTTCCGTGACATTTACCCCATTGTCAACGCCGCTCAAATAAGCAGCTCGCCCCATTCTCTTGAAATCAAGCTGACAATCGCACTCTTCCGTTGCCTGAAGACTTTTCGTTGAAGTAAGTATCATGTGACCTCTGGATGAGATTGGCACCCTCAGGGTTGAGCGTCCCGTTGATACCTAGCCGTTAAAGATGGAGCAGAAGCTGTGATTCTGAATACGTTGGGGAAGAAAATCAACCATGTGCTTTTTAAACGAACTATCCTAGCATTTGCCTTGAGCTATTTAGAAAAAAAACAATAAATCTGGGTGGCCGGACGGGGATTTGAACCGCTGTTCTCCTGGATGCGGGTGCAAAGTGTATCACTGCCTCACATTGCTAGGCCTTTGTAGATAAGAACATATTAATACTGACGTGGACAAAACCCAATTGCAAACTGCTGATACAATGTTGAAAGCATTAGTATTGCCAAACGTTTTCTTAAATATATGTGTTCGGTTTGCATCGTTCACAACCAGTGAACCGAGCCAAAAACAGGGAGAATAGTGTCGCACCATAGCGCCAATTACTCCGGATTTATCTACTGCCCAACAAAGTCAGAAACGAGCGAAAGTCTTTCACGTGACGTATGCCATAACCATGATGTTATGTGAGTACCAGATCAAATATAATGGCTTTATCACTTCCATGAAATTTTCCTCTGATTCACAGAACAAAAAAATGGCTCTCAGCACTATGGTGCTTAACATCTGAGGTCATCAGTCCCCCAGAACTTAGAACTACTTAAACCTAACTAACCTAAGGACATCACAAACATCCATGCCTGAGGCAGTATTCGAACATGCGACCGTAGCAGTCGCGCGGTCCCGGACTGCAGCGCCTAGAACCGCTCGGCCACCACGGCCGGCTTCACAGAACAAAAACGACGTTTTATTGCACAGCATCAATCGACATTCCGCAAAGATGACACTGTCACTGTACTGTTTAACGGAGCTGCAGATGAATCATGGTCCGCAGCTCGTGGTTGTGCGGTAGCGTTCTCGCTTCCCACGCCCAGGTTCCCGGGTTCGATTCCCGGCGGGGTCAGGGATTTTCTCTGCCTCGTGATGACTGGGTGTTGTGTGATGTCTTTAGGTTAGTTAGGTTTAAGTAGTTCTAAGTTCTAGGGGACTGATGACCATAGATGTTAAGTCCCATAGTGCTCAGAGCCATTTGAACCATTTGATGAATTATGCGCAACAGTCGACAATGCCATTTGATGATTGGCTCGTGTGGTACCTTTTATAGTTCAGCAGTCCCCATCAGTTAATTTATTAGGCCTGTAAGAACGATAACGATAATTGAGTTAATGTTTCCCATAATGCTTCCACTCACAGTGACATCGTTAAAATGGACACAGACCATCACTCCTACTAAACTTACAATTCCCGACAGTCATGTTCCTTTTAAAACCACTCATTACCTCTTTTGACTGACTCCAACATAAAACAGCCCTCTGACGGTGACTCATGATGTATGTACCTTTGAAACCACATATAGTTTATTCAATAGTGTTTCCAGGTATTAGGACCTCAGTGAATCTGCAGGTCGTCTGCATGAAAATAAAAAGTACTGTGCAAGTAGGCGGAACATTTGTGATTTAAACACACGGAATCCTTAAGGTACACCTACCGTCAATCTCTCCAATGCACTTTTAATATTGGTAGTGGCTTCTTGCCGGATGGAATCATTCCACTGGAATGTGTTTCAGCTGCTAACATGTCAATGAGAGCAAGTGTAGTGTCGTATTTGCTTTGTTTTGATGATGATGAGGAGGAGGAGGAGGAGGAGGAGGAGGAGGAGGAGGATGGTGAGGGAAGGGAGAGGAGGAAACCATGTGCTGCCACATACCTTGCTACTTATCGACCAAGGTTACTGCTGAGCTTAACGTCCCCATCCAACGGACGCGATATAGTATATTTCAAATCGCTTCTACATTGGTAGGAACATAAGACGAAGACCAGGAAATAGTTGGAGGGAGGTGAAGCCCCAAGACTAAATGCTGTTTCTGCTGCCAATCGGGATTTCCACGGTCGTAATTCTTCAGAGAAGACGTTGATAGCTAATCACACATTCCCCTTTCATAAAACTACGTAATACGTACGAGGAAGAATCGCGGAGGAGACCGTAGTTTGGCGATAGCGCGGCTGCTGTCATGCGAGCCGTACACAGGAAAGAGGGAAGGCCCGCGCGGCTGGTGCTTTCTTATCTCCGGGCGCCTCCTGATAGCCGGAGCAGAGGCCGGCGCAGGTCTGCTCGCTGCTCACCCCAGGCGCCCCGGCCACGGCGTCACAGGGAAACCGCCTCTCCTAGCTTATCTTCTGTGACTGGAGTTGTGGAACTACCGTAGGCTTCCGTAAGCTACCGTAAGAAACCGAGGACTACGGTGGTTTTTCTAGTAGCTTTGGTCGGTTATGGCCGTACCCGCGTTACCTGTACGTTGGGTATGTTGCATACCTATCGGGTGTTATCTCATAACAATCGCTTTCTTTCCACACGCAATCAGGAAACCGGAAGAGGTGAAGCAACTAGAAACTGAATGAGGATATATAAAGGGCCAGGTAACTTACATAACATTTTTGTTCTACACAGTTATCCTTCTGTCTGCAACTTAAGAATAAACAGTGTTTGGACAGCGTCTTGGAAGGAAGATATACGATGAACATCAACAAAAGCAAACTGTGGGAATTAGATTAGGAAATGAGACGCTTAAACCAGTAAATGAGTTTTGCTATTTGGGGAGCAAAATAACTGATGATGGTCGAAGTAGAGAGGATATGAAATGTAGACTGGCAATGGCAAGGAAAGCGTTTCTGAAGAAGAGATATTTGTTAACATCGAGTATAGATTTAAGTGCCAGGAAGTCTTTTCTGAAAGTATTTGTATTGTGTGTAGCCATGTATGGAAGTGAAACGTGGACGATAAATAGTTTAGACAAAAAGAGAATAGAAGCTTTTCTGAACGTGGTGCTACAGAAGGATGCTGAAGATTAGATGGGTAGATCACATAACTAATGAGGAGGTATTGAATAGAATTGGAGAGAAGAGAAATTTGTGGCACAACTTGACTGGAAGAAGGGACCGGTTGGTAGGACATATTCTGAGGCATCAAGGCATCACCGATTTAGTATTGGAGGGCAGCGTGGAGGGTAAAAATCGTAGAGGGAGACCAAGAGACACTAAACAGATTCAGAAGGATGTAGGTTGCAGTAGGTACTGGGAGATGAAGAAGCTTGCACAGGATAGAGTAGCATGGAGAGCTGCATCAAACCAGTCTCAGGACTGAAGACCACAACAACAACAACAACAACAACAACAGCTAAACTGAAAATGTCAATGTTTAATTCAGGCTTTCTTTGAAAATTGTTGATTTGTAAAGTGGAACTGAGGGATGTTGTAGTAAAAATAAAGAAAACAACAAAGATTTATCATATGACGCTAGAAGGCGCAATTTCCTCAATAAGAACATCAAAAGACCAAAAAACATCAAACATCGTTTCAATCCTTCATCGAATTTGAATAAAACATGTTTCTGTTATTCACAGACAGCTTTCGCATTTACTAATAATAATAATAGCAAACTCTTGCCTTTGGTCATGATGAAGAACGTTCTACTGAGTACAAAACAACAGTTGTACATATTTTGTTATGTTTATGCATGTAAACTGTACTTGCATAAAAAGTAATTCCTTTGGTTACATAAAATCGCAGTTACGCGATCAAGTAATTTTTATTTCTTATAAAATGCAGTTTATATTCTGTAATGATATAAAATACGCAATGAACTAACACCGAATGATGTGAGGTTCTAATGAAGTGCAAAACAACCAAACAAAAAAACAAAGGAAAGTCGTTGTCTCCCATTTTCTCCCCTACACATTCATTTATGTTTCTTTCCCTACCACCAGAACTACTGAACCGTACTTTTGGCAGAGCGTAACTATCTGTAAGTTAACGCGACTTTGGGCTGTTAATGACGTATAGTTCTCGCAGTTACGAATCATCGTGAATGATTATGAACTTGCAGAAGCAATAGTAGCTTTCATGCTAGTTGTTTCCCGTCCTGTTGTGTGTTCTGTAATTTGATTCATACTAAACTCCGCCCGGACAGGACATGAAGGCCTAACGGTACCGACCGGCCGCCGTGTCATCCTCAGCCCATAGGCGTCACTGGATGCGGATATGTAGGGGCATGTGGTCAGCACACCGCTCTCCCGTCGTACGTCCGTTTACGAGACCGGAGTCGCTGTTTCTCAATCAAGTAGCTCGTCAGTTTGCCTCACAAGGGCTGTGTGCACCCCGCTTGCCAACAGCGCTCGGCAGACTGGATGGTTATTTTATTCATAAAACGAATTATTCCGGCGCACACGTATAGGTTATGGGGCATCAACCTTAGGCAGAATGGCAGGAAGGTACCTCCAGCCACTACAACAAAAAGCCCGAAGTGTACATAGCCGTTGTATACTCTCGCGACCACGACATTCATCCTGCTGCAGACAAATCAAGCAGATGTTTTTAAGAACTTACGATGCCCACCAGAACTTACTCAAATTACCGACACTGTTACTGTTCCTGCAGAAAGCCAGACACAAAGCCGTGATAAGTGAATAAGAACGTGAAAGCGAGTAGTTTACACAATCTGATCAAAAGTATCCGATCACCTGTTGGTGGGGTGTGTTCACCCTTCATCATTCTGAAGGGTTGAAATCTGCTGGGAAAAGGCCGGCCGGGGTGGCTGAGAGGTTCTAGGCGCTACAGTCTGGAACCGCGCGACCGCTACGGTCGCAGGTTCGAATCCTGCCTCGGGCATGAATGAGTGTGATGTCCTTCGGTTAGTTAGGTATAAGTAGTTATAAGCCTAGGGAACTGATGACCTCAGATGTTAAGTCCCATAGTGCTCAGAGCCATTTGAACCATTTTTTGCAGGGAAAACTTCCCGTGAGGTGTCTGTGGAGGCATCGTAGCCCATTCTTCCTCAAGACCAGTGACGTGAATGCCCGTAACAGGAAAACGTGGTGCCGAAGCCATGCAGCAATGGAAGAATTTCGTCTTGTCGGAAGAGTCTTATTCTACATTGTTTCCAACTTTTGCCTGAGTTTACGTCCCAAGGGTGATGATCGGGAAGGCAATATCGTGATATTTCATAGACCCCATGGAGACTCTTCAAGGTCGCATTACTGCCAACGATTGTGTGACCATTTTGACTGGACAGGTCCCTCCCCAATGGGGATGCTGCGTTCCAAGACGACAGGGCCCCCGCTCACGCGCCTCGTGCTTTCCTACACTGATTTTGTGAGCACGAACACGCACTGTTGCATCTCCCCTCGCCGCCAGTCACCAGATCTCAATGTTACTGAGCCTTTGTGGTCAGTGCGTGATCACAGTCCACCTCAATCACCGTTACGCGCTAACTTATCATATTTTGCACGAGAAATGCAAAAATTCATTTTGTACTTGGTAATGCTTCCGTGAGGAGTGCACACAGGAGGAATGTAGGGCTGCATGTTGCGGAGCGCCTGTGGTGTTATCTAGTGGCCCCTCCTACTCCTGTGCATGACTCCATTGCCAAGCATTTGTAACGATGCTGTGCCGTCAGTTTAGCATTCTCCCTGACCATAATGCTTTAATACTTTTGTGAAAGTATGTTTCTAAACATTATTTACTGCATGAGATTTTCAGTCTGCAGCGGAGTGTGTGCTGATATGAAACTTCCTGGCAGATTATTAAAACTGTGTGCCGTACCGAGACTCGAACTCGGGACCTTTGCCATTCGCGGGCAAGTGCTCTATCATCTGAGCTACCCAAGCACGACTCACGCCCCCTCCTCTCAGCTTTACTTCCGCCAGTACCTCGTCTCCAACTTTCCAAACTTCACAGATGATCTCCTGCGAACCTAGCAGAACTAGCACTCTGGAAGGAAGGATATTGCAGAGACATGGCTTAGCCACAGCCTGGGGAATGTTTCCAGAATGATATTTTCACTCTGCAGCGGAGTGTTTGCTAGGTTCGCAGGAGAGCTACTGTGAAGTTTGGAAGGTAGGAGACGAGTTACTGGAGGAAGTAAAGCTGAGAGGACGGGGCGTGAGTCGTGCTTGGGTAGCTCAGTTGGTAGAGCACTTGCCCGCGAAAGGAAAAGTTCCCGAGTTCGAGTCTCGGTCCGGCACACAATTTTAATCTGCCAGGAAGTTTCATTATTTACTGATTTGACACTGTACTCTGTTAACTGCGTTTTATATTTCTTGAAAGAGATAGTTTCTTTAAAATTGACATATATTAAAAAATTGCAGGTATTCATAATCATATACGAAAATATTTTGCTCATTCGCTTACCATCATTTACGGAAAATATTGTTTCAAGAGCTCGAGTCGTTAATAAAAGATTACGGATTATTATATTCTGCAAGACCATCTTCCGACTGTGAAAAATGTTTGATGCGGCCGTCACCTTTTGTTGTCCTGTACCAGTCCTTTTAGCTCAGTATGTTACAGCATTGTGCCAAAAGCTCTGAAAATTTCGATTTCAAATTCTTATTCCGTTCCATCGTCGACTGCTACTTCCAAATAGGAACGGTGGCTGTCGCTGAAACAACCGGTTTCAGGTTGTATCAGTGTTTTCCAGGACAGTTTAACATGACACTTAAAGCCACTTAAAATAATCGGTTTCTAAAATATGCGATTTTCGGTTTTTTATTCCTATTAATTCATGTAATAAACGCAGAAATCGGAAAAAGATGGAAAAATTTTGACAACCTGAGTTTCAAGGTACATAGAATCAAATTATTAAATTAAACAAATAAAAGATAACCCAGACTGTCCACCTTTCACTGCTTTCCTCGAAATGAGATAAGAAATTGTTCAAATGTGGGTGAGTTCCTGAGGGACCAAACTGCTGAGGTCATAGGTCCCTAGACTTACACACTACTTAAACTAACTTATGCTAAGAACAACACACACACACACACACACACACACACACACACACACACACACACACACATGCCCGAGGGAGGGCTCGAACCTCCGGCGGGAGGGCCCACGCAATCCGTGACATGGCGCCTCAAACCGCAAGGCTACTCCGCGCGGCGATAAGTAACTGCATAATACAAAAAATCACCAGTATTCTCCTAAAATTTCTAATTATTTGAAACTCTCCTCAAAGATCATGTTGTATTCGGGTATCATACCACTATTTGGGCGTTACGAATAGTCAGTGTCCGCAGCTCGTGGTCGTGCGGTAGCGTTCTCGCTTCCCGCGTCTGGGTTCCCGGGTTCGATTCCCGGCGGGGTCAGGGATTTTCTCTGCCTCGTGATGACTGGGTGTTGTGTGATGTCCTTAGGTTAGTTAGGTTTAAGTAGTTCTAAGTTCTATGGGAATGATGACCCTAGGTGTTAGGTCCCATAGTGCTCAGAGCCAATAGTCAGTCTAAAGGATTCACACTGAGGTTAAAAGAACTGAATTTTTCGCGTTAATTTATCGGTATTCAATGGCAACAAGCAGATAAAGGCATATCATGTAGACACAGGCAGCAGATCAGCTACTATCTATTTTTATTGTAAACTAAGAATGAATTTTTAAGTTTTTCATTTATTAATGTTACCACAATTTTCCTCTTTTATTATTTCATACAAGTGGCACGACACGTTTTTAAACTTTTAAAGCAAAAGAAGCATTGTACTTCGTTGTTACATCACTTCATAAATATGTTTTCAGACTAGGGTTGGTGCCATACTGCAATACAACGGATATCCAGCGACGACAGCGAGGAAATACCATGTAGACCAGGTGGTCGCAAGTCTTGCACACTGCACGCACCTTGAGCCACGCCTCATGGCGAGAGGAACATTATAGTCTCAGCAATGCTGTACCAATTTTTTGCCATATGGTTGTTACATGTATCTCTCGGCATTGTTATTAAAACAAGACCAATCGCTTTTCCCATTTCGTGTAAAAACGCAATGTTTCAAAACAATACAAATTTTATGTATAAAAATTACTCATTTTTTAAAAAAGTTTTATTTAAAAACGAAAAATTTACCATTTCTGCTATGGCTGATTGCTATTCGGTTATTATTAAAAAATAAAAAAAACTTGTTATAACCAAGACCAAATAAATACAGAAAAAATCGGTTATTTAGAACTGAAATTCCGGTATGGGTTTTAACGAGTCGGTTTTTCCCAAACTTACTTCCAAGTACTAATTTAGCTACAGCTGCGTGCCTGACAATATAGCCGAAAAGCGGTCATGTCTTCCCTTAAAGTAAATGTTCTCCGTAGATTTTTCTCTCTCGTCCGTTGTTTTTAAGCAACTCCTCGTTTCGTACATTTGCTGTCCATTTCATTTTCGAAGAACCGCTGTTCAGATGTTTTCAGTTGCTTCTTCCATGTTCTCTCTTATTATACATTTTTTTCTGTTCATTAAAAGTTGTGCTCCAGACACAGAAAAACACTACGCTATGCGTAAGCAGGAAAGTAAACAGACGACTGTTAATGAAAACTGTCGACAGTAAGAAAGTCCCAACTATTTAACAAGAAAAATATTAACTATGTTTTTTTAGAGCTTAGAAAAAATGACATGATCGTGTGGCATTGTTTGGCCGGGAGGCCCCATCCGGGGAAGTTCGGCCGAGTGGCAAGTCTTTTTTCAGGCGACTCCACACTGGACGATTTGTGTGTCGGTGATGATGAATGATGATGAGGACAACACAACACGCAGCCCACGACCGAAGAAAATCCCCAACCGTACCGGGAATCGAACCCGGTAGACACGTTACGACTCAGCTGAGCAGGCGGGCTAGCACTACCAATTGCGGAAAAGGTCGCTATCGTGTGATGTATGGCTATTGTGATCAAAATGCCCAACGGGCGTGTGCTATGTACGCTGCTCGTTATCCTGGACGGCATCATCCAAGTGTCCGGACCGTTCGCCGGATAGTTACGTTACTTAAGAAAACACAAATGATGATGCCCAAGTAGGTACTTTAGCTGCTGTCGTGGCTAATCCGCACATCAGTAACAGGCAAATTGCGCGAGAATCGGGAATCTCAAAAACGTCGGTGTTGGAGAATGCTACAACAACATCGATTGCACTCGTACCATATTTCTATGCACCAGGAATTGCATGGCGACGACTTTGAACATCGTGTACCGTTCTGCCACTGGACACAAGAGAAATTACGGGACGATGACAGATTTTTTGCACGCGTTCTATTTAGCGACGAAGCGTCAGTCACCAACAGGGGTAACGTAAACCGCCATAATATGCACTACTGGGCAACGGAAAATCCAGGATGGCTGCGACAAATAGAACATCAGCGACCTTGGCGGGTTAATGTATGGTGCGGCATTATGGGAGGAAGGCTAATTGGCCCCCATTTTATCGATGGCAATATAAATGGTGCAATGTATGCTGATTTCCTACGTAATGTTCTACCGATGTTACTACAAGATGTTTCACTGCATGACAGAATGGCGATGTACTTCCAACATGATGGATGTCCGGCACATAGCTCGCGTGCGGTTGAAGCGGTATTGAATAGCATATTTCATGACAGGTGGATTGGTCGTCGAAGCACCTTACCATGGCCCGGGCGTTCACCGGATCTGACGTCCCCGGATTTCTTTCTGTGGGGAAAGTTGAAGGACATTTGCTATCGTGATCCACCGACAACGCCTGACAACATGCGTCAGCGCATTGTCAATGCATGTACGAGCATTACGGAAGGCGAACTACTCGCTCTTGAGAGGAATGTCGTTACACGTATTGCCAAATGCATTGAGGTTGACGGACATAATTTTGAGCACTTATTGCATTAATGTGGTAATTATAGGTAATCACGCTATAACAGCATGCGTTCTCAGAAGCGATAAGTTCACAAAGGTACATGTATCACATTGGAACAACCGAAATAAAATGTTCAAACGTACCTACGTTCTGTATTTTAATTTAAAAAACCTACCTGTTACCAACTGTTAGTCTAAAATTGTTCTTTACGTACTACAGGAATCTGTAATAAAAAATCGGGGTTCCTATTTAAAAAAACAAAAAACAAAAAAAAACGCAGTTGATGTCCGTTTGACCTATGGCAGCGCCATCTAGCGGGCCAACCATAGCGCCATCTAGTTTCCCCCTTGAAGCTAGACAAGTTTCGTTCTTTGTAGTTTTTTCGTTTCACGCTTATTTCGTGATATATTTGGCCCGGTCACGGTCAATGGACCACCCTGTATATTTTCACGAGCAAATAAATGAGGATGTTTTGAAATGTTTGGACGACACTTCCCCTATTTTTTCGGTTCTCAGTTTACCATACAACATATGGCAAGAGCATCTACTATGAATTTCACTTTGATCATTGTCATTGCTTGTTCCTACATTGTGCAATTATATTCCCAACTTCTGTAGAAAGCACGGTCTCTCGCAAACTCACTTTCGCCGTTCAGGTGTCAAACTGGACAGCAGAAAGCTCGAACGCTATACTGTCGCTGATGTGTAAATGAAAATGGTCACTCGTGACTAGCGACAATCAGTACAAGAATGAAACGCCAGCGACGCTGCGGTAAACTTAACTTACCAGGAGTAGTCGTAAAAGGGGCTCAAGCCGGCGGCAAGAGGTGATAGGAGCGCTGACGTGGCGGGGAGTCCCGGGACGGCAGCGGACTGTCCTTGGGGTACTTTTCCGCCCAGGACTCCCTTCGCCGGCCCTGCTGGAGGTTTCCTCGCCGACGAGTCCTCCTCCCCTGGGTCCATCATTAACGGAACACACTCTCCGCAGAAGAGCCCACTGGTGACTCCAAGGATGCAAGGTACAGACATAGCACGATCGCCAACTTACAACCACATCGGCCGTCCACGCGGCACACCATTAGTCGATCTTCTCTCTGGTCTTGCTGAGAGCATCACCCACAGCCTTTCTCGCTGTCCAAAACATTTATGCATCTACATATAGATATACACATCGTAATCCACTCAACAATGCATGGCGGAGGGTAAGTCATACCAATATCACCGGATTTTCTTTCCTGTTTCATTCGCGTATTGAGCCTCTGTACGAGCGTTAGTGTCTGTTATCTTATTCTCATGGTCCCTATGCGAGACATAGGTTAGTGGCAGCAATACGGTCGCAGTCCTCTTCGAATACAGGTTCAAGAAATGTAGCCGACAGCGTTTCGTGAGAACATTTTTTTTTCCCCCAAGATTACTATTTAAATTCCACAAGCGTTCCTACTACATGTTGCCGACATGTTAGGACCCTAGATATGCATCTCTGAATTCCTTCGACGTCTATTGTCAAGCCTAGTTGATAAGGACTCCAAACACTTGGAGCACTAGCGTGCTGCATGTCATTACAATTTCCCACAATAGGTATTATACTGTAGGAATTCGGAAAGGAAAATATCTACATCACCTACATCTACGTCAATAATCTGCAATTCATAATTTAGTGCTTGGCACAGGGTTCACAGTACATTTTAGGCTATTTCTCGACCGATCCACTTTCGAGTAGCTCGTGGGAAAAACGAGCTGTGATTTCCCTTACTTTCAAAATGTTCAAATGTGTGTGAAATCTTATGGGACTTAACTGCTAAGATCATCAGTCCCTAAGCTTCCACACTACTTAACCTAAATTATCCTAAGGACAAACTACACACACCCATGCTTGAGGGTGGACTCGAACCTCCGCCGGGAACAGCCGCACTCCCTTACTTTATTACGTGGAATCAACAAAATGTTTTCGCATTCGGCGGAGAAAGTAGGCGACTGAAATTTCATGTATAGGTCCCGTCGCACTGGAAAGTGCCTTTCTTTTAATCACTGCCGCCCAAGTCGCGTTATCATATAGGGAGGGGAAAAAACAGAACGGTTATAAGCGATGCCGGTATTTTCGTTCTGAATAATCGATGTTTTTCGGTATCAGCTCTCGGTTGTAACAAGTTTCTTTTGTTTTTACTAATTATCAATTTGACATCGCAGAACTGCTAAAATTGTTGGTTACTAAATAACGCTTTTTTTAAAAAAAACGAGTAATATTTACCAGTAAAATTTCCATTGCTTTGAAATATTGGATTATTATAGAAACTGGGAAAAGCGATCACTACTATTTTCATAAAAAAACACCTGCAGTTTGAAACTCGCAACAAATACATGTCATAAGAATCGCTTCAGCATAGCAGAGAGAATAATGTAACCGCTGCCGTGTGGCGTCGCCTGCTCGACGGTATGTGTGTACGTGCAGTCTGCAGGACTTGCCGCCACCCCCCCCCCCCCCCCAACTGGTATACACGGTAGTTTTTCCCTGTCGTCATCGGGCATCAGTAATATTGCAGAATGACACCATCCCTAGTTCGGAAATCCTTTACGAAGTACGGTAGCAGTGAAATACAGTGCCCCATTTACTTTAATAGATTAAAAGCGGGAGGAGGCACAACATACTTGCGATATCATAATTATCAGGAGAAAACATCCCCAATTTCCTTGGAAGAGAAGACAAATTTGGTTGATATGCCCATAATTTCAATAGCCTGCTCTGAAATTATTGGATTTATGTCCCGCCTTTTGTGCAAAACTGTTTTTTCTTGTTTCTTAGACACTGAAACCAAATCTTTAATTATTTTTATTAAACATTGGCCTACAGAATTTCCCTGACAAAGACAACTCAAACCTAACCTACTCATTTATTAACCACAATATACAAGCCCAACGCAATCTCGCTGCTATACATTGACAACATGACTTCCAATAATCAACACAAAAGAATGGCCAAGAAATACTAACAATAATACAAATCCAAAAAATATTATATTAAAGAAATATGAAACTACCTCCAACTCTGTTAATTGCCTAAACGAATCCCAACAGTGCAAACCCTATTCTTTTTCATAAGTCACTTACCTCACAGAAAATCTTCATAACACGAAGTACAGCAATTACGGCAAGTAGCAGCTAAAGCCAGCTAAATAAAAAGATTCTAACTACTATAGACTCTAACTACTAGGAGGCATATGGTTAACGAAAGAAAGATTTTGTTGAAGAGCAAACTACATATTTAGAAAATTTTACCTTCTTCATGTGACATCCACTTCCAAAAATCATATAGTTGTCAACAATTCCACTGCATACCAGTTGGTTTTGTTTATTGAAAACGTGTAAAAACTGAACATATTTTGTAACTGAGCTAACAAAATGGGGCCTAAAGACAGTTTTTGTTTGAGTTCTTACCTTGATTTTATGTTATACGGTTTTGCAGGACCATCTGCAGCGTGTCCTGCACTGATAGCTTGTCATTTGCAAACCAAACGATGTGTAAGTGTGAACTTTATCATCCATTGAACATCTACCTTGATTTTTAAAAACGTGATTTTGGTGTGGCAAACTGTTTCGCTTGTATATTTGTTATTACTCACGTTTTGTAGCGTGACAGATCCTTCTTCTTTCGAGTTCTGAGAGGATTTAACACACACATATTGACAGTACTTCGTATAAGTTTGGTTTAACAACCACCTTTTCACTTCGCAAAACGCAGTGTCAACGATATTGTGTCCTAACCCCGTCAGCGCCGGGAACAGATGAACGCGGACGTAATTACGACACACATCAACATCGTTTACATCACATTTTGCGAAGTGAATATGCGTCTGTTAAGCGAAAATCAAGGGAAGTGTTAACTGGGAGATAAGGGTCACATTTGGTTTGCGGAGTGCAAGCTACCAGTGCAGGACACCATACAGACGGCCCTGAAAAACCGTATAATGCAAAATAGACATAAGAAAAAAACGAACAGAAACTGTCTTCAGACCTCATTTTGTTAGAGCAGTTACAACGTAAAATATGCTTAGTTTTTACAGTTTCTTAATAAACAAAGACCACCGATGATGGCACCGAAGTGCCGAAACATGTTTTGGTAACCAGAAAAAAACAGTGTTTTGCATAAAAGGCGGAACCTACACCCAATAATTGTAACTGCAAACACGGAAAAATACAAGAGCTGAAATCCAAAAGATGTGTAGAATGTGCTATAAACGTGGAATAATAACTGAACGCTTACTGTTTTTGGTTACTTCAGGATGAAAAACTGATAATATTCAAAAGTCATCAACTTTTAAGGCCTTTCGTTCTCGCTGTCGCTGCGCCAGTCTCCTTCACTTTCACAATCTTTGCTGGAGACAATGACAACTGATTTCTGCTGCAGCCTCAGCCAACATCGATCGTGACCTCTTTCTCCATCACATCCAAGAGAATTTGTCATTGTGTTTGAAGTCTATGTTTATTACTGAAAAATAACAATAAACCGAAAACCGGTTATTTTGCGCGATTGTAGCACTCAGTTTACCCCGTGTAACCGAAAATCAGTTTTTTCAGCGATAACCGCCATCCCCGGTATCATATCCGTGACACTCTCTTCACTATTTCGCGATAATACAAAATTAAGTGCCCTCCTTTCGAACTTTTTTCTCCGTCAACCTTATGTGTTACCGGTGTCATACCGCGCAGCAGAATTAAAGAGGACGGACACGCGTAGTTTAGGCAGTCTCCTTAAAAGATTTGTTGCATCTTCTAAGGGTACTGCCAATAAAACTCAGTCTTTGGTTCACCTTTCCCACAACATGTTTTATGTGTTGCTTCCAATTTAAGTTGATTCGAGACATTTAAATTTGTGTGATTTATCGTGTAACAAATTTAACTGTTTCTTTTTAATACCTCGCCCTTTTTTATTGCTCAGAATCAATTGCCACTTTTCGCACACAGATATCTGAAAGATTTTGTAATTCGTATTGATCTCCTGATGACATTACTAGAGGTAAACGACAGCAACATTTGTAACTAATCTAATAGGGCTGTCCGCATTGTCTCCCAAATCAATTAAATAGTGCAAGGAGACGAAATACGAACTTTAACGGTTTGCCGATGGCATTGTAATTCTTTCAGAGAATAAAAATCTGTATCACTTCGTGCTCCACAGCTGAATAATGTAAACGCCAATAAAAACCACCACAGCTGTATTTCAGGTACGTTTATTACGCCACAACCGTTTGGGTGTTCCGGTGACTGCAATGGTGATCTGCCTGCAATTGAGCAAGACAAAGGGTCACTGCTAGGAATCTTCATTTCTCCCTGGCTTTTTAGCTGTCGGCGACAGTGGCGTTTGCAGCCCCGCTGTCTCCCACTGTCTCCACTTGTGCGTGCAGCGCAGCGCGTCCTCCCAGAAACAGTTACTGCTCCACCACGAGTCCGCTACCCTGACGCAGAACAAAACAACGGAACAGCACGTGCAATTTACTGCTCGTCACTTTCCAGAGAGGCTCTGCGCTTATTGTCGGCTCCGCAGCCGGGAGCACTCTATCTGCTTGAAATAGCCACACAGAACCTGAGCAACCTGTTGCAACCCTCTTCATCCAGTGTGCACCAACTATGTGTGTCCACTACAAATGACGTAACGGAAAACTCAGTCGGAGAACAGCCGAAAATGGTTCAAATGGCTCCTAGCACTATGGGACTTAACGTCTGAGGTCACCAGTCCCTAACCAACTTAAGGATATCACACACATCCATGCCCGAGGCAGGATTCGAACCTGCGACCATAGCAGCAGCACGGTTCCGGATTGGAGCGTCGAAAACCGGCCGGCCAAGGGGGAACAGCCGAGAGAGGATAAGAAAATACTTCTACATTTACGAATGATTCATTCTTTATCTCGCTATTATTGGCTGATGATGAGAAGGAAGAAGTTTTCTCAGTCGTGGCGAAACGACAACAGGATGGATCCGGGTTATATAATCCACAGAAGTGCCACAATGAAAGAAAGAAAAAACCTTCATTCTCAGGCAACTACCTAACAGTATGTTGGCGAAGATGTACAATAATGTAATGCATTCCGTGCTGTGAAGTTTCATCGATGTTGCATTACATCCTTAAAGGTCACGGTGTAATCTCTGAGTCGTTCCACTCCACGCTAATGCTGTGGTGGCTCCTGGCAAACGTTGCACAACTGATTTACAGGCCATAATTGTGCAGTCTGACTTATTCACTCTCTCCAAGTTGCACAACTGCAGAGAGAGAAGCCGAAAGCAGCCCACTTAGGTACAAATGCGAAAAAAGTGCGAGAACGTCCTATGTGTGGACCGGACACTTTCAGAGGCCTCGAACGAGTTGTAGAAGACAGTCAACGCTTACTCAGAAGGAACGAAGGTTCAGATCCATCCAGCACCAAAAGTCGTTCTCATATGCAATTTTCTTGTTTTTCCTAAACTAATTGACGAACAAGGGGAGGCCACGACGTTCGGATCACGGATTTACTTCAAACTTTGTACACATTTAGTAGGCCGTTAAAACGACATACACTCCTGGAAATGGAAAAAAGAACACATTGACACCGGTGTGTCAGACCCACCATACTTGCTCCGGACACTGCGAGAGGGCTGTACAAGCAATGATCACACGCACGGCACAGCGGACACACCAGGAACCACGGTGTTGGCCGTCGAATGGCGCTAGCTGCACAGCATTTGTGCACCGCCGCCGTCAGTGTCAGCCAGTTTGCCGTGGCATACGGAGCTCCATCGCAGTCTTTAACACTGGTAGCATGCCGCGACAGCGTGGACGTGAACCGTATGTGCAGTTGACGGACTTTGAGCGAGGGCGTATAGTGGGCATGCGGGAGGCCGGGTGGACGTACCGCCGAATTGCTCAACACGTGGGGCGTGAGGTCTGCACAGTACATCGATGTTGTCGCCAGTGGTCGGCGGAAGGTGCACGTGCCCGTCGACCTGGGACCGAACCGCAGCGACGCACGGATGCACGCCAAGACCGTAGGATCCTACGCAGTGCCGTAGGGGACCGCACCGCCACTTCCCAGCAAATTAGGGACACTGTTGCCCCTGGGGTATCGGCGAGGACCATTCGCAACCGTCTCCATGAAGCTGGGCTACGGTCCCGCACACCGTTAGGCCGTCTTCCGCTCACGCCCTAACATCGTGCAGCCCGCCTCCAGTGGTGTCGCGACAGGCGTGAATGGAGGGACGAATGGAGACGTGTCGTCTTCAGCGATGAGAGTCGCTTCTGCCTTGGTGCCAATGATGGTCGTATACGTGTTTGGCGACGTGCAGGTGAGCGCCACAATCAGGACTGCATACGACCGAGGCACACAGGGCCAACACCCGGCATCATGGTGTGGGGAGCGATCTCCTACACTGGCCGTACACCACTGGTGATCGTCGAGGGAACACTGAATAGTGCACGGTACATCCAAACCGTCATCGAACCCATCGTTCTATCATTCCTAGACCGGCAAGGGAACGTGCTGTTCCAACAGGACAATGCACGTCCGCATGTATCCCGTGCCACCCAACGTGCTCTAGAAGGTGTAAGTCAACTACCCTGGCCAGCAAGGTCTCCGGATCTGTCCCCCATTGAGCATGTTTGGGACTGGATGAAGCGTCGTCTCACGCGGTCTGCACGTCCAGCATGAACGCTGGTCCAACTGAGGCGCCAGGTGGAAATGGCATGGCAAGCCGTTCCACAGGACTACATCCAGCATCTCTACGATCGTCTCCATGGGAGAATAGCAGCCTGCATTGCTGCGAAAGGTGGATATACACTGTACTAGTGCCGACATTGTGCATGCTCTGTTGCCTGTGTCTATGTGCCTGTGGTTCTGTCAGTGTGATCATGTGATGTATCTGACCCCAGGAATGTGTCAATAAAGTTTCCCCTTCCTGGGACAATGAATTCACGATGTTCTTATTTCAATTTCCAGGAGTGTAATTTGCAAGTAGTAAGGTACACTACTCTGGCAATTACGAGGAAATCGCAAGGGAAGTTTTACGCGTCTATTAAGCAACTGATGTATTTGTGGGTAGGGGCAGACGTTAGAGTTCATTGTGGTCAAGTGGCTAGCGTTGGAGCTTCGTAAGACGATCGTCTATAACACGACGGTTCGTCTGCCCTCAAACCTTCATTTTTGTACTACAAGGATAAATTCTGTGATATTCAAAAATTTGCACCTACACTACTATACATGAGCAACGTCTCACGGCTACGCAGGTTAACTGCCAAACGGGGTCTGCCTCTATGTCTGCAGCACGAAGAGTCGAGATGCAAAGTATATCTGGGTACGTTACCAGACTGCATGTACTAAGGATTTCGCATATCACGACAGGCATACATTTTCAGGAAAACTCCAAGCGCCTTTTTTTCATTTACTTGTAGATAGTTATAAATATGTTTGTTCTAATAACTAAATTTAATTAAAAATAGTAAGTAGACAAATAACATGAAATCCACAAAAACTTCATGCAAATACACTACTGGCATTTAAATTGCTACACCACGAAGATGACGTGCAACAGACGCGAAATTTCACCGACAGGAAGAAGATGCTGTGATATGGAAATGACTAGCTTTTCAGAGCATTCACACAAGGTTGGCTCCGGTGGCGACACCTACAACATACTGACATGAGGAAAGTTTCCATCGCAGGTTCAAATCCTGCCTCGGGCATGGATGTGTGTGATGTCCTAAGGTTAGTTAGGTTTAAGTAGTTCTAAGTTCTAGGGGACTGATGACCACCGATGTTAAGTCCCATAGTGCTCAGAGCCATTTGAACCATTTGTGAGGCCTCGTGTAAGGAGGAGAAATGCGTACCATGACGTTTCCGAATTTGATAAAGGTCGGATTGTAGCCAATCGCGATTGCGGTTTATCGTATCGCGACATTGCTGCTCGCGTTGGTCGAGATCCAATGACTGTTAGCAGAATATGGAATCGGTGGGCTCAGGAGGGTAATACGGAACGCCGTGCTGGATCAAACGGCCTCGTATCACTAGCAGTCGAGATGACAGGCATCTTATCCGCATGGCTCTGACGGATCGTGCAGCCACGTCTCGATCCCTGAGTCAACAGATGGGGACGTTTGCAAGACAACAACCATCAGCACGAACAGTTCGACGACGTTTGCAGCAGCATGGACTATCAGCTCAGAGACCATGGCTGCGGTTACTCTTGACGCTGCATCACAGACAGGAGCGCCTGCGATGGTGTACTCAACGACGAACCTGGGTGCACGAATAGCAAAACGTCATTTTTCCTCATGAATCCAGGTTCTGTTTACAGCATCATGATGGCCGCATCCGTGTTTGGCGTCATCGCGGTGAACGCACATTGGAAGCGTGTATTCATCATCGCTATACTGGCGTATCACCCCGCGTGATGGTATGGGGTGCCATTGGTTACACGTCTCGGTCACCTCTTGTTCGCATTGACGGCACTTTGAACAGTGGACGTTACATTTCAGATGTGTTACGACCCGTGGCTCTACCCTTCATTCGATCCCTGCGAAACCTTACATTTCAGCAGGATAATGTACGACCACATGTTGCAGGTCCTGCACGGGCCTTTCTGGATACAGTCCAGATCTCTCACCAATTGAAAACGTCTGGTCAATGGTGGCCGAGCAACTGGCTCGTCAAAATACGCCAGTCACTACTCTTGATGAACTATGATATCGTATTGAAGCTGCATGGGCATGTACACGCCATCCAAGCTCTGTTTGACTCAATGCCCAGGCGTATCAAGGCCGTTATTACGGCCAGAGGTGGTTGATCTGGCTACTGATTTCTCAGGATATATGCACCCAAACTGCGTGTAAATGTAATCACATGTCAGTTCTAGTACAATATATTTGTTCAATGAATACCCGTTTATCACCTGCATTTCTTCTTGGTGTAGCACTTTTAATGGCCAGTAGTGTACATGTGGTTTTTAAAATTATATTACCTATCAAATGTAATATAAATGAAATATGACCAGTCATGAAAAATAGATCAAAAATTAAGTTTTCGAAGGAGTCGGGTCATCGCCTCTTACACGCTCTTCTTTCATAGTTCGAACGCTAACCACTTGACCACCATTAGCTCTAACATCCAAGCACCTACGCACAGATACATCAGTTACATAATAAACGCGTAAAAGTTACGATTTTCTCAGAATTGTTACAGTAGTGTACCTTACTACTTGCACATTACGTTGCTTTAATGGCCTGCTGAAGGTGTACAAAGTCTGAAGTAAATCTGTGATCCCAAAGCCGTGGCCTCCCCTCGTAAGTGCTGATAATTTAGCACCTCTTATCCTAAAAACACTAATCGTCATAAATTAATCAGCGCTAATGACTGAATGACTTCTTCAACCAGTTCACGGCCGATGTCTTTCTCCATCCTACTCTGCCTGAGCTAGTGTCCCGTCAGTACGATCGCACTGTTCGGCGAGTCGTTGAACCCTGACCTTCCTTACTGTCATTCAGAAACAGTTACGAGAGCTGTAACACCTGCACGCTTTCTCTCGATATGTTGTCTTTGTCTGCTGCCGAACGCCGATGAATAGGCCAGTCTTCTCTACCTCTGGTGTTGTTTTTAGGACCAGGTGTTGATTATGTGACTGATCTGCGACGTTCCCGTCTGCCGCATGCGTCACCTCACGTCACTATGGGTGCTACGTCAGTTCGATGAACCGATCATTGGTTTCATGTGTTGCAATATCTCGAACTCGTTCACAAGCATTTATGGATCATTTTAGTTGTTTATTACTGCATTTACGGATAGCTGTGTGCAGCTCTTTTCTACCGTGACCAGTGACGACTTACTACCCGATATAACTTGACATTGGCATTTCCACGATACCACGTCTGTTTCACTTCATGAAACCATTGATTCCGTTTCCAAAGGTTGCTTTTTATCGCGCAACACTTTCGTTAGTCACCAAATGTGTATTTACATTTATTTCAGCGTATGTTGTAATTATTGTCCCGTAAGAGCCTTAGACTGAAGTTCTCTTCATGCTTATCTGTCCCACACAAACTTCAGTCTTGAATAGGCCAAGTACTGTTTGTGCGCATCAGAGACAAAAGTGTTTGTTCTGAGTTCTAAGAATGAGAACATCACCACTGGTGAAACGACTCACAAACATGTTGTGGTTGATAAGGCTATACACATATTAGGCACGGAAAACGTAAGACTTCTGCATGTTGAGCGAATTCCGGGAATACGTAGGTAGTCAGAAAAGAAGGCCGCGCACATGATTCGTAGAAACTATTCTCACATTTTTGAGAACCCCGAAAGTCGGACGTAAAGAACTGAGTTACGGTACCAATTTTATAACAGGCCAATACAATCGATACCAGAAGGTTACAAATGGACGAAAGGAGATGTTTCGTCGCGGTAGGTCCATGAATTTATTTAGAGATGCAGTAATTTTTTTTATGAAAACTATCGTTTTCTGCCAGCTTCGCATGGTTGTGGATGCCTGTTCTGGATACAGACGTACTGACAGGAGCTGTGTTTACAAATAAAACTATCGGGCGTCAACGTAAATGAAACTATTGTCTGCATCTGGTGCCAGGATTGACAGGGCCACGAAATAGAAAAGCAGGACTCGGCGCTATATTTAGACGAATTTTTGCCCTAAAATAGAATCAGTTGGGTATTTTTAGTTGTTTATTAATAATCAGTTACAGTAAGATTTTTGCGTGCTCAACCTAAAGAGTGCTTAAAACAACTGTAGACAGCTTTAGAGTTTGGCAGTTATGACAGCGACTAGTTGCTCACTCTTCTTCATTGCTGTCTTCTTCGCAAAATAATCTTGTATCAAACTCAAGTAAGAGTCCTTCATTGCCGGCCGGGGTGGCCGAGCGGTTCTAGGCGCTACAGTCTGTAACTGAGCGACCGCTACGGTTGCAGGTTCGAATCCTGCCTCGGGCATGGACGTGTGTGATTAGTTACGTTTAGGTAGTTCTAAGTTCTAGGGGACTGATGACCTTAGAAGTTGTCCCATAGTGCTGAGAGCCATTTTTTTTGAAGTCCTTCATTAATCACAATAAGAATTATCTACTCTTCTGGAAGGGAATTTTGAAAGCTAGTCAACAACTTTGGTCATTTCAATTAGAATTATAAAGAAATAATAATAATCTGTACTTAAATATCAGTATTTCTGGTTTGAACCCACTTTATGAAGAACGTTATTTTTCTTGGAAATCACGTCGCGGAACTCTCGGCAGTATAACTTTAAATTATACAACAGCATCTTTGTAACTACGTCGTTTTGCACGTTATCGTGTTTCTTTGTCCATTGAGCGTTTATCAGGAAGAAATAATATTCTCCAGTATCGATAATTCCGAAAAAATTCTTCATTACGCACTTGCGAGCCACAACGCGGTTAAGGGCAGACTGCGAGTGTGGCGAGGTGGGGCCGACTGGCATCGGCTGGCTGATCGGCACCTTCTACTTACAAGGGAACATCCCCATCGCACCCCCCTCAGATTTAGTTATAAGTTGGCACAGTGGATAGGCCTTGAAAAACTGAACACACATCGATCGAGAAAACAGGAAGAAGTTGTGTGGAACTATGAAAAAATAAGCAAAATATACAAACTGGGTCGTCCATGCGTAGGATAGGCAATATTAAGGGCACTGTAAGGCGAGGAGCTCCGTGGTCCCGTGGTTAGCGTGAACAGCTGCGGAACGAGAAGTCCTTGGATCAAATCTTCCCTCGACCGAAAATTTTAACTTTTTATTTTCAGTTTATGTGAAAAACTCTTATGTTTTCATCACTTTTTTTGGAGTGATTATTACATCCACAAGAAAACCTAAATCGGGCAAGGTAGAAGAAACTTTTCATCCATTCGCCAAGTGTACTAGTTAGGTGGGTCGACAACATATTCCTGTCATGTGACGCACATGCTGTCACCAGTGTCGTATACAAAATATCAGACGTGTTTTCCTGTGGAAGAATCGGTTGACCTATGACCTTGCGATCAAATGTTTTCGGTTCCCATTGGAGGGGCACGTCCTTTCGTCAACTAATCACACGGTTTTGCGGTGCGGTCGCAAAACACAGACACTAAACTTATTACAGTGAACAGAGACGTCAATGAACGAACGGACAGATCATAACTTTGCGAAAATAAAGAAAGTAAAATTTTCAGTGGAGGGCAGATTTGAACCAAGGAACTCTCGTTCCGCAGCTGTTCACGCTAACCACAGGACCACGGCGCTCCTCGCCTCACATTGCCCTTAATATTGCCTATCTTACGCATGGACGACCCAGTTTGTATATTTTGCTTATTTTTTCATAGTTCCACACAACTTCTTCCTGTTTTCTCGATTGATCTGTGTTCAGTTTTTCAAGGCCTATCCATTGTGCCAACTTATAACTAAATCTGAGGGGGGTGCGATGGGGATGTTCCCTTGTAAGCCTTGCTCGCTCTGCGCGAAGCGTGGCTGTGACGCCGTGTGTTAGGACCGTTCGGTCTACGAAGAAACGTACGGGAGAGACATAAGAATAGCATTGGATGGTGAACCTCTATATATATCGTGGTGTCACCGCCAGACACCACACTTGCTAGGTGGTAGCATTTAAATCGGCCGCGGTCCGTTCAGTGATTGCAGACCGAGCGCCGCCACACGGCAGGTCTAGTCTAGAGAGACTCCCTAGCACTCGCCCAGTTGTACAGCCGACTTTGCTAGCGATGGTTCACTGCCTACATACGCTCTCATTTGCAGAGACGACAGTTTAGCATAGCCTTCAGCTACGTCATTTGCTACGATCTAGAAGGCGCCATACTCCTCAAGAATGTCTTCTGAACAGATAATATTGTGAATTATGTACCGTCAAGAGCTACGTTCATCATTAATGGATTAAAGTTAAGTATCAAACTAATTACGTCCGCTTTCTGAATTCTAATTCCTTGTCATGTTCCAGACCTCACGTCAGTATAGTTCTTCCCTCCTCACGCCAGCCTGCGTGAGCTAAAACGCGTGCATTTCGGCCTCCACTAGTAACACGGTGTTGGCTCTTCTGCCAACACAACATATATATCTTCATCGTATATTTCGATATTCTTCCTCGTTCTTAGGTCATAAGCTTGGTACGCGGAGCCCACGAGACATACGGCCCATGCAATGGACGTCACACTAGTCGGCTTGTCCACCACACTTCGTGAACGCTCCGTTCCGTACAGGGCTTAAATTTGTTGTGTGCTATGGGAGATATGACACTGCGTGAAGAGTTTGACAGAGCACTGAAAGACCTAAGTCGAAACAAGGCCCCGGGCGTAGACAACATTCCATTAGAACTACTGATAGCCTTAGGAGAGCCTGCCCTGACAAAACTCTACCATCTGGTGAGTAAGATGTCTCAACAGGCGAAATACCCTCAGACTTCAAGAAGAATATAATAATTTCAATTCCAAAGAAAGCTGGTGTTGACAGATGTGAAAATTACCGAACTATCAATTTAATAAGTCACGGCTGCAAAATACTAACACGAATTCTTTACAGACGAATGGAAAAACTAGTAGAAGCCGTCCTCGGGGAAGATCAGTTTGGATTCCGTAGAAATGTTTGAACACGTGAGGCAATACTGACCCTACGACTTATCTTAGAAAATGGATTAAAGAAAGGCAAACCTACGTTTGTAGCATTTGTAGACTAGCTTTTGACAATGTTCACTGCAATACTCTCTTTCAAATTCTGAAGGTGGTAGGGGTAAAATACAGGGAGCGAAAGGCTATTTACAATTTATACAGAAAACAGATGGCAGTTATAAGAGTCCAAGGGCACGAAAGGGAAGCAGTGGGTGGGAAGGGAGTGAGACAGGGTTGTAGCCTCTCCCCGATGTTATTCAATCTGTATATTGAGCAAGCAGTAAAGAAACCAAAAGAAAAATTTGGAGTAGGAATTAAAATCCATGGAGAAGAAATAAAAACTTTGAGGTTCGCCGATGACATTGTAATTCTGTCAGAGACAGCAAAGGACTTGGAAGAGCAGTTGAACGGAATGGATAGGATCTTGAAAGGAGGATATAAGATGAACATCAACAAAAGCAAAACGAGGATAATGGAATGTAGTCGAATTAAGTCGGGTGATGCTGAGGGAATTAGATTAGGAAATGAGACACTTAAAGTAGTAAAGGAGTTTTGCTATTTGGGGAGCAAAAAAACTGATGATGGTCGAAGTAGAGAGGATATAAAATGTAGACTGGCAATGGCAAGGAAAGCGTTTCTGAAGAAGAGAAATTTGTTAACATCGAGTATAGATTTAAGTGTCAGGAAGTCTTTTCTGAAAGTATTTGTATGGAGTGTAGCGATGTATGGAAGTGAAACGTAGACGATAAATAGTGTACACAAGAAGAGAATAGAAGCTTTCGAAATGTGGTGCAACAGAAGAATGCTGAAGATTAGATGGGTAGGTCACATAACTAATGAGGTATTGAATAGAATTGGGGAGAAGAGTAATTTGTGGCACAACTTGACCAGAAGAAGGGATCGGTCGGTAGGACATATTCTGAGGCATCAAGGGATCACCAATTTAGTATTGGAGGGCAGCGTGGAGGCTAAAAATCGTAGAGGGAGACTAAGACATGAATACACTAAACAGATTCAGAAGGATGTAGGTTGCAGTAGGTACTGGGAAATGAAGAATTTTGCACAGGATAGAGTAGCATGGAGAGCTGCATCAAACCAGTCTCTGGACCGAAGACCACAAGAACAACAACACGAGAACTTAGAAGCATTTAAACGCGCTGTCAAGAATTACTAAATTAGTCTGAAATAATTACCTGCTCCCCTTCGCGGACGGCTGCTGGCACTCGTAAGACCTGGAGTGTCACGCGCTGTGACGTAAGCGTCACGGCCTGTCTTTCTCGTGGCTACGCTTACTCAGAAATTCTTTTTCACGTTTCAGCAACAGCAGAGTGCCGTTGCACCCATTTTCCATTTTTCCTATGCTGGTCTATTTTTAGTCCAACCTGTGTAACAGCCACGGTTACGATCTTAGCTAACATGAGGAATTAAAACGTTTTGTAACGAGCTGTTGGCGTGTTTTAATGTTCACTGAAATTGATATTAATAGAAAGTTTCGTTGGTAAAAAAATGGTTACGTCGCACACGACATGCAGGGGGTGGATAAAAATATGGAAACACCACAAACGTCGTAGGACAATCGTTGGCATTCAAAACAGCTTCCAATCGTTCAGGAAACGGTAAATAGGGAAAGTAATTTAAGATAACGATGGTAGAGGTGGATAGCGATCACATGCGTTTCTCCTCAAAGCAGACCGCAAAGGTTCAATAACATTCAGATCTGTTGACTTTGGTGGCCAGGAAAGACGCAACAGTTCATCCTGGTGGTCACAAAACCAGTCCTGGATATGTAAGCCGTCTGAACAGGGTCTGTGTCGTCTTGGAACACAGCATCACCGTTGGGGAGAACAATTTATCATAGGATGCAGCAGAACAGCCAGTAATGCGACCTCGCAGAGTACCAATGGTGCCCATGGAATACCAAGATATGGCTGCCCAAATCATTACCGAACCTCCGCAATGTTCCAATGTTGGGACGTAAGCTCGGCCAGAAGCTGGAAACAGTGTGAAACAGGACCCATCCGACCAAATGACTCTCTTCCATTCCTCCACTGTCCAGGTTTTATGGCTTCGGCATCTCATTTTACAGTTACGGGCATTTGAATCACTGATGAGTGGTTTTGAAATTCCAGCTAGCCCAACAATTCCCTGCTTCTGGAGCTCCCCTTCGTGTTGTTCTGGCGCTGACAGGCTTCGCGAATGCGTCACTCACTTCTGCAGTGACTTTTGCAGCTGCTGTGCTCGTTATTTTTCGCCACAACCCTCTTCATTGATCGTCGGTCACGATCACGCAACACACACTTTTGTCCGCACTGTGCGTCAGCGGATGACATTTTTCAGATTTTCATGTGTGCGGTACAAAGCTTCGATAAAAGTGCGTCTTGAAACATCGAACACTTTGCCTCGTTTGGTTACGTAAGCACCCACTGCACTCGGCTTACAAGAAATATAGGGTCCGCAACGAACTTGTGACGTCACATTAAAATTGGAGTCACGAACGGTGGCAGTCGAGTTTGGACTTGTTCTGCGCACCTACGTCACGCGTTCTTCGACAGCCACTGAGCGGCAGTAGTTTTCTGAGGGCACTGCTGCGAGTGTTCTATGAAAGGCGAGCATTACATGTGATCGCACGAGTTATTTAGTGAATTTTTATTCTACTTGTTGCGAGTTGTCAGGGTTGATGGTGGTGCTAAGCGACAAATTCTACACAAGTAAGCGCGAGATATAATTTGCAAGATACAGGCTTTGATCAAGCGCAAAACACGTACCGCAACTGTCACTTGGAAACGGTAGCAATGCAATCCCCGTCCTCGTTTCGATCTGCGCGAAACGCAACCGTTCGCGGATCGGACTTTAACCGCCTCGCCCGCTCTACTTCACAAACGTTCAGCTCGCTGCAGGGCCAACGAGAAATTAAAAGGTACTCACTGTAGGTCTTAACTCTGTCTTGTGCTATCGAGAGCTTCCATGCATTTAAACGCGCTGTTTAGAATCATTAAACTTGTCTGAAATAGTTACTCGCTACTTGCCGGAGGCGGTTGTGGCTCTCGCAAGACCTGTAGTGTCACGTGATGCGACGTCAGCTCCACGGCGTGTCTTTCTAGTGGACCTCGCCGCCATAGGTGCACCAATAACTTGCCCCAAGTATTGAGGTCACTGCACACGTGCCGTTCGTTGTCAAATACAGCAGAACAACTTGCACGCTTGATGAGTATCTGCATTTCTATTCGCGCATGCATTTCTCGCAGTATTTCCATTCTTAGGTCTAATCCCTGTAGTGGATTAGCAGATGTCGAAGTGTATGTTCAGCGCCGAATCGAAATAATTTCTTTCTTCGCACTCATTTGAATACTCCATTCGCCAAGTAGTGGATTGAATGTGCCTCGAACGTATCTGTGATCACGAGTCCAAAGCATTCGGCATTCACAATTTCTACACTTCAGAGGTTTATTAAGTACCTTTCAACTTCCACGTAAATCGTGAACTGGGATTAAAAATAGCGAGGAGATCTGTGATATTAGCTGAGAGTAAAGCAGCTGGTTCACGAATCAGAAAATATTCGCATCACATTTTCTTGATGACGAGTAATGCCGTCTACAGTGCGGTCAGATACAGAGAACGGCAAGTGTCTACAGGCCGGACTCAAGGGTGACGCAGCAGAGGCTGCTGGGCTGTGTACGACCACAGAGTATCTCTGTCTGTGGTACGACGCATCAGGTGGGCAGCGGGATCGCTCAGGAAGAGTGCGGTCGGCGATGTCCCCATTACGGACGGACGGGGAACGGAAGCAGGCTGTGACTAGCACGTTACTGGAAGCCAAGCACTACGAAGCGCAAGTGGAATGGCGGCCTCGTCATGTAGGGAAACACGTAATCAGCATGCGCAAGTCTGCTTCCGCGGATAACGCGTTTTGACACGGGTTTTCTGTCACAGCTGCAAGTCCGGGTGACGGTTACAAAACGTAACAGACTCAGAACAATATCTTCATCTCTGAAGAGGTTCTCATCGAACTCCAGTGATAGATGTCACGGAAGAGCTCGAGCTCGCTCCTGAGGTATTCCAAAGGGTTCAACCCTACGTTTCAAGAGACAGCGCCAATAGGCTTCCAACAGAAACGGGAAAAATGGCGATGTGCAAGTAGGACTCGGGCTGTCACGCTTCCGTAGAAACTTAATACATATACAGCTTTTCATGTGTGCGGTGCAAAGCTTCGATAAAGTGCGTCTTGAAACACCGAACACTTTGCCTCGTTTGGTTATGTAAGCACCCACTGCACTGAGCTTACAAGAAATATAGGGTCCGTAACGAACTTGTGACGTCACATTAACACATAATCAGGTGGGCAGCGGGATCGCTCAGGAAGAGTGCGGTCAGCGATGTCCCCATTACGGACGGGGAATGGAATCTAGAATCTCGACGATTTTTGCCTGACAAGACATCGGTTCAGGAACCTCCAAGACTTTTAAGAAAGTTTTACTTTTAAATTAAGTCTGAAGACGGATAACAAATGACAAAAAATATTTTTTCGTGATATATAATAACAAATCAACAATTTTTGGATTTTTTTCTTTTACTTGTACTGTTAAACCCCGCTTCTTGTCAAATTGCATGATTGTTGGCCAACGGCAAGTACCCTACAGACCCACTGCTGTGCAGAATGGCATATCAAAAATTGTCAACTGGAGAACTCTGCAGTTGCAGGACACAGGTTCACAAACAAACATAAAATACTTTTCGATGAAACCAAAGTTTTTTCCCAGGCTCGCACATACTGGGACTCCGTAATAAAAGAGGCTGTAGAAATCAGAACTGTGAGAAAATCTTCAACTGTGAGAGCGGATATAGTCTTACGGTGCATGGAAGCGAACTCTCGAAGCAGAGAAGAGCCACAGGTATTCGTCGCAATGATGGCGCTAATGTGGGAGCGGTGCCGCCACCAGCTCACATGTTGACACCACAGCAGCAGTTTTCACAGTCCGTTGCTCCTGACGACGATGATGGAGGTAATCGTCTAACGCTCGAGGTTTCATCTTCAATTGACATGGCAAAAGTCCGAGAATATTTTATATAACAGTACTGTCGCGAAAGACTTCGTTCTATAGGTTTTGATGAGACAGTGAGAGTTTCAAAATGTGTCACATAAACGGCCGTATCTTTAGATTGCATTGATTTAGAAGCTTATATTTATTAGACCGCCAAGGAACTATAGACCTAGTATGTGACATAAATTTCAACTTGATACATATAACCGTTCACGAGCAAAAGGGATGCTTAAAAGATGGTGAGATGGCAGACAGTTGGATAACAAATGCCAAAAGAAGTTTTTTCGTATGATATAATTACAAATTAACAATTTTAGAATTTTTTCTTTGCTTGTACTGGCTTGTACTGTAAAACCACACTTCTTGCAAAATTTCATGATACTGGATACGGGAAGTAACCTACAGTTTTGCAGAGTACGTTTCCAAGTATCAAAATATGTGACATAACAGGCCGTATCTTTTGACTGCATTTACATAGGAGCTTACGCTTTTTACACTGCCAAGGGATCATAAGACTTACTACGAGACGCAGATGTAAATTTGATAAATGTGCACGCTCCTGACAAAAACGAGTCTGGACGTACAGGCAATGAGTATGGTAACAAAGGTGGAAAAGAAATTGTTTTCGTTTCATGTAATTACAAATTAACACTTCTCCTATTTTTTCCTTTAGTTGTACTGTGAAATCTTGCTTCTAGCCAAATTTATTGATTCTGGAACAACGAGAAGTACCCTATAAGTTTTGATGAGTGAGTTTGCGAGTCTCAAAACATGTGACTTACATGGCGGTCTCTTTTGGTTGCACTGATTTAAAGACTCAAAATATGACACTTCCAAGGAACTGCTGACCTTAGTATATGACATAAATTTCAACTTGGTACGTGTACCTGTTAGTTACATGTTCCAACAATCATTTGAACGATTCTTTTAACAAAATCATGTAGAACGTGTCAGTTTATAGGATGTGCCTACTAGTAGGGGGACAAAGGGGGCACCAAGACAGGTTGCATTGTCGCCAAATTTATTCAATATGGCGGAGATTACGTCATTCAATATGGCGGCATGTAGACTTGGCAACAGCGCATGACGTCATCCAAGATGGCGGAATATGGCCGGAGAATAGGTCAATTGTGCTACGTCCACTAACCTAACCTCAAGAAAAAATGGTGGGAAGTTTGAATTTTGGCGAGAAAATAGTCCAATTGTGCTATGTCCACTAACCTAAGCCCCCAGAAGAAAAAAAAGGCGGGAAGTTTGAATTCCAACAGGATAATGCATGCAAAGACTGTACTTGTCTTTTTATAATTATTCATTAACATTCATTATTATTTATTATCACTTATTATTATTTATTATCATTTATTATTATTTATTATTATTGACCTGCCTCCACTAGAAAATTCCCACCAAATTGAAATTCCAACATGATAGTGGCTGCAAAACCTTAGTTTTGTTTATTACTCATTATTATTTATTAACATTCATTATCATTCATTGTCATTTATTATCATTCATTATCATTTATTATTATAGGCCTACCTCCGCTAGAAAATTGCCCCAAATTCAAATTCCAACACGATATTCTCTCGAAAACTGTATTTCTATTTATTATTATCATTTATTATTTATTCAAGATGTCCGATTATCTTGGCATGAAAGCCATTTTCCTTACATCCATAACAAAAATCTATCACAAGTTCAAATCCCAACACCGTAATTGATCACATCTACGAGCTTCCTCCGTCACTTCTTTTTTCACTAGTAGCCTATCATAATCGCGTCAAATAATAAACTGCACTTCTAGTAACGTTATTCACGTCCTTTGATTTTGCAGGGGGGAAGGGACTAAAGACTTTATTTCAAGCAGTACGGTCATCACTTGTTCTCCAACACAGTCAGCACACACATCTTCGATATCGCAGTGCACTCACCACGACGTCCGCGCTCCAGCTGAATTAGTTCAAATCCTCGCCACCCCCTGGCCAGCGCGCGGAGACACTGCCTACGACTGTCACGTGAGGTGGCCGGCCACTAGCGCGGGGGGGCGAGCCCAGCGATCGCTCCCACGTCGTAAACATGTTCTCGCTGGACACGCTGAAACTTGTCGAGTTTGACGTCACAGCGGCCCCTTGTCCGCTCACCACGTGTATTCGTCGCCTCCGCACGTTTCCCGCCAAAATTGTCTGCCTCGGAGCTGAATCACACAACGGTCTACCGTTCCCTGAGCAAGTCCGTTCCTGCAGATACCGACCTCACACAGCCGTTCGCCACGTGTCCTTGTGCGATCGAGAACGCAGTGCTACACTTTTGGCGGCAAAGTTTGCTCGACAGTGGAATCCGCCATGACTATATAACAGCACGTTTGGTCTGCACTAGAACGCTCGCTAATTGACTCGCTCTCGCGCGCGCGTAATAACTGTACAATCGCTGCGCCGCCGCCCCGCTTACGTCACACACCCTCCATACACGCGACGGACATGGGTCTTCTGTAAATACCTGGAAAATGACTCTTTATTTCAGATGTTACGGTCATGCAGGTGTGTCCCAACTGACTTCATGCTCACACAGTGAAACTCCAGAGCGCAGCTGACGTACGCGCGGCCGGCTGAACCCGCTCCACCCGCAGCTCCCTGGCCGGCTAACGTCAAGCGACCAGCGGTACCCGCACAGCCGCGCTCGCCTCAGAGTCCGAATATGTAAACATCTTTCCGCGCCCGTGAGCACTTAACGCTGGACAGGATGGAACCTGTCGACCACGTGCTGGACAAAGGACACGTTCCACCCCAAATTTATTTTTCTGAACAGGTTCGAACCTGCCGATACCTACCTCGCACAACCGCCCGAGATGTTTGGAAAGTTCTATCACGTGACAGGCTAAAAGCTATATCGGTCCTAAAGTTCGCAAATTCTCAGCACCGACGGACAGGAACCGACACGCTTGCTCTGTCCAAACCACCCTCACGCCACATATCGCCCCACCAGCACGTGTGATGGAGCACAAAGGACGCCCTCAGCCCCATAAACTTTGCAATTCAGGACCGACAGACAGGAACCGACACGCTCGAACTGGAATGTTTTTTCTATCAAGTTGGAGACTTCCTTGACGTCACAACGCGCGACCGACCACGTGGCCCTGTCAGACAAAGAACGCTCTCGCTAAGTTAACTGATCACCTGATTCTCATTATTCAGCCCACATGCTTCGATTATCTAATCCAGGATCTTGGCGAAAACACACGTCCGTACACATGAGCCATCGCGCGCACCTAGCTTAGTACCTCCGCAAGTGAATGGTAACAAAGTCCACATGACTATTTAATTAATCTGATCAATTAATTAACCTCTCTGATGCGGAAAACTGCCACGTCCACTTAGACTTGGAATCAATTT
The DNA here is from genome assembly GCF_023864275.1 of Schistocerca cancellata. Taxonomy (NCBI): domain Eukaryota; kingdom Metazoa; phylum Arthropoda; class Insecta; order Orthoptera; family Acrididae; genus Schistocerca; species Schistocerca cancellata. Next base: position 542,288,716 of record NC_064627.1, read on the forward strand.
TCGCCACTGCCACACCCACCTGGACTTGAAATGAAATAGTTAAAGTCCCTAACGACCACCATGTCCTTTTACCGACCCATGTTCGTTGGCTAACATGTACTAATGCTTGCTTCCGTTTACTAACGTGTACTAACCCACATTAACTTATATCACATCCTGTCTGTCCAAATAAACCAAGCTTCAATTCTGATGGTCAGTTCGTGTTTCGCTACCAAACACAAGAAAATTGTGGCAAACGAAGCCGCTAACCTAAGTCACCTGTGATTACTCAAAATCGTCTGCTTTGCCTCCCTCACACACCACGAGCGCGAGACCGCCCACATCACAGTCTGAACCTTTATACTCGCGTCGGACATACTCCTGTATAAATATTCTAGCTAAACTATTACCCTAATACTGTTGTTCAATCCACACGGTCTAGGACATGGCCAGAGCACACCCCCAGTACCTAAGCCGAGAACATTGCTCGCCCCATCTTTAGTTAACCGCTGAGGGACGGAGATATGCTGCAACCACATCCCTCGCGCTCTCGTAGCTACTCACCTCAGCAATTCGATCTAACAAACCCTCCAAATAGAAAAAATAACAACCAACTCGAACTCTCATATTCTATATCGTCCTACAAATACTTAACGTAAATTTTATTTACGCATCGAGTATACCTATCACTCTCATACAAAAAACACTCGTCCTGATATACCTGGTGTCATGTTGCACAGTCGGCAGATACGCAAACAGCTCCTAATTTCAGTGCACAATATCAAACTGCTCCTAAATAATGATAGTGGAAGTGACAGTTAATCATTCACTCGTAATAGTAAAATTCATGTTGATGGTTTTATTTAAACGAGCAAGTGGACTAAAAGTTTTACTGTTGTTTAGATAAAAATGTTTTGATTTGGGAATTTCAGGTAGGACATAGAAGATGAATGTAAACATGTTTAACCAATTAGTTTTATTATCACATAATTATCAATGTTATGTTTATCTAATGCGTTAAATGACAAATTGTTGCAAACAAATGTTTCTTAACATCACTGGGTAAAATGGCCCTTTGTAGAAACTTCCACTGTGATACCAGCACTACATACTAAACATAGCGTTCACATCTCATGCTCAAAGTGATGCCCATTGGCTTGCATACATAGGGTCACTCTGCGGATGAAGGATGCCCAACTTCGTACTACTGTTTCCTCTTTGATGGCTGTACAAGCATCAATAATGCGTTGCTTCATGTCCTCTGGTGGTGTTGGTTCATGTTGGTAAACAGCATCCTTTACTGCTCCCCAAAGAAAATAATCCAGCGGTGTAAGGTCCGGAGATCAGACAGGCCACCTAACTGGGCCACCTCGTCCAATCCACCTACCAGGGAACTTTCGGTTCAGAAGTCGTCGTGCTCGTAAGGCGTTATGTGCAGGGCATCCGTCGTGCTGATACCACATGACCATTCTCCGGTTCAGAGGTACGGTGTCCAAGAGAACAGGAAGATTGTGTCGTATAAAGCTGGAGTACTGTCTGCGATGCACAGATGGGAATATACATACTGGCTGCCAGTTTTTAAGTAAAAATTCTTGAGGGGAATAGAAGGAGTTGTCCTGGAGAAATGATTTTAAATTAGATTTAAAACTGGCTTCGCTACCTGTCAGACATTTTATGTTATTGGGCAAATGATCAAAGATTTTTGTTGCTGCATATTGAACTCCTTTCTGAGCCACTGAAATTTTGATAGTCGGTAACGATGGTCATTTTTTCCCCCTTAGTGTTGTATGTGTGGGCATCACCGTTCTTCTCAAATTGTTATGGATTATTTATGAATAATTTCGTTAGCGAATGTAAGTAGTGTAACGGCGCAGTTAAAACGCCTAGCTCCTTGAAGAGGTACATGCATGACGTCCGTGTGTGAACACCGCACATTATTTTTACTGCTCGCTTTTGTGCAATCAGTACTTTCTTTCTAAGTGATGAGTTACCTCAGAAAATTATTCCGTACGACAGTTCCTTCTGGAAATATGGAAAATATTTCAGAAGACTGATTCGTTTGTTTCAAGACTAGCACTTATGCGTAGAGCAAAAGTAGCTGAACTTAATTGTTTGAGAAGCTCAGTAATACGCTCCCCCCTGTTCAACTTTTCATCAGCATGTAAAGCCAAAAATTTGGAGAATTCGCCCTATTTACTGACCCATGATCATGTGCTACATCAGCTGTTGGAATGACTATTTGTTGTACAGAACTGAATGTAATGTGCTTATTCAAAATTTAGGGAGAGTATCTTCAGAGAATCACTTAATAGCTCTTTGGAAAATATCATTTACCGCTCATGAGAAGAAGGGTTTCTCACAGCTGGATAGACAGACGGAGGAACGGACAACACAGTGACCCTTTGTAAGGGTTCCGTTTTTTACCGATTGATGAATGGAACACTAAAAATGTGGATGGTAATCTGAGATACTTCAGATTTATGTTGTAAAATGTCGTACCGACACATTCCTTGAGTTCTTTAATGTGATTTTCGCAATAGTTCGTAACATCTCACTGTATCTGCATATACAATTTGAAATTTTTTGTTGCCGATGCGTTTGTTAATCAGCACCATGCGAATTACGCATGTACTTATTCGGTCGATAACAACGTATCAGTGTCTCAGACGGTCCCATATTTCTATAAAGAATCCCATTAGAATATTCGGTAAAAATATAGACGATGGAATTGGGTCTCGCACACTGAATTAACATTCCTAGCAACTTAACAGCTGTTCATAGTTCAAGACAAACTGCTGCATCATCTCATCAGCAGTGAATCTTAGCAAAGGGGCACCGACTCAAAACTCAAGAATCGCATAAGAAAAACACTGGACGTGTGTAAGAAACAGTTTCTATTTTTGCCAGCAGTAACATGGGGAAGCATCGAGAACGTAGTGAATGACGAAACTGGCAGCGAAGTATTCGCACTTGAAGGAAAAACGTATTACAGTGATTTACCGTCTCGCACGTTCAACTGACGCACGTAGTAGCGGAAGGGCGTCTGCATTTACCATTCTCTGGACGTCTGGCTCGCTGTACAAGGAAATGCTGGAAACGCAAGGTGGTCGAGCCTCAAACGGGACCAGTTCTTCAATGACGAACTATCACAGAAGTGCGTCACAAAGCGCTGGCCAACGCACTTGGTTGGTCTACGAGTATCGCGCCGGTTTTTTTTTTTGTTTTTTTTTTTTGTTTTACACTTCGGCGAAGGGAGCAAAAGTGAAATGACTGCAGTTTTCGGCCGCAGTGATATGGACCCCTTCGAAAATAATGATACTGCGGCGACAATAACGTAAATGAAGTAACAGTTAAGTTTATCCTGTAAGCTGTTTGTGCATTCACTATACATTTGGGAGAAGTTAGAGTTACAAATGAGGAGAAGACGCATCTACATCTGAATCTACATATGCAAGGCGACTCAAAGGTCATACAAACAGGGTAGGCCAGAACTCCACCGACAATCTTTCAGAGGTGGTAGTATGGACCAAAACAAGACAAAAATGTCCAGTAAACAAAGGTCTATAAAGTGACAACTTTAAGAAGTACGAGCATTTGTTCTCAGTAGACTAGATGTGTTTCACAGTGACGAAGATGAACATGTGCTCATAGCTCTTCAGGTATGCATTTTAGAGCCCACTGGACTTTTTTGTTTTTATTATTGTTTTGGTCCATACTACCACTTCCGAAAGTTTTTCACTGGAGTTCTGTTTCACTCCATTTGTTTGTGGCTCACGAAGTTTAAATCACCCTGTGTACTCTGCAATCTACCGTACGATGTGTTGAGCTATTAATTCTGGTACCACTAATACCCCCTCTCCCCACCCCTTCCCATTTCCTATTGCATTCGCGAATGGTGCGAGTGAAGAATGACTGTTGGTAAGCCTCTGTATGATCTTTAATTTCTCTGATTTTCTCTTCAGTATCATTTCGCTAGACGTCCATGGCCGATTCTTTTTGACACGTACTCTCACGGAATTTCAGCACCAAATCTCTCCTTGATGCACAACGCCTCTTCTACAGCATCTGTCACTGTAATTTGATGAGCTCTTATTAAAAGCTCCCGCTCTTCCTAAATGAACTCGTATCGCAACGAGTCGCTCCTCGCTGAATCTTTTATTAATCTAACCTGGGAAGCGACAGACTGCAAGCGCTACTCAATAATCGGCCGAAAGGACGTTCCAAAAGCCATTTCTTTTGTGGATGAATCAAATTTCTTTACGATTCTTCCAATGAATCTCAACCGGGAATCTGCTTTTCCTACAACTATCTCTTTCCGGTCGTTCCATTTTACGTCGTCCCGGATCGTTACTCCTAGGCATTTTACGGTTGTTACTGTTTCCAGTGATCTATCGGCAGTAGTGTAACGGAACAGCAACGGGTCTCTCTCTCTGTACCCCCTTGTGTGTAAAGCGTTGCTTGTATTTACTATTGAGTAACAGCTGCCAGTCCCTTCGCTAGTCGTCCACGTGAACGACGTACTGTATACAAACCGCTGGCAGTTGCTGGCCTTAGATTAGCACCCAGCATTCAGTGTGTGGCTCGGCAGGGGACTTTTTTTTTTTAATTATTAATAGCATTTCGGTGTCACCCATACGGCCCGTCTTAGGACCATAAAAAACAACTATCTGTTACATCCATTTATACTGACCGTACATCATTTTATTTGCATTCTTATTTGACGCTGTGTTATAAAATAGTATAGGAGGTTCTCTACTTGAGTGTCTTCTGTTGCTAAAAGAGTTTTCATGTTTGTTGGTAAAGGTGACATTATACTGAGGTGAAAAAGGGTGATGGGATAGCGGTATGCACATATTTACTGATAGCGGTAGTATCGCGCACACAAGGTATAAAAAGGCAGTGCAATGGTGTAGCTGTCATTTGCACTCAGGTGATTCATGTGAAACGGTTTGCCGCCCGACGGGAATTAAAAGACTTCGAACACGGAATGGTCGTTGAAGCTACACGCATGGGAAGTTCCATTCAGAAAATCTTTAGGGAATTCAGTATTTCGAGATCGACAGTGCCAAGAGTGTGCCAAGAATACCAAATTCAGGCATTGTCTCTCACCACGGGCAGCGCAGTGACCGACGGCTTTCACTTAACGACCGATAGCAGCGGCATTTGCGTAGAGTTGTCAGTGTCAGCAGACAAGGAACACAGCGGGAAGTAACCACAGAAATCAATGTGGGACACAAGACGAACGTATCCCTTAGGACAGTGCGGCGAAATTTGGGGTTAATCGGCTACGGCAGCAGACGACCGAGGCGACTGCCTTTGCTAACAGCACGACAACGCCTGCAGCGCCTCTCCTGAACTCGTGACCATATCGGTTGGACACTAGACGACTGGAAAACGGTGGCCTGGTCAGATGAGAACCGACTTAAGTTGGTAAGAGCTGATGACAGGGTTCGAGTGTGGCGCAGACCCTACGAAGCCACGGACGAAAGTTGTCAACAAGGCAGTGAGGATGCAGGTGGCGGCTCCATAATGATGTGGGCTGTCTTCCGGTCCACCTGGACCGATCACTGACTGGAAATGGTTACGTTCGGCTACTTGGAGACGATTTTCAGCCACTCATGGACTTAATGTTCCAAAACAATGACGTAATTTTTATGAATGACAATGCGTCATGTCACCAGGTCATAATTGTTCGCAATTGGTTTGAAGAACATTCTGGACAACTCGACCGAATGATTTCGCCACCCAGATCGCCTGACATGGATCCCTTCGAACGTTTGGGGGACATAATCGAAAGGTGAGTTCGTACACAAAATCCTGCACCGGCAACACTTTCGCAGTTACGGACGATTATAAAGACAGCATGGCTCAGTATTTCTAAAAAAAATGGTTCAAATGGCTCTAGGCACTATGGGTCTTAACATCGGCCAGTCGCCTAGAACTTAGAACTACTTAAACCTAACTAACCTAAGGACATCACACACATACATGCCCGAGGCAGGATTCGAACCTGCGACCGTAGCAGCAGCGCGGTTCCGGACTGAAGCGCCTAGAACCGCTCGGCCACAGTGGCTGGCCAGTATTTCTACAGGGGACTTGCAGCGACATGTTGAGTCCATGTTACATCGAGTTGCCGCACTACGCCGGGCACAAGTAGGTCGGACGTGATATTAGGAGGTATGCCAGGGCTTCTGTCACCTCAGTGTACAGTCCTGATGGTGCATACTCCTAAACACTGTATAACTTCATCACTATCTTTTATGCATTTTAGGAAGTGTGCTCAGTGTAAAGCTATTAGTTCCCGGAGGGATGATGACGTACTTCATCTTGCTTAAGGCAAACACGAGCTTTAGAACACTTTCACACAAATTCTGTAAGCAGTTTTCTTTACTGAAACATGTTTTCAACCTCTCCTGTGGAGATGCAAAACGATGATGAAAGATCTAAAAAGAGGTATGACCAATATCCTTGGCGAACATTATTCAGCTGTGTATTAACATGTGTCCGCTCGACCCGAGCGAGGTGGTTCAGTGGCTAGCACACTGGACTCGCATTCGGGAGGACGACGGTTCAATCCCGCGTCCGGCCATCCTGATATAGGTTTTCCGTGATTTCCCTAAATCGCTCGAGGCAAATGCCGGGATAGTTCCTTTGACAGGGCACGGCCGACTTCCTTCCCCATCCTTCCCTCATCCGATGAGACCGATGACCTCGCTGTTTGGTCTCTTCCCCCAAACAACCCAACCCAACCCAACCCAACCCCAACCGCTCGAAATGCTTTTTCCATTACAGGACTGAAGAGTGTCAGCCAACTGCCTGTTCCTTCAGACATGCATGCATCGCTGAATACGTAGTAAAAACACAGGTACTGCAATAAATAGTGTCAGTCAACCGCAAAAATTATTTAAACTCTGAAAAAACCATGTAATACCACACAGAATGGAAAATAAGTTCCAAATCCATTAAGCGTAACGAACGCCGGAAATTATTGGCTTATTCAGAAATTTCCGTTATAAATCGAAGTTCATCGCGCTGTGGCAAGAGTAACTCCCAGGAACATGACGACAAGAATAGAATGCAAGAATGTCATCTCAGGCCTTACAAAAGATAGTCGAGTTGTTTTATTTAGGAGCACTAGTGTCAAATGATCGTGTAAAATCTACAAGTCTTTCGTTCTAGTGCAATTGTCGCATGAGAAATATCCGTGCTCAATAAAAAGGGCTTGTTTCGGAAAGACAGAGTTAACTTCACTAGCCATCGCTGAAAACCTTTAAAGAGACTGAACCGCAGCAGAACGAAAGTATCTAATGGAAGCAACATTTGCGTGCGGAAGTACTGTATTAAACTTTCAGAGAATGGTGACGCCCTTGACATCCAAAGTTGCTCAGAGTATGCAGACAAATGATCTCAGTAAAGACGGTGTCCGAGGAGTGTGGCAGGTTAGACATCGGGATGATGAGAGTCGGCGCACCAGTTTAGTGCAAGAAGGATTTTGTTGGATTTCGCCGTGACCTGCTTAACGGATCACTCCAGCATTCGTCACCTGCGACACACAGGAACCAGGAAGAATCCGTCAGGATGGCTGAAAGAAGATTTGCAAAATGGGAGTGCTCTGCAAGCCGCTACGCATCTCGCGCTCAAAGAGAAGTAAGGGAGAAGGAAGGAAGATTAGGGTTTACGTCCCGTCGACATACAGGTCATCAGGTTCGAGCACAAGCACCGTATGTACCAAAGGGAAACCACGGAAACCTCAATCTGGATGGCCGAACGCAAATTTGAACCGCTGTCCTCCCGAATGTGAGTCGACCTCGCTCGGTACAAGCGAGAAATAAAGAACAAATATGGACTTCCAGTTGGAATGGAGAAACAACACTGTAGGACCAACATCGGAGGAGGATTAACTAGTGGCCCGACTGTAGGAAGCAGCCCGGTAGTGCCCTGTAAGGAAAAACAGCTGGAAGTGACCGCAGCGGGAGTCGAACTCTTGGCGGTCGTGAGCGCGCGGCTGCACAAGGCTGACGCTCGCGGCCGCCGACCTGGTTGGCCTTGGTCCGCTTCTGGAGCCTCGCAGCGCAGCCCCGCCGAGCCGTAAGGACAGCTCGCTGCTACACGCCAGCGCCTCCGCCGCTCACAGGGCCGCCGCGTGCGAGATACCGCCACACGGGCTGCCCTCGTCACCACTGCCACTCGTGACGTCTACTTCGGAGTCCATAAACTAAAACCTAGCGTAGCTCTTAAACTAGAAGAATGGAGAAAGTACTAGTCTCTCACGACTAACGAAGCACAACTGCAAAACGTTCTATCGTACGGATGCCAGGGCAAAACAAAATGTGGGGACTGGAAATGGAACCAACACATTTCTAAATAAACTAACGGGCAAGCTTCAGTTTACTGCTAAAATAAATATAGATGTGACATGAAGCAGGAGGCAGGTGACCATTATAATGATGATCAATAGTTCTGCATTCAGGCCGACTGCTTCAAAAATGGTTCAAATGGCTCTGAGCACTATGGGACTTAACATCTATGGTCATCAGTCCCCTAGAACTTAGAACTACTTAAACCTAACTAACCTAAGGACAGCACACAACACCCAGCCATCACGAGGCAGAGAAAATCCCTGACCCCGCCGGGAATCGAACCCGGGAACCCGGGCGTGGGAAGCGAGAACGCTACCGCACGACCACGAGATGCGGGCAGGCCGACTGGGTCGCAATGGTAAAAGTCAAGCATCGGACAAGGAATGCCTTTCAAAAAATGGTTCAAATGGCCCTGAGCACTATGGGACTCAACATCTTAGGTCATAAGTCCCATAGAACTTAGAACTACTTAAACCTAACTAACCTAAGGTCATCACACACACCCATGCCCGAGGCAGGATTCGAACCTGCGACCGTAGCAGTCCCGCGGTTCCGGACTGCAGCGCCAGAACCGCTAGACCACCGCGGCCGGCAAGGAATGCCTTTATTGCTCATGTGATGCGTTTCGAAATGTATCCATCATCAGGTATCCAGGAGCGATTGCTGCACGTAGTGTAGCGTTGAATGTGAAACAAACATTCGCAGATTAGTCTAGCTTGTTTCACATTCAACTGGAAGCGTTATATCTATATGCAGAAATCTCTCCTGGATATCTGATGATGGGTAAATTCCGAAACGCATCATATGAACAATAAAGTGATTCCTTGCCTAACCATTGACTTCTGCCATTGCGACCCAGTCAACCTGATTGCAGAGCTCCTGATAATTATAAAAATATACTTTAAAATTTGTATCCTGTAACATCGAAAGCTCTAGTTACATTCATTCTTTAATATGCCACCGCTTCCGATCGAAGACCATTTTACAGCATCTGTAGTACTAACCTCACGAACACGGAGAATGTAGCTGAAAAGCGTTATTCAATATTGTAGCAGAAATACAAGAAATACTTATAGTTTCCGTTAAGGCCAAGAGTCACATTGGAATTACAAATGGAACAAAAGGTCAGAAATTGATCTGGAAGATAGACAGGAAACAAGAACAAGCAGCCAGAAGATTGTGTGTACAAATACGAAATGTGGAATAACAAACCATTTTTCATATACAGTAGAACCCCTCTAATGCGACCTTGGATGGTCCGTCACTCCGGTTAGTCCGACCATGCTCAGGCTCGCGAGCCTGTGCCGACTTGCCACTGACTGGACGCCTGTCGCGCCATTGTTGCGGTGCCTATCACTGTGCATATTGTTATACTGTACGTTATTGTGCAGTTTTATCCTTTGTTGGGATTAAAAAACGTCGTTGTTTGCTTTATTCTGTGTTCTCTACAGTACTTATTACTGTAGATTCATTGTGTGTACAGTTGTCTGTTTTTCAACGTAACTCTTTCACTAAATGAAAAATTAGCAGTGCTACAAAAAATTGCAAAGGAACTGAGTGTAGGTGTTACGACAATTAACGATTGGAGGAAGAATCGGAAAGACATTGAATCCTATACAGTTACGATTGATGGTGAAAACACTCTGAAGATTCTCAAAACAGTAAAAAAGCCGAAACTTGAACTGCTTGATAACGCATTGTGGATGTGGTTTTGTCAAGAAGGAAGGAAAGTAACTCCAATATCCGGGCCAATACTCAAAGAAAAAGCGATAGTTTTGCACAAAAAACTGGAAGCCGAAAGTAAATTTGCTGCCAGTGAAGGTTGAATTGATCGTTGGAAAACTCGTCATGGTGTCCGATTTGTTTCTGTTTCCGGTGAAAAACTATCTGCCGATGCCGCAGCTACTAAGGAGTTTTCTGTTAAGTTTCAAGAAATTGTAGAAGAAAAATGAACTGTTGCCCTGCCAAGTGTATAACACCGACGAGACAGGGCTGAACTTTAAAATGTAGCCAACAAAAACGCTCGCAGCTTCAAATCAATCCGTGTGTAGATGCTATCTACACAATCGCTGCAGCATGGGATGAACTGAAACCTGACACACTGCGGAAATCGTGGCGTAAGCTTTGGCCACAAGTTATGACTGAAAATGAGCATACCGAAGCTGAGCAAACGAACGACGCACTGGAAATCGTTACAGATCTACAAACTCTGGAGCCGAACGTACATGCCAATGAAGTTGAAGAGTGCATCAACGAATGTGACAAAGAGTGTGACACTTTTGAAGAGCTCAATGACGACCAAATTGTTGCCGCTGTTATCCAGGAATGAGGACTCGGACGGCGAAGACGATCCCCGTACCCGGATTTCACACAACGATGCAATTAAAAAAAAAAAAATCCGACATTTTTTTCGTTCCGACCATGGTCCCGGTCCCAAAGGTGACGGAATAGAGAGGTTCTACTGTACCTATAAGGGAATACACATGCTTATATGGTACAGAATAGGTAAATGATAACATAAAGGAACCATTCTCGCATTTTAGAGACTTATGATGATTTGATTTGGTGGAAGAGACCAAACAGCGAGGTCATAGATCTCTCGGGTTAGGGAAGGATGGGGAAGGAAGTCGGCCGTGCCCTTTCAAAGGAACCATCCAGACATTTGCCTAATGCGACTTAGGGAAATCACGGAAAACCTAAATCAGGATGGCCGGTTGCGGGATTGAACCGTCTGCCTCCCAAATGCGATTCCAGTGTGCTAACCACAGCGCCACCTCGCTCGGTTTTTAGAGGCTTGTACGTGCAGACTGCCGCTCCATACATCGTACCAAATATGATCGAGCCGATAAACAGATACAACAAGTTCAACCATGCGGCTACTGCTGCATGGTCGACCTTGATGTATCTTAGGGATTTTAAGTTGCTTATGAGCTTTGGCAGTCTCATTGCTGCACGGCTGTAGTGTGCAGTGCTGTTTGGAAGTTTACGGGGAGTGTCACATCGTATTTCCGTATGGGCTCGGTCATCTCCGGCATTATGTGTGCAGTGCCAATTTACATCAATGACGTTTGTACTAGAAGTGCTAGAAAATGGTCTTCGACCGAAGAATACTTTTAACACCAGCTTACGGTGTTATATGAAGTCATTTCTAAAGTTTATCACAGCTGCAGAGCACAACCAACAGAAAATATTTTAAAATAATCCACAATAGCAGTTTTTCAACGAAAGACGGTAATTACAAAACATCTGTACGCTTCTACCCAAATACTACTCAACTGTGCGGATTCTACACCAGGTTGCAAAGGGGCGTCTATCGCATACAGTGAAGTGCAGCGCGAAAAGTTACAGGCTACTGTATTAGTTATTTTGAAGTTACGTCTAACGTACAAGTGAATGAATATATAATTTATGTTTTGCCATTCCCGTTTCGCCTTAATTTAGTATGAAACTTTTTCAATGGCGGTGTCTGTGTTAATGTTGCTGTTTAACAGCTGCCTTGCATTTCATGTAACCAAAGCAGCACTAACTGTTCATACACGCTACAAAGAACACACTGATGCCTTCAGTATCAACTACTACGACAGATATTCAGTACTGATCATATGTACTAGAATAGACATAAAGTAAATGTCAAGCACTACAGTCTAACTGGACTCCATATAAAAAGTAATGCTAGAAGACTTGATCTGCTAGAACAAATAGAAATGATCTTACAAAGTGAAAAAGTTTCTGGACCCGCCCGCGTAGCCACGCGTCTTAAAGCGCCGCTTCCGGGACGAGGACATGCGCCGGCCTCGGATCCAATCCGCCAGGCGGAACAACGACGGGGGTCGGTGTGGCGGCCATCCTGGATCTGCTTTTTAGGTGGTTTCCCACATCCCACTACGTGAATACCGGGCTATTACCCAAGTTCTGCCTCAGTTATACGATTCTCAAACATTTAGAAACCTTTCGCTCTCTTTCATGCGAGTAACACTACACGCAGATAGTTGTGTTACACACGTATTCCGTTCGAGGGGTAACAGGGTGGCACCAGGAGGGGCATCCAGCCACCCCTTCAAGCCACAGCTTTTTCAGCAACGTGAAACGTTTACTTTTTACTGAAGAAGCCAGAATTTAATAACTGTAACCATTTTAGAACACAAAGTCGCATCTGGTATCTGCAGAAGAAAAACTGTTTCGCAAATGACATCTGTGTAGATATAATAATGCAACAGCTTTTATCAGCTTAGAAACAGCAACGTCTATATATGTGGAATTGTAACATATTTACACTTATATTTTCTTTAACTTGTCTGAATTTTGTTTGCAAAATTTTCTATGAAAGTGAAAATACTTACAAGTAGACCTACATACATATACTTACTTATACTGTTCCCAGAAATTATGTAACTGCTGCTGGAAAAATTTAAGTAAATTTCGTTTAGCTCCTGAAGATGAGCCCCTAAGGCTCGACACTCATTATGTATTGAAATACAGATCACAATTTGTGACTGATGGCTTCTTTTTGTTACGAAATTAATACAGTTACGGAAACAATCGACAAAATTACGTTAGATGTCATATATAAAGTTATTTTACACATGTGTAAATTTAAAAACGTCAGTACTTGATGTGTCAGGTATTTATGTCTGCTTCTTGCGGGCAAAGTGCTATTAAGCCGTATGGGGTGTCGGTTGTGCTGTTCGGAATACCCCTAGATTCTATAGTCCTATCTCTGGCGACCTACAGAGAAAGGAAGCAACCCATACGATCATGCAAATTAACTAACTTATTGGATATGGTCTACCAGAAATTCCTCTCCTGTGCCAAACGCTTCATCTCAGATTAGCACTTCCGACCTACGTCCTCAATTATATGCTGGGTGTATTCCAGTCTCTATTTTCCTTTATAGTTTTTACCTTCTACAGTTCCCTCTAATACTATGGAAGTTATTCCATGATGTCTTGGCGCATGTCCTACAATCCAGTCCCTTCTTCTTGCCGATGTTTTCCATATGTTCCTTTCCTCACCGATTCTGCAGAGAACCTCCTCAATGCATATCTTTATCGGTACACTTAACTGTCACCATTCGTCTGTAGCACCACATCTCAAATGCTTCAATTCTCTTCTGTTCCGGGTTTCCCACAGTCCATGTTTCACCCCCATACAATGTTGTGCTCCAAACGCACATTCCTACAAATACGCTATGTCCGGTAACGATCCGACGGAAGGGTTTGGTTTTGGCGAATTCATGGAGAATGATACCTGCCTGTCATCATGTATAGTGCCAACAGAGTAAGTGGTTTTACGATATGAGGGTCTTTTTCGTGGTTAGGCTGTGGTCCTCTCATTGCATATTTTTCTCTCGAGTCATCAGTCTTCTAACTGGTTTGATGCGGCCCGCTACGAATTCCTCTCCTGTGCCAATGTCTTCATATCACTTGCGACCTACGTCCTCAATTATTTGCTGGATGTATTCCAATCTCTATCTTCCTCTACAATTTTTCTCCTGTGCAGCTCCCTCTAGTACCATGGAAGTTGTTCCCTGATGTCTTAACAGATGTACTACCATCCTGATCCTTCTTCTTTTCAGTGTTCGCCACATATTCCTTTCCTCGCCGATTCTGCGGAGTACCTCCTCATCGCTTACCTTATCAGTGCATCTAATTTTCAACATTCTTGTGACGTCGAGTACGACAAAAAAGATCACTACCGTTAACAATGAAATGCTTTACAGACAGTCGACAGTGAAACGCACTGACATAACTTATCAATCTTCGTATACTGCCATAATCAGGTTGCGTCCCTCTGTGAGGAGTGCAGTCTGCATACTTTGGTGATCTAAGTCTCTACTCACACTCTGCAAACGACTGTGAAATGCATGTCAGACGGCACCTCCAATTGTACCAGTAATTTTTTAGGGCTTCTTACCATTTCACTCATGTATGGAGCGAAGGAAAAATGATTGCTGAATTGCCTCTATGTGCACTGTAATTAGTCTAACATTGTCCTCATGACATCTACGAGAACGATCGATAGGGGTTGTAGTATATTCTTAGTTTCATCACTTAAAACTGGTTCTTGAAGATTTGTAAGTAGGCCTTCTGCGCATAGTTTGCGTCTGTCTTCAAGCGTCTGCCAAATAAGTTTCTTCAGCATCTCCGTGGCGTTTTCCCATGCACCAAAGAAAACTAAGACCACTCGCGATTCCCCTCTCCGCAAACGTTCAGTGTCCTGTGTTAGTCTTATCTGATCCGGGTCCCAAATACTTGCGCAGTACGCAATGTTGCACTTCACACGGAAGGATAGAACATCATTATGACAGTGTACGAAGATTAATAAAGTACATCTATGCATTTTGCTGTTGACTGTGTTATGAAGCATTTTATTACGGACGTCTGTGACACCATAGTAAAACTTCGCCAAAAAGATCGTTGTAAATAATTTTATGATACCTCAGGATAATCAGACAACTGAAACTGGTAGTTAGTTTATTTTTTACCAGCTCTTGGTGGTTCTGAAAGATGATTTATTTTAAAATATACATAGGAGATGTGGGGTTTGTCCTGAACAAAGGCTGTGAGAATTAGTGTTTTGCTCCATTTGTGTATATTAAACATTATTGCTTTTTTATTTCTCGATTAAAATAAAAAAGGGACTGACAGCTACTTCTTTACAAGACAGCTACCACAGTTATAACCAATCAGAGAAAGAGTTTGGACGCACCTTCTGTCATGTGCACAGGTGTCATACAGGAATTGGACAAAACTGGAACACGAAAAACACATCACAACACTATGCCTAGTACCGCTTAGGGAAACCGTTGGCATTGAAAACAGTCTTCATTCGCCTCGGAACAAATAAATACAGGTCCTGCATAGTTTTTAAGGTCATCTTATACAAGTCTTCCTGCAAAATAGTGGAAATTTCAAGCACCTGATGGAAGTGCATAACAATCACGCACACTTCTTCCCAAAGTAGACCATAAAGGATCTGGTGACTGTGGTGGCCGGGGCAGATGTGACACTTCATCTTCCTGCTGACAAAACCAGTCCTTGTAGATGCGAGCTATGTGAACAGGCACCCTGTCATACTGGAACACTTCACCACTGGGGAACAAAAGTTATACCATGGCGTGGACCTGATGAACGAAAATGATCACGTAACCCTTTGCAGCTGCGACCTTGCGAAGTAAGCATGGAGCCAATAGAATACCACGATATGGCTGCCCAAGTCATCACCGAACCAACGCCATGTTTCATTCTTCGGGCGTAAACTGGGCCAGAAGTCGAACAGAGTGTGAAACAAGACTCATCCGACCTAATGACACTTCCGTTGCTTCACTTTCCAGGTTTTACAGCTTCGGCACCACGTTTTCCTGTCATGGCTATTTGCATCCCTGATGAATGGCTCTTGCTGCGATTCACTGGTTGTAGAACTCCTTTCGTGTCGTTTTGGAGCAAACAAGGTTCGCGAGTGTGACCTTCAGTCGTGCATTGTCTTCTGCAGCTGTTGTCCTCTTATTTTTCAACACCATCATCTTCAATGACAGTCAGTCACGGACTCTCTACACACGCCTTCGTCGGCACTGTGATTTAGCCGGTGATGTTTTTCATTTTTCTCTGTAGGCAGTATAAATCCACGATAGGTGGCTCTTGAAACACGAGACAGTTTGGTTACGTGATTTATGGAAGCACCCACTATATGAGCACCAACAATTTGCCTAAGTTCGAATTCCCTTGGTTCCGACATAACGCCCTCAAGACTGCACAGAGCACTGTTCTGACCACGAGTGACACTTGCAACGTGCTGAGACCATTCCAGAGGTGCCGTTCGTGGTTAAAAACAACAGCGTAACCTGCAGGCTTGGACAGCATCTGCACCTACGTTCACGCATGCGCTTCTCGCGGTGCCTCCATATTTTTGTCAGAACCCTGTAAGTTATTGCTCTGCTGCCTCAACTGACGGCTACGTCACCTGCCGACGAGAATTGTGGTCCGTAACAAACTGTAACACGTCCGGCGAAAGTGCGGTATATTTGTTCTGCACAGTTGGATATTTGACGACCGCGTGCCTCAATCCCACCTAC
Source organism: Schistocerca cancellata (assembly GCF_023864275.1). NCBI lineage: Eukaryota > Metazoa > Arthropoda > Insecta > Orthoptera > Acrididae > Schistocerca > Schistocerca cancellata. The sequence continues at coordinate 542,305,126 of NC_064627.1, forward strand.
CTGATTTTCGCGCAGCCGTTGCTCTTCTCTCCTTGCACTGCCTGCTTCGACGTATCATGTAATAATTACTATATAAAAGGGGGCGGAGCCACTCACACAAACAATGCCAACTTAATGTCGCAAAATTCAGTATTTCTGTTAAACACACATACAGTGTGGGACTGCACTGTTCACAATTACCATCATTCCACAGCTGATGTAGTCAGTTACATGATTTACAATCGCGTAATCCGTTGTGACGTAGTAAGGTTGTTGTTGAAGTAATATTCCAATTCAGATAAGTGCATCACACAACAGCCATAAAGTTCACTATTCAAAAAGTGCTGTATAAGTCGACAAACGCTACAGTCCTTCCAGTTGGTACAAACAGTTCCTTCATTCATTACACGAGCGTGAGCGTGACGGAATAGCGGCGCATATCTTTCAAAATGTCTAAGTGCGACATCCGAAACTAGAAAGTAACTACGCTCCTGATATTCACACAGTCCAACCAAACATTTTTCTTTCACTTGGAACTTGTAATCAGAGTCAGTCCAGTCCACGTTATCTTCCGGTAACCATTCCGACGCGGTTGATTAATGACCTCCCAACACGACACACGAGATCGAAAATCGTCATCTCTGAGATAAACACTAACATCGAGACATGAATAATCATATGAATTGTACAACTTGCGTGCCAAACATTTTTAATTACATCACAATAACTTGAGAAATGTGTGCTGCTGCCACAGCATCAACACTGCACGATGCCCGTGTCCACGGTAACTACTACGACACTCTTGTGCTCCACAGTTGCCAAAGAGGTGACTATCGAGAGGTCAGCGATACAATTCTACGCTTACGATACTTGTGGTTTGTTCTTACATGTTTTGTTTCCCTCTGCGATAAGTTTCTTTCATGGCAAGTGTTAAAGCAGGGTAATTATGAAAGTGGTTATGAAAGCGTCAATACTATGAACGTCCTAAAAAATGAAAATACGCAGATAATGGGGAATGTATGTGCAGCTGCAGTGCCTACCATTCTCAACTATTAGTCACTTGGATATTCTGATCCAGGTATAATAACTGCAGTTATTTATGTGATATAAACATTACCTTCTTGAAGTAATGAAAAGTGCAAAAATGGGTAACGTAGAAAAACATATCTTCGAAACATTTGTGCTACACTGAAGAGCCAAAGAAACTGGTACACCTGCCTAACATCGTTTAGCGCCCCCGCGATCACGCGTAAGTGCCGTGACACGACGTGCCATGCACTCCACTATTGTCTGAAGTAGTGCTGGAGGGAACTCACACCATGAATCCTGCAGGGTTGTCCCTAAATCCGAAAGAGTAATAGGAAGCACAGTGCAAAGCATCCCAGATATGCTCAATAATGTTCGTGTCTGCAGAGTTTGCTGGCCAGCGAAAGTGTTTAAACCCAGAAGAGTGTTCCTGGAGCCGCTCTTGCAATTCTTGACGTGTGAGGTGTCGCACTGTCTTGCTGGAATTGCCGAAATCCGTCGGAATGCACTAAGGACATGAATGCATGCAGGTGATCAGACAGACGTACGTATCACCTGTCAGAGTCGTTTCTAGTCGTATCAGGTGTTCCTTATCACTCCAACTGCACACGCCCCACCCCACTACAGAGCCTCCATCAGCCTGAACAGTCCCCTGCTGACACGCAGGGTCCATGGATTCATGAGGCTGTCTCGATACCCGTACATGTCCACCTGCTCGATACAATTTGAAACGAGACTTGTTCGACCAGACAACATGTTTCCAGTCATCAACAGTCGAATGTCGGTGTTGACGGGCCCAGGCGAGGCGTAAAGCTTTGTGTCGTGCAGTCATCAACGATAAACGGGTGGGCCTTCGGCTCCGAAAGCCCACATCGATGATGTTTTGTTGAATGGTTCGCACGCTGGCTTGTGGATGGCCGAGCACTGAAATGTGCAGCAATTTGCGGAAGGGTTGCGCTTCTGTCACGTTGAACGATTCTCTTCAGTCGTCGTTAGTCCCGTTCTAGCAGGATCTTTTTCCGGCCGCAGCGAAGTCGGAGATCTGGTGTTTTACCCGATTCCTGATATTCACGATACACTCGTGAAATAGTCGTACGGGAAAATCCCCACTTCATCACTACCTCGGGGATGCTGTATGCTGTCAGTCGTGCGCCGACTACAGCACCACGTTCAAACTTACTTAACAGGGGAAACCACATTAGGAGGTTCAAACAAATCCGATTTTTTTAATTGCATTATCTTAACTATGCAAGATATGCTGTCAAAATTTCAAAGCGGAATTCGCATTCATTTAGATTTTATCAGCATAGAACCGAGTGCACATCGTGTACAGGCTCGAGCGCAGATAGGGCGGAGAGGTAGACGCTTGACGGCTCAACCTGTCGGTCGCTTTGTATATTAAGATAGGCTTGAAACGGAGTCCGCCTTTGTAGCTTTCTTTTCAAATAACGGTATAGACGGTACTAGAAGCAACAAGATAAGGGATTATTTCGGTTATATTACGTTAGAGCGTCGCTGTACCTTACGTTGAGTCAGTTCTGACTCAGCCTTCTACGAGTGTGTTTATAATTGAGACTGAGAAATGTCTCCGCGTGCGAAAGCCGACAATGAGTCTAAAGAACGCCGCAGTAGGTCGTGTAAAAGAAAGTTCCACGGGAACCAGCACTGCTGCAAACGCAAAACGAAGCCTATGAGGAAGGAGGATTACTATGTGGTGCTGGAATCGCAGATTAATCGGTAAGCATTTTACATTATTGTTAACTTGAATTTCTAGTTTCCGACAATTTATTATTCTAGCGCGTTTATCTCGGAATGACTTTTTTTCACATTTGCGTGCAATCTATCTCAAAAAGTACAGAAGCCTCATTATGAAAAGTGATAGTATGATCCTTTATAAAATTACAAATTTTACATGAACCAACTTGTGAGATGATATCATGATTTTAAGGGTATTTTCCTTAGCATAATTACAGAAAAGGCAACGGCCTTGCCGCAGTGGATACACCGGTTCCCGTGAGATCACCGAAGTTAAGCGCTGTCGGGCGTGGTCGGCACTTGGATGGGTGACCATCCCGGCCGCCATGAGCTGTTGCCATTTTTCGGGGTGCACTCAGCCTCGTGATGCCATTTGAGGGGCTACTCGATCGAATAGTAGCGGCTTCAGTCAAGAATACCATCATAACGACCGGGAGAGCGGTGTGCTCGCCCCACGCCCCTCCTATCCGCATCCTCCACTGAAGATGACACGGCGGTCGGATGGTCCCGGTAGGCCACTCGTGGCCTGAAGACGGAGTGCTAACATTAGACAAAAAAATCGTGAAATCGAAACATATTGTTCTAAAGCCAGCACATGCATTAAGGTTGATATTATTAGAAACTAAGTTATTAATGTAAAATCAAAACCTTTTTGATTTCAGATGAAAATCGGAATGGCTACACTGCACGCAACTGGAGAACTATACTCACAACCTTCAGCAGACATCAAAGCGTAACTTCGTTACTTTTGGCTGAAATTATTCAAAAAAATTCACAAAAGCTGTTCGATATATGAATGAAATGCTATCAAAATTTGATTAAATTCTAATTAATTTTTCCCACCCAAAACATAACCCAAAAATCAGTGTCTAACAGCCTCCTAATGTGGTTTCCCCCCTTAAATCTTGATAACCTGTCATTGTAGCAGCAGTAACCGATCTAGCAACTGCGCCAGACAGTTATTGCCTTATATAGGCGTTGCCGGCCGCAGCGCCGTGTTCTGCCTGTTTACATATCTCTGTATTTGAATATGCTTGCCTATACCAGTTTCTTTGGCGCTTCAGTGTAAATCAGCACTAGTTCTGAACACGCCGGTAGCGTTGACGAGACGCCACTCTACAGTCTTAAGACCGAGTAGTAGCGATAGTGTACGGCTGCGTTTGCGCTCTGAGCCGCATGGTTCGCATTTGTTTCCGACAGGCAGACGGCATACGTGCGCGGGTGTCGCTCTTCGCGGACGTTGCGTGAGCACGCGGGCCGGGTCAAGGTGACTCAGCGCCCGCCGTGTGCACACCAATCCGCGGGAAAATCTGCGCTGGCGCGGCCCGCGGCCTCGCAGACGGGAGGAGCCGGCGAGCGCTGACCCAGTTCGCGGAACACCTCGCAGCGATGCGCGCGCCGCCCGCCGCCGCCGCCGTCACCGCTCCTGGCTCTGGCCGCGGCCGTGCCTCAACAGCCAGTCGCCCGCCGGGACGCGCCGTCTACGCATCACTCCCCTCCACTGGCGTCGCTGCTGTAGAGATGCGGCCCGCCACCACCACCAGACACCTGCAGTCCGTCAGGATCGTCATGATCGCCGTCGAGCTGGTGAGCTTGTCCTGACAGCGCGTGCGGCCACTGCTCTGCCGTCCAGTGTTTCACGCTACTCTTTTTCCGACGCCCAACAAAGACATTGGGACAGTGATGTGTTGTGGACTGTAACTAAATGGTGACAGTGGCATTTACGTATAGTATTTTTTCCCTTTCCTTTTTAAGAGAGTGATCGACACAGCGTATTGGTTGATTGGTTGAGTGAGTGAGAGTGATAGAGAGAGACAGAGGAGTGTGTGTGTGTGTGTGTGTGTGTGTGTGTGTGTGTGTGTGTGTGTGTGTTACAGATCTCATCCTCCTCAAAGTTCTTTTTAACACCTCACTTGGAATGGCCATAATGGAGTTTACATCCGGACGCCGGACGCCTGCCTCAGACCCTACCCAGCCAGTTAGTTACCAGACGACTTACAGTTCACCATGGACACCGAACGATGGTGCAATTCGTCATTTTTCACATTAACTTACATTGCCTGACGTGAAAGAAGAGTGAGATAAAAATCCCAGAACTGACCGGAGGTCAAACTCAAGATCTTTAGATCCGTGGTGCGGCCTATTACCAACGAAACACGGAAACACTTGTACAGGACGCGTATTCAAGAGTAGCATGGCTCCGTACAGTTATTCTGATCGACCTTTTCCGTGGTGTTCCTAAACCAACGTTTCCCAGACTGTGTTCCGCAAGAAGTGAATAACTGCTCCATCGAGAACTGCTAATGAAATAGCGTTTTTCCGACATTCTGACGATAATAGTTTGGATGAAAATTTTATTATGCTTTCTATGTTACTAGTTATGATTTACAATTGAGGTAATCACAGAAAATCAATTTTTCTCGATTTTTAAAAACCTGTTCACCTTCAAAATAAACAAATTATTCCAACAAATTGCTAGGCTTCTCAAAGTGTTCCGTTGTAGGAAAAGTTTGGGAATTCCTGTCCTAAGTCACTCGAAGCAAATATCGAAATGCTTCGTTAACACTGTAGCACTAAATAAGGGAAAATCTTGTGCTGCTACTAAACCACCGCAAATTTGTTGTTGTTGTGGTCTTCAGTCCTGAGATTGGTTTGATGCACCTCTCCATGCTACCTTATCCTGTGCAAGCTTCTTCATCTCCCAGTACTTACTGCAACCCACATCCTTCTGAATCTGCTTAGTGTATTCATCTCTTGGTCTCCCTCTATTATTTTTACCCTCCACGCTGCCCTCCAATGCTAAATTTGTGATCCCTTGATGCCTCAGAACATGTCCTACCAACCGGTCCCTTCTTTTTGTCAAGTTGTGCCACAAACTTCTCTTCTCCCCAATCCTGTTCAATACCTCCTCATTAGTTATGTGATCTACCCATCAAATAATAAATCATAATAATAAATGATCAGCATTCTTCTGTAGCACCACATTTCGAAAGTTTCTATTCTCTTCTTGTCTAGTCTATTTATCGTCCATGTTTCGCTTCCATACATGGCTACACTCCATACAAATACTTTCAGAAACGACTTCCTGACACTTAAATCTAAACTCGATGTTAACAAATTTCTCTTCTTCAGAAACGCTTTCCTTACCGTTGCCAGTCTACATTTCATATCTTCTCTACTTCGGCAATCATCAGTTATTTTGCTCCCCAAATAGCAAAACTCCTTTACTACTTTAAGTGCCTCATTTCCTAATCTAATTCCCTCAGCATCACCTGACTTCATTCGACTACATTCCATTATCCTCGTTTTGCTTTTGTTGATGTTCATCTTATATCCTCCTTTCAAGACACTGTCCATTCCGTTCAACTGCTCTTCCAAGTCCTTTGCTGTCTGTGATAGAATTACAATGTCATCGGCGAACCTCAGCGTTTTTATTTCTTCTCCATGGATTTTAATACCTCCTCCGAATTTTTCTTTTGTTTCCTTTTCTGCTTGCTCAATATACAGATTGAATAACATCGGGGAGAGGCTACAACCCTGTCTCACTCCCTTCCCAACCACGCTTCCCTTTCATGTCCCTCAACTCTTATAACTGCCATCTGGTTTCTGTACAAATTGTAAATAGCCTTTCGCTCCCTGAATTTTACCCCTGCCACCTTTAGAATTTGAAAGAGAGTATTCCAGTCAACATTGTCAAAAGCTTTCTCTAAGTCTTCAAATGCTAGAAACGTAGGTTTGCCTTTCCTTAGTCTTTCTTCTAAGATAAGTCGTAAGGTCAGTATAGCCTCACGTGTTCCAATATTTCTACGGAATCGAAACTGATCTTCCCCGAGGTCGGCTTCTACTAGTTTTTCCATTCGTCTGTAAAGAATTCGCGTTAGTATTTTCCAGCTGTGACTTATTAAACTCATAGTCCGGTAATTTTCACATCTGTCAACACCTGCTTTCTTTGGGATTGGAATTATTATATTCTTCTTGAAGTCTGAGGGTATTTCGCCTGCCTCATACATCTTGCTCACCAGCTGGTAGAGTTTTGTGAGGACTGGCTCTCCCAAGGCCATCAGTAGTTCTAATGGAAACTGCAAATTTACTACTCCAAAATTTATTCTGAGGAAGTCATTTATATGTTATGCGTTAGTTGATTATCTTTATTAGTTCCCCAATGGTCAGGTACATACCAAATTTAGTATAAACTGTCCAGTTTTATACCGTACTGCATCTCAAATTTTACAATGGTTAACTAACATCCTTCTTCTCTCGTCCTTGACCGATCGATGTAGAGTTTCATCTCTCTCTCTCTCCCACTCCCCCCTCATATATATTTATATGCACACGGATGCTAATTTTAAACGTAATATTCCTATCATGTGCAGCTGTTGTACATGCAACATTAATTACTCTCGAGAATCACGGAATATTTTTACGGAGTAAGAATGGAAGATCCAAAGGGAAACGGCCTCTTTTTTCTGCGTAAAATTTAACTTTGCCGCTTCAGTCTAGATTTGTGAAAATGAGGATGGTGATTTTTTACTTTTGGGTCCAGATATGATGAAGACTGTTATGACTTTAAAGAGTCATCAGTCCCTCGTTCCCATGCAAATTCAGTAAACTATGTGGAACGAGAAAAGGAGAATTTTCAGCTTCAGGGTCTGTGACTTTGTTGTGGTTGAAAATCTGCGTGACAGTAGCATACGTCAGATAGTTAAAAGAGAGAAAACCCAACCAACTAAAAACTGTAGACCCTGAAGGGTATACCAAGAAGTGTCATTACAGTCAGCAGTACTAAAACGGGATGAGAAAATGAAAACTGTACGTACCGGAGCGTCAGCTTAACCTCTTACTTAGACAAAACGTATACACGTAACTTCAAAAACGCGTGACAGCGCAGAGGTGGAAAGCAGCTTGAGGCCACCCAGGCGTGGCAGTCACACGCCACAGACACAGGTGCTCCCCAGGCATTCCGCCTCTGACGCCGAACGTTGCGGTGCATTAAATATAACGACAAGGTGCTTTACACACTATCTGCCTCATGAAGTAAATACAAGTCAAGGGCATATTGTCGTTTAAAATTCCGTGGTAACTCACAAATCATGTTCGTGGCCTACGATTTTCAAGAACTGAAGAAAAGTTATAGGCACCTGTAATCGTGAGTTATATACAATTCACGGACTCAGTCATCTTGTACTTTCTTATTTATTTTTACATACAATTTACACTGTAGAATATAAGTTACACACAGTTTTATTTACATTCTCTAACCGGAATTGTGACCACAATTAAATTGATAATATTTGTGTAGTGGCCCTTTTGTACCTCTAGCACTTATATGCACTTTGGTTTACGAAAATACATTCTGCACAAAAAAGAGAGTCACAATTCATACATTTCCGTGCAGTTCGTTTGCATTTCTTGATAGCTGGCTCTCGTTCACATAGTACACTATACACCTACGTCTGCCTGCTCCCATGTTCACAAGTGCGATATCTGAAGGCAATGCGATGGCTTTAATGAGAGATGTCTCAAACTCATCTGCATCTTCTGTGCGCAGAAGTTTCAAAGTCGTCTCCACTTTGACTCCAGTCACTGATATGTTCTTATTGTTGGTGTATCGGTAAACGTCGTGAGCGTTTGTCGGCGCTGACCCTGTCATCAATTCAACTGCTAATTTACTGTGCCATTTCACAACCCGCCTTAGACAATCGGAGTAGACTATCTGGTCAGAGAGATCTATAAACGACTTTGTCCGATTATAGTCAATTATCATTGCTGGTTTTTTCTTTATGCATCTTTTGATTTGGATCTCTTGTTCTCCTGCACCATGAACAGTACTTAACGTAACACATCCCGCTTATATTTCCATGTCACTACTACGACATCTATGTTACTTTCTTTTTCTACGGGTTTGTCCTTCCTCAGATTCACCCGTACAACATTTGACGGCTGAGTTTTCTATTTGATCTAAGGGTGTCAACTAAATATTTTGATCGTTCAAGAACTTGGTGAGCTGGATGGACACGTGTGTAAAATTTCTGTGCATAAAATCTTTCCTTCAGTAAATTATTCGTAAGGATCATAACAACAGAAGTTGAAAGAAGAACACTCGGCTTGGCATCCTTTCCACAGCATACTTTCAGATTCTAGGTGTAGACACCCTTTAGACAGAGTTTGAATAACTTTATTTCGAAATTATGGCGCTATTCTTTACGTACTGAATAAAACTTAGTCCTCCTCGAAACGGCACAAGTATTTCATCAATGCAAACTTCTTTGCCTGTCACCACTGCACTTTGAAATTTTTTCAGTAATCACTGTCTCCTCGAGAGCACTTATCGTCCTCAGGAAAATGCTACTCACGTAACAGCAATTCCAACTGATTTTGTGACATTGGATTTTGTTTGGTGACGTCAGTCCATTTTCTCAGTGGTGAATTGATACTGACTGAATGATTTTCTAGGACTTGTTTCGCGTGTAAGTTAGATGACTGCGTCGCATACTCTAAAATATCGTTAGTACAAAATATCTGAAGCAATGGTAGGATGTCTGGTCTTGGAGATTTAGTAAAACAAAAGTTTTTATACCAAAATTGGTGTGAATAAACGTATAATGTTTCATGTTTTTTCCCACAACTGAAAGCCCCGCCCCCCAGACAATCTCATTAACATTTTTTGTACGGTTTTCATTTTCGGAGATTCCTGGTGTCACACGTATTTCATTGCGGTATCAAACATCTGTGTCAGTTATTGCAATAACAGGGCTGGAGGTGCATTGTTGGCTAGTTTTTACACCTGTGTAGCCTGCCTCATTAGCTGAATGTCGATATAAAACTTTTTTTCCTGCCTTCAATGGTGGAAGATCGTCTTCATGACTTTCTTTCACTTGCAGACTCCGCTGGTAAATTGTCATCTGAGTTAGAACTAAATAACGATGGAGTAACTTCACCAATTATGTCCATGACTTCAACTAAAGCTTTTCCACACGCCTCTGTTCACCTTCATAACTTCTGCGAGAGGAGAACCAACCCAAAATTAATAGCCACATAGTAAATGACTCCCCTGGCTGGCATACTTACTCTGGCGCCGCATGGGTCATACGTAACTCACACAAAAAGTACCTTAGGTACTAAACTGATATATTTCCAGCTTACTTATACATACATTAACAGTTTCTTTAGTGTATAAAAAATGAAAATACGAAATGGCCCTAAGGGTCGGTAACCTAAGTGTTCTATGGCAGCCAATGTGTTAAACATGTTTGTCGGCGTCTGTCGATGGTCTGCAAAAACTGATGTTGAATGTGTACCCAAAAATGGCAGTCAGTACAATACTCAGGTGTTATAATACTGTCAGTTTGTATAGTAACCAACTAAAAGAACTTGGCGCGGACATGCTGGAAAGACTGAACTGGAAGACACTTGAAGACAGATGCAAACCATCACTAAAAAGCCTACTTGTGAAGTTTCAAGAACCAGCTTTAAATAAATCTAGGCATGTGTTTTACAACCTTCTATGGTCGTTCCCACTGGGATCAGAAGGAGGAGATTAGATTAATTACAGCGCGAAGACAGACATTTAAGAAGCAAATCTTCCTAAGACAAGCATTTTAAATGTCATTCTTCCCGCGCGATTAACATTCTAGTTATGTGTAGCACGTGTTACATGTATAAATAATGAAGACATGACCAGTAGCGTACATCTGCTAGCTCTTGAATAACATCCATCACATGTATTCGTTCAGAGTTTTCGTCGGGGATGAAAAGTGGTACATCTCAAGAAAAGAAACGCTTGACGAAGCTCCAACAATAATTTCTAGATGTTACGGTCCTCTGTCATAAAGGAGGCGCACGTACAAAGGATTGCTTCGCAGGAACGTAACCATAAATTCCGAGATTTATCGCCGACAACAATGACGCTATGCGACCGTAAAGCTCCACAAAGGTACCGAGAATACTGCAAGTCCTGCTGCAACGCCAGTGCATCAAGAGCTGCGCGAGCCGGGATTCCACACCCACCTCACCATGCTCAAGCTATCTCGTGCACTTTGTTCCGTATTCACAAATCTTCGAGTGTAACTTCTTATACAAAGAGGATATTTTCTCAAACGCGGCTTCACTACACGTTGCACATTAAAGAAGCAGATTTATTTGGACGTGGTCTAGGGAAATACCCAAACATTGACACAGTCGTGGAATAATAAGGGAAAATGTATTATTGATTTATTTTCGTATCGCGGGTATCTCAGATCTATAACACCTCAAAATTTCAGCACGAACCCAATAACTGTGCTCCGCGAAACTTTGACCTTCAACTCAGATTCTTCGTGGGAAGGACACTTACCCCTGTCTGACAAATATACATTGAACTGTTAACTTGATGGGCTGTGGATACTACTTGTAATTTTTTAAAAAAAATGAAAAGCGCTGTTAGGATGTAAAGAATGCAAATGAGCTATGGAAAGGCACCGAGATCGAAATAGCTCGTTAATCTGAGCAATAGAAAAATCAGTTAACCAGTTGCACTTTCCGCACTTAAAAGCTATTGCGATAAATTAACGTATGTTGTTAGGGGCTTGAAGGACAGAAAAAGCTAAACCACACCACAATATTTTGTGGGGAAGATCCAGAAAAACAAATACGACGTCGAAGACTTGGATAGCAAGATCCAGTACTCCGAAATTCATCTCCAATGGAATATATTCACGTCCAGTTTATATCGGGTTATCAAGATATCCCGTACTTTAAAATAAGAGCTGTGCCTTTGCTAAATTTTATGTAATTTGTCTGCCCTATGACAGTTTCGTTTCGTACCTATATACATGAAAATCTATGCTCTGAAGTCTTAGAACTTATTTTTCTTGCTGCATTTGAGTTATTACTATCAGTCTTCCGGAATCACACAAATAGCTTGCTAAAAAGTTCACAAAGAAAGAGAGAGTCTATATTGTCACAGAACTAAATTATTATAAATATTAACGTTTACTTAAGCAATAATGACTTTCTTTTACTTAAGCAATAATGAATTTCTTTATTATAAAGAAGGAAAAATATCTCATAAGATATGAAATGCTGCAATGGAAATAATACTGTAAAAATAGGTTCAGTCTGAGGACTGAGGGAGTTACTAGTTCTTCACGTCTCGTCGACGAGAGTATACGACTTACACTGGTATAAAGAAACCACTAAACGTACACTCATAACACACCACTGCAAACAAAAAACGTCTTTTCGTGAATCTGCCTCGCTGAGCTAAGCTCGTGGCCTTGAATCATACAGACTTCAGATTCGCCCCGTAATATGGATTACAAATACTGTAACTCATATCGGGGTACAAAATTTCTCCATACCGATCTTTTGCATAAGAAGTGAACGGTTAGCAACTGTGCTGCCAAAACATTAGACTGTGCATCCATCTAGCACGATGTCCAAAGGGCAGGCCGCCAGTAACGGTTGTACGTTGCGGAGGAAGAGAAACAGAAGCATTTCCGCACGGCAGTATCTCGGACCGCTTCTAGCCATACAATTGCGTCACTGTGATATGGTCTTGGACACGGAATGCAAATTATAATATAGAATATCTTTTTGTTTATGGGGATGGCATCCTTCGGGAGGATAACGGTCCTAGCCTTCCCCCCATGATGCGTGAACGGGGTCCGTGCACGGTTATGGCTCGAATAATGCGGCGCAAACTTGATTTCCTCGAGAACCAAACTCACAAAATCTAAAAGTAATTGAACGCTTGAGACGGTCTATACCCCATGGCTCCATTATGTTCGTAAACTGTGATGATAAATGAAAATCAGTTCGCAACAGTGGTCGGACTTTTGGTCTATATACCATGATGACACGGTCACACACTGGGAAAGTTTTACTGGAAATGAAAATCACAATGTACGGCGCCGAAGATGGTCATTTCTGAAATCTTCTACCGTCATCTTACTAAAGAGGCGCCACACTGCAAAGGAAAGCGGTGACATATTTGAGTCCATCGTTCCGTCGTCGGCGACCTCGTTACAGGTGGAGCACTAGCTCGGATTAGCCAACAACGGAAGCAAATCAGCACTGCTTTTTCAAGAACCCATCCCATCATTCACTTCAAGTAATTAAGAGAAACCACGTAAAACGTAGATCAGTTTTTGACGCAACCTGATTTGAACCCCTCTCCTACCAAATGCGGCTTCACTGCCTTAATGGACATCCAGCTGTACTTAAGGTCAAAGCTGGAGTTACGAAAGCTAGTAGGTGAAAAATGCGGTGAATGTACATTGTATTTATGGCACTTTCACGCTTTGAGTGCTTTGTTTATTTAGGTCGAACAAGTTAGCTTTCTACAGAGGTTGAGCCCCAGATTATTAACGAAGGCTGAAGGTCTGACAGTGGAAATGTCAGTGGTTTAACGAGCAGTCCGTCGCACGCTGTAATAATGTGTGCATTAGTCAAGTCAACACCAATTTGTAAATGATATTCTGGAAATACTGTTTCAAGAAGTAGACAACAGACTGATGTACACTGATCATAATGACCATCTACGTAACAGCCTTTATGTCCACATTTGGCACAGATAACAGCGGCGACGCGTCGTTGCGCGGAAGCAACTAGGCTTTGATAGATCGGCGGAGGGAGTTGGCACGTCATCTCCTCACACAAGTCACCTAATTCCCGTAAATTCTGGGGAGGGGAGCGATGGGCTCTGACGTCATGTTCGATCACATCCCAGATGCGTTCCATCGGATCCATATATGGCGAACTGAGGAGCCAGTACATCAATTGGATCTCGCCAATGTGTTCCTTACCAGCTCCATCACATTCATGGCCTTGTGACATGGCGCATTATCTTTTTGAAAAATGCTACTGCCGTCGGGAAACATGATCGTCATGAAGCACTGTATGTGGTTTGCTACCAGTGTACGATACCTCTTGGCCGTCATGGTGCCTTGCACGAGCTCCATTGGACCTATGGATAACCACGTGAATGTTGCCCAGAGCATAATGGAGCCGCCACAGGCTTGTTTCCGTCCTGCAGTACAGGTGTCAAGCAGCTCTTTCCCTGGAAGACGACGGTTTTGCGCCCTCCCATCGGCGTTATGGAGAAGGTATCGAGATTAATCAGACCGAACAACGCTCTGCCACTGCGCCAACGCCCCGTGCTGATGGTCATGCGCTCATTTCTGTCGTAGTTGCCCATGTCGTGGTGTTAATTTTGGCACATGCATGGGTCGTCGGTTGCGGAGGCCCATCGTTAGGAGTGTTGGGTGCAGTGTGTGTTCAGACACACCTGTACCCTGCCCACCATTAAAGTCTGAAGTTAGTTCCGCCACAGTTCGCCGCATGTCCTGTTTTACCAGACTGCCCACATCTGTCATGAGGGGTGGCCTCACAATCCCTAACATCTGGACGTGGTTTCACTTTGGGTCGCCACGTGTTGAAGAAACTAACCACAGCACTCCTCGAACACACGATAAGTCGTGCAGTTTCCGTAACTCTCGTCCCGATCCTCCTGTCCATCTCAATCTGCTCTCCGTCACACTGAGATACATCGCGCGCCTTTCCCATTCTACACGCGGACAGCACGTTCACTGACAATACATGAACCGTGCGTGTGGCTGACTAGCAGTCATTTTTTGTCACATGACGCTGCTATCGCCCCAAGGGGATTATATCGATAGTAAGTCTAATGACACAATGCTCTGGCTGATCAGTGTTTAAGAATAACATTAATCTGTGGTGGTAATTCGCCCAGCGCCAGCTGTAAGATGTTCGCTAATACTGTCTCCCAGTAGGTATGACTGCACGCAATCTTTCTGTCCTGGCCCATAAAAAACACAAGATTGTCCTCGACGGTACATTTCTCACAGATTCACTACTCATTCATTTTGTAGCTTCCAGGTGTTAATGGTTTTAGTGTAAAACAGACACAAGAAATTACAGAGTATATTCGTGAGATTACTTTCCAGTATTCTCAATGACCTGATTTTTTTCGCACACTGTCTTACGTACGTTCCGCGTCTCTGCGCTAGTTGTCGTGCTGGGATTTTCTCATGGGGGATGTTTCTCCATCTGCTTTTACAGGGTCTCTCACCCAGGGAATCACCCATTGATGCACTTCTTCATGCACTTTGAGACAAGCTTTACATACTCTCCACCGCTAGTGCTCCCACCTGCCACCTGCGACCGAGTGTTGCACGATGACATGGAACGTAGGCGTTGGTCACAATGTGACTGGACCATGTTTGAAGGCTTGCACAAGGCGGGCGGATTACCTCAGACGGGGGTCACCCGGCCAATAATGCCATACGATCATTTCATGTCATTACCTTCAATTGTAATTGCTGGCGGAAGTGGCGTTGCAGGCTTGGCGGTATGCTGACCACTTTTCCTGTGCTTACGGCTTACGTTCTTCGATTACATTCTCCTCTTAACTGCACCAAGAGAAGCAGCGCTGCGTCAGCGCTTCCTTGTGGTACAGTTGTCCGGCACCAGGTCTTGGGCTAGACAGTGCATTATGTAGTCTCTTTAAAAACCGCCCACTGGTCTTCTCCACAAGTCATTCACTATTAGATGTGATGCTACAGTCACTAGACTCCCATCAATTATTAGACATTTCATACGTTATTTTTTTTTAATTTGTGGTAGAGATTATCTTTGTTTCTTTTGGGCGCTTACTCTAAGGTAGTGTCTTGAAAGGAGGCTATAAGACGAACATCAACAAAGGCAAAACGAGGATAATGTAATGTAGTCGAATTAAGTCGGGTGATGCTGAGGGAATTAGATTAGGAAATGAGACACTTAAAGTAGTAAAGGAGTTTTGCTATTTGGGGAGCAAAATAACTGATGATGGTCGAAGTAGAGAGGATATAAAATGTAGACTGGCAATGGCTAGGAAAGCGTTTCTGAAGAAGAAAAATTTGTTAACATCGAGTATAGATTTAAATGTCAGGAAGTCGTTCCCGAAAATATTTGTATGGAAGTGAAACGTGGACGATAAATAGTTTAGACAAGAATAGAATAGAAGCTTTCGAAACGTGGTGCTACAGAAGAATGCTGAAGATTAGATGGGTAGATCACATAACTAACTAGGAGGTGTTGAATACAATTGGGGAGGAGTTTGTGGCACAACTTGACTAGAAGAAGGGATCGGTTTGTAGGACATGTCCTGAGGCATCAAGGGATCACCAATTTAGTACTGGTGGGCAGCGTGGAGGGTAAAAGTCGTAGAGGGAGACCAAGAGATGAATACACTAAGCAGATTCAGAAGGATGTAGGCTGCAGTATGTACTGGGAGACGAAGAAGCTTGCACAGGATAGAGCTGCATCAAACCAGTCTTAGGACTGAAGACCACAACAACAACAACAACAACAACTCTAAGGTAAATCGCCAACTAATAGGGCAACACGGATCAAGGATTGGTTTATTACTAATGTCGTAGTGCATGTGCTCTAGTATTGCCATTTCCATTCTATAGATAATGCAGCCGTTGCGCAGCTGAAGCGTATATACGGCTGTGGTTAGCTTTTACCGCGTTGTTTCTCCCGATATTGGACCAAAGATTAACGGACAGTGAAGCTGGAAAAGCGTTGAGAAAACTGCCGAGCCTCATGCACCCAGTCAATGGACTGATCACGAGCTTCTTACGCCTTTAGTCCGTCAGACCACTTACCACCAGAGAACACCAGATGATCAGGAACCGAGCACCGCTACGTCGCCTCCATCTGCCAATGAACTGTTACGGTTAAATTCCTTTTATCGCGACAATTCGAATCGCTAATCTCCGAGCTCCACCACATCACAGCGTTCGACCTAAGGCGGACCTAACATTCTCAGTGTCCGCCTTCGTAGCTGAGTGGCCAGTTTAGATGACAACCATGCGGGACACCGGGCTTCAATTCCCGGTACTGCCAAGGACTGGTACGGAATGCACTCAGCCTCGTGATGCCAACCCTGGAGCTACTAGAATGAGAACCAGCGGCTCCACGGCTGGAAAGTCAGCAAAACGGTCGGGACAGTGGCGTGTTGACCACAGCCACAGCCCCCCTCCCCTCATACTGCGTCTGCGGGACACCTCAAGGGAGAGGATGTCACGGCGGTCGGTCGACATCCCTTGGGCCTTAGAGAGGGACAAGGAGTTTGTTAATACTGCCAGTATTCCCAATACGAATCACCTTGGTATTCCTAAATGACTGATCGCTGTATTTTTTACAGAAAAAACGAGGCTATCAGTAACCACGCGTGACTCATTCCATAGCGAAACCGCAGTAGTTCACATAGCTGTACTGAAACAAAGCTTTCACAGATAGTGCAAGGAATGGAACATCAGAAATAATTAATATCTCCCATTTTCGACTACAAAAGTGAGGAAGTTTGCTTCTACTCATCACGACTACTCTCATTTATGGTATACTTCTGTAAATCTGAAACATCTAATACCACACACACACACACACACACACACACACACACACACACACCTGCAGTATCACAAAAAACATGTTTCATATCTGTTGAATTAAATCTTTTTGTCATACCTTTACGATTCTTAACATCGTAAATATCAACTGTTGGGCATTGCTGTTTTACTCTGCTTTCAGTTTTTGGTTTCAAACCTTTAACTCTTCCGTAAATCAAGAAAGAGCAACGCAACACAGAAAATGATGCCGTATGCATACAGTGAAATTTGGGCAAAGTATACAAAAATCCACTTTCTTGCCACTGGTCGCATACAAAAATGTGACGGCAGCAGTGCAGAAAACCTACATCGTACTGCTGTCACTAATCGATTCTTTTGTTTTTTGAGTACCATCTTACGGGATTGTCTGTGGAACCCTGCTTGACATAGGGACGTCTTTACTGTTTACTAAAGTTAGGCAAAAATTAATGCTCTGTAGCACACAGTCAAGAGATGAAATTTTCTAGGTTTGGATCTTTGGAACCACAATTCCATATAAGAATCAAAATGATGCCATATTTGTGGGATATCGGTTTATCCCAATTGGCCAGCCTTCTGAACCGTCATGTGTGCAGAGTGCGATATTGCCTTACGGTGGTCCAGCGCTCATTGTCTGTGTGATTTCTTTGATCTTAACACAGCGTGCATCATTGCCCGAGTCGGAGTATCATCGTTCAAATTTGTGATGGTTTTTGGCATAACTGAATATGATTGGTTTCACTATGATGAACTCTCTGAAGCACATTTCTCTAATTTACTGAGTTGATCTGATAACAGCTTACTATGAATGGATGTTCCTGAGATATTTTCACTTCTGTGCAGGAATATAACCAGTAATCGTTGGCGTTGAGCGGCAAAACGTTGATCGTCCGTGTTGGCTTACCTGAAACAATAGGAAACGAAAGTTATGTACCATTTGTGTAATAGAAGATCAATGTTTCTACTTACTAAGTTTCATTTAGCACGTCTCAACATTATCGAACTACTTGTGCATTAATTTTAGACCGACCTTTGTACATATGTTTGAAAATAGGCATTTAAGACAGTATTACACAGTGTATGAAGGTGAATGAGCGGTGGCAAATGGTAGGGAGTGGCTAGCGCCAGTGAACATAACGTTTAGTTTGCTGTCAGCGGTGATCTCATTACAACTGTTTACCTGTTAAATGTAATCTGATGAGTGATTCGGAAACATCCTGTGAGCATCAAAATATCCACGGGTGTGCTGCCGGTCTATAGTGTCCAACGGGCACAATATTTCGGCGATCATACATGTCGCCATCATCAGGTGAACTGACGGACTGAGCTCCTGTGAACGTGCCGGCACGGAGATCCGTACGCTATGGCTGCTCAGAGGGAACTGGGTTCGGTCGCGGCGGCGGCCGATTTAAATACCCTCCGCCCGCGGCGCGCTCCCTCCGCCGTCCGCGCCCCGCGCCACGGTCGCGCGGTGGAACAGATTGCGACGGCGTCTGAGATGACGTCGGAGTGATGGCTCTGTCCGCCGTGGTCGTCACAACTATACGTTTGCTCGATGTACTCTTGATTAACCCAATCGCTGGTTCCCAAGCCTTGCTAAGATTATAGCCACAGTCACGGTTTATGAGGTCGTCATTGGTGCGAATTTCGATGGCCTCTCTAACAACGCTGTCCCAGTATCTCGACGTCTGTACCAGAATCCTCGTGCGGTCATACTCCATGGCGTGATTTTCCGACAAACAATGTTCAGCGACCGCCGACTTGTTCGGATACATCAGTCGAGTGTGCCTCTGGTGTTCACGGCATCGATCCTCGACGGTACGCATCGTCTGACCAATATACGACTTGCCACATTGACACGGAATCTGGTACACGCCGGCCTTCCTCAAACCGAGGTCATCTTTGGCGCTCCCCACCAGTGCACGAGTTTTATTTGGAGGACAAAACACAGTTCCGACCTGGTGTTTCTTCAGAATGCGGGCGATTTTCCCCGAGAGTGCGCCTGTGTATGGAATAAATGCAGTGCCTACCTCCTCCCTCGTGACTTCATCCATCTCAACAGGTTGTGCTGCAGTGGTTGGGCGGAGAGCACGTTGAATCTGCCACTCTGAGTACCCATTTTTTCGAAATACAGTTCTCAGGTGTTCCAATTCCTGGGGTAGACTCTCTGCGTCAGAGATAGTGCGCGCCCTATGTACTAGAGTTTTAAGTACCCCGTTCCTCTGTGAAGGGTGGTGGCAGCTGTCTGCGTGCAAATACAGATCGGTATGCGTTGTCTTCCGATACACCCCATGACCTAGGGTGCCGTCAGCCCTTCTCTTGACCAAGACGTCAAGGAAAGGTAATTTACCCTCCGTTTCAGTCTCCATAGTGAATTTGATGTTGGGGTGTATGGAGTTTAGATGTGTAAGGAAGTCAAGGAGTTTATCCATACCATGTGGCCAGATGACGAACGTGTCGTCCACGTAACGGAAAAAGCAAGTAGGTTTCCATACGGATGACGACAGGGCTTCCTCCTCGAAGTTCTCCATGTACAAATTCGCTACCACTGGTGAGAGTGGGCTACCCATGGCGACTCCCTCCGTTTGTTCATAGTATTCTCCATTAAAAAGAAAATACGTGGAAGTCAAGACATGCCTAAAAAGTTCAGTGGTCTTCTCGTCAAACTTCTGACTAATCAATTCTAGTGACTCTCGAAGGGGTACCCTCGTAAACAAGGAGACGACGTCAAAACTCACCATGATATCTGACTCATCCAACCTGAAGCTATCAAGGCGTTTAACAAAATCCACGGAATTACGGATGTGATGAGGGCATTTACCCACATAAGAACTTAATATTCCCGTCAGGTATTTGGCCAACAAATATGTGGGTGCCCTGATGTTGCTGACAATGGGGCGTAATGGTACCCCCTCTTTGTGAACCTTCGGGAGTCCATATAGTCTAGGCGGTACCGGACCTTGGGGTAACAATTTCTTAGCGTCACCCTCCGGTAAATTTGCATATTCCGATGCAGTAGACCTCGACTTCTCTGCAAAACCCTCTCCAAATATTATCCGAAATACTATCCTTCCTTCCTAATAACTCTCGTTTTGACATTGGTTCTGGTTGTGTGTCCGCTTCAATAATTCACATTCACACCAAAATTTAATGTAATTTGTTACTTCCTACCTTCACGCACTGTTCCTATGGTTATTTAATTTATTTACTTTGTATTTTCTCCGGACCCAGTCCGTCAGCAGGTTTAATATTCTCATTCTTTGCTATTTCCTTTAGCTCTGTACTTTGACTGTCAACAGAATCTCTACCCAATTAGAAGAGCGCTAATAGTAAGTTAAGAGTAATGCTCCATTGTTGCCTCGTATATAATCAAGAGATTTCAGGACGAATGGGAAAAGCATCCCAAAGTCAAACTACAGACTGCTTCAAATCAAAATGTTCGCACAAACAATGCCCTCTTTTCAATGAAAGTGGGGTTGGAAATATGGCAGTTACACTGAGGTGACAAAAGACTCATGGGATAACGAATGCATTGGTATCGCGTAAACAAGGTATAAAAGGGCTGTGCATTGGCCGAGCTATCATTTCTACACAGGTGAACCATGTGAAAAGGATTCCGACGTTTATTATGGTCGCGCGACGGGAATTAATAGATTTTGAACGCGGAATGGTACTTGGAGCTGGAGGCACGGGACATTCAGTTTCGGGAATCATTTGGGAATTCAGTATGCCGAGATCGACAGCGAAAAGAGAGTGCCGAGAATATCAGATTTCAATCATTACTTCTCACCACGGGCAACGCATTGACCGGCGGCTTTCACTTAACGACCAAGAGCAACAGTGTTTGCGCAAAGTTGTCAGTGCTAATAGACAAGAAACAATGTGTGAAATAACCGCCGTGGATCGAAATTTGGCGACATCGCCTGCAGCGCCTCTCCTGGGCTCGTGACCATATCGATCGGACCCAAGGCGATTGGAAAACCGTGGCCTCGTCAGATGAGTCCCGTTTTCGGTTGGTAAAAGCTGATGACAGGGTTCAAGTGTGGCACAGGCTCCACGAAGCCATGGACCCAAACTGTTAACAAGGCACTGCGCAAGTGATGTGGACTGTGTTTACATGGAATGGACTGGGTCCTCTGGTCCGATGAATCGATTATTGACTGGAAATGGTTATGTTCGGCTACTTGGAGACCACTTGCAGCGAAACAACGATGGATTTTGTCATGGATGACAATGCGCCATGTCACCGAGCCACAATTGTTTGCGATCGGTTTGATGAACATTCTGGACAGTTAGAGAGAATGATTTGACTACCCAGATCGTCCGACATGAATCCCATCGAATATTTGTGGGCCATAATCGAGACGTCATTTCGTGCAAAAAAGACTGCATGCACAGCACTTTCACAGTTATGGACGGCTATGGAGGCAGCATGGCTCAATAATTTTGCAGAGTACTTCCAGCGACTTGAGTCCATGCCACATCGAGTTGCTACACTGCGCCTAGCAAAAGGAGGTCCGACATGTTTTCTTTCTTCTTTTTTTTTGGGGGGGGGGGGAAATCTCATAACTTTTGTCACCTCATCTCATTGTATATATGTATGCAATTTTATTAAATTATAAGAAGCAGAGAGATATTTTAATGGCTTTCCACATCAACAATTTACTTACTAATATTCTACAGCACCTTAAATTTTCAACTATACCGGCAGTGTCTGTAACACTATTTTCAACATTCTTGATAACTTAACGGCATAACGAGTAGTTCTGTAGAGAATGCCAGCATCTACTTAAACGATGGTTCAAATGGCTCTGAGCACTGTGGGACTTAACTGCTGTGGTCATCAGTCCCCTAGAACTTAGAACTACTTAAACCTAACTAACCTAAGGACATCACACACATCCATGCCCGAGGCAGGATTCGAACCTGCGACCGCAGCGGTCGCGCGGTTCCAGACTAAAGCGCCTAGACCCGCTCGGCCACGCCAGCCGGCTACTTAAACGAGGCAGCATTGTTTGTAAAGGGAGTATTTGACTCTATTTACGTTTGATTTTTCTCTACCGACTTGTCATCCAGCACGACAGACAAAATTAAAGTTGAGTAAGGTCTTTGCCAAAGAACTCTACCGGACCGATCGATTCGTCGGATGCGATGTTGTGTTGGGTTGTTTTGGGGAAAGAGACCAAATAGCGAGGTCATCGGTCTCATCGGATTAGGAAAGGACGAAGAAGGAAGTCGGCCGTGCCCTTACAAAGGAACCATCCCGGCATTTGCCTCGATCGATTTTAGGGAAATCACGGAAAACCTAAATCAGGATGGCCGGACGCGTGATTGAACTGTCGTCCTCCCGAATGCGAATCCAGTGTGCTAACCACTGCGCCACCTCGCTCGGTAGAGGCGATGTCTTGGCTTTAGCTGAGGCGTAGAATGAGCTGGGGGCCTCCGCCGTTTTGAAGAGAGAAGGAAAAGGTAATCTTGTAAACAAAAGGAATCTCTGTCAACAACATTAGGTGCAGTTACCAACTGTTGATGGTTCCACGCCACAGCACACGTTTGAATGAAGTTATGCTGAAAATGTGTCTCCACGGGAATGGAGTTCCGTTGCGCGATAAGTTACGGATGTTGTTGATACCATACAGCGTAGCTCCATCGGTGATTAATATGAATAAAATTTTGAAAAAATTACATACAGCCCCTGGAGATTAAATAATTATGTGCTTTTATTTTATGTACTTTTTACAACAAGATCACATGAGCATTTCACAACGCTGTAACCGATTTCGACTGACCTGTGATAATCTTCAGACAAAAGGCGCTTGCTGTAAGCAGTTTCCATTGTATTGTATTGTCAACAATACTATTACGTTTGACGGTGGTAAACTTGTTCTTTCTCGTAATTTTATTGTATACTATTAACAAAGCGGCGGAAATAGCTTACAGCACGTGCCGTTAGTCTGAAATTGACCACTGGTTGGTCGAAAGCAATTACGGCATCGTGAAATGCTCACGTGACTGCGTCGTAAGAATAAATAAGTAAAGGAATGTGAATGAAATTATTCCGCGATAAGCAATTCGAATTGTCACGGTGCATGCCCGGCTGGTGATGAAAAGGATACAAGCCATGTAGACGAGACAATTGCAAGCTATGTCGTAGATTATGCCCGTGTTGAAATTTTTCATGCGGCTGTCAGACGATAACGTGACGTTCTGCTTGTACTGGGCTCATAATTTTTCAATTGCACATTAAGGAAGGAAGGAATATTGGTGTTCAAAATCCTGTTGACGTCAAAGTCGTTAAAGACGGGGCACAGGCTGATAGGGACAGACAGAAGGAAATCGACCGTAGCCTTTTCACAGGAAAATCCCCTAAGCGATTTGCGAAAACCGAAATTGTGTGCCTGAAGGGGGATTTGAATTCAGTTTCTCTAAATCCGAGTTCAGTAACTTCCTCGTGAAGTTATGGGTATTGGAAAGCACAGCAGTTTCAGGAATTGTCTTGAAAATGAGTGAACGTTGTGGAATTTTGTACCATGCCGTTAAGGAAACAATCAACGGCGTACTTCACAAGCAGCTAAAGCAATTCCACTGCAAAAGGCGTAAAGAAATATGTCGGCACACTCAGCATCTGTAATGATGAGTTTGACTTTTGAAATACTTATATTAAAACAGACGGAAGACTTGAAACTTCGCTCTTGTTTTATTTAGACACCAGATTCATACGTTTAAGGCTTTATATGACAACTTCTATGCCTGCTGAAAGTCTGACACATGTCTATATGTACTTGTGCTTCGGTACTGTACCCACAACTATCTTGGAAATACTTACTAATCTTAAGTCATCTGAACAGTGAACACATGCGTTCCCTATCTTTTGCCCTTGGTAATGCGCCACAAAGTACGCGTTCCTCTCGAGGAACTGTCAAACATACAGGGATAAGACCCTCATCTACTATACGCTGCACTTGACTGAAGATGACTGGGGAGGCGAGGGTTCTTCGTCTCCGATCTAGACTGATACCCGCGGAACAAGTGCCGGAAAAGTAAACTGAAATTTGAGATGGGAAAATGTAAGGAAGCATCACGTGTAGAACTAGTTGCTGCATAAGCCCTGCTGCGTAATTACACTCAACATAACTTAATCACAACTGAAAAAGATTTTGTAACAAAAGCGGTACAATAAGGTCCTACATAAAAGTCATCAGAGACGGGAACAATCTTGGTAAGAGAGAACTAGGAGCAGGAATGTTCAGTGGGCTTATATTACGAACCATTCTGGCATTTGCCAGAGATAATTAGAAAAACCACGGAAATTTTAAACCCGACTGCCCTCACGGGGATTCGATCGCTCCTCCTCCTGAACGGAAGTCCTGAGTCTTTAACCATTGCTCTTATTAGCTCGAACCAAGTTTTGGTTGTGACCAAGAGGTTTCTGCGTGAACTGATCCAACGATTTAGCTATCTTATAGTACCTCTTTTTTGACTTTAATAAAATTGGTAACAGAGTATAAAACATTGATCTCTGTACTTCCGAACGTTAAATCACATAAAGAAATATTTCGTAAAATTTCAGATGAAAGGGAAAAATGCTTTAATCCATTCCGTAGACATCATCGGGAGGTGACACGAGGGACTCTGACCAAATAATGAAGAATGCAGTTAACGGTATGCGAATTAGTTTCGAGTCAACAGTTCGTCTTGGTATCATGTTTACTGCTCAGTTTGAGGCCTTCATTGCGCAGAAAACAGTGCAGATTCACCTTTCGGCCGGAGTAAACAGGGCGCTAGCATTCCTTTGTTTACTAACACAGACTACGGCATCCCACGACGCATACATAACCCATGTTTCCTCTTCCAGAGGTCAACGCTTTTTACCAGGCATCTGCGTCCGAAACACACATTAACGATAAGTTTCGAAACTGAGGGAAGATGATTGGAAAAACTGTTTCAATCATTTCACTCGTAGCGTTACATCAATTCATGAAGTGGTGCACAGAAGTTACGACGCAGTGAGAGGCTTTAACACAAAGACGAGGCTGGCTGTTCTTAATAAACTATTCACTGCATTTATAGTGATTTAATATACATTTGTAACTAATGTACCAATGTACCAAGAGACGTTGGTTGTCAGTACATACTTTACTTCACCGGTTTCTGCTGCCTTCTAGAGAACGAACAGCATAACTGAAATTGTAATTAGAGACATAATCACATGGTAACTCTATAGTAGTAAGGCCCCACACCTCTAGCTACCCTTTTATCACCATTAATGATTCCCTCATATCAGCATTGAAATCCGCGTGTGTAGTGCCGCTTATGACGACAAGGAGCAACAACAACAAAATCAAGCTCTCTGGTACCTCGCAACGTTTATTATGTACGTCATGTTGTACAGAAGCATACCACTAAATGCGTCAGCAACAATGGACGGGCGTTCTTTTACGTTCGTCAGAACTGAGCTGCCGCCATCAGTGACTTAACCCTAGCAATACTAATGCATTTTTCATAACGCGTAATACTAAGAGAGGGGGAGGGGGGTTCTTTGTGGGCGCAACAAAAAAACCTAAAAAAACTTAGGTTAAATATGTTTAACTTTTATTAACAACATACTTCGCACTGATGTATAAGTAGGGTACAGAACGTGAAAACATCTTTAAGCAAAATCTTAGCAACATCAACGCATTTTCCGTGATGTTTACACCGAGTAGAGCGGTACTTTATGACCTCCACAGAATATTTAAACAAAATACAAATCTCGTTAACTGTCTTTGATTTTCATGCACAACATACTTTTTAAAGTTATTTAGATGTGTAAGACGGGTCCTGAATCTAAAAATATGACATTTGTTTCGAAAAGTTACAATCACTGTTAACACTTAAATTTTTGGGTTGTCTGACAGGAAAATTTAAAACATTTACGGAATCTGAATTAAGAAATCATTAACAATTTGCATGACACGTATCCCTTTGTGGCCAGTGTAGGAAGTTAAAGAGGTTGTTGTCAACACTGGAGGTCACGAGAGCCCGGAGCGCCAATGCAAAAACGTTTCAGTTAGCTGTTGAGTGGATGTTGCCTCTACTATTTGAAGGTAAAGTAAAACTTTGTTTTTCATATAATGCTATGGGCCATTTCGACCCACGTGTCACCCCACCAAATCTGACCTACTTGTCACCAAATAAATTTACACATGTTGCCACCTTGGTATTTCGTGCAGATGGATCAACCCAGTACATCTAAAACCTGTCCGAGGATAATACGGTACTTCGAGTTAATGAACCAGATTCTGGCGAACGCATTTTGGCAATGTTCAGTACACCCCTGGGTGACAGAAAATGATACATGTATATTTCAAAAAAGAACAACGAAAATTAATGGCCTCCTGCTGCAACGGCATTGTTAGATTCAGACGTAGATATGCAGATGAGGATCCCAATTATACACCAAATAATTGTAGTTATGCTGAAACAGACCCATCTTATGACAAAAACGAAAGGGAATCGGACAATGAATCAGCTACTTATGGTAATGTGGTTCACCACAAAATCTGTGTAGCTAAAAGTAGAATAGAATGGAAAGCCACAGATCCAGAAAGGAGAGGGAGACCTACTCACAATATTTTGAGATGTAAGTTACCAGATCTTAGTAGGTTGCAACGCAAAGGTTGGGCGATGAATCTTCTGCGTCGGACACGTGGAAACTTCACTGATGGTGAGATAATGGAAGTCACGCGTCAGTTTGTCCATCATAAGGAACTACTAGGATATAACAAAGGAGGAATTGGACGCGTTCTTTCGGCTATTGGTACTGACCTCAATAAACAAATCCAACCATTAAAACACTCAGTCTCTCTTTTCCCACGGTTGTAAAGGGCATACTATTTTTCGAGCTGCCATGTGTTCAAATGGTTCAAATGGCTCTGAGCACTATGGGACTTAACTGCTGTGGCCATCAGTCCCCTAGAACTACTTAAACTTAACTAACCCAAGGACATCACAAACACCCATGCCCGAGGCAGGATTCGAACCTGCGACCGCAGCGGTCGCGCGGTTCCAGACTGTAGCGCCTATAACCGCTCGGCCACTCCGGCCGGCGCTGCCATGTGTTTTCGGCGCGTTGTGGCCATAAAAGGAACACTTGCGTTTGATGACGCTGCTACAAAAGAGTAGACACGTGAAAGCGACCCTGTTGCTCCAATTTTGGAAACTTATTCTAAGTTTGTGGCACACTGCCAGACGATGTATGCAGTCAGTGATCGAAACACTGTGGATGTAATTCTACTTCCTTCAAGAGGTTATGAGATTCCGTGTACATAAGCCAAACAAGCCAGGAAAGTACTGCATAAAGTTGATGAACTTAGCTGATGCTCATACCAGCTACATGTTCAATTCCTATACGTACAATGGAAAAGGATCGGATGAAAAACCGTTACAAAAGCTGAAAAAATTACGGGTTCCAACTCATCAAGCTTTGCTCACGGTAACAGCCCCATTTCAGGACAGCAACCAAAATGTGACAGCTGACAACTGGTTTAGCTCAACGGAGGCTGTGAATGAGCTTGGTAAAAGAGGGTTGACCTATGTAGGCACCGTGTGGAAAAACAAAAGGGATTGTACCCTGAGTTCACCACCACCGAAAACGCCTCAATGATTCTCTTCAAAAGTGAAAAGCACAAGATTATGAAAATTGTATCCTCTGTGAAACACTCGGAAGGAACGGATGAAAATGGTAAATCTGGAATTAACCTTTTTTACAACGCTACCAAGGGAGGTGTTGACAGTTGGATCACAAATGCGCTATCTACTCAACACAATGGAAGGATGAGAGACGGTCTCTTTGTGTATTTAGTGGAATACTAAACATTGTTATGGCAAACAGCTACATTGTTCACAAAAATTTTGTCGCGAACCCTCTAGCACGAAGGTTCAATTTTATCGAGAGCCTCGGGACACAGCTTGTTCAAAATCGTTCAAATGGCTCTTACCACTATGGGACTTAAAATCTGAGGTCGTAAGTCCCCTAGAACATAGAACTACTTATACCTAACTAACCTAGGGACATGGCACATACAAATGCCCAAGGCAGGTTTCGAACCTGCGACCGTAGCGGTCGCGCGGTTCCAGACTGAAGCGCCTAGAACCACTCGGCCAGATCGGCCGGCGACACAGCTTGTGGAACCACACATGAGAGCAAGGCTAGCAAACCCTGCAGTGAATAACGATGTCAAATCTGGGAAAAGAAAAATACTAGATTTGTGCCTCAACCATTCCAATGGATGATAAGCTGGAGAAAAGCAAATACTGTTACCTCTGCCTCCAGCGCAGGAAGACAGTTAATAAATGTGTCGGAGGCGAAAAGCCTGTTTGTGCATAATGTTTGAAGAAAATCTACACTTCTTGCCTTCAAAAGAAAAAGAAATAATTGGGTGAATGAGGTAGATAATGTACAGTCTGAAATGTATGAAGCATTATTTTCTATTTTAATGGTATTTTGCTATTTTGAATAAACTAGATTTTATACTGCCATGTTGTTACTAACATGTATTTACTTCCATGATGAAAATTTCTAGTTGACTACAGCTACTAGGAGACTGGCTATGATCAATAATTACCGTTTAAGCCGAAATCTCTTCTAATTTCCTAGTTTGACTTTTCTGGTTCTGTAAGACTAAGCAGAAAAAAAATTATTTTAGATGGATACAACTAAGTTCACTTTGTAGTCTTTTTTTATTTTCATGAATCGAGTACGATATTTTCACAAGGTGGGCACAAAATACCCCCTCCAACCCCCAGATGTTACAAGTGGAAAAATTGCTGAAAACAAAATACGCGAGTTAATTTTCGGTCAAAGTAACTGCTACGACTTTTGGAAGAGTTGCAGAGTAAAACTGACTGTTAGTTTCACTTCTCAAACACTGTCGAATGATAACACTCTCGTATTCCACGAATGGGTGGAGTACAAGAGTTAGCAAAAGTTGCTGGCTAAGGATAGCCCTGCGTTTCGCTCTTCGGCTGCTGGTGATCCCTAAAACAACCCGTAAAGCGCATTAGGAGCTGGCCATAAAGATACCTCGTTATGTAACTCTTTCTATCTACGCAGTAATTCTACGCTTCATATTTCGCGTTATCAGTGTCGGCAAACACAACAGTTGGAGGAAATGTCGGATGATATGCAATAACACTCATCAGATATATTGGAACACTTTGTTCCCCTTCACTTTTTAAATATCAAATTCTCCACAGAAACTTATTAGTCCACAATTCAAGGGAAAAAAAACTATAAATAGATCCTAACTATATGACGATCGATTGTCCACTGAAACTCACATCTTTTTGCAATTTAACTGTCGATGTACAACGGATGAGTTACTTCTGTTACCACGGATGTGTCTTATGACGTCTGAGCATCCTGCGCTTCTATCGCACAGGGCTCAGTATACACAAGTTTTGACCAAAAGGATATGCACAACTGTTCAACTTCGTGTGCTGTACACGAGTGTTGTCGTAATTGTGGTAGCAGGATACCTGGCCCTAGCATACACTGCCAGGAGAAAAAGCAACGCCCTCAAGGACATGGTTCTTTTATTGACAAGTGACAGGTAGTAACAAATGAAACATGTCACAGTAATGGTTGCCCGAACAGTCGCATTAGTACATATGGAACCGCCCTCTGGTGGCAATGCACCTGTGTACTTTCGGATGCAAACGATCATAAAGGAGCCGAATGACATTCTGTGACAGATTCTCCCAACAAACTTGCGCCTTTTGTTGCAATTTGGCAACGGTTCTTGCACACCTTGGAGAACGAGTAAGTTCCCGCTTCCTAACGCCACACACGTGCTCAATTCGTGGGAGATCTGGTGATCTTGCTGGCCATGGCAGTTGTTTTACAAAATGTTCAAATGTGTGTGAAACCTTATGGGACTTGACTGCTAAGGTCATCAGTCCCTAAGCTTACACACACACACACACACACACACCCATGCCCGAGGGAGGACTCGAACCTCCTCCGGGACCAGCAGTTGTTTTACAACGTGAGGAGCACGTTGCGTCGAAGCAGCCGTATGTGGACGTGCATTGTCTAGCCGAAAAAGCGCATCACCTTCCTTTCGAAGAAACAGCACAAGCACGGCCTAACAGCGTGTGCAATGTAGTGGGCACTGATTACTTGATCCTGCAGAAACACCGAATGTGACCGCGAGTTGTCACTGATGGCTCACACGATAAAGCCTGGGATAGGGCTTGGATGACGTGGGCGACTGCACTCTGGAATAGACCGCTCACCAGATCCACGCCATACGCCTTCACTCGCATGCTACAGAATATACTCTCATCACTGAAGACAACAGAGCGCCATTCCACCTCTCCAGTCAACTCTTTCACACCAGAGCAGCCGTGCTTGGCAGTGTCGCGGTGTCAGGGCGGCCTGGCCAGAGCCACACGTGATCTTAAGCATGCTGCATGCAGACGGTTCCCAATGGTCCAGAGATGATACATCAGCTGGAACATGTGTCTTGATTTCGTCCCTGCATGATGATCGGTTAGCCACCGCTGCTGGCACAATATGTCGATCTTGGCGCGCGTCTGTACAACGTCCAGAACTTGGTCTGCAGGTGTTCTGTGTGTTACACAGATCATGGTTCGAAACAGCGACACACCACCGATACACTGTGCCCAAAATCTGCAGCAATACGTCGATACATCCATCCAGCTTCCCGCAGGCTCACAGTGTGACCTTGTTCAAGCGCCTGAAGCTGTTCAACAGGAGTATGTACCCGGCAGAGGGGCACGGTTGTACCCTAAAATGAATGTTGCAACACTGTTCACCTCTAAAATCTGTACAGGTACTGCCTGTAGAGTCAAAACAGAGGGTGCAGAGACAGGCTCCTGAGTGCCATCGGTTCGCCGATGACAGCGAGAAATGAATGACCAGTACTAAAACACCTCAGTATGAACGTATTCTACACTAATGTCACTGAATACAGTCCTTGAAGGGCTTACATTTTTTCCGGTGGTTTATTTGAAATTGGAAGCAGTACTA
Source organism: Schistocerca cancellata (assembly GCF_023864275.1). Lineage (NCBI taxonomy): Eukaryota > Metazoa > Arthropoda > Insecta > Orthoptera > Acrididae > Schistocerca > Schistocerca cancellata. Next base: position 542,336,335 of record NC_064627.1, read on the forward strand.
GTACTGTATTGTTAACTGTGTAGAAGAATACCCTTTTTTTAGTGTGCTCCGACTTTTTAACTTCTGGAACCAAGATTTGAATTAAATTTAGTTTAATAAGGGAATGAATTGCAGCAGTCCGTTGGAAAGGCTGAACGCTGCTTTTGGTATATCCTCTATAGCGTGACTCACGAAGACATGCAAATATTTTAATATGTTATTTTACAAGTAAAACTAAAGAAAAAAAGTTAATATAAACATAGGCCACATATGTTTAGTTACGGAGTTACGGCTAATAAAAGATTTTGCAAAAAAATTTAGCAACTTCGCTAATATGAAGTCATCGCAAAACGGTACGAGGTTAAAGTAGAGCACGATTTCCATTTACTTTGTTGATATTGGTCTGGTGAATCTAATAAAATGTGTCCCAGACGTGTATCTGCATTAGTTTTCACGTGTGCTGTGGTATTAACAAAAGCATATTATCTGACGCATTCATACACTTTCAATTAACGTTATTACCATCATTTCTGCAAAATTAAATTCTCTACAACTTATGTTGAAAACTTTGTGGAATTGTCTGGAATTTAAAAAAAACAAATTGGGTTAAGTAGTTAATAAAGTAAAAATTTTACGAAATTACTTCTTTGCTTCTCTGGATGTTCTGGAAAACTACTGCAGATACACGTCTGGGACATGTTTTATTAGATTCCCAGATAAATAACAACAAAACAAATGGAAATCATGCTTTACTTTGACCTCCTACAGTTTTGCGATGGATTCGTATTAGCGAAGTTGCTAAATTTTAGGCAAAATCTTTTATTAGCCGTAACTCCGTAACTAAACATTAGCGAAAGTATGTTTATGTGAACTTTTTTCTTTAGTATTAGTTGTAGAATAACATATTAAAATGTTTGCATATCTTCGTGAATCAGGAAGATATGCACGTACGTACAAAAACTAAACATGTGCTAGCGACATACACGTCCAAGATGGCCATGAGGGCGTTGAAGATCAATAATCTTACCAATAACCTACGACATCGTCGAAAATGTAAATAGAATCATTGGTAATCGCCGAATCGTTATAATACTGGTTGCTGCCATTTCATTTGCCTCGTGTTTAAGAGGTGGCAGCAAAATTTGTTTCGTGGTTGTTAATTTCGGTTTGTGAAATTCACGATCCAAAACTGCTCAAGGCCAAATCGTCCCTTGGAAAAATTTGGAAATTTGTGGTAAGGTCTTATAGGACCAAACTGCTGAGGTCATCTGTTCCTAAGCTTACCCGAGGGAGCACTCGGAGGGGGGAGAGGGGGGGGGGGGGCGAGAATGGATTCTTGATGAATTAAGAAAACCGTTTGCTGAATTCCAGAACATAAGACATAGACGCTACCTATTTGACGCTAGGTAGGTGACATTAGTCAACATTCAGTAGCAGCGTGGATACGTATAGCTAAAAACTCCACTGCTGGGAGCTGTCCAAACGTGGTTTTTAAGCAGCATTAGACGTCAAATACGTCAATATATGGAATCAGAATGACCCGAGAGAGATGGGGGCAGGGAGGGAGGAGGGGAGAGAGAGAGAGAGAGAGAGAGAGAGAGAGAGAGAGAGGGGGGGGGGGATGGAGGGGGTACGTGGCTGCCTGTAGCTTTACACATAGATAAGCGTACCACTCTACAGACCAGATAGCGTTTTGAAGAGCAGGCTTGACACCGTACCGAACGTATATACCATGTACCACATATGTCTCGTTGGCAGATTAACTGTCATGCAGAGAAGCTCCGTGGCGGTTTGAGAGAGCTTTGGACGTCTGCTTCATGCGTTTGTCATGACCAATAAGGCAACGTGATTTTGTTTACATTTCCCTGGCAATGCAACATTGCTGCAGCAATTGTGGGTGACCGCTGCTTTCGGTCAGTTGTCAGAATACTTCTCTCGACGGCAGATTTACCAGCAGATAATCCTGTAACTGCCCTATTTTCAAGATATAAACATTATTCGCCGTAAAGTGACAATTTGAGACCAGTGCTTCATACACACTTCGTGCTGGTTTGTAGTTTCGATGGAGTTTGAAGCGACGAAACATGAGACTATCACCTATATTGAATTGCATCAGGAATACTTCGTCTGGGCGAAGTAACAAGATCCTTTCACGGATTCGTGCGTCCCGCTCTTCTGAGACGTATTTTGTTGTTAATATGCATCTAGCAACTAATAGCCGAATCTAAAAACATCAACTAACGCTGAAGATTTCTTAAGGGTGTTGTTTCCCTACTCAGTAACAAACAAAAATGCTTATAGGGATAGTAATATTTTAAGATGTGCTCAATGTCAATTGATGTTGGTGAAGTCGGCCTTGAGCTAAGTTGGTTGCCTATATTAGCGGCAGAGAGGTGAAGTAGCGCCACCACTGTAGGAGGGGGATGTTTTACTGTTCGTCTTCCGGTATTGACAAGTCATAGGCGTGCACGATCTGTACCAATCAGCTGCTACGGTAGGACTATAAATTTTGACACAGATGTAACATGGATGCGAGTTGACGCATTACAGAGACGCTCATCTTCAAATGCGGTACTTCTTTATGAAAAGGAACATGAAATTAAATTAAGGTTGTTGTGGTACAGTAAAATTAGTAGAAGAAAAACGGCATTCAAAACATCTAGTAAACATATGTGATCGTGTCTCACATTGCATAATGCATTGAAATATAAGTACAATTATTGTTATGAATTAATCATCCGCTCACACAGACACCACAACAACACTTCGTCAGCAATTGCAGTGTCACAACTTCTGGGTCGATGAGGGTGGCAGAAACCTGGAACAGAGAACAGTAGACGAAATGTGTTCCAAATGGTGCCGACTTCTAACGATCAGTACTTGGGGGCCGGCGACCAATTATCGCGCCCTTACTGCGGCTACAGTATCGGGGGTTCATAACATACTAATTTACATAGGCTACCAGTTAAATAACAGGACCGGTACATATACTGCCCGAGGTGCCGCCCCAGCATTGTCAGTACTGGTTCCTTTAGCAAAACACTTTGACCACCACTGCTCTACAAGGTGTGATAGGGCCCGCCTGTTTCTCTACCAACCATAACAGATTGCCCTTCTTCACTTGCACCCATTTAACCTCACTCTATCACAAGACCATCTGCTACACAATGAACAGCGAGGTGATGGCAGCGTATGTCCTTACTTGTTCGCTGCAGGCTTCCTCGGCTTACACGTCGTTTAGCACATTATCGTGGTTTCGGCCATTAAGCACAACAATATTTTCCCTTATCTGCAAATGTTGAAGAGACATACTGTAGTCTCATATACTTGTGTTCAATGGAAATAAATGCATTGACGGAACTGGAGGAATACGAAGGACTTGAATCACAGTCGTTTCTCATGTGATTGAGCCTTCAGGACAGCGTGGAAATCAAACCGCTAATCCTATACACACGACTGAACGGACAGGAAAACTTTCCTGTCTTTCGCAATCAAGGTACATTACCGAAGATAGCTGCTTTCATTTGAAAGACAATAAAATGTACATAGGAAGCATGTTGAATGAAGTTAGTCACATTGAAATCATTTAAAAACCAGCCTTGAGTAAACTGTAAAGCCATGGTGGGAATTTGCTTACGTCTTTAGAAACATTTTTTACATCTTTTATGCCTAACTCTTGCGTTACCCATTCTCGGATTCCATATAGCGGCTAATACTTACTTAGCTATCAGTTTAGTAAGCCTTTGTTGCAAAATACTACAACGAATTCTGTACATAAGGATGTAAAGCTGGTAGGTGCCGACATCGGGGAAGATCAGTTTGGGTTGCGGAGAAATGCAGGAACACGCGAAGCAATACTAACACTACGACTTACGTTAAAAGATAGCATTTCTAGACTTAGGGAAAGCTTTTGACAAAGTTGACTGGAATAATCTCTTTCAAATATGAGGGTAGTAGGAGTAAAATACAGGGAGCGAAAGGCTATTTACAACTTGTATAGATATCAGATGGCAGTTACAAGAGTCGTGTTGTGTGTGGTTGGGAGATCGTTTATGTAGAGGTTAAACAGTAGGGGCCCTAGGATGCTTCCCTGGGGTACTCCCGCGTGTATACCGTGTCGTGTTGACTGTTTTCCCTGCACGTCAGTGTTGAAAATCCTGTCTGTGAGGTATGAGTGTATTAGACGCAGCAGCCCGTCGGGGAATCCCGCGTCGCTGAGTTTGCGGATGAGGCCGTTGTGCCATAGACGGTCGAAAGCCTTTTCGATGTCCAGGAACACTGCCCCTGTAGCTTTGTTTATGTTGAAGCCATGTGTTATGTGTTCAACGACCCGTAGGAGTTGTTGTGTTGTGGAGTGGTGATTTCTGAAGCCGAATTGCTCCGGTCTCAGGATGTCATTTGTTATGCAGTGCCTAGTGATGCGTTTGAGAATCACCTTCTCAACAATCTTACTGAGCGAGCTCAGAAGGCTGATGGGTCGGTAATTTTGTGGGAGGCTGTGGTCTTTCCCCGGCTTCCTGAACATCAGGACCTTGGCCGTCTTCCAAAAGGCGGGGAAGTGTTGGTGTTTTAGTATGGCATTCGTTATGTGTGTTAGGTATTCAGTTGCTTTATCCGTGAACTCCTGGAGGACACGGTTTTGAATGCCATCATGACCAGGGGCTTTCCTAGCAGCGGAATGCATTATGGCCCAGGAGACTTCGGCTGTGCTAGCATGTCGAATGTCGTCGCGCGATGGTTGGGCTAGAATGCGTGTAACCTCTTGGTCAGTAGCAAGTGTGAACGCTGGATCTGATGGTACCAGGTTCGGTGTGAATGACGCTGCGAGTGTTCGGGCCATTAGTTCTGCTTTCTCTTCCGCTGAGTATGCAGGTCCGTCGGGCCCTTGAAGTGTTGGCGTGTATATTTTCTCCCTGGTGAAGTGTCGGGCTAGTTGCCACACGCCAGGTCGTGTGGTGTCCAGCCCTTCGAGTGTGTGGTTCCACTGTTGTGTTCTGTGTGTTTGTATTTTATCGTGTGTGATGCCCTGTAGTCTGTTAATGTGCCGTTTGAAGTACGGACGCCTGGTGCGCTGCCATTGTCTCCTGAGGCGATTCCTCATCGAGATTAGGCCCAGGATTTCCTGGGGCAGGGCCGCACTACGTTGTTGTGAGGTGCGATCAGGTATGGTGCCTGCCATTGCGTCCTGGACGGCGTTAGTGAGGGTTTCTACTGCCTCGTCGATTTGTGCTGTTTCATTAATTTCGTGTATAGGTGGGATGTGGCTATCGAGCGTTTGCTTGAACCTTGTCCAATCCGCACGCCCGTAGTCCAACATCTTACGTTGTTCCATGTGCTGCAGTGTTTCCTCAATGTATAGTATTACAGGTTGGTGGTTTGAGGGCAGATCGTTTTCAACGGAAACGTTGAGTGTCGATGTAATGCCCTTGATGAGGGCCATGTCTATCACGTCTGGCCTGTGTCCCCTCTGATAGGGAATGTGCGTCGGTTCAGTCGGCGCTAGTATGATGTAGTTTCTGCCAAGTGAATGTTCGTACAGTTTTTTGCCGTTGGGATTTCGTATGCGTGAATTCCATTCTGGGTGTTTTGCGTTCAGATCTCCAGCGACTATTACTCGCGGTGAAATGTTGAGTAGTGTGCTGATATCGCGTGTTGAAATGCCTACAGGGCTGTTGTATACCGATATCAGTGTAGTGTAGGCTCCGTTGAACTTGACTCTGACGGCCGTAGCCTCGATTTTTTCCAGTTCAGGGAGCTCTGTTTGTGTGCTCGATGTCTTTGTGTATGACGATTGCAGTTCCACCTGCCACGGCGCCGCCCGGTCGGTCGGTACGATAGACAGGGGGCATGAAAGCGAAGCAATGGTTGAGAAGAGTGAGACAGGGTTGTAGGCTATCCCCGATGTTATTCAATATGCACACTGAACAAGCAATAAAGAAAACCAAAGAAAAATTTGGAGTAGGAATTAAAGTTGAGAGAGAAGAAATAAAAACTTTGAGGTTTGACGATGACATTGTAATTCTGTTAGAGACGGCAAAGGACTTGGAAGAACCTTTGAACGGAGGCTAGAAGATGAACACGACAAAAGCAAAGCAAGGATAATGGAAAGTAGTCGAATGGAATCAGGTGATGCAAATACCATCAGATCAGGAAACAAAACACCTAGAGTAGTAGATGAGTTTAGCTATTTGAGCAGCAAAATAACTGATGATGCCCGAGGTAGAGATGATATAAAATGTAGACTTGCAACGGCAAGAAAAGCTTTTTTGAAGAACAGAAATTTGTTAACATCGAGTATATATTTCAGTGGAAGGAAGACTTTCCTGAAAGTATTTGTATGGAGTTTAGCTACGTATGGAAGTGAAACGTGGACGATAAACAGCTTAGATAAGCAGAGAATAGAAGGTTATGAAATGTGGAGCTACTGAAGAATTCTGAAGATCATGTAGTAGGTAGATTAAGTGACTGATGAGGAGATACTGAATAGATATGGGGAAAAAAGTAACTAGAAGAAGTGGTCGGTTGGTAGGACACACTCTGAGACACCAATGGATCACCAGTTTGGCACTGGAGGGGGGAGAGAGAGAGAGAGAGAGAGAGAGAGAGAGAGAGAGAGAGAGAGAGAGAGAGAGTGGGGGGGGGGGTAATAATCGTAGAAGGAGAGCAAGAGATGAATTCAATAAGCAAATTCAGAAGGATGCAGATTGCAATGGCTACTTGGAGATGAAGAGGCTTGCACAGGGTAAAGTAACATGGAGAGCCGCTTCAAACCAGTCTTCAGACTGAACACGAAAAACAACAAAAAAAACTTAGGCTTGTTGAATATACATTTTACTAACTTTTTCTTCGGCAATTAAATACTTAAGACGGCATCTAATGCTTGTCCTCCGGAGATATGTGCAAGGGCAGATTAATCTTCGAAAACTGCCTTGAATCTGCGCTAAAGTATATCTCTTATGATAACTACGCCTCACAGTGAGTCACACTTATGACAGCTATTTAAACTAATATTTATTGAAGTTGCACACTACTAAATGGAAGTTATACAACAGACCGACGTGACAATACATAAATAACTGGTGGTCTTCTGTCTGAGGAGTGGTTTGATGCAGCTCTACTTACTATTGTATCCTGTACTTGCATCTCGTTTCATCTCCGCGTAACTGCCGCAATCTGTACCCACTTGAACCTGCTTGGCAAATCTTAGCCTCCCTGTATAGTTTTTACCTACCCCCCTCCCCCAAACACACACTCACTCTTCCCTCCATTAGAACATTAACCATTCATTAATGTCTGAAGATGTGTCCATACAACGCGTCCCTTCATTTAGTCACGTGTTGCCATAAAGCTCTTTCTCCCCAGTTCGACGCAATAGCGTCAGCAGTGACTGCTGGAGGACCACCACGGGAGATTTGCGAAGGAAGGAAGGAAGGAAGGAAGGAAGGAAGGTTATTTTTCTGCTCCTCATCGACGATGTCATGAGTGACGGGACACAAGCTCAGCTTGATGGAGGATGGGGGGAAGGAAGGTTCGTTTGTTGGTTGGTTGAATGTGGGAATGGATCAAACATAGATGTCATCAGTCTGTCGATCCAAGAATAGTGCATCGGAAGTAGACGTCCATTGAGAACGTCTTCTGATGTAGCCGACAGATTCGTAACAGCAAAAGCAGATTCGTAACAGTAAAAGCGAGAAGGCTAAAATCGAAATGGGCATCTTTCGTACTGTCAATAATAAATGCAAGAGCCGGTAGGTGGGCATCCCTGGGGCTCTGCATGGGACAGAAAATTGGTTGTGTTAGGGTTTCCAGGCGTCCGGCTTTAGCAGGACATGTTCGGCTTTATACGGTCTTGTCCGATGAAATATATAAAAGGCAGGCCTGCCCGACTTTTGTTAGGTGTTTTAGCGATGAAGACTAGCTAATGGCGTAAGCACGATGAATGAATATAAGGAGGATTACTGAACGACTGAAAATACTTAACTGACAATTGCTATTTAAAATAGTCTGGTTTTTAGGAGAAAATGTCCTGCTAAATACAGCGCCCAGCGCGGCTTCTCTATTTTTGGCCCTGGCAACCCTAACTGGGACTTCCGTTCTTCTTAATGGAAGTCCAGTTTCTCAGCTTCATGCAAGGCGTTGCCTTTTTGTAAGCTGCGTTCCTGTCACATCTGAAACGACTTATTTTAATTAAAATGCTTGAGTTCATCACAAACTGATGATACCTGATGCAGGATAAAAAAAAATAAAGAATACAGAGTTTCTCGCAAGAATAGTCGTATTACGGTCCAGCTGATATAATTTATTTCCCGATATTTGTACTAAGCTGCTAATATAGCGCTCGGGATGAGCAGTGACAGTCGTATAAGCGTGGTAACAGGTTTTAGATGTTCGTATCAACTGCCTTTCGGTCGAGTACACCTATTGTTTAGGATGTGACAACCAGCACATAAATGTCGAATGTTAGTAACAGCTCGTACGCTCTTTCTTCGCACTGATGACGCACGGCCCACCGCAGCCGTACCTGCTCATGCTGGGGAACTCGCTGAGTCGCTCGTGTCTTGCCGCGTGGCTATGACTGGACTTCCGGCCAGTCACACTCTCCACACGGACGGGCGTTACCCGTTTTAGTAGACGCTGTACGCTCACATGAGGGGATCCTTTTCGTGTCTGGACTGAAGGATTATCGTCTCCTGTTGAATCCACGACAGCGAATATTTCTCTGTCGTATCATTATAATCTATTTATTCGTTGAATTTTACTGAAAAGTGCCCATGTACATCAGATCAGCTACCGTCAAAGTCACTTGTAACATTAAATGGCTCTGAGCACTATGGGACTTAACATCTGAGGTCATCAGTCCCCTAGAACTTAGAACTACTTAAACCTAACTAACCTAAGGACGTCACTAACATCCATGCCCGAGGCAGGATTCGAACCTGCGACCGTAGCGGTCGGGCGGTTCCGGACTGAGCGCCTAGAACCGTTCGGCCACCGCGGCCGGCCTTGCAACATTAGATAACAGCACCTTCTTCATCGACTAAAAAATGCCACTATTTACAGTAGTTGGCTAACAACTGGAGACGTTTCATTATTATTTTGATGTGGTGGTCTTGCAAAGTATTATGACAACAGGGATCATCACTATCACTCTGAATAATGCCTGCCTGACGGGTAGTTTATCTGTGACTCCATTAGCGCATACCGGAATGTCGTCTACCTTATCCTGCACCTTCGGTGTGGTACTTCTGCACCAATCGACGAAGTCAGCAAATTTTATTTTCAGTCGCAATTATTTGTTATTAAATCCTGTTGAGATAAAACTACGTTTTCTCACTGTCTGAGATGGCTGAAGCCGAACAAGTGCAAAAACCTTGCACGTAGTGCGAACCGGTAGTATTTCAGTCAGGTGCGACTATTTTCACCTGTTACGCTTCTATCACTCATATGAGAAGATGCGTATTTTTAATAACTGTTGTTCCGGATGTAACGCCCGGGTTCCCGGGTTCGATTCCCGGCGGGGTCAGGGATTTTCTCTGCCTCGTGATGACTGGATGTCGTGTGATGTCCTTAGGTTAGTTAGGTTTAAGTAGTTCTAAGTTCTAGGGGACTGATGACCACAGCTGTTAAGTCCCATAGTGCTCAGAGCCATTTGAACCGGATGTAACAGAAGGACTTGGGAGTTTATCATCCCGTCTATGTCGAGGTCGTTGGTTATTAGAGACTGCCCACGAGCTCGTATTATTAAGGAAATAACAATGCTCGGGTGGGGATTTCAAGCCCGCTCACCCCGGATACGACTCAAAGGTCTTAACTAATGACCCACCTCGCCTAGTGGAACCATTCCGGCCACGGTATGAAATGATTCAGGCAAACGATGTAATTAACCATTTGAGTGACTCTTTTGTTCCCAACGTATCACTAAACACATGTCAGTATGTAGTCTCTGGGGAACAGCAATCAACAGGTAAGATAATATAAAGTTCCGCGTTCTGGCCCTAGACGAGCCAGTCGAGCCCGAATGACCACCATGTCATCTTCTGCACATGCTGTCATTTGGATGCGGTATGGAGGCACATGGGTCAGCACATCGCCCTCTGTCGTTGTCGCCTTTCTTGGCCTTGGAACCGCTACTAATCGATAGAGCAGCTCATCAATTGGTCTCACGAGGCTGTGTGTATCCTGTACCAGGCCTTCCACCAAAAAATAAAAAAATCCCTGGCAGTAATGGGAAACAAACCCGATTCCTCCGCATGTCAGTCAGCCGCGCTGAACATCAGTTACTGCGGCGGACAACAGTAGTGAATAAACCTGCCAAACTTACTACATATTTTTAACTCTACCTTGAGATATGGAGTTGTAAATAATCATACCAATCATTGGTTCAAATGGCTCTGAGCACTATGGAACTTAACATCTGAGGTCATCAGTACTCTAGAACCTAGAACTACTTAAACCTAACTAACCTAAGGACATTACACACATCCATGCCCGAGGCAGGATTCGAACCTGCGACCGTAGCAGTCGCGCGGTTTCGGATTGATGCGCCTAGAACTGCTCGGCCACCGCTGCCGGCCATACCAACCAATCATAAGAAAAACGATTATGTACTCCATAAGTGCAGTTTTTTACCAGCGGTATATAATTATTTACCAATGTTGGTTAGTTGGGGGGAGAGGACCAAACAGCGTGGTCATCGGTCCCATCGGATTAGGGAATGATGGAGAAGGAACTCGGCTGTGCCCTTTCAAAGAAACCACCCTAGCATTTGCCTCAAGCGATTCAGAGAATTTACTTAAATCAGAATGGCCGGACGCGGGTTTGAACCGTCGTCCTCCCGAATGGGAGCCTGTCTGCTAAACACTGCGCCACCTCGCTCTGTTTACCAGTGTTACTTTAAGGCTTCAAGCTGGATGTTATGACGAGTATTTCACACGGGGAAGAATCTGCTTTGCAAAGACATGGCACGAAGGCAACTCGGCTCATATGTACACTAGATCCTTTTATTACTTTTCATCCTCTACCCCTAAAGGTAGAGTGGGTTATTCGAGTAACGACCCATTGAAGGGTCAGGGACTTGTCAGCCAACTACCAACCTGACTCGTAGTGGAGCAGAAGGAATCTGAATAGGAAATATTTTGGATGGAATTTCCAGTTACGGCTCTTGTCTTACAACCAAGGGAAACCTCCCGGCAGTATTGCTCAGAGCCGGAGGATGGAAGCTGTTTATAATTTAATTCTGGGACGAATGACTCAGTAAAAAATGATAGTCTAAAGCATTTGAAAGTGTAGTTATTTATGAGTATACAGAGTAAAGTCAGAGACTTGATTGACTTGGAGCGACACCATGATGGGCACGACGCACACCGCAAACGCTTCCTTGCTCCTTTAAGTGCTTTCTCGCACAAAGACACTGCGAGGGAAAACGGAGCAGAGTTTGAAGAACGTTCGCAGCATTTGCCGCCGCTAATTCTGGACAATCTAAATCGGGATGGCTGAACGATGAATATAAGCCGAGCCCAGAGCGTCGGCCTAAGCGACGCGAAAAGACCTCAGGCACTGCGCGCAGCCCTTTCTTCTCTTGCTTATCCACCGTCGTGATTCCCATTCTCCAGGTGTGCAAACGAAGGAAACAGCTCACATTTACTTTATGGGACTCAGGTGCACAGAACTTGGCACTGCGCAACTCAGCTATGCAATTCCGCAAGCCAAAGCGCTACTATAGTGGCTAGCCACCGCCATTTTCGTGTTTACAAATTGTTATGTAGTGTTCAACAGGTGTTCAAAAGTATTTCATATTTTGAAAGATAAGTATGGACCAAACAAACCAAGGCCAAAATGTTCAGTAAACGTAGGCTCTAAAATGCATACCTTGAGACCTTTGAGCATTGCTTCATCTTCGCTACTGTGAACACATCTCTTCAACTGCAAGCTTCTTTGTGTTACGAACGACTTACAGAACGCAGTAAATTAATGATAACGCATTCTTCTGTTAATGTCCATGGATACAGCATGCAGTGAAAACCTGTTACTACTGTTATTGTCAATAGTATTCAGTTTTTAAATAAGTGCAGCGCATACATTAGTCCTAATGGAACCAATATGTGTTTTGACAAGTTTTGGTAAGTGTAAATATAAAATTGCCTGTAAAATCATTTCACAAACTTAGCAAAACACAAAGTGGTTCTATTAGCGCTAATGTATGCCCTGCACTTACTCAGAACTGCGAACACGGTTTACAGTACCAAAACTAATAACTGTTTACAGCGTGCTCTATGCACGGACAATAAGAGGCACGTGACCTCATTCGTTTACAGCATTCTGTAGGTCGTTCCATAGCAAGGAGTTTGCAGTACAACAGATGTATTTCACATTAGCGAAGATAAAGAAAGTGCTCATAGTTCTTAAGGTAGGCATTTTAGAATCCATGGTTACTCGACCTTTTTATTGTTTTGGTCCACACTATCACGTCTCAAAATATGGAACACTCTTTATAACATCTTGTATATACGTATCTGCCCTTTGATACTTGGCTGGTGATGCACGTCGAAGGAAATACATGCACAGGCATTTATATATACACTCCTGGAAATTGAAATAAGAACACCGTGAATTCATTGTCCCAGGAAGGGGAAACTTTATTGACACATTCCTGGGGTCAGATACATCACATGATCACACTGACAGAACCACAGGCACATAGACACAGGCAACAGAGCATGCACAATGTCGGCACTAGTACAGTGTATATCCACCTTTCGCAGCAATGCAGGCTGCTATTCTCCCATGGAGACGATCGTAGAGATGCTGGATGTAGTCCTGTGGAACGGCTTGCCATGCCATTTCCACCTGGCGCCTCAGTTGGACCAGCGTTCGTGCTGGACGTGCAAACCGCGTGAGACGACGCTTCATCCAGTCCCAAACATGCTCAATGGGGGACAGATCCGGAGATCTTGCTGGCCAGGGTAGTTGACTTACACATTCTAGAGCACGTTGGGTGGCACGGGATACATGCGGACGTGCATTGTCCTGTTGGAACAGCAAGTTCCCTTGCCGGCCTAGGAATGGTAGAACGATGGGTTCGATGACGCTTTGGATGTACCGTGCACTATTCAGTGTCCCCTCGACGATCCACCAGTGGTGTACGGCCAGTGTAGGAGATCGCTCCCCACACCATGATGCCGGGTGTTGGCCCTGTGTGCCTCGGTCGTATGCAGTCCTGATTGTGGCGCTCACCTGCACGGCGCCAAACACGCATACGACCATCATTGGCACCAAGGCAGAAGCGACTCTCATCGCTGAAGACGACACGTCTCCATTCGTCCCTCCATTCACGCCTGTCGCGACACCACTGGAGGCGGGCTGCACGATGTTGGGGCGTGAGCGGAAGACGGCCTAACGGTGTGCGGGACCGTAGCCCAGCTTCATGGAGACGGTTGCGAATGGTCCTCGCCGATACCCCAGGAGCAACAGTGTCCCTAATTTGCTGGGAAGTGGCGGTGCGGTCCCCTACGGCACTGCGTAGGATCCTACGGTCTTGGCGTGCATCCGTGCGTCGCTGCGGTCCGGTCCCAGGTCGACGGGCACGTGCACCTTCCGCCGACCACTGGCGACAACATCGATGTACTGTGGAGACCTCACGCCCCACGTGTTGAGCAATTCGGCGGTACGTCCACCCGGCCTCCCGCATGCCCACTATACGCCCTCACTCAAAGTCCATCAACTGCACATACGGTTCACGTCCACGCTGTCGCGGCATGCTACCAGTGTTAAAGACTGCGATGGAGCTCCGTATGCCACGGCAAACTGGCTGACACTGACGGCGGCGGTGCACAAATGCTGCGCAGCTAGCGCCATTCGACGGCCAACACCGCGGTTCCTGGTGTGTCCGCTGTGCCGTGCGTGTGACCATTGCTTGTACAGCCCTCTCGCAGTGTCCGGAGCAAGTATGGTGGGTCTGACACACCGGTGTCAATGTGTTCTTTTTTCCATTTCCAGGAGTGTATATAAAAAAACCTGAATGTGCGCTTACGCACAAAGTATTAGTATATTACGGTAGTTGTTTGTAAATGAAATACAGTATATTAGTTATGAAAAACAAATACTAAACGAAGTTTACACCGAAAACCTGAGACCTGTTACGTACTTTCAGAGTTACGTAACGCACAGGTGTTTATTGCAAACACCATAATAAAACAGGTAAAACTACGCTGCAGTGTCAGTAACTTTGCTATGGAGACTAAATTAGGTGTATATCTGCAAATGTCGGCCCACTGCCACATAAGTATTACAGCAAAAAGACCTCTAAAATTTTTCAAAAACGCATACCGTTATTTGGGGTACGTATTTCGTAGCAACCTTGATTTAAATGTTAAAGTAAAAGACCGACAAAGAGAAGTCCCCTTGAACAATTCATTCTATAACATGTTACAAGACTGAAGCTATTTCAGGGTACATCAATAAATAATATTTTCAGTGTTTTAAAACCTTTTACTTGAGAAGTAGAGAGTTAAACGTGCTGCCAACGTAGACATCACTTGTAGTGAAGTATTATTTCGACTGAGCAAGGATAGGGACGATAGAGATGTAATTCAAGAAGGGCACACAGACATTGAAAGTGCATTCCACGAAAATACCCGTGTACTCCTGTGGAGCGTCAAGCTTCGGTTTCGGGAATGTTGCAAGTGTTGCGTTGACATCAACGATCCAACGTTTGAAAACGACAGACCATTATAACCTTTGTCAACACGATTTATGCACATCGTCATATTCCACCCACGGTGTGATAACACTGAAAATTACAAGCAGAGAATCAAATAAATACTCCACTTTTCAAGTTTGGACATACTATGCTAAGTCTAAAATATTTTTTTGTTTTCTGTCTAAATGGCAAAAAACACTCATTTAGTATTCTAGACTCTGGTATTAACAACTTGTCTGCGCCCAAAAAATTGATTTTTGGACAAATAATACGAAAGCAGTCACGTGTCTTGTGGAAGCGTATTCTAGAATGGGTTGGCCACAACACAGCCCACGTCGATAACATTTTATTCTAGAATTGCATGTACACACTGCCGTATCCATTCCAAAAAGTGCTGTAGTACAGGCGGGTATACATTCTGAGATAAAGAAAAACTACGCACAGTTAAGAAATTATTCGAATGGGAAGGAAATCGGTAGATGTGACGAACATGTACAGTTAAACAAACGCTTAAAGTTTCAGAAAAATTGATTAATTTATTCAAGAGAGAGAGCTTCGCAATAAGCAAGACACTGACGCGTTGGACCACCCCTGGTCCTTAGGCAAGAAGTTATTTGGTTTGGCACTGACTGATAAAAGTAGTTGGTGTCTGCCTGAGGCATATCGTGCCACGTTCTGTCCAACTGGCACATCAGACCGTGAAAATCCCGAGCTGGTTGGTCGGAGGGCTCTGGGGAGAGATCCAGCAACATTGCTGGCTAAGGCAGGGTTTGGAAAGCACGAAGACAAGCAGTAGTAACTTTCGCCGTGTTCGGGCGGGCATTATCTTGCTGAAGCACAGGGTGGCTTGGCTTTTTCCTTGAATAAATCAGACTTTTTAAAAAATGTAATAATTTGTTTGTTTGTATATGTACATCACATCTACCTACACTACGTGATCAAAAGTATCCGGAACCACCAAAAACATACGTCTTTCATACTAGGTGCATTGTGCTGCCACCTACTGACAGGTATTCCATATCAGCGACATCAGCAGTCACTATATATCGTGAGAGAGCAGAATGGGGCGCACTGCGGAACTCACGGACTTCGAACGTGGTGAGGTGATTGGGTGTCACTTGCGTCATATGTCTGTACGTGAGGTTTAGACACTCTTAAACATCCCTAGGTTCACTGTTTCCGATGTGATAGTAAAGTGGGAACATGAAGGGACTCGTACGCACAAACGCTTTCAGGCCGACCTTGTCTGTTGACTGACAGAGACCGCCGATAGTTGAAGATGGTCGTAATGTGTAATAGGCAGATATTTATCCAGACCATCACACAGGAATTCCAAACTGCATCAGGATCCACTGCAAGTAGTATGATAGTTAGGCAGCAGGTGAGAAAACTTGGATCTCATGATCAAGCGGCTGTTCATAAGCCACACATCACGCCGGTAAATGCCAAACGACGCCTCGCTTGGTGTAAGGAGCGTAAACATTGGGCGATTGAACAGTGGTAAAACGTTGTGTGGAGTGACGAATCACTATACACAATGAGGCGATCCGATGGCGGGTTGTGGATATGGCGAATACCCGGTGAACGTCATCTGCCAGCGTGTGTAGTGTCAACAGTGAAACTAGGAGGCGGTGGTGTTACAGTGTGGTCGTATTTTTCATGGATGAGGTTTGCACTCCTTGTTGTTTTGCTTGTCACTATAACAGCACAGGCCTACACTAAAGTTTTAAGCACCGTCTTGCTTCCTACTGTTGGAGAGAAATTCGGGGATGGTGATTGCTTCTTTCAACCCGCTCGAGCACCTGTTAATAATGCACGGCCTGTGGCGGAGTGGTTACACGACAATAACAGCCCTGTAATTAACTGGCCTGCACAGAGTCCTGACCTGAATCCTATAGAACACCTTTGGGATGTTTTGGACGCCGACTTCGTGCCAGGCGTCACCGAACGACATCGATACCTCTCCTCAGTGCAGCGCTCCGTGAAGAATGGGCTGCCATTCCCCAAGAAACCTTCCAGAACCTGACTGAACGTATGCCTGCGAGAGTGGAAGTTGAGGGTGGGCCAACACCATACTGAATTTCAGCATTACCGATGGAGGTCGTCACGAAATTGCAGTCATTTTCAACCAATCGTCCGGATCACATAGTGTATTTCCGTCCCATTCGGGTAATTCCTACGTCTTTAAGGTTTCGGAGGATTTTGTTGAAGAGCACGAGAAAGTTTACTAGAAAGATGGACATTTCAGATAGTCTCTGGAGGATGCTTGGATGGCTTAGGCAGTAATGCACTACCCGAAAAATATAAAGGCACAGGTTTGGGTCCAAGACTAGAGAAAACTTGGAATCTGACAAGAACGTTCATAATTTTCATGCCTTCATCATATTCTGTAAATCTCGGCAGATCGGACAACCTTCAAGAATGCGCAAATACCCAATGTGTGCATTAACAGAAGACAAGCAAACAGTAGAAACCATCTGTATACTTTATTAATATCAAACAATCACTATGCTCGGTAAAACTACACAATGGGTTTGTCAGCGAAATATAACAAAATGTATTAGAAAGGAAGTCGCTGCTTTCAGAGCTATATTAAACAGCTGTTGTTTTGACTTAATACGAAGGCGTGCTGAAAAGAAATGTCTCCGAATTTAACTTAATCTCTTGAAAGCTTTTTTTTTTTAAATAAAACGAATGTTATTAACATTCTACAGCTTTATTTTTCATGTCTACATATCTGTAGCCCTCTGCCGCTAGAGGGTTCTGAATTGTTGCGCGTAATATGGTGGTATGTACTGTAACTACGTCGATGGGCGAGAAACAGCGTGGTGTTTTGTCTTCGAAGAGATGGTTCACACAGGGAGCACCCTCTCCTTCAGCATGACTATGCCAGGCACAACACACGAGCGCTGCGATATCTGAAACAGTTCGACGTCTCAGATTCACTGTCATCAATCGTTCTACATACAGCCCCAACGTGGCCCCATCCGATTTTCATCTCTTTCCAAAAATTAAGGACACCTTCGTGGACTTAACTTTGAGAGCGATAAAGTGGTGCTAGCAGAGGTAAAGTTGTCGCTCCTTCAACAAAGTCAAACATTCAACAGTGATCATATCAACAAACTGGTCTCTCGTTGGGTGACATGCGTTCGTCGCCAGGGTGTGTAAGTTGAGGAAGAAGTATGTAGACATGATGAATGAAGGTGTAGAATGTTAATAACGTTTTATTTGAAAAGCCTAATAGTTTTCACATAAAAAATTCGGAGGAATTACTTTTCTGCATGCCCTCGTATATACTAGGTAACAGGAGTATTTTTTTCAAAGACAATAGTGACCTACATCTGTGAATAACAAGTCCTGTTTAGGATACGTGACTGCTTCTCACGCACCTTAGCAATGAACGATAGCTACGAAGAACCTTTCGTTGAAAATACTCTCACTTCTTATCACTTCCTAGCAGACTCAGAAATCGAGATACTAGTTTTTCACTGGTCATAAAATACAAAATCGAGAAATCTTCTAGGTGATACACGTTGATCTGTGGCTGAGACAAGCTTAACTTCTGTTGCAGGTGCTATCGTGTGCCTGTGCAGTGGTGCTGCTGCCGATGCTGGACGAGTGCTGGCGCATGCGCACGAGCGTCGTGCAGATGACGGCGTTCAGCTGGTACTCCTTCACGGCCGTGACGCGCCTTATCTCCTACCTCAACCGCGATTTCATGCCGCCCAAGATTGTGAGTACACAGGCTGCCTGCCACGAGTCAGCACAACGCGCGCGGGCACTTTCGCTTCCTTATCGTACTGCCGACTCGGGGCAAATCCTACGCACACCTCAAGTCTTAACATTTCCACGGAGCTGTAGAGCCTGCAGCCCCCACACAGTTCCGCAGTTCCGCACGTTATTTTTACGCTACCTGTTGCCTTCGTCGTTACCTTTCTCTGCAATGGGCCGAAGTATGACTAACAAGGCAAGCACCACGGCTAGAAAGGCTACAACCGAATAAAATGGTTTGAAAATATGGAGATAGGTGTGTGTGTGTGTGTGTGTGTGTGTGTGTGTGTGTGTTTTCTACCACTCATCAAGGTCATTTGCCTGTGGAACTCTGGCGTTCTGCAAATCGACGTTTGAACGTTATCGAATCTAGACTCCACAGGAGAATAAGTTACTGAATTAGCAGTACATGACTACTCTGTAATTCACTCTTCAGTGCTTGGCAAAGGCTTCATAACCACCTTCAGACTATTTCTCTACCGTTCCACTCTAGAATGGCAACATTTTTATAGTTTAGAGTTAACTGTCACTTTTGGCGCCCTACAGATACAAGGTCTAAATCATTTTCTAATTGGTTTTGATTTTCCGAGAATTTTAACAGGTGGTAAACGACAGCAGCAAACAATCTCAGTAGCTGCTCAGATTGTCTCCTAAATTGTTTATACTGATTAGCATCAGCAGGGGGTATTATTTGGCAAGAAGATAAATATTTACTTGAAGCTATGTATGTTAACACAAGCAGTACACTCAGTCATTTTTCCCAAAACAGAAGTGCTGTGTTGTTTTAAGGTGTCCTTTATTCATTATCGATGTACCAATATATGTAGTGAGTTTCATTGAAGTGATTAAAACATAGCGGAATGTGGCAGCTCGTAGCAAAATCTGCGTAATATTCGACTGCCGCAATGCAGAGAGAGAGAAAATTATGCAACAGGTCCACCAGTCGCCCTTATGAAGTGTAAATATTTTTCCATCCCGCTGTATTTAAATAACTTCAGTGAAACTCAACACTGGACTGCGATGACGAATAATGAGAGAACGTATTATCCAGAAACTTCTGTTTGGGAACTATTATTTTGTAAGTACTGCGCATGTTAACGTATCACATAAGTTCAAAAAGTTTGGAGACTGGATTAACACAAAACAGAGGAACATAAGGCTGGTGATTTTAATAATTCAGGAGTGCTACGTATCTCCCCCAATTGAATACAGTGCAAAGAACGTTCATAAAACCGTGTGAAACTGTCAGAAAAGCCTTCTTTTGGATGTTGTTCAACTAGCGCGCCAAATTGGCTTAAATATCGGTTATGTCGCCAATTCGTTGACCCTTCATATGGTTTTCTGCACTTCGTCGTCTTGTGGTATGTTCGTATTGATAACTCAGTCTCGTCGCTCGTGATGATTTTTTCCAGAACAGAATTGTCTGCGTTTTGCATTTTAATTAATTAGCACGAGTCGTTTTTTGTCCTGGGTCATATTGTACGGTATATACATTGCATTCGCTTTTCCCTTCTTCAAAACATTCTAGAGAATGTCTTAAACATGTGATGTAAATATATTGCACCATTGCGACTCGTGTCACAACAACGTTGACGCATTATGGCCACACGTCCACCACTTCACACTGTCTCCCACAACTGACTCATCGTAAGCACATATATTGTTTACAGTAGTTAGTTCAAATTGCCAACATAGTTAAGATGTCGTTCATATACCAGGAATACAATTACCATCTGAACTTTTTGGAGGGACTGTTTGCTTTGTTTCAAAAAAATGTTTAGACTTTTCCATATAATACCTCGTGGATGGCTATTGTGAATCTGGTGGTCACTACTGCACATAAATGGAAAATATTATAAATAAAGGACCTTGAGGGGGGACAACACATCATCACCGTTTTTAAAAAAAAATTTTATGTGGTTTTAGTTGTTATAGTTGA
Source organism: Schistocerca cancellata (assembly GCF_023864275.1). Classification (NCBI taxonomy): domain Eukaryota; kingdom Metazoa; phylum Arthropoda; class Insecta; order Orthoptera; family Acrididae; genus Schistocerca; species Schistocerca cancellata. The sequence goes on from NC_064627.1 coordinate 542,356,722, forward strand.
GGTACTTACCTTATAGCGTGAAACGCTTACAAGAGGCCACAACTCTTTTGTGCCTCGATTATGTGTCTGGCCAGTACAAGCCGCGGTGGCGAGCGATTCTAGGCGCTTCAGTCCGGAACCGCGCGACTGCTACGGTCGCAGGTTCGAATCCTGCCTCGGGCATGGATGTGTGTGATGTCCTTAGGTTAGTTAGGTTTAAGTAGTTCTAAGTTCTAGGGGACTGATGACCTCAGATGTTAAGTCCCATAGTGCTCATAGCCATTTGAACCATCTTTGCAACACTTCACACCATTCTGTTTTTGGTCAAGCGTGAGCAATCGTGGAACCCATCTTGCAGATAGATTTCTCGTGTCCAAATGTTTATGCAAAATAATATGTACCCGTTCATTCGAGATGCCCATAGCACTAGCAATCTCTCACACCTTAACTCTTCTGTCATCCATCACCATATCATGGATTTTATCAATGATTTCTGGAGCCGTAACCTCCACAGGGCGTCCAGAACGTTCAGCACCACTTGTGCCCACATGGCCACTCCGAAAATTTTGAAACCACTTATAAACTGTTCTAATCGAAGGTGCAGAGTCACCGTAATGTTTATCAATCTTCTCTTTAGTCTCCTGAGGCGTTTTGTTTTTCATAAAGTAATGTTTATTCACCATACGAAATTCTTTTTCGTCCATTTTTTGACAGTCACTCGACTTCCTTGATTCACACGAATGCCAAACACAAAGAAATAGATCAATATGGCTGAAACTTGGTGTGCGTTCTTTCCAAAGATGCTGCTAACTAAACATGACTCGATATGCGCCGGTGGTTCCATCTCTCGGACTTTGCACTGCCTTTTCAAACGCCTCTCGTATGGCGCAGGAATGCCATCAGACGTGAACTTTTTGATGTAAAACGTGACATAGTAATCAATAAAATGTTGGTACCATACGAACTGATGTAACTCATATTACATGTTACTTTTTTTACCCCTCTGTTCATTAGGCACTAAGGGTGCCTTCAGTTCCTGAATTTTAGACGCTGTAGTCTCCGCTATAGACGCCAGCGACTACGACCATATACAAAGTGTTGGGCAGTAATAGCAACAAACGAAAGGGGCGAGTAGAGGACAATGAAACAAGCAAATACTGCTAACAGACATACAGGGTAACAACTACTGAACTATATGAAATAAAATCGTCAAACATCTGGGCAGTTTGCGTTAGGACGTTCAAACTGCACGGTTAGCCGCAGGGCAGGATGGGAATTGTGCGCTGTACGGTTTGGTTTAGCGACGAATCCTACTTTCATTTGGATGGGTTCGTCAATAAGCGAAATTGGGGACTGAGAATCAGCATTTCGCGATCGAGAAGTCTCATCACCCTCAATGGGTGACACTGTGGTGTGCAATATCGCCGGCTGTTGTGGCCGAGCGGTTCTAGGCGCTACAGTCTGGAACCGCGCGACCGCTACGGTCGCAGGTTCGAATCCTGCCTCGGGCATGGATGTGTGTGATGTCCTTAGGTTAGTTGGTTTTAAGTAGTTGTAAGTTCTAGGGGACTGATGACCTCAGATGTTAAGTCCCATAGTGCTCAGAGCCATTTGAACCATTTTTTGGTGCAATATCCAGTCACGGAATAATCGGTGCGATGTTCCTTGATGGCACGGTGACTACCGAAAAGTACGTGAAGGTTTTGGAAGGCGATTTCATCCCCATTATCTAAAGTGACCCTGATTTCGACAAGATGTGTAGTCTTGGTTCAGCTGTCGTTGTTCCTTCGTATTTCCGCTTCACAATCACATCATCAACAGTAGACTTCGGCAGCTTTAGAAGGGGGTAAATGCCGCTGATGGATACGTTATTCATGGAGGTCGACCCATTCAGCTGTTATTGCTTCTTTAATGAGAACACAACACAACACAACACTACCTGCCTCCTTTTATACTGTCGGGTCCCCCTCACATGACCCCTAGTGGTCAATACCACATAGAGGTTTCCAGATAGTTTTGACGATATAAGGTAGGAGGTAGAGGTACGTTTGTCACACTTTTACGAACGTACTCTCGCGGAATTTTAACAATAAACCATACACGGATGGACTACACTTACGTTGAAACGACTGCCAATGGATGAGCACATCTCCCTTACACTTCTGCGATATCTAGATGATTCCGCGAGGATCTGCGCAGCTCTCCTTTGGGTCTTCTCTCTTTCCTCTGTCGATCCTGTCTGTTGAAAGTCCCAGACTGACGACCAATACCAAAACGGTGGTCGAACGAGGGCTTTGTAAGCTACCTCCCCTGTGGGTGGACTACACGTTGCTTTCGTTCGTGCCTCGGAGCTATTGTAGCGTAGCGCGATATCACTCTCCCTGCAGTCATCCATCCAACTACTTTCATACAGATTCTCAGATAACAGCTCAAGAGGTCCTAACAGCTCTCGTTTATGATCTCCATACAACAAAACGGCAGTTTAGTTCAGTGTCAATAAAGGGGAATGTTACACAAAACACCGCACTCAAATTTGCATGGCAACAAAAGAAATTTATTGGCATGAATTAACCCTTGTGAAGCCATCACGTTTAGTCAACACCACCTCCACAGCTGGCTAATGAGTTTCTGCTCTGCTCTGATTCCTCTTTGACCGAAAAAGAGAGAGAACAGGAAAGTGCTGAAGCATAATTAGACGCTCGACCACAGCAACATACTTCCAGACGTTTGTAACCTTTCCATACCAGAAAAGTAATCTCGTTGATCACAGAGGATCACTAACTCCAGACTCGCGAAATGATAAACATTTTAACATACAAACTCCATCCCAGAGCGCCGACGAGTCACCACGCCAACCTCTGGAGGGCAGCCAGCCGGATTTTCGGTTTCAGGAGCTGCCCACCGCTGCACGAAATTATTTAACGTTTAGGCAGTGCAGTCCATCAGGAGCAGGAGCAGAAATGTAGACATTCTCATTCACCTGCTTACAGCGTTTCTGCATAGTGCTGGCCGAACATTAAGAACTTTTTTCTGCTACATATATTGGAAAACCCCTCCATCGTGGGGGAAATATCACTCCCTGTAGGCTTGGCATGTCGCCTCTGGCCACAACCCATTTAAGGTGACTTGAGAAAGTCCGATCCATCAACTCCAAGTTGAAGAAAAACAGCCTCTCCCTGCAGCCGGATACCAGCACAGGTCAACAGCGGACAGGGCTAGCACACATGGACGGTTAGGAAATCATGTGGTACCATCTGCATGACATATACTGGATTGTCATAATTAAAGTGCAGCTACCTGGGGAGTTCCAGTGTGGACTTTAACTATCGTAAGGCAGCGACACTTGGTAAACATTTTAATGTGTTAATGCAGAATTATTTACAATGAAAAAATTAGTTACAATTTTGGCCACCAGGTGCAAATCTGGCGCTGTACAGCATCTCATCGACATCTCCAATGCTCAGTACCGAACAAATTGTGAAGTGGCTGTTAATAATAAAATCAACATTATTTCTTTCTCACTTGTTTGACCTTTTCTTTCCATGTGCCGTTCCTAATCCATTGCATATGGAAACATTTCTGTATATCTATCTTGCATTCACAGCGCCAGATTTGCACCTGGTGGCCAAAATTGGAAGTATTTTTTTTCCAGCGTAAATCGGTTCCGCATTAACGCCTTAGAATATCTACCAAGTTTCGATGCCATAGGATAATTACAGCCCACAATGGACCTCTGTGGGTAGCTGTACTTTTAGTTATAACCACCTGGCACTTTCTCTGCGATTAGTTCGTCCTACTTCAAAACCTGTTACGCATATTCTCAGGTATTTAATGGATATGATTATTTCCAGTGATTTTTTGAAAGTCGTGAAATCAAACAGTCCGTCTGATTAGGTCCAATACGCGACCTTTGTTTAAGGTGAGTGTTAGTGACAATCCCACCAGTAAGGGCAGATTCTCTGCAGATCTTCCTGTATTCTGCTGTAATTTTCTAGCGCAGCTATTTATCTAAACACAACAGCAATACCTGTGAAACGAAACATCCGACGTTATCTAGTACTTCAGTCACGTATATACACTGTCATCAAAAAGCGTGCTTTAACAATCATGTAGGATGCGCTCGATGCCACTTCTCGTCGAAAGATTTCCCGCCGCTAAGAACCCGAATTACTTCGTAGGACGCGATATGTCAAAAACACGACTTAATAATGAAAATTTAATACCAGAGTGCTCATAAGTTTGCCCTGTAAATGTGGTCCATTGCATATCTACTGTACTGCAGACTAAGCTTTTTCAATCGCAGTGACGCGCATCAGTCTCAGTGCACTAACGTATACGTCGTTATTCGTCAAATGGTTGAGCAAAGGGCTGGGAAATGGACAAATAAGGTATTAAATTAACCCGCGGGATTAGTAAAAAAAATTTCAACGAAACTAGGGAAATTAAAGGAAAACTTAATTTTTGATTTCAGGAAAAATAGAAATATTTCACGAATAGTTGCTAGCTAAGTGTCAAAAAAAATCAAATTACAGCAAAAACTGAAACTTCTCTGATTTGAAAATAAAAAAATACCACAAAAACGGACATACGTTTTGTGAAATGATTTGCCTAAAACTAAAAAATAAAGTAGACCACAGAAACATATCATGCGCCTTTGAATTATGCTCGAAATCAGGTACAGCAAATGAGGGGTCGATTGGGACTTTATAGTTCAGTGTTTAAATTACACTGCTTGACACCTGCTAAGGAAGAAGTGTCAATTGCTGTGGAACAACCGACTACTGCTACGAAGCACCCGACCAATGATAGCAAAAGAAAATTTAGAGGGCGGTGCTGTTAATTGTAGTAAAGCCTGTGCACGAACGCTCTGAATGCATTTGACAGTTCATGCAGTACGCTGTGTGACGAAGATTATTGTCGAACCGATTAGTGTGACATTCCGCTTGGTAGGGCAACATGTCTGCGAGACACCATTTGAGCGCTTACGGTCGTGGACGAGCAGCTGGACGGCTCGAAGGCAGTCGAAGTGTCACAACCGTTGCCACAGTAATGAGTGTGTCGAAAAGTGTCCTCTCACGGTTTAAAAAGGTCGCTGAAGGTGGAAATGCTAAGCGAAAGCATGGCGGTGGTCGTAGACAAACCTCCAAAACGTAGCCCTAGTGTGAAAAGAACAGACATCTCAGTCCGAGGCAGATCGCTGAAGATTTTGCAACCGCTAACGGTAACGTCTTTCTGCCAGAACCATTTCGTGGCGATTAAATCAGGTTGCTTTGTATGATCGGAAGCCTGTTTAATGCGTCCCACTTCAACCACGCCATCGTCGAGATTGAGTTCGTTATTGGTGGGGGTCAGCAGAAGTGGTCCAGAGTGATATTCTCTGACGAATCCAGCTTCACTGTGGATAGTAATTTAGCCACCGTTAGTATGGTGAGAGAGCTAGGAATACGTTACACGCCACAGAATGTTCATGAATGTCATCGGTGTGGCCTAGCCGTTATGGTGCCGGCAGGCATTATGCACAATGGCCTAACACTGCTGCATATCTTTGCGCAAGGTACCGTTACAGCATAGCGGTGTTGCAAGGAGATTATTCTGGGTGAAGTTCGTCTGTTTAGGGGTGCGGTAGGTCCAGGTTTTCTGCTCACGGACAATGCCCGCCCACAGGGCCGGTGAGACGTCGAACGCACTGGAAAGCGAAGACACTGAACGTATGGAGTGGCCCGCGTACTCCCTGTATCTAAACGCTATAGGAAGTGCCTGGATTGCTCTTGGCAGACGTATTTATCAACGAACACCCCGTCCCCGAACCGTGCAAGAACTGAAAACCGCCTTGAGAATGGAGTGATACAATAACCTCTAAGGACTCCCCAACAATTTGGTACCCACCAGCATGAATAAAGGACCAACATGTGTGTTAGTACCCAAGGAGGGAATATTCCTTACTCAGAATCCGATATCGACCTTTACGTTGGAAGTTTGACCTCAGTCGAACACGAGTGTGTTGTGGACTGTGAGCCCCACTTTGGTGAAAATCTCGCTGCTGCTGCTGCTGAAAAAGATTAATACAGTTGTCCTGGTAGGACGGATGCGTGGGTTCTAGGGCACACAAACACAATGAAAGTAACGGAGAATAGTGGATAATAAAATATATTACTCATCATGGCCAACGCTCGTTACAGTAAGTGCGGAATGCAAGTTTAGCCTATCTGTCCTGCGTTGACTGCAGTTCCACGAACACAAACTAAATTATATCCTCTGAACTAAAGTCGAAAAAAACAACTAATCTTCTGTCTTCATGTACAATTGGAAGAACAGTTCCAAACTAACAATACTCCGTTAAACACCTAGGCAGGCGGTCTCTGTCCATACACGATCATACTACTCACTGTTCTGTTTCTGCTAAAGACTAATCACTGTCTATCTACCGGCGATTGTTCCTGTCTCACTCGACGAACGTTCTGCAGCCACTCACTAACAAGACTCAGACTGAGTTACAACTTGCAACTCAAAACTTTTGCTCGTGCACGATTACTCAAGCGTTATTCTTTCTTCCTGATGGCGCCTGCCGCTCCAGAGGGTAGCGTGATCAGTTTGCGCGCGTCGATGTTCCTGCTGCTGCTACTGTTACAAACGGGCGTCCACCACAGAACGCACCATTTTTCGTTACAGATACACTACTGGCCATTAAAATTGCTACACCAAGAAGAAATACAGATGATAAACGGGTATTCATTGGACAAATATATTATACTAGAACTGACATGTGAATACATTTTCACGCAGTTTGGGTGCATAGATGTTGAGAAATCAGTACCCAGAACAACCACCTCTGGCCGTAATAGCGGCCTTGATACGCCTGGGCATTGGGTCAAACAGAGCTTGGATGGCGTGTACAGGTACAGCTGCCGACGCAGCTTCAACACGATACCACAGTTCATCAAGAGTAGTGACTGGCGTATTGTGACGAGCCAGTTGCTCGGCCACTATTGACCACTTTTCAATTGGTGAGAAATCTGGAGAATGTGGTGGCCAGGGCATCAGTCGAACATTTTCTGCATCCACAAAGGCCCGTACAGGACATGCAACATGCGGTCGTGCATTATCCTGCTGAAATGTAGGGCTTCGCAGGGATCGAATGAAGGGTAGAGCCACGGGTCGTAACACATCTGAAATGTAACGTTCGCATTGACGGCACTTTGAACAGTGGACAAGAAGTGACCGAGACGTGTAACCAATGGCACCCCATACCATCACGGCGGATGATACGCCAGTATGGCGATGACGAATACACGCTTCCAATGTGTGTTCACCGCGATGTCGCCAAACACGGATGCGACCGTCGTGATGCTGTAAAGAGAACCTGGATTCATCCGAAAAAATGACGTTTTGCCATTCGTGCACCCAGGTTCGTCGTCGAGTACACTATCGTAGGCGCTCCTGTCTGTCATGCAGCGTCAAGGGTAACCGCAGCCATGGTCTCCGAGCTGATAGTCCATGCTGCTGCAAACGTCGTCGAACTGTTCGTGGAGACGGTTGTCGTCTTGCAAACGTCCCCATCTGTTGACTCAGGGATCGAGACGTAACTGCACGATCCGTTACAGCCATGCGGATAAGATCTCTGTCATCTCGACTGTTAGTGATACGAGGCCGTTGGGATCCAGCACGGCGTTCCGTATTACCCTCCTGAACCCACCGATTCCATATTCTGCTAACAGTCATTGGATCTCGACCAACGCGAGCAGCAATGTTGCGATACGATAAACCGCAATCGCGATGGGCTACAATCCGACTTTTTATTAAAGTCGCAAACGTGATGTTACGCATTTCTCCTCCTTACACGAAGCATCACAACAACGTTTCACCAGGTAACGCCGGTCAACTGCTGTTTGTGTATGAGAAATCGCTTGGAGACTTTCCTCATGTCAGCACGTTGTAGGTGTCGCCACCGGCGTCAACCTTGTGTGAATGCTCTGAACAGCTAAACATTTGCATATCACAGAATCTTGTTTCTGTCGATTAAATTTCGCGTCTGTAGCAATCTTAATGGCCAGTAGTGTTTATGACTCCACCTGTATTACGTAAGTACTGTGTTTTATGTTTCCCATCATTACCTGTGGTTATTCCTATATTCATTAGCAACTGTCAAGTAACATAGAATCTCGGAATTTTAAAGGGTACTAGAGGATGTCTGTGTGATGAGATTTACTCTGTGATCTTCTTACGTCACTTATGCGTGAGCATCTCTGCTGCTGTACACGATTTCGGGTCTCATTCAGAGGCGCGTCAAATGTTTGTGTAATCTGTTTTGTTTCTTATACTTCGTCAGATGATGTGACCGTGTTTCATTTTCTCGAGCTGTTGTGTTGGTAACGCTGGTGCGGTGTGCTTGCAGGAGCGGCTGCACGTGATGGCCGGTGTGGCGCTGTTCTCGGTGTCGGGCGCGCTGGGCGTGGACGGCGCGTGGCGCGGCGGCCGCTGGGAGGACCGCGAGCTGGCGGCGGCCGTGCTGGCGCTGCTGGCGGCGCTGCTGCTCATGGCCGACGTGGCCGCCTCCTACGGCGGCGCGCGCACGTTCGACCACGACCCGGCGGCCGCCGGCCCGCCCTACTGCTCGGTGCGCTCCGCCGCCTCCGCCGACGACGCCGAAGCCGCAGACGACGCCCCGCCGCCCCCCTACGCGGTCGCCGTCGCCAGCCGCCCCGGCTGCCCACCCGCGACGCGATGACCGCAGGCCGACGTCACGGCCTCCGCTGCTTCTCCTCAAGAAATACGCCGCGCGCAACGCTACAGCTGCCGGAGCTTACGCTGCGCAGCGTTCTACTGCCAAACGAGAGACTGCTGTGTACAGAGTTACGTGACGTGTACCTGTGTACGAAAGCACTCATTTTGCGTCCAGTGACATTTCCTCACAACCTGTGTCGAAAACGCCTGAATTTGAGAGGTGTTAGTGTCCTCAATTCTTATCGCTGAGTCAGTCCCGACAGAGAGAACACTGCGGATGTTTATGTAGGAACACATTCACAATGTCTTCACAGACCACATCACGTCGGAAGGCGCATGTGCGCAGGGAGCGCAGAAGCGTGGAGAGGGTTGTCATTAGCTCACGAGCCAAAGGGAGGACGAAAGCCTTCCATGTTGCCAACCAAGCCTAAGAAACTGTTGTTGGGGACACCAGAGATAAAACTGTATCACCAGTACAGTATGGAGCGCATTATCGCCGTCGTTATTCATGGCAAGCCATATGGAGGTAGGCTAAATATCACTGGCTGTCGGGTGTTAGTAGGGGATTTGGAGGGGGGGGGGGGCGTGGGGAGAGGATACCAGGACAATTCAAAACTGGGCCGCCTTCCGATGTGACGCGCATAACACTCGAAAGCACGGTCAGTGGCAAACACAATGGACTTCTCAAGTCGTAAGACGTGATCGAGAAGCAATACTGGCTGGTGGTGAATGTGTCGAAGACTAAGTGGAATATAAGTTACCTACACAGGACGATAAAAAGAAACTGATCTGTATACAACGCCACTAAGCACCTCTTTAACTGGATAGACAACGCAATGACACGTGCTTGTGAACTGGAAATCAGAGAAAAAGGATCAGTATCAGAAAGAATAGCAACCCAGTACGGGCAGCATCTCGCTGTATCAGACAGTTATTCTGGAAATGATACAGATTACAGTGTGTAACACAGTATTTAGCTTAACTTAAATTCAGAAAAAAAAATCCTCTCCAAAGCTGAGCAGGAACATGAAGATACCAAAAGCCGTTTTCGGCAGGCGTAGCATTTTATTGCAGAAGAGTGTGTCGGTGAAGTTGTTCCCGCCTTGCGGAGGATGTGAAGATGACTGCGGTGTAGTGGAGTGATTTCTATGTATTTCATGACGTGTAGACTGTGTAAGCAGCTTTTAGTATTTGAGAAACACAAATATGCTTGTGTTTGGCAACACTGTACAACGCATGTGATCGCTCAGGTTAAGGAATTGTCGAAACCGTCCTGTGATGAAATCCCTTTTCTGTGATTTTGATCAGTGAGTACTTAATGTGTTCCTGCACTTTGCTGACTGATTGTTGTAAATAATTAACTTATTTGTACCTGTTATCAATGTCATTTACAAAAATAAAAATGTCATTATTAATGTTTGACGCACTACTTTCAATGAATTTCGTAGGAACATGGATTAACTGAATTCATGAACACTGTAGCAAGGTGGTAGTCTTTATTTGATTAATGAAATCAGGATACATATATTAATCCATTCAGAATAGTTATGCTTTGTCACTTTATGGCAAACATAGCCTGAAACTTGTTTTCTGCACCTTTGACTGTGTACAATTATGTTCCCCTTTACTCACTTTTCGTTCACTAACACAACCCATATCTTAAAAGGCCATGTGCACAGTGCCTCTGATCTGCAGGTCACAGTGGAACTTTGAAATAAATAGAGACTATATCATGTCTAAATTCTGGCAGTCACTTCAGTTTACATCACAACTACCCAGCCTAGGTTACACTACTTGATTGCTGAATTACGACCAGCTAACAAATATAGTGTAAGTCCACCTTTGGCTTTTCTATGACTGGCATTTTTGTAAACATACTTTGTTTTCAGTTTAGTGGTATGGCTACGGTGATGTCAGTGTCCAACTTAGTGGCGACCGTACTGTGTGTACCATTCTATAAACCCTGCACTAAAAATTACCTTATATCATTGCTATCTCCACTGAAATTATAAATGAAAGTTAATTTTGTTACACAACTCCTGCATTAGACTGCTAGATGGACTGCCATCGTGAAAGGCGTTGAAAGCTGCACTGGAGTCTATACGGAGACTGTCACACTGAAAACCCATCGTACTTCATCCTAGAGACACCAAAGGTCGGCTTCCACGGCGTGTTAAGGGTTGGGTTGTTTGGGGGAGGAGACCAGGCAGCGAGGCCATCGGTCTCATCGGATTTCGAGAGGACGAGGAGGGAAGTCGGCCGTGCCCTTTCAAAGGAAACATTCCGGTATTTGCCTGGAGCGATTTAGGGAAATCACGGAAAATTTAAATCAGGATGGCCAGACGCGGGATTGAACCGTCGTCCTCCCGAATGCGAGTCCAGTGGCGTGTTAAGATACCACACAATATGCCGCTGTTAGTAGTGCATACAGGGAGAACCATGCTTTGAGTGGTGTAAAAGCCATGCCTAATAATATCGAAGATTTCTCCAACAAAAATCAAATAACCTTCCATCAGGAAAGTGAAATGCGCTCAACGACTGTGCTATGATTTTCAAAATGATAGGGAGCAATAATCAGTCGGCTCTTCCGGTCTAGCTTTATTAAAGCAGATCCAGATTTCGGCTAGTAACTAGCCATTATCAGTGCTAAAAATGCAAAGAGTACATAATCTATATGGCTTGTTTTGGGAAAGGGGATATTTCTCTTTGCAGCCGTTGCAGCCAAGGTGCTTCCTGACATGCAGAAGCTAGTGCCACGTACTCTGCTTCCTTCGTCGAGAGAGCTACTGTTGGTTGTTTTTCACTGTCCCATGAAACTGCTGCACATCGTGACACAAACAAGAAAGTGGTGGTCAATTTTCTATCTGCAGTGTCTCCAGTCAGCATATTTTTTATCCTGTGATGCCATGGTCCTCACCTACAGAAAATTGTAGTTTGAAATCTTTAGTTCCTTTTAGATATTGTAGGATTTTGTTTACTCTTTGCCAGTGTTGTACTCCTGGGTTAGTATAAAACCGACTCACCACTCCAGTTGCACAATTATACTAGATCTGTTCTAGTACCTAGTTGAGAATGCGTTAGCCCACCTATAGCTGCACTGCAAGGGACATTCTTCATGGCAGTTTTTTCTGTTCCTGTCTTTGGGCTCATTTCACGAGCTAATACGTCACTGTCATCCAGTGGTGTGGATAACGGATGGCAATCTTCCATATCATAGTTTTGTAAAATCCGATTTTAATGTTCATGCTTGTGATCTCTGGTTACTCGGATTCGTAGACAATTACATACTTCTCCGAGATCTTTTAGTTTAAAGTGTTCCTTTAATTTCTCTTTTAATGCAAATTTTTCTTGCAGATTGTTGTAAAAAATTAGCATGTCATCTACATAAAATGCTACAATGATTATATCGCTTCCTTAAGTAAACACAACTGTCGTCAGCTGTGGATCCACTTAAACTCAGGCTTAGTACAGCTTTGTCCAGTTTAATGTTCCAACAGCGACTTCCCTGTTTAAGTCCGTAGACTGTTTTCTCGAGGACTTTTGATGCCTGTCTTTGTCGCGTAGTTAACTGCGGGAATTTTAACATCAATCTCTTCTTTTAAGCCACCTTGCAAAAAAATCTGTCACAGTATCAGAATGAGCAATGTCCAAGTCATATTTCGCAGCTAGAATAAATAAATATCTTAGTGAACTTATCTTAGTGAACTGTGTCATCACTGGCACGTATGTTCCTTCATAGTCCAAACCTCTGATTTGTGCACAACCATTAACTACCAGACTAGCTTAGCGAAGGATTATTTGTAAGTATCTCTTTACCTTAAAGACCCACTTGACATCGATAGCTTTTTTTCCCTGGAGGCAGGATTGCCGATTCCCAAGTTTGATTTTCTGCTTGTGACTTTAATTCCTCCTGAATTGCTTCAATCCATTTTTGCGGGTCCCTAGGCTGCAGTGCTTCTTACAAAGTTGTTGGCTTTGATTCTTGTGCATCTTTAGTATTCATCCATCTTCTTCGGTCTATTCGGGAAGCTCTTCTGAGTATCTGTTGAGGTTCTTCAGAGTCTTCGTTTATTTCGACTGAATCTGAATCTTCTGAAGCTCTATTATCTCCTGTGGCGTCCCTTCAATAGTCTTCCGCCTCAATGTTGTCCTCATTTGTGAATGGAATAAGTATCTTGTTTGGTTCCTCAAATGATCAGGATCAGATATTTCTGGTTCGTCATTACCCTTCTAATCTGTTTGTTTTTTAAAAACTACGTCTCTTGCTTTTACGATTATTTGATGAACAGGACTGATAAACCGGTATGCCTTACTATCTTCGCTGTATCCGGTAAGTATGCACTGAACATATTTCTTTTCCCATTTGTGCCTATTGGTTTTTGGTATGTGGACATAAGCCTTATTGCCCAATAATCTCAGATGTCGGAGGTCAGGTTTCTTCCCTGGCGTTATATTGTTCAAAGCTTTTGTTGATGATCTCCCACGCCCGGGTTCCCGGGTTCGTTTCCCGGCGGGGTCAAGGATTTTCTCTGCCTCGTGATGACTGGGTGTTGTGTGATGTCCTTAGGTTAGTTCTAGGGGACTGATGACCATAGATGTTAAGTCCCATAGTGCTCAGAGCCATTTGAACCATTTGAATTTTGTTCATGATCTATTAATAAGATAAACAGCGGTGGAGATTGCTTCTACCCAAAATTTCGTACGTAATTTCGCGTCAAATAACACACATCTTGCCTTCTACACGATCGTTCTGTTCATTCTTTCAGCTACACAAATTTGTTCCGAATTGTGCGGAACTGTTGTTTGATGTCTAACTCCCTCATCCCTTAGGAATTTCGTCAGTCTTTCGTTTATATATTCCTTTTCATTATCAGTTCGTAATATACATAGTCTTTCACCTCTCTGATTTTGTACAATTTTTTTAAAATTGTGTGTAATATCAGATACGTGGTATTTATTACTGACAGTGTCCAAAAAATCTTTCTCGAAAAATCATCGATGAGCGTTAGAAAATATTTTGCTCCCCCAATTGACGTGTTTGCATTGACCCAAACAAATCCGAGTGTAGCAACTCCAAAATACTTTTAGCTCTAGAAGTAGAATGTGGGAAGGACATTCTAGTTTGCCAACCGTCTACGCACGTAATGCACGGCTCCTTTTTATGTGATGCCATTAACCAAACCTTTTCCTAATTCTTCCATCGCGTCTGAGTCCTAATCTTCTGTGCCATTGATCTACATCATTAGAAAAGGAAGCGCACTTTGCTTCAACATTTTGATCACTTGGTTGATCTGGTCTTATACATTCCGTTGATTAACGAGGTTGTGATCTCAATTCCTTCTACTTAACATGAATTCAACAGATTCTATCATCAAAAATGATCGGGCGGTCCTGCTTCGCTATTTTGCTGACAGAAAGAAAATTTGCGCTCAGTTGAGGAACATAGAGTACATCTGTCGCCCCTATGTTTGTCGTCTCTCTGCCTGCTTGTGCTTTAATATACGTGCATCCTGTCCCTTTAACGGGTAAATTTTCGTAGTTAAAAATGGTTCAAATGGCTCTGAGCACTACGGGACTTAACTTCTGAGGTCATCAGTCCGCTAGAACTTAGAACTACTTAAACCTAACTAACCTAAGGACATCACACACATCCATGCCCGAGGCAGGATTCGAACCTGCGACCGTAGAGGTCGCGCGGTTCCAGACTGTAGCGTCTAGAACCGGTCGGCCACTCCGGCCGGCTTTCGTCGTTAGCCACGACCACTTGTGAATTGGGCGCTGCCACTGTGAAATTCAAATTCACATGGGTGCTTTGACACATGTGCTAATGCACCAGAATCCACGTACCAGTCTTTTCGTATAGCTTTAGCTGACGCTGACTTCGTTAAGAATTTCTTATAAGTAGTAGCTTTCACGGCAGATTTTACGCTTTGCTTGTTTTCACTGCAACAGTTCTTCTCTATGTGCCCATATTTGTTGCAATTGCAACAACTCGGACTGTAGTGTGGGTTGCGGTTGTCCTTTTTATTTGCTTGAAGAGCTGCGTCATTAAAACTTGAATTGCCGCACTTGTCATCCTTCACTTCCTGTAGTAATTTGTTTTTAATGGCATCATCCGTTATCGGCTACTGGAATTCTCTAAACCCACTATCATTGATTTGTACTCATTAGGCAGCCCAACTATCGGAAAACATCCTACTATTTCGTCTTGCACTTCAAAGGTAAGACCATTTAATTTGGTTGACGTTGTAATTGTTCTCGATTCATACTCTTTCACAGACTAACATTTCTTCAGTCCTATAGTTTAGTGTTCTCAACAAAGCTATTCTTCGATAAAGTCCTGAGTCTTCATAAATTCGTTTTAATTTATCCCAAGCTTCTTTCGCAGTTGAGATGTTCTGTAGGCGCATATAAATAACAGGGTCAACTGATAAGATTAATTTAGCCCCTGCGGTACATATCTTAATTTCGTCTTTGATCTCGCCCATTGCGCACTGCCGTAATTGTTCGTGTTGTACATAAGTTTTGAATGCAAACTGCCATGTGTTGTAGTAGTTTTCCTTTTAGAAGAACGAAGTGCTCGGACCAAAAACAGTGTAAGACAAGGACGCGGTATTTCTCTCCTACTGTTCAATTTATACATCGAAGAAGCAACGACGGAGATAAAAGAAAAGTTCAAGAGCGGGAATAAAATTCTCAGTAAAAGAATACTAATTGTAATATTCGTTGATGACATTGCTATCCTCAGTGAAAGTGACGAAGAATCACAGGATCTATTGAATGAAATGAACAATCTAATGAGTAGAGAATTTGGATTGAGAGTAAATCGCAGACAGACGAAACTAATGAGAAGTAGCAGAAATGAGAACAGCGACAAACTTAACAGCATAATTGAGGATGACGTAGTAGACAAAGTCAAGGAATTCTGCTATCCAGGCAGCAAAATAACCGATGACGGACGGAGCAAGGACAACATAAAAAGCACACTAGCGCTGGAAAGGAGGGCATTCCTGGCCAACAAAAGTCTACTAGCACCAAACACAGGACTTAATTTGAGGAAGACATTCCTGAGACGTATGGTGCACAGCATTATATGATAGTGAAACATGGAGTGAGGAAATAGAGAATAGAAAGATCTGAGGAAATGGTTATATGGAAAATATTGACAAGAAGAAGGGACAGGATGATAGGACATGTGTTAAAACATTAGGGAATAACTCCTACGGGGCTGTTCGGAGTAAAAACTGTGGAGGAAGACGGAGGTTGGAATACATCCAGCAAATAACTGAGGAAGTAGGCTGTAATTGCTGTTCTGAAATGAAGAAGTTGGCACAGGAGAGGAATTCATGGCTGGCTTCATCAAACCAGTCTGAAGGCTCGTGACTCGTAAAATGGCACACTCCAAATGAAAGACTGTTTCTTCCGTTCCTTACTTATTGATTCATTTACATGTAATTGACATTTCTACATTAAAACGTTTAGCTATTGCAATTCTTTTTCTGTCATCGTTCTGCAATGTTGTCACAATTACTGAGTCTCAATAACGGAAGTTCAGCTTCAAGACAGGTTCTGGTAGTGTTGTTATTAAGGCTGAGTCTTTTTGCAAATGTGTTACTCTTTCCATTGACATAGCTTGCATACGAGTATGTTTGCACTACCAACTATTCTATGAATGCCACCTACTAATCGTTCACTATGTAGGGGGACACAAATTACCTTACTTCTAGTATTTTTCGCTATGTAGATCTTCACTGCTTTTTCTTCGAAAAGCAAAATAATTCTCAGCCACCGTCTTTTCATTACGTGCAGCTGCAGTGATCCCTTATAGCTAGCCAGGATACTGAAGAAGGGTCTGTGAGGTACTGTGATAAAAAAAGGAAGCTCTTAAGCGTCATGAACATAGACCAATGGCTTCAGTTATTGCAGTTTCCAGGAGTGTCATGTATTCGAAAATGGCGCAGATCTTTCCTTCAGCCGGATGCGCCAGCTCAACAGCGGCAATCCCAAGCTCTTCCGCGAACAGCGTTCATCATAGCTATATTCAGCTGATTACGGGTATGACCGATGACACTAGTGATTGCCACTACGTAAGATAAAAAAAAAAAAAACTCCTGGCGTTATCTTGAAATGATAAGGGGAATCAAATGTGAATTACAGTCCGGATGGCAGGACGGTGAATTGAATCCCTAATATCTGTAATACTAGTCCATTGCTTAAGACACCTACGTTCATGTACATCTACATACAGACTTCGCAAGCCACCGTATGGAGCGTCGCAGAGGCCACCTTGTAGCACTACCACTAGCAAATATAGCGACGCAAAAACGACTATCTATATGCCTCCGTACGAGCCCTAATGTCTCTAATCTTTTCTTCATGGTCCTTACGTTGAACGTACGATGGCGGCAGAAAATTGCTCTGCAGTCTGCCTCAAATTCCACTCTAAATTTTTTCAATAGTGCTCCTCGAAAAGAACGTCGCCTTAACTCCAGTGTTTCCAATTTGAGTTAAAAAAAAATGGTTCAAATGGCTCTGAGCACTTTGGGACTTAACATCTGTGGTCACCAGTCCCCCTAGAACTTAGAACTACTTAAACCTAACTAACCTAAGGACATCAATAACATCCATGCCCTAGGCAGGATTCGAACCTGCGACCGTAGCAGTCGCGCGGTTCCGGACTGAGCGCCTAGAACCGCTAGACCACCGCGGCCGGCCAATTTGAGTTCCCGAGGCATCTCTGTAATAACTGCGTACTGCTCGAACCTACCATGAACAGACCTAGAAGCACGCCTCTGAATTGCTTCGGTGTCTTCCTTTTATTCGATATGGTGCGGATGCCAAAAACTGGACCAGTACTCAACAATAAGCCGTACTAGTGTCCTACAGAAGGTCTACTTTACAGATGAACATTACCTTCCTAAAATTCTACCAATTAATCGAAAGTGACCATTCGCTTTCCGTACTACAGTCCTTACGTGCTCATTCAATTTCTTATTGCTTTGCAACGTTACACCTAGATGTTTAATAGACGTGACTGAGTCAAGTAGTACACAACTAACAGTGTATTCGAACATTATGGGTTTGTTTTTCCTGCTCACCTGCATTAACTTCTATTTTTCTATATTTAGAGCTAGCTGGGATTCATGACACAAGCTAGAAATTTTGTCTAAGTCATCTTGTATTGTCCTACAGTCACTCGACTTCGACACCTTACCGTACACTACACTCATCTCAACATCATCAGTGCACAGCCGCCGATTCGTGCTTCCCCTCTCCGCTAGATCATTTGAGTACAGCAGTCCTATCACACTTCGCTTGGCTCTGAGCAACTCACATGCCTGGAAACCTATTTCGTATGCTTGTACCTTCGTTAAAGTCAGCAGTGTGGCACCGTGCCCAATGGTTTACGGAGATTTTGTAATATGGAATCCACCTGTCGCCCTTCGCAGGGTCTCATGAGAGAAGAGTCCGCCCCTGGTAGCTGAGTGGTCAGCGCGACAGACTGTCAATCCGAAGGACCCGGGTTCGATTCACGGCTGGCTCGGAGATTTTCTCCGCTCAGGGACTGGGTGTTGTGTTGTCCTAATCATCATCATCATTCATCCCCATCGACGCGCAAGTCGCCGAAGTGGCGTCAAATAGAAAGACTTGCACCCGGCGAACGGTCTACTCCACGGGAGGCCCTAGTCTCACGACATTATTATTATTATTATGAGAGAAAAAGGCAAGCTGAGTTTCGCACGAGCGATGCATTTTAAAAACCTGCTGATCTGTGGACAGAAGCTTTTCCAAATGTTCAAACGTGTGTGAATTCCTAAGGGCCCAAGCTGTTGAGGTCATCGGTCCCTACACTTACCATTACATAAACTAACTTAATCTACACTCCTGGAAATGGAAAAAAGAACACATTGACACCGGTGTGTCAGGCCCACCATACTTGCTCCGGACACTGCGAGAGGGCTGTACAAGCAATGATCACACGCACGGCACAGCGGACACACCAGGAACCGCGGTGTTGGCCGTCGAATGGCGCTAGCTGCGCAGCATTTGTGCACCGCCGCCGTCAGTGTCAGCCAGTTTGCCGTGGCATACGGAGCTCCATCGCAGTCTTTAACACTGGTAGCATGCCGGACAGCGTGGACGTGAACCGTATGTGCAGTTGACGGACTTTGAGCGAGGGCGTATAGTGGGCATGCGGGAGGCCGGGTGGATGTACCGCCGAATTGCTCAACACGTGGGGCGTGAGGTCTCCACAGTACATCGATGTTGTCGCCAGTGGTCGACGGAAGGTGCACGTGCCCGTCGACCTGGGACCGGACCGCAGCGACGCACGGATGCACGCCAAGACCGTAGGATCCTACGCAGTGCCGTAGGGGACCGCACCGCCACTTCCCAGCAAATTAGGGACACTGTTGCTCCTGGGGTATCGGCGAGGACCATTCGCAACTGTCTCCATGAAGCTGGGCTACGGTCCCGCACACCGTTAGGCCGTCTTCCGCTCACGCCCCAACATCGTGCAGCCCGCCTCCAGTGGTGTCGCGACAGGCGTGAATGGAGGGACGAATGGAGACGTGTCGTCTTCAGCGATGAGAGTCGCTTCTGCCTTGGTGCCAATGATGGTCGTATGCGTGTTTGGCGCCGTGCAGGTGAGCGCCACAATCAGGACTGCATACGACCGAGGCACACAGGGCCAACATCCGGCATCATGGTGTAGGGAGCGATCTCCTACACTGGCCGTACACCACTGGTGATCGTCGAGGGGACACTGAATAGTGCACGGTACATCCAAACCGTCATCGAACCCATCGTTCTACCATTCCTAGACCGGCAAGGGAACTTGCTGTTCCAACAGGACAATGCACGTCCGCATGTATCCCGTGCCACCCAACGTTCTCTAGAAGGTGTAAGTTAACTACCCTGGCCAGCAAGATCTCCGGATCTGTCCCCCATTGAGCATGTTTGGGACTGGATGAAGCGTCGTCTCACGCGGTCTGCA
Source organism: Schistocerca cancellata (assembly GCF_023864275.1). Lineage (NCBI taxonomy): Eukaryota > Metazoa > Arthropoda > Insecta > Orthoptera > Acrididae > Schistocerca > Schistocerca cancellata. Next base: position 542,376,418 of record NC_064627.1, read on the forward strand.
CGTCCAGCACGAACGCTGGTCCAACTGAGGCGCCAGGTGGAAATGGCATGGCAAGCCGTTCCACAGGACTACATCCAGCATCTCTACGATCGTCTCCATGGGAGAATAGCAGCCTGCATTGCTGCGAAAGGTGGATATACACTGTACTAGTGCCGACATTGTGCATGCTCTGTTGCCTGTGTCTATGTGCCTGTGGTTCTGTCAGTGTGATCTTGTGATGTATCTGACCCCAGGAATGTGTCAATAAAGTTTCCCCTTCCTGGGACAATGAATTCACGGTGTTCTTATTTCAATTTCCAGGAGTGTAACTTACGCTAAGGACAGTACACAGACCCATACCCGAGGGAGGACTCGAACATGCGGCGGGAGGGGCCGCGCAGTCCGTGACACGGCGCCTTAAACCGCACGGCCAATCCACGCGGCAATCTTTTCCCTCTCGGGGAAATTTATTATATTCGAACTGAGAATATGTTCGAGGATTCCGCAGCAAAGCGATGTCAGAGATATTGGTCTGCAATTGTGCGGGTCCGTACTTTTACCCTTCTTATATACAGAAGTCACCTACGCTTTTTCCAGTCGCTTGGAACTGGATAAATGCAAGGTAAGTAAGAAACTAATGCTGTAGAGTAGTCTTTGTAAAACCGAACTGGGATTCCATCAGGACCTGGTGAATTATCTGCTTTCAACTCTTTCAGTTGTTTCTCTACACCAGCGATGCCTATTTGTCCTCCACACGGGAGTCTATGTGATGGTCAAACGACGGTAGGTTTGTACGATTTTCCTGTGTCAATGATTTCCTAACGCAGAATTTAAAACTTTGGTTTTCGTTTTGTTGTCTTCAACTGCACATGAGACTGGTCAAGTAGGGAGTGGACTGAAGCCTTAGACCCGTTTAGAAATTTTACGTAAGACAAGAATTTTCTCGGGTTCTCAGCCAGGTCTTTTGCTAAGGTATGAAGGTGGCAGTTATGGTACGCTTTGCGCATCGATCTTTTTACAGGTGCACGAATTTCTATTAACTTCTGCCTGAAGTCATTTGCGCGTTCTGTTTTGAACTGCAAAACAACAGACAGTGACGAACCGCAGCGACACTGAATGTCGCCAGCAGGCGCTGCGGGTACGTGGCGCGACGAATGAAGTATGTAAGCAGGCAAAGAAGAATGGGCAATAATTCTAGCGACTTTATAGACCGCGAACGGGGAAATGCACCAACGAAACAGACTGTTGCGCATGTCGTCTGAGAACACACATCTCGGAAACTATGAAGCTAGTCCGCTGTTCGCGTGTTCTGTCGTGAGCATCTGTGGAAAGTTGTAGGACAGTGAAGCCGAGAATAGGCGACAAGGTGAGAGAACGTGGAGAGCCTTGTCCGCTCTGTACAGCTGGATAGGCGCGATCTGTGGCATATATGACGACAGCGTACAGTGCTGGTACAGGCTTCAGTGCTTCGGGGCGCTCCGTTCAGCGCACGGTGTTACACACGGGACTCGGCTGTATATTTCCATGTTAGGCCAGCGACAGAGGCCACGGGATCATCGACACTGGACCGTGGATCAATGTAAAAGTGTCAACTGGTCCGATGAATCACGTTTCTTGTTACACCAGATTGACTGTCGCGTCCGGATAAGGCGTACGCCGTCATCCAGGCGAACTACTTATTTGAAATACGCACCGCGACACGGGGGCAGGCCGATGGGGGCAGTATTATGCTACGGAGGACATTTACTTGGGCTTCTACGGGATCTCTGATAACAATGGAAGGCACTATGAGAGCCATAGACTACGTGAACGTTATTCTGGACCACCCACATCTCTTCACGCTTGATCTTTTATTTATTTTTTTATTTTACATGTCTAGTTCCGTACTACCAAATTGAGGAGCATATCTCAAAGGTCATGGAACATGTCAGTACACGAAATTACAACATAAAAGTAATAACAGATAAAATAAAATGTTTATGAACCCAGAAAATGACAACCCATAAGTACGTGTAAACGCAATCAACAATATAACATAGGAATCAGGTTAATTTTTCAAGGCGCCCCTCGACAGAATAGAAGGAGTGACCCAGCATGAAACTCTTCAATTTCGATTTGAAAGTGCGTGGATTACTACTAAGATTTTTGAATTATTGTGGTAGCTTACTGAAAATGGATGCAGTAGTATACTGCACACTTTTTGTACAAGAGTCAAGGAAGTGCGATCCAAATACAGATTGGATTTGCGTCGAGTATTAACTGAGTGAAAGCTGCTAATTCTGGGGAATAATCTGATATTATTAGCAAAAAACGATAGTAAGGAATATACATATTGAGAGGCCAAAGCCAGAATACCCAGACTAACGAACAGGGGTCGACAAGAGATTGGCGAGCTTACACCACTTACACCACTTACTGCCCGAACTGCCCGTTTCAGAGCCAAAAATATCCTTTTAGAATGGGAAGAGTTACGCCAAAATGTAATACCATACAACATAAGCGAATGAAAATAAAGTTGACTAATTTTCGTTTCGAACGTTCACTTTCTTCAGATACCGTTCGAATCGTAAAAATGGCAGCATTAAGTCTTCGAACAAGATCTTGAATGTGGGCTTTCCACGCCAGTTTAATATCTATCTAAACACCTAGAAATTTGAACTGTTCATTTTCACTAATCATATGCCCATTCTGTGAAATTAAAACGTCGTGTTTTGTTCAATTGTGTGTTAGAAACGATAAAAACTGAGTCTTACTGTGATTTAGCGTTAGTTTATTTTCTATAAGCCATGGACTTATGTCATGAGCTGCACTATTCAAAACCGAGCCAATGTTGCGTACAACATACTTTACTACCAAACTAATGTCATCAGCATACAGAAGTACTTTAGAACCACCTGTAATACTGGAGGACATATCATTCATATAAATAAGGAACGGGAGTGGCCCCAGCGCTGATCCCTGAGGCACCCTCCCTCCCCCCCCTCCCATTTGACCGTGTCCCACTCAGACCCCACATCAGAGCCATTTTCAACATTGTAAATAATGACCTTTTGTTGTCTGTTGTTAAAGTAGGAGGGCAACCAATTGTGAGCTACTACCTGTACTCATTCCTGCCTTCCAACAGGATATCTGTCCGTGCCAAAATGGCAGGAATCGTGCTACAGTGGTTTGAGGGACGTGATAGTGGACTCACGTTGATGTCTTGGCCCCCTATATTCGTCTGATATGGACTCCACGGATCACATCTGAAACTATCGCACGCCAGTTCTGCTTCCACATGTCATCGGCCCGCCATTTAAGGGAATTGCGTGACCTGGGCGAAGACATCTCCGAATACCTATCAATCACTTGCCGAAAAGGAAGAACGGAAGATGAGAGTTTTAAGTCCCGTTTACAACGTCGTCATTAGGGATGCAGCACAAGTTCTAATTATCAAAGGATGGGAAAGGAAATGTGGCCATGCCTTTTTCAAAGGAACCACCCCAGCATTTAGCTGGAATGATTTGGGAAAATCAGGGAAAATCTAACTCTAGATGGCCGAATGAGAATCTGAACCAGTGTCCTCCAGAATGCGACTTCAATCTGCTAGCCGGTGCGCCACCTCGCTCGGGAAGTACTTGTCGAATCCGTGGCACGCAGAATGGTTGCTGTACTGGGTTCCACATGTGGACCAAACACTTTATTAAGCAGCTGGTCCAAATGTTTAGGTTCGTCAGTGTACGTGCTATTGTGTTCGCATTTACTCGTGGTGCCTGCGTAGGTCGTTTCACTATAAGGCTCACCGCACACGGCAGAGACAGAGCAGAGGCACAGTAGATCAACAAGACATCTGCAGTTCTGCACATTGCGCTCGCAATGCATAGCACGTCCCTCAGTCTCCACTGTAAACTTCTCAGTGCAGTTAAGAGCTCGACTCTGTGTCTGATTCGGAACTCAGAAATGTTGTATTTTTTGTACAGTGCCTACACGAACAGTAACAAGCAAAAGCAAATGACACATGCCGAATGTGTGCTGTCTACGGAAGCTCCTGATCAGTCAGTAAAGCTAAGATTCCGAGTAAAGAGATGACAGTTCGAAGAGATTCACACACTGATATAGGAAGACTGAAATGGAAAAGAAACTTGCGAGACCCAAAATTACTAAAGAAAAATTAGCAATACATTTAAGGTATGTGATCAAATCAAATTTAGTCATTATTATTCAAGGATTCAAAGCAATTGTATACAGCTGACTAACCACAGATGTACAGGTTGCCCAAATTCATATCACTACAATAACATTCCGAGTATATGCAGATGTGATAGATGTAGAAGGATACAGAGTAGAATGATGCCTGAACCGGCGATTCGTAAGATGATGATGATTATGATTATGACTGATGTGGTATGGTTGCTTTACATAATGTTTTCTCTTCTGTTTCTGAAACGATCAAGAACACTTTTTTCCTCAATGACATAAAGGCTTTTGGCGTGCCCTTGGTTGAAAGATACATCGACATAAAGAACGGATGCAAAGCGTTTTTTGTTGGTGAATTGCGTTTGCACGTAAAATGCCTTTATTATTAGCTCTCTCTAGAAAACTATTTATGCTGTGTCACTGACGTCTGCCTTTTTCATTCTTCTGCAGTAACGTCTCCTCCGGTTCCTCCAATATTTCGTTACAGTGTGCTCTCGTGATGTCGTTCTCGTGTTATCGTTTGTAATGATCATTGTACTATTATCATCTTCCATCATATTCGTTGCTTTGTTTCTGTCGGTCATATTTTGTATAAAAAATGCCACCTGGTTTTGGTATCGATGGCCGCACTGAGGCTTCTGCTTACAATAACTAATCCTTATATTATTCGAGAATTCGAATAATCAACACCTGTGAACATGAGTAACTTAGAATTAGACATCCTCGTTGTAGCGAAGCATTCCTCATGGAGTGTTATAGGCCCTCCGCTGTTCCTAATCTGTATAGAGGAGACAGCTGTCATTTACCGTCTAGTAAAGTCACCCGAACATCAAAACGAATTGCGAAATTACTTACACAGGGCAGCTGTATGGTGCGAAAAGTGGCAACTGTATCTGAATAAGGAAAAGTTTGAGGTCACCACATTAGTACGAAAAAAAAGTTAATTCTGGCCGCACGATAAATCCCACAACTTTAAAGGACGTCGTTCAAGTCAGTACCTAGGAATTAAAATAATGAACAATTTAAACTGGAAAGATGACATACAAAAGGTTGCGCGGGAAGGCAAACCAGAATCGCGATTTATTGGCACAACACTCGGAAAATGCAACAGGTCTGCTGAAGAGACTGTCAACACTACACTTTTTCGTTGTCTGCTAGAGTATAGCTCTGCAGCATGAGTTCCTTACCAGATAGATAGGCTTGACGGAGGACATAGGAAATGTCCAAAAGAGCAACTCATTTTGTTTTAACACGAAATAGGGGCGCGAGGATACAGGATTTGGGATGGCAATCATCAGAACAAAGGCGTTTTTCGTTCCGGCGAGATCTTCTCATGCAATTTCAATCGTCAGCTTTCTTCTCTGAATGTGAAAATACATTGAAGCGCCAAAGAAACTGATACAGCCATGCGTATTCAAATACAGAGATAAATAAACAGGCAGGCAACGCCTATATAAGACAAGTGTCTGGCGCAGTTGGTAGATCGCTTACTGATGCTACAATGGTAGGTTATCAAGATTTAAGTGAATCTGAACGTGGTGTTATAGTCGGCGCACGAGCGATGGAACACGGCATCTCCGAGGTAGCGATGAAGTGGGGATTTTCCCGTACGACCGTTTCACGAGTGTACCGCGAATATCAGGAATCCAGTAAAACGTCAAATCTACGACATCGCTGCGGCCGGAAAAAGGTCCTGCAAGAACGGGACCAACGACGACTGAAGTGCAACCCTTCCGCAAACTGCTGCAGATTTCAATGCTGGGCCATCAGCAAGTGTCAGCGTGTGAAACATTGAACGAAACATCACCTATATAGGCTTTCGGAATCGAAAGCCCACTCATGTACCCTTGATGACTGCACGACACAAAGCTTTACGCCTCGCCTGGGCCCGTCAACACCGACAATGGGCTGCTGATAACTGGAAACATGTTAACTGCTCAGACGAGTCTCGTTTCAAATTGTATCGAGCGGATGGACATGTACGGGTATGGAGTCAACCTTATGAATCCATGGACCCTCCATGTCAGCAGGGCTCTGTTCAAGCTGGTGGAGGCTCTGTAATGGTGTGGGGCACGTGCAGTTTGAGTGATATGAAACCCCTGATACATCTAGATACGACTCTGACAGGTGGCACTTACGTATGCATCGTGTCTGATCGCCTGCATCCATTCATGTTCATTGCGCATTCCGACGGACCTGGGCAATTCCAACAGGACAATGCGACAACCCACACGTTCCGAATTGCTACAGAGTGGCTCCAGCAACACTCTTCTGAGTTTAACACTTCCGCTGGCCACGAAACTCTCCAGACATGAACATTACTGTGCATATCTGGGATGCCTTGCCACGTGCTGGTCAGAAGAGATCTCCACCCCTCGCCTCGTACTCTTACGGATTTATGGACAGCCCTGCAGGATTCATGGTGTCAGTTCCCTCTAGCACAACTTCGAACATTAGTCGACTCCATGCCACGTTGCGGCACTTCTGCGTGGTTGCGGGGGCCCTACACGATATTAGGCAGGTGTACTAGTTTCTTTAGCTCTTAATTGTATTTTTTCGCCAAGCTAAGGAGGAAGAAATCATCATCGTAATGAAATAAGAGTAATCAGAGATCGTGCAGAAAGATTTGGATGTTCCTTTTTCTCACGCGCTGTTAAGAGCATGTGACGGAAGAGAAATAGTCTGAAGGTCGTTCGATGAACCCTCTACTATGCACATTTGTGTAAGTGTGAATTTGCAGCTTAGTGATATAGACGTACTCACAATTTCTATAATGCAATTCCTCAGCTATCTTCTTTCGTATTTCTTCCTTTAACTTTTTCTCGCGCAGTCCCGATGACTGGTAATCATAAAGCACTGGGTTATCCTCGACTAAATGAATCAAGTCTTCCATAATTAAAAACAAGGTATACATAAAGTCCGGGAACACTTTCAATTATTTATTGCACAAGAACCAAACATTGTACAGATATCATACGTACGTCATTTTGAAGAGAAACCCTGAAAGTTTTTTTCATGTTCATCACCACAGCATAGTTCGGTAATTTGCCGATAGTCAGCGCTAGTCGCAAACACTGTGAGTTCAGGTGCAGAGCAAGCTTTGTGTGTGTTGGAGTTCGACAAAAATAAGTATGCTACAGCTGTTCAACTGATATTTACAACCGAGTACGGTAAGAAGCCACCAACAAGGAAGGCCATTTACCACTGGCACAACAAATTCATTACGATTGGTCGCTTGTGCCCGGCAAAGAGAAGCGGACGTCCCAGTGTGCGTAAAGTGAATGTGGAGCGCGTACGAGACACATTCGTAAGGAGTCCAAAGAAATCACTGCGTCGTGCACCCCGTGAACTCGAAGCGGCTCCAATGACAGTGTGGAAAGTCCTGCGACACAAGCTGTCTATCAAACCATTCAAATTGGAGCTAGTGCAGAAGCTCAATGACGACGAGAAAGACAAGCGTTTTGAGTCTGGTTCGCAGTTGCAATAATTGAATGAGGATGTGGATGGCATTGTTGATCGCTTAATTTTTAGCGACGAAGCCACTTTTTACACTAATGGGAAAATGAACAGGCATAATTGTTGAATGTGGGGTACAAAGCATCCGCACGAATGCACTGAATTTGAGCGTGATTCTCCAAAGGTAAATGTTTTTTGTGCCTTGTCACGTCGAAAACTGCATAGGCCATTCTTCTTCGCCGAGAGCACTGTCGCCGGATATTCCTACCTGGAAATATTGTAGGAATGGCTGAGGCTTCAAATGCAGTCGGACTCCCTGTTCATCTTTCAGCAGGATGGGGCTCCTCCCCATTTTCATCGTGAAGTTCGGAAAACCTGAACACGGTGCTGCCGCATCGATGGATCAGCAATGCTACAGAAGGGGACAGCTGTTTCATGAAATGGCCTTCCCGGTCACCAGATCTCACTCAGTGTGACTTACTGCTGGCCGACTCCGACAACTAGTGCGACTGAGGCAGAGCAACACTGCTGCTCGGACAGTGCCAGATGCCTACCCTGCGCCTCTGCTTTCACACTGCGGCGAGTCAGCTGTGTGGTTCAATCAGTGCAATGTGCGCCTATCGCGTGTCTGAGCTTCGCGATTTAACCGTGCGGCAGAAGCTCTGTGACGAGAGATGTGTGCTTGTGCGGGCCAGTTACGAAATGGATTATGTCAAGGAATTATTGTTTTTCGTTTTGTAATTGAAATATATATAGTCGCCACCGACGTCGAGGAAAGTACTGTACTGGTCCTGTGTTAACTACTCTGCGGAAACACGAAATTTTTTTTCAATTTATAAGGAACTGAGAGAACACACTTGTAAAATTTTTAATTAGTTGAGAATGTCTGTGACCTTTTGAGGAGTTATATGGTGTGCTGAGGGCTGATCTAACAAAGGAAAGTACGCAAATGATGGATAGTATATCTCCAGAGGAAAGATTAATGATTACTTTAAGGTAAACGAAATGCTTATTTTACATATACACTTATTTTTTTAAATAGGTATAAAGTAATTTGTTCCGATGTATAATACGGAAATACAATGAACCAACTTTTTAATATTTACGCTAGCCAGAGACTAAATCAGTGACCACTAATGAATCAGATGATGTAGGTGGAAGTGTGACACCGCGATTTGACGTACTCGGACATGGACTGTATACAATATATACAGGTACTGGTATGTATGAAGTGATCTGAAAATCACAGTTTTCTAGTTAACTGTAGGACTTGCCGCACTTCCTCAAAAACTGAAATTATTTCAAATTTAGCGCCCATATTCAAACGCTGTGGCACAGATTTCGAATCATCTAATAATGATAGTAGAAAATGCTTATTAGTGTCATCTGCTTCAGACTGGCGGCCGGAGTGGCCGAGCGGTTCTAGGCGCTACAGTCTGGAGCCACGCGACCGCTACGGTCGCAGGTTCGAATCCTGCCTCGGGCATGGATGTGTGTGATGTCCTTAGGTTAGTTAGGTTTAAGTAGTTCTAAGTTATAGGGGACGGATGACCACAGTAGTTAAGTCCCATAGTGCTCAGAGCCATTTGAACCATTTTGCTTCAGACTCTGATGAATTTATTTTCTTGATGTTTACTGCAAGTACCTGAAATAGTGTCGCCTCTTCTTTCATCCTTTGTTTCTTACGAGGATTGGAGGCAACTCCATCTTGTACATCGGATCATTTGCTGCACCAGTATGGGCTACAACTTCTTCCGACTCTGCTGGTTTAATGGCAATTACAGTTGATAGGAAAGTAAGCATATCGAAATATACTTTATTTTTGTTCGATTCTGCAGAAAAACCAGTTTTTGAGGCTTTCCTTTTGTTCAGTTCTGTTGTGTAACAGTAGCGAGTGTTCTTCCATTTGTTGTGTAACTGTGTGACTGCAATAAGACAAAAGTCTCACATTTCAGGTACCTAGCTATAGGCTGTAAATTTACAGATCTGCATTATTCCATCAAACGTGGTACTTCCATTATATCCACAATCATGTCGGGCACTTCTTAGGAATTGTGGAAAGACCTACAAACGATATGCATGTCACCTGCATAGCTAGAAGGCTGGATTAACATAGCAGGAAAGTTTAAAATGCACGTTGATTTTCTGAACTGCCTTAGTGCAATTAACGGGAAGCGTTTAAGAGTTGTTAAAACTGAACACAGTGGCTCTTTATAACACAGGTATAAACACTATTTTTCAATGGTGTTACTAGTAGCTTGTGATGCTATTACTTTCCATTCACAGACGTAGATTCATATGGAAAAAGTGGAGGCTCATAAATTTATATAAATAGTGACTTTCATAAAAGAATGAAAAATAATAATTTAAATTTGCCAAAGCCCCGACCTTTGTCTAATTCAGGTAAGCCATTTTGCTCTTTTAGCCAACATGCAACGTCCGTATAGTGAAAAATATTTGACAGAGAATAGGAAAGTTTATAATTACACGTTATCGAGAGCGCCGCGCTACATAGAGTACACTTTTGGGATCCTATCCAACAAATGGCCGATATTTCAGCCCCTTTATATGTGAAAGACATCTTGCGTACAGTAATAATTCGAGCACCTTGGCTTCTGAACAGCTATGTTCGCAAATGAGATGGATTCAAGCTGGATGAAACTTTAGAAATAACTGGTTTAGAAAACGTAAAGAGCGCCACGCCTGTAATAAGCCGTCCGTTATGCCGCGAATGCAGGAGACAAGATCGCAGTTTATTCTGTTAACACTGAACATCCTGTTCCTTGGCAAAATTAACAAGATATGAAACGTATTCTAATAAGTAACAAACAAAATAACACATACTACATCGTTTTTCTCCAATACAGGTTTTATTTTCGAAGCCAGGAACAAACCTTTTACACATTTCTTTCCAAGCGTTGCGTTTTTCCATCTTATTGCTGGGGTACTTTTCGCTCGAAAGCAGACTTGAACCAAGGACCTCTCGTTCCGCAGCTGCTCACGCTAACCACGGGACCACGGCGCGTCTGAATATACCCTTTCCTTGATGTTGCCTATCTTGCGCATGGACTACTCAGTTTGTATATTTTGCTTATTTTTTCATAGTTCCACACAACTTCTTCCTGTTTTCTCGATTGATCTGTGTTCAGTTTTTCAAGGCCTATCCACTGTGGCAACTTATGACTAAATCTGAGGGGGGTGCGATGGGGAGGTTCCCTTGTTAGAGCCAACCAGCTGTTGTTATAAAACGGCATCCCTAACCTGTAGAATACTGTAGCTGGAGAGTAAGGCTACAGAATTACGTTTACTTAAGAAAATAAAGCGAAAATGAATGCTGTGCATGAAATTTACAAAGGGAGGAAACTCCATGGAGAATTTCATAAATATCATCAACTACGAAGATCACCAGACAAATTCTTCGAATACACGTGAATGACCAGAGGAGCATTCGACTATCTCATCAATGAATGAAAAAAGACTTTTTTTTTACATAACTTCTAACGGCCAATAAATGTGGAGGAATGACTACTACATGACTAACTACGCTAAATACAAACATAAGTACACAATGAAACTTCCTGGCAGATTAAAACTGTGTGCCGGACCGAGACTCGAACACGGGACCTTTGCCTTTCGCGGGCAAGTGCTCTACCACCTGAGCTACCCAAGCACGACTCACGCCTCGTCCTCACAGCTTTACTTCTGCCAGTATCTCGTCTCCCACCTTCCAAACGTTACAGAAGCTCTCCTGCGAACCTTGCAGGAGAGCTTCTGCCAGGAAGTTTCATATCAGCGCACACTCCGCTGTAGAGTGAAAATCTCATTCTGGAAACATCCTCCAGGCTGTGGCCAAGCCATGTCTCCGCAATATCCTTTCTTTCAGGAGTGCTAGTTCTGCAAGGTTCGCAGGAGAGCTTCTGTAAAGTTTGGAAGGTGGGAGACGAGATACAGGCAGAAGTAATACTGTGAGGACGGGGCGTGAGTCGTGCTTGGATAGCTCATATGGTAGAGCACTTGCCCGCGAAAGGCAAAGGTCCCGAGTTCCAGTCTCGGTCCGGCACACAGTCTTAATCTGTCAGGAAGTTTCATGTCAGCGCACACTCCGCAGCAGAGTGAAAATCTCATTCTGGAAATAAGTAGACATATTGATGGTACTGAACAAGAGCTAGGTGTGGGGTAGGGGTAGTGTATACAGTTCGTGATTACCTGTGAGGATAAGGTCCTATGTTCGAATCTGGATTGTTCTTATATTTTTACTGACTCAGTTACAATTCTGTATACTAAGTTTTCTGTATACTGTTTACACTGCATCGCTAAGTATATTTTTAAGGTCTTGCCAAACAACTTGATCTTCACATCTATCCCAGTATATCACACACATTTAATTCCTAATAAATTACAATGAACCACGAAATTTTACATATATTTGATGTTACGAATGTAGCTCATCAGCAGTCAGTGTTAAGGCCAAGCTTTTCAATTACTCTAAATAGTCTGTAAAAGTAAGGTTTACAAAATTTTTGAAAAGAAAGTCAAACGTTTTGTGTAACGATTTGTCTAAAAGTATGAAATAAAAATATTAGGGAAACGTTTGGTGCACCTCATTTTCTGTTCATGGTTTCGATCATCATTCAAAGGCACGTAGAACGTTTCTCTGTTCTACTTATTTCTTTTACACAACTGATTTCATAAAATATTTGACTGATTTCTTCCATTTTTAAAAATTTCAAGTTTTATTCAGGAAGCATGATTTGACTCCTCGTTTGCCCTCCTAACGTACTTGATTCGAAGAAAGGCTTTTTGACATTTAAATACCGCACCAATGTATCTTTTTAAGTGCAAAATAGCTAGGTCTTGAACAGATGACACTTCATTTGCAGCAGCTTTTCGTGAAATATTTCAATTTTTCCTCAGCTTATTAATTAAGTTTTCTTTAATTACCCTGACTACTTTCAAGTAGTTAAATATTTTCATGCCAAACTAGACCTCATGAAGGTCACTTTGATACCGCGTTTACCTGTTTCTCTCCCTTTGTTTGGCTATGAAAATTTGGACAAAACCTCATCGTGTAAGTTATAGGGAGTCTTTCTTTCGCTCTGCTCACGCGTTTACAAAAACGTACCGAGTGTTAATCATATAATAAAATACACTACTGGCCATTAAAATTGCTACACCAAGAAGATGACGTGCTACAGACGCAAAAATTTAACCGACAGGAAGAAGATGCTGTGATATGCAAATGATTACCCTTTCAGAGCATTCACACAAGATTGCCGCCGGTGGCGACACCTACAACGTGCTGACATGAGGAAGGTTTGCAACCTATTTCTCATACAGAAACAGCAGTTGACCGGCGTTGCCTGGTGAAACGTTGTTGTGATGCCTCGTGTAAGGAGGAGAAATGCGTATCATCACGTTTCCGACTTTGATAAAGGTCGGATTGTAGCCTATCGAGATTGCGGTTTATCGTATCGCGACATTGATGCTCGCGTTGGTCGTGATCCAATGACTGTTAGCAGAATATGGAATCGGTGAGTTCAGGAGGGTAATACGGAACGCCGTGCTGGATCCCAACGGCCACGTATCACTAGCAGTCGAGATGACAGGCATCTTATCCGCATGGCTGTAATGGATCGTGCAGCCACGTCGCGATCCCTGAGTCAACAGTTGGGGACGTTTGCCAGACAGCAACCATCTGCACGAACAGTTCGACGACTTTTGCAGCAGCGTGGACTATCAGCTAGGAGACCATGGCTGCGGTTACCCTTGACGCTGCTTCTCAGACACGAACGCCTGCGATGGTGTACTCAACGACGAACCTGGATGCACGAATGGCAAAACGTCATTTTTTCGGATAAATCCAGGTTCTGTTTACAGCATCATGATGGTCGTATCCGTGTTTGGCGACATCGCGGTGAACGTACATTGGAAGCGTGTTTTCTTCATCGCCATACTGGCGTATCATCCGACGTGATGGTATGGGGTGCCATTGGTTACACGTCTCGGTCACCTCTTGTTCGCATTGACGGCACTTTGAACAGTGGACGTTACATTTCAGATGTGTTAAGACCCGTGGCGCTACCCTTCATTCGATCCCTGCGAAACCCTACATTTCCGCAGGATAATGCACGACCGCATGTTGCAGGTCCTGTACGGGCCTTTGTGGATACAGAAAATGTTCGACTGCTGCCCTGGCCACCACATTCTCCAGATCTCTCACTGAAAACGTCTGGTCAATGGTGGTCGAGCAACTGGCTCGTCACAATACGCCAGTCACTACTCTTGATGAACTGTGGTATCGTGTTGAAGCTGCGTGGGCAGCTGTACCTGTACACGCCATCCAAGCTCTGTTTGACTCAATGCCCAGGCGTATCAAGGCCTTTATTACGGCCAGAGGTGGTTGTTCTGTGTACTGTTTTCTCAGGATCTATGCACCCAAATTGCCTGAAAATGTAATCGCATGTCAGTCTTAGTATAATGTATTTGTTCAATGAATACCCGTTTATCATCTGCATTTCTTGTTGGTGTAGCAATTTTAATGGCCAGTAGTGTAATCCTTCCTGCGTGCTGTCATTTCCAAAATTCGTCGTTTCGATATCTTGAACCTTTTACGAGATACGACGCGGATATAACAACCAATATATCAAGAATCAAAAGAGATATCATTCCGTCACAACTGTAAATACAATTTAGATATATTAGTTACATTTAATACCCAAAATGTATGGCCTTGATTGAACTATACGGAAAGTCTACACAGTGTGATTTTACCTCTGCAAATTCTTAAAAATTTCGTGCAGCCATGTACTCAATTTCGTGCAGCACACTAACTATGACGAATAACGAAAATAAAAGCAGGACTTAATCGTTTAAAGATATCAAGCTATAGGTATCGGAAGAATCAAATTTTTTCACCGAGTAGTTGTCTTAAAATTGGATGTTAAGTAATTCATAGCTGCCGTCGCGTCCGCTCCACTGCTTTGCCAAGAAGACACGTGGCTGTGACTCTGTGTCACGCGTGCTGCTGCGACAAGATTCAAACACGTTTGAATTCAAACGTCGCCAGTTGCAGCGGGGGACAGGCAGCGACACAGATGTAGGTCACGCAGAATACTTCCGTAACTACACCCGCGGTTGTGTTTTGTCGCCTGAAGCTGTCGCTCGCTTCTGTCGCTCACGTAGGACACGGCCTTACTCAGCAAGTATGATGTTGTCCCCTACTCTAGAGCTAACGACCTCAACCAGTGGCCAATATTTATACAACTGGTTTCCAACATATAAATTAAATGGAATGGCGACCAGGCGCCACATAAAGAGAGAAATGGTCAGTCGTACACAGGGCCGGTTTCACTCATGTAGGCCCAATACATTTCTGTGAAATTGCAGTAGGAAAGCTATGGGAGAACAAATATTTCTACGACATCAACCAGGCCGTGCATTAGATGATAAACATAATGGAACTTTATAAATGCACATAAACACACACAAAGTTACCCTTTTATGTAAATGTAATAAATAAGAAAAGCTAGTACCAAACAAATTTCTTTTCCTACCTTTGGTCATAACAAAGTTCTCTGTCAAGAGAACTGAGCACTTCATGTTCAGCTGGTAGCGAGAGGGTAAATCCGTTCTTCTCACAGTGTATCACGTAATTCGTTCTCGATATGGGTTAGTTGGGAGGATCCTTTCTCAGCTTTACAATTCGCGATTGGTATCGAGGGGTAAATCTGGGTAGCAATCATTACATGTGGAAAAACATCACCAATGTCATTTTCAAATATTAATTCACATAATTCGACTGGTGAAATGTTGGCAACCTTTTCGTTAAGAGAACACTTCAAATATTAACTAAATTGAAGAACTTCAGAACGCAAACTTTCTGCATCGGTATCACCTCAGTATTTTTCACAATGTTTCACGTTTCCATAAAGATTTCTGTAGTTTCCTGTTTAATTTGTCCGTTAATAGTCGGAAAAGATCGGCTTCTCCGCAATACTTTATTCTCGCTTTTTTGGTTGTGCTTGTAGTTCGTCAACAACCGTAATAAGTATCACACGAAATTTATCACGTTCACTCAGCTCCTCTAATTTTCCTCCATCAGGGAATTTAATTCTTATTTTTCGCTTCCTTACGTCGCTCAATATTTGATACGCGTGTTCACTCAAAACTCCTAACTGGGAATCCATATTCTTCAAAATTTTTTCCAACATTGCTCAAAAACAGAGTCAACGATTGCAACGCTTGACACCCGCTAATTCATCCAGTACAGGCTTTTGCAAATATTTGTTGGTTCTGTCGATTCGAGACAACACGTCGTTCTATAAAACAAGTTCTGTAGCTGTTTCAAGTTTTTTTTAACATGTTCCGAAGCGATTCTGCCTCATTTGCTGTCTCTGCCTTTTTAGTTCTTTGTTGCTGACTATTTCTTCAAATGACACGTAAAAGCCATCAAAATTATCTCGAACAGCTGATACTGCTTCTCACATCTGGTATCGGACAATGTCTTCAGTAGTCCATTATTCTTCACAAGAATGTGCCATAGACGAGTAGAAGCTGCAAAAAAGCCATTTAGCCCTTGCAAAACTTGAACAAGTCAGCTGACTCTAAGGATTCTTATGCACTGTTTCGGGCCTCGAGGTTAGTCTTTAATCTTTGCACTTAAATCCCTATAGTTACCAGTGATATTAGTTCCACTGTAGTAGGACTGCGAATTTTTAGACAGCCATTTAAGATTTTGATTAGAATGGAAGCCCCCCTCCGTCCACCTGGAGGCCCCCGCGTCTAACAGCGCGGATGAGGAAATCCGATATATTAGTGCTGAATAACCGGTATTTTTCGATATTAGTTTGATCTCGGTTACAACAAGTGTTTTTTTTACTAATAGCTGGGTAGGAAACCAAAACGTCAATTAGCCACAGCAGCAGGCCTAAAATTTTTTGTTTTTAAATAAACCTTTTAAAAAAGACGTGTAATTTTAATCGTAAAATTTCCATTACTTTGAAATACTGCGTGATTTAAGAAAATGGGAAAAGCGGTTAGTGGTCTTTTAATAGTAATGCCAACAGATACGAGAGGCAAATACATGGCATAAGAATTGGTACAGCGCAGCTGAGATAAAAATGTACTCGCTACTATGTGGCGTAGCCTATTGGATGATGGTACGCGTGTATACGGAGCGTGAGAGACTTGGTCCATCTGGTGTGTCTGATATTTTCACACTCTCGTCGTTGGACATTAGTTGTTTAGACAGAATGGCAACATTCCTAGTCTGGAAGTATTTTACGAAGTGCGGTACCAGTGAAATACTATGCTCCAGTTCCTTTAAAAGATTAAGAACGGGAGAACCACAAAGAACTTGCGACATCATACATGGAGAAAACTTGGAATTTAACAGTTCATTCATAGTTTACAATAAAAAGAGAAAATAGCTGATCTGTCGCCTGTTTTCATGTAATGTTTCTGCTTGGAAGCCCTTAAGACAGACAAATTAACAATTACGAAACTATTTTTGAGCAGAGTTACAAAAAAATTAGAATCAATTAGAGAACACTGGCGAACTTTAGTAGTATTTAGCCACTTATCAAGAAATGCAGCGGAAGGTTGATGGATTAAGTTTTCAGTTTGGTTTAGTATTTTTATATTAAGTATCTTGAAATTGAGGGAGACAATTTTTTTTTTCTCTAGCCTATAGCCCTCATAAGCCCCCCCCCCCCCCCCCCCCCCCCCCCCCGAATCCGGCCCTGGTCACTAGCACAGGCGACTTTTCTGTACAGCCGGAGGGCTGTCAGTTATTTTGTAAATGAGACCAGTCAGTGGCTACCCAGCAGGAGGTTCCCCAAGAAGAACCAACGACCGTTTTCGTCTGTTGAACGTCTTGTGCCCGGCCTGTCGATGAGTCACAACGGCCGGTTTGGCGAGGAGCGACCGTGTCTCGTGTCAGGCAAGTTGTTCGACCGGTTACTCGCGCAAGTCCGCTGGCAAAGTAATGAAGTACGTGTTCCGGGCGTAGGTCAAGGTGATTACGCCAGTTACGTCCGAAGTTTCTAAAGCGAGCCATAACTAACTTTTGCAGGATTTTTGCATGCACTACTACAAAAGGCTCTCCAAACACATTAGGGTACTACCACTCCCTGAATCCTGCCACAACAGCTTATTAGTTCACATACCTTGGAGTTCAAGCCACTGATGTAACATGGCAAAGACTCTTCATTCATATGATTGCGCCACACAATGCGTAAACACACAATGAGTTGACAAGAGTCATGGAAAGTGGTATGTACATACACATATGGCGGTAGTATCACGTAAACAAGACATAATAGGACAGGGCATTGGCGGAGCTGTCATTTGTACTCAGGTGATTCATGTCAAAACGTTTCCGAAGTGATTATGGCCGCACGAAGAGAATTAAAAGACATCGAACACGGAATGGTAGTATGAGCTAGACGCATGGGCCATTCCATCTACATCTACATGGAAACTCTGCAAATCACATTTAAGTGCCTGGCAGAAGGTTCATCGAACCACCTTCACAATCCTCTATTATTACAATCTCGTACAGAACGAAAAACGCCTTTCTTTTAATGATGTCGATCCCAAACCCTGTATCATTTCTGTGACACTCTCTCCCATATTTCGCGCTAATACAAAACGTGCTGCCTTTCTTTGAACTTTTTCGCTGTACTCAGTCAGTCCTATCTGGGAAGGATCCTACACCGCACAACAGTATTCCAAAAGAGGACGGACAAGCGTAGTGTAGGCAGTCTCCTTAGTGGGTCTGTTACATTTTCTAAGTGTCCTCCCAATAAAACGCAGTCTTTGGTTAGCCTTCCCCACAACATTTTCTGTGTGCTCCTTCCAATTTAAATTCTTTGTAACTGTAATACCTAGGTATTTAGTTGAATTTACGGCTTTTACATTAGACTGACTTATCGTGTAGCCGAAGTTTAACGCGTTCCTTTTAGCACGCATGTGGATGACCTCACACTTTTCGTTATTTAAGGTCAACTGCCACTTTCGCACCATTCCGATATTTCTTCTAAATCGTTTTGCAGTTTGTTTTGATCTTATGATGACTTTATTAGTCGATAAACGACAGTGTCATCTGCAAACAGCCGAAGACGGCTTCTCAGATTGTCTCCCAAATCATTTATATAGACAAGGAACAGCGAAGGGCCTATAACATTAGCTTGAGGAACGCCAGAAATCACTTTTGTTTTACTCGATGACTTTCCGTCAATTACTACGAACTGTGAACTCTCTGACAGGAAATCACAAATCCAGTCACATAACTAAGACGATATTCCATAAGCACGCAATTTCACTACAAGGCGCCTGTGTAGTTCAGTGTCAAAAGCCTTCCGGAAATCCAGAAATACGGAATCGATCTCAGATTCCTTGTCAATAGCACTCAACACTTCATGTGAATGAAGACCTGGTTGTGTTTCACAAGAACGATGTTTTCAAAACTCAGTTGACTGTTTCGACTTAGGTCTCTCAGAGCTCAGTTAAATTCTTCTCCAGTATCGTATCTCCCATCTCATCATCATTTGTGTCCTCCGCGCTTTCTGTTATACTGTCTTCAACTTCATCTCCCTTGTATAGACCTCTGTATACTCCTTTCAGCTTTCCCTTCTTTACTTGGGAGTGGTTTTCCGTCTGATCTCTTGATATTCATACATCTGATTCTCTTTTCTCCAAAGGCCTCTTTAATTTTCCTGTAGGCGATATGTAACTTTCCCGTAATGAAATAGGCTTCTAAATTCTTACATTAGTCCTCTAGCCCTCACCTGACGATAAGGCTTGTTCCTGCTGCCCAAAGTGGTTCAAATGGCTCTGAGCACTATGGGACTTAACATCTGAGGTCATCAATCCCCTAGAATTTAGAACTACTTAAACCTAACTAACCTAAGGACATCACACACATCCATGCCCGAGGCAGGATTCGAACCTGCGACCGTAGCGGTCACGCGGTTCCAGACTGAAGCGCCTAGAACCTCTCGGCCACTGCGGCCGGCCAAGTGGTGAACGGAATGGCTTCTGCCTCAAGTCGCAGAAGCAGTTAAACGAGCCAGCCGGCGTTCCTGCTGCCACTGAACTTCACTAATTCCCACTGTATCTAACTTCAACTTATACATTTACCTTTCTAAAAATTTTCTGACCTTTCTGCGCGATTAAGGGATCTAACAACCCATGCACCGATCCTTAGAACGGCAGTTTTGTTACTCCTGATGACGACATCCTCCTGAGTAGACCCCGTGCGGAGATCTGGACAGCAATATTTTGACCAAGAGGATGCCACCATCATTCAACTATACAGCAGAGCTACATGTCCTGGGGAAAATTACAGCTGTAGTTTCTCCTTGTTCTCAGCTGTTCGCAGTACCAGCACAGTAAGGACGTTTTCGTGGATGTCACAAGGCCAAATTAGTCAATCATCCAGACTGTTACCCTTGCAACTTTTGAAAAGGCTGGTGCCCCTCTTCAGGAAGCACACGTTTGTCTGGCCTCACAACACATTGTGGTTGCACTTGCGGTACGGCTATCTGTACCGCCGAGGCACGCAATCAATCCTACCAACGGCTAGGTTCACGGTTCATGGATGGTGGATGGTGATGTATAAATATCAAACAAGTGCTTCATGTACTCCTCAGTATTTCGTCAACACAAGCAAACAAAATTGTACCCCAATGAACTTTCACCAAAAGAGGGAATAATGAACAGTAAACTGATTTAATAATATAACAGCTGTGTATCAAGATGCATACAGCGTATGAAAATGAACCTGTTATTATTTATAAATAAATAGAATCAGCAGTAGTGGCTGATTGCCGTTTCCTTCTTCGCAAAAATCAACCTGGAAATATGACACAACTTGAATATGAGACGGGATCGGTTGATAGGACACATCTTGAGACATGAAAGCATTGTCAGTTTGGTAATGCAAGGAAGTGTGTGTGTGTGTGTGTGTGTGTGTGTGTGTGTGTGTGTGTGTGTGGGCGCGCGCGCGCGCGCATAGGGAGTGAGCAACACTTGTAGAGGGAGACCAATGTTTGAATACAGTAAGCAGGTTCAAATGGTTGTAGGTTGCAGTGAGCTTGCGCAGGATACAGTAACATGGAGAGCTGTATCAAACAAGTCTTCGGACAGAAGCTCATCACCACACCGAAAAACAAGAACAGCAGCACAACAGAAGACGTGACGGGCCACAGTGCAGAGAAATCGCTTGCCAATTTAATGGTGGACACTGATCATACATTCCATTGAAAACCATCACCTCACTGTGGAGTACAAAAAAATCTACCGCCACACAAGTGTGCCCCCCTCCTCACTATACTTGAAAGCACATAGAACTTAACATGGGCGTAGGAACGTCGCCACTTGATGCCGTAAGCATGGAAAATGTCGCCTGACTGACAAATAACAGCTAATGTTGGTACACGAAAATGACGTAGATGAGTACTTTGTACCAGTTCCATGTTATCTTCCACAGCAGTGTGTGTGTGTGTGTGTGTGTGTGTGTGATGGCATTAGAGAACAGCAAGTCGAAGGCAACCTGGCAATCAAAGCAGAAACTCTTCCAAGGACAGATGAACACGACCAATAAACTTGGAAATTTTCTTGAGTTGAAACTTCCGGGCTGTGAGGTCGTGGTCGATGTATAAAATTTCCACCTAACGTTTCGTCTCCATCTGCGGGAGACATCTTCTGAGGTCGTCCGGCTACTGTAGCCTCAGTGGCATACATCGACCACGGCCTCTCAGCCCGGAAGTTTCAACTAAAGACAACACCGGCCGTGAAAGCCTACATTGTGTGAATGGAAATTTTCGATGCCAAATTGCTTGTGGGGATTAGGCCAGCCGCGAGTGCCATTCGTTGTTAACATATGACGTATCTGTCCCTTCATGATCTTCGCGTACGCTAGGAAATAAACAGCCAAATATTTGTGACACGGAAAATTATGAATTTCATTGCTGCTCCTTTCACAGGCAGAAATTCTTAGGTTCCTGCCTAACCACACAATCAGAAATCGCCACATATCGGAAATATACAGCCAAATGCGAGGTGTGATCGAGAAGTAATGGAAATTGGTTTTCTTAAAGAACCTTTATTTATTCATTAACACCAATTTTGTCCCCTTCAAAGTAATACCGAGATATAATACACTTGTGCCAGAGCTTTTTTCAAATCATGGAACTCTTTCAGGAACCCACTTTTCGTTATGGTTTTCAGGTGCTTCAGCGATTCTGTTCTTATCTCATCGATAGTAGCGAAACGACGTACTTTCATCGTTCTCTTCAACCTCGGGAACAGAAAGAAGTCGGAGAAGACCACGTCCGGCGAATATGGTGGCCGAGGCAACGTAACGGTTTTATTTTTTGCAAGAAATCACGAGCTTGAGGTGTGAGCGGGAGCATTACGCAATTTACACGAGTGGTTTTGTCACAATTCTGGTCATTTTCTTCGGATTGTTTCACGGCGCATAGCTTTGAGGTGGTGTTCCTTATTGACCGTACGGCCATTAGGCAGGAACTCGTTATGCACTATCTCACTGTAATCGAAGAAAACAGTAAGAAGAACCTTCAGATGTGATCGAACTTGTCGAATTTTTCTTCAGGCAGTTTCCATTAGGACGGTTGGGCCTCGGTTTCGTCACAACCGTATATCCTTGTTTCGTCACCTTGTAACGCCGGAAATGCATATCCTCCTATTTCCATCTATTGTACTATAAATTTATTTTTGTTACCTGAATATATGACATTTCTGTGTCTTTACATATTGTAATTGTTTTACTATTTGTATATATATATATTTATGCATTTATGTCGATGTATAATTGGTTTGTTTCGTAAATATTATTTGTATTTATACGCTGGGTCTGGCCTAGGGAAAACTATGCTATCGAACGGATACATCGATAGGTCGTGTGGAGAACCAAAGTGTTGAGGATCTTTGGTAGGGTTAACTCTGTCGCGTGGAGCGCGGGCAGAGGGAGAGTCTGGCTGGGGTAGCGAGTGGAGCAGGTGTGTTGTGCGACGCTCCCCCGAGTTGCCGCGCTTTCGGGGTTTGGCAGAATGTAACTGCGCTCGACTTGCGATGATAGTTTCTGACATGGTGTCGCGGACGGGAAGCATTAACTGGCGCACATCAAGAGCCCGTTTCGTCTGGTGACCGTGTCGAGAAGAAGGCGCGCCAACATCCAGCTTCTGCAACAGCGACGGCCGACAATGAGTGACTGTCGCCACCTCCTCGATCGACGGCTTCAAACCTTCAATCAACCAACAAGGAAGACTGGAAGCACGTAAAGTGTTAGAAATGTATGGCAGACCTCAGCTTTTCAAACTGTCCAAATCACAAAATTACAGCAACGTAGTATGAACCTTTGCTGCTCATTGTCCCAATTGCATTACCAAGCAGGGTCCCTTCCTTTTCCGGAATCAACCAGAGTGTCGTTGAAATTCAGACGCCAGCATTAAAGTAACATCATTTCACTGCTTTAATTTCAAAGTTCAGTTAAAGTATTCATAGCTGGCTACAATATTTAGATTACACAAGCACAAATTAAGAGTGCGAGTTTTGTTACCGTATTTTAGCATACCTGTGACTGCAGCTCAGCTTGGTACGTACTAAATTTTACTATTGTTGTTGTTAATTGTTCAGAATCATTTAATTCAAGTTCAAAGTTAAATCTCTTATTTCTAAGTTGCGTAGATTCAAGTAGCTTTTGAAATGATTGTTGAGGTAGTCCAAGACTAACCGTATTTTACTGAATTTCGATGTGCTTCAGAAAGAAAGCTCACTATTAACTTCAGTCACTAAATTAACTTTCGATTTTCCGGTTTTATTAATTCTTTTGCTAAATTAAGTCAGAGTGTAGCGAAATTTATTACTTCTGACAAACTTCCAGTTTTCACACTACACTCGTCAACCTTCAGTTGCCACGCTTCTACCACGCTTCTAGTGCTAATTATATGTGTAATAATCTTTCTTTTTCAGTTACTATAGTAATTGTCCTTAGGACTGGCGACCGTAATTTCCCCCAAATGTCAAATATCTAATTACCGCTAGGTGATTGTTAACGTAACGGCCGCACATTTACTTTCTTTATTAACTTTACCCCTATTTCAAAATTAATTTAAATTTAATTTCCACCAGTTTCATTAGCATTTTTCCTTTCATTTAGATGTAACCCTTTCCTCCCTCTTTACCGACAAATTAACCTCGGTGACGACTGCTTTTCCCAAATTTCCATTAGGTACACGCGGTTTAATTTTTCACTGTCATTAAGGTCGATAAGTGCGGGGGAGGTTACAACCTGTCGAATTCATTCAGAAATTCCTGAGCGAAAGGTTGTTGTTCTTGTTGTTGTGGTCTTCAGTCCTGAGACTGGTTTGATGCAGCTCTCCGTGCTACTCTATCCTGTGCAAGCTTCTTCATCTCCCAGTATTTACTGCAACCTACGTCCTTCAGAATCTGCTTAGTGTATTCATCTCTTGGTCTCCCTCTATGATTTTTACCCTCCACACTGCCCTCCAATGCTAAATTTGTGATCCCTTGATGCCTCAGAACATGTCCTACCAACCGATCCCTTCTTCTTGTCAAGTTCTGCCACAAACTCCTCTTCTCCCCAATTGTATTCAACACCTCCTCATTAGTTATGTGATCTACCCATCTAATCTTCAGCATTCTTCTGTAGCACCACATTTCGAAAGCTTCTATTCTCTTCTTGTCTAAACTATTTATCGTCCACGTTTCGCTTTCATATATGGCTACACTCCATACAAATACTTCCAGAAACGACTTCCTGACATTTAAATCTATACTCGATGTTAACAAATTTTTCTTCTTCAGAAACGCTTTGCTTGCCATTGCCAGCCTACATTTTATATCCTCTCTACTTCGACCATCATCTGTTATTTTGCTCCCCAAATAGCAAAACTCCTTTACTACTTTAAGTGTCTCATTTCCTAATCTAATTCCCCTCAGCATCACCCGACTTAATTCGGCTACATTCCATTATCCTCGTTTTGCTTTTGTTGATGTCCATCTTATACCCTCCTTTCAAGAAACTACCTTAGAGTAAGCGCACAAAAGAAACAAAGATTTGAGAGGCTACAACCCTGTCTCACTCCTTTCCCAACCACTGCTTCCCTTTCATGTCCTTCGACTCTTATAACTGCCATCTGGTTTCTGTACAAATTGTAAATGGCCTTTCGCTCCGTGTATTTTACCCCTGCCACCTTCAGAATTTGAAAGAGAGTATTCCAGTCAACATTGTCAAAAGCTTTCTCTAAGTCTACAAATGCTAGAAACGAAGGTTTGCCTTTCCTTAATCTTTCTTCTAAGATAAGTCGTAAGGTCAGTATTACCTGACGTGTTCCAATATTTCTACGGAATCCAAACTGATCTTCCCCAAGGTTGGCTTCTACTAGTTTTTCCATCGTCTGTAAGTAATTAGCGTTAGTATTTTGCAGCTCTGACTTATTAAACTGATAGTTCGGTAATTTTCGCATCTGTCAACACCTGCTTTTTTTGGGATTGGAATTATTATATTCTTCTTGAACTCTGAGGGTATTTCGCCTGTCTCATACATCTTGCTCACCAGATGGTAGAGTTTTGTCAGGACTGGCTCTCCCGAGGCTTTTTTTTTTTGTTTTTTTTGTTTTTGGTTTTAGGGCGCAAAACTTCTATGGTCATTAGCGCGCAGCCCGTGACTTAAGACAGTAAAAAACCGAAATTGAAAACCAGCAGCAATGGGAACAAAGTCATAAAATTGGAGAAACTAAAAATAGAAGGAATGCTTAAAAATCCATTACAGAAAGGGGGTGGTTGTCCCCAAAAAAAGCTTCAAATGACTGACGTCATTTCACTGTCACAAATAAACTGGAGAACGCGGTCGGCTGAGCGCGTGTCATCTGCTAAAATTGACGATATATCAGGCGATAGCTGTAGACGGGAGCGTTGTTGTTGTTGTGGTCTTCACTCCTGAGACTGGTTTGATGCAGCTCTCCATGCTACTCTATCCAGTGCAAGCTTCTTCATCTCCCAGTATCTACTGCAACCTACATCCTTCTGAATCTGCTTAGTGTATTCATCTCTTGGTCTCCCTCTACGATTTTTACCCTCCACACTGCCCTCCAATGCTAAATTTGTGATCCCTTGATGCCTCAAAACATGTCCTACCAACCGATCCCTTCTTCTAGTCAAGTTGTGCCACAAACTTCTCTTCTCCCCAATCCTATTCAATACCTCCTCATTAGTTACGTGATCTACCCACTTAATCTTCAGCATTCTTCTGTAGCACCACATTTCGAAAGCTTCTATTCTCTTCTTGTCCAAACTATTTATCGTCCATGTTTCACTTCCATACATGGCTACACTCCATACAAATACTTTCAGAAATGCCTTCCTGACACTTAAATCTATACTCGATGTTAACAAATTCCTCTTCTTGAGAAACGCTTTCCTTGCCATTGCCAGTCTACATTTTATATCCTCTCTACTTCGACCATCATCGGTTATTTTACTCCCTAAATAGCAAAACTCATTTACTACTTTAAGTTTCTCATTTCCTAATCTAATTCCCTCAGCATCACCCGACTTAATTTGACTACATTCCATTATCCTCGTTTTACTTTTGTTGATGTTCATCTTATATCCTCTTTTCAAGACACTGTCCATTCCGTTCAACTGCTCTTCCAAGTCCTTTGCTGTCTCTGACAGAATTACAATGTCATCGGCGAACCTCAAAGTTTTTACTTCTTCTCCATGAATTTTAATACCTACTCCGAATTTTTCTTTTGTTTCCTTTACTGCTTGCTCAATATACAGATTGAATAACATCGGGGAGAGGCTACAACCCTGTCTTACTCCTTTCCCAACCACTGCTTCCCTTTCATGCCCCTCGACTCTAATAACTGCCATCTGGTTTCTGTACAAATTGTAGATAGATTTTCGTTCCCTGTATTTTACCCCTGCCACCTTCAGAATTTGAAAGAGAGTATTCCAGTTAACATTGTCAAAAGCTTTCTCTAAGTCTACAAATGCTAGAAACGTAGGTTTGCCTTTTCTTAATCTTTCTTCTAAGATAAGTCGTAAGGTCAGTATTGCCTCACGTGTTCCAACATTTCTACGGAATCCAAACTGATCTTCCCCGAGATCGGCTTCTACCAGTTTTTCCATTCGTCTGTAAAGAATTCGCGTTAGTATTTTGCAGCTGTGACTTATTAAACTGATAGTTCGGTAATTTTCACATCTGTCAACACCTGCTTTCTTTGGGATTGGAATTATTATATTCTTCTTGAAGTCTGAGGGTATTTCGCCTGTCTCATACATCGTGCTCACCAGATGGTAGAGTTTTGTCATGACTGGCTCTCCCGAGGCCATCAGTAGTTCAAATGGAATGTTGTCTACTCCCGGGGCCTTGTTTCGACTCAGGTCTTTCAGTGCTCTGTCAAACTCTTCACGCAGTATCTTATCTCCCATTTCGTCTTCATCTACATCCTCTTCCATTTCCATAATATTGTCCTCAAGTACATCGCCCTTGTATAAACCCTCTATATACTCCTTCCACCTTTCTGCCTTCCCTTCTTTGCTTAGAACTGGGTTGCCATCTGAGCTCTTGATATTCATACAAGTGGTTCTCTTTTCTCCAAAGGTCTCTTTAATTTTCCTGTAGGCAGTATCTATCTTACCCCTAGTGAGACAAGCCTCTACATCCTTACATTTGTCCTCTAGCCATCCCTGCTTAGCCATTTTGCACTTCCTGTCGATATCATTTTTGAGACGTTTGTATTCCTTTTTGCCTGCTTCATTTACTGCATTTTTATATTTTCTCCTTTCATCAATTATATTCAATATTTCTTCTGTTACCCAAGGATTTCTATTAGCCCTCGTCTTTTTACCTACTTGATCCTCTGCTGCCTTCACTACTTCATCCCTCAGAGCTACCCATTCTTCTTCTACTGTATTTCTTTCCCCCATTCCTGTCAATTGTTCCCTTATGCTCTCCCTGAAACTCTCTACAACCTCTGGTTCTTTCAGTTTATCCAGGTCCCATCTCCTTAAATTCCCACCTTTTTGCAGTTTCTTCAGTTTCAATCTGCAGTTCATAACCAATAGATTGTGGTCAGAATCCACATCTGCCCCTGGAAATGTCTTACAATTTAAAACCTGGTTCCTAAATCTCTGTCTTACCATTATATAATCTATCTGATACCTTTTAGTATCTTCAGGTTTCTTCCAGGTATACAACCTTCTTTTATGATTCTTGAACCAAGTGTTGGCTATGATTAAGTTATGCTCTGTGCAAAACTCTACAAGGCGGCTTCCTCTTTCATTCCTTCCCCCCAATCCATATTCACCTACTATGTTTCCTTCTCTCCCTTTTCCTACTGACGAATTCCAGTCACCCATAACTATTAAATTTTCGTCTCCCTTCACTACCTGAATAATTTCTTTTATCTCGTCATACATTTCATCTATTTCTTCATCATCTGCAGAGGTAGTTTGCATATAAACTTGTACTACTGTAGTAGGCATGGGCTTTGTGTCTATCTTGGCCACAATAATGCGTTCACTATGCTGTTTGTAGTAGCTAACCCGCACTCCTATTTTTTTATTCATTATTAAACCTACTCCTGCATTACGGGAGCGTAACGGATTAAATAGGGGCATTCAATTAAAAGGTGTCTTACCGTCCACAGCTGAGAGCAGTGGGGACAGAGTGGGGGAGGATCGCCGCTTAAAAGATGTCGATGGCTAAAAAGACAGTGCCCTATCCGGAGTCTAGTTAAAATTACCTCCTCCCGACGACGCGTTTGGGAGGAAGAGGTCCAAGCGCAAGGAAGGGCTTTCACTTCCCGCAATTTATTACGGGGAAGTGCCGACCAATGCGCATGCCATAAATGAGCAACTTTGCGACATAAACCGCTCCGTAGATCAGTGAAGGGAAGCGACTGAATAGCTGGCCGAGGAAGAGAGACTGCAGCCTTGGCTGCTATATCGGCCGCCTCATTCCCACAGATACCAGCGTGTCCCGGGAGCCAGAGGAACGCCACCGAGACGCCCCCAGGTGGAGCAAGCGCAGACAGTCCTGAATCCGGTGGACCAGAGGGTGCACAGGGTAAAGAGCTTGGAGACTGAGGAGAGAGCTGAGAGAATCTGAGCAGATAACGTACTGTATCCGCTGATGGCGGCGGATGTAGTGGACAGCCTGGAGAACAGCGTAAAGCTCCGCAGTATAAACCGAACACTGGTCGGGAAGCCGAAAGCGATTTGGGGTGTCGCCAACAATATAGGCACTCCCTACACCTAACGATGTTTTCGAGCCATCGGTGTAAATAAATGTGGCGTCCGTCATTTGTGCACATAGAGCAGCAAATGCCCGACGATAAACAAGTGGGAAATTGACAAAGGTCACGGAGCAGGCAGATCCGGGGACGGAGCCAAGGCAGTCCTGTACCCCAAGTTGTCAAGAAGGTTTTAGGAAAGCGGAAGGAAAGAGAATGGAGCAGTTGACGGAAGCGGACTCCCGGGGGTAGTAGGGAGGAGGAGCGGCCTGCATACCCTACATCAAAGGAGGCGTCGAAAAAAAGGTCATGGGCTGGATTAGCAGGCATGGAAGACAGATGGCTAGCATAACGACTCAGGAGGACTGCTCGCCGATTGGACAGCGGAGGTTCAGCAGTCTCAGCATAAAGGCTTTCCACAGGGCTAGTGTAAAAAGCTCCAGACACTAAACGTAATCCACGGTGGTGGATAGAGTCGAGACGCCGAAGAATAGACGGCCGAGCAGAGGAGTAGACTATGCTTCCATAATCCAATTTCGATCGCACTAAGGCGCGATAGAGGCGGAGAAGGACCACTCGGTCCGCTCCCCAGGAGGTACCATTCAGGACACGGAGGATGTTAAGCGATCGCAGACAGCGAGCCGAAAGATAGGAAACGTGGGAGGACCAGCACAGTTTTTTGTCAAACATAAGACCCAAGAATTTAGCGACGTCTGAAAACGGAAGGTTGACAGGACCTAGATGTAAGGAGGGCGGAAGAAACTCCTTACGTCGCCAAAAATTGACACAAACGGTCTTACTGGGTGAGAAACGGAAGCCGGTTTCGATGCTCCACGAGTGGAGGCGATCGAGACATCCTTGAAGACGCCGTTCAAGAAGGCTGGTCCGTTGAGAGCTGTAGTAGATCGCAAAATCGTCCACAAAGAGGGAGCCCGAGACATCAGGAAGGAGACAATCCATAATTGGATTGATGGCGATGGCAAACAGTACAACACTCAGCACGGATCCCTGGGGTACCCCGTTTTCTTGGGAGAAAGTACGGGAGAGAGTAGTGTTCACCCGCACCCTAAAAGTGCGCTCTGCCATAATTTCGCGAAGAAAAAGGGGCAGCCGGCCTCGAAAGCCCCAAGAGAACAGTGTGCGGAGGATGCCTGTCCTCCAACATGTATCGTATGCTCTCTCCAGATCAAAAAATATTGCTACCGTTTGGCGTTTCCGGAGAAAATTGTTCATGATATAAGTGGAGAGAGCAACAAGATGGTCAACTGCAGAACGATGCTTCCGAAATCCGCATTGGGCTGGTGTTAAAAGACTGCGGGATTCCAGCCACCAAGCTAAACGGTAATTCACCATACGCTCCAAAACCTTACAGACACTACTCGTGAGAGAAATGGGGCGATAGCTAGAGGGGAGATGCTTGTCCTTTCCAGGTTTCGGAACGGGAACGACAACAGCTTCCCGCCACCGTCTGGGAAAGGTACTGTCGGTCCAAATTCGATTATAAAGGCGAAGGAGGTAACGCAGACTATGGGTTGATAAATGCAGCAACATTTGGACATGGATACCATCCGGTCCTGGGGCGAAGGAGAGAGAAGAAGAGAGGGCATGTTGGAGTTCCCGCATGGAGAAAAAAGTATTGTAGCTTTCGTGATTTTGAGAGGAGAAAGCAAGATGTCGCACTTCCGCTGCACGTTTCTTCGGGAGAAACGCTGGCGGGTAATTTGAAGAGCTCGAAATCTCAGCGAAGTGCTGACCCAACGAGTTAGAAATTGCGACGGGGTCCACTAAGGTATCATGCGCGACAGTGAGCCCAGAGACCGGGGAGAAACTAGGCGCGCCTGAGAACCGTCGAAGCCGACTCCAAACTTCCGAGGAGGGAGTGAAGGTGTTAAATGAGCTAATAAAGAATTTCCAGCTTGCCTTCTTGCTATCGCGGATGACGCGACGGCATCGCGCACGGAGCTGCTTATAGCGGATACAGTTGGCCAAAGTAGGATGGTGACGGAAAATGAGAAGAGCACGTCGCCGCTCACGTATTGCGTCACGGCATGCCTCGTTCCACCAAGGAACTGGGGGGCGCCGGGGCAATTCGGAGGTGCGTGGTATTGAACGTTCCGCAGCTGTAAGAATAACGTCGGTAATATGTGTGACCTCATCGTCGACGCTGGGAAAGCGACGGTCATCGAACGTCGCTAGAGACGAAAAAAGTGTCCAATCGGCTTGGGCAAATTTCCAGCGTCGCGAGCGCATATATGGCAGTGGAGGCTGCAGTCTAAGGACACATGGAAAGTGGTCACTCGAGTGTGTATCATCAAGGGCGAACCATTCGAAGCGCCGAGCTAGCGGAACAGTACCGACCGCAAGGTCCAAATGAGATAAATTTGTCGTGGAGGCCGACAAAAATGTGGGGACCCCAGTGTTGAGGCAAACTAGATCCGCTTGGTGGAAGACGTCTAGCAATAGAGAGCCACGTGGACAAGGATGTGGAGATCCCCAAAGCGGGTGGTGGGCATTGAAGTCCCCAACCAGCAAATAGGGGGGTGGAAGCTGACCAAGAAGATGAAGGAGATCAGCTCGCGCCATTGGTGTGGATGATGGAATGTATACAGTACAAAGAGAGAACGTGTATCCAGAAAGGGAAAGACGGACGGCGACAGCTTGGAAGGAACTGTTTAAGGGGATTGGGTGATAATGGAGAGTATCATGGAGAAGAATCATGAGTCCTCCATGGGCTGGAGTGCCTTCAACAGAGGGGAGGTCATATCGGACGGACTGAAAATGAGGGAGAACAAAGCGGTCATGGGGACGCAGCTTTGTTTCCTGAAGACAGAAGATGACCGGCAAGTAGGATCGTAAGAGGACCGACAATTCATCCCGATTGGCTCGAATGCCGCGGATATTCCAGTGGATAATGGACATAGGGTGAACAGAAAATGGAGGAATGTGACCAAGGGTGCTGTCAACTCAACGACTGCTCAGAGCTTGCGACCGACAGCATGGAATGGCACTCAGCCGAAGGCAGAAGATCCTGATCCATAGGTTGGTCAGGTGCAGCCCCTGCCACCAGCGATCGGCCGGTTGACCGGCCACTAGCAGTGCGCCTCGGCGACACAGAAGACGGCCGAGGGCGATTTCCGCCAGGTGGTGCTGTAGATGGGACACGCCTTGGCGGAGAAGGAGAGGAACTGGGTTTCTTTGTAGCCTTCTTGGAAGTATGATGTTTAGATGAAGGAGGAACCAATGGTTGGGAAGTTGCGGTACGTAAAAACTCTTCATGAGTATACTCTTTTTTCGAAGACTTGGCGTCTGACTTTTGGGCTCGAGATTTAGCAGAACCCGACGAAGGGTGAGCCATAGAGTGGGCAGGCGAAAGTGGTGAGGTTGAACGGGCGATCTTTGCGCTGGCCGATCTGACGACCGTGGTACTAAAGGTGAGGTCGCAAGTCTGCGTGGCCGCCTCCTTTGTTGGCCGAGGAGAAGCAAGGACAGTGCTGTATTTTCCTGTCTGAGGCACGGTGGGCTGTCGACTGGCGAATAATTTTCGAGCAGCAAAGGTCGACACCTTTTCCTTCACTCTTATTTCCTGGATGAGCTTTTCGTCCTTAAAAACGGGGCAATCTCGAGAGGAAGAAGGGTGGTCACCCATACAGTTGATGCAGCGAGGGGATGGAGGTGGACAAGCACCCTCATGGGCATCCTTGCCACATGTAACACATTTGGCCGGATTGGAACAGGACTGGCTGATGTGATTGAACCGCTGACATCGATAGCAACGCGTAGGGTTTGGGACGTAAGGGCGAACGGAAATTATCTCATAGCCTGCTTTGATTTTCGATGGGAGTTGAACTTTGTCAAATGTCAAGAAGACAGTGCGGGTTGGAATGATGTTCGTGTCAACCCGTTTCATAACTCTATGAACAGCCGTTACGCCCTGGTCAGACAGGTAGTGCTGAATTTCTTCGTCAGACAATCAATCGAGGGAGCGTGTATAAACGACTCCACGCGAGGAATTTAAGGTACGGTGCGGTTCCACCCGGACAGGGAAGGTGTGGAGCAGAGAAGTACGCAGCAATTTTTGTGCCTGGAGGGCACTGTGTGTTTCTAACAACAGGGTGACATTCTGTAATCTGGAACAAGACTTTACAGGACCTGCAATTGCGTCGACACCTTTCTGAATAATGAAAGGGTTGACCGTGGAGAAGTCGTGACCTTCGTCAGACCGAGAAACAACAAGGAACTGTGGCAACGATGGAAGAACCGTCTGTGGCTGAGACTCAGTATACTTACGTTTGTGAGCAGACATAGTGGAAGGTGAGGAAACCATTGCGGAAGAATCCCCCGTGATTACCGGCGTCTCTGATGGCGCGCTCCTCCCTTGTGGGGGCCCTCTCTGAGGGCACTCCCGCCTTAGGTGATTGTTCACACCTCAGGTCACACCTCCCGACAAACGGACGGAGGGATCAATCGGCACTTTCGGAAGGTATCAGTTCGGGTAATCACCCCTCCCTGGGCCTGGCCATTACCAGGGGGTACGTACGTGTCCTACCTGTCTACCCGGGGCGGGGAATTACGCGTTACCCCATCACCGGCTACGCACAAAAGGCGTGGGTCGGCCTTCAGACACGCACAGGCAGGAAGAAAGAGAAAGGGAAAGGAAAGAAGAGATGTCTCAAACGCCGCAGCGGAGAAAAGGGTAAAGAGAAGAGGTAAGGAAAAGAGAAGGACAAAGGAAGGAAGAAGACATAAAAGCAAGGAAGGCGAAGAATGCAGTACATTTACGAGCGTCCGTCTCCGGATGTAGTCACAAGCCATACTCCCAGATGGGGAGAAAGGGAAGGAAAGAGCCAGAGGTGAGGGGAGGAGGGGCGAAGAGAGAGATGGGGAAGGATGCGGAAAGGGAAGGTATGCAGCCCGGAAAGGAAGGAAGGCCACATTAGCTCGGGGTCGCGTGCTCGCTACGCACGTATCCACAAAAGAGTTGTGGACCCCCTGGGGGGGGGACTCTCTCTCCCGAGGCTGTCATTAGTTCTAATGGAATGTTGTTTCGACTCAGGTCTTTCAGTGCTCTGTCAAACTCTTCACGCAGTATCGTATCTCCCATTTCGTCTTCATCTACGTTCTCTTCCATTTCCATAATATTGTCCTCAAGTACATCGCCCTTGTATAAACCCTCTATATACTCCTTCCACCTTTCTGCTTTCCCTTCTTTGCTTAGAACTGGGTTTCCATCTGAGCTCTTGATATTCATACAAGTGGTTCTCTTTTCTCCAAAGGTCTCTTTAATTTTCCTGTAGGCAGTATCTATCTTACCCCTAGTGAGATAAGCCTCTACATCCTTACATTTGTCCTCTAGCCATCCCTGCTTAGTCATTTTGCACTTCCTGTCGATCTCATTTTTGAGACGTTTGTACTCCTTTTTGCCTGCTTCATTTACTGCATTTTTGTATTTTCTCCTTTCATCAATTAAATTCAGTATCTCTTCTGTTACCCAAGGATTTCTATTAGCCCTCGTCTTTTTACGTACTTGATCCTCAGCTGCCTTCACTACTTCATCCCTCAGAGCTACCCATTCTTCTTCTACTGTATTTCTTTCCCCCATTCCTGTCAATTGTTCCCTTATGCTCTCCCTGAAACTTTGTACAACCTCTGGTTTAATCAGTTTGTCCAGATCCCATCTCCTTAAATTCCCACCCTTTTGCAGTTTCTTCAGTTTTAATCTACAGCTCATAACCAATAGATTGTGGTCAGAGTCCACATCTGCCCCTGGAAATGTCTTACAATTTAATACCTGGTTCCTAAATCTCTGTCTTACCATTATATAATCTATCCGATACCTCCTAGTATTTCCAGGATTCTTCCATGTGTACAACCTTCTTTTATGATTCTTGAACCAAGTGTTAGCTATGATTAATTCTGCCAGACGGCTTCCTCTTTCATTTCTTACCCCCCAATCCATATTCACCTACTATGTTTCCTCCTCTCCCTTTTCCTACTCTCTAATTCCAGTCACCCATTGTTGTGGCGTATCAAGACAGCCACGCCACTCGGAAGTAGCCGAAATGCACGCGTTACACACGCCGGCTGGCGTGAGGTCTGAAACAGGATACGTAATGAATGTTATAAAGGAAAGTACGTAGCTGCTGGAATACTTAACTTTAATCCATCATTTGTATACAGCATTCTTGATGATACAAGTGAGACTCTCTCTAGATATGGTTAATGGCGCCTTGCTAGGTCGTAGCCATGGACTTAGCTGAACGCTATTCTAACTATCTCTCGGCAAATGAGAGAAAGGCTTCGTCAGTGTAGTCGCTAGCAAAGTCGTCGTACAACTGGGGCTGAGTCCTAGTACGTCTCTCAAGACCTGCCGTGTGGTGGCGCTCGGTCTGCAATTACTGACAGTGGCGACACGCGGGTCCGACATGTGCTAATGGACCGCGGCCGATTTAAAGCTACCACCTAGCAAGTGTGGTGTCTGGCGGTGTCACCACACCCATGACTATTAAATTTTCGTCTCCCTTCACTACCTGAATAATTTCTTTTATCTCATCATACATTTCATCAACTTCTTCTTCATCTGCAGAGCTAGTTGGCATATAAATTTGTACTATTGTAGTAGGTGTGGGCTGCGTATCTATCTTGGCCACAATAATGCGTTCACTATGCTGTTTGTAGTAGCTTACCCGCACTCCTATTTTTTTATTCATTATTAAACCTACTCCTGCATAACCCCTATTTGATTTTGAATTTATAACCCTGTATTCACCTGACCAAAAGTCTTGTTCCTCCTGCCACAGAACTTCACTAATTCCCACTATATCTAACTTTAACCTATCAATTTCCCTTTTTAAGTTTTCTAACCTACCTGCCCGATTGAGGGGCCTGACATTCCACGCTCCGATCCGCAGAATGCCAGTTTTCTTTCTCCTGATAACGACGTCCTCTTGAATAGTCCCTGCCCGGAGATCCGAATGGAGGACTATTTTACCTCCGGAATATTTTACCCAAGAGGACGCCATCATCATTTAACCATACAGTAAAGCTGCATGCCCTCGGGAAAAATTACGGCTGTAGTTTCCCCTTGCTTTTAGCCGTGCGCAGTATCAGCACAGCAAGGCCGTTTTGGTTAGTGTTAAAAGGCCAGATTAGTCAGTCATCCAGACGAAGGGTAAGTGACGTCATTTCTGGTCGAAATTCGAAACAAACATTTCTGTTTCACATTTCATGCTCAAAACATCCGAAAGAAATGGCTTAGCATGAGCCAAAGAATATCCCGTCAGGGAGCCTAGGATGGTGGTCGTCCTCAACGTCTTCTCGACCCTGGTTGAAACGTTTATAGTACTCGTACACTCTTGTGTAGAGTAGATTCATCAAAAGCCACAGTCAACATTTCGAATGCTGTGCGGCACTTTATTCCATTTTTCAAGTAAAATTTAATGCAAATTCTGTGATTCGTCTTCTTCGAAAGTAAAAACTCGCCGAGCACACGAAAACACATATAACCTTTTCTACTGTCAACAATAAACTATTCTACATAGCTGAAAATGGAACATAGATCGGGTACATGTATACCAACAACATATAAAAATATTTCATAATCTGTTGAGTGAAGCCCGCGAAATAAAAAAAAATTCCGTTACTTTTTGATCTCACTTCAAATTTATTTCATCCTTCGTTTTCTGATCACAGGGAAATATAAAAAAGCATCAAACATAGCAGTACATAGATGTATTACATTCATAAGAAAGTCCCAGAATGTGTTAAAAATGGTAAGATAAACAAATTAGCATATAGTGGGACGTGAACCTACTTGCTTCGACTCTGTAATTCACATCTTTATACATTACGCTACGTCGGAAACATGTGATTTTCGTCTTTCGTATGAGTTACGGTTGTATTTTATGATGGGTAGTTGATGCGTTATTAAATGACATTTAATTATAAAAGTGGCGCGTTTGGGATCATCATCAATACCTAGTTCCCTTGAAACGGCATTCTGCAAGTCATAATGCAAAACATCAAAATATGCAAAAATAAATATGTGGTCTGTCACATCTAGTGAAACATGATTCTGACGTCACTTCCGATGGTATAACTCTGTTGTTTTGATATACTTCTGTACCAAAGCTTGCCACTGTCTGCCCCTCTGTTCACCACGTCGTCCCTACTTTTTCGTAATCCTTGCCTCGCTATAGGCCAAAACTTTTAATCTTGTACGTGTTGTATATCTAGTGTTAAGATGCATTCGTAGTGGGCGTGACGTTATAGCGTGAGCCAAGTTTTCGTGGAGTATGACCCATGTGAACGAATTGTACTGATCTCCTACCCCATTTAGAATCGACTTCCCAATCCACCACAAAATTATCTTCCTGTTTTCTTTGGGTTCCACCATATGAGTCATTCACTGCGCTAAAACAGCAGCGAAAAGTAAATTCATTACAGTTATACTTTCCATGTGGAATCGTTCAAGGTTGGCTTTTCGCGATCAACTGGGAAACGTCTTTGTAGACATTTCAGCAAAGCCGTGCATCGCGCCACATTTAACCGCCCGAGCCCATCCGCGACGCGACCGACAGCTCAGTTCTGCTTGTTGCTCGCACAGTGGGCACTCGAGCTCAACCGTACCGGGAGCAGAGGCGCGCGAGCCGCGATGCGCCTTGGAGGCCCGCGGGAGCCCGGCCAAGCCGCGGCTTCAACAGGGCTCGGTAACAATGAGGGAAACAAAGAGCGATGAGAAGACGGCAATGAATACCTACCTCTGAATTGCCTGCACTCCTTTGGGAATTGAGAATCGTGAAGGTTTGATACGCCAGAAATAGGGCGTTCTTGATCCTTTGTATAGAAAAATAACTCGAAATGCAAAATAATGGGTGTAACACAGTAATACATAATACAATAATGAACATAATACAGCAACGTTTTACTGTTTTAAACAATTCCTCGTTTCCTTTTTCCGCTTGATCCCAAATTCTGTATCTAAGTTTTTATTGCTCTTCGGTCCACAACTGGAATATCGTCTAAAAATGTTTCAACAATCTCTTCGTACACAAATAAGGTGCTTCTCTCTCTCAGTCATGTACACACACGGTATAAACATCACAAATAGAAGTTAGTCTTGAATATATACTTCGTTAGTTTGGCAACAAATAGGTAAACATACCAAAGAAGATTAAACACGTAATGGAGCCGAAATATTTACGTTGTGAAAAACAGTGTACGACGAAATAGTTGAATCGAATGACAAAAGAACAATAGTCCACAACAAAGAGGATTGAGAAACATGGTGAACAGTGTGCGGAAGGCGAGAACACAAAGATGTGATTATATGGTAGTGATAAAAGTGGTAATGCGTCCTCCAGACCAGATGTGAGGAAACGTAGATCAGCAAATCGTAAGTAATTACTTATTTACAGAAAAAATTGTGAAGTGAACTGTTTAATAATCTAAAACTAACAAACCTGTATCGTTGTAGATCCCACTGATGATGCCTTAGAACAGGAGAAGGCGAAACGCGTATGGGATAAATAAAGTAACTAGCAGCAGGAAAAGGTAGTTTCATAAGTTTTTGGATGTGGTCAGTGGTCCACTCCTTCGCCATACTGCAAGAAACTAGAACTTGCTGTCACGCGAATGCCGCTGGAAAACTCATGGACTTCCTGAACGTGGCCTGTCCCGTTGCTGCAGAGGCCCGCACGTGTGCGCTCAGCTAATGAGGCCCGATCGACTGTTCCGTGAACTGCATTCGACGGCGTCAAGGTCGTGTCTGCACTATCGCACAGACGAAGATTGCAAGTGTTCCAGAATCAGTCGGAAATAGCCGTGCCCGTCCTTAATATCCCCTAGTGTGCGACCGGCTAAAGCAGCCTTGTGCAGACAGTTCAGCGCAAGACACTATGACCAGCCCCTTTCCCGTTGTCCTATTATATTATTACGTCAGAAGTACATATCGAACAGCAAAGGCCACTCCAACGTCCATCAGAAAATCTGTAGAAGAGAAAAAAAAAGAAGTGTTACGGCGCAAAGTCAAGCGCCGGCACGCCAGTAGAGAACGATAGAGCAGAGAGGACGTGGCTAGACGTCAGCCAATTGCACGCTGACCGACCCCTCTCCAGGACGACAACGCGACAGCAGCGGCCTCTATGCGAAGAGGACACGCGCCGCGCCCGATTGGTCGGGCCGAGTCGAAGAGAACCTTCAGGACTAGCGAAAAAAATGGTTCAAATGGCTCTGAGCACTATCGGACTTAACATCTGAGGTCATCAGTCCCCTACCCTTTAACTACTTAAACCTAACCTAAGGACATCACACACATCCATGCCCGAGGCACGATTCGAACCTGCGATTGTAGCAGCAGCGCGGTTCCGGAATGAAGCGCCTAGAACCGCTCGGCCACAGCGGCCGGCTAAGGCTAGCGAACTGAATAGAAGCGTCAAATCTATTGCATCACTTGTATAGCAGCGACCTAGGAATTGTATACACTGAAGAAGATTGTTTATTTCGTAGGTCGCTCTTTGTTTGCGACACATCTGCGTAAATCGAAGTTAGGTATTGTAATCGTTTCCTTTCGTAATAAAATTCATTAATACGATTGTTTGAATGTTGTCTACCGATCCGAGAAAGCAGGTTTCCTAGACACCCCATATTCGACGACTAGGCAGGATTTAAAAAGGAGTTTCACTGAAATTGGAGGAGGGAAGCTACACTCGCCTGAAGCATTCAGGAGATAGCTTGGTATGGCATAACTTTACACAGATTGTAGATAATCTGTAGGTTTTGCAGAGTGTAGTGGGAGTCGAAGGTTATCAGCTTTCCGTGATGACAGTACCAGTACCCTGTTTCGACACCAGATACCTGGAAGGCTTCTCCTAATAGTCATATCAATAGTAGTGGTTACCTTCCGGCGTCTGGAAAATCCACTGTCCTGGAGAAGTGCGTAACAATGCGAGGAAGAGATCTGCGGCCGTTCAGCGAAGTTGCAGGAGAAGGCTTTGTACATCTTGCACAGACACTGGCAGAAATAGGTGTACAGTATCCAGTGCAAGTGCAAGACACGTGCTTCCTCACCTGTCAACAGTTTCCCACAATTAAAAAGAAACAGCAGACGAATACCGTGTGGTTATGAAAAAAATGGCTCTGAGTACTGTGGGACTCAACTGCTGTGGTCATAAGTCCCCTAGAACTTAGAACTACTTAAACCTAACTAACCTAAGGACATCACACACATCCATGCCCGAGGCAGGATTCGAACCTGCGACCGTAGCGGTCGTGCGGTTCCAGGCTGTAGCGCCTTTAACCGCTCGGCCACTCCGGCCGGCTGTGGTTATGACCCCCAACTATTACAGGATGTGGAGGATGGTGCGTGCGCTTGTGTAACTGACATGTGGACAGACGCGTACTCTAAACGCATTATTTGATTCTTACTACGCATTCAATCTAGCGAGAATTGCAACGCAAAAACCGTTTGTTGCATAGTTCCCATTAGATGTAGAGAAAAGTGATACAAATATACGGGACGAAATTGAAATTGACATGAACTGAGGGTTACGTTCGTTAACGATCAGGGAGAAAATGTGGAAAAGGCACCAGAGAGCCATTGTCGCCTGCCGTACAACAACCACTCCTTCAGCACTGTTCTACGCCACACCCAAAATGCCGCAAGTT
The DNA here is from genome assembly GCF_023864275.1 of Schistocerca cancellata. Taxonomy (NCBI): domain Eukaryota; kingdom Metazoa; phylum Arthropoda; class Insecta; order Orthoptera; family Acrididae; genus Schistocerca; species Schistocerca cancellata. The sequence goes on from NC_064627.1 coordinate 542,416,980, forward strand.
ATTAAAAAATGAGTGATCATGTGAAAAACTCAAGGTTGTAGTTTACCGTAAAGCAGCACGTCGAGACTCGGTGGAATACTTTGTGCGTCATGTTACCGAGAGAGGTGGTGCAGTGGTTAGTACACTGGACTCGCATTCGGGAGGACGACGGTTCACACCCACGTCTGGCCATCCAATTTAGGATTTCCGTAATTTCCCTAAATCGCTCCAGGCAAATGCCGGGATGGTTCCTTCGAAAGGGTACGGCCGATTTCCTTCCCTATCCTTGACACAATTCTAGCTTGTGCTCCGTTTCTAATGATCTCTATGTCGACGGAACGTTAAACGCCGACTTTCTTTCTACCTTTTGTTTGTCACGCTAAAATCTGAGTTAATGCAGCATGAACAATTTGCAGTAGTTTGACGTGAATTCGGAAAAGTACACTGATTTGGGAACTGGTATTACAAGGTAGCGGAAAAATTAATCCAGCCTCTCGAAGCATTTCAAGAGGCCACGCAGGCTATGGAAGCTGACGGCAGTCCGACGCCGCAGTTGTGCCACTGGCGTACCAGCTACAGGAACACCGTGTTGGGAATGCAGTGGGCGGTGTTGGTAAGCACTTCCATATATGTAAAACGGCGCTTTTGTAAGCAAAAAAAATTGTATTTTTGTTAAACATTTTAAACACTCAGAACTGTATAAGAGACTGTACTTACAGTAGACGGCGTGCCTCAATATTGTCAAACATTTGAGGGAAACAGCACTACTGAAAGTAAGCGCTCGAAATCTCTTAAGCGCAAAAATGGAAATAAAGTCAGTGCATTTGCCTGCGTTGGTTCTAAACCACAGACACGGCATCTACAGCAACTCTCGATAACGGTGAGACAGGAAGTTTATGCCGCAACATGTTTCAGATGCGCTGCACGTCAAGGTAAATGCGATGGTATGCAAGAGTGAGAAATAAACGTTTCATCTGTACTGACGTCCTCAATGTCGAATGAAAACCAGATGAGGGACAGTCGCTTCTGAAGTAGCGGCAGTAAGATTGCCATCCGTCCCGATACATCGGAACCGTCACCTTTATCGACATTCTTGTCCTGACATCCCGACAAAACGCAGTTTTGTCCCGATTTTGCGAAACACTATTACGAGATTGGCTCAAGCACTGAAGTAACGCCCTCTGTTAATGCAACATTGTATTTATGTCAACAACCTTATGATGACAAGTTGTCTCACAGACGGCACTGCGTGTTGCGAGTCCTGTATCAACGAAGCAAGCACCTTCTACATCTAAGTGCCACCACCCGAGAAAACACCAGACTTCCCCAGTAGTACGGGGCTGGAACTATTTAAGCAGCGTCACGTGGAAGAATCGGGCAGTTTCCATTTGAATAGCGATCTGATAAGACGATTCCTTCTAAACGTAATATGAACGAGTGCTAGTTAGTAATGTTTGAAGTGTTTGCTGCGGATATATAGGGCGTGAGGTGTAGGCTATAGTGGCGAGTACGTCGCTGACTGAAGTGTTATTCTCGAATGTTGACGAACTAATAAACTTATCACAGATTACGAAAATGCCAAAGGATGGAAACAGGAAGTGTCACTTTTCGGATAATTACAAGTAAGAGTGGTCTTTTGTCAAGAAATGACGTACGGATGAGGAACTGCTGTGTGAGATTTGTACTTGTTTTATCTCAGTAACTCACGGAAGTAAGGCAGATGTGAGGCATCACATTTCTGCGAAGAATCAAACAAAAAGATTGGCGGTAGGTTCAAATGGCTCTGGGCACTTGGGACTTAACATCTGAGGTCATCAGTCCACTAGAACTTAGAACTACTTAAACCTAACTAACCTAAGGACATCACACACATCCATGCCCGAAGTAGGATTCGAACCTGCGACCTTAGCAGAAGCGCGGTTCCCGACTGAAGCGCCTAGAACCGCTCGGCCACAATGGTCGGCGATTGGCGGTAGCATAGACATCAAAACTATTTCTACATTCATGATTAAAAAAGATACCCAGCATGTTATTCTCAATGGAGAGAAGTCTTCCGAAGTAAGAGTAATTTCAGGTGTGCCGCAGGGGAGTGTCATAGGACCGTTGCTATTCACAATATACATAAATGACCTGGTGGATGACATCGGAAGTTCACTGAGGCTTTTTGCAGATGATGCTGTGGTGTATCGAGAGGTTGTAACAATGGAAAATTGTACTGAAATGCAGGAGGATCTGCAGCGAATTGACGCATGGTGCAGGGAATGGCAACTGAATCTCAATGTAGACAAGTGTAATGTGCTGCGAATACACAGAAAGATAGATCCTTTATCATTTAGCTACAAAATAGCAGGTCAGCAACTGGAAGCAGTTAATACCATAAATTATCTGGGAGTACGCATTAGGAGTGATTTAAAATCGAATGATCATATAATGTTGATTGTCGGTAAAGCAGATGCCAGACTGAGATTCATTGGAAGAATCCTAAGGAAATGCAATCCGAAAACAAAAGAAGTAGGTTACAGTACGCTTGTTCGCCCACTGCTTGAATACTGCTCAGCAGTGTGGGATCCGTACCAGATAGGGTTGATACAAGACATAGAGAAGATCCAACGGAGAGCAGCGCGCTTCGTTACAGGATCATTTAGTAATCGCGAAAGCGTTACGGAGATGATGGATAAACTCCAGTGGAAGACTCTGCAGGAGAGACGCTCAGTAGCTCGGTACGGGCTTTTGTCAAAGTTTCGAGAACATACCTTCACCGAAGAGTCAAGCAGTATATTGCTCCCTCCTACGTATATCTCGCGAAGAGACCATGAGGATAAAATCAGAGAGATTAGAGCCCACACAGAGGCATACCGACAATCCTTCTTTCCACGAACAATACGAGACTGGAATAGAAGGGAGAACCGATAGAGGTACTGAAGGTACCCTCCGCCACACACCGTCAGGTGGCTTGCGGAGTATGGATGTAGATGTAGATGTAGAATTATTCGTTGCTGTTGTAGAACTAACATCGATACATTAAGTTAATCCGATGGGACCGATAACCTCGTCGTTTGTTCCCCTGCCCAAAAAGCAAACCAACCAACCTTATCAAGTTGTCAAGCATCATCAGTCCTTCAGTTCTCTCGACTGTACCGTTAACCTGAATACTGCAATGTTTCCTGACTTCAAAGTCGTCGTAAAGCAGTCTACAGCCATGACCAAAGCTACAGGACTGTTAAAAATGGTCTGGCACCACACTCCGTTTCCGAATGCATAAAACATTTGCAAGAAATTTCATTTTGTGGCCTAGGCAACGACGCGTCGAACCACAAAGACTGAAAAGATGTTTCCTTTAGTTGTTCAGTACTTTAATGAAATTGACGGAATCCAACAGAAGCTGTTGAAGTTTGATTCCCTGAATAACGAAACATAGGAGACAACTACAAAGTTTTGTCTAAACACTTTAAAACATCTGCAAATTCCATTAGATAAATTAATCGCGTTTTGTGGAGACAATTCTAATACCAACTTCGGAGGCCTTCATCGACGCGGCCAACGGAATGTGTTTCACCAAATCAAAGAAGAACTAGGAAAAAATGTAACAGGAATTGGATGCCCTACCCATATTCTCCATAATACTTTATCAAGCGCTGCTGGAGTCTTAACTGTCGGCATTGAAATACTCATCATGAAAAAAATTTAATTGCTTTTCAATACAGGGTAAGGACAGAGAAGCTGAAATAGTTCTGCTTAAACGTTGACGTCAATCATCACACTCTTCTACCTCACTCAAAAACAAGATGGCTGTCATTAATGATCGCTGTTGAGACACTTCTTAAGCTTTGGATTCCATTAAAACAATTTTTGACGTCGTAGACAGGTCATCTAAAACAATGTAAGATTTTTTCAATAGTCCAATCACTGAAATTTACTTCATGTTTCTGCAGTGAAACTTAGTTTTAAAAAAAATACAAAGCGTGGAGAAGAATAAAGTTTCGATGATTGAAATAAGAAAAATAGTAATCGACAGTCAAAGACGTCTGAATGAAAGGAAGGCGGCTAATGTTATTGGCATGGAAGATTTCAGTCGACAATTGTTTTCAGGAAAGTATGTGTCTGAAGAGTTTTTAAGAAAATATGCGTGACTCAGAAGAACGGAAGTCTAAACACTCAGTGGAAGTAAAGTGGATTTACTTTCTTAAGGAAACCGAAAATCCTGAACGCAAAAGCCAACTGCTAAAATTATGTGACTATTTATTATCTATTCCCGCACACAACGTCACTGTGGAAACAGTATTTTCGCTGATATCGGCACAGTGGTTTGATGGAAGAAATCGATTGCTGCCAGGGACTGTGGAATCAACGTTACAGTGCCAGTTTAATTATGAGCTAATTGGAAGGAATTTCATAAATACGTAAAAAGCAAAAAATACTAGATGAAAAAAGGTGAAATCATACGAAAAATATGATGTACCAACTACTTCTGCCCCAACAGATTGCATGTAATAGTGTTCTAAATAAAAAGTAATTATATTAAATAAAATTTTTATGTCATTTCTATGCTCTCATCTCAGAGTGTCCCGACGAACATTGCAATACCATTTTAAGTTTCAAATACATTTGCACAATATCCTATTTTCGTTATCATAATATCTGACACCTCAACTGCTTGTTAGAGGTATAAATTGATGCAAGAGGTCGTTACAGCGTTACGAGATGACGAATATTTCTTTGTTTAACTGAAGAAAGAAAGTTTTCAATACGCTTCTTGTCCGCAGTTTGTGTCCCTTCATTATTATGATTTTAATTTTCACAAATATATTTGCACCCAATAGACAATTTTGTTGCCGTGTCGTACGAGTGTGGTGTCATGTAGATATTTTTGCATACATCAAAGAACAGAGCTTTCTAAACTTTTTCGGCATGTGACCTCCTTTCATAAAAGTCTGGCATGTGCGAACGCTCGCGTTACGAAAGAAAAAGGTACTTACTATACCACGGAAGTAATTGAACTTCAAGCAAATGATTTAACAACCGTAACGCTTATGCACATTGGATAGCTCTGGTATGCAATATTGAATTATTTTACACTTTTCTGTTAACCTACGGGTTCTGATTGTGGAATTAACTGACTCAAGCCTCCTTTGGAATTCAGTGAAGTGGACCCGCTTGCTTAGCATGGCACATAACTTTAAAGTCAGAAACCGCAGAAGTTGGAGACAGTTTCAAATTACTTTCGGCGAGAAGTTTGTTTATTTTTTATGTGAGTGTAAGAAGGAAAAGCCGTTTCGCACAAATACGTGGACGAGCAGATAATAAATTTTTACCGCTTTGTTTGACGGCACCGGAAACTCTGTCTTTAAGCTTAACCAGAAAGTTACCGGTGACAAAGATTTATTCTCTGTAACTTAAAGTCACTGTAAGTTTCGAGTAGCCGCTCGTTAAATTTACACTTCAAGTGGATTCCGAAATTATTGTCTCTTCCAAGCGATTGCAAATCTAGTTGTTATTACCAGACAGAAGAATGAAACAGTCTTTGAAAGCTTTTCTAATCCCGTCAAACGTTCCTTAATTATGTTCTTGACATTTTCGTCCGAAGTGAGATGAATTTCTACTAGGAAATCGTGAAGGGTATTGAAGCACAATTTGACTGGAATCTAAACAGATATCGCAGACTCCACGGTTCTTAATAAACGGTTGTGTTTGGTCCCTGAAGTAATAAATTTAACTTGTTGATTTTTAACAAAATGTCTGCCATACAGGCTACAATTTGAACCCAGACTTTGCCTTCGCAAAGGAGAACCTAGTAAAAAAAGATAAACTTCATATAACAGCAGCACAATTCTGCCTAGCTATAGCCACCTAACTTCTACGTGTGTCAATAAAAACTTTTAAATATTTTTTTCCTCACATAAAAAAATTCGTTAATTTCTAAAGCGACCTTTATTAAAATTAACTATTTTCACTCATCGTAAGATACACAGTTTTTTGATATGCTCGTCGGAATAAGATGATTTAACAATTACAAGCAACGGTGGAGGTTTAAGTAACCATCTTGTTCCCGATATTGCAACCATCAGTTTTGTACTGTAACACCGGAGATAAACTACGGTGTGTCGGTAAGGAATACTAAGGTAAGAAAGTGCTTGAAGACGGTCCACTGAGTGAGACGCCGGCGGGCGCGGCTTGGACGAGCCGCACGGGCACCCGGGCGGACGCGAGCTCTGGCGGGGCCTCGGTGCTTCTCCAGCGGCTGACGGGCAGCAGCCGCCAGTCATGGTCCCGGCCGGACGTGCAGGCTCGGTGCACGCTTCTGCACTTGAGGCCGTCTGGCGCACCCACGATTGGTGCGGTCGCGCCCACAAATACAAGGAAACGAGTACCAAAGTGTGGCATGTAGCATTATCCACACAACACGCTCTAGGACAGCGTTTCCCAACCTTTCTTAGGGCACGTGTGATAGAACGAATGACGAAAGACTTCGTTGTGTATCGCAAGTGCTACCCGAAACTCCTTTCCAGGAAAGAAAGCTGATTATCCACAGTGATGGTACACATTTGTTACAAAACATTCTTCCCCTACATGACTCCTCTCCATTGCGGCACCTGCTTGACCTGCACTCCACAAACCTATTTACGTGAATCACTTGACTTCTGCACTCCTTACTGCTGAGCTGGCAGAAACTGGAAGACTTCAGGCTGTTAATGGTTTGTGTCTGACTACAACCACTAACAGTAATATTATTAATAACAACAACAACAATAATAATAATAATAGTAATTATTATTATTATTATTATTATTATAATTCCACGAACCTACTACGGTGTCGTAGCAGGCGCAGAGGTGATACTCCGGCGTGGCGCGTCCCAGGTGGCGGATAGGGGGGTCCTCACCGGTTTGCCGGCGGACTTGAGCGAAATAAAATAGCTCTCGCGGACCAAACACACAACATCAAGAAATCCATTAGTGTCTGTTCTGGTATCCAGCGACTAGTGGTCTGCGTCTGTTTACCTAGTTGGTGCGGCAGTGAAATATGGCTTGATCTCAACAATCAAGTCTGCAATTACCGTGATCTTGTTAAAGGTCACCGCAACCAACTTCAACTTGAAGTAATCATGATGGAACAAATGGAAAGAAATCCGCTACCCCAGGCCCCAGTCAACGGACTGGACTTTCCTGGTCATCGGATTCTGGGGGACCAGGAACATCATGAGGAGAAGAGTCGGAGCTTCTCAAAACCTCTTCGCAAGCACTACCTTGGCACTCTCAATGCAAACACTCTGTTCAAACTTGGAAAACTAAAACAACTGACAGACATGCTAGATAAATTTCACATCAAAATTCTTGCCATTCAAGAGACGCGCTTCGTAGATGAAAACCATTTCGACACAAAACATTACAGGATTTACAAAGGTAAACCTGCTGTCAGAAGAGGAACACCATTATTGTTTGGTACAGGGTTTGCAGTACACAAATCAGTCATGGATAACATCATAGACTTCAATTCAATATCAGAACGTATCTCGACACTGTCCTTCAAATCAGGTAATAAAGCATACACAATTATCAACGCACATGCACCTATAAATGACCATAACAGAAAGAAGCCACAAGAAATTGAAGACTTCTGGGAAGACATGGAGGAAGTAACTAACAACGTACCAGAAAGACATGTGAAAATTCTAATGGGTGATTTCAATGCGCAGCTTGGTAAGGAGAGAAAATTCAGAGAAATAACAGGCCCATACTCAGCACATATTCGCACGAACAGAAATGGGGAACACCTCATAAAATATTGTCAAAACTTTAACCTCAAAATCATGTCAACACAATTTCAAAAACCAAGACGAAAACTTACAACATGGAAAGCACCCAACACAGTGTGGGGAGAATTTCAGATTGATCATGTGGCCATATCCAAGAAAAATTCGCGGGAAATTCTAAATGTCAGAACACGTAAAGGAGTCTTCGACTCTGATCATTATTTGCTACAAGTTAAGATTAGGCCAATCCCAAGACTGAAACAGACAGCGCAAAACAAAATAGTCAAACCTGATCCGGAATACTTAAAGATAAACAGGGATAAAATCATTGAAGAAATTAATAGGCATTCAATAGACACATGGACAGATCTGGCGAAGGCAGTTCAGAAGACTATGTGCTGGGGACAACCACCTAGAAAACGCAAACATAGGTGGTGGAACGCAAATTGTGATGAAGCCATTGAGAGAAGAAAGCAAACATGGGACAAGTTCAGTAGCTACAGAAATTCAGAAACATGGAAAGAATTTCACGAAGTTCAGAAACTAGCATCGAAGGAAATCAGAAGGGAAAAACGAGCATATGACAATAACAGACTAAAAGAAATTGAGGAAGATTTCAAAAGAAATAACACAAGAAATTTTTACAGAACTTTCAAAGAAAATATTAAGGGCTATCAACCCCCTAGCCTCTGCTTCCGAAGAACAGATGGATCCCTGGAAACAAACACAAAAGAAAACTGTAAAATTCTCAAACATTACTTTGATAAACTTCTTAATTGCAAAAAACCTACAGGAAAATTAACATTCCAAAAGACCACACCTAATGCCGATTCTGATCCACCCACAATAGAAGAGGTAGAGGAAATCATAAAACAAATGAAAAATAACAGAGCTGCCGGAGAAGATGGTATTATCGCCGAGATCTGGAAACTCCAAGATGAAAACATCACCAAAAAATCCATAAGATTATCTCCGAAATTTGGATCACAGAGAAAGTGCCAGAGGAATGGAAATGTGCATCGATCCATCCATTACATAAAAAGGGTGATAAGTCAGATCCAAACAATTACAGAGGCATTTCGCTAGTACCAGTTACATACAAAATTTTCTCTAAGGTGCTATTAAACAGACTAGAACCACAAGCAGATCTGCAAATTGGGGAATACCAGGCAGGCTTCAGAAAAGGGAGATCATGCATCGAACAGATCTGGAACTTGAGAACACTTTTGAAAGTCAGACAGGCAAGAAACACTGTAGTTACCTTTGTGGACTTTAAAAAAGCATATGATTCCATAGACAGACAGACACTCTTTGACGTGCTGGAAGAATATGGTATCGACAGAAAAACCAGGGCACTTATACAACAGACGCTTACAGACACTACCTCCAAGATTAAGTTCATGGGAGAAATTTCGGAACCCTTCCACATACACACAGGTGTCCGACAAGGAGACGGGCTCTCACCAATCCTGTTCAACATGGTGTTAGACAAAATTATCAAGCAGTGGGAGGAACAAGTTAAAGGAATACAGCTGGGAAGAACACGTGAAACCAAAACAATCATAAAATGTCTGGCATTTGCAGATGATATAGCCATACTCAGCAATAATACACAGGAGGCAAAGGAAGCACTGGAATGCTTGCATGAAATAGCTGCCAAAACAGGTCTGCAGGTATCTTACGAGAAGACACAATATATGGAACGACAGACCAACAATGTACACACCATGCATACTGTATATGGATCCGTAGAAAGAGTCGAAAAATTTAAGTATTTAGGGGAGTACATACAAATGGGAGGATCAAACAAGGCGGCTAACATGGAACGAACGAAGAAACTCCAGAAGGCATACAAACTCACATGGTCACATTATAATAAGAAAAGCATATCGAGGCAGGCCAAACTTAGGCACTACAAAACAGTTGTATTACCAGAAGCATTGTACGCGTCAGAAACAACCACAATTGGAGCATCAGGCATCATAGACACAGAAAAAATAGAACGCAAAATTCTCAGAAAAATATTTGGACCAATTCACAGAGATGGCATATGGATGAAGCGACCTACCAAAGAGCTGTACCAGCACACTGACAGACTAACAGACGCGATCAGAAAACGCAGATTAACTTTCTATGGGCACATACAGAGAATGGACAACAACCGACTTACAAAGAAAATTTTTGATGTAGTAAACAGCTCAAGCAAGAAAACAAATTGGTATCATGAAATAGACGAAGACTTAAGGCAGATAGGGATCAACAGGCAAATGATAGGAGACAGGAAATACTTCAGAAACAAAGTTAGGAGTGCAAAATTTATTGTAAAGGAGAGAAAGAAGACAGGAACATTATGGACAGAGCAAAGGAAACAGGATCACAGCCAAAGGATGAAGAGATTTTGGGAAGAGAAGAGGAAGAAAGGAAAGAAGTGAAAATTGTGTCATCATGTGATTTTCGAGTTCAAACACTGTCCATAAGGGCAACAATGAAATGAATGAATGAATGAATAATAATAATTGAGCCGTGGTAAGAATTGCCGTTTTGAAGAGCGCGCCGTAGCGCATAGTGTGAAGCAGTCGCCCTCCGTTTCTGGCGGTGGCGCCGCTGTGGCAATCGCAGCTATGGTGTCTCCCTCTGGTGGGAAAGGGGAAAGGTTACCTGTCCACGTGCATTTAAGGGGCGCTATGAGCTCGCCAACGGCCACCTATCAACTCTGATCCTCACTCCCCCTCCTTTCCTCTGTCTTTTTCCAGGGCTCCCTCTCCCCCCCTTCCATCCTCTTTTTTCCCCACCTCCCCTCTCTCTGCCCCCTTCTCTCCCCCGAGCCCTTTTGCATTTCCCTCCTCTGCCTTTTCCCATTCCCTGTCCCGTCTGCCCTGCCCCTCTCCCCCCTTATGAGTCCTCTCCCTCCTTTGGTTCCCCCCTGGTAAACCGCCGTCCGCCGTCTCCTGCTACCGTCCCATCAGCCTTACCTCGGTCTTCAGCAAGGTCCTGGAATCCATCCTCACCCGACGCAGCCACCAGCATCTCTGCCAGCACCGCCTCCTTCCCGTTAGCCAGTGTGGCTTTCGGCCGTCCTTCTCTTCCGACGACGTTCTCCTTCACCTCACTCATCTCCTTTCCAAACAGCTTAATTCCCGTCGCTCTGTAATCTTCCTCTCCCTGGACCTCGAACGTGCTTATGACCGCGTATGGCATTCCGGTCTCCTTTCCAAGCTCCAAACCTTCGCCCTTCCCATTAACTACGTCCGTCTGATCGGCTCCTTTCTCTCCCACCGTCTTTCCTACGTCACCATCCATAACACGGATTCCTACACCTTTTTTCCCTCCGCCGGTGTGCCCCAAGGCTCCGTCCTCTCCCCCCTTCTGTACCTTTTATATACGGCGGACATGCCGCCGCCGTCACCCCCCCCCCCTTGGAGGACTGATGACCTTAGCTGTTTAGTCCCCCTTAAACATCCCAACAACCACCACCACCGTCACCCCCCGTCCACCTTCTCCAGTTTGCCAATGACACCGCCTTCCTTGCCCTCGCCCCCACCCTGCAGCGCTCCCAACGCCTTCTCCAATCCCATCTTGACCGGTTCACCGCTTGGTGCAACCAGTGGTTGCTCAAGCTCAATTCCTCCAAAACCCAGGCGATGATTGTAGGCAAAACCACCCCTTCCTTCCGCCTCCTTGATTTCTATCTCACCATCTATGGCCGTCCTATCGCCCTCACCCCCACTCTTAAGTACCTTGGCGTCACCCTCGACCGTCGCCTCTCCTGGACCCCCATCTCCGGACGATCCAAGCCAAGGCACGCTCCCGACTCTGTCTCCTCGAGCTCCTTTCCGGCCGTACGTGGGGTCTGGACCCCTCCACCATACTCCACACCTATAAATCCCGCCCTATCCTTTGTTACGCCCATCCGGCCTCGATCTCTGCCCCCCCCCCCTTCCTTTTATAAATCCCTTCAAATCCTTGAACGCCATGCTCTCCACCTCGCCTATCGCATCCGTCTCCCCCCCCCCCCCACGCAGATCCTGTACGATCTCATTCCGTTACCCCACCTCCTCCTTTTCCTTGAAAGGATACGGATCCTGTATACCTCCCGTAAACTCGATCCTCCTCACCCACTTGTCTCTCCCATCCTCTCCCACGCCCGCCCGCTACCGCGCCTGTATTCCCACGTCCCACCCGGTCTCCATCTCTCCACCCTCCTTAATCTCTCCCAAGGTGGCTTCCGCCAGCTCCCCCTCCCTGATGATGCCCTCCTCCCCTCCGTCTAACCCTCCTACCAACTTTGATCCTCCCTCCCTCTTCCTGTGTTTAATCCTTTGGGCACCCTCCCTCCCTCCTCCATTTCTCCCCACTCCTCCCCCGGGCCTCCCCTCCCCTGTCCCTCTACTCCTCCTCCCAACTCCTCAGCCATTGGCATCTTTGTTCTCCCCTCTCCACCCCCCCACCCTTCTTCCCCTCTTGGCAGGTCCCCAGACTCGCACACGCTACGTGGGCTTTCGCGCGCCGGAGATCATCGCCATCAGTGTCTCGTGTGTGCCGTCGTGTTTAGTGTTCAGTGTTCACCGTCGCACTCCATCATTCACCTGTGCCATCGTCATCTTCAGTGTTTGTGCGTCGTGTCAACAGTTTGCAGTGTGGTTTATCATCGAGTGTGCACGGCTCCGTGTTTGTCTTTATGTGTCTACTGCTTTGTTGCCCACCGTTCTGTAACTTCTGTGTATTCTTTCTGTTTTTTCTCATTGTGTATTCTATGGCTGAAGAGCAGCGTAGAATGCTGCTGACAGCCTGCCTGTTGTACAGGTTTTAAAATAACAATAAAGAAAAAAAATTTGGTTCCCCCCGCTTTTTCGTTTTTTCCTCCCTCCCTGTTTTCCCCCTCCTCCAGGTCCCCCCCCCCCCATCTGCCCTTGGCTAGGGAGTGTCATCTTTGTGCCGACATTTTCGTGCACTGTTTTACAGTGAGTGTTCCGTGTTGTGCGTCTTTTGGGAAGTGTTGCGAACAGCCATCATACTGTCGCTGGGTGTGATTTTTTATCTCTTGCGAACAGAAACCAGACTGTCGCCATGTTCTTTAATTGTGTGTCTACTATGTTACTTGTCTGATTCCTGTGTATTTTATTAATATTGCCAACCCCTTTGCTTTCTGTTTTAACTTTCCACAATTTTCCGCCATTTTACACTTTAAGTCACCGTTTTATCGCCAGTTTTTCTTGTTTCATTTCTTCTTCCGTTTTTAAAAAAGTCTGTAGGCTGTAGAGCAGCGTATTAAGCTGCTGCCAGCCCGCCCCCTTCGGGGGGAACTGAACATCAATAAAGAAAAAAAAAAAAAAGGCTCGCCAAGGGGTCAGTCGGAGTCGGTGCAGTGAGCCGACAGAGTCAGTTGGAAGGCAGACACTCGCATGTTAGTCTGTCGCCTCTAAGACAGAGTCGCTGTTGGGTTGTGGACTGAGTCGGGTTCGTCGTTACTTTGCTGTTGGACGAGTGGGCAGTCAGCAGCAGGCAGGCCCGCACAGTGCAAGTACGCGCCGGGACCGTGGTCGACGCAGACGGAAGGCTGTAGGTCGATCGGTCTACGGATGGCGACAGGTGGTCTGCTGAGCACTGACACCAGTATCAGTCGCGAAGCGTTGGCAGCCAGCAACAGTCGTGTCCGTCTGGTGTCAGTAATCGCCGGGACCGCTGTCGGCTAAAGCGCGCTGCCGTTGGTCGTTTGCTTGGCCGGTCGTCTTAGTCGACGACATCTTGGATCCTGAGGATGAACACCATTTTCCGAGTTGGGATGTGGTTGGACCTTGTTGGTTCGTTGGAACTGAGCAGCGACTTCGTCTCCACAGCGCGAAGCCAGGCCGAGGCTTTTGGCGGCGGGCACGCGCTGTTGCATTTGGAGGCCCTAGCTGTGTGGGCGACTTTTCGATTTCCTCCGAAGCAGGATCCTCAAGTTGAGTAATTAGTTACTTCTTTTAAATCACGACTGTTACGATTTGTTCGTTATTTGTGGATTGTTGTTTCCTCAGCCGTTCACGCGTGGAATAACAAGTGATGTGTGTTCAAAAAATGGTTCACATGGCTCTGAGCACTATGGGACCATCTGAGGTCATCAGTACCCTAGAACTTAGAACTACTTAAACCTAACTAACCTAAGGACATCACACACATCCATGACCGAGGCGGTCGCGCGGTTCCAGACTGAAGCGCCTAGAACCGCTCGGCCACACGGGCCGGCCAGTGGTGTGTGTTGTTGTCTAGAACCCGCAGCCTTCTTCCGTAGTGATTTGACAGTCATAACTTGTGTACTGTATTTTTTAAATTTGTCTTGAGTGGTGTTTGATGCCTTGATCTTGGTGAGGCCGAGTTAGAAGGTGTAGGTATCTTGGTTTACTCGACATCAGCCGATATTCTCTGTTGTTTGTGCAGTTGGATCTGACGGTTGGAAATCGGTCAGATTGTCGGTCGAAGTGCTAGTATGTCTGTCGTTCGGAGCTGCCTCTGTCATGTTTGTCGGATTTGGTGTGTTAACGAATTTATTGCTTGGAGTGTAACGGCCTAATTCCTGAAATATGTTTTGATCTTGCCTATCATCGTGAGAGGCAGTATCTGTGTACTGTAGAGCATGTTAACTTGTTTGGCCAACCTTGTATAATTTTATATAAGATTGCATTTCATGGGCTTTTAAGTGGTCATTTTAGGGTAATTTTAGTGTTTTGTACCATTTCCATCCCTCCTACGGGATGCACAGTTTGTGTGCTTGTGTGAATTGTTAAAACTTTTAGTTTAAAGTAATCTGGCGTATTGCAGAATTGCACCAGTGTAGTCTTTCAGAGGTTGTTGTGAGCGGTCGTGACTACGGCCGTGTCAAAAGGGAGCGGCAAGGTTCTCAGCCCGAAAGCTCGTATACTCAAAAATTTGTTTCTTTCTGCCTCTGAATAAATAGTAACTTGATATTCAGAGGGTATTTTCTGTTTACAATTTTAAAAATGTTTCTTTTTAAAAAAAACGCTTTTAGGAATAAAATTTCCATTTGTTGAAAGCAATTTGATTATGATTTCATCAGTTGCTCCCTGGCAACTACCTCCACGCTCACAAAGTGTGATTATAATAATGAGTACAGCACTATAGTAGCCCTTATGGAGTTACTGCTGGGTCGCGCTCTCAATTAATTCATTTATCTGTTTCGAAGACAGTAATGAAGAAATTTATGGACTACAGCATGTACTATATCTACAGCTTGCAGAAGACATTTTCTTGAGATATTTAGCGTTTGTTACATATATGTCCCACTTTACCCCAGCGATGTACAGGACAAAGCACAACATACGTGCGCAGTGGGCGGACTATGTGAGGAATCTGTAATCTCCATCGCATTAATGCTACTAACTCAGAAAAAGTAGCTATCAATAACTTATATAATCAGTATTAGAGTCTTACAAAATTGTACTAAGAGTAACTTTCTTTCGAAAATAATTTAATTTCATGACTGAAACAGAATCGGATGGTTTAGTTTTTACCCCTCAGGGGAGTAATTAACCCCAGGTTCAGAACAACTTCTCTAGGAGAACTATCCGAGGAACCGGTCAATACATATTTCCCCTCAGTGACTCCATCATTGTAGAGGTTTTTGACGTGCTGTTCACTTTTATTTGCAATAGTGCTTGTGCGCGTAAATGTTTCGCTGTCTAATACAATTCCATTTACTTTCCTGCTATCATCCTCTTGCGGGATTCTATGCACACGGTAGCGTATTGTAATTGGCTAATAATAACTTGCCTGGCGCTCAGGTAATTGAATTAAGTGAACCCTTTAAGCATGAACTAATTCTATAGGAATTTATTATCCTAGAAATTCAAGCATCAATGCGCATTTTATCAACTCTGAATGTATATGCCTGTATGAAAAGATTGATAAAAAAAATCTGAACGTTGTAGCAGCAACTGCAGACATAAGTAGATTGGAAACAATATGAAGTGATGCATTTCTCTTGCCAACGGGGTATACAGTTCAGGCAGGTAATGAAGGGATTCTCGTGTATTTACGTAATATGAAATACGGCCCAATATAAGATCGAACGATACAGGAACAACGCTTTTGTTCTCAGACAGCATCCCCTGGCGACATGTACCTCCAACATGGCAATGCTCTGCCAGACAGCTTTGGAACTGTGTCTGAATGGCCAGACTACATCTCCTTGGACTCCAGTGTCCTTCTGTTGTCTTCCAGCCACCTGAGTGAATTCACTCGATAATAAATAAGTTGAGAAAATATGGGGCACTACTGACGTGAATTACACGTTAGTTGTTGCACAAAGCTGTGACAAATGTCCGTGAGTTGAGGCTGGCGTTTTAACTCTCATCGATAAAGATGGCTCTGCAACGCTTTCGTTGTCTGATGAAGTCAATGCAACTAGGAGTTGCTCTAGGCAACAGGGCTGAAAGGGGAAGCTACACGCTATTAGATAAGCGCATGCGATTCAATTTCTAATTAATATAAAACACACTCACTCAATGTATGACACAATGATGTTAGCGTTTCATATACACCACAAAAAGACTGAGTCTGTCATCTGGGATTTTAAAGCATGCAGTTTGCACTTCCTCACTTGTGACGAGGTGGATGGAACAGGGATTTTTTTCTCTTATAGTGGAGGTACTGAGGAATACGACGCCATGGTGTGGTGTGGTGGGGGGGGGGGGGGGGGGAACCAAAAGGAAAATGAACTTTCTCCTTAATACGTTCATCACTTCATCATGCATTTGAGTCGTTTTGTCAATATGTATAGATAATTTAGGAGGCTGCATCCGAAAGAGTACGTTCTCAGCTACGATGAAGGCCTCAGCCGAAAGTGCGTACGGTGAAGTCATTAAGGCATTTCGCAGTGGGCAAACGGGACGAAAATCAATCACCCCTAGGGACGTCGCGCTAACATTTTGTAACTCCGCCTCTAGCCTCAGCTGGATGAGGAAAAGACTCAACAAGTTTCTGCAGGTATATCATATCGAACTGAAGCCGCTGATTGATTATTAGATGCCACAGACCCACCAAGTTGCGGAGTTGTTAAGTGCTGCGTTTCACCTGTTGTTCCAAATACTCCTAGACTTTTCTTTGGGACTGAATTGGATGACATGGAATCCATGTGCCGTATAACTGAATGGCCGCAGTGAAAATTGGTGCCTGACCGGGGCTCGAACCCGTATTTCCCGCTTTACGGCGAGCAGTCTCCTTAAGCGCTTTGGCTATTCGTACACGACTCTAGCCAGACCCAAACTTCCTATGTCCTCGTTCATGCGCCACAACCTGCCCTCGTACACATTTTGTGATTCCGAACAGGGGGAAGGCATTTTAACTGAAAGTCTCTGCCTGGTACCGGCGGATAAATACGATATTGCAGCGCTCGTGTTGTTAAAAGTACGATGCAATATTCCTTTGGACATGCAAAGAACACTGATCGTACTTCTTAACACGGACACTGCAGAAGCAGCACTGTCAAGATAAGATCGCCAAGCTTCGCTACCAGAAGGCATTTTTGAAAGAGACAAATAAGGAAGAGATAGGTGAATGGGGTATGGGATAAGGACTTACGGAAACCACGCGAAATCTAAATTTGGATATCCTCCCGAATACGAGTCCAGTGTTTAGAGAGTGCGCGACCTCCTCGGGTGGTACCTGGAGCTGGACAGGAATAGCGATTGGACGAACGACGCGGTGCCGGCTACGCCGCTTCCTGGTTGACGCTGGGCTGGCGACATGGCGGAAGTGGCCCGGCTATCGCCGCCTGCAGACGCACGGCGACAAGTCTCCAGTCAGTCTCAGCTACAGCTTGGGTACGGGCGCTGCCACTCGCACACTCGCACAGCTGCCGTACGCAACTCATACACAACTCACATCTCGCCATGGGCCTGGTCTCCAAGTTGAGGATTGGCCTCAAGATCTTCGAGCTTGTAAGTACACTTCGGTGGCTGCCCGATCTGGCGTGCCCACTTGACACAGTGGTTACTTTTGTTCTTGTTGTTGTTGTTTTTGTTGCTGTTGTAGCTACTTGCTACACGAACCAGATGCTATTGGGTAGTATGCAGAACGTGTCAGTAAGTTAATGCTGCTCATTTACATTATAGTCCTTACGTGAATATGGCTATGGAAAGTATGGAAGATAGGATATCGGGTACTGGTTGAAGTAAAACTGTGCGGGCGAGCCGACATCTTGCTTGGAGAGCTCAGACGGCAGAGCACACGCTCGTGAAAGGCAAAGGTCCAACGATCGACTCCCAATCCGGCACTAGGGATGGCGTTTATCGCTAAAACAACAAATTTTTAGACTCAGATTTTCACTCTGCAGCGGAGTGTGCGCTGATATGAAACTTCCTGGCAGATTAAAACTGTGTGCCGGACCGAGACTCGAACTCGGGACCTTTGCCTTTAGCGGGCAAGTGCTCAGCCAACTGGGCTACCCAAGCACGACTCACGCCCCGTCCTCACAGCTTTACTTCTGCCAGTACCTCGTCTCCTACCTTCCAAACTTCACAGAAGCTCTCCTGCGAACCTTGCAGAACTAGCACTCCTGAAGGAAACAATATTGCGGAAACTTTCTTTCAGGAGTGCTAGTTCTGCAAGGTTCGCAGGAGAGCTTCTGTGAAGTTTGGAATGTAGGAGACGAGTTACTGGCAGAAGTAAAGCTGTGAGGACGGGGCGTGAGTCGTGCTTGGGTAGCCCAGTTGGCTGAGCACTTGCCCGCTAAAGGCAAAGGTCCCGAGTTCGAGTCTCGGTCCGACACAGTTTTAATCTGCCTGGAAGTTTCAACAAATTTTTGGTTATATTGCATTTTTTTCAACGTGAGTCTGACAAGAGAGGGTATTAAAAACAGCCCAAAACAACCGGTTTCTGAATAAAACGATTTTCGATTTATTTATACATGTTATTTCCTGTAATAAACGCAGAAATCGACTCTCCCAGTTTCAGGATACACATAATCAAAATACTAAACTAAATAGGGAAATAAAAAGAAAACTTATTCCGTCGATCGTTCGCTACTTGTCTCGAAAAATGATAAGTGGCTGAATACTACAAAAAATCATCAGTATTCTCCTATTGATCGTAATTTTTTGAAACTCTGCTCAAAAATCATGTCGTAATAGAGGATCATATCACAATTTGGGCACTTGGAGCAGTCGGTGCTGAAGGGTGAAAACTGAGGTTGAAGAACTCTATTTTTTTTTTAATTTGTCCGTTTTCGCGAGCTACAAGCTGATAAAGGCATATTACGTAGACAGAAGCAACAGGTCAGCTACTTTCAGTTTTTATTGTAAACACTTCCTGAAAAAACCTATTTTCGGTTTTTTATTCCGGTTATTTCCTGTAATAAACGCAGAAATCAACTCTTTCAGTTTCAATATAGTACTAGTTGTAAGCTTTCTCCTTATATGACGTCCCAAGTCTGTTGTGGCTCCTCCCGTTCTTAATCTCTTAAAGGGAGGGAGGGAGGGAGGGGGGGGGGGGTAATGTCAAACGGGCCGACCTGGAGCAGGAGAGGCACCACAGGTCATTTCAATTTTCACTGTCTATACTTTTATAAATAAATTCATAAAACTTTGTCTCCATAACCAGAAAGGATACAGGATTCAAACTCATAGCAGTGGAAGTTCAAAAATATAACAAAATCAATTTTTTTACACGTGAAATACCTTTTTTTCGCTTACTATTGGCTGCATTTGTTGCTGTAGGTAGCCGGCCGGTGTGGCCGTGCGGTTCTAGGCGCTTCAGTCTGGAACCGCGTGACCGCTACGGTCGCAGGTTCGAATCCTGCCTCGGGCATGGATGTGTGTGATGTCCTTAGGTTAGTTAGGTTTAAGTAGTTCTGAGTCTAGGTGACTGATGACCTCAGATGTTAAGTCCCACAGTGCTTAGAACCATTTTTTGTTGCTATAGGTACACTTTTCTTCATAAGTAAGAGATATTCTTCGTTGAATTTTGCACTGCTACCAAACACAAATTCCTTAATGCAAAAGGATAGAATTTCCAAATCTATTAAAAACTGTGGTAAAAACTGATATGATTAAATATAAAATTTGAGTTTTTTCTAAACATGAAGTTTAAAATGTAACAACTCATTCATTTTTTCATAAGTTAAATAAATATAGAGTTTAGCAACTAATGCAGCCAACAGTAAGTGAAAAAAGATGAAATGTCACATGTACAAAAAAATTATTCTGTTGTTTTTCAACTTCCAGTGCTATGGGTGTGAATCCTGAATCCTTCCTGCTCATGCTGGCGAAGTTTTATGAATTTATTTGTAAAAGTATAGACAGCGGAAATTAAAATGTCCTGTGATGCCTCTCCTGCTCCAAGTCTGCCCGTTTGACGTCCTACCCCCCCCCCCCCCCCCCAAAGGAAATCGAGCATTGTACTTCCTTGATACTTCCAGACTATACTTTGTTCATCACAAGAATAAACCTGACGTAAACAAAAACAAAAGCGATGGTCGGTCAGAAGCCGTAGAACACGCATACTGGTGTTGTTACGCTCTTAGAAGCAGGTCTTACTTATGTATTAGATACCTTATAACTCAGTTGCGTTACTTGAAATTTTAAGATATTCTAATGTATTAACAGCCATCAACGTTTCTCTTTAACACGCTTTAGCTACTTAGTTGTTATTTAAAAAATCGTATACAGTCACGGTCTCTCTACTACTGCTCTGATTATCGCGCCGATAATGCGCAGTATGAAGACGGCTAATGCTTCTTCCTGCTTCATAGTCAAACACGCGTGTGGAACACGGTTAAAAAGATGCTAAGAAATAGGTTGTTCTTAATGTTTTTCATAAATTTACAGAAAAAAACGGCTCTGAACTTTTCCGAGGGACTTCATTTAGTACAGTTGGATAGATAGCGGAATTGGTAGCGTAATGGATTCATAATCGGATGCAGTTCATAAATCGCTGAATCAAGTTCCACCTTGGTCTTTTGTTCCTTTCCATTTGTAATACCTACTTCTCGTAATTGTAAGATTCGGCATCATTTTTTATAATTAACGCACACTCTCTAGTTTCTAATTACATATTGCACGCGAAATTTCTGTTCTCATTTCAAATATAAATTCTTAATCATTGATATTTTATAAAAGATTATAATACAGATTGCTTAAATTAAGAAAAAATAATTGAATTTTTTAGGACAAAAAAGAAAAACCTAATACTCTTTATTTGGACTATGCCCGTTGTTTTGTACTACAGATGTAGTGTAACACGAACCAGAGAGGTAAGCGTCGTAGAAACATGAAAGACATTCTTTTTCAGAGCATCGAGAAAACGATACAAATACTGTATTTTTATATTTGCTACTATACCATCACAATATGAACTCAACAGGACTGATTTGGCGCCAAGTTAAAGAGATCTGGTCCGAGAAACAACAAGACTATTAAGCTGCCAGACGTACGAGAACTAACGTACGCAGATTTTTCACTTGTCACTGCCGAACGCTGGCGGGGTATAGAACGGCTCGTCATAATAAAAAAGAGAAAATGCGGTGCCAGGGTGGCTTCGTGGATTCTGTTGTTGATCGAATCTTTATTAACGTAGCATACGGCGGTTCCAGAACTGAAATGTATTTCTCGGATTCGGATAGGGAAGAGGCTAAGAGATTACCAGACGACTGACTGTAATTTAATACCTTCACAGGCTTCAGTATTCAACAATACGCTGAAACCCCTGTAGTAGGCTTTTGCATCACACATAGCTCTCTCAGATAAATTATCCTGCGTGTAAGTTAGGAATTTTCATCACTCTTGTTTGTAATTAGAGTACTATGTAACGTGAGAAAGAGAGCATGTTATGCTTTCCGTCTGGTCAGCTAAAAAGCGTGCGGTTGTGCTGGAGTTTCGTCGAATATTATTTCATTCTCTTTAAAAATTAAATGACATTCGAAGCTATGTTGCTTCTCTGCTCTTCTCCTGTTACGCCTGAACTGCAACTGCTCACATCGTTGCAGGTTAGAAGGACCTGCTGGCTGGCGAGTACTATCCAAGTTAACGCGCCGGTAAAGCTTTTTGTCCTGCATCATCGCTCAGTGTATGTACGTATATCACAGCATAAAACGTATCCTTATGATCGTACTTGACTCTACTGGACACGGCTTGGGTTTCGCTCAACGCGAAACGAAATCCAATGAGATTCTTCATTCTTACGATGACTAGAGTATAGAGCTAGATCTGTTTTGTGTTACAACTAATATCCGGCGAAGATAGCGTGGAAGTATCACACAGACCAGATAGGGCAAGTCCCGCACACTGCTTGTATACGCATACCACCCAGTAGTATGCTACGCCACGCAGTACCAGGTACATTACTGTCTCAGCAATGCCATGTGTCTGTTGCACGTCTCTGTCGGCATTGCTATTAAAATAACACGGATCGCTTTTCCTATTTTCTATAAAAATAATGGAAATTTTACGATTAAAAATAACTTTTTTTTAAGAAGATTTACCCAAAAACCAAAAATTATGGCACTTCTGCTATGGCTGATTAATATTTCGGTTTTTTACCTGGTTATTAAAAAAATTTAAAGAAGCACCTGTTATAACGGAGACCAAATACCGAAAAATACCGGCTATTCAAAACTAAAACACTGGTATCGGTTTTAACCGGTCGGTTCTTCCCTCCCTATCCGGCATACAGTTTCAATCGGCCACGAAGTTTCGAATCAGCGCACGCTTGGCTGTAGAGTGAAAATTCATTCTGGATGCTGCTGGGAAAACAAACGCGAGTCAGTAACGAGCAGTACTGAATGGGGGCTTGACGGGAAAGAGTAGAGTAGGTCTCATTGTCCTCACCAGTAAGTACCGTGAGTGAATGGAACCAGATAGTATCACAACAAGACACACAACGCATACTATTGGCATTTACTCTGTTCTGTAGATATTTACGATCGAATACAGATACAACGAAAAATGTCGGTAAAAAATCAAACGAAATGCAACTGTTCTGAAGCGAGCCACAGGCGATTACGGGCGCTTATAACAAAATACTGTGAAACTACCCCTGAACAATATGTGAAAGTACACACACAAAAAAAAAGTTTTCCGTCACCTCGGTTCCGGAACATGTACAGGAAATTGGAAGAGAGATCAACATAAACATCATTTTCGCCTTTTTTATTGCTCATGAAAACCACACACTGCATGTTGTACCACCATACAGCGAGACCTTCAGAGGTGGTAGTCCACCGGTACCTCTAATACCCAGTAGCAAGTCCTCTTGCAATGATGCATACCTGTATTCGTCGTGGCATATTATCCGTAAGTTCATCAAGGCACTGTTGATTCAGATTGTCCCACTCCTCAACGATGATTCGGCGTAGATCCCTCAGAGTGGTTGGTGGGTCACGACGTCCATAAACAGCCCTTTTAAATCACAGGCATGTTCGATAGGGTTCATGTCTGGAGAACAAGCTGTCCACTCTAGTCGAGCGATGTTGTTATCCTGAAGGAAATCATTCACAAGATGTGCACGATGGGGGCATGAATTGTCGTCCATGAAGACCAATGTCTCGCCAATACGCTACCGATATGGTTGCACTATCGGTCGCAGGATGGCACTCATGTGTCGTACAGCCGTTGCGGTGCCTTCCGCGACCAGCAGCGGCGTACGCCGACCCCACATAGTGCCACCCCAAAACAGCAGGGAACCTCCACCTTGCTGCACTCGCTGGACAGTGTATCTAAGGCGTTCAGCCTGATTGGGTTGCCTCCAAACACGTCTCCGACGATTGTCTGGTTGAAGGCATAGGCGACACAGAACGGTGAAGAGAACGTGGTGACAATCCTGAGTGGTCCATTCGGCATATTGTTGGGCCCATATGAACCGCACTGCATGGTGTCGTGGTTGCTAAGATGGACCTTGCCATGGACGTCGGGAGTGAAATTGTCCATCATGCAGCCTATTGCACACAGTTTGAGTCGTAACAAGACGTCCTGTGGCTACACGAAAAGCATTATTCAACATGGTGGCTTTGCTGTCAGGGTTATTCCGAGCCATAATCCGTAGGTAGCGGCCATCTACTGCAGTAGTGGTCCCTGGGCGGCCTGAGCGAGGCATGTCATCGACATTTCCTGTCTCTCTCTGTATGTCCACCACGTCCGAACAACATCGCTTTGGTTCACTTCGATATGCCTGGACACTTCCTTTGTTGAATGCCCTTCCTGGCACAAAGTAACAATGTGCGAACGCGATCGAACCGCAGTATTGAGCGTATAGGCATGGTTGAACTACAGACAAGACGAGCCGTGTACCTACTTCCTGGTGGAATGACTGGAACTGATCGGCTGTCGGACCCCCTCCGTCTAATAGGCACTGCTCATGCATGATTGTTTACATCTTTGGGCGGGGTTAGTGACACCTCTGAGCAAAGGGACTGCGTTCGTGATACAGTATCTTCAGGAGTTCTGGGAACCGGGGTGATGCAAAACTTTTTTGATGTGTGTATATATAGTATAGGCTGCTACTACTTCCTCCTCCTCTACTTAGCGTTAATCCCTTCTAGTACGAGGTCCGCCGTACTCAAGATTTCGACATTCAGTTGCACCTACCTTTTGCGGCCCGTTGCTGGTCCTATCGCTGTAGCCGTCAGTTAACTACGGGAAGGAAGTCGTGTGCATTGTGTAAACCTTGTTCTGTGCGTGATGGATTGGTCTTATGTTAACTATCTGTGCCTGGTTCTCCGCACGTCCGTATCTCATGAGGAAGGGCGCTGCGCGTTGCGCTGTAAGAGCAAGATAGTATCAGTTTGCCCGCAATTAAATTAGTTATCAGGTGCATACTAGTTTAATTTGTTTTTTAAAATTATTTTTATTAACCTGTTAAAACCATTCCAATTACTGGTTAAATGATCAAAGATTTTTATTGCTTCGAACATCAGCCTGCGTCATTGTGTGGTGTAGATCACTTTTCTGCCAATAACAAAATGTATATTTCCGTTGTTTGTGGTATGCAACTGACGGTTGACAACAAACTTTGTTTTGGAAGAATGTTACTGTAAGACAGTAGCTAGCATGACACGCTGACTAATTAGTCAGAGAATGAACGTCAAGCTTAACTTCTGGAAAGATGCTGAACCAAGTTTGTAATTTTAATGACATTGATAACCTTCAGACAGAAAAATAACTGTGGGGTTGAGATAAGGGAAGTCAACCAAAAGAGAAGAAAAATATGCTACACATTAGGATACAGTCTGCCAGTGCTGTGCAGTTTCACTTTTACTGTTACGTAAAAATGGCGAAAATCGCGCTGAGCGGGCTACTTTGATTTTACAATTCACCACACTTCTCGCCCACGTTTCACTGCCGCACTGAGGCAGATAATTTTATGTGTGCTACACGTTGTGGTGTTGCTTGTTTCTTCTATGCATCGAGCAGTTTTCCCGCAAACACGTCAAAACCTTTACGACCTGATGTTTTCTGCACGGTCGTAACTGCACCACTAACAAGGGAACCTCCCCATCGCACCCCCCTCAGATTTAGTTATAAGTTGCACAGTGGATATGCCTTGAAAAACTGAACACAAATCAATCAAGAAAACAGGAAGAAATTGTGTGGAACTATGAAAAAATAAGCAAAATATACAAACTGAATAGTCCATGGGCAAGATATGCAACATCAAGGGATATATGAGCGCCGGAGAGCCGTGGCCCCGTGGTTAGCGCGAGGAGCTGTGGAACCAGAGGTCCTCGGTTCAAGTCTGCCCTCGAATGAAAAATTTTAATTTTTTATTTTCAGACAATTATTATCTGTCCGTCCGTTATGTTTTCATCACTTTTTTGGGAGTGATTATCACATCCACAAGAAATCTTAAATCGGGCAAGGTAGAAGAATCTTTTTACCCATTCGCCATTCGAAAACATATTCCTGTCATGTGACGCACATGTCGTCACCAGTGTCGTATAGAATATATCAGACGTGTTTTCCTGTGGAGGAATCGGTTGACCAATGACCTTGCGATCAAATGTTTTCGGTTCCCATTGCAGAGGCACGTCCTTTCGTCCACTAATCGCACGGCTTTGCGGTGCGGTCGCAAAACTCAGACTCTAAACTTATTACAGTGAACAGTGACGTCAATGACCGAACGGACAGATCATAACTTTGCGAAAATAAATAAAGTAAAGTTGTCACTCGAGGGGAGACTTGAACCAAGGACCTCTTGTTCCGTAGATGCTCACGCTAACCACGGGACCACGGCGTTCCTGGGCGCAGTTTGTCCTTAATGTTGCCTATCTTGCACATGGGCTACTCAGTTTGTATATTTTGCTTATTTTTTTCATAGTTCCACACAACTTCTTCCTGTTTTCTCGATTGATCTGTGTTCCGTTTTTCAAGGCCTATCCACTGTGCCAACTTATAACTAAATTTGAGGGGGGTGCGATGGGGAGGGTCCCTTGTAAGTGGACTATGCCTGTCAGTATAGACTCACCGTTTCGCGTACACCCATCCGCACTGCAACACCTTACCTGGAACCCAAGAGAAAATAAGCATTAGCGACTTGCTCTTGCGACATGTACTTGGACGTACTTCCCAACCTAAATGTATATGACTTTTAATAGCTATAGTTATAAGTTGGCAAATGACGTAAATTGTGATGTAATGTTGTTCAGCACACTGCCCTCAGTCGCCAATAGAAATATGTGCACTTATGCCCGTTACACCCTGTATAAATAATTTTAGCGCCCTTCCCAATGGTACTAAATGCACTTTATTATGGTTTTCATATCTCAGTAGGTGAAAACTGGAGAGCATTAAACTTGAAGCGAAATATTCACCGCTTGAGATGCTGTAAGTTGGCTGAAGCATTGTTTCACTTTTATGAAACGTAGGGTATAATCGAAGTGTGGCTAGTATCGACATTACGTGGAACGGCTTGCACTTTAACTAAGGAGCTGAATGCATACTCCACATCAATAAAGGCGAGATTAGTTCAGGATTATACGATGTACTAAAGAACAGCAATGGATGCGCGCTTGTGTGTGTGTGTTTAAGAGAGGGAGAGGACGTAGCTTACTCTGGACAAGTATCGTGCAGGCAGTGAGATGACGGATGATGGCTAATTTATGGAAACCTGATGGGGATGGTTCCTTTGACAGGACACGGCCGACTTCCTTCCCCATCCTTCCCTAATCTGATAGGACCGATGACACAGCTGTTTGGTCCCTTCCCCCAAATCAACCAACCAACCAACCTGACGGTATAATTTCATATTAAACAGAAAAAGCTTATACTTTCTAAGATCTATTTTCCAATCGCAGCAATCAGCCTATTATTAAAATCCTTTAGAGCTCCTACTGTGCAATAAACAATTAATTACTATAAGTACATCAGCAGAATTTAAGCCTTTGAAAGGAAATAGATTGTTAATCAACTACATGAAAGGAATACCTGAAAAAGGATTATTTCCATTTCATTATGTCACATCATACTTTGAGCTGGAATGTAATTATGTATGGCCTTAATTTTCTGTATGCAGTGGTATATCTCGTAATGAAATATAGACTGTTTCGAGAGATGCACGCGGCCATTTATATCTGGCTGCTTAACGCGTATTGTGACTGGGAACAATTCTTCTTCGAACAGTTTACATGTCACGCTGATAGTACTTGTACGTCATGAGATTTGTTAATTCTCACAGTGTCTTCGGAAAAGGAACTATGGTCTTCCCGTTTCCACTCACTACGTGGTTCTGTATGACGCGCACGGTACAATGCTTTGTAATGAATCACTGCGGTTCCCGTTCTAGAGCGCGTTCTTTTCTGCGAAGACAGTGACAGCAAAAGGAAGAGACGTTTTGACATCACATTTGATTTGGCGCAACGTCGCAGCCACGCGAGGTGACAACAGGAAACCAACATCCGGGCCATCCTACCAACGACAACTGCTGCCGTCAGGAGCAACCGAAAAAAAAGCAAATATCCTTCTTCTGGCGTAGTCTGAAAACATTAAATCTGAATGTGGATGGTGCTCGATAGGAACAGGTTGTCACCTAAAACGATTCCAGGCAGGAACGAAAGCGACGTAGAGCGCGACATCCCGGTGACGTCATTACGCAGGGCTACGAGGTCAGTCGGATAGGTTTGGGGGAAGGAATTCACCGTAGCAACGTTCAAGGAACCATGCCAGAATTTTCCTGGAGAAATTTAGCGCAATAACTGAATCTGAATGGGAATTTATTACTTGCTGTTACAAATTAAACCTGCAATCTTGTTAGCTAATGCAGATTGTGTAACACAGTCGCTGATTGTCGCAAACATTGAAAACGACGCGTTCATAAAGAAACAACAGTGTTGAATGTACAGGCTACAGCGAGAATAATCTGTCTTAAACCCGTCGGCACACGGGACGGGGCAGCTACAACGTTAACCTGTGCGTAGAAGGGATGTCTAACGTCCCGAGACGCAGCGCTGTCGGCACACGACACAAGCTGGGTCACGTGATTTTCTGCTCTCAGCTCTCTGCAGCGGAGTTGTCGGCCTTATTTGGCTCGCTAACGATACAATTCGCTCAAGAAAATGGGCGCGCGTAAAATTCCGACGTTGGCTCTATTAAAACGCACATTTCCTCCCTTGTGTCCGCATCAGTGAGGACATCAGCTTGTAAAAGCTCAACAGATCTAACAAACTCACTCCTGACAGAGAACGCACATATATTTATATAACATTAAAAATTACAGATGCTATTCCTATTAATTTCGTAAGAAAGTTCCACAACCTTTTGGAAAACATGAAGATGAAGAAAAAAATTACATACAACAGGACTCCAACCCTATACCGACCTAATCTCTGAAATGTAAGATGGTGTGTCTAAACACCATCCAAGGTTGTAGCTTCATTACAAGACGCTTTGGGTTTTATCATATAGTCTCCTACAAGCTTTAATCGCCGATATGTTATTCATTTACATTTAATTATAACAAATCCTAACAAGAACGACACATTTTTTCATGAATCTTTAACGTGCCGTCGCCTTAAAACGGCTTAGTCTGATAACACGCGACTTACTGCGCAACATTTACTAAATACTTTTATTACAACAAATCGTACCAATAACGACTGTTTTTTTCCAGACATTCAGTATGCTGGTGCTTAGAAATGGCGTACATTCAAGGGGTGTTCAAATGTTTCAAATGGCTCTAAGCACTATGGGACTTAACATCTGAGGTCATCAGTCCCCTAGAACATAGAACTACTTAAACCTAACTTAAGGACATCACACACATACATGCTCGAGGCAGGCTGTAGTAGCAGCGCGGTTCCGGACTGAAGCTCCTAGAACCTCTCGGCTACAGCGGCCGCCTTCATGGGGTGTAATGTATCACATAAAACGTACCAAAGATGGGCTTCTATTGAAAGAGACAAGGACAATATGGCGTCTCGCTTTCTGCGCATCGCAAGCTTTCTGCTTGTGACTCAGGGAGCGTTCTTGTTTCCTGTTGGTTATACATTACGCGACACGCCTTCGAAATATCGCAGAACTTCTTTTACGCTTCACGTGACGAGATGGCCCCTCAACGTGAAATGGCAGGAAGTGACGTCATAAAAATCGTAGAGCGCTACGTCGACGTCAGTTAACTCGTCCCGTGTGCCAACGGTTTAAGAACGCACAGCCTTACTCCTCTACGAGCCATATTATGTAGCAATTACAATCTGTAATTCCAGAAGTAACTCGTCATCTGGTCCTCAATGCCTATACTTAATTAACTAAAAACAACCAAATTCTAACAACTTCCTTACACCTACTCACTGCACTGCTATAATGAGACTACTATTCACGTACCCCATTCCGTGTTAACATATCCCGTCCATTGGAAGCCTCGTACATGAAATTGTTTACTATATGTGACAACGGTAATAGGCCAATCGATTCGCCTCGTATTCACTAAGTGCACAACCTAACATTACAGACTACGTCATTTTGGCTCAACACCTCCCCCTTTCTGAGAAAACTACCCCTGAAGTTTAGGATGCACAGTCGACTGAGAGTTGATAGTATAGGTAGATTATTGAAAACTGCATTTCTCATCGACATATATGGGTCTGCAAACGCATATTTTCCAAGAAGTTGATGAAAACATTTTTTTTGAGCCTGTGTCTGATTACCAGTTGCATTCTGCAGTTTCTTTCCTTGTATTTTTTTCCGCTTCGAAACGTGGAAGGAAAAGAGGGTTAACGTAAGTAAACCCACAAGCAATAATAACAACGCAGGCAAGCAAATTTCTCAAATGACTAGGATTAGCAACGAATTAAAATATTAAGCCTCGACGTATGAAGCATTTGTCTAACGACTGGAACTCACGATATCCAGTGTTGTTGGCGCCATATGATAGGTTCGTTTATTTAGATAAAAGTGTATGTTCGTTTGTTTTGATAAAAGCGTTTGGGGCCTGAAGATGGCAAAATGAATGGCCGAAACTGGTTGCTTTCAGAATAAAATATCTTAAAATATACGGCTGTTGGTGAAGTTTATTGACATTGAAAAAAAAAATCATTCATGTCATCAGTTAACCTAATGAACGGGAATCGCGTATGCGATATGTCTTTGGATCATGTAAAAATTTTTTTCTGTGTGTCATTGTATTTTAAAAGAGGTGGGGACCGAAAACTAGCCCAGCATTTTCTTCGAAGGACGTGGAAAACCGCCTAAAAAACACTGTGAGGCTGAAACCGGTGCGCAGGACCAACGGTCGTTAAACCGCCGCGCTGATTCGAACCGGGACCGGCTCACCTCGCTGTCTCACATGCAAACATATTGCGCGTTCAGCTATACAAGCGCGTCGCACTACAAGCGCAAGTATTTGTGGTGATTTTTGCTATACAGCAGACGCGATTATAATGAAAAGTGCGGTATTTCTTGTTCAATCAGCAGAAGTTGTAGGGTGAGGACCGAAGACTGTAACTGATAATGGAACGTAGCTGTACGTTAGAAATGCCTGGCTCGTGTCTGCAACAAGAAAGCATACATGGTAGTGAAGCCTAACTCATCGTAGGGGAAAATTACGAACTTGGTACTTTAACAGTATTTGCTGTAATAATTTTAGTACTGTTATAAAAGAAAAATGGAAAATTTACACGGGTGTGCTGAAAAGTTACGTTCCAGAATTTTTATGTGAAAACTCTTATAGCTTTTTAAATGTAAGCAAACAATATTAACATTCCACATCTTTATTTTTCATGGCTACATGTTTCGAGCCCTCTGCCGCTACAGGGCTGTGAGTTGTAGCGTGTATCATGGCGATGTGTAATGTAGGTGAGTGAGAAACAGCGTGCTGTAATCAAGTTTCGAACGCAAAGAGTTCGTCCACACGTGGAGTACCCCCTCCTTCAGTAAGGCAGTGTCAGACCACATCCAAGCGCTGCGACATCTGCAACAATACTACACCTTGGGTTCAGTCATCCATCCTCCTCCTTACAGTCTCGACTTGGCCCTATCCGATTTTCATCTACAAGGGCTTCACTTTGATAGTGACAAAGAAGTGCAAGCAGAGGTGGGGTTGTGGCCGCGTCAACAAAGTCAAACTTCCTACAGTGACGGTATCAACAACCTGCTGTTTCGTTGGAAGAAATGCGTTCATACCCAGAATGACTATGTTCAGAAATAAATATGTAGACATCAAGAATAAAGATGTAGAATATAAATAAGGTATTATTTTATTCATAGCTGTAATCTTAAGCAACTGATAACAACATTCATATCATTACTAAAGAGGCCTTTGATTCCAGTAATTCTCTCAACCCTCCCAAAGACCCTGCTAGATTACTAAGCATCAGTCCTAAAACACCACCCTTATGGTCACAAATTAAGATTCATAAACAATTGGCCTGTTTGTCTAGTCGTTAATGGAATTGTTAGCCCTGGATGCTTCGTGTCCAAGAAATTACTGGTTCTTTTCGAGAAATACTATACATACACAACATCATTCTCTGTGAAGAAAAGAGATTATTAACCTAAAAAATTTCCCTTTTGCTACTAGCCATATATTCGCACCTTTTGATATTAAAATCTCTGCACTAACATCCGTATAGATAAAACTATATTATTACTGAAGACAATTTCACTAAGTAAAAGAAACTAAATTCAAATGAAATTAAAGAATTTAATGATTTTTGAGAATCGTTCAAAGTACAACTACTTCAGTTTCGATGGGCAGCTATATCAAAAAGGGGACAGCCTTTCTATGGGGAACTGCCCTGCTGGATTTCAAGCTGACATCTCCATTAACGTCTCTGAAAAGCATTTTTTAAATTCCAACAACACTTTAGCAAATAACATTTATTTCTACAGATGATATGTCGATAATACCATTATTATATTAACGAGAGGTGTGGAGTACGTGAAACTGCTTAGTGAGTCATCGACTGCTAAAATTAAATTTACATATGAAACAGAAAATCAACATAATGAACTTCTGGACCTGAGACTATGTTTAGTACATAATAAAATTAACCTTGACTTTTACAGGAAACCGAACACAACAGAGAATTTCATACATGGCTAATATTGTTACCCCTTTAAGCACAAATTGGCGTTTTTTCACGCTATAATCGATCGTATTATTGAGGTGCCCCTTATTCGTTCCAACATTGCTACAGAAGTTAGTAATTTTATGCGTGTAGCGATCAAAAACGGAAATCAAGCAAGACTCATGTAAATATTTTATAAAAATAAAACCAGAAAATTAAAACGACCTTACTGTTAAAAAATATGCTACAATACCATTTCTAGGTTACATTTCATATAGTATAGCTAATTTGTTCACAAAAATATGACATCACCGTGTTCTTTAGCAACAATAATGGCGACAAGTTGCTCTCTATAAATAATGAGAAATCTCCAACTGTCAAATTTCTCAAACCTGGGGTATATAAAATACATATGTCCGAGTATTTATGTATGTTTCATTATTAGTTATTCATACTACAATTTCAACTATCTGAACAATAGAAAATAATCTTTCACATTATCATTATCACTACTTCTGCTGCACAGCAAAAATCACCATAAATAATTCTGGTTGTGATGTGATCTGGCGTGTTGGACAAGAGGACTACATATTCCTTTGCCGAGCTAGAAATGTCCAGTCCAAAATAATGAAGTTGCTTCTATTCATGAGAGGAAGCAGGAGAGGGAGGGGGGGCATATGGCAGGAAACCGCGCCTTCCTTCCTGTTTCAGCCCTGCCTTTTTCATGGCGCACGTCTTTCGAAACGTCGGTTGTTGTTGGCAAACACATCACACACCTGTGAAATACAGAACCGTCATAGATGATCTAAATGTATTTGCAAGACCATTATCTGAGTGTGAAGGGCAACAATGCTCCCTGGAGTTGTTGGTTGTTAACCTTCGGGAAATGTCTTTACTATGTGGCAATACGGCATTGGTAACAATCACATCACTCAGGTTTATTAGAATGTGATGTACGCCTCCAATACCAAGCGGTCGGTTTTTAACATCCGGGTTACAATCCGCTACTATTAATAGTTTTCCCTAGGTGGGAAGACTGGAACGGAGTTCGCAAGTGTTTGACCTTGTAGCCCGTGGACGAAATTATCTTATTTTTTTGGAATAGTTTACGATTTTTAAAAGTGGAGTAAATCACGTTGCTGAGAGACACTGCACTACGTGTTCTCGCATGGCTGTGAAGATTAATGGCCTAATCCCTCCTGTAGTAATACTGTGATCCCATCCGCGCCGAACTCGACATTCGCGCCAAGGTGTGTCAGGTTATCTTTACTAATTCCCTAGATGTTTGATTGTCTAATTTCTTGAAAATGTATGATTCTTTAAAAAATATATTACAATGAGCTTAGAGCATTCTGAGACACAGGAATGTTTGTACACAAATGATTGAAGACAGTCGCAGAAGGGATCGACGAATAATTAACTTACATTTTATAAATGACTGCATTCTGAGAGACGGTTTGCACGAAAGCTATCTCTGAATGCGCGTATTTTCCTGCAGCAGTAAGTACCGGGTGACTGTAATTAAAGTGTAAGGAAGATACTGACGGAGGTCCAATGTGCTGTAATTATCATATGGCAGCGATACTTGATAGATATGCTGATGCATTAATGTAGAATCTATTTACGCGGAAAAAATTTGTTCTAATTTGGGCCACCGGGTGCAAATCTTGGGCTGTACAGCATCTCGTCGGCGTCTTCGGTGCTCATATTGAACAAAATGTGTAAAAGGGCGATTAATAATAAAATCAACATTATGCCTTTCTCACTTGCCTGATCTTTTCTGCCCAAGTCCAGTTCCTAAGCAATTACATATGGAAACTTTAAAAATGAACACCAACAGTCTCGGCCACAAAAAACCTGTATTTTTTGGTAACCGGTTTCGGTCAGTTTCTGATCATATTCAGGTCTCACATATGATAATCTAAAGATGGTAAAAAACTGATCGAAACCGGTTACCGTGAAATAAAGTTTTTTGCGGTCGACACTGTTTGTGTTCATTACTGAAGTATTTTTTGCCAGACCGTTGTTCTCCAAGAGAAATTCTCTCAAAAATTACATATGGAAACATTTCTGTACGCCTTTCTTGCATTCAAGCCGTCAGATATGCACCTGGTGGCCAAAAACTGGAACTCGTTTTCTTCCAGCGTAAATCGGTTCCACATTAATGCACTGGAATATCTACCAAAATTCGCTGTCATACGGCAGTTATGGCCCACAGTGGAGCTCTGGGAGTAGCTGCACTTTAATTATAACCGCCCAGTATACTGCCTTTCGCTTTATTACAAATCATTATAATCTGTCATTGTTTATAGTTCATGCTGACGTAACATGTGATTGAATAAGACGTAGTGTAGTTGCTATACTCAACTGCAAAGCTGAAAGATAGGCATCCCTCGCTGTTCTGAAGATGATAACGGCCTACTGTTTCACGAGGATTTTCTGACACTCTTGGAAGGTACCGCTATATTTGTTTTTAGTATCGATAAACAGGTTTCGTGTGTTGCATGTTGCAGGCGCTGGCGTGCGCGTGCATTGGCACATTCACCGAAACTCAGCTACACACGGTGCTGGACGTGTACATACTGGAGATCACCACCTACAGCGGCTACGTCATCATCATGAGCGGCTTCCTCATCGGCTACATGACCGGCGAGCGCATACCTCCCAAGATGGTGAGTCCTCATGCGGGGAGGTCAACGCAACGGGGGCGCCTTGATATTTCAAAAATTGTTCATTACACACGCGGCAAGGCTTACTGTAACTGATAAGTAAGCTAAGTTACTAGTATTTTACCGTACGTTCAGGACCCTTTCTGTCGGACAGCTTCAGTCACCTTAGTCTGCGGTCACAGTGGCACGTACATCGACAGATTCCGCCTCCGATTGACATCGGCCGAAGACGGCCAATCTTCTAAATTAGTACACCAGTACGTGCCTTTATTTATATATACGTTACGAGTGGTACTGTAGCTCTGTTCCTGTCAAAGATATACTTTGGTTTTCTCGAAGGCATCGATACATGTCTCTGCTGTCAAGGTATCGTCACAGTCTATCGTCGTGACTCCGGCAGCCATTCTAGCAGACGAATTAAAGTAGCAGCTCGCTATATATTCGGGTGATTCATTCACGGCAAATATGTCTTTTCTTTCTTTGGAAGTGACAACCTGTCCACTTCATACTCGTTATTTACACAGCGGTATGCGTTACGGAAAGTACTTACAAGGAGAAGCTGTCCCGCTGTTAAAAATAAATGTGCTAGCTGTGTGACGTATGTTCTAATTTGTGCGAAAAATTACAGTTCACTGCCATAAAAGTAAACTTCTTGCTTTGTTGTTTAAAGTAACTGAAACAACGAGGGAAAACACCAGCAGAAATATGCCAGTGCCAACACCAGAATATATATTCGTCTGCATACATACTTTACTTGAAGATGTTCTTGTTTGACAATAAGTTTCCTAAAATAGCTTGGAAATTTTCTTTTATACTTATCGGCGGCTGATCGTGAGATGAAGTCGCCTTTTAATTCTTTCTCCGTTGCGTCAGTCTTGTCTATGTTTTTTTTTATTTGAATGGTAGTTTGTTTATACCGGATGATCAACATATTTTGAATATTCACTCAAATTTCCGTCTCCCATGCTTAATTTGTAAATTATTGAGAGTGACAAGTCTCCAAAGCTCACAGAAACGTGAATCTGATTAATAAAATCTTTACCGATGCCAGGGCGCGAATCTTAGCTTTCCTATTCCAATACCACCTCTTTCCCCCAAACCGGAGAGTTTACACACTACACCAGAGTGATGATATGCAACTTACTATTTTGTCCTCTGCCATCCGTCTCTTGAAAACTTCGAACGCCAATAACTCATTATCAGACATTTCATATCAATAAATTGTATCTTATGCGAGAGATCCTCAATATGATAGTGTTTTGAAACAACATTAATTTGTAAACCGTAAGTTAAAATGTGGTTATAATATGAAACACATCAAATAAGAGCTTGATTGTTCAAATGGCTCTGAGCACTATGGGACTTAACATCTGGGGTCATCAGTCCCCGAGAACTTAGAACTACTTAAACCTAACTAACCTAAGGAAATCACACACGTCCATGCCCGAGGCAGGATTCGAACCTGCGACCGTAGCGGTCGCGCGGGTCCAGACTGACGCGCCTAGACCAGCTCGGCCACACCGGCCGGCGTCAAATAAGAGCTTGACGAAATCACATACGGTCTCCTCCAGGTGCTTCAGCTAGACTACATCTTTGAAAGGAGTGCAGCCACAGTACCGTGTAATGTATATGAAAATAAAGACATGTGTACACCAGCACGTGCCTGGTCACAACGCAGCCGATGTCATCACCCGCTCGTATAGACTTCGAACGACGGTCGGTGAAATTCAAATCTGTTGTCTTCGATCAAATCGGCTAACGTTCCTACACGCAAAACATGGACTGTGAGACATTTTCAATTTGTTACATGAAATGAAGAGTTTGTGAGATCCTGAGGATGGGAGATGGAATAACAGCGACTTATCTCGGAACCTATGATCTGAAATCGCTGCTTTATTGGAAACCACAAGTTTCGAACAGCTTAAAAATTTAATAATAATTTATTGAATGTTAGCTTATATTACATTGTGCATGTTTTGTGGCTGTTTAGCCATTTCAGCCACTTGTCTGTATTTAAAACGAAGCATGCCAGGCAGGCAAAGCTAGTATCGGAAATTTTGGGCCTAGATTGTTGTTATTGTTGGTGTTGTGGTCTTCAGTCCTGTGACTGGTTTGATGCAGCTCTCCATGCTACTCTATCCTGTGCAAGCTTCTTCATCTCCCAGTACCTACTGCAGCCCACATCCTTCTTAATCTGCTTAGTATATTCATCTCTTGGTCTCCCTCTACGATTTTTACCCTCCGCACTGCCCTCCAGTACTAAATTTGTGATCCCTTGATGCCTAGAACATGACCTACCAACCGATCCCTTCCTCTAGTCAAGTTGTGCCACAAACTCCTCTTCTCCCCAATTCTATTCAATACCTCCTCATTAGTTATGTGATCTACCCATCTAATCTTCAGCATTCTTCTGTAGCACCACATTTCGAAAGCTTCTATTCTCTTCTTGTCTCACTCCCTTTCCAACCACTGCTTCCCTTTCATGCCCCTCGACTCTTGTAACTGCCATCTGCTTTCTGTACAAATTGTAAATAGCTTTTCGCTCCCTGTATTTTACCCCTGCCACCTTCAGAATTTGAAAGAGATTATAATCTCATAATTTTTTGTGATCAAGTGAGAAAGCCCCCCCATGAACCATGGACCTTGCCGTTGGTGGGGAGGCTTGCGTGCCTCAGCGATACAGATGGCCGTACCGTAGGTGCAACCACAACGGAGGGGTATCTGTTGAGAAGCCAGACAAACATGTGGTTCCTGAAGAGGGGCAGCAGCCTTTTCAGTAGTTGCAGGGGCAACAGTCTGGATGAGTGACTGATCTGGCCTTGTAACATTAACCAAAACGGCCTTGCTGTGCTGGTACTGCGAACGGCTGAAAGCAAGGGGAAACTACAGCCGGTATTTTTCCCGAGGACATGCAGCTCTACTGTACGATTAAATGATGATGGCGTCCTCTTGGGTAAAATATTCCGGAGGTAAAATAGTCCCCCATTCGGATCTCCGGGCGGGGACTACTCAGGAGGACGTCGTTATCAGGAGAAAGAAAACTGGCGTTCTACGGATCGGAGCGTGGAATGTCAGATCCCTTAATCGGGCAGGTAGGTTAGAAAATTTAAAAAGGGAAATGGATAGGTTAAAGTTAGATATTGTGGGAATTAGTGAAGTTCGGTGGCAGGAGGAACAAGACTTTTGGTCAGGTGATTACAGGGTTATAAATACAAAATCAAATAGGGGTAATGCAGGAGTAAGTTTAATAATGAATAAAAAAAAAGGAGTGCGTGTTAGCTACTACAAACAGCATAGTGAACGCATTATTGTGGCCAAGATAGACACAAAGGCCATGCCTACTACAGTAGTACAAGTTTATATGCCAACTACCTCTGCAGATGATGAAGAAATAGATGAAATGTATGACGAGATAAAAGAAATTATTCAGGTAGTGAAGGGAGACGAAAATTTAATAGTCATGGGTGACTGGAATTCGTCAGTAGGAAAAGGGAGAGAAGGAAACATAGTAGGTGAATATGGATTGGGGGGAAGGAATGAAAGAGGAAGCCGACTTGTAGAATTTTGCACAGAGCATAACTTAATCATAGCCAACACTTGGTTCAAGAATCATAAAACAAGGTTGTATACCTGGAAGAATCCTGGAGATACTAAAAGGTATCAGATAGATTATATAATGGTAAGACAGAGATTTAGGAACCAGGTTTTAAATTGTAAGACATTTCCTGGGGCAGATGTGGATTCTGACCACAATCTATTGGTTATGAACTGCAGATTGAAACTGAAGAAACTGCAAAAAGGTGGGAATTTAAGGAGATGGGACCTGGATAAACTGAAAGAACCAGAGGTTGTAGAGAGTTTCAGGGAGAGCATAAGGGAACAATTGACAGGAATGGGGGAAAGAAATACAGTAGAAGAAGAACGGGTAGCTCTGAGGGATGAAGTAGTGAAGGCAGCAGAGGATCAAATACGTAAAAAGACGAGGGCTAATAGAAATCCTTGGGTAACAGAAGAAATATTGAATTTACTTGATGAAAGGAGAAAATATAAAAATGCAGTAAATGAAGCAGGCAAAAAGGAATACAAACGTCTCAAAAATGATATCGACAGGAAGTGCAAAATGGCTAAGCAGGGATGGCTAGAGGACAAATGTAAGGATGTAGAGGCTTGTCTCACTAGGGGTAAGATAGATACTGCCTACAGGAAAATTAAAGAGACCTTTGGAGAGAAGAGAACCACTTGTATGAATATCAAGAGCTCAGATGGAATCCCAGTTCTAAGCAAAGAAGGGAAGGCAGAAAGGTGGAAGGAGTATATAGAGGGTTTATACAAGGGCGATGTACTTGAGGACAATATTATGGAAATGGAAGAGGATGTAGATAAAGACGAAATGGGAGATAAGATACTGCGTGAAGAGTTTGACAGAGCACTGAAAGACCTGAGTCGAAACAAGGCCCCGGGAGTAGACAACATTCCATTTGAACTACTGATGGCCTCGGGAGAGCCAGTCACGACAAAACTCTACCATCTGGTGAGCACGATGTATGAGACAGGCGAAATACCCTCAGACTTCAAGAAGAATATAATAATTCCAATCCCAAAGAAAGCAGGTGTTGACAGATGTGAAAATTACCGAACTATCAGTTTAATAAGTCACAGCTGCAAAATACTAACGCGAATTCTTTACAGACGAATGGAAAAACTGGTAGAAGCCGACCTCGGGGAAGATCAGTTTGGATTCCGTAGAAATGTTGGAACACGTGAGGCAATACTGACCTTACGACTTATCTTAGAAGAAAGATTAAGAAAAGACAAACCTACGTTTCTAGCATTTGTAGACTTAGAGAAAGCTTTTGACAATGTTAACTGGAATACTCTCTTTCAAATTCTGAAGGTGGCAGGGGTAAAATACAGGGAGCGAAAGGCTATTTACAGTTTGTACAGAAACCAGATGGCAATTATAAGAGTCGAGGGGCATGAAAGGGAAGCAGTGGTTGGGAAAGGAGTAAGACAGGGTTGTAGCCTCTCCCCGATGTTATTCAATCTGTATATTGAGCAAGCAGTAAAGGAAACAAAAGAAAAATTCGGAGTAGGTATTAAAATTCATGGAGAAGAAGTAAGAACTTTTGAGGTTCGCCGATGACATTGTAATTCTGTCAGAGACAGCAAAGGACTTGGAAGAGCAGTTGAACGGAATGGACAGTGTCTTGAAAGGAGGATATAAGATGAACATCAACAAAAGCAAAACGAGGATAATGGAATGTAGTCAAATTAAGTCGGGTGATGCTGAGGGAATTAGATTAGGAAATGAGACACTTAAAGTAGTAAAGGAGTTTTGCTATTTAGGGAGTAAAATAACCGATGATGGTCGAAGTAGAGAGGATATAAAATGTAGACTGGCAATGGCAAGGAAAGCGTTTCTCAAGAAGAGGAGTTTGTTAACATCGAGTATAGATTTAAGTGTCAGGAAGTCGTTTCTGAAAGTATTTGTATTGAGTGTAGCCATGTATGGAAGTGAAACATGGACGATAACTAGTTTGGACAAGAAGAGAATAGAAGCTTTCGAAATGTGGTGCTACAGAAGAATGCTGAAGATAAGGTGGGTAGATCACGTAACTAATGAGGAGGTATTGAATAGGATTGGGGAGAAGAGAAGTTTGTGGCACAACTTGACTAGAAGAAGGGATCGGTTGGTAGGACATGTTTTGAGGCATCAAGGGATCACAAATTTAGCATTGGAGGGCAGTGTGGAGGGTAAAAATCGTAGAGGGAGACCAAGAGATGAATACACTAAGCAGATTTGGTTTGCAAATTTGGTGTGTGTGTTTGTTTTTCCACTTTTCAGTGCTTTGTGTGTTCAGAAAATCTTATTCTAAAATTTATATTTGTCTCTCGCACATTTCCTAAATTACAGCCAATGAAAGTTAAATTACATATGTCTGGCCGGCCGAGGTGGCCGAGCGGTTCTAGGCGCCGCAGTCCATGGCCATGGAGAGTGTGATGTGCTTAGGTTAGTTAGGTTTAAGTAGTTCTAAGTTCTAGGGGACTGATGACCTTAGAAGTTAAGTCCCATAGTGCTCAGAGCCATTTTTGAACATATGTCTGTTTTGGTGAGTTTATCTGAAACTGCAGAAAGTTTGTAATCTTGCTTTCCCTTGTCACCACGAATCACCTTTTGTTTGTTTGTCTGGTTATTCCAACACCTGAAGAATGAGTATACAGTACTCGCCACGTTCTTTTCGAGGCAGATATAGGTTTGGGTAGATTCGTAACCTCTAATTCCTCCTTAAAAACTGACGAAGATGATCGAACGCACTGCGACCAAGCTGTCGGCCGATGTTATCGGGCGACCTCTGAAGACTCTGACATTGGGACAGCGTAGAACAGCGTCGATGTGTAAGAATTCTAAGGAAGTATTTCTGGTCCCAGAGTGGTTTATCACTCGCAATCAAGCAACAGAAACTGCCACCAACTGTGGTAGCCAGTATCACAACGGAAATGGCCTTGTAACCGCGAAGTTTTTCATTTGCCGTTATCATGAACAGTCTGATAACGAGAAAGCCGTGATCACTTATCAGTATGCCCTGCGGAATTGAATAATACTGCTTTCTCATGGCTCCGGCGATTTTGCTTAAAAGAGGAAGAAATATTGATTTAAGAACTAGATGCATTAATATTTCACTAGCTTAAAAGCTACTGCGATAATACTGGGACAAGGTGAAATTTTGTCAGCCTGGTGCAACAGTAGTTTTGATATTAATGGAATTTCACTTTTGTTAAGTTGGTACATGCAGCACAATAACTTAAGTCAAATTTCAACTTGATTTGCGGAATATTTTTCTTTGTGCGACTTTTAAATATATCGTTTTGTGTATGTCACACGCAAATCGTTGAAATACAAAATCTCACCGCCATAAAAATTATTTTATTTGGCCAGTTTAGACCCAACGCAATGTTTCCCAGTATTGAGATACGCCTGCAGTGAGACTGCTCCTTTATTTTTAACAGTTAAGTGATGGGCAGCAGAATAACGAAGACAACGTATGCGCAATTTTCCTAGGGTCGCCACGCGGGATTAGCCGAGTGGTCTATGGCGCTGCAGTCATGGACTGTGCGGCTGATGCCGGCGGAGGTTCGAGTCCTCCCTCGGGCATGTGTGTGTGTGTGTGTGTGTGTGTGTGTGTGTGTGTGTGTGTGTGTGTGTGTGTGTGTGTGTGTTTGTCCTTAGGATAATTTAGGTTAAGTAGTGTGTAAGCTTAGGGACTGATGACCTTAGCAGGTAAGTCCCATAAGATTTCACACACATTTGAACATTTTTTTCCTAGGGTTGAGTTGCTGTGTAGGAA
Organism: Schistocerca cancellata; assembly: GCF_023864275.1. Lineage (NCBI taxonomy): Eukaryota > Metazoa > Arthropoda > Insecta > Orthoptera > Acrididae > Schistocerca > Schistocerca cancellata. The sequence goes on from NC_064627.1 coordinate 542,459,208, forward strand.
TAGTGGATCTAACAAACCCTAAACGCAAGAAACAAAATTGCAGTATGTTGAAACTGATAGTCCTCACCATCAATCTATTTCATCTTCCGGGATGCACAAAGCATACTTATAATAAGCAGATCACGTGGCAAAGGGTACAACAGTAACTTACGAGTACTGCGCTAATTATTTGGAGCAACTGGATGAAAAAATAGTGATAAGAGACGAGAATTGCAAAAGGAAAAGGCTCTTGTTTTATCATGACAACACAGCTGCTCATCAAAAGCGAGTCAGTAGTTGGAAAACAGTGCCATGTGAAATACGAGCTGCTGGAAAATTGACATCACTCGCCATATTTGGCGTCAACTGACTTCCACCTCTTATAATACACTAAAAAAATGTAGCCAGAAAATGTTTTGAGATCAATGGAATTCGGTGTGGGGCGGCGGTAGGGAGAGTGGACTGCTGTAGCCTATTGTTCACTGAGGGCTATGGCGGGGACGAAGCCTCTCCGTCGTTTTTAGGTTCCCGGTTCAACACACACACACACACACACACACACACACACTACTCACGTTAAATTAGATTTACGTTCTGCATTAGGAGAACTATGGCGTCAACGCACCTGTCCAAAAAAAGTAGAGAAGCCACTCGTTCAGTGCCGAATGGGAATTACCTTACTTTTCGTATTGTTTAGAGGCCAAGCAAAGGGCTTGATATGCCATCGCACTGTTATAAGCTACAAAAACATCTACTGGAACGTCATTACACATCATCCACAAAGACGATACAATGCAGATTTTTTCCCTGACGAAGATTGAACGCTGGCTGAACTGAAGCGAATAAAACTGAATTAAGCGTAAGGAGAGTGGGGATAAAATCTTTTATTTCTGACATCACAAATTATTTGAATTCGTCAAGTGTCTTAATGCAAAGGTAGAATCATTTGATAACAGATGTGGCGGACAAGACTGATGCCACAAACAAAAATTAATCCTGTGGAAAACTCATCTTGAGGTTCAAACATGAATCATTTTCCATAACTCAAGGCAGTCATTTGTGGACCAGACATGACTGAACAAGATTCAGGAATTGGAACATCTCATGATGAGTTCTCAAAGAAACTGCAAGACATTGCACGATTGAAGGTGGATTTCGATTTATTTGTCAGACCACTTTCGCTTTTCCCTACTAATGTTATTTCAACTGGCTCTAAGCACTATGGGACTTAACATCGGAGGTGGTTCCGGACTGAAGCGCCTAGAACCGCTCGGCCAGCACGACCGGCCTCCTCGTTAGTTCTGACACGGTGTGATAGGTGTACGGTGGAGTACCCAGCTTAACAACCACTTTGTCCAAGCCGGGAATTTACAAGACTCTTATAAAATGTTACCCGAAGAGCAACATCCTCGATTGCACAAACAAGCCACTACAGTTATTTCAATGTTTGGTTCAACTATGGGCGTGAACGTTTTTTCTTCTCTTATGAAATTGACGAAGCCCCGCTTATAACGTTCGAGTTTAACAGTCGTAATCTGCGTAACTCCATGGGTTCGTCTGTATCAAGAACCACAGTTCCAGAATTATCGTTGTTGTTGCTGTGGTCTTCAGTCCTGAGACTGGTTCGATGCAGCTCTCCATGCTACTCTATCCTGTGCAAGCTCCTTCATCTCCCAGTACCTAAAGCAACCTACATCCTTCTGAATCTGCTTAGTGTATTCATCTCTTGGTCTCCCCCTACGATTTTTACCCTCCACGCTGCCCTCCAATACTAAATTGGTGATCCCTTGATGCCTCAGAACATGTCCTACCAACCGATCCCTTCTTCTAGTCAAGTTGTACCACAAACTCTTCTCCCCAATCCTGTTCAATACCTCCTCATTAGTTACGTGATCTACCCACCTAATCTTCAACATTCTTCTGTAGCACCACATTTCGAAAGCTTCTATTCTCTTCTTGTCCGAACTATTTACCGTCCATGTTTCACTTCCATACATGGCTACACTCCATACAAATACTTCCAGAAACGACTTCCTGACACTTAAATCTATACTCGATGTTAACAAATTTCTCTTCTTCAGAAACGCTTTCCTTGCCATCCTCTCTACTTCGACCATCATCAGTTTTTTTGCTCCCCAAATAGCAAAACTCCTTTACTACTTTAAGTGTCTCATTTCCTAATCTAATCCCCTCAGCATCACCCGACATAATTCGAATACATTCCATTATCCTCGTTTTGATTTTGTTGATGTTCATCTTATATCCTCCTTTCAGGACACTGTCCATTCCATTCAACTGCTCTTCCAAGTCGTTTGCTGTCTCTGACAGGATTACTATGTCATCGGCGAACCTCAAAGTTTTTATTTCTTCTCCATGGATTTTAATACCTACTCCAAATTTTTCTTTTGTTTCCTTTACTGCTTGCTCAATAGACAGATTGAATAACATCGGGGAGAGGCTACAATCCTGTCTCACTCCCTTCCCAACCACTGCTTCCCTTTCATGTCCCTCGACTCTTATAACTGCCATCTGGTTTCTGCACAAATTGTAAATAGCCTTTCGCTCCCTGTATTTTACCCCTGCCACCTTCAGTATTTGAAAGAGAGTATTCCAATCAACATTGTCAAAAGCTTTCTCTAAGTCTACAAATGCTAGAAATGTAGGTTTGCCTTTCCTTAATCTAGCTTCTCGCCGAGGTCGGCTTCTACCAGTTTTTCCATTCGTCTGTAAAGAATTCGCGTTAGTATTTTGCAGCAGTGACTTATTAAACTGATGGTTCGGTAATTTTCACATCTGTCAGCACCTTGCTTTCTTTGGGATCGGAATTATTATATTCTTCTTGAAGTCTGAGGGTATTTCGCCTGTCTCATACATCTTGCTCACTAGATGGTAGAGTTTTATCAGGACTGGTTCTCCCAAGGCCGTTAGTAGTTCCAATGGAATGTTGTCTACTCCCGGGGCCTTGTTTCGACTCAGGTCTTTCAGTGCTCTGTCAAACTCTTCACGCAGTATCGTATCTCCCATCTCATCTCCATCTACATCCACTTCCATTTCCATAATATTGTCCTCAAGTACATCGCCCCTGTATAGGCCCTCTATATACTCCTTCTACATTTCTGCTTTCCCTTCTTTGCTTAGAACTGGGTTTCCATCAAAGCTCTTGATATTCATGCACGTGGTTCTCCTTGCTCCAAAGGTCTCTTTAATTTTCCTGTAGGTAGTATCCATCTTACCCCTAGTGAGATAAGCCTCTACATCCTTACATTTGTCCTCTAACCATGCCTGCTTAGCCATTTTGCACTTCCTTTCGATCTAATTTTTGAGACGTTTGTATTTCTTTTTGCCTGCTTCTTTTACTGCATTTTTGTATTTTCTCCTTTCATCAATTAAATTCAGTATCTCTTCTGTTACCCAAGGATTTCTACTAGCCCTCGTCTTTTTACCTACTTGATCCTCTGCTGCCTTCACTATTTCATCCCTCAAAGCTACCCATTCTTCTTCTACTGTATTTCTTTCCCCCATTCCTGTCAATTGGTTCCTTATGGTCTCCCTGAAACTCTGTACAACCTCTGGTTTAGTCAGTTTATCCAGGTCCCATCTCCTTAACTTCCCACCTTTTTGCAAATTCTTCAGTTTTAATCTACAGTTCAGAATTATCACATATTCTAAAATCGAAATTTACAATAATTTTGAAAACATCACAACGCGCCGTTAAATGTCTGTATGTAATGCTTCTTGTAGTTCTGCTCACCATGTTAGCGCTATTAATGTATTTATTTATCGAATAACAAAAGTAACAGCTTTGGCAGAAAGAAAAAAGTTGAAAATAGACACAGCTGGCAAAAACTTGCTTATTATGTTGCAATATGCTTGCTTATTATGTTGCAATATTCGTCTCTTAGAAGTAGCTGCACTGTGTTGCAAACACGTCTTCTTAAGCAGCCCACGTGTGTAGGCTTCAACACACAGCTGTCCTACTCACAGCTGCCCAGAATAGCACAGTGGTAAGGGTAGCCGGAGCGCTCAGCAAGACCCGACTGCTCTCGAGGTGTGGGAACGCGCTCCGGGAGTTCAAATGTTGGCCAGGCCTGGTCTAATGGATAGTAGTTGAGTTAGTGTGAAGTCTGATTCTCTTCTTAGCTCATCAGCTGCCACTACACTTTCATTACATCACACTACAATCCTTTTCACAGCAGTAATCAATACAGACAGTTGGTCAAGCTTTTCAATAGATTTTTTTCCTACCCGCAAAACATGATATACGACTTCTTTTCAAACGCTGATTCTACTCGTTTAACCATAACTGCTCCTGAATCACTAACCACTACCCATATTTCCTACTATTGAAACCCCACCCCCTTCATTACAAGTCTGTAATCACATGTTCAAAACTTTATCTGTCACTCTGTTTATTCTTACATATCAAGAGTAGCCGTTTCCCTTTTATTGCTTTCAAAATAATGAACGGTAATGCCCAGAACACTTCTACGTTCTGTTGTATACGTCAAAATATCTGTCAAGAGTGTTTAATTGTCCACGTCCTGAATTTTATTTTAGAAATAGTTCCAAGTAACTCCAAACTTGTTTTCAAGCATCCTCTTGCAAGTATGTCTTGACGGCACTTTGCAGGATCGTACAATGACTTTCAGCAAACCTAAAAAGCCTTCATTTTCAACAATTTGAAAAGGTTGTTCACCCTAACAATTCATGTACAAAATTGCTTTACACAAGTGTACAACTTTCGTCCCAGCTTGTGATGCATATTCTGAGACATACCAAAAACTTGAATTTCATACTGATTGAAGAGAACTTTTAGGCAATGAATCTGAAGTACTGAAAGGCATCAGTTAATCCGTCTCCCATATAATTTTGGTGGTTTTGCGTTATCAATTTCGGCAGAGTTTCTTTTCGTCCGCCTGCATTTGCTAGTATTTTTCATCATCATATTTTCCATGCCAGGGACGAAAATCGCGCTGGGAACCTGAATTTCTGTGTCTTTATTCTCACCTTAACATTGGATTACTAAATCCTAGTAAAATTTACGATTGTAGTTCGTATCTCTTGGCTGTTCCCGCCAATCTGTACACATGAGCGCCACGTGCTCTTGAGTACCTTCATGGGGAAACATTGTTGTTAACAATGACTGAACTATTTATTGCCAGGCTCCAGTGGTTTGCTGACACCGGTGCTCTCGTCATAAATACTACGAATTAGAGAGGGGCAAACTGAAACACGTAACTGTTTCGAAACAAATGAAACAGTACAATGTAATGTTTCGATACGCTGTTTCGAAACATTGAAACAATTTGTGTTTTATAATTTAATAAACCCACACATTTTATCATCTTGAATGTCTACTGTATAAGTATGTCCATATAAACACAAATGAGGCGCGAGAGCGCTAATCATATCGCAGAAAGTATGAAACTATCACTAAGGCGTTTTGACAGTTCCGTATTTCATGCAGCAAATGTCCTGCTTTCGTGTCGTGTCACTTCCATACTTTGCAATTGGCTGAGGACAGCCATAGCTGAAGACAGAAGAACCATCACGAACGGAACTGGAGGTGGGAGCAAACTGCAGAAACAACGGATATGCTACTGGGATTCCCACATTCCGTTAGTATGGGTAATATACCCATCCTGCTAATTTCCATGCACACAAAGGGAATCATTGTGGATAATAGGCACAGTGACTATAGACTCACAAATAATGCCAAATAATTCGAATAAATAACAAAATATAACAGAAAAAAATTTTGTCTTTCAAGGTGTTTCGAACCACTATTATATATGCACCATGCTTCCCATCCCTTCCTGTTCACCATTACACTATCAGTGATATGTCAAACAGATTGCTTGCAATTATACCTACATCAAATTTGTATATATGTCTAATAACTGTCACTCTACGCCTTTTTTTTGTTCTAAATGTTGTAGGCTTACTTGCGTTTCTTAATATGATTACTGTACATGAACAGAGATGCGTATGTTATAAAAAAAGTGTAATTTAACTAAATGATTTTCACATATTTATTATTTTGAATGTGAATAGTATGCGTTGTTTTATTGTTTGGTTAGTGTTTATAAAGCAGATGTTACGTCATTTCGGAATAGGACAGTCAGCTAGAAACGAAGCCTTATTTTCGGATATCTTAAGCTTCATGCTATTGGTTGTCAAAAAGATTTCGACACTCTTGAAAGTGTTTCATGAAGTGGTGTGTTGTGTTTCAGTACCCGAATCTCGTCCGACACAGAGTGGAATGAAACATCACTGTTTCGATACAATTAGTCCGTTCCAAGCACAGGTGGACTGAAACAGCCTTATTTTGAAACAAGGATACAGTTTCTGTGTCTGGCTCGAGATCGAATCTGGTCCGGTTACCCGAGACAGGGGCGGAATGAAACACTACTGTTTCGAAACAGTGAACCACAGCCGTTCCGAAACACTGAAACAGTTCCACGTATCGATACACTATATCGAAACATAGAAACAGTGGCCAAGTCTACTACGAATGTCTCCTAATGGTGTGCCTGTTTTCTAATAGTCGGCATATTTGTTTTATCCATTAGAATTTATCTTAGTGTGACATCTTTGGTGAAATATCAAGCAGTCACAAAGAAGCGAGTTAGTTTGTATCACATCGGCCCTCTGCAGTGTTAATCTCGTGTTTTGCTACTGAAATCAGCACAATACGGATGGTGCTGACCTTGATTTAGACACTAACATAATGCATGATTTGCTTGAAGAAGCTGATAAAACTATAGGCAATGGATAATTTAGTGAAGAAGAAGATAACGTTTGAGTGTACAGATGACAGTGACGCAGAGCCAGACTCTGAAACAGCAATGACGTAAAACCAGGATGAAGAAGCAAATTTGGGTGACGACGGGTGGCCGAGCTAGGTCGTGATCAGATTGCTATAATAGTGTCTAAAGCAGAAAAGAATCTGTCGCTTTGTGTGCAAAATACTTTCGGAGTTATAATAATTTGTAAATAGTGCACAACATAAATTATGACTTTTTTCCGATAACATTCTACGCAATGAAATAAACGCAGAATATTTTGTACTTATTTTGTAACTAACATACCACTGGAGATGAAAATAATAATAATAATAACTAGTGCATGACTTATAAATTGTCTGTTCTAAATTCAAATGGCTCTGAGCACTATGGGACTTAACATCTGAGGTCATCAGTCCCCTAGAACTTAGAACTACTTAAACCTAACTAACCCAATGGCATCACACACATCCACGCCCGAGGCAGCATTCGAACCTGCGACCGTAGCAGTCGCGCCGTTCTGGACTGAAGTGTCGAGAACCGTACGGCCACCGCAGCCGGCTTGTGAGCTCCTTCGTATAAAAGTTGGAATAGTCAGATTTACGGTGCCTTAGTGGCAGTGTAACATTTTCCCTCCTTAAAGCTCTAGGGCTAATTACAACTGACAGCCAGAACAACATTTGCGTTTTACCACTTGTCCCAAACATGGATGCTTGTTCACTTGGAATGAATGTGATCGTAATAACAAATGTACACAACTCGGCAAACTCAGGTTGAGGCTCTTGGTTTAGCTTTGCGGTAGCATCCTGGGAAGGTGGCTGAATATTATTTTCGAAGCCTTTTCCGGTGGCGTCAAGTTGGCGCGACTTTGTGCCACCAGAAGCGGCCGCGCGTCTCCAGGCGTGACGCCACGTGGTTGGTCGCTCTGTATCCTAGTGCTGCTGCGACGCCAAGCAGTTTGGGGTTGGTCAATGTATCCCCATCAAGTTTTGTCGCTCTATCCATGCAGAGGTGAGGGAGTATAAGTTTTAAAGAGAATTTGTTGGGGTGTGGAGAAGAGCAGTCGCAGCAAGTAATCGCTGCTCCGTGACCTAGTTAGCAGTTATTTTTGAATGGGAATTAGACCGATTTCGAGTTACGTCTCTCCGTAACGATGCGTATTGTAGGCCCTCTGCTGTTCCGTATCTACGTACATGATTTACGAGACAAACTGACAAGGGAACATCCCCATCGCACCCCCCCTCAGATTTAGTTATAAGTTGGCACAATGGATAGGCCTTGAAAAACTGAACACAGATCAATCGAGAAAACAGGAAGAAGTTGTGTGGAACTATGAAAAAATAAGCAAAATATACAAACTGGGTCGTCCATGCGTACGATAGGCAATATAAAGAGCAATGTCAGGCGAGGAGCGCCGTGGTCCCGTGGTTAGCGTGAACAGTGCCCTTAATATTTAGATAAGATGGTGTAAAAATTGGCAACTGACCGTAAGTAATGGAAAACTGTGAGGTAACCCACATGATGCTACAACGAATCGGTTAAAGTTCGGTTATACGACAAATCAGTCACATCTAAAGGCCGTAAATTCAACTAAATACCCAGGAATTACAATAACGAACATCTGAAACTGGAAAGGATGCACAGAAAATGTTGTAGGGAAGGTGAACCAAAGACTGCATTTTACTGGCAGAACACTTAGAAGATGCAACATAATTACTAAAGAGATTGCCTAAACTATGCTTGTCCATCCTGATTTGGAGTGTTGCCAGTGTTGGATCTTTACCAGATACGACTGAACGGAGTACATCGAGAAAGTTCAAAGAAGAACAGCAGTTACTACCGAGAAATCGGGGAGAGAGTGTCACGAACATGATACAGGATTTGGGGTGGAAATCATTTAAAGTAAAGGCGTTTTTCGTTGCGGCGGGATCTTCTCATGAAATTTCTATCACCAACTTTCTCCCTCGAATGTGAAAATATTTTGTTGACGCCGTGCTACATAGGAAGAAGCGATTATCATAATAAAATATGGAAAATCAAAGCTCGCACGGAAGATATAGGTGTTCCTCTTTTCCGGGCGTTTTTCGAGAGTAGAATAAGAGAGGATTATTGTGAAGATGGTTCGATGAAACGTCTGTCAGGCACTTAAGAGTGGTTTGCAAATAGACGTAGATGAATCCATCGTCAGCTGCAGTGCGGATTTCTCCTGAGTGAATTTTTCAAAGCCGTTTCCACAGTTCAGATGAAACCGAACTCCGTGTTTGATACGTTACGAGACATTTCAGGCAAACTATGCGCAGTTGATTAACATGAATCTTTTCGCTGTGAGTCACGGACTGGCTTTGGTGATTCAGTTACGAGGGGGGATCAAATATAAACGGGATTTTTGTTCCTGAACCTCAACAGTCGGTAGGACTGGCCCCGTGCTTCTGCTATGCTTAGAGGACCGTTAGAAGTGAGGAGAGCGTGCTGTTAGGATGACTGTTCTGTACAATCTCTAAACTAACACATACTCGTTGCCGTCCAAACTTCTAACTGAACGTAACTAATACCAAGTCTCAATAGCAAGCTAGCCCACTCGGTAGGAGAAGCGATGTTTCCAGGCCGTCTGCTCTTGACAAAAATTTGGTGCAATCGAGACGGCCCCGTAGTGCCAACTTACGAGAGCGTGCACCTACGTTGTGGCATCGTCACTATTGATGCCACACTGTATTGACGCCGAGATCCATGATAGACCTGGCAAGCCTGCACTTTCAACAATCATATTAGATGCAGATGACGGCACGAACAGAAAATAATGCGCATTCGCTGTTAAATGTCATGTTAATGGATAACGGGCATGTTTCGGTTGATGGGTGTAAACAACATGTATACAGCATGTGTACAAATATTATAACCTCACTGAACAAACGATGGGTTTATGAAGCGCCACCTCTTGCGGATATGCGGAAACTTTTTTTTTTTAATAAACGAAATTCCTTCTTCGTTGTTCTGTGGAATCTTCGTCTCGCTTCTGGTAAACTTTACGAATTACAGTTTTTTTTCACTTTTTTCGTTTTGAGATTCGCTGGCGCTTCACCTGTATTACCATTACTGTTTGTGACTTGTTTGATAGTACATTTTTTTTTGTCAGCACTGTGTGTTGACTACTGAGCTTGTGCGGTTGTAAGCGGCTGCTGTGTGCCTCAGGACCTGCTGCTAACGGCCGTGGGCGGCGTGCTGTTCGTGGTTTCGGGCAGCCTACGCATCCACGGCACCACCTTCAAGCCTGACTACTACAGGCCCGAGAGCCTGTCCAACACCTGCGGTGCCCTCGCCATCGTCAACGGCTTCTTCTTCGCCGCAGACGCGCTCGCTTGGTTCCGCGATGTCAACGAGTATAGCCCGCACTGAGCGCGCGCTCGTGCACACACACACACACACACACACACACACACACACACACACACACACACACACACTCCTTCCCTTCCTCCCCCCCCCCTCCTCCCCAGTCCTTCTTACTAGTAACTATGTTACAAACTTCGATCTATGTTGTTGCAAATATACAATAAAGAAATGACAATCTCTTGTAATGCACCGCAAAGTTACTTTCTCTTTATTTACTCACCAATATTCCATACAAAATTTTACAACTAGTGCACAAGCTGATTCTCAAGAAACTATTCTAATTTGTACTTCAACATTCAAAACCCAGAGATAAAGAAGAACATAGCGCTATTTTATGTAATTTTGTCAAATAAAAACATGGTTAGAGATCGTGGTTGTTTTATGAAATAAATTGTTGATGGTGTATAGAAACCAGCCACAAATTGGTTTTATGTTACTTTATTTAGAAAGTACCGTTATCGGTTTCATTTCAGCATCAGGCGGTTTTTTCATGCATTCATCAAAAAAATTATACATTATTTTCGCGTAGGTTGCCGTGCAATGTCCATCTGTCGTTTTCTTGCAATGAAGTGCATTCACATTTCTTGTAATGAAGTACATTCTCAAGGATGTTTGTATTTTCACAATCACGAACGTTACACTGCATTGTAAACCACTTTCGTTCGGTTACAAAACGAATTTTCAATGTGCACCACATGTTTTGATTTACAACATACAAAAACAAATACACAGTTTACAAATTATTCTGTTATTTACATTAACATGTACAAAGAATAAATTTTAAATTTTTGGACGTTGGCAACATTCAGACGGCATCTGAATTTGTTTCGTATATTAAGCCATCAGCGCAGTCGTAATATCAATCGGACCCCCAATACTTCAATTTTTAGTTGTCTAAGAAAGATAATATGCAGTCATTTCGTGATCGAAGCACTTTTCTCGGCCGCGTTTGCTTCCTAATATGTATTAAGGAAATGTGGTTCTGCCTTGAGCAACAATAATTTTTCTTGTTTTACTTCGCATACATGTATAGGCAAAAACCCACTGAAGATGAAGCAGCTTCACCAAAACATGTATGAGTAGTAAAACAAGAAAAATAGTGGTTGCTCAAGGCAGAATCACACTTCCTTGTTACGTGTAATATACAATGATTACTTTTAGAAATTGGAAAGACAACTATTTTAAAAATCTGCCTGCTGAGTCTCTCAAAGAAAATATACATATAAGCGTCGTATGGATGTTTAGGTACACATAATGCACAGACTACATCCGAGAGAGGAAAAAAAACCTTAATTAATTCTGGCTGATATAGGTATGGCACGATGGATGGACCATCAACGTTTCCCCCCGTTAACGCAGAGAGAAAAAAATGGCTCTGAGCACTATGGGACTCAACATCTGTGGTCATCAGTCCCCTAGAACTTAGAACTACTTAAACCTAACTAACCTAAGGACATCACACACATCCATGCCCGAGGCAGGATTCGAACCTGCGACCGTAGCAGTCGCGCGGCTCCGAACTGAGCGCCTAGTAACGCAGAGAGGAGTACTGCCATTTTGCAGAATATTATGCTGCCTTAACACTCGTTCAGTTGCACCCCACAACCGAATTTTGAGTACCAACCAAACTCAGAGCTGCCTTAATCCTACAGTTGCACCACAGAGTGTTTCGATACACTATACTGTACGTAACACTCATGTTCTGCGCTTCAATTCGTTATCATGGCGTAAAGGTATCCATGTGATAAGCGACAATGTACGCAGCATAGTGAGAAACGTCGTACGTTACATGTGAGGCTACAAGGTAGTGTGTCAGAGCCTGACTCCATTTCACACACTGTAAAAGTTGACAACTTTGTGACACTTTGAACCGTTTTTGTAACATACCCTTGTAAAACTGTACTGACGTTTAATTACCACATGCATGTAATTTTAGCTATTATCCCTTAACTTTGATAGTAATAAGGTTTTCTGTGCAGAGAGTTACTCGGAAAATGGAATTTTAATATTAATTAAGTTGTCCAACAGCTCAGGACAACGCGTTCACAAGAAGCCTAAGGCAGGTAAAGTAAAGTTAAATTAAACTGTCACACAGCTGAGCTGACCTACTGTTTTTTTACGACACACCGTGATAACTTGGTTACAAATTTGCTCAGTTTCGTAAGTTCTGTTTTACCCACATACAGAAAAACATTTGTCACGAAGTTTGTCAACTTGGTGAATTTTATTTTTCTAATTTTCCTTACAATGCAAATGATTGTAGGCCCGCATTCATTGAAACAAGATAAGATTGGAAAAATAACTGACCTGAGTTAAGCAAGACAGTTAAACAAAACTGTTACACAGTATTTACGCATCTGTTCATAGAAAACGTTTGAGAAACAAGGTATGTCACATCACTTATATTTAAAAACAACATCTTCTAAGAAAGATAATGAGAACAAATTGTTAGACAGTTAATTTGAAGTTTAGTGGTGTGAGATAATACAAAACCATGATACATTTGATATAATATCTTGAGCAACTGAATGCTTTATTTAGAAACAGAGCTGTAGTGGAAAATAAAAACATGGTCTTTTTCAGTAAACCACTCGTAAATGTCTCTAATTTCATTAATGAGACTTGTTTTTTCTACAGTTTCAAATGTTGCATTTGTTTCTGCAGGTATGCGTCCTGTCACAAAGTTACGTTTACAATCTACAGATATAACTTTTTTCACACTCCAACGGCTGAAGAAAATTTTACTAATATTTAACTCTTTTACAGAATGGTCAGCACATGTAACTTACTTATATCGATATACCTTAGGTTAGTCAGCTCTTCAATGTTATAGGCAGTAGAAGAAAGTTTTCAAGAAATCCACAAACACGTTTTTCACCTTAAAAAAAAATACAGTTTTGTGACTAACTCACATACTTGTTATTTCCATCACTAACGGCAATACCATGCAACAGCACACTGCCACAGAGCTACCTGTTGCATGATAACAAGAGGTACAGTATCTGAAAATAAAAAGCTAGGATGTGCTGTTGTCGTAAAGTAATCCCTTAGTCACAAAGTTGCCCCCTTTCACGGTATAGTAATTCGTAATTTGTCAGTCCTATTCTCTTGTTCTGCCAACAGTGCACCACTTTTTCCTTCATTATCGATAACGCGAACTGTTAGTACGACCGGGCTTATCATTGTAGGTGGTATGTCAATTGCAGGTAATAAGCAACATCCCCAAAGTAGAAGTGAAGGGCTACTAGCACCTGGACACAATGAAAGACTGCTGTCAAATAACACTCGCTTGAGCTAAATCACTGTACTCTCAACTTTCTTCTTTAATACTACCGCTCCAGAAAAGCTGCAGACATGAAATCACGTGCGCCTTTGCTGGAAGGACGGCGTACGGCTTCCAAACGCGGCAACTGCAGGTAACATTCCTTGAGCAGGTCCTGCCTGCCTATACATATGAATCATCCCTTTATTTCGAAATTCGTGGCACAGAAAACACAAAATTGCCTCCGAGTGATGCATGTACGAGCGTCGTTTGATGAGTCTGGTAAATTTCCAGGAAAGAATGGGACATTTTTGTTGAGCCTTCATGGTTGGTAATGCTTGATTGTTCCAAGGATCGTATAAAGAACTTCAACAATGTACAGTGTACACTTCATAGTTGACAGCCATCTGAATTGGTCCTTGTATAGATGTCACTGAAAATGGAGAAAAGCAAGTTCCGAGCTGTTAATAAACATTTTCATTTGTAGGTTTGGACTGCCGCTCAAATCAAAGCAGAACTGTACCATCAATGAAGACCATTAACTTTTGGATTAATGAATTTAAACGTGGGCGGACAAGCACGGGAGTCGAAGCGCGCTCCGGCTGTCCAATTACGGTCATCACAAAGAAACCGTTGACAAAATCCATGATATGGTAAAGCAAGACCTTCGAACAAATATTCATCAGATTGCTGAGACTGTACGCATCTCAACTGAGCATGTGCACAATATCCTGCATGGAGAATTGGCTTTGAAGAAGCTGTGGGCGATGTGGGTGCTGAGATTGCTCACAGTCGATCGAAAACACACCCGGCACACCATTTCAGCACAACGTCTGGTGATGTTTAATCGCAACCCGGACGACTTTTTCCGAAGATTTGTGACTTTTGATGAAACCTGGATTCATCGTTACACAACAGAATCAAAACGGCAGTCAAAACAATGAACAGAGGCTGGTGAAAGTGCACCGAAGAAGGCAAATACCATTTTATCAATTGGTAATTGATGGCCACTGTTTTCCCAAACTCCCACGGAATAATTCTCATAGATTGCTTGGAAAAACACAGCATCTGTGACTGGATCCTATTATGCTACATTTTTGGATAGTTTGAAACTTGCGTTTGCTGAAAGAAGACCAAGGTTGGCACACAAAAAGTGTTCTTTCACCAGGACAATGCCCCATCCCACGCATCAGTGATGACAATGGCGAAAATGCATGAAATGTGCTTTGAAATGGTTCCTCATCCACTCTGTTCACCAGATATAGCACTAAGTGATTTCTTCCTGACCGCTAACTTAAAACTCTGGTTTGCTGGGAAGAAATTTTCAGTAAATGAGCAACTGATAGTTGCAGTCAATGAGTATTTTGCAGAGTCAGACAGAACCTATTTTTCCGATGGGATGAAAAAGCTGGAGGATCTCTGGACCATTTGTATATCCCTCAAAGAACACTACGTCGATAAGTAAGGTAAGTTGTTTGCGAAACAAAGAGTTTTATTGCTTTTTACCAGACTTATCAACCCATCCGCGTATATTCATTTGTTATGTGCCAAGGTTCACCAAACAAAGCGAACAAACATTTGTGTAACGATAAAATCGTCTGGTTCCCACGGGGGGTTTCTTGCAGCGCTCCTGAGCAACGTAATGCGTGGTGGAACATCCTCTTGCCCGGATGCAGCCTCGAATCCGTCATGACATAGCACCAATGAGATCATCGTGCCCTCTGGCCCAAATTGTCCCACTCTTAAAATGTAAATCGCGTGGTGTACGTGGTCGTTGTCTACGTCCAAAAAGAGATCGTTTCAATCGATCCCACACATGTTCGATTGCGTTCATATCGGGCGAAAAGGAAGGCCACTCTGTTCTGATCACCCTAGCATGTTGAGGGAACGCAGCATGAAAACAGCAGGATGAGCACGCGAATTATCCAGATATCAAGATGAAATCATTACCAAAATGTTAGTGGTACAGTCCCATTATTGGTTGTAGAATTTCGTTCCTGTACGGTAGATTCAGTGCGACTGCCCTCAACAACCACGAGAGGTGTACGGTGGCCCCATGTAATGCCACTGCAGAAAATCACTCCATCACCACCTTGCTGCACATGTACGACACACTGTTGGAGGTGTTCAATATTGCCACGTTGTCTCCGTACACGCTTTCTGCGATTATCAGGGTATAAACAGATCCGAGTTCCGTCCGAAAACATCACCCCAGACCTGGAGCGTCCATCCCACAAGGTATCTCGCTCGTCGGTAACGGATTGATGTCCGACGTGGTGCTCTCCATGGTCCTAAGCAATGCACATTTTATCATGAATTGTCTCTTAACTGTTTGATGCAATACATGATTTCCTGTAGCCTCTTCGAACGCCAAATTCAGTTCTGGAACACTTAGCCCATGGTCCCATTGATTAAAAGGTCGTAGATATCCTGTTCAAATGCCATATGCGTACACCATGTGCGGTGTAAGTCCTCAACACTACCAATCATTTGGAGCTGATTCCATGTCCGCACCGCATCACGTTGACCGCGGTGCACACGCCGAGCAACTCACCTTGTTGACAAGCCTTCTGTGCGCAAGGTGATAATGTCGACCCGATCACTCCGTGGGATGACTGATGTTCACTCTACTGTTCCGCAGACGTCTCTAATGCGTCACTACTGGTGCTTTACCTTAAACTGAAATGGTGCAATCCATTCGAGTGTGGCATTCTGCACGTAGGCAGCGCTCATGGTGACTGTGTGTATGTTTGCAAATAACGTCGCGGGTAGCCTTACGATAGTACAGGTACAGCCACACTAAAACCACACCTGCACACCATATCGAGATAATGTAAAACTTTTGCTGATGTGTGTATCTTCGTCATTCCACAAAGGTCGAAGACCACATCCCTGAGTTTGCGAGTTCAGGATAACTCTCAAAAGTGCTGATCACTTGCGAACTGTTATCTAACCAAAGCGGTGGCTGCACAACGATTTCGCTCATCTGCTGTTAAAATCTACTCTCCGCATGGTGCTGCCAACTGGTAGAAATACGCTTTGCCTTATTTTGCAAATTGGTAATCAGAATACTTTCTGTGACACCACAAGAAACTCTCTCAATAAAAGGCTGACCATGAACCCCCAAAATTTCAGCATAGGTTTCATTGTTCATCGAAATCCTCCCAAGTATCATACAACCGCCGGATTCGACGTAAATCCCCTACATGCCCTTAAAACTATCAGCAAGCTCGCCCTCGCTGTGCAGCGGTATCTCGCACTGGAAGTAAACCCCGTAAAATTACTCTCTCAATTTAAATATTGATCGAATAATTACTTTTCCGACAAGCGGAACCTCCCGGTTTGGAAGAGATATGTTACAATGCTTTCTTGCTGGTGACTTATTAACGACATAAATACGCAACGCAAATCGCCCACACTCCTCAGCTCAGCTGTAACAAATTCACGAACGCAGTAAATGTCATGCAATAGCTGTTTTCTTCCCAACTGGCGCTGCTGCTGTGTCACAGCGACATGGGTAAGTTAGAGACGATATTTGAAACTTCATGAATTACTCTTTAAAACGCTGTTTATGAAGCACAAGGGCCTTGCAAAACACTCTACAGGTACATCAGTTTCTGTAAATGAATAAACTCTACGTTCCAACGAATTAAGGTAATAAAAAGTGATAGATGTAAATAATCCAAATGACGCGTAAAAGCTGAAAGTGGGAACATTCGCAAACAAGACGAGCTGTAATATAACTGGACTACGACAGCGCAGACATGAAGTCCATTTCCCTGGGTCGTGAATGGAAATGAAATAAGTACGAGGTGCATTCAAGTTCTAAGGCCTCCGATTTTTTTTCTCCGGACTGGAAAGAGATAGAAACATGCGCATTGTTTTAAAACGAGGCCGCGTTCATTGTCAATACATCCCAGAGATGGCAGCACCGTAAGCAGATGGAATTTTACCGCCAGCGGAGAGAATGAGAATTGTTTTAAATACTTAAAATGGCGATGTTTTCCTAATTGAACAGCGTGCAATCATTCGTTTTCTGAATTTGCGTGGTGTGAAACCAATTGAAATTCATCGACAGTTGAAGGAGACATGTGGTGATGCAGTTATGGATGTGTCGAAAGTGCGTTCGTGGATGCGACAGTTTAATGAAGGCAGAACATCGTGTGACAACAAACCGAAACAACCTCGGGCTCGCACAAGCCGGTCTGACGACATGATCGAGAAAGTGGAGAGAACTGTTTTGGGGGATCGCCGAATGACTGTTGAACAGAGATGGCATTTCTGTGGGTTCTGTGCACACAATCCTGCATGACGACCTGAAAATGCGAAAAGTGTCATCCAGGTGGGTGCCACGAATGCTGACGGACGACCTCATGGCTGCCCGTGTGGCATGTTGCCAAGCAATGTTGACGCGCAACGACAGCATGAATGGAACTTTCTTTTCGTCGGTTGTGACAATGGATGAGACGTGGATGCCATTTTTCAATCCAGAAACAAAGCGCCAGTCAGCTCAATGGATGCACACAGATTCACCGCCACCAAAAAAATTTCAGGCAACCGCCAGTGCTGAAAAAATGATGCTGTCCATGTTCTGGGTCAGCGAGGGGGTAATCCTTACCCATTGCGTTCCAAGTGGCACTACGGTAACAGGTGCATCCTACGAAAATGTTTTGAAGAACAAATTCCTTCCTGCACTGCAACAAAAACGTCCGGGAAGGGCTGCGCGTGTGCTGTTTCACCAAGACAACGCACCCGCACATCGAGCTAACGTTACGCAACAGTTTCTTCGTGATAACAACTTTGAAGTGATTCCTCATGCTTCCTACTCACCTGACCTGGCTCCTAGTGACTTTTGGCTTTTTCCAACAATGAAAGACACTGGACTCGCATTCGGGAGGACGACGGTTCAATCCCGCGTCCGGCCATCCTGATTTAGGTTTTCCGTGATTTCCCTAAATCGCTCCAGGCAAATGCCGGGATGGTTCCTTTGAAAGGGCACGGCCGACTTCCTTCCTCGTCCTTCCCTAATCAGATGAGACCGATGACCTCGCTGTTTGGTCTCTTCCCCCAAAACAACCTAACCCAACAATGAAAGACACTCTCCGTGGCCGCACATTCACCAGCCGTGCTGCTATTGCCTCAGCGATTTTCCAGTGGTCAAAACAGACTCCTAAAGAAGCCTTCGCCGCTGCCATGGAATCATGGCGTCAGCGTTGTGAAAAATGTGTACGTCTGCAGGGCGATTACGTCGAGAAGTAACGCCAGTTTCATCGATTTCGGGTGAGTAGTTAATTAGAAAGAAAATCGGAGGCCTTAGAACTTTAGAATGCACCTCGTACACGATCCAGTAACAAATGGCATTCTATCGCACACGCAAACTATGAGCACTTGGTGCATATTCCATGACAAATAAAAGCAAGACAATATCCCTGCCGGACGTGGTTATTAATTCTATCTATTGATGATGATAATTATGATGATTTGGAGTATATACTTAGCACTGTTACGGGTTGAACAGCTGCTCATTGTGTTACTGGTATTTTAGCATAACTCGACAGAATTTCAACTCTGTACCTTGCATGAGATCGTATGAGAGACAATTGTGCAACGTAGCATATTTCTTCTAATATCTTCAACAAGAAAAATCTAAAATGTGAACTACTTACGCATGTGCTGCAGTTCCGGACAAGTGAACAGATGTGAACCACATACCTAAAACAGAAAAGTGCAGGCTTTTACCACACTGCTTATGAATAGTTAATTTTCTTTACAGTATACAATAAACTGAACAGACAGAAGGCGAAATCTCGTACAATTTTCAGCGTCTGCAAGACAAATTAAATGCGCTTAGTTCAATATATCCACAGGTGGTGGTACCATTGGAGACAGTTTAGGACCAGGATCGTAGCTGACAGCTGAATGTCTCACGTGTTTCCATTGTCACTCTCTATACTAATTTCTATTGTTCCGAAAGCGCAATTGTGAGCATAGTGCGCGACCAGGACTTTTAGCAAGTGTTTACACTACTATCGACGACGTGAAAATTAAGCGCATTTATACATAGATTCAGTGCGTATAGCTTATAGTAAAATTCTAAATGTGAATCGGCATCATATGGAGATGGATAACCACCTACAGCTACCTCAATACACAGCGAAGATTGCAGTAATTATGATCAAAGCCTTAGAAAAATTATCTACGACGACAGAAATATTATGCCAGCCAGTACGAACCACCGCAAACATTCATACAACTACAACACAAACACAAAAGCGACTTCTAGTACAACAATAACAACTTAGAGATTCCAGTAGGCCAGAAAAAGTATTGTGGTTATCTGAAGCCGAGGAAAATATTACCACAAAACTTAATAGATAACAGCAGTACCTTAACTGGAAAAATAAAAAAGGAGTATTTTTATGATTTGTTATTGCGGCCCACGTTTTTAGCCAGTGCCCAGTAACAATTCTCATTAGACAAGAAATAAAGGCAGGATGTGGACTTCAAAGAAATGAAATTGATGACGTTTCTAGAACTACCGTGCAAATTAGTTGATTTTCTAATAAAGACATATGGGCATATACACATACATTATGAGTGCAAGAGGAATCCCACTATTATATGCGGAAAAGAGAGAGGACAGTTGGAATGAGAACACCCGAGAACACTGAAGACATCTAAGAGGAGGGGTAACTGTCTAACAAAGTGATAGAGAAAAAATGGGAGTCGATATCGAAGACGTAGGGTCCAGTATTAGAGTCACAGTTAAGCAAGGCTTTTAAAAAATTGCGATCAACAAGGCGGAAGGCACAGATAACTTTCCTTCGGAATTTGTAAAATCATGGGGGGGGGGGGGGGGGGGGGGGGACGTGGCAACCAAACGACTATTCAAGTTGGTTATTAGAATTTATTTGTTGAAGAAATGCCATCAGACTTTCGGAATCATATCATCCAACGAATCCGAAACCTAGCAAGAACAGCCGTGTGCGACTGCTATCGCAAAGTAGGGATTTGTCATAGGATTTTGTCAAGCTACAAAAAGTGTGTGTCTGTGTGCTAACAGTGCCACAAAAACTGAAGTTCGCCACATTAAATCAACACAAGAGGAGAAAAGAAAAATATAGAGAGTTGATGAGTCTTCAACTTTTCTTCCGGAGGTACGTGTGAAGTTGTGGGATCACTGTTTTGATACTAGGGTCTAAGTGGTTATTTTGTACAACTAGGTGGCTATTTTGTGCAATCATTTACAGCACACAAAAAGGCGATCAAAATGGCGGGTTAACTCTGTCTGTTCTAGAGGTTAAGTGATTAAGAAATGTATAAGATCTCCGTTGTTCAGAGTATCTCGGTGTGCGCAGTGGCGAAGTAGGAGACATCTGCTGGCCGCCTTTGGAGGATACGCGAGGCACAGAAGGTTGCTGCTGCCATCTGGTGGGACTAGCAGCAAAAGTTCAACCAAGACTAAACAACGACAATAAACACAAACAGCCTCTCTCAAACATTATTATTATTATTATTATTATTATTATTTTATGACAAAACATCTTACGACTGAGAAATCTGACATTGTCTCTATAATTGTTTAACTAATAAACAAGAATGCCGCGTTGTTTCTATGCCTGGTAGGATGTGTGTATGTGTAGTTACTGCCGCTGATTCTTGACGCACGCATTTTGTCAAGACGGAATCAAAGTCATCAGCCTGGATCAGCACACAGAGACGAACTCGCGTGGTACTGAGTTCTGGACTGGCAGCTGATGTTATTAACGATTAACCGTGATAAGCTTTATCTCATTCTAAAATGCGATGCCAGCAACGTATACCAAAACAAGTACACAAAACCATGTTTTTTATGGTATCGAATTAAGTGGTGGAGCCGAAATAGACTAGCCGAGATTTTTTTAAATATTATCTTTAACTGTAGGCAGATAAGGCGTCGTCATTGCGTAGTGCAGGGGCGCCAATGTAAGCTTTCAGAAATAAACACTCGAAGTGGATGGTTTTTAAACACTCTTCGGCGTTCCATCCATTATTTTATATAGGCCCACTTCCCATCATACACCATAAAACAAAAACAATCATCACTAGCGCGCGCGAAATGCACAGGAGTCGGCGACACACTGTTATTTGGAGAATTCTACGCCTGATAGTATTTTTGGTATATTCAATTTTTACATGATCAAATGACTACACAAAGCATCTCCCATTTAAATCTAATTCTACGTTGTTCTTAGTACCTCTCTTCGCCGAATCTCGTTTGGTTCAAATGGCTCTGAGCACTATGGGACTCAACATCTTAGGTCATAAGTCCCCTAGAACTTAGAACTACGTAAACCTAACTAACCTAAGGTCATCACGCACACCCATGCCTGAGGCAGGATTCGAACCTGCGACCGTAGCAGTCCCGCGGTTCTGGACTGCAGCGCCAGAACCGCTAGACCAGAATCTCGTTTGTTTTCTAACAACAATCACATTTGGATTTTGTAGCTCAGTTTCGACAGTGATGGCAAGCTGAACGCTAATTTATTTTTGTGACATTTCTGTAACTGGAGTATACTATTTTAACGAAACCTCAGTTTGTAACCAGCACCATTATAATCTATTCACTGGCAAACAGTTTGCACTGATAACTGTTCAAATGGGCTTATCTGCAGTTTTATTTTGTGATTTGATAATCTTTATTTATTATATGTACCTGCATGTATTCCTACGAACAGCCAACTATTAAAAACTGTAAAAACCGAAGTAAAAATGTTACTAGGATAGTTCTGCAACGTCAGACATGCCATGCACGACAACATCGCTGTAATCAACAATAATGGAAGTACGATCAGTATTATACGGATTTTTCAGGCCGAATGAGACGAGCTTTTTATATTTTAGTTGAGTGTGGAAAGTTGCTGATGCGTTCTTGCAAATTGTAGCTGTGAGAGCTGCTGCAGTTTTCTGTTAATCCAATATTAGTCATGGACTGTTCACCGAGGAAAAGAAATTCTTATTTGTCTCTTTTAGGACTAAAGATAGCTGGAATTCCCATGTTTATGGCTAACGAGTGTAGTATGACCAACTTATTATTTTTTTTCCTTCTACGCTAAAGGGATTAGCCTTTGAGTTTGTTCCTTCACCATAAAAAAGATTTTCATTTCCTTTTTGGCCTTCCTATGTCTCTTCTACATTTTGTTATAATGTCACATCAGATTCGGAAACCTTGTTTTGAATATGTTTTTCCACCTTTTGCTATTCGTAATTATTTTTCTTTCACCTGCCTCCACTATAAGTTCTTGACGTACAATTTTTTTTAATACGAAACGGTTTAGTGTCTCAATGAGTAACTGACAATCCGTTTCTGTGTACGTTTAGACTTTCAGAAACTGCCGTGTGTTTAAGACCTGAGGCAGCTCCTACCATTTTTGCAGCCGGTGTTAAGCAGTTAGCATAGAGAAATTTCGCTAAGAGGCATCTCCATGAGTTTTGCGCAACAATTTTTCTCGAGCGCTGGAAATGGATAACTGCATCCAGGAAAAGACGCCAGTGCTTGGAGGCCACTTTACCCTATGAAAAACATGAAGCGAAATCCACTGAGCTCGCAGCAGCTCAAGGACGTAACCATTCAAGATTATCTTCGTTGGCCACTGAAGAGAATGATGCTGAAAAACGGAAGCTGGGGCAGGAAGACGTGCTTGTGTCATACTGGAAAACAGATATAGCTTTGAGCCACCATGCAGATCATATCAGTCACCAAGGTCATGTTAACGCGAATAAGTTATGATTTTGAGAGTTCCGTTCACACAGACGAGGAAACACTTGGTACTCCATGCCTCGTAGTGCAGACGAATACTCAGAACTTTTGCAGATACTTTGAGAATGTAATTGTTACACGCGATATAACCAGGCTTCATTACTACGATGTTTTAATCGTGTCACAAAACAAAATGGATCTTCGAACACAAGCAGTCATCCTCCAAAGTTTGTAAAAATGTCTGTTAGGAACACTGCTACATGCTCTAAGTGACAGCAGGGATGGTATAAATGTATCACTTTCGGCTTTCAAAGAATATTCAGTGCCAAGTGGTGAGCAGAATAACTTCTTCCTCAAGTCGCAGAAGCAGTTAAACAAGCCGTCCACAATGTAAACCAAACAGCTAGTTCTTTCACAGTACGGCTTTCCACAACATCGGTTAATGAAGTGTGTGCTGGAAATCTAGTTGCAAGAGACGTCTAAGTCTCTGATGTGGCCACGATCTTCCATTAAAAGATTTTTTCATGATTTCCACAAATTAAGATATATTATACACCCACAGAGATTGTTGCCTGACAGAAGGATATGTGTGCGAAGTTTAGTTGAAATCGGTCTGGTGGTATATATACTCCACATCTTCTATACCACCAGACCGATTTCAACTAAACTTGGCACGCATATCCTTCTGTCAGGCAACAATCTCTGTGGGAGTATAGAACACTTAACTATTGTAGTTCAGGAGATACGATGTCATATACAATCAGACGCGTAAAAAAACTGCCACGTCATGCATGGACTTTAAAATTTATTGTTTCTGTGCTACTATCTGTATTCGCTATGAATTTCGCATGCAGTATCATTGTATACCGCTAAATGCACCTACAAAATTGTATCATGGTGCCACACATAGATGTCATAAACATTGAGATGCGGGAAAAACTGCCGTGTCATGCGCGGCGTTTACATTTATTACTTCTTTCCTACTAACTCTATTCGCAACATATTTCGCAAACAGTACCCACACATGCCCTTGAATGTACCTACGCAAATATAGTATGACACAGTTTGTGAGATATGATGCCATAAACACCGAGAGGCGTGAAAAAATGCCGCATCATGCATGAAGTTTAAAGACATTTAATCTTCACTACTACGACACTTCCACAGTCCATTCAACTTAAGGAAATGCCTGACACCTAGCAGCGTTTTTGACAGGTCTCAACTGCGGAACGCAAACGGCCATGCCGGCCGGAATGGCCGAGCGGTTCAAGGCGCTACAGTCTGGAACCGAGCGACCAATACGATCGCAGGTTCGAATCCTGCCTCGGGCATGGATGTGTGTGATGTCCTTAGGTTAGTTAGGTTTAAGTAGTTCTAAGTTCTAGGGGACTGATGTCCTCAGAAGTTAAGTCCCATAGTGCTCAGAGCCATTTGAACCAAACGGTTGTGCGCGAAAACAATAGCCGTGTATAGAGCTACGAAGAAGCGTTGCCACAAACACTTTTACAGTCTAGTTGTAGATAGGCGAAGCAGCTGCGCGCAACGTACAGAAACTGTACGTTTCTAACAGGAAACTGGGAAAATGAGTACCCCTGCAATACCGGGTTTGTCAGCTAGTATTCCGTTAAATCGAGTGAAACTTTCTTAAATATAAGACTTCCTGGTGCAAACTGTGCCTAGATGAAAGTTCTAAAAATCGTTATATCAGTGGTTTCAATGTAGAGACGCATTGAGTCTGCTTGAAATGGTTTTGCTTAAGTGGAATAAATGGGTATGTAATACATACTTTTCTTAGAATCTTTGGTATTTGCGAGAGACCTAAAGACTATTATTATTTTGTAACAGTTTCAGGCCAGTTATTTATGCTTAGTGCCAGTTCATGACGTGCCACTGCTTAACACTTTGGCACTTCATAGCACTGTGGAATTTAATCGCCATCAGTACAAATAAGCACCCTAATCTATAACTATTAGTGCTGGATAAAAACAGGACTAAAATAGCGTTCATACTGTGGGCAGGTACTTTTATAATATTGATAATCTTCAGAAAGAGTAAAAGTAGCAAATAAATAAACACGCTGCAATATGTTAAAGATTTGTAAATAAACGTCAGGTTATCGAAATAGGCCTGCGTGGGCATAATACTGTAGTAGAAACTTTTGCACAAAGTCAACCAATATTGGCAGTAGAACAAAAGCATCAGATTCTTAGAAAACAATAGAAGGAATTTCTGGTTTCTCAAAAGAGAAGATCGCAAATGCTGCAGAAAACGATTGAGACACAAGCCTGTTAAATTCAGTATATAAATCGCATCTAAGAATTATAAACATGACACTTAAAATTATTTCAGAAATTATTTTTCTAAGAACAAAGTGATTCAGAAACGGGAGACCAACCAGTGACAGCAAATTCATTTTTCAAAAGTACAGAAGAAAAGAAAAGAATTTAACCGAAAAATACATATACCTTCTGCAGACTTTGTAAAAGCTTCTGACAATTTTAAAAGAAGTTAAGTTCTGGTCAGTAATGATACGTAACGAGTACCCCAACCAGTTATAAAAAGTCTACAGTATGAACACAGGAGAAACGAAGATTGAGGAAGTTTTAACAAATGAGGGCGGGCGGCTACGGTGTCCATTACTACCCATACATCTTCATATTTAGGCAGATGACTCAATCAAAACTGGAAGCAGCGTGCAAATAAAGGTATCAGGTTGTCAGGAGGAAATGAGTTAAACATTTCACTCATTCCTGACGATGCCCTGGTACTCCAAGAAACGGGAGGTGAGTTACAATGACCAATGTACCACTCAAATCACGTATGCAGACGCAAAAATTATGCTGTTGAGATTTCTAAAGAAAGAGAGTACAGTGATTACTTTCTGCGTTAAGAATCCAGCAAGAACTAAAATCGTCTTAGACAACCCTAGTCTGCGGCAAGGATCATTTCTATGTCGGGCATGATAACAAAAAATATAATGACTCGAAACTAGCAAAGTTGAGAAAAATATGAGTAACTATTTTTTTCTATCCATTGTTAAGTTAAACTGCTTGACCAGATAGGGCACAAGAATAGAATTTATGCAATTACAGCTCTCCCAGGACTCTAGCATAGCAGCCTGTGTAGAGATCCAACAAAAAAGAGCGCCTAAATGAAATTCTCGAGAAGAAAAAGACGTTTCTCTGAAGCAAATCACATAAGAAACGCTTCTGTGCGCCAAATACTCAAAGTAGAAAAAAATGAACGGAGAACCATAAAACTTTCCCGAAACAGACGTTAAATTATGAATCAATTGGAAGAAGAGAGCTACACTATCTGATCAAAACCCCTATGTAGTACAGATATGACCACTAGATGTCACAAGAGGTGGACCCGTCAGAATAAAAGGAGGCGGTGAGTATTGTGTTGGCAGTAGAGAACCAGTAACAGCAGAATGGGTCCGTGAGGAGAGCTCAGTAACTTCGAACGTGGACCAGTCATTAAATATCAACTAAGTAAAAACACCATCACGGACATTTCATTCCTTCTGAAGCCGTCCAAGTTGGCTGTTGGTGATGCGACACAAGTAGAAACGCGAAAGAACGACCTCAGCTACACCAAGACCAGGCAGAACTCGTGTAGTGTCGAACAGCGACTGTCAAACATTGCGTAGGGTGGTTGTAAAAAATTACGTGAAATCTGCGGAAGAAATCAGTTGGGAGTTTCAAAGTCCTGCCATCAGCCCAGCTAGCACAATAACACTGTGCAGTGCGTTAACAATAATGGTACACAATGGTCGAAGAGATCCTCAAAAGCCAAACATTTATGTCATCAATGATAAGTGATTCTTGAGAGGGTGTAAAGAGCGACGCCGCTAAACAGTGGATGATTGCAAACAAGTCATTTAGTGACGAATCATTCTATATCTTCTGGCAATCTGAAGGAAGAGTTTGGGTTTGGCAAAGGCCTGAAGAACGTTACCTGCCAGTATGTGTAGTAGAGTTGTGGCGATTCGTGAATGAGTTGTTCATTTGAACGACTCTAAATCGTAAGAATCGAATCGTGATACGGACGAATCGTCGTTCAAAAGAATCGTAAGAACGATTGCGTGTTTCCGAGTCGTGACGATTCCAAGTTCCAACGATTCATCGATTCTTATTACGCTGTGCTTCGAAGGCAAGTTCCGAATCATGCCGAGTCGTGCCGAATGATTATGACCGCAAGATGGCAGTCAAGTGGAGAATGCGTGTGAACAAAGGAAGCTCGGAACGAACAAACGAAGTTTGTGGGCCGTAATATTACTCGTGGAAACCAAGCTGACACTTGGCGGTGGCTGACGGGAACGAGCGTAAAGGCATTTCCCATTTACTATCGCTACCATCAACCACCGCGCCCACGTCACCTTAGTTTGCGCGAGTAATACACGAACTAGTGATGACACTAACGATTTACAGTGAGTACACAGCTCCCAATACAGACGATTAAAATCAAGAAATCCAAGTATGATAAATAAATACGTACCTCTTTATCTGTTGCAGACGCAATGCAAAACACACACACCTTCTATACACACGATTATGTATTATATTTCGCGTATCTCGAAAACGGCCCTAACGATTTGGATGAAATTTTGTATTTAGACTGGTTTTTGCTTTTTGAGTTCACCTACATAGTTCTATTTTTTCGTAAAAAGTCAATTTTGCAATATATATCCTACATAGCTCCATTCGTAAAAACGCAATTTTATATTATAAAAAAGCTATTTCACTTGTTTTTATAACGCCATCTCGTAAAACTTTGTTAGTACATATTGAATGTTGTTAAAGTTTTGGTTTTTATGTTTATCTGTATATAGGTGTCTTTCCTTACAGCACGCGATTTTACACAAAATAATTTTTTAAATAAAAACGCCATCTCGTAAAACTTTGTTAGTACATATTGAATGTTGTTAAAGTTTTGGTTTTTATATTTATCTGTATATAGGTGTCTTTCCTTACAGCACGCGATTTTACACAAAATATTTTTTTAAATAAAAACGCGCATTTCGTGTTTCTTGGGAACGGCTTTAACAGTTTGGATAAAATGTTATATTTAGATACCGATTTTGATTTTTAACTTTATCTTTATACAAAAGCTTTTTAATTAATAATTTCAAGTTCGAGTTTTCGAATGTTATCGTGTTCAGATTCATATTAAATTTTAGTGAAGTAATGTCGCTGTATACGATTGAATCATACTGTTTAGAAGTATGTCGTCTTCTCACGTAAATAGTAGTGACTGCGGCATGTTCTCAGACAAATTAAAAGCAAAATACCTATGCTTTGTATTTAGAAGAAATGAAAGTTAAGCTAAATTTGCTGTGTGGGAAGGCTGTCAGCTGCGTTATGAATTACAAGGCTGATGTGGACTTGGGAAGACATCTTAGCACAGAAAAACATAGGATGATATGAGCCAAACCACGTCTGCCTCACTGCTAGATTTTGTTACTATAAAACAGAAGACTGTAGTCAGATACGTTCAAGCCACACAACCAAACTGGCATACCACGTAATTTTGCACCACCTTTCGCACAAATCGACTCCTCTTTCCTGTCATACTGAAATAGAACAATAGATGCAATCAAATCAAACATTACCTTCATCAATTAAGGCATTACACGTATAAATCGAGAATCACACTTGTAACGTCATATGCATGTTTACTCATAAATAAACTATTTCTGGCATATCTTATCATGACACAGTTCGATTCTAACCCCATTGACAATTTCAGGCATGTCCTGCCATCTGTGAGTAAGATATAGAACTTTTTGCATTCCGTAAGAATCGTGCCATCGCAGACTAGAATGAATCGTGAACGAATCGTAGGAATCGATTCGCAGTGTGAGATTGAATCGTAGGAATCGAATCGGGAAAAGAATCGTGTTGTCCAACTCTAATGTGTAGTGCCGACAATGATGTATGAAGAAGGTTGTGTTACGATTGTTGTTGCGGTCTTCAGTCCGAAGAACGGTTTGATGTAGCTCTCCATGCTACTCTATCCCGTTGCAAACCTCTTCATCTCTGAGTAACTACTGCAGCCTCTATCTTTCTGAATATGCTTATTGCATTTATCTCTTGGTCTTCCTTTACAATTTTTATCTCCTATGCTTCCCTCCGGCACTAAATTGGTGGCCAGTTGATGTCTCAGAATGTGTCCTACTAAGCGATCCATTCTTCTGCTCAGGTTGTGCCACAGTTTCCCCCCTCCCCCCCCCCCAATTCTATTTAGTACCTCCTCATTAGTTAGGTGATCTAGCCATCTAATCTTCCGCATTCTTCTATAGCACCGAGTTCCAAAAGCTTCTATTCTCCTCTTATCTAAACTGTTTATGGTCCAAGTTTCACTTCCATACATGGCTACACTCCATAAAAAATACTTTCAGAAAAGACTTCTTAACATTTAAATTCGAGCATGGATGTGTGTGATGTCCTTAGGTTAGTTAGGTTTAATTAGTTCTAAGTTCTAGGCGACTGATGACCTCAGAAGTTAAGTCGCATAGTGCTCAGAGCCATTTGAACCATTTGAACACTTAAATCTATACTCTATGTTAACAAATTTCTCTTCTTCGGAAATGCTTTTCTTGCCATTGCCAGTCTACATTTTATATCCTCTCTACGTCAACCATAATCACTTATTTTGTTGCCCAAATAGCAAACCTCCTCTACCACTTTAAATGTCTCATTTCCTAATCTAATTCCCTCAGCATCATCCTCGTTTCGCTGTTGTTGACGGTCATCTTATATTCTCTTTTCAAGGCAGTGTCCATTGCATTCAGCTGGTCTTTGAAGTCCTTGTGTTACGGTGTGGGGGTGTTTTTCGTGGTTAGCGTGTGGCCCCGTTGTTGCGGCTACGGGAACGCTAAATTCAGAAGGATATGAACATATTTTACAACACTGAGTGCTGCGCACAATAGAGGAACAGTACGGAGACCATGGCTGTTCGTATCAGCACCACAATGCACCATGTCATGAAGTAGCAACTTCGAGGCAATGGTTTGTGAGCAATTACTTTTCCTGAAATGGACTGACTGGGTTGTCCAGAGTCGCAAACCTTAAGTCAATGGAATACCTCTGGGATGAGCTAAAATATCAGGGTCACTATTTTGTCTGGTTTCGTCTCTTTTGGAAGAATGGGATGCCGTTGTTTCACAGACATTGAGACACCTTATTGGAAGCGTCCCCAGCAGAGTTCAAGCCGCCATGAAGGCGAAGGGTGAACACACCTCGTATTGAAATGATCGTATGGCATTGTTGGTCGGGAGGTTCCATTCCGGAGAGTTCGGCCGCTGTATTGCAAGTTCTTTTTAGGTGACGCCACATCGTCGACTTGCTAGTCTGTGATGATGAAGGATACACAACACCCAGTCCCCTGCCAGGAATCGAACCCGAGCCCCCTGCTTCTGCGTAGTAGGCGGTAACGCTACTACTACGCTACGGAGGCAGACACCTTATATTAACGTCCGCTAATGTGGGTCCGAATACTTTTGATCAGATAGTGTAGAAAGACCAGAAATTGAAATAAAGATTAATTGTGAAGATAGAAACGGCTCCAACTTTAATCCATGACGAAAAGAAGAACGAGAAGAAGAATATATCGAGCTCAGAACCATGTGTTGCAGTGACGATATACTGAACGTTTGGATTCAAATGTTGGTGCATCTACCAGGCTCCCACTTCAGAATCTATATACCTCCAGATCCTACGTCCCTGCAGCAAGAACAGTACTGTATCATCATTTGTCTTATCGACAAATGAATTCACCGGATGGGGAAGTGTGATGCTTGACAAAATTGCCTTTCCAGCATAAAGAGAACGCTAGTATGTTGCTACAACGATATCGCAGTGGAGTGCGACACTGATAGTGTCAAATTTGTGACACATTATGCGTTGTACGGAGCTATCCCGATCGTAGTCGAGAATAAGTTAACTGGAATCTTCTTCCAAAAACTGCTTCCAAGAACTGTCTCCCACTCCGTCCTCCGTGACATGCAACATTGACCCAGGAGAGCAGAGCTAGTGTATCTGAAGACGCGTTCCCCATGACAAGTTCGTCTTCTGTCACCCTGGGCACAATGGAGAAACTGTCAGCATCGTGCAGTCGCGTTACATCACGGATGCACGTCCAATGCTTTATCTACGCGAGGAAACGGCTCCCGAATTTACGACTGTGCCTTTCAGTGCGACAGTGCAAGCACAAATCGCAGCACTATAATGCAGGCCATTAAATGAAGCGTTCGCCCACTGAGTACAGAAACACCATCCCCTTTCCGCTAAGCACAGTTAAGAAAGCGCGTCGATGAGGAAGACAAATGTGTAAGTAAATAAGGCAAGATCATTTTGTGAGGTGGTTCAAGGAAAACGTAGCATGGAAAACTAAAACCAAGTTGCAAGCTACAGACAGCTAATGAGTGTCCGCTTCCGTAGCCGAGGTCGCTGACGCACGCCTGTGTAGTGGTGCTCTACTCGGGAGGTAAGCCGCTTCGAATCCTCGCGACGGAAAATTCTCACTGACAAGATTACGCTGCCAAGGGCCGCAGAAGTGGTGACGGAAAGTTTCTAATCAGCAGCCTTTGCATCAATGTACTGGATTAAATTCCAAATTAAATGAAACAACAAGTTTACTGTTACCAGTCACTGTTTATTTATCTCCACGACGCGTTTCAAAGGTTCAAACCTCCATGATCAGGTGGATTTACATTTGTTAGTATGAAAAATGGCTCTGAGCACTATGCGACTTAACTGCTGAGGTCATCAGTCGCCTAGAACTTAGAACTAATTAAACCTAACTAACCTAAGGGCATCACACACATCCATGCCCGAGGCAGGATTCGAACCTGCGACCGTAGCAGTCGCGCGGTTCCGGAGTGAGCGCCTTAACCGCGAGACCACCGCGGCCGGCTCTAGTGCAGAAACAAAACACTATTTCAGAGCATGGTTTTGGGTTTATTTTGATAAAAATTTGAACGTTTATCTAACGGTAAACATAAAATAAGTAAACTGATTACGTACAGCGGTCACAGGTTCCTTTCACTGTCGTAATACATCACATGTATACTGTCATATTTTGTAAACAAATATGGCGTCGGAAACTATTGGGAGCATTGCTCGTATAGCAGAAGAGAAAACAACAAAGTACAAAGAATATACGTCCTAACAACATTATTACAGAATAAATTTTAAAGAATTTGGAGGTGGTGTTTTGAGGTGCCGAATACATTTTTTTGGAATAAATACTTTAGGTGGTATATAAGCCAGCCGTAGTGGCCGAGCAGTTCTAGACGCTTCAGCCTGGAACCGCGCGACCGCTACGGTCACAGGTTCGAATCCTGCCTCGGGCATGGACTTGTGTGATGTCCTTAGGTTAGTTAGGTTTAAGTAGTTCTAATTTCTAGGGGACTGATGACCACAGATGTTAAGTCCCATAGTGCTCAGACCCATTTGAACCATTTTTGCAGAGTACAAATGTAGACGTAGATGTAGATACTGCGCCAATTTCACGCGTACGCATCATGGTTGGAAGAACTACGTTATCGCCTGTAGCTATCAAACAGCAAATTATAGCAGCACCCCACCTTAGTGCTTTCTGTGCTTGTTCAATCGGAACGAGCTCGCCACTCTAGACGTGTAGGATGTCAAGCTCATACACCACAGCTGTTTCAGTACGAGCCTGTGATGTGTATGCTCCTAACTTGATGCAGCCCTGGAGAAGAACATCGGCACCGCCAAATTCGCCCCTTTCCACAATACCGGCAAGCCCACTGGTAGTGTGTGCCAACTGAACTGACGCCGATAATTACTGCTCAGGCTAAAGCACGATGTTTCATGGATAAAACACTACAGTACTGCTCCATAGTTCTCTCCCGGAGGGTAAAACAAGAGGATGAGGTCACAGAGCCTGAATGGCTGTGTTCTAAATACTTGTTCTAAAGGAAAAGTTAAATGAAGCAACAGTAACTTCAATTTCACTACCTGAATATATAATAAAACATTGATAGTACGAATTGGAGTATTATTGTGAATAGGTAACACTTTAAGGAAGTGTTTTCGCTGCAGTGCTAGGCAAAAATTGCCTCACGTGCAATAAAATTGCATTGCAGAAACGATTCAGGTTCTCTTCTGTACCCCTACGGGGCACGAATGCCTAACAGATGCGCTAATTAAGAAATATGACAACAAAATAACGTGGCGTGATAGAAGAGCCACGCGAGTTGCTTCTGAGATATTACTCCTAACAGTTACCGGCCACAGTAAAATTCAATGCGTTTATACATCTTAATTAAGGAGAACTCTCGCTCGGGGTGTAGTCTCTGGACAGGGCGGACCTTGAGTGGCTTACTGTCTTCGTCCGCTGTCATCTGGCGGAGCGGGAAAACCCGCTTCAGTGGCGCGCTTGACAACAACATGTGAGCCAAAACGGACAGTGATAGAACGGTAATAAACCCGCATGGTACTCCTGGCGTGAACTGCACTCCATTGCACTATTTGCTGCACACTGTACTCCACGTGCTGATACGAGAAGGACGAAGCAGGCGTCCGGCATCAGGCTTCGTACACCCGCAGTCACTAGAAGCAAAGACGCAGCTCGGGAAGGCGGCGCGGAAAAAAGCGGTAGCACTCCTCTTATTAAACGAACCACAACACAACACTGAACGCGGGGTAAGAATTCTGCTGTTAGCGCATACCTCAGCAAAGAGCGCCAGACGACGACGTGAGCTACACTATGTGGTCAAAAGTATCCGGACACCAGGCTGAAAATGACCTACGAGTTCGTGTGCCCTCCATAGGTAATGCTGGAATTCAAAATGATGTTGGCCCACCTTCAACCTTGATGACATCTTCCACTCTCGGAGGCATACGTTCAATCAGGTGCTGGAAGGTTTCTTGGGGAATGGCAGCCCATTCTTCACGGAGTGCTGCACTGAGGACAGGGATCGACGTTGGTCGGTGAGGCCTGGCAAGAATACGGCGTTCCAAAACACCCCGAATGTGTTCTGTATGATTCAGGTTAGGACTGTGCAGACCCGTCCATTATAGGGATGTTATTGACGTGTAACCACTCGGCCACAGGCCGTGCATTATGAACAGGTGCTCGATCGTGTTGAAAGATGCAATCGCCATCCCCGAATTGCTCTTGAACAGTGAGAAGCAAGAAGGTGCTTAAAACATCAATGAAGGCCTGTGCTGTGATAGTGCCACGCAGAACAACAAGGGGTGCAAGCCCACTCCATGAAAAACACGACCACACCATAACACCACCGCCTCCGAATTTCACTGTTGGTCCTACACACGCTGACAGATAACTTTCACTTGCCGTTCGCCATACCCACACCCACGATCGGATCGCCTCATTGTGTACTGTGATTCGTCAATCCACAAAACGTTTTTCCAGTGTTCAATCGTCCAATGTTTACGCTCCTTACACCAAGCGAGGCGTCGTTTGGTATTTACTGGTGTGATGTGTGGCTTATGAGCAGCCGCTCGACCATGAAATCCAAGTATTCTCACCTCCCGCCTGTCATAGTACTTTCAGTGGATCCTGAAGCAGTTTGGAATTCCTGTGTGATGGTCTGGATAGATGTTGCCTACTGCATATTACCACCTTCTTCAACTGTCGGCAGTCTGTCAGTCAACAAACGAGGTCGGCCTGTATGCTCCTGTGCTGTACGTGTCCCTTCACGTTTCCACTGCACTGTCACATCGGAAACAATGGACCTATAGATGTTTAGGAGTGTGGAAATCTCGCGTACAGACGTATGACACAAGTGACAGCCAATCACCTGAACATCTTAAAAGACCCTGAGTTCCACAGAGCGTCCCATTCTGCTCTTTCACAATGTCTTAATGGCTACTGAGGTCGCTGGTATGGAGTACCTAGCAGTGGGTGGCAGCAAAATGCAGCTAATATGAAAAACCTAAGTTTTTGGGGGTGTCCGGATACTTTTGGTCACATAGTGTACGTGGCGTCGTAAAGGTGAGCTGCCGAAAGTATGGCTAAGAGGTGTTGCCTCATTGGAGTGGAACAAGAGAAGAGACTGACTGAATGACGACATGGCGTGTGTAGCGTCCAGAAAACGTGGCCGTCTAAACTCTCCCTCTGGTGGAAATGATCAGCATGCGTATGTGTGTGTGTGTGTGTGTGTGTGTGTGTGTGTGTGTGGGTGGGGGGGGTGGGGGAATCTGGTTTCCATTCTGCACAGCCGTCGTCTGTTGCTACCGGTGGGGGTGATGGATGGAGTCGCCCCCTTTCGAGAGGAAAATACCGGTGCCAACTGTGCACAGGGATGTCTGAAGCTGACTGAGGATACTTGCTGGGTGCCGAGCAAGTGTTGTCGCTGCTGTGCTCGTGCTGTAGTTTCTGTTGAAAGGAGGGGCGTGGACAACTCCAGTGCGCAGCGTTGGGAGCGTGTGAAACATTGCCGTTGCTCCAATGGTGCAGGTGCTAGCGGCAGTGGTGACGACACTTTCTAGGGAGTGGCGGGCGCCTGTGGGGGCGCGGCACAGTCTGCATCAGATAGAGGCTGCAGAAAGGATAGTGCTGTGGCGACATAAGGGTCGCAGGCACTGGGGGGCGTGGCAGTCTTGTAGTCGGTTGGTGGTGGATTAGAGGCAGCGTCGTTTGGTGGTGTGTCGGATGCCATGTCGGCCGATGGCACGTCAGGGACAGTGGAGGGGACGGTGTAGGCCTGCATCGTATCGGGCGCAGTGCTGGTGGTGCTGCGACTGGGACTGGTGGTAGGTGGGGGCAGCTTCACTTTGACTGCGCTGTGCTCATTAGCTGGAGGGGGCTGTAAAACGTAGGCTAATTTGAGCCTGTCTATGGAGATAACTGTTGTGACCTCGTTCAGACAAATGGAGAACTTCTTGTCCTCATGTCACAACACCACATGTGGGCCCGAATACTGGGGACAGAACAGCAGCCGGTATGCATCCACTCAAAGCATGATGTGTGCATACTTTGAGGTCATGGTGAATGAAGTACGGTGCTCGCCATTATGTTGCGGAGGTGTTGGTCGCAGCTCAATCATGAAGGCCTGGAGCTACTGCTCGAAATCTGGAATGGTGTTGTCAGAAGGCAGCAAGGTCGCTTCCAAAAATTCGCCAGGAATGGCGAGTGGCTGTATATACCAGCTTGGTATCAGGAGTTTCCAGATCGGATTTGTGTACAATCCACTGGCTTAGAAATACTAGCGGTAGGGCAGCAGACCATTCAGAAGAGTAACATATGTGGACGACCTAAGGTGTGCAGTGGAACCGCTCCACCAAGCCGCTAGCTGCAGGGTGGTAGCTGGTGGTATGCAGCAAATTTGAGCTGCACATGGCTGTCAGAGATCGGAAGAGGGCCTAGGTGAATTGGTGCCTACGATCTGTAGTGATGTTGAGTGGGTCTGTAGTGATGTTGAGTGGGCACCCAAAGTGGGACACCCAGGTCCGAACAAAGGCTGTAGCCACAGTTTTGGGTCTAATGTCAGGGACAGGGGTGACTTCTCGCCAGCGAGTAAATCTGTCAATAACTGTCAGCAGATATCGACATCCATTGGAGGGGAGTAATGGGCTGACATTGTCGAGGTGAACATGAGTGAACTGGTGTTGTGTGGGGGGAAAGGTGACTGCAGAGCTTTGAACATTCCATCTGACCTAGGCGCACTGGCACAGAACGCAGGAATGGGCCCATTTGCTACAGTCACCTTGGATGCCTGGCCAGACAAGGCATTGTTTCATGAAGGTGGCGAAAGCGTGGATGCCTGGGTGTGTGAGGCCGTGGGCGCGGTCAAATGCCGGTTTTCGAAAGGTGGGAGAGAGGAAGGGGCAGGGGCTACCTTTGGGACTGTCAAGTTGTGAAGGATCCGGGCGTGATGGTGTCACACCAGATCCTATGGCTGGAGCCAAGTATGGATTTCAGCTGGAGGTTGAGACCAGAGATCGCATTCTGAAAGGCAGGGGTAGGTCCTGGACCCCTCTTGAGCAGTGGCTAGGACACTGTCCTCCTAAGGCTTGAATGATGGCACAGGAGCAGATAAGGCAATCTGCCACAATGTTATCGATGCCATCAACATGAATTGTGCAATATATTCCTGCAGGCTAAACTTTCGAGATGAGATCTGGCCTATGTATTTCCTGAAAAAACCAGAAGTGAGGAGGTGGTGGTCTGTGAAGATCGTAAAAGCGCATCCCTAGACTGAAGATCGGAACAGCAGATGACTTCGTGGACTGCAAGCAACTTGCAATCATATGCACTCCAGCGGCGTTGTGCAACAGAGAGCTTGGACGAAAAGAAGGCGAGCGAATGCCAGCCGTTATCACCCTATTGTTGTAGCATGGCCCTGATAGCCGTCTGGCTCACTACCGCCACTATAGCGAGGGGGCGCTAGGGTGGAGGTGGGCCAATAGGGCCGCATTGGCGAGGTCCTGTTTTGTTTTTTCGAAGCTCTCGATCATGGCCTGACTCGAATAGAACAGCTTTTTGTTTTTGCTCTCGGGTGGCAGCGGGGATCTTAAAATGGCGACGGAAAAAGATGACCAAGCCAATGAAACAGAGAAGACCTTTGAAGGACGTAGAAAGTTCGCTACTGCCTGTATTGTCTCAGGGATGGGGTAGGAGCTGGCACCAGGGACTAAGTGTCCAGGAGTTCGAACTAGCTCGCCCCAAAAACGCATTTTGCCATGTTGATGACCACTCCAGCTTTCTGAAGGCGGGAAAATGTTTCGCGTGTATGTTGGTGGGAAGAGCCCTGCGAGTTGGTTCTGAGATATTATTTCTAAAAGCTAACAACTACAGTAAAATTCAACGAGTTAATACCTCTTAATCAAGGAGGACCATCGCTCGGGATGGAGTCTCTCTAAACAGGACGGACAATGAATGCCTTACAGCCCTTGTTCGGTCAAGTCTGGCGGTGCGGGATAACCTGCTTGGTAGCAAAGGAAGTGCCAAAACGGACGGGGATTGAATGGTAATAAACCCACCTGGTACTCCTGGCGCAAATTGCACTTCACTGCACTACTAAGCCACTCTGCCCCTGCCGTATTCCAAGTGCTGATACCGGAAGAACGAAACAAGCGTTCGGCATCAGGTTTTGTACAGCCATAGTCACTAGAAGCACCTAGGGGAAGTTGGTGCGGAAAAAAAGCGGTAGCACTCCTCTTGTTAAACGAATTGTGACGCAAAACTGATTCTTAAAGCCGGGCGAAGATTCTGCTGGTCGCTCACACCCCAGCGAAGTATGACAGACGACGACGTGAGCCACGAGGCGTTGCGTGGGCGATCTGCCGAAAACACAGCCATAACATGTTACCTCATCAGAGCGGAACAAAAGACTGGCCAAGCGACGGTGTGGCGTCGCCACAATATCCACAAATGTTTTGAGTAATTTAAGGAAAGAATACGAACTTATATGGACTCAAATGAACCCTAGTCCGAAGGCCACCACCACTACCACCAACTGAACATATTTAGTAAGTACACAAATTCTCTGCATCGGTCTCGTTTATCTTGAATAGGTCTTAGTACACGACATTGACCAGTGGAGCACAGGAACGCACCTGTAGTAAACTGCTCGTCCAGTGCAAGAATTCTTCGATTTTAATCAACCGACCTCAGGATGGATATGAACGTCGGTTAACAAAATTACACAAGTAACTGCAGGTTAATGTCCACGAAGTTCAAAGTACCTGAAAAGGCTGGGCATTTTGATCTAATTATTATCCAAGTCTATTGCTGTTAATCTCTACTAAGCTCTGTGTAATTTATGGTTTCTACTATGACTTGCCGTTGTCCTTGTGAGTGGAAATTTCCAGCGTGGACTACCGTGCCACACCTCTACTTTTTAGTCCCGATTTTTTCCAGTGAAGCAATCGATGCACAATGACATAGTCTTACCAATACGGTGATGAAAGAAGATCCGTGAAAAACCAGGTTTACAATGATCTGCGCTCGCGAGAGAAATGAGATGGGTGTCCACAGCGGAAAGATAAGACATGCGCCCTAGTCACCGATGTGCGGAAGCACGTACTCTTGTCCGTTACTTGCTCCCTTCCTGTAGAAACGAGCTAAGCAGCACATGGCAACAAGGACTAAAGCATTGGTAAGCAAGCTAAGCACTGGTTCTAAATGAACCAAACATGCTACCAATGCTTTTGATAACGTGACACTATAATTTAACAGACTTTTTCGAGTAAATCAGGACACAGTTAATTGTTAGTTGATGTTTAGATTCAACTAAGATGCATGGGTCCCTGTTGTGATCAAGGCCGTGTGCGCTCCGGTGGTAGGAAGGAAGGAAACAAGGTTAGAGTTTAATGTCTCAACAATAGAGAGGTCACTAGAGGCTGCGCTCAAGCTCCGATTTTGGGAGGACGGGGAAGGAAATCGGCTGTCTTTTCAAAGGAACCGTCCCCGCATTTGTGTAGGCTCATTTAGGGAAATCAAGGAAAAAATCAATCTCGATGACCAGACTGTAATTTGAACCGCCATCCTCCCAAATGCGAGTCCACTGCGACAATCACTCGGTCACTCCGGTAGAGGTTATATACACGTCTGCAGTCGTTGTTTCATGGCATGCATCGGTGGCGCTGAACTTACTAAGACGTCATTTAGTTACGGCCATCATGCCAAAGACGATTCTGGACAATAATGTACCCTCTAGATCACAACTTTTCCTCTGACAGAACACTTTGAGAATCCTCGTACTTTGATGGAACACTTTGTTTATTCTGAAGATTAGCAAAATTTGGAAAGACGAGAAAATCTTGTTTAATTCATCGCTTACTTCACTTTTTCAATCATAACTAATAACACAGACACCATAATAAAATTTCTAAAAATAATTAGTATCGTAAAAATGACGAAAGAAAAAACGCCATATTACGAGGATTGCCCAGAAGTAATGCAACGCATTTTTTTTCTACAACTCTGTATTGAACATAATGAGAAATACACACACGAAAGAATGGTGTTTTATCTACACACACTATTTTTCCACGTAATCTCCATCCCATTCTATGGCCTTCCTCCAGCGCGAAACAAGGGCGTTTATGCCCTGTCGGTACCAATCCGTGTCCTGGTGGCGGAACCAGTGCTTCACTGTGTGAATCACCTCTTCATCGTCCTCAAAATGTCTTCCACGAGTGGCATCCTTTAATGGGCCGAACAAGTGGAAGTCCGAGAGGGCTAGGTCAGGGCTGTAGGGTGGATAGAGTTAACAGTGTCCAACCCTGTTTTGCGATGTGTTCAGCAGTCCTCAGACTTGTGTCGAGCCGAGCGTTATCGTGTTCACCTGGGTTGCTGTGGCGCCGAAATCGCCGGAAGCGCGTTTTGAGTTTTGTTAATGTGTTGACATGTGCTTCTGAATTAATGGTACCGCCTCTTGGCATCGCATCAATGAGAATCACACATTCACAGTCCCAGAACACGATGTTCATGACCTTACTGGCGGAAGCAGTTGCTTTGAATTTCTTTCTGTGAGGAGTGGGAATAGCGCCGTTTCATCGACTGTCGTTTTGTTTCGGCTTCAAGATGGTGGACCCAGGTTTCATCAACTGTCACAATCTGAGACAAGAAGGCCTTCCCCTTAGTTTCAAAACGTTGCATCAAAATCGAGACAAATGTTTTTTCTGTGCGATTTGCGATCCGCCATAAGACACCGCGGGACTCATCTTGCACACGCTTTTGAATATCCAAGTGTGCGTGTAACTGCATCCACACTTCCTTTGCTGATTGATAGATAAAGTGCCAACTGCCGAGTCGAAATGCGTCTGTCTTTGCGAATGACAACATCAGCTCTCTACAACATGTCAGGTGTGACAGGCATGGATGGTCTCCCCGACCGCTGCAAATCGTGGAACTCCGCCGAATCGCCTTCTGATGACCTGACCCTCTGTGCCCAGCGATTAACTGTACTTCTGTCGACAGCAGGTGTTCCGTAAGCTTTACACAAGCGTTTGTGAATATTCCGCACAGTTTCTTTCTCTGCAGTGAGATACTCAATGACGGCACGTTGCTTGTAACTTACATCACCTACAGACGCCAATTTGAAATTGTTCTGCACCTACGCTATATGTAGGAAGTGACGAAAACTTGGCACGCTCACTCAGGAGACTTTAAATAATGCAAACGTAACGTTTCGCATTCGTAGCATTGTTTTCGGCTGAGAAAAAAAAAATGCTGTGCGTTACTTTCTGGGCATCCCTCGTATTAGTAGTTTTTTTTTTCCAGAGCATTTACTCACTTCCCACGGAACACGATTGGTTCTGCCAGCAGCAACTGAATTTCCTTATTGCGAAAAATTCCCGGTCTTCGTTTGATAACTTTCTGGAATATCTTAATGTCCATCCATTACCTTGAAGTGACAAGAACTGCAATCAGCAATTACAGAACTTGCCAGGTTGATTTGCGTATACCAAGGATCATCCACTTACACGCAATACTTTCACTACGGGCTGTGTTACAACAGGGTAAAAAGAAATAAACCAGGCGAAATAATCAATTATAAAGAACCGAAGAGTGGCAATATATAAGAGAATTTCCCTGGATATCAGCATTTCCTCAGCAGTCAGATGCAATGAAGACACCTACGGCTCAGTAAATTGGGCGTTAAGGACTACAGAAAAAATAATAGGCTTTAAAGATGCAGCTGCAAGTAATGCTGAAGACAGAGGGGACACGCCAGTAACTAACACAGGAGTGTTGAGAAGACTGAAGAAAGAATATACTACACTGAAAAGTATCACCGCAAGGAGCAAACAGCATGGTAAGTTATTGAAGCCAATATCCCAACATGAGAGAGGCAAAAATGGTGAAACGAAGTCAAAGGAGGAGGTCACGACGCAAGGACATGCATGTCATCAGAGATGGAAGCATAAAGACACTAGATGCGACACACGCTCTACGCTGCTGTTTGGAAGCATCAGTGTCACATGGAGACACAGGTGCTGCTACACGGTATTACCGCGCTCGTATGCAATTGCGCAAGTATTTTGCTCTGTTATAAGAGTTCCACAGCGTCAGAGAAGTGCCAGTGGCGATGTGGGCGATTTGCGAGAGGTTAAGGAAGTAGGATGTTACTGGCGGTTTGGCGACCGCACACATCCTAGTGTAGCACTGCTCGGTAACAGTTCACTTTGCCGCCTACAGCCAGTGTCCGTCGTAACGCAGCAGCAGCCAGCGCCGCCATGAAGAAACTCGTCAAGTTTAGGCTGGGGCTCTGCGCCATCGAGCTGGTACGTGCCAACTGAGACCACCTCTCACCTACCCTCTCCCCAAATCAGTGGCTTATCCTACTTAAGCCATCGTCCTTCGTTGGTCGCTTCGGCCTAGACACATGCTTGCTGTGAACTTCTCCTCTACGTCTGTCGGTCGGTTGACGCTACTATCATTCAGTTTTCCTCAGTCCAATCTCTTCAGTGTAATTGTCTACTCACATTACGCACGGCATTTCTCGTCTAACGCTATCACAGACTACTCTCTTACATTTTGCCTTCTTGCATCCACATTGAGAGACCTGGGCAGCTGAGCTTTCACTTTCATTTTATTCACAGTGTCGGTACTGTACGATCTGTTTCAAAGTGTGCCTGTTTCCTATTCACGAGTTTCGCGGTCTCTTATAGATCCGAAGATGTTTCTGTTTAAATGCTGTTAAAATTTGAGCATCTGTCTGCCCGTAGGGCAGTGTTTGAAATTTACATACGTTACTGTTTGTACAGAAGACTGAGAATGTCTAATTTATGACATGTGTTCAGGTGGTTCATTATCAACGCGCGCTGACATTTTTGCCTCAGTTTCGAGTGCACTGTTACTACATTCATGAAAAAATCTTCCCAATAATTTAAAGATGGCCGTTCATTTCACTTCTGTCGCAATATTACTCGAATCTTGCAACGTGGATAAAGAAGGCGCAAGCAAATTTACTCGTTTTTACGCTGCGGAACTACTACGTGCCCTGAAGCAGTGGTTTCCAGTCTTTCTAAAACCATTACCCCCGAGTGTGATCAGTAATTAGCTAGTACCCACTTATTCTCGGCCCTCCCCACTCCCCTCGGCGCCCACCACCACTACCCGCCCACCACATCAACATTACCCCCAAGTAAATTTTAAGATGAGAAAGAATATTCTTTAAACATATTTATTTTTCAAACTACGAAAGATAAATGATACTTTGTTTCTGTGGATGTTTTGTTAAACCATGAACTAATGAGTCTGTGAGACATATGGCACTGCTTGTTTCTAACAAACTTTTTTATAGAATGATGATATATTTCTCGGCGCATCGCGAGTGCTACCTACAACTCCTTTAAGAAATGAAAGCCGACTACTCACACTAGGGAAGACACTTGTTGCAAAACGTGCTTCCTCCGCAAAATTCCTCTCCCTAGAGACATTGC
Organism: Schistocerca cancellata; assembly: GCF_023864275.1. NCBI lineage: Eukaryota > Metazoa > Arthropoda > Insecta > Orthoptera > Acrididae > Schistocerca > Schistocerca cancellata. Next base: position 542,502,756 of record NC_064627.1, read on the forward strand.
TTCGTCCACATACTGTACTCCTCATTTAAAATTAACCAACTTAAATTGTGTGCACTATACTTAACTGTTTGTAAATCACTTGACTGCTGGACTTCTTACTTCTGATCTGGCAGAAATTGCAAGACAGCCTGTCAGTGGTTTTTTTCAGGCCATTGCTGCTGCTACAACACCACCACCACCACCACCACCACCACCACTACTACTACTACTACTACTACTACTACTACTAATAATAATAATAACAGCAGTTTAGTAACCATTACACAGATACCGTTGTGCTGCGCTGTCAATTAGTACGTTTATGTGTTGCAATGTGAATAATCAAGCATTGGAGGGACTACCTACAACTCTGAACATTCATTTTCATGACATATTTAAGGATGTGTGTTAGACGTGTGTCTGACCTTTACTTTCATAGAGGCACTGTAAAAAGTGCAAAGTGTCTGCATAGTGGGTGGATGTGTAAAGATGATGATCATACATTCCTTTCTCAAGCTGAAACCTCCACCATCCACATAGTGTCATACGTTAATACTTCTATTTGGAAAAAAAAACTAATTACTGCAACTACAGGAAAATTACGTACTCATTATTACAGCCGGACGACAAATGGTAACAGTAATTACCTTTTAAACGTAACTTAGCTTCGTCAGCGACACACAGTCCAATCCTTTTGCTTTTACCTCTCAGAAAATTTCACTTTACCCCTCAGTGAGTAACCACTCATAGGTAGGGAACCACTGCTCTAAAGGTTAGATCTAATAGTACTTACGTAGAATACTTTTATGGAGTGTATAAATGCCTAGGCGTAATCGAAGAAGAAGTAGACTTCTTCAAAGAAGCAATGCTAGAATTATGACCAGCCACTTACTTAATACACCAGTTCCCGAGAACAGTCGGTAATCTGATTTGTGAAACGTTAAGAGATTCGACACGCCGTAGTATAACTGTTTACTTCCAGTTCTTAAGACAAATCAGTCCGCAAACCCTGTTACGCCATTTCATGGAAGCAGTACAAGGACAGAGAGATTACAACGCGTCCGCCACAGCCTAGTAACTGTGTCCGGAAAGAAACCACCACTCTGCAGCGGATCGTCTTCTTTAATGAAGCTTTCTGACATTAAATTTTTGCGTATAAGGACTCCAACCGAGAGTTTTGTCCTTCAGGGACGTTGATCATATGATCTCCTTTCTCCTCATAGCGCTAGCTCAGCTAGATATAGAGTTGAACTTTCTTGAGGGCTGCAAGACTACAACAGGAATCAAAAGTTTCCATAGTACCATCACTCGTGTCGAAAGGCAGAAAACTGGTGTTCAAAACTCGGTTCGCCACACATTTAATGCGGCTTTTACGCGCGTTAACATGGGGCTGCAGAAGGCACTGATGGCAGAGAGCACGGGTCACATTTCAGTGGTGCCAGTTGAATCTATCAGTAGATCGGGTTTCACTATGCATGGCCTTCACCTCGGTAGGTATGGGAAGGTGAGGCTGGCAAAGCTTATAGGTGACAAATGTAGTGGGGGGTGGTGGGATCACTCATGGAAAAATTGGTTGGTTGGTTTTGGGGAAGGAGACCAGACAGCGTGGTCATCGGTCTCATCGGATTAGGGAAGGATGGGGAAGGAAGTCGGCCGTGCCCTTTCAGAGGAACCATCCCGGCATTTGCCTAGAATGATTTAGGGAAATCACGGAAAACCTAAATCAGGATGGCCGGACGCGGGATTGAACCGTCGTCCTCCCGAATGCGAGATGGAAAAATTCCTGTATCAGTTGGTATTAGAGTGGCACCTTTTCTAGATCAAAGTCAGCTGCTTAAAGGAAGTCCCTCTCACTAAGGGCTCACCTTCAGAGGACCTCATGTTTCCAAGTAGAGAAGGAATTAGCATACTTCATCAAAGTATAAGAGGTATTAGAGATAAAGTTAGTAAACTGCTTGTAGATGTTGACTCTGAAATTACTGGTATATCGGAGCACCACTTAAATAATTTTACAATTCAGAGGCTTCCTTTACCAGGGTACAGATTGACTGGTTGTTTTTCAAGGAGTTCCGCCTTGTGGGGTGGTGGAGTGGCCATGTACGTAAAAAACAGTATTCCATTTGAGTCCATAGACGTATCACAGCACTGCACTGAACAGATATTTGAATGTTGTGCAGGGGCAGTTGAATTTAGTGAAACTAAATTTCTAATTATTGTTCTTTATAGGTCCCCTAACTCTGACGTCAGAGCATTTCTGCTCAAGCTGAAGAGGGTTCTTGATTCACTTTATAGGAAGTACCAGAAATTAGTTATATGTGGTGACTTCAGTATTAATTTTGTGTATGCTGGTGCAAGAAAAAGGATGTTGGTAGATTTAGATTCATATGATCAGATGCGGACTGCATTTTCTCCAACTAGGTTGCAGGGGAACAGTAGCACAGCCATACAAAATGTTTTTATTCATTCTTAATTACTAGATGGGCATTCTGTTAGTACAAGGGTGGATGGCCTTTCAGACCATAATGCACAAATTTTAACACTAAAAGGCTTTTGTACTCAAATGTCATATATAATTACAAACTATGTAGGAAAGTTAATCCAACAGCAGCAGAGTGTTTTTTAAACCACATCAAGGAACAAGAGTGGCAGAATGTTTATAGTGCCGATAACATAGATGACGAATATAATGCTTTCCTTAACACACTTCTCATGCTCTTTGAGAGTTGCTTTCCATTAGAACGTTCTGAATGGGGTACTAGCAGTAAAAGGCAGCCCGGGTGGCTGACTAGTGGGACTTGTAGGACAAAATGGGAATTATTTCAAAATGTCACAAGTAGTCACCATCAAGCTGCAGTAGCCCATTACAAACAGTACTGTAAGGTGCTTGAGAGTGTTATTGGGAAGGTAAAGAGCACGTGGTACACAAATAGGATAGCTACTTCACAGGACAAAAATAAAACCATATGGTCAGTTGTGAAGGAAGTGTCTGCTCAGCACCACAATGTCGACGATATAAAGTCAGTTGGTAGCAAAAATATTTCTGTTACTCATAAATCAGATATATTTCCAGTATTTAACAAACATTTTCTGAGCATTGATGGTGAATTAAATAAAAATTTAGTTGCTACAGGGAATCATATAACACTCTTGGCAAATGCATTTCCGAGATTGATGTCAGAAATATCCTTCTGTGATACAGAGAAGGGGGAAATTTAGTCAATAATTACATCACTGCAGACTAAGGACTCTAATGGATACGATGAAGTGCCTAGCAGAATATTAAAGTACTGTGCTGCACTTGTCAGCCCTGTATTTAGCCATATTTTTAAGTTTTCCTTTAGGAATGGTCAGTTTCCTGAACGATTAAAGTACTCAATAGTAAAACCGCTTTATAAAAAGGAAGAAAGTGATAATGTAGACCTATTTCTGTGACATCAGTGTTTGCTAAAGCTATTGAAAAGGCTGTGTATGTAAGGATAATTGATCATTTTATATCACACGATTTGCTATCAAATGAACAGTTCGGCTTTAGGAGTCGTTTAACAACTGAAAATGCTATATTCTCTTTGCTCTGTGAGATACTGGATGGGTTAAACAAAAAGTTTCGAACACTAGGCATTATTATTATTATTATTATTATTATTCGTTACAGTCAACTTTGGACTACGCTAAGCATCAGTCATTTCTTGTGCTTTTTCTTGCGTTCTTCCCAGTACTTCTTCATTTTTTCTGAGTGGGCTTCTTTACGTTCTTGCGACCAGGTTGTTCCCGTCTTCTTTGATTGCGTTCGGTCTTTGAATCCCTGTATTTTGTTGATGGCATTCCTATATTCCATTCTGTTGTAAACTGTCTCTGGTATAATGTTCATTTCTGCAATGTCTTCTTTTACTTCTTTCAGCCAGTTAATTTGTGTCTTTCTGCTTTCCATGTATTCCAGGATTTTCTTTGCCGTTCTTTCTGGTGCCATTCTTTTGACATGCCCATAGAAACTCAGTCTTCTCTTTTTAAAGGATGTTGTCAGTTTTTCAATTTTCTCGTATAACTCTTTATTGGATCGCAATTTATATTCTTGTCCATCCTTTTTAGGTCCTAAGATCTTTCTCAGTATTTTTCTCTCTTTTATTTCCAATTTCTCCAACAGACGTTTTCTGTTCAGTGGGATGCATTCAATCGCATACAAACTTTCTGGTTTTATTACCGCATTGTAGTGCCTGAGCTTGGTATTGATGGAGATCGACTTTTTATTGTATACATTTCGGCATAGCTGGTATGCCGTTTCCATCTTTATTGCTCTTTCCTGTAGTGAAACATTTGGTAACCCTGTCGGTGTAATCCATTCCCCTAGATACTTAAATTTATGAACTCTCTTAATTATTCCATATTTAGTTTGCAATGTCTGTGTTGGGTCTGTTTTGTCCTGTATCATCAGTTCTGTCTTTTCATACGATATTTGTAGACCTGTCTTCTCAGCGATCTCATGCAGCATTTCTATCTGAATCTTTGCTGTTTCGATGTCATCTGCCAATATTGCCATGTCATCAGCAAATGCCAGACATTCAATTTTTGTTTTATTTCTTCCTAACGTTATCCCATTTTTCACTCCAGCTTCTGCCATCTTCTTTCTCCATTCCCTGACCACTTTTTCAAGGACAATGTTAAACAACAGTGGGGAGAGCCCATCCCCTTGTCTAACACCTGTTCCAATTACAAACGGTTGTGACAATCTACCCAAAAACTTCACTTGCGATTTTGTTCCCGTAAGGGTTTCCTGGATTAGACTTCTGCTTTTATCATCAATCCCAAATTCTTCTAATGTGGCAATAGAATCATATGCTTTTTTTATTTAACTAAGGCGTTTGATTGTGTTGATCCCAAAATATTTCTCCAGTAGTTGGACCATTACAGGATACAGGGCGTAATTACTTTAGCAACAGACAACAAAAGGTTATTATTCACAGTGTTGAGAATGGCTGTGATGTGGGGTCTGTGTGGGGTACGGTCAAGTGGGGGGAGGGGAGGGGGGTACCCCAAGGATCAGTGTTGGGGTCACTCCTGTTCCTCATTTATATAAATGATATGCCCTCTAGTATTACGGGTAACTCTAAAATATTTCTGTTTGCTGATGGCATTAGCTTGGTAGTAAAGGATGTTGTGTGCAACATTGGCTCGGTTTCAAATAGTGCAGTTCATGACCTAAGTTCATGGCTTGTAAAAAATAAACTAACGCTAAACCACAGTTAGACTCAGTTTTTACAGTTTCTAATACACAATTCAACAAAACCTGACGTTTTAATTTCACTGAATGGGTATATGGTTAGTGAAACTGAACAGTTCAAATTTCTAGGGGTTCAAATAGTATAGTAAACAGTAGTGGAAAGCCCACGTTCAGGATCTTGTTCAAAGATTTAATGCTACAATTTTTACGATTCGAACGGTATCTAAAGTTAGTGATGATTCGACACAAAAACTAGCCTACTTTGCTTAATTTAATTCGCTTATTTCGTATGATATTATATTTTGGGGTAACTCTTTTTGGCTCAGAAACGGGCCGTTCGGCCAATAAGTGGTGTAAGTTCACGAACCTCTTGTCGATCCCTATTCACGAGTCTGGGTATTTTGACATTGGCCTATCAATATATATATATATATATATATATATATATATATATATATATATATATATATATATATTATTCCTTACTGTCACTTCTTGTTAACAATATTAGTTTATTCCCAACAATCAGCAGCTTTCACTCACTTAATAATCGGCAGAAATAAAATCTGCATTTGGATCGGAATTCCTGAACACTTGTGCAAAAAGGTGTGCAGTATATTGCTGCATCCATTTTCAGTAAGTTACCAATAGAACTCAAAAATCTTAGCAGTAATCCACGCGCTTTCAAATCGAAAATAAAAAGTTTCCTCATGGATCACTCCTATTCTGTTGAGGAGTTCTTTGAAAAATTAAGCTAATCCTTGTTGTATTGTTGATTGCGTGTACTTAATCTTATGGCCTGACTTTTTTCGGGTTCATAAACATTTCTGTTATTACTTTTATGTTTTAATATCATGTACTGACATGTTCCATGACCTTACAGATTTGCTCCTCAATTTGGTCCTAAGGAACTTAAGGTGTAAATAAATAAATAAATATATTTATTCTCTGCCAAGAATAAAGCTGGCACGTGACAGTAGGCTGAGAGTTTAAGCCTGGAATGTCAATAAGATCACAATGTCATTTTGGTGGAATATGTAGGATGGAAAAAAATTGAACTAGGTGTCGCAGGAGGAAGCGTGTGCAAGATACTTGAACAGCTGGGGCTGAAAAAAAAAGCTGTACTACTAAGATTTCAAGAGCTCTCATTAATGCCCGCAAAAAAATTGAATCGCTGAATGTTTACAATTATTGGTACAGTATCACCTTAGTGCAAATACATTTCTTGGCCCTATAGTGAAAATAGATTTCACCATTTCGAATCAGAAACAAAAAGGCAGTCAGTGGAGTATAGATGCAGCAGTTTTCAGTCCGAGGCATGGTTTGATGCAGCTCTCCAAGCTACTTTATCCTGTACAAACCTCTTCATCTCTGAATAACTACTGCAGCCTACATTCTTCTGAATCTGCTTACTGTATTCATCTCTTTGTCTCTCTCTACGATTTTTAACCCTCACATTTCCCTCCAATACTAAATTGGTGATTCATTGATGCCTCAGAATATGTCCTACCAATCGATCCCTTCTTCTAGTCAAGTTGTGCCACAAATTTCTCTTCTCCCCAATTGTATTCAGTACCTCCTAATCAGTTACATTATCTACCCATCCAATCTCGAGCATTCTTCTCTAGCACCACATTTCAAGACCTTCTATTCTCTTCTTGTCTGAACTGTTTATCGCCCATGTTTCACTTCCATACATGGCTACACTCCAGACAAATACCTTCAGAAATGACTTCCTAACACTTAAGTCTATATTCCATGTCAACAAATTTCTCTTCTTCAGAAATGCTTTTCTTGCCATTGCCTCTCTACATTATATATCCTCTCTAATTCGACCATCATCAGTTATTTGGCTACCCAATCAGCAAAGCAGATCTACTACTTTGTCTCGTGTCCTGATCTAATTCCCTCAGTATCATGTGACTCAATTCGACTTCATTCCAGTATCTCTGTTTTGCTTTTGTTAGTGTTCACCTAATATCTTCTTTTTAAGACGTTGTCCATTCCATTCAACTGGTCTTACAAGTCTTTTGCTGTCCCTGACAGAATTACAATGTCATCGGCAAACCTCAAAGTTTTTATTTTTTCTCCCATAGATTTAACTCCCATACCAAATTTTCTTTGGTTTCCTTTCCTGCTTGTTCAGTGTGCTGATTGAATACCATCGGGGTACGCTATAACCATGCCTCACTCCCTACTCAACCACTGCTTGCCTTTCATGCCCATTGACTCTTACCACTGCCATCAAGTTTCTATACAAGTTGTACATGGTCTCTCGCTCTCTGTATTTTACACCTGGTAGCCTCAGAATTTCACAAAGGTTATTCCAGTCAACTTTGTCAAAAGCTTTCTGTAAGTCTACAAATGCTATAAATGTAGGTTTGCCTTTCCTTAGCCTATCTTCTAAGGTAAGTCGTAGTGTCAGTATTGCCTCACGTGTTGCTACAGTTCTCCGAAACCAATACTGACTTCCTCGAGGTTGGGGTCTACCTGATTTCCACTCTTCTGTAAAAAAATTAGTTTTATTACTTTGCAACCATAACTTATTAAACCAATAATTCGGTAACATTTACACCTGTCAGCACTTGCTTTCTTTGAAATTGTAATTTTTATATTCTTCTTGAAATCTAAGGTTTTTCACCTAGCCCATATATCCTGCACACCAGATGAAATAATTTTGTTTTGGCTGGTTGTCCCAAGACTATCAGTAGTTCTGAGGGAATGTCGTCTACTCCAGATGTCTTGTTTCCAGTTAGGTCTTTCAGTGCTTTACCAAATCTTTCTCAGAGTATCGTATCTCCCACCTCATCTTCATCGACGTGCTCTCCTCATACTATTACACTGCCTTCAAATTCATTTCCGTTGTATAGACGCTCAACATACTCCTTCCACCTTTCAGTTTTCCCTTCTTTGCTTAGAACTGGATTTCCAGCTGAGCTCTTGATATTCATACATGTGGTTCTCTTTTCTCCAAAGGTCTCTAATTTTCCTGTAGTCGACATCTATCTTTCCCCTAGTGATATATACTTATACATCCTTACATTTGTCCTCTTACTCTTCCTGTTTAGCCATTTTGCACTTCCTATCGATCTCATTTTTGAGACGTTCGTATTCCCTTTCGCCTGCTTCATTTACTGCATTTTTGTATTTTCTCCTTTTATTAATTACATTCTATATCTTCTGAGATACCCAACTATTTCTACTACCCAAGGATTTCTTTGCGAATTTCATGCTCTGCTGCTTTCACTATTTCATCTCTTAAACCTGCCATTCGTCTTCTGTTATATTCCTTTCCCGCGTCCTAATCAGTTGTTGCTAATGCTCCCTCTGAAACTCTCATTAATTTCCTGTTCTTTCAACTAATCCTGGTCCCATTCCTTACTTTCCTAGCTTTCTGCAATTTCGTCAGTTATAATCCACAGTTCACAACCAATAAATTGTGATCAGAATCCACAACCGACATTGGATACGTCTTACGAACTATAATCTGATTCCGAAAGCTCTGTCTTACAATTATGTAATCAATCTCGAACTTCACACTGTATCCAGGTCTTTTTCAAGTATACAACCACCTTTCATGAGCCTTAAACCAAGAGTTACTGATTATTCAATTATGCTCTGTGCAAAATTCTACCAGGACGGTTCCTCTTCCATTCCTTTACGAGTCTATATTCATTTAGTATTTTTTCTTGTCTTCGTTTCAGTATCATCGAATTACAGCCCCCCATCACAATTAAATTTTTGTCTGTCTTAAGTATGCGAATAATTTCTGTTATCCTATCGCACATTTCCTCGATCTCTTCTTCATCTGCGGAGTTAGTTGGCATATAAAATTGTACTATTGTAGCGGTTGTGGGCTTAGTATCTATTTTTGGCTACGATATTGCGTTCACTACGCTGTTCATAATAGCTTACCCGCATTCCTATTTTCTTATTGATTATTTAAGGTGCGTCTGATTTTGTATTTATAATCCAGTATTTAACAGACCAGCAGTCCTGTTCCTCCTGTTGCCGAACTAATTACTACAGTATCCAACTTCAATCTTTCCATTTCTCTTTTTAAATTTTCTAGTCTATCTGTTCGATTAAGGTATATACCATTCCACGCTCCAACCTGTGAAACGCCAGTTTTGTTCATCCTCATCATGACATCATCCTCACTAGTCTCTGCTCAGAGATCCGAATCGGCGACTATGTTACCTCGGGAATACTATTTTACCCATGAGGATGCCACCTCGAAAACAGTAATAAATATACTGTCGAAAAAAAAAATAGTACATCTCGAAAGACGACGATGATTTCGTTCCGATGACGGCATATGCCACATGGGGGATAGCAGTTGTACCATTATCAAATGGTTTCAAATCGTCTGCCAACAGATAGCGTAATAGCACAGCTACCAGAGCGCCATCTGTGTCTACACTTTAACAGGGAATGCTCATAGCCAGAAGGCTCGGTGCGGTGCAAACTATGTAAAACAAACAGGTAACCGTGCCACTGAGATGCACTCGTGCTTTCTACAACGGAATGAGAAAGTTTGGAAGGGGTCAAATCATGGCCCTCAGAGTGGCGAATGGCCCTTTCGGATAACTGCCACAATAGCTGGACGCGCTGCGTTAGGTGTACAACGATGCTGATATCAGGGGTCACGTGAATATTCTCACACCCGAAGACGAGGTTCTGGACGTCCATGCAACAAGGACGCCCGGCAGGATCGCCGTATTGTACAGGTAGCAATGGTAGGTGGTTCAGCTACCGCAGTACAGAGCCCAGCCATGAACTTTTGCGAATCGGTTATTAGCAGTGGGGTATGGGAATGCACAAAAAAAGGTTCAAATGGCTCTGAGCACTATGGGACTTATCTTCAGAGGTCATCAGTCCCCTGTAACTTAGAACTACCTAAACCTAACTAACCTAAGGACATCACACACATCCATGCCCGAGGCAGGATTCGAACCTGCGACCGCAGCAATCGCGCGGTTCCAGACTGTAGCGGCCACCCCGACCGGCTGTCATGAAGGGCTGTACGTGGCCTGCATAGACGTGCACGGTTGTAGTGGTAGTTGCTACCTTAGCCCTTAAGAGAAATTTACCCACTGGCACAGCTTTTCCGTTCACGTAGTCTCGCGGGCCAATCAAACTTATTCAAAAAGTCCCTGACGCATGGAAAAAAGTGATTAAATCGCAGCAATGCATCATCAACAAAATATTAAGCGAAGCCGAGTTCAACCAATTCATCACGCTACACAAAGACTGACAGTTTTCCTAGTTGCAATACTGACTGAATCCTAAGCGTTCATAACAGGAAATAAAACAACTGGAACGAAAATATTTGCAGTCTGATTGAATATATAATTAAACATCGTAATATTAAGGCACAATATGACCTAAATGATTTAAAGTACCTGGAATTGCTTTTCAGTGTGGTGTAACTGACGCAGAACCATTCCCCGTCAATCTGTACCAAAAATACAGGTGTTTCTCTGGGTTGCGCTCGCAACGTGTATGTATATATACACTACGGGCCATTAAAATTACTACACCAAGAGGAAATGCAGATGATAAATGGGTATTCATTGGACAAATATATTATTCTAGAACTGACACGTGATTACATTTTCACTCAATTTGGGTGCATAGATCCTGAGAAATCAGTACCCAGAACAACCACCTCTCGCCGTAATTTTTTTTTTTTTTGTTATGTTTTTAGGGCGCAAAACTGCTACGGTCATTAGTGCCTAGTCTGCGACTCAGGGTAAGGCAGAAATGGGAACGAAACTCAAAAAATTGGAGAAACTAAAAATAGAAGGAAAGCTTAAAAAACCACAATAGAAGGAGGTTGTTGTCCCCAAAAAGAGCTTCAAATGACTGACATCATCTCACTGGCACTAATAAACTCGAGAACGCGATCGGCTGAGCGCGTGTCATCTGCTAAAATCGACGATATATCAGGCGACAGCTGTAGACGGACGCGTAACGGAGTAAAATAGGGGCACTCAATTAAAAGGTGTCTTACCGTCCGCAGCTGAGAGCAGTGGGGACAGAGTGGGGGAGGATCACCACTTAAAAGATGTCGATGGCTAAAAAGACAGTGCCCTATCCGGAGTCTAGTTAAAATTACCTCCTCCCGACGACGCGTTCGGGAGGAAGAGGTCCAAGTACAGGGAAGAGCTTTCACGTCCCGCAATTTATTATTGGGAAGTGTCGACCAATGTGTGTGCCATAAAAGAGTAACACGACGACATAAAACACTCCGTAGATCGGCGAAAGGAGTCGTGCGAATAGCTGGCTGAAGAAGAGACTGCAGCCTTGGCCGCTATATCGGCCGCCTCATTTCCACAGATACCAACGTGTCCTGGGATCCAGAGGAACGCCACAGAGACGCCCCCCAAGTGGAGCAAGTGGAGGCAGTCCTGAATCCGGTGGACCAGAGGGTGGACAGGGTACAGAGCTTGGAGACTGAGGAGAGAGCTGAGAGAATCTGAACAGGTAACTTACTATATCCGCTGATGGCGACGGATGTATTGGACAGCCTGGAGAACAGCGTAAGGCTCCGCAGTACAAACCGAACACTGGTCGGGAAGCCGAAATCGATTTGGGGTGTCGCCAACAATATAGGCACTCCCTACACCTAACGATGTTTTCGAGCCATCAGTGTAAATAAATGTGGCGTCCTTCATTTGTGCACATAGAGCAGCAAATGCCCGACGATAAACAAGTGAAGGGGTACCATCCTTGGGAAATTGACAAAGGTCACGGAGCAGGCAGGTCCGGGGACGCAGCCAAGGCGGTGCTGTACCCCAAGTTGTCAAAAAGGTTTTAGGAAAGCGGAAGGAAAGAGAATGGAGCAGTTGACGGAAGCGGACTCCCGGTGGTAGTAGGGAGGAAGGGCGGCCTGCATACCCTAAATCCAAGGAGGCGTCGAAAAAAATGTCATGGGCCGGATTAGCAGGCATGGAAGACAGATGGCTAGCATAACGACTCAGGAGGACTGCTCGCCGATTGGACAGCGGAGGTTCAGCAGTCTCAGCATAAATGCTTTCCACAGGGCTGGTGTAAAAAACTCCAGACACTAAACGTAATTCACGGTGGTGGATAGAGTCGAGACGCCAAAGAATAGACGGCCGAGCAGAGGAGTAGACTATGCTTCCATAGTCCAATTTCGAGCGCACTAAGGCGCGATAGAGGCGGTGAAGGACCACTCGGTCCGCTCCCCAGGAGGTACCATTCAGGACACGGAGGGTGTTGAGGGATCGCAGACAGCGAGCCGAAAGATAGGAAACGTGGAAGGACCAGCACAGTTTTCTGTCAAACATAAGACCCAAGAATTTAGTGACGTCCGAAAACGGAAGGTTGATAGGTCCTAGATGTAAGGAAGGCGGAAGAAACTACTTACGACGCCAAAAATTAACACAAACGGTCTTACTGGGAGAAAAGCGGAAGCCAGTTTCGATGCTCCAAGAGTGGAGGCGATCGAGACATCCTTGAAGACGTCGTTCAAGAAGGCTGGTCCGTTGAGAGCTGTAGCAGATCGCAAAATCGTCCACAAAGAGGGAGCCTGAGACATCGGGAGGGAGACAGTCCATAATTGGATTTATGGCAATGGCAAACAGTACAACACTTAGCACGGAGCCCTGGGGTACCCCGTTTTCTTGGGAGAAAGTACGGGAGAGAGTAGTGTTGCGCTCTGCCATAAATTCGCGAAGAAAAAGTGGCAGCGGAGGATGCCTGTCCTCCAACAGGTATTGTATGCTCTCTCCAGATCAAAAAATATTGCTACTGTTCGGCGTTTCCGGAGAAAATTGTTCATAATATAAGTGGAGAGAGCAACAAGATAGTCAACTGCAGAACGATGCTTTCGGAAACCGCATTGGGCAGGTGTTAAAAGACTGCGGAACTCCAACCACCAAGCTAAACGGCAATTCACCATACGCTCCAAAACCTTACATACACTACTCGTGAGAGAAATGGGGCGATACCTAGAGGGGAGATGTTTGTCCTTTCCAGGTTTCAGAACAGGAACGACGATAGCTTCCCGCCATCGTCTGGGAAAAGTACTGTCGGTCCAAATTCGATTATAAAGGCGAAGGAGGTAACGCAGACTATGGGTTGATAAATGCAGCAACATTTGGATGTGGATACCATCCGGTCCTGGGGCGGAGGAGCGAGAAGAAGAGAGTGCATGTTGGAGTTCCCGCATGGAGAAAACAGTATTATAGCTTTCGCGATTTTGAGAGGAGAAAACAAGAGGTTGCACTGCCGCTGCACGTTTCTTCGGAAGAAACGCTGGCGGGTAATTTGAAGAGCTCGAAATCTCAGCAAAGTGGTGAGCCAATGAGTTAGAAATTGCGACGGGGTCCACTAACCTATCATGCGCGACAGTGAGCCCAGAGACTGGAGGAAAATAGGCGCGCCAGATAACCGTCGAATCCGACGCCAAACTTCCGAAGAGGGAGTGAAGGTGTTAAATGAGCTAGTAGTAAAGAAGTTCCAGCTTGCCTCCTTGCTATCGCGGATGACGCGACGACATCGCGCACGGAACTGCTTATAGCGGATACAGTTGGCCAAAGTAGGATGGTGGCGGAAAACGCGAAGAGCACGTCGCCGCTCACGTATTGCATCACGGCATGCCTCGTTCCACCAAGGAACTGGGGGGCGCCGGGGCAATTCGAAAGTGCGTGGTATTGAACGTTCCGCAGCTGTAAGAATAAAGTCTGTAATATGTGTGACCTCATCGTCGACGCTAGGAAAGTGACGGTCATCGAATGTCGCTAGAGACGAAAAAAGTGTCTAATCGGCTTGGGCAAACTTCCAGCGTCGCGGGCGCATATATGGCAGCTGAGGCTGCAGTCTAAGGACACATGGAAAGTGGTTACTCGAGCGTGTATCATCAAGGGCGAACCATTCGAAGCGCCGAGCTAGCGGAACAGTACCGACCGAAAGGTCCAAATGAGAGAAATTTGTCGTGGAGGCAGACAAAAATGTAGGGTCCCCAGTGTTGAGGCAAACAAGATCCGCTTGGTGGAAGACGTCTATCAATAGTGAGCCACGCGGACAAGGATGTGGAGATCCCCAAAGCGGATGGTGGGCATTGAAGTCCCCAAGCAGCAAATAGGGGGGGGGGGGGGTCGAAGCTGACCAAGAAGATGAAGGAGATCAGCCCGTGCCATTGGTGTGGACGACGGAATGTATACAGTACAAAGATAGAAGGTGTATCCAGAAAGGGAAAGACAGACAGCGACAGCTTGGAAGGAAGTGTTTAAGGGGATTGGGTGATAATGGAGAGTATCATGGAGAAGAATCATGAGTCCTCCATGCGCTGGAGTGCCTTCAACAGAGGGGAGATCAAATCGGACGGACTGAAAATGGGGGAGAACAAAGCAGTCGTGGGGACACAGCTTTGTTTCCTGAAGACAGAAGATGACCGGCGAGTAGGATCGTAAGAGGATCGACAATTCATCCCGATTGGCTCGAATGCCGCGGATATTCCAGTGGATAATGGACATAGGGTGAACAGAAAATGGAGGAATGTGACCAAGGTTGCCGTCAACTCAACGGCTGCTCAGAGCTTGCGACCAACAGCATAGAACGGGATTCAGCCGAAGGCAGAAGATCCTGATCCATAGGTTGTTCAGGAACAGCTCCTGCCACCAGCGATCGGCCGGTTGATCGGCCGCCAGCAGTGTGCCTCGGTGACACAGAAGACGGCCGAGGGCGGTTACCGCCAGGTGGTGCTGTAGATGAGACACGCCTTGGCGGAGAAGGAGAGGAACTGGGTTTCTTATTAGCCTTCTTGGAAACATGATGTTTAGATGAAGGAGGAACCGAAGGTTGTGAAGTTGGGGTATGTAAAAAATCTTCACGAATATGCTCTTTTTTCGAAGTCTTGGTGTCTGACTTTTGGGCTCGAGATTTAGTAGAACCCGATGAAGGGTGAGCCATAGAGTAAGGAGGCGAAAGTGGGGAGGTTGAACGGGCGATCTTTGCGCTGGCCGATCTGACGACCGTGGCACTAAAGGTGAGATCACAAGTCTGCGTGGCCGCCTCCTTTGTTGGCCGAAGAGAGGCAAGGACAGTGCTGTATCTTCCTGTCTGAGGCACAGTGGGCTTTCGACTGGCGAATAATTTTCGAGCAGCAAAGGTCGACACCTTTTCCTTCACTCTGATTTCCTGAATGAGCTTTTCGTATTTAAAAATGGGGCAATCTCGAGAGGAAGCAGCGTGGTCACCCATACAGTTGATGCAACGAGGGGACGGAGGTGGACAAGCACCCTCATGGGCATCCTTGCCACACGTAACACATTTGGCCGGATTGGAACAGGACTGGCTGATGTGATTGAACCGCTGACACCGATAGCAACGCGTAGGGTTGGGGATGTAAGGGCGAACGGAAATTATCTCATAGCCCGCTTTGATTTTCGATGGGAGTTGAACTCTGTCAAATGTCAAGAAGACAGTACGGGTTGGAATGATGTTCGTGTCAACCCTTTTCATGACTCTACGAACAGCTGTTACGCCCTGGTCAGACAGGTAGTGTTGAATTTCATCGTCGGACAATCCGTCGAGGGAGCGTGTATAAACGACCCCACGTGATGAATTTAAAGTGCGGTGCGCTTACACCCGGACAGGGAAGATGTGTAGCAGTGAAGTACGCAGCAATTTTTGTGCCTGGAGGGCACTGACAGTTTCTAACAACAAGGTGCCATTTCGTAATCTGGAACAAGACTTTACAGGACCTGCAATTGCGTCGACACCTTTCTGAATAATGAAAGGGTTGACCGTGGAGAAGTCGAACCTTCGTCAGACCGAGAAAGAACGAGGAACTGTGGCAACGATGGAAGGACTGTCTGTGGCTGAGACTCATTGAACTTACGCTTGTGAGCAGACATACTAGAAGATGAGGAAACCATTGCGAAAGTATCCCCCATGATTACCGGCGTCTCCGATGGCGCGGTCCGTCCTTATGGGGGCTCTCTCTGAGGGCTCCCCGCCTTAGGTGATTGTTCACACCTCAGGTCACACCTCCCAAGAAACGGACGGAGGGACCAATCGGCACATTCGGAAGGTATCAGCTCGGGTAATCACCCCTCTGGGCCTGGCCGTTACCAGGGGGTACGTACGTGTCCTACCTGTCTACCCGGGGTGGGGAATTACGCGTTACCCCATCACCAGCTACGCATGGAAATGCGTGGGTCGGCCTTCAGACACGCACAGGGAGGAAAAAAGAGAAAGGGAAACAACAAAGGGAAAGGAAAGAAGAGAGGTCTCAAACGCCGCAGCAGAGAAAAGGGTAAAGAAGAGGTAAGGAAAAGAGAAGGACAAAGGAAGGATGAAGACTTGCTAGCAGAGAAAGCGAAGAATATGTTACAATTTCGAGCGTCCGTCTCCGGACGTAGGCACAAAACATACTCCCAGAGGGGGAGAAAGGGAAGGAAAGAGGGGGAGGTGAGGGGGGGGGCGACGGTGGGGGATGGGGAAGGATGCGGGAAAGGAAGGTATGCAGCCTGGAAAGGAAGGAGGGCCACATAAGCTCGGTGTCCCGTGCTCACTACGCACGCATCCACAAAAGAGTTGTGGACCCCCTGGGGGGACCTCTCGCCGTGATAACGGCCTTGATACGCCTGGGCAATGAGTCAAACAGAGCTTGGATGGCGTGTACAGGTACAGCTCCCCATGCAGCTTCAATACGATACCACAGTTCATCAAGAGTAGAGACTGGCGTATTGTGATGAGCCAGTTGCTCGGCCTCCGTTGACCAGACATTTTCAATTGGCGAGACATCTGGAGAATGTGCTGGCCAGGGCAGCTGTCGAACATTTTCTTTATCCAGAAAGGCCGGTACAGGACCTGCAACATGTGGTCGGGCATAATCCTGCTGAAATGTAGGGTTTGGCGGGAATCGAATGAAGGGTAGAGCCACGGGTCGTAACACACCTGAAATGTAATGTCCACTGTTCAAAGTACCATCAATGCGAACAAGAGGTGACCGAGACGAGTAACCAATGGCACTCCTTTCCATCACGCCGGGTGATACGCCAGTATGGCGATGACAAATACACGCTTCCAGTGTACGTTCACCGCGATATCGCCAAACACAGACGCGACCATCATAATGCTGTAAACAGAACCTGGATTCATCCGAAAAAATTACGTTTTGCCATTCGTGCACCCAGGTTCGTCGTTGAGTACACCATTGCAGGCGCTCCTGTCTGTGATGCAGCTCAAGGGTAACCGCAGTCATGGTCTCCGAGCTAATAGTCCATGCTGCTGCAAACGTCGTCGAACTGTTCGTGCAGATGGTTTTTGTCTTGCAAACGTCCCCATCTGTTGACTCATTGATCGAGACGTGGCTGCACAATCCGTTACAGCCATGCGGATAAGATGCCTGTCATCTCGGCTGATAGTGATACGAGGCCGTTGGGATCCAGCACGGCGTTCTGTATTACCCTCCTCAATCCACCGAGTCCATATTCTGCTAACAGTCATTGGGTCTCGACCAACGCGAGCAGCAATGTCGCGATACGATAAACCGCAATCGCAATAGGCTACAATCCTACCTTTATCAAAGTCGGAAACGTGATGGTACGCATTTCTCCTCCTTACACGAGGCATCACAACAACGTTTCACCAGGCAACGCCGGTCAACTGCTGCTTGTGTATGAGAAATCGGTTGGAAACTTTCCTCATGTCAGCACGTTGTAGGTGTCGCCACCAGCGCCAACCTTGTGTGAATGCTCTGAAAAGCTAATCATTTGCATATCACAGCATCTTCTTCGTGTCGGTTAAATCTCGCGTCTGTAGCACGTCGTCTTCGTGGTGCAGCAATTTTAATGGCCAGTAGTGTATCTACAGATTTCTTTATATAATAATCAGCATGTCGGTTGCGAAACTTTTAGCTGTGTTCCAGCTATCCAGCACCGTCTACAAAGACTGGTGTCTCTGTTTTGAGCCATACCTTGGCGGTATTCCGTTGTCTCGTTTGAGATAAAAGCCAAAGTGACCTCATCGTCGACGCTAAGAAAGTGACGGTCATCGAATGTCGCTAGAGACGAAAAAAGTGTCCAATCGGCTTGGGCAAACTTCCAGCGTGGGCCGTAGATGTGCCATTCTACTGTATTTATTTATGGTATGGTTTTTAAGTAGAATATTAAATACAATACAAACAATAATACATGTAATTTACAAACAGACCTCTAAATTTTTAATTAATCAGTTGCGTCATTCGTTCCCATCAGGAAATCATCTAAAGCACCACGATAGGCCCTATTGTGATATTCTGCAATTATGTGACAAATTGTTTGCGTGGCTGCACCACAGTCGCAATTTGGAGATGGAGCCTTGCCCCAGCTATGAAGAGAGTCCATGCTTCAGCCATGATTGGTGCGTATCCTGCTAGCCCCTTAGCACCTAAATAAATTTCTAGATGAAAGACAAAAATTAAAAGTCATGGCGTTTTAAAGGTACCCGAAACACTGAAGAGAATGCAGCACACGTCAGAAGCGTTGGCAGCTTCGTGTGGAGAGAGCATCTACCGGCACTGGCAATCAAAAACAGTTAATCTTCCATTTATTACCACAGCATTGGTATGAAGCGAATTCGCGACATTCGGCATTGTGGGGTAAAAGATAATCCATGTTCTGCGCGTTTGCTCAAAGGCAGGTGGTTTCTTTCTTAAGCAACGCATGTACTACCAATTCTACTGTAATTAAGATCGTACTGTTATCCACTCTTCTTTTATTCTCTAACCATATAGTTCTTCAGAAAGTAACATTGTCACAATGAGGAAGTAATGATGTATAGCATGGCAGTTAGATCGCAAGCGCCGACACAGAACAGAAAGATTACAGATTATTTTTTAAAAAATCGCTGATCGAGGGTCTGGAAGGTAAATTAGACGTTCTTTCATCGAGAAAACCGACGTTCCTGTAACTCCTTAAACTTATGATGTCATGGACATGATCCAGAGAGAGCCTGTGAACATGTGCAGTGTTTATGAGCGCTCCTGCTCCATCTAGAGTGACAGCTGCCGGCCAATGACTGTTCCAGGTTTTCGGCATCGTTCTGCTCTGCATGGAGGCGGGCTTCCAACGCAAGTACCAGTACTTCGGCGTCACTGAGGTCGTCACGTACGGCAGCTTCACTGTTATCCAAGCCGCCAGGCTCGTCTGCGCTTTCTTCCTAGAATTTGTGCCAGATGACATCGTAAGTGCAACTCACATTGTGACAACCGCGATAGCTTTAACACCCGTATGATAATCTTCCCTTTTCTCATTTATTTCTTTTGTGGCGATCCAACTCGATGTCCTTACACCCGACTACATAATATTCCGTATAACTAACAGCACATAAGAATAACGGGACAAAACATTTTCCAGGCAGGCAATAAAAACCTCGAAACATGACAAGAAACAAATGAATATAGAACATCGATTCAAGTTGTGTGTCACAAAGAGTAGGTCACTAGTAAGGTATAATTAATGGTAATTTGCAAATAGCCTTATACATAAATATGGGACAACGTACGTTATGAAACAAAAAGAGCAAAACATTATTTACAACATACAGTCCTCCCTGTTCGTATCAATCGTTTGTCCTCATTACCGACATCCATGTTACGAACGTATAGGAAAGATGTAAAAAGAACCAGCGAATACACACAGCGGAAAAATTTGAACTACAGTTGTGACGTTTATTCTAGATAATTTATTGAAAAGTTCATTCTTGTTAAAACCACGAGATGTACGTCGGTTGTGTTATGCTAAATCAATGAATTACACTTAAATGATATTTTTATTAAAAATAAATAGACTTAACTGATAAGTTCAATATTTTATTTATTTGTTTGTTCCGACAAACCAAATAATAAATGCGTAGACTATTATTACTGCTTTAAGCACAGAGGAAAAAAAAACATTCCGATCAACGTTGTAACTGCAGTAGTCAGCAACACACAGTTACTGTTGTTGAAGTGAGACTGACCCAAGGCGAGCTGAGTTGAGCCGGAAGACAGTATTGAAAACAACGTCTTCTGTATCGAAAATTTCTGATTGGTCATCGCGTGAAAGGACTACGGTTATAAAGTTCCATGAATGAGGTTATATTTACGCATAAATAGCAAAAACGTTGGTTGCAGAAGCTACAGATTTGCGTGTTAGGAAAGTCTGCCTGCAGGCGGTCTGAAGAAACTGGGTCAACCACAACTGCTCCAAGGAGTGACAGAAAACAGATACTGACTGATCAAGACTGTCACAGAATCTCCCGTCTACCTCTGCAAGAATGTCGGCGTATGTAAATGTCATCTTGGAAATTTCTGCATTTGAAGTTTTTCACCGAATGGCCAGACAAGAACTTTGTGAAAGTGTTTTGCGAGAGAGGACTCCAAGAGAGAACCCTTGTTGTTGTTGTTGTGGTCTTCAGTCCTGAGACTGGTTTGATGCAGCTCTCCATGCTACTCTATCCTGTGCAAGCTTCTTCATCTCCCAGTACCTACTGCAACCTACATCCTTCTGAATCTGCTTAGTGTATTCATCTCTTGGTCTCCTTCTAGGATTTTTACCCTCCACGCTGCCCTCCAATGCTAAATTTGTGATCCCTCGATGACTCAGAACATGTCCTACCAACCGATCCCTTCTTCTAGTCAAGTTGTGCCACAAACTTCTCTTCTCCCCAATCCTATTCAACACCTCCTCATTAGTTACATGATCTACCCACCTTATCTTCAGCATTCTTCTGTAGCACCACATTTCGAAAGCTTCTATTCTCTTCTTGTCCAAACTAGTTATCGTCCATGTCTCACTTCCATACATGGCTACACTCCATACAAATACTTTCAGAAACGACTTCCTGACACCTAAATCTATATTCGATGTTAACAAATTTCTCTTCTTGAGAAACGCCTTCCTTGCCATTGCCAGTCTACATTTTATATCCTCTCTACTTCGACCATCATCGGTTATTTTACTCCCTAAATAGCAAAACTCCTTTACTACTTTAAGTGTCTCATTTCCTAATCTAATTCCCTCAGCATCACCCGACTTAATTCGACTACATTCCATTATCCTCGTTTTGCTTTTGTTGATGTTCATCTTATATCCTCCCTTCAAGACACCATCCATTCCGTTCAACTGCTCTTCCAAGTCCTTTGCTGTCTCTGACAGAATTACAATGCCATCGGCGAACCTCAAAGTTTTTACTTCTTCTCCATGAATTTTAATACCTACTCCGAATTTTTCTTTTGTTTCCTTTACTGCTTGCTCAATATACAGATTGAATAACATTGGGGAGAGGCTACAACCCTGTCTCACTCCCTTCCCAACCGCTGCTTCCCTCTCATGCCCCTCGACTCTTATAACTGCCATCTGGTTTCTGTACAAATTGTAAATAGCCTTTCGCTCCCTGTATTTTACCCCTGCCACCTTCAGAATTTGAAAGAGAGTATTCCAGTCAACATTGTCAAAAGCTTTCTCTAAGTCTACAAATGCTAGAAACGTAGGTTTGCCTTTTCTTAATCTTTCTTCCAAGATAAGTCGTAAGGTCAGTATTGCCTCACGTGTTCCAACATTTCTACGGAATCCAAACTGATCTTCCCCGAGGTCGGCTTCTACCAGTTTTTCCATTCGTCTGTAAAGAATTCGCGTTAGTATTTTGCAGCTGTGACTTATTAAACTGATAGTTCGGTAACTTTCACATCTGTCAACACCTGCTTTCTTTGGGATTGGAATTATTATATTCTTCTTAAAGTCAGAGGGTATTTCGCCTGTCTCATACATCGTGCTGACCAGATGGTAGAGTTTTGTCATGACTGGTTCTCCCGAGGCCATCAGTAGTTCTAATGGAATGTTGTCTACTCCCGGGGCCTTGTTTCGACTCAGGTCTTTCAGTGCTCTGTCAAACTCTTCACGCAGTATCGTATCTCCCATTTCATCTTCATCTACATCCTCTTCCATTTCCATAATATTGTCCTCAAGTACATCGCCCTTGTATAAACCCTCTATATACTCCTTCCACCTTTCTGCTTTCCCTTCTTTGCTTAGAACTGGGTTGCCATCTGAGCTCTTGATATTCATACAAGTGGTTCTCTTCTCTCCAAAGGTCTCTTTAATTTTCCTGTAGGAAGTTCTATCTTACCCCTAGTGAGACAAGCCTCTACATCCTTACATTTGTCCTCTAGCCATCCCTGCTTAGCCATTTTGCACTTCCTGTCGATTTCATTTTTGAGACGTTTGTATTCCTTTTTGCCTGCTTCATTTACTGCATTTTTATATTTTCTCCTTTCATCAATCAAATTCAATATTTCTTCTGTTACCCAAGGATTTCTATTAGCCCGCGTCTTTTTACCTACTTGATCGTCTGCTGCCTTCACCACTTCATCCCTCAGAGCTACCCATTCTTCTTCTACTGTATTTCTTTCCCCCATTCCTGTCAATTGTTCCCTACTGCTCTCCCTGAAACTCTCTACAACCTCTGGTTCTTTCAGTTTATCCAGGTCCCATCTCTTTAAATTCCCACCTTTTTGCAGTTTCTTCAGTTTCAATCTGCAGTTCATAACCAATAGATTGTGGTCAGAATCTACATCTGCCCCAGGAAATGTCTTACAATTTAAAACCTGGTTCCTAAATCTCTGTCTTACCATTATATAATCTATCTGAAACCTGTCAGTATCTCCAGGGTTCTTCCATGTATACAACCTCCTTTCATGATTCTTGAACCAAGTGTTAGCTATGATTAAGTTATGCTCTGTGCAAAATTCTACAAGGCGGCTTCCTCTTTCATTCCTTCACCCCAATCCATATTCACCTACTATGTTTCCTTCTCTCCCTTTTCCTACTGACGAATTCCAGTCACCCATGACTATTAAATTTTCGTCTCCCTTCACTACCTGAATAATTTCTTTTATCTCGTCATACATTTCATCTATTTCTTCATCATCTGCAGAGCTAGTTGGCATATAAACTTGTACTACTGTAGTAGGCATGGGCTTTGTGTCTATCTTGGCCACAATAATGCGTTCACTATGCTGTTTGTAGTAGCTAACCCGCACTCCTATTTTTTTATTCATTATTAAACCTACTCCTGCATTACCCCTATTTGATTTTGTATTTATAACCCTGTAATCACCTGACCAAAAGTCTTGTTCCTCCTGCCACCGAACTTCACTAATTCCCACTATATCTAACTTTAACCTATCCATCTCCCTTTTTAAATTTTCTAACCTACCTGCCCGATTAAGTGATCTGACATTCCACGCTCCGATCCGTAGAACGCCAGTTTTCTTTCTCCTGATAACGACGTCCTCTTGAGTAGTCCCCGCCCGGAGATCCGAATGGGGGACTATTTTACCTCCGGAATATTTTACCCAAGAGGATGCCATCATCATTTAATCATACAGTAGAGCTGCATGTCCTCGGGAAAAATTACGGCTGTAGTTTCCCCTTGCTTTCAGCCGTTCGCAGTACCAGCACAGCAAGGCCGTTTTGGTTAATGTTACAAGGCCAGATCAGTCAATTATCTAGACTGTTGCCCCTGCAACTACTGAAAAGGCTGCTGCCCCTCTTCAGGAACCACACGTTTGTCTGGCCTCTCAACAGATACCCCTCCGTTGTGGTTGCACCTACGGTACGGCCATCTGTATCGCTGAGGCACGCAAGCCTCCCCACCAACGGCAAGGTCCATGGTTCATTATGTGAACAAAATGCAGAGCAAGAAACGTACACAATGGGCTGTAGCACACAGGGAGTGGACGCAAGACAGGGCTAGTCATTTGAGGTGACGATACTAAGAGTAGCACCTTTGGAAGCGACGGAATTAGCCCTTCACTACAGACTGGAGTCAAATTGATACCACACTAATAATGCTCAGCGATTTCACACTGTTTCTGAGGTTAACTTTCAAAAATTTTGCTATGCTTTTCATTATGTGTGGTAGGTTTTTTTTTTTTTACCAGATGATCAACGTCTTTTGAATATTCATTCATATTTGAGTATTTCAAGCTTAATTTATAAATTATTGACAATAGCAACTCGAGAGAGAGAGAGAGAGAGAGAAATGGCTCTGGGCACTATGGGACTTAACTACTGAGGTCATCAGTCCCCTAGACTTAGAACTACTTAAACCTAACTAACCTAAGGACATCACACACATCCATGCCCGTGGCAGGATTCGAACCTGCGACCGTAGCGGTCGCGCGGTTCCAGACTGTAGCGCTTAGAACCGCTCGGTCACCTTGGCCGGGAGAGAGAGAGAGAGAGAGAGAGAGAGAGAGAGAACTCATCGAACCGCACCTTCAAACTTATCTTTCTCCAGTCTGCATGTGCAGCGTCGATACCTAACACTTGTTTCTTAGTGAGGTACTTGTTGCTGAATTTAGTGATGATTGCGTAGTCTACTTGACTTCGACTGTGACTGCGTGAGAAAAAAATGGTAAGCCTTGTGTATTAATTCATGTACTTGGAAAATGCGTTTAACTATTTAAACACAACAAAACGTTTTGTAAGCTTCTAGTCTTACTGTTAACACTTATCTTTCAATGCCGGTGTACGATGAATTCTCTACCTGGGCCAACTAGAAAGAAAATTCGTCCAAATGATACAGACTTTCAAGAGTTTTAAAGCTATGGTTTGAAAAACTGAGAGATCAAATGATGATGAAAGTGCGATCTTAGTGATGCAAAAACGATTGTAAGCAAAAGAGATCAGGAAAGTGGTAGTTCAGAAGAAGAATCAGGTGAAAATCTGAGAGATTTCCGGTATGCAAAAAATGGTTTCTAATAGTCCACGCATCCGTTTGTTAGGCTTCGTTCTAGAACGCCACAATATAGTGGTGCAATTAACTGGACTTAGACAACAATTTAGGATGCCACCGATGACTGAAAAGGAAGCTTGGTCCTGTTTATTTTTCTAGACAGTTTGGAGTCTGCTGTGGAATACACGAATCGGAGATTGGCCCGGATGCGAAGAAGGTGTGCGGTTTTCTTGGCTTATTGTTTTATTTTTTTTTTCGCCAAACCTGGAAAATATCAGACGATTATTTGCAACAGATGCAACTGGTGGAACTGATAGGGATATATTTCGATGCAACATTAACGTGAGTCGTTTTGCCATTCTGCTTCAGAGCATGAGATTTTATGATGCAAATACACGAGATGAAAAGAAATAAAGATGATCCTGAAGCACCAATACCAGAAGTATCCAACGAATTTGTACCTAACTGCTAGTCAGCCTACAGTATTGGTTATTGGGCTGTGGTAGATGCGTTGCTTGTAGGATTTAATGGAAGGTGTACATTTAACAATGCGACGGGCGTTTAGTAAGTACTGAATCACATGTTTTTGTGAAAGCAGGTTAGTTTTATTCAGGATTACCCACTCTTTTGGCTAGAAAAACCCTATTTTTCAAGATTATCTCCATTCAATGCGACGGCCTTAGCCACCGTACTGGTAGGGCCTCACGCCACCTCACTGCAGGGGCCTGAATGCCTGCTCTGATCGACGTCGGAGCCAACGTTTTGCTGCGTCAATAAATTCCCCATCATCCATGTACAGCTTCCCGCGGAGTGCTTCCTTCATTGGGCCACACAGATTGATGTTGGAAGGTGCGAGATCTGGGCTATGAGGAAGAAGAGGCCAATGAAGTTTTGTGAGCTCCTCTTGGGGGCGCAGCCTTGTATGAGGCCTTGTGCTGTTATCGAGAATTTCGTTTGCATTTTTGTGGTGGCAAACTTGCTGAAGTCGTTTTTTCAATTTCTTGAGGGTAGCACAATACACTTCAGAGTTGATCGTTGCATCATGAGGAAGGCATCAGACACAAGAACTCCTTCAGAGTCATTACTTTACCGGCTGAGCGCGTGGCTTTGACCTTCTTAGAAGGAGAGCTGGTATGGCGTCGCTCCATGGATTGCCATTTTGTTTCCTGTTCAAACTGATGAACCCGTGTTTCATGGCCTGTGAGGATGTTGGACAAAAAGAACCAGCCTCGTAACGCGCAACCAATTCCAGACAGATGATCCTTCGTTCCTCTTTGCGTGGTCTTCTGTTAGGTGACGAGGAACTCGGCAGACACACACCTCTGAGTACCCCAACTGGTGGACGAGAGTGTCAACACTACCAGCAGAGACGCCCAATTGAGCAGCGAAGTGTTTGTGATCCGTCGAACATCTAGAATGAGAGTGTCCGCACGTTCCAACATTGCAGGAGTCACAGCTGGGTGTGGCCGGCCGACACGCGGGATATCGGACAGGTTTGTGCGACCTCGTTGCGATGATCACAGACGCCTCACCCAACGAGTTACAGTGCTTTTGTTTACTGCCAGGTCCACGTCTACATTCTGCAAGCGCCCATGAATGCAATCCTCTGGTTATCCGCGATAGGAAACTCAATGACAGCTGTCTGCTCGGAAGCAACTCCGTTACAGACGACATTTTGACGGCTACATCAACAAATCTGCATTACGTGACTGCTATTCACAATAAAGTGCCTGGCAGAGGGTTCAATGAACCACCTTCAAGCTGTCGCTCCACCGTTCCAGTCTCGAACGGCACGCGGGAAAAACCAGCACTTAAATTTTTCCGTGCGAGCCATGATTTATCTTAATTTATCGTGATCATCATTTCTCCCTACGTAGGTGGGCGCCAACAAAATGTTTTCGCAATCGGAGGAGAAAACTGGTGATTGAAATGCCATGAGAAGATCGCGTCGCAACAAAAAACGCCTTTGTTTTAATGATTGCCACTCCAATTCACGTATCATGTCTGTGGCACTATCTCCCCCATTTCCCAATAATACACAACGAGCTGCCCTCCTTTGTACTTTTTCGATGTCATCCGTCAGTCCCAACTGATGTGGATCCCACACCACACAGCAATATTCCAGAATAGCGCGGACAAGCGTGGTGTAAGCAGTCTCTTTAGTAGACCTGTTGCACCTTTTAAGTGTTCTGCCAATGAATCACAGATTCTGGTTGGCTCAACCCACAACATTATCTACGTGATCGTTCCAATTTAGGGTATTTGTAATTGTAATCCCTAAGTATTTAGTTGAATTTAAAGCCTTCTTATTTGTGTGACTTATCGCTTAATCGAAATTTAGCTGATTTGTTTTAGCACTCATGTGAATAACTTCACACTTTTCTTTATTTGTAGTCAATTACCACTTTCGCACCATACACAAATCTTATCTAAATCATTTTGCTATTCAGTTTCGTCATCTGATGACTTTACAAGACGGTAAATGACAGCCTCATCTGCAAAAACTCTAAGACGGCTACTGATTTTGTCTCCTATGTCGTTAATATAGATCAGGAACAATAAAGGGCCTGTAACACTTCCTTGGGGAACGCCGGCTACTTATAGCGCCGCCAGCAACAGGAACTTCGTGAAGCTATGGAGGCTGAAGCGGGAATATTCCATGACGTCCCACAACAAATTCCTCCTTTTTTTTCAATCGATACCGGTCAACAAATAAAAAAACGTGTTGCGTTACTTATTGAGCACCCATCGTAATAAGCCACGCAAATTTGAACTAAAAGTTACGGTTTTAACCGATGCCAAAAATAATTATTTTGAAATAGATACATATATAGTGGAAAGGATTATGATGGTATAACACTCTCGGAACAGAAAAGGAAGCTACAGAAACCAATTCAAGCATTATTGAGGTTGTCTTCTCCAATTCATGGCTGAAATAGGAATATCACGGCTGATAATTCGTTTTCATCTGTTGAACTGGTGATCACCCCTGAAGCAAAGGAAACTGACATACATTGGGTCGGTAAAAAAGAATCGGTAAAAAAGAGTCACTAAAAAAGAGTCACTAAAAAAGAGTCACTAAAAAAGAGTCACCGGGAAATACCATCATAATTTTTATCCCTCCAGAATAGAGAAGTAAGTTGCATTTACGGTTCTTCAAAGGATATAGCACTGCTATCAGATGTACAAAAGAGGGGCAGAGCTGTACAACTTATGCCATCTATACATGTTTCTGAAGGTCAAGATAAAGAAGTTAAAACTCCAGAAATTGTTAGTTTCTACAACAGTACAAAATCTAGAGTTGACGTTATCGGTGAAGAATGTGTGAATACAGTACTAGTCGTAGGACAAGAAGCTGGCCCATGTCGTCATTATATTTCGCATTCTGCAGTCAATACATTTATTCACCAACTGCGACATAATCGCGTGTAGAAACAGTGATCCAATACTGTAAAATGCTTTTTTATTACAGTCTCTGACCACAAATGAATTCTTTAGACGATGACCGGTTTCAGTCTGTAATGACCATCTTCAAATCTTTTTTACACCATGTCCTAAAGTGACATAATGGACAATTTAGTAGCTAGTTGGCAATAATCACTATGTGGACGATGTAGCCTATTCTACACCATATTTTAAATCTATGTGACGATGCTATGCTGATTATATTTATATGTTTTGACGATGCCATTATGGCAGTATCACTTTAGGACATGGTGTAAAAAAGATCTGAAGATGGTCATTACAGACTGAAACCGGTCATCGTCTAAAGACTTCATTTGTGGTCAGAGACTGGAATAAAAAAGAATAATACATTTATTCTTCCCAGGCTGCACCCGAAAAATCTCAATAAGCGAGGCCTCAGTTAACGAAAAAGCTTGCGAAACAACTAGTTAGTGATGAGATAGAGAGGAGATTACGTAATACTTATATTCCCCAGAAAATGAGATCATCAATCAGGAAGATTCTTGATTTAAAAAAAAAGAGGAACAAACAGTATCGGGTAGAAATACGCTGGAAACTAGAAAATGTTGCTCTTTATCTCCCAAAAAACTGAAAAGTATGCACGTGCTGTAATCGTCCAGATTGGGGATACTGCTCATCATTTTCGTGTCACAGTTGTGTATGACATATTTCTTTTCTAAAAGTGAACAATATTTTACATTATTTGTATCTGACCCTCCCCCATGTACGAGTCGTAAGAACGTGCGTAGTGGCAGTTGGAAGGAGCAGTGTACCCCGTGACGCTCCAGCCAATGCCGTCTTTCCGCCGTGACTGACAGTAGCGTGTGGTGATCTATAGTTCGCAAGACTTCGTGCAAACGTTGGCGTCATTTTGACGTCACACAACAACATTCACCTCATATACAGAGAACCGGCGGTTATGCTTTTTCTTTACTGCAGGGTCCGTTAATTTCGAAGTTACGTTGTTTATAAATGTTTAAAGTTTTGCAGTCATACGGACTGGCAGCAGATAAGGAAGGGATTAACGTGTCTGCAAGAACTAAGTCCGATATTTGCTGAAAAAATTGAACTAACTATTTTTCCAAACACCTCTGTAATGTGCTGTAATTGAAGACCTTCCTTTTTTGGAAAAGAAGTTTCCTGAAAGAACTAGCTCGTAACTTTTCCTTCATACTCGTGCTTATAGACGACTGAAGTTAACTTTCAAAAATTTTGGTATGCTTTTTATTATGTGTGGTAGTTTTTTTTTTTTTTTTTTACCAGATGATCAACGTCTTCTGAATATTCATTCATATTTGCGATTTCATGCTTAATTTATAAACTATTGACAATAGCACTCATTTATAAGTAACGTCGAAATTTACAGAACGTACGTACATTGATCAGCCAGAACGATTATGACCAGCTACCTAATAGCCGGTATGTCCATCTTTGGTACGGATAACACGGCGACAATTCGTGGCATGGAAGCAATGAGACCTTGGTAAATCACTGGAGGGAGCAGGCACCACATCTGCACACACAAGTCACCTAATTCCCGTAAATTTGGGGACGAGTGGCGATGAGGTCTGACGCCACGTTCGATCACATTCCAGATATGCTCTATACGGTGCAGTTCCCCCCCTTATACTCCTGGCCTTGAGACATAACACATCATCTTGTTGAAAAATGCCTCTGCCGTCCGGAAACTTGATCGTCATGGGTGCTTTACGTTTTAGAAACGCAAAGACAATAACAATAATACTAATATTTACCCATGGCAAGATGCGAACCTGTCAGTTCGCTACTTTATAACTCCATGCTTATTACCACTACACCACGCTGTATTTTCAAAGGCCGACTTATGTGATGTAAATTAATCTCATGTAAAACCACTGATATGTCATTAAGCGACGTTTAATTATAACAAATCGCACCAAAAACGACGTGTTTTTATAAATCTCCAACGTCCCGTTGTCTTGAAACGGCACATTTTCATGATGCGCAAGGTACGATACGAAAACCAATTTCGGAATCCAATATGGTGTCTCCTAAGCGTCAAGTATCGAACACTAACGAATGTCGATAGCAGTTACTGCGATCTCCGTACTGTGACGTCAAAATGACGTCACTGTGCCCGAAGTCTTGTGAACTGTAAGTTACCCTCTAGGCCTAGGGCGAGCTTCGAGGTGCGCGTAGAACATTTAGTGTTGATTTTGACGTTAGTTTAGGCATGGCGAATATACTCAGTCATTGTAGCGCTGATTATAGGTAGCATAAGGCGAACACGACCAGTATCACATTAAGAAGCGACGAAGCAACCTTCCATTTATCTGGAAAGGTTAATCGGTACAATGTGATAGTGTGGATCACTGAACATCCTCATGAATTTGTGGCGGATGAAGGAGATTTGCCGAAAGTTAATGTTCCCTGTGCATCGTCAAAGACGAAGCTGTATGAGTCGTTTTTCTTCTGTGAGAAGACTGGGAGGGTATCTGTTACATTGATATGTTGTAGTTGCTGTTCTCTCCACAACTGATAGCTTATCCCGAGGATTTTACCTTCAAACAAGCGGGGGCAACCCCTCATTGGAGCATCGATGTTCGTCGCTATCTAAACGACGAACTTCCGCATCGCTGAATTGGGCATAGTGGTGAAGATGAAATGGCTCCACTCCGCCTGACCTAACGCTTTGTGGCTAGGGATGGCGGTTTTCACTGAAACAACTGGTTTTCGACCGGCCGGTGTGGCAAAGCGGTTCTAGGCGCTACAGTCTGGAACCGCGTGACCGCTACGGTCGCAGGTTTGAATCCTGCCTCGGGCATGGATGTGTGTGATGTCCTTAGGTTAGTTAGGTTGAAGTAGTTCTAAGTTCTAGGGGACTGATGACCTTAGATGTTAAGTCCCATATCAGAGTCATTTGAACCAACTGGTTTTCAGTCATTTAGGTTTTTTTCACGTCAGTTTAACCGGTGTGTTAAAACCGCCCAAGGTAATCGGTTTCAGAAATAACTCATTTTTGGTTTTTTATTACTATTATTTGCTGTAATAAACTTAGAAATCGTACAAAGATCGAAAAATTTTGACTTTGTCAGTTTCAAAATACATAGAATTACAACATTAAATAAAATAGGCAAATAAGAGAAAACTAATGTCGTTCACCGTTCGCTGCTTTTCTCGAAAAGTGGTAAACGGTTGACTACTACAAAAAATCACCAGTATTCTCCTATTTATCCTAACTATTTGAAACTCTGCTAAAAATCATTTTGTAATCGTGTATCATATCACTGTTTGCACATTACAAATAAGTGAAATCTGAAGTTGAAGAACCCTGTTTTTTCGTGTTTATTTGTCCATTTTCCAGGCGAAAAGCAAATGAAGGCATATTGTGTAGACACAGGCAGCAGATAAGCTACTTTGTACTATATTGTCAATTATGAATTATGTCTTAAGTTTTAAATTATGTCGCAAATTTATTGTGCCTGTAACACTTTTTAACTATTTAAAGCAAATAGAGCATTGTACTTCACTGATACCACACTTCGTAAAATACTTCTAGACTACGGGTGGCGTTATTCTGTAATCAACTAATGTCCAAAGACGAGAGCGTGAAACCATCATATACAGGATTATTCTATATGATGGACCCGTTATCAAAACTCCGTCTTTGTTGTTGTTGTGGTCTTCAGTCCTGAGACTGGTTTGATGCAGCTCTCCATGCTACTCTATCCTGTGCAAGCTTCTTCATCTCCCAGTACCTACTGCAGCCTACATCCTTCTGAATCTGCTTAGTGTATTCATCTCTTGGTCTCCCTCTACGATTTTTACCCTCCACGCTCCCCTCCAGTACTAAATTGGTGATCCCTTGATGCTTCAGAACATGACCTACCAACCGATCCCTTCCTCTAGTCAAGTTGTGCCACAAACTCCTCTTCTCCCCAATTCTTTCAATACCTCCTCATTAGTTATGCGATCTACCCATCTAATCTTCAGCATTCTTCTGTAGCACCAAATTTCGAAAGCTTCTATTCTCTTCTTCTCCGAACTATTTATCGTCCATGTTTCACTTCCATACATGGCTACACTCCATACATATACTTTCAGAAAAGACTTCCTGACACTTAAATCAATACTCGATGTTAACAAATTTCTCTTCTTCAGAAAGGCTTTCCTTGCCATTGCCAGTCTATATTTATATCCTCTCTACTTCGACAATCATCAGTTATTTTGCTCCCCAAATGGCAAAACTCCTTTACTACTTCTACTTTAAGTGTCTCATTTCCAAATCTAATTCCCTCAGCATCACCCGACTTAATTCGACTACATTCCATTATCCTCGTTTTGCTTTTGTTGATGTTCATCTTATACCCTCCTTTCGAGACACCGTCCATTCCGTTTAACTGCTCTTCCTAGTCCTTTGCTGTCTCTGACAGAATTACAATGTCATCGGCGAACCTCAAAGTTTTTATTTCTTCCCCATGGATTTTAATACCGTCTCCGAATTTTTCTTTCGTTTCCTTTACTGCTTACTCAATATACAGATTGAATAACATCCGGGAGAGGCTACAACCCTGTCTCACTCCCTTCCCAACCGCTGCTTCCCTTTCATGCCCCTCGACTCTTATAACTGCCATCTGGTTTCTGTACAGATTGTAAATAGCCTTTCGCTCCCTGTATTTAACCCTGCCACCTTCAGAATTTGAAAGAGAGTATTCCAGTCAACATCGTCAGAAGCTTTCTCTAAGTTTACAAATTCTAGAAACGTAGGTTTGCCTTTCCTTAATCTAGCTTCTAAGATAAGTCTTAGGGTCAGTATTGCCTCACGTGTTCCAACATTTCTACGGAATCCAAACTGCTCTTCCCCGAGGTCCACTTCTACCAGTTTTTCCATTAGTCTGTAAAGAATTCACGTTAGTATTTTGCAGCTGTGACTTATTAAACTGATAGTTCGGTAATTTTCACATCTGTCAACACCTGCTTTCTTTGGCATTGGAATTATTATATTCTTCTTGAAGTCTGAAGGAATTTCGCCTGACTCATAGATCTTGCTCACGAGATGGTAGAGTTTTGTCAGGACTGGCTCTCCCAATGCTGTCAGTAGTTCTAAAGGAATGTTGTCTACTTCCGTGGCTTGTTTCGACTCAGGTATTTCAGTGCTGTGTCAAACTCTTCACGCAGTATCATATCTCCCATTTCATCTTCATCTACCTCCTCTTCCATTTCCATAATATTGTCCTCAAAAACATGGCCCCTGTAGAGAACCTCTACATACTCCTTCCACCTTTCTGCTTTCCCTTCTTTGCTTAGAACTGGGTTTCCATCTGAGCTCTTGATACTCATACAAGTGGCTCTCTTTTCTCCAAAGGTCTCTTTAATTTTCCTGTAGGCTGTATCTATCTTAACCCTACTGAGATAAGCCTCCACATCCTTACATTTGTCCTCTAGCCATGCCTGCTTAGCCATTTTGCACTTCCTGTCGATCTCATTTTTGAGACGTTTGTATTCCGTTTTGCCTGCTTCACTTACTGAATTTTTGTATTTTCTCCTTTCATCGATTAAATTCAGTATCTCTTCTGTTACCCAGTTCATCTTTATTCACGTACAAATCCAAAATGAACTAACTTTATACCAATGAAAAGAGGAAGTTTCAAAGTTTTTTTCATAATGTTTGATATCAATTTGAATCCGTCGGACATCATTCTCTGACACTCGCGGTTGGCCTGTGCTGCTTCCTTTGCACGTATTCCCAGCCTGTTTAAATTGCTTATACCAACTGCTAATGCTTTTGCGAGTTCGTGGTTGAATACCGAATTTGGTTCGAAATGCTCGCTGCACTGCAATTTGCTACTCACTTTTCGCGAACTCAATAACGCAAAGAACCTTGTGCTCCACAATCGCCATCTCTCTCTCTCTCTCTCTCTCTCTCTCTCTCTCTCTCTCACTCAGCCCACAGCGATACGGAATGACGGCCCTATTGCCGCGCGAATTCTGCCGGCCTGTTTTTTTAAAGGTTTTCAGAAACCATCAGCGTCCACCCGCCAAAAACTTTGAAACTTCCTCTTTTCATTGCTATAAAGCTTGTACTTGAATAGATACGAATTTTTGAAAATGGGTCCATTATTTAGAGTAACGCTGTATTATAGACCAGATGGGGCAAGTCTCGCACACGTGCCGTCTCACGACACACCACATGACAGTAGGTACATTACTATATCAGCAATGCTGCACCAATTCTTATGCACTATGTTTCTTTGCTCGTTTCTGTCGACATTTTTATTAAAACAGCACTGATCGCTTCAGTCACTTTCATTAATAACGCAAAGTTACAAAACAATGGAAATTTAATTACAAAAATTACTCGTTTTTTTAAAGGTTTACAAAATTTTTAGCACTATTGCTATGACTAAACGCTATTTCGGTTTTTTTACCCGGTTATTAATAAAAATAAAAACACTCATGTTAAAAACCGAGAGCAAACAATACCAGTTATTGAGGACGAAAATACCGGTATCGGTTTTAATCGGTCAGTTTTTTCCGTTCCAATTTATGACTTTCTCCACTGGGGATACATTAAGGACCGTCTTTATGTACCCCCACTGCCAAGAATACTGGAACAGCTCGGAGACCGCATCAACGTTGCTGCGATGACTAATGACAAGACAGCTTCTACACAACGAGGGGCACTCCTTGAACAACTGCAGACTGCAAAACGCAAACTGGCTTTGTTTGCAGTTATATCATGCAGCAGTCATATTTGTAGATATAATGCCTCGAGAAATAAAGATCTCTGAAAACGACTGAATCATTTATAGTTGGCCCGAATTATAAAAGCAGTTGGCATCGATTCGCACAGAGAATCGACATTTTTGTCCGCGACTGCACCAGCAGACTATGAATCACGAGACAGAGCTGAGGAAAGCAGCTACATCAGAAGAAACTCAGTTTTACGCATACACCTACATCTACATTTATACTCCGCAAGCCACCCAACGGTGTGTGGCGGAGGGCACTTTACGTGCCACTGTCATTACCTCCCTTTCCTGTTCCAGTCGCGTATGGTTCGCGGGGAGAACGACTGCCGGAAAGCCTCCGTGCGCGCTCGAATCTCTCTAATTTTACATTCGTGATCTCCTCGGGAGGTATAAGTAGGGAGAAGCAATATATTCGATACCTCATCCAGAAACGCACCCTCTAGAAACCTGGACAGCAAGCTACACCGCGATGCAGAGCGCCTCTCTTGCAGAGTCTGCCACTTGAGTTTGCTAAACATCTCCGTAACGCTATCACGCTTACCAAATAACCCTGTGACGAAATGCGCCGCTCTTCTTTGGATCTTCTCTATCTCCTCCGTCAACCCGACCTGATACGGATCCCACACTGATGAGCAATACTCAAGTATAGGTCGAACGAGTGTTTTGTAAGCCACCTCCTTTGTTGATGGACTACATTTTCTAAGGACTCTCCCAATGAATCTCAACCTGACACCCGCCTTACCAACAATTAATTTTATATGATCATTCCACTTCAAATCGTTCCGCACGGACACTCCCAGATATTTTACAGAAGTAACTGCTACCAGTGTCTGTTCCGCTATCATATAATCATACAATAAAGGATCCTTCTTTCTGTGTATTCGGAATACATTACATTTGTCTATGTTAAGGGTCAGCTGCCACTCCCTGCACCAAGTGCCTATCCGCTGCAGATCTTCCTGCATTTCGCTGCAATTTTCTAATGCTGCAACTTCTCTGTATACTACAGCATCATCCGCGAAAAGCCGCATGGAACTTCCGACACTATCTACTAGGTCATTTACATATATTGTGAAAAGCAATGGTCCCATAACTGCCGGTTGAGCGCTGTAAGCGGTCATGGGCAAGCTCTATCGTACGTCCTGTTTTTGTTCTTGTTCTAAATGGGCATTTCATTCAGTGGCGCGTGAAGACTTGGTTCCGTTGTGACAGTGCTACGGGAATGTACGCTACAGCTATCTCTCCTTCAAGTTTGTCGGGCGCAGACATGACGGTGCTACCACCCAGCCAGGTCTTCAGTTCGCTTTGTCGGGTAATTAAGTTACTTTTTCAATTTCATAAAGCACATTTTTTTTTTCATTTCTAACTTCTCACCCGCGTTCGCAGGTATACAGATAGCGCTACATGTTTTCCGAGCAGTTTACAATGACGGCAGAGCCGAAGGTCAATCAAGAAAGTGTGTGTGTGTGTGTGTGTGTGTGTGTGTAGTAGATTGCTAATAGTGTGTGACGCTCGCAGGACCTGGTGTGGACCCGCACGGGCATGGTGCTGTACACGGTGAGCGGCTGGGTGCAAGTGGTGGAGTGCAAGGAGGACCTCGACCGAGCTGGCCTCGGCTTCATCGCCGCGTTCATCTTCCTCTTCGACCAGACAGTCTTCTTCCTCAACCACCCCATCCCCGAATGGATGCTGGAGCCGCCCCCGGGAGAGACTACCTGCGAGGAAGAAAAAGCTGCCGCAGAGTCGGTCCAGCAGGAGCAAAACAAGGCACTGCTGGAGGAAAAGGGCAACTGTGTGAGGAGGGCCGTCGCATCGTAGGCTTCAAACCTGCTGTGGACGGACTGTTTTGGACACCAGCGCTACAGACAGCGAGTTAAGTTTTCTCCTATTCCTGCCTATCAACACCCGAAACATACACAATGCAAAATAACTATGCAGAAGCAGCACAGTTACTACGTGCTCTTAATTTTATTCTTAAATCAGAGCTGCGGACGTGGTTTTGCCGAATACGTGAGGAGCATCAAAACCAACCCCTCCTGCCACAAATTTTGGCGCTTTAAAAAAAAAAAAAAAAAAAAAGAAGCAACACGTTGGACAATGCATTTCGGTCCCTGTGAGTCAATCAGCTGATGAAATTTGAATCTTACATCACATCTCGTGCTCTGGTGAGGTGAGGTCATACAAATGAACGTTTCTGTTCGAAAAGTTTAGGTGCTGAACACTGAAAATTGCGAATCACAAAGAAAATAAAGAAAATGAGGCTTATATAAGAAACTTACTAACGTACCAGAAAGCGGGAAAACATTCAATGTTGTTTAATCCGTAACTAATACGGTGAAATTTTTCTAACACTGCTAATATCGTGGGGTAATCAAACACTCAGGTTTTCATTTCAGAATTAGGACAGTGAAAATAAAACCGACTCTTATGAATATTTGAAGGTGAACATGTTTAAAACGTGAAATAATGATTGTAATTATTTTCTTGTTAAATAAATATTATGAAGTAACAAAAATACAGTGTACAAAGGATTGGTGTGTTTTACCATTACAAAATTGTTGACATTCAGAAATTATTAACGGACTGCAAGAGTACTGGAACGAGGGAGTAAACCAAATCACACGAGTTTCACGCGCAGCCCTCAACAAACACTTTACGCCCAGTTACTTGGTATTGGTGTCCTAGAATTAATACAGCAAACTTCTTGTTTTCTCACCTTTTAATGTAGTTGCCTGTAAAACCTCTTCAGTTCTCACCTCATTTTCATTTTCCTCGCCCTCTCCTAATTCTGAATCGCTTTCATGTTTGCTTTTATAGTGGACATCAAGATGTCGGTAATTGTTGCTGTTCAATTCAATCGCTACTTCATCAAGGACTGACCGTACCCATTCACCGTGGTTAGGATCGCTTACTGTCATTATATCTGTCATTATATTAAGAAAAAGAAACGCCATTCAATCTAGGATAGCAGAAAATACTTCGTCAGTAGAATCTCATACTTGGTATGGTTGAGTCAGTCTGACCCCAAATGAAAGAAAGACTGGTCTACGGTCACAAACTTAGTTAATTTTACTATTGTCGAGCAAGTGACGTGCAACTTCTGATGTTTTGAAGTCATTCAAGCTGAAGACAGTCGTACGCTGTTGGCATCGGGTTTTTAAGTTTCTCCCTAGACAAGATACGAGTGTCATTCAATACTTAGAGACACAAACTGGTCTGCGGAAAAAACTGGTAATAGGGGAAGTTTGGTACTTTTACGGCTTTACTTTGGCATCACTGGGATGAGCCCTGATCACCTGATGTATCAACATTGTTTTGCTTATAACCTTAAAAATACATTTCAAGATTGTGAGTGCACTCGAAACGTACACATTAGTTGAACAACGTTCTGTTACTCGTTTTTTACTTGCTGAAGGCGAGAAACCAGTGAACATATACTGTAGAATGTCTAAAGTTTATAGTGAAGGTTTTATGAATCGTGCAAATCTTTACAAGTGGGTAGAGCAGTTCAAAAATGGTCACGACTCTGTGATTAACGAACACCGCTCCGGCCGACCAGTTGCAGTTTCAACTCCCTCACTTAAAAGTCGAACTGATGACATTATTCGTGCCGACCGCCGTGTAAGAGTGGAAGTGGTAGTTGGTAAGGTTCAAGTTCGTACCGGTACAGTTCATAACATTAACTGTAACAAGTTGAAGTACCGCAAAACATGTACAAGATGGGTCCCAAAGGAATTGACGCGGAACAAGGTTGAGAATGTGCACAGAGCAACAGGAACGTTATGAAAGAGAAGGTAAGCATTTCCTCAACAAAATTTTAACTTGTGATGAAACTTGGGTTCACTGTTATGACCCAGAATCAAAAAAACAAAGCATGGATGGGAAGCACACCAACTCACCTGTCAAGAAAAAATTCAAAACCCAAGCACCAGCAGGAAAAGTCATATTAACGGTATTTTGGGATGTTGATGGTCCACTTTTTTGTGATTATCTTGAAGAACTGCGTACAATGAAAAACCAATACTACTCGGATTTGCATCTAAACAAGGTGAAGCCAGCCATGAGAGAGAGACGTCATGGATCTCAGAGGAGAGGTGTGATTCTCCAGCAAGACAGCACAAGCCCTCATATTGCTCAATTAACCCGTGAAACCATCGACAAAATGGGCTGAGAAGTACTGCCTCATCCTCCTTACAGTCCCGATTTAGCACCTACTGATTTCCATTTGTTTAGTGCTCTGAAGGAGTCATTACGTGGGACAACGAGGACGTGAAAAAGGTTGTGCGAAATTGGTTCAAACATTGCGATAAAGAGTTCTTTGCAGCTGGAATAAAAAAGCTTGTAGCCCTTTGGAATAAGTTCTTAAATGTTCAAGTAGATTATTTTAAAAAGTAAAAAACGTATTGTTTAATAAAAGTAAACACTTTTTCTCCAGACCAACTTATCTCTAATTGTTGAATGAGCCTCGTAATTACATGGTAAGACAGAGATATAGGAACCAGGTTTTAAATTGTAGGACATTTCCAGGGGAAGATGTGGACTCTGATCACAATCTATTGGTTATGAACTGTAGATTAAAACTGAAGAAATTGCAAAAAGGTGGGAATTTAAGGAGATGGGAACTGGATAAACCGACTAAAACAGAAGTTGTACAGAGTTTCAGGGAGAGCATAAGGGAACAATTGACAGGAATTGGGGAAAGAAATACAGTAGAAGACGAATGGGTAGCTCTGAGGGTTGAAGTAGTCAAGGAAGCAGAGGATCAATTAGGTAAAAAGACGAGGGCTAGTAGAAATCCTTGGGTAACAGAAGAAATATTGAATTTAATTGATGAAAAGAGAAAATATAAAAATGCAGTAAATGAAGCAGGCAAAAAGGAATACAAACGTCTCAAAAATGAGATCGACAAGAAGTGCAAAATGGCTAAGCAGGCATGGCTAGAGGACAAATGTAAGGATGTGGAGGCTTATCTCAGTAGGGTTAAGATAGATACAGCCTACAGGAAAATTAAAGAGACCTTTGGAGAAAAGAGAGCCACTTGTATGAATATCAAAAGCTCAGATGGAGACCCAGTTCTAAGCAAAGAAGGGAAAGCAGAAAGGTGGAAGGAGTATGTAGAGGGTCCATACAAGGGCGATGTACTTGAGGACAATATTATGGAAATGGAAGTGGATGTAGATGAATATGAAATGGGAGATACGATACTGCGTGAAGAGTTTGACAGAGCACTGAAAGACCTGAGTCGAAACTAGGCCCCGGGAGTAGACAACATTCCATTAGAACTACTGACCGCCTTGGGAGAGCCAGTCCTGACAAAACTCTACCATCTCGTGAGCAAGATGTACGAGACAGGCGAAATACCCTCAGACTTCAAGAAGAATATAATAATTCCAATCCCAAAGAAAGCAGGTGTTGACAGATGCGAAAATTACCGAACTATCAGTTTAATAAGTCACAGCTGCAAAATACTAACACGAATTATTTACAGACAAATGGAAAAAGTGGTAGAAGCCAGCCTCGGGGAAGATCAGTTTGGATTCCGTGGAAATGTTGAAACACGTGAGGCAATACTGACCTTACGACTTATCTTAGAAGAAAGATTAAGGAAAGGCAAACCTACGTTTCTAGCATTTGTAGACATAGAGAAAGCTTCTGACAATGTTGACTGGAATACTCTCTTTCAAATTCTAAAGGTGGCAGGGGTAAAATACAGGGAGCGAAAGGCTATTTACAATTTGTACAGAAACCAGATGGCAGTTATAAAGAGTCGAGGGGCATGAAAGGGAAGCAGTGGTTGGGAAGCGAGTGAGACAGAGTTATAGCCTACCCCCGATGTTATTCAATCCTAATATTGAGCAAGCAGTAAAGGAAACAAAAGAAAAGTTCGGAGTAGGTATTAAAATCCATGGAGAAGAAATAAAAACTTTGAGGTTCGCCGATGACATTGTAATTCTGTCAGAGACAGCAAAGGACTTGGAAGAGCAGTTGAATGGAATGGACAGTGTCTTGAAAGAAGGATATAAGATGAACATCAACAAAAGCAAAACAAGGATAATGGAATGTAGTCGAATTAAGTCGGGTGATGCTGAGGGAATTAGATGAGGAAATGAGACACTTAAATGGCTCTGAGCACTATGGGACTTAACATCTATGGTCATCAGCCCCTAGAACTTGGAACTACTTAAACCTAACTAACCTAAGGACAGCACACAACACCCAGCCACCACGAGGCAGAGAAAATCCCTGACCCCGCCGGGAATCGAACCCGGGAGACACTTAAAGTAGTAAAGGAGTTTTGCTATTTGGGGACCAAAATAACAGACAATGGTCGAAGTAGAGAGGATAGAAAATGTAGACTGGCAATGGCAAGGAAAGCGTTTCTGAAGAAGAGAAATTTGTTAACATCGAGTATAGATTTAAGTGTCAGGAAGTCGTTTCTGAAAGTATTTGTATGGTGTGTAGCCATGTATGGAAGTGAAACATGGATGATAAATAGTTTGGACAAGAAGAGAGTAGAAGCTTTCGAAATGTGGTGCTACAGAAGAATGTTGAAGATTAGGTGGGTAGATAACGTAACTAATGAGGAGGTATTGAATAGAATTGGGGAGAAGTTTGTGGCACAACTTGACTAGAAGAAGGGATCGGTTGGTAGGACATGTCCTGAGGCATCAAGGGATCACAAATTTAGGATTGGAGGGCAGCGTGGAGGGTAAAAATCGTAGAGGGAGACCAAGAGATGAATACACTAAGCAGATTCAGAAGGATGTAGGTTGCAGTAGGCACTGGGAGATGAAGGAGCTTGCACAGGATAGATTAACATGGAGAGCTGTATCAAACCAGTTTCAGGACTGAAGACCACAACAACAACAACAACAACAACAACTGTTGCTGATTTTTTGATTGGTTTTATGTCGTGGACTAATAAAATTAATAATTATATCGCATCCTATAATTGGTGGACAATACGCTTGTGATTATTTTATAATCAAGTTACCGATTTTCTTATGAAATACTAACTAGAAATGGGATGCTATCACATATTTTCTTCCCGTTTCCTATACTAAAATTTGCATTCTTGTTGTGTTGTTTCTGTGTATTTGTGGATATGATTTATCACATATTGTGGGCTGTGTACCCATGGTTTATACAAATGTTTTCCGTTGTGCCTCATTCTTTCTTAAGGTTACTTTGCTCTGAATTTAGTGAGGGCACTCCGTGTAGAGCTGTAGGTGGAACCACAACGGAGGGGTATCTGTTGAGAGAACAAGAGAAACGTGTGGTTCCTAAAGAGGGACGGGAGCCTTTTTACTAGTTGCAGGAGCTACACTCTGGATGATTTATTAAATTCGCCTTGTAACATCAACCACAACAGTATTGTTGTGCTGGTACAACGAACGGCTGAAAGTTAGTGGAAACTAAAGCCGTAAATTTTCCCGATGGCATCCACCATTACTGTATGGTTAAATGATAGCGTCCTCTTGGGTAAAATATTCTGGAGGTAAAATAGGTCCCAATTCGGATCTCCGGGCGGGAACTACTCAGAAAGATGTCGTTATCAGGACAAATGAAACTGGAATTCTGCAGATCGGAGCGTGGAATGTCAGAGCCCTTAGAAAATTTAAAAAGGGAATTGGATAGGTTAAAGCCGGATATACTGGGAACTAGTGAAGTTCGGAGGCAAGAGGAAGAGGACTTCTGGATTGGTCAATAACGGATTATAAATACAAAATCAAATAGGGGTGATGCAGGAGTCGGTTTAGTAATGAATAAAAAAAGGAGGAACGCAGATATTCTACTCCGAACAGCATAGTGAACGCATTATTGTAGTTAGTAAATGTGTCAATAACCATGGTGGATTGGAATTCGATAGTGGGAAGCGGAAGAGAAGGAAAAGTAGTAGGTGAATATGAATGAAAAAGGAAGCCGCCTGGTAAAATTTTGCACAGAGCATAATTTAATCATAACTGACATTTGGTTTAAGAATCATGAAAGAAGGTTGTATACGTGATTGATTCCTGGAGACACTGGAATGTTTCAAATAGATTATATAATGGTAAGACAGAGAGTTAGGAACCAGGTTTTAAATTTTAAGAGATTTCCAT
The DNA here is from genome assembly GCF_023864275.1 of Schistocerca cancellata. Classification (NCBI taxonomy): domain Eukaryota; kingdom Metazoa; phylum Arthropoda; class Insecta; order Orthoptera; family Acrididae; genus Schistocerca; species Schistocerca cancellata. The sequence continues at coordinate 542,545,988 of NC_064627.1, forward strand.
GGGCAGATGTGGAATCTGACCACAATTTATTGGTTATGAACTCTAGATTAAAACTGCAGAAACGATTGACAATAAAAGGGGAACGGAATACAGCACACGAAGAACGGATGGTTTTGAGAGACGAAACAGTGAAGGCAGCAGAGGATCAAGTAGGTAAAAAGACGGGGACTAGTAAAAATTCTTGGGTAACAGAAGAGATATTGAATGTAATTGGAATGGCTAGAGGACAAATATAAGGACCTAGAAGCATACACTATGTGATCAAAAGTATCCGGACACATTGCTGAAAATGACTTACAAGTTCGTGGCGCCCTACATCGGTAATGCTGGAAATCAATATGATGTTGGCCCACCCTTAGCCTTGATTACATCTTCCGCTCTCGCAGGCATCCGTCCTATCAGGTGCTGGAAGGTGTCTTGGGGAATGGTAGCCCGTTCTTTACCGAGTGCTGCACGGAGGGGAGGTATCGATGTCGGTCGGTGAGGCCTGGCACCAAGTCGGCGTTCCCAAACATCCCAAAGGTGTTCTATAGGATTCAGGTCAGAAGTCTGTGCAGACCAGTCCATTACAGGGATGTTATAGTCGTATAACTACTCCGCCATAGGCCGTGCATTATGAGCAAGTGCTCGATCGTGTTTAAAGATGCAGTCGCCATCCCTGAATTGCTCTTCAACAATCGGGAAGCAAGAATTTTACAGCATATTACAATAATAGCAGACGCTATCATGACTTACAGGCAAGCAACGAGAAAGAGTGTTCGTGAGCCCCATGAAGCCGCAGCGAAGTTTACGTCTGAAGAGGACTTGGGAGATTTGCATTCTGTGTTCTAACATTACTGTGTTCTCCAGTGATTCTGCCAGTTGCCATTGCTGGAAGGGATTCAATGTGCGGTTTCCAAACAAACACGTTTTCAAACATAGACACACGACGGAAGTCATTTTCGCCAGGTTGGGCGACCAGTATAATAAACAGGTTTATTTAAATAATGGTTCGACTGCTCTTCTAACCGTCCTGCTCGAAAGAAAAATTGAAGACTACAAAAGGGGTTGAGGCCAATTTTGACAAGAATGATTTATTGGCATCATCATGTAGTTCATCATTCAGATGGGTCTCCTCAACTGAAAGTAATGGGTTTATTCTCAGAGTTACATTCAGATAAAAACATGGTATACACCGAGAATACGCGTCAAGTCTACCCTAAACACGAACGGAAACAGTGAAGTCCTGAAGGTGTAGATTACTGAGCTGTATTGATTTTTGATCTGGTTTTATGAGAGTTTATTGTTGATATTGTTAAATGCCATGTCATTATTGGTTTCCTTGTATTGTAGAAGTTCGCGATTTCTGCTCACTCAGAGCAGACTCGAGATTCTATTCTTTGCTTTGTGTTATTGTGGAATTGAATTTCATGTGACATCCATCTGCGGTCTGTGTTTTGAGAAATGGAATATCTAGAATCAAGCAGCAGTGTTAAGGCTAGAAAAAAAATCAAAGTTACGGCAGACAAACTGAAGTACCTAAAAAGCTAAGAACATGCATAAAGCTCTGAACTAAAATCTAATTTCAGTCTAATAAAGGACTGGAATGAGTAAATTTGTCACATGTCAGGCCTCGAAAGTACGAGACAGCAGCTGCTTTGTGTGATTATACTATTCCATACAAGGTAAGAATAATGAGAGATAATACTATAACAGAATTGACTGTTTATCAAATGGCCTTTATATCACTGCATGGGATTTCAAAGAAAAGATTAGAAACTATTTGGAATTCTTTATAAAATGGAAGCCTGTCTCCAGTTGACTAACGAGAGAAACGTAGAAACCAAGCTCATAAACTTTCAGTAGAAACAAAGCAAAATATGTTCATTCACGCAATGTGATTTAAAGGTAGTTCCAGCCAATATAGCATAAATAAAACACAGAAACAGTATCTGCCTGAAGAACTAACCATCAAGAAGATGTTCTATACGTTTCAAGAGACACATTCTACCTATTCAGCTTCATATGAAACCTGTCGTAAAATAATTAATACAAATTAGTATCTTGCCCGGTTTCCCTCGAAATGATACATGCAGTACTTGCCGATTAGTTTTCTGGGAATTTCAAAGTTTTAGAGGCACAACTCGCACATGCAACGGATGAAAACCGAAGATAAGACGTTCAAAATACGAGGGCTATTCGGAAAGTAAGGAACGATAGGTCGCGAAATGGAAACCACAGTGAAAATCAAAAATGTTTTATTTGCAACAGTTAGCCACAACTTCCAGCTACTCATCTCCATAGTCGCCGTTCCGACTTGGACGTTTGTCGTAGCGTTGTACCAACTTTCCAGCGCCCTTGTTATAGAAGGCAGCCGCCAGTGCTTTCCGCCAATTCTCTACGCTGGCCTACAGCTCGTTGTCTGTGCCAAAATGTTGTCTTCATATCCAGCGGTTCATGTGAGCAGAGATAAAACTCAGAGGGAGACAATTAGGGACTGTATTGTGGGTAATCAAACATTTCCAATTGCAAACGATGCAGGAGCATCTTCATTACCCCTGCAGAATGCGGCTCAGAATTGCCTTGAAGAAGAAAACGCACGACAGTTATGTAATGTTGGCTGCGTAGCTTCAGGCGAAATTTCTCACCAGGCCCTCGTACTTGGCAGAGACAATATTGTTCTAGATATCTTTATGTGCTCCCTATAGACTCGTAACTAAAACGAACGACGTAACGCGATCGACGGGCATACTAGAGACACTGCCCAACACACCTGTGCAAAACTTCATCGGATTTTCACTGTGGTTCCCATTTCGCGACCGATCGTTCCTTACTTTCCGAATAACCATCGTAATACCGAGAGAGAGAAGATTATAGAGAATGCCCATAAAGTGAGTATCCATTTTGCGGAAAACGTATGTGTGGATTATTTCTGTTACAGGTACCGTGAAGAGACTTCACAATGCTAACAATTGTCGAAAGAACCACAATTCTGTAAATTCGTTTACGTGGCGAAACCTGTGCTGAGGTCCAGAGGTTGTTTGGGAGAAAGTATGGGAAGGATGCCCTTACTGGACTTGGCATTCCGAAGCTCGTCAACGAATTCCGGCGTACAGCATCTGTAGCTGATGAGAGACGCGCTGGGCGACCACCGGTCAGCCCACAATCTGTACAGCTTGTGAGGGAAGCTATCCAAAGAAGTCCAACGGCGTCTACCCGCCGTCTGAGATGTGAACTATCCATGCCGAAATCCACACCCACTTCACTTGTGATTCACTACACCCTTAAAAAGGAGGACATATCATACTCAGGTGCTTCATCAGCTAGATGATAAAGATAATGCGGCACGAGCAGCCATCTGTCATGATCTGTTGGAGGCTGTAGCCGAGGAGGACATGTTATGTTCAGCGACGAGGCGACATTTCATGTATGCGGCGTCGCCACCAAACACAATTGCCGGATTTGGGCAGAGGAGCAACCCCATGAATGCACTGAGTGGCAAAGGGACTCTTCCAAAGTCAATGTGTGGCTTGGTCTCATGAAACATAGGATCTATGGGCCGTTTACATTTGCTGAAAAGACAATCACCGTAGCAACCTACCTGGACATGCTGCAGTTGTTCTTGGAGCCACAGTTGTAACAGGATGGTATCCTTGCTCCAGTTACGTATCAACGAGATGGGGCGCCACCCCACTATGCAAACGTTGTCCGGGTCTACCTGAACGAGACCTTTCCTAACAGGTGAATAGGAAGAGCTGCAGGTCGCATGTGGGATGCTCGCTCCCCCGACCTCACTCCTCTGGACTTTCTTGGGTGGTGTTTCATCAAGAGCCGAGTTTATACTACCAGGGTGCCACATCTGAATGAACTTAAACGGCGAATACGAGAGGCATGCTTGCTAATAACCCCTCAAATGTTACAGTGCGTGTTCTACGCAACCATAAGGCGATGGGAACAGTGTGTTGCCAACGGTGAACATGTTGAACAGTATTAACTACTCTCTCTAAATATAACGTTTATTTTGTTGCAGCACATCTGAAAAATGGAAATGGATACTTTACTTTATGAGTACCCTGTATTATAGCGCTAGCTTTCTCTGTATCTATTTAACATAGATCAGCTCTCAGACAGTAATGCAGTATTTCATGTTTATCATGAAACAATTGGGAAGAAATATTTAAATGAAGTAGTTTCTTCCCTGCATCGTCACGTCACAACAACGATTCTGGATGTAGAGGCTAAAAATGTGGGGTTCAAAACAAAACCTACACCCTTTTTATTTTTATCCAGTATCTCATTCATCATTCAAAGCATTTTAAATCAATTGGTATTACATTCCCAGTTAGAGCACCTGTAAAGTGACAAAGACATGGGCTTCATCAGACTATAACAAAAGTTGAGCCTCTGAAGGTCTGGATGGACATAAACATGCATGTGCGAAACCCATTCCTCTTAACTTTGTTAAAGTTGATGGCTCAATGATACGTGAGTGGGCTGATTTTTTGCAGCCCGGATACCGACCAAAACAGCAATTTCCATCTCGAATTATTTTGAAGTTTGAGGCAGAACATCATCCGCGGCTTATTACACATCGTGACACAACAGACTTTGGATCATATAATTTTTCACTGTTCCTGCTGGACAAAAGGTAGACGAATCAGAACTTGCTTGTTTCCATCATCATGTTACGGAGGTAGGCTGTTACACAATTTAGTCACGGGTAATTTCATTCAACTATATCGTATCACTGTCTGAAATAGCAGTTCCTGTTTTATAACAATAAACGTGTGGAGATACAAGTCTAATAAGAAATTACATGTCCAATGTTTCAGGATTGCTACCCACAGCCTGAGAAAATTATCCTGAGACACTGAAGATGCTCTGTAATGCAGAGGCCTAACAATACTTTACAGACATTCCTTTCCGGCAGTGAATTTACTGCTTTATCAAGCTCATTTCGTATTGTGTGTTTTGTGTAAGCAAAAGTAAAACATGTACACTGCAGTACATAAAAACCATGACTCGTGCTTAATAAATGAACTTTTGTTCCATGAACTATATTTTATTGTATGTGTTTTAACAATTGACTGAACGATTATTGGGAGTTATATACAAGGTGATGAATAACGATACAAAAAGTTGACACAATAAAGCATCACAATGATTTATTAAGCATTATAATTTACTCACGTTCAATCAAAATAGATACAGAAAATTGATAAGCCATATTATAATTAAAACCCAATTAGTCATGAACACCCATATGACAGATGACTGGACACAGACATGAAAATAATTTTGTCGGTGGAGTTGCACTGAGGTTATAGAGTGAAATATGATTTCAATACCACGTTAGATTCTGACTTCCTTAATGTGAATTGAGGGTTATACTAAGAAACTGAAAAACAGACATTCAGACCAATCGATACATAGTATCCAATTATTAAAAATAACACTTTTAAAGAGTACAAAATAATGGTCATTAAGTGCACTGTAAAAATGCAAAAGCTTATTTCAACAAACACTGAAACTATAAAGTTTCAAACTTTAAAATTTCTCTCCCGAAAAATTTATAAAACGGATTTAACCCTTTCTTTCCGCTTACGTTAGTCATATTCTGTGCCGTCATTCGTGTGGCAGTATCTGCTGGCCATCGGATTGTAACCCACTAGGCCGCCCAGAAAACACAGGAAACTTGCCTGCAGATAGCGCGTGCGGTGACACTGCCACACACAACAGGTCTCTGCTCGTACTGCGCTTTAAGGGGATACGGAATCACCTATCCCTGCAATGTTAATATATGCCTACTATAGGGAACATTTTCTCACAAACTACTGGAGACAGAGAGGTAAAAATTTTACTGTATGTGCATTCATATGTTACAACAATACTGAAACAACAGTTTATTGTCAAAGTATTTTCTTACAGAGATATTGTACATTTATTTTTAAGTAAATTTTTTCCATCGCTTTTTACTAGACTATCACCCCTAAGTCTTTTGTAAATCAAGCAATTAAAAAATTGTTGTTTCAGTATGTAATAGGGACCTATGTCACTACGTCATAAAAATTTCAGACTTCTAGGTTGACCAGTACCTGAGATAATGTTCCTAGATGAAGTAAAAAGTAAACTTACGGGAAACGGAGAAAGAAGATTAAAACATTCCTGATCCGTAGCTAATACCCCCTTCACAGTCTTCATAATCATCTTCAAGTCTTCTTTTGGCACCCCTCTGCACCTGTCTTGCTTTTTTCACTAATGTCTTGATTATATTATCAGCATGCCTTAGTCTGTGCTGATCTAAAAAGAACATAGCACGTACCGTACGGGAACCAACACACATACCCAACTTTTGAAGGACCTGGCATTTAGTTATATTTCCAAGATTGAAGGTTGCCACAGCATCATACACACCAAAATGTAGTGTATTAATTCCGACAAACACTGTTTTTGGGAGACGATGCCATATCACACTATTCAAGCACTCGTTGGGGTTCTGCGTTTTTCCGTGAAGACATTTCATCAGAAGACTTCTGTCAGCCAGATCTCTGAAAATGGGCTTTATTTCTGCCATGATGGCTGATGGTAGACTGTGGTGGTGAATGTATTTCTCTCCTGTTGTTAGTCCCCTATTGTATTTACACCAGCTGTTTTCACCTTTGGGGCACAAACCATGTTGTGGATGCTCATCCGTGGATGCGGTGTGGAAATATAAAACCCATATAGCTCTCCTCATTTCTTCAAGATTGCCTGTATTTTGCCTGATTGCAAGGCCATAGCAGTTCTGAATGTGGTCTATTATGGAATCAGTCAATCTTCCTCTGCCATCCAAGGTTTTCCCATCATCTAGTTTTTTCCCTTTCATAACTGATTTTAACCTTCTCAGCCTGGCACCCATTCTCTTCTGCACATGTCCTATACATTCAAGTTTGCTTATATTTACACTGTTCCCATATGGTTTGCTTTCCAAAACTTCTTTGAATGCTTTAGAGTCACCATCTCCCAGATATTTGACATAGCGAACATTATACCACTGTGAAGAGCGATGAAAAATTTTCTTCACCCCAGCAACCTCCATGCCACCACTACTACCATAATAATTAGCAATACAGTCATCACTGTGTTCATTTTTCAGCCTGCCTGTGCACCTACAGTATTTAGACATTATTGCAACATCAATAACCTTGCCAGTATCAACACTAGTTGCTGTTACAACACCATTGTTGGAGGTGTGGCCCCTTTTCTGCCACGTGCCATCAAACGCCACTGTGAGGTCACGACTGCCGTCATTTTCTTCCACTGCTTCTTCCACAGCAACCTGCATTGACTTCTGTGCTACATCTTCAACTGCAGATCCTAGTACATAATTGTAAGCTTCAAACTTTGAAGGTGCACTTGGAAGATTTAGAACACCACATAGCATATCACCAGCTGCTTTGCCCTTACCAATTGCTCACAATCCATAAACTAACCTAATATTTACACTATAAAGTTCAGTTTTCTTGTATCCATTATTTACAGTTACTGAAACCGAACTTGGAAACTTACAGCTGTATTTACAAACACTGCATATTAAATTAAACTGGGCAGCCAGGCCAACATGGGATTCTACTTTCAGAGAAACGTTTCCATGACATTTTTTGCAGCACAAACTGTTTTCAAGAGCTTCACACAATATATTCGTATCAATGAGTTCAAAAACTTCATTCCCTCTATCAAGTAAATTATATTTCTCTTCCAAATCTCTTAGTTTTTTATGAGAAGCACTGTTTTCATTTGGTGTAAGTTCGTTCGGCAAATCAGTAATAAGTGGATTCACATTTTCCAACAGTGATGATGATGAACTGCTTTGCTTTGCTAATGAATCATTATTTCTTTTCTTTTGCCAGTTCACACGCTTTTTAAATACTTTTGCTTTAGCTCTAGGCATTTTCACTGCGAAAAATGAAGCACTAAATACGAAATAACTCAACAACAACTACTTTCTTATATCACACTGTTTACAAAACAGTCCCGCCACAAAGTCAAAGAGTAACTTGAGGAAACCAGAGAGAAACATTTTCGGGCAACTAGTGTATAAATAGTCGCTGGAAACCGGGATATTTGAATTCATGTCACTTTAAAGGTACTGCCAAAAAGTTCATGGTCAGCCACGAGAGACGTGTATAACTAAAGCGCAATACCCGATCTCACAAATATATAAAAATAAAATAGTTATAATTGTAGTAGAGCTATGTATGATACGTCATTTTAAAGAGGAAACATGGCAGAATATAATACGCCAATAAAAAAAAATTCGATTTTTTAACCCAAAATCCGATTCCGTATCCCCTTAAAGACGAGCGACTTCTTCACACAGCACCCAAATTTTCACCACATTTCACATTTTAATAACTTGAAAACCTTTTCATAAATGCTGTTATAGAGGTCATAAGAAGTAAGTCCCACACGAACTTTACCAAATAGTGACCAAAACGTTGGCTATCCTAGTGCAGCAAACCAATAATGGACACAAAATGAGGCGCCAGCAAGAAAACAACGAAAACAGTAATAACCATCAGCCGATCGTAAGTCTTATAGTATTACAGCCGCAGTTCTCAAACTGTTTTAACAAAATAGCACAAATTTTCTTCTAACCGAAGAAGAACTTAAGTCCTTTACTGCCCTACTACTTTAGGGTGGGTATCTTAAGTTTCCCCACGAGAGTACTGGCAACAAGCTCCAGCTGTTGGTGTGCCTTTAGTCTTCAGCTCCAGGACGAGAAATAGGTTTCGAAAATAAATTCATTCATCTGAATGACAACTAAAATACAGAGTGAAGTAACTATATGCACAAATTGAGGTTGTATTTTGAAACACTGAACGAATTTGGTAAATTTGGTGTATTTCGTTCAGAACTCTCAATTGATGAACTGATGGTCCGTTATTATGCATTCAGTAATGAAGTTTCTGAGAGGAAAGCTTATCAGATTTGGATATAAAACTTGATTTCTTACGCGTTCCAATGGTTTTCTTTATAATTTAGTGTGGTAACAGACAGACAACAAATAAGAGCCTTTACGTGCATGAGTAATAAATGAGCTAATCTGCATGATTTCACAATCACTGTATCCAAAGCACGAGCTGTTCTGTGACAACTTTTTCACCAGTATTGACACATCCTATTAGAAAACAGGAAAAAGAAAGCAGTTGCAAGATGAAGATAAAAGCGAACTAATGCATGCCACATAGTTGATTAGAAACAAAAATAGCGAAAGGAAATGAAAAAGGAATCTATGACCTGTCTGTTGCTGTTGTTGCGGTCTTCAGTCCTGAGACTCGTTTCATGCAGCTCTCCATTCTACACTATCGTGTGCAAGCTTCTTCATCTCCCAGTACCTACTGCAACCTACATCCTTCTGAATCTGCTTAGTGTATTCATCTCTTGGTCTCCCTCTAGGATTTTTACCCTCCACGCTGCCCTCCAATACTAAATTGGTGATCCCTCGATGTCTCAGAACATGTCCTACCAACCGATCCCTTCTTCTAGTCAAGTTGTGCCACAAGCTCCTCTTCTCCCAAATTCTATTCAATACCTGATCATTAGTTATGTGATCTACCCATCTAATCTTTAGCATTCTTCCGTAGCACCATATTTCGAAAGCTTCTATTCTCTTCTTGTCTAAACTATTTATCGTCCACGTTTCGCTTCCATACATGGCTAAGCTCCATACTAACACATTCAGATAACGACTTCCTGACACTTAAATCTATACTCTATGTTAACAAATTTTTCTTCTTCAGAAACACTTTCCTTGCCACCGCCAGTCTACATTTTATATCCTCTGTACTTCGACCATCGTCAGTTATTTTCCTCCCCGAATAGCAAAACTCCTTTACTACTTTAAGTGTCTCATTTCCTAATCTCATTCCCTCAACATCACCCGACTTAATTCGACTACATTCCATTATCGTCGTTTTGCTTTTGTTGATGTTCATCTTATACACTCCTTTCAAGACACTGCCCATTCCGTTCAGCTGCTCTTCCAAGTCCTTTGCTGTCTCCGACAGAATTACAATGTCATCGGCGAACCTTAAAGTTTTTATTTCTTCTCCATGGATTTTAATACCTACTCCAAATTTTTCTTTTGTTTCCTTTACTGCTTGCTCAATATACAGATTGAATAATATCGGGGAGAGGCTACAACCCTATCTTACTCCCTTCCCAACCACTGCTTCCCTTTCATGCCCCTCGACTTTTATAACTGCCATCTGGTTTCTGTACAAATTGTAAATAGCCTTTCGCTCTCTGTATTTTACCCCTGCCACCTTCAGAATTTGAAAGAGAGTATTCCAATCAACATTGTCAAAAGCTTTCTCCAAGTCTACAAATTCTAGAAACGTAGGTTTGTCTTTCCTTAATCTTTCTTCTAAGATAAGTCGTAGGGTCAGTATTGCCTCACGTGTTCCAACATTTCTACGGAATCCAAACTGATCTTCCCCGAGGTCGGCTTCTACTAGTTTTTCCATTCGTCTGTAAAGAATTTGTGTTAGTATTTTGCAGCTGTGGCTTACTAAACTGATTGTTCGGTAATTTTCACATCTGTCAACACCTGTTTTCTTTGGCATTGGAATTATTATATTCTTCTTGAAGTCTGAGGGAATTTCGCCTGTCTCATAGATCTTGCTCACGAGATGGTAGAGTTTTGTCAGGACTGGCTCTCCCGAGGCTGTCATTAGTTCTAATGGAATGTTGTCTACTTCCGGGGCCTTGTTTCGACTCGGGTATTTCAGTGCTGTGTCAAACTCTTCACGCAGTATCATATCTCCCATTTCATATTCATCTACATCCTCTTCCATTTCCATAATATTGTCCTCAAAAACATGGCCCCTGTAGAGAACCTCTATATACTCCTTCCACCTTTCTGCTTTCCCTTCTTTGCTTAGAACTGGGTTTCTATCTGAGCTTTTGATATTCATACAAGTGGCTCTCTTTTCTCCAAAGGTCTCTTTAATTTTCCTGTAGGCTGTATCTATCTTAACCCTACTGAGATAAGCCTCCACATCCTTACATTTGTCCTCTAGCCATGCCTGCTTAGCCATTTTGCACTTCCTGTCGATCTCATTTTTGAGACGTTTGTATTTCTTTTTGCCTGCTTCATTTACTGCATTTTTATATTTTCTCTTTTCATCAATTAAATCCAGTATTTCTTCTGTTACCCAAGGATTTCTACTAGCCCTCGTCTTTTTACCTAATTGATCCTCTGCTGCCTTCACTACTTCATCCCTCAGAGCTACCCATTCGTCTTCTACTGTATTTCTTTCCCCAATTCTGTCAATTGTTCCCTTATGCTCTCCCTGAAACTCTGTACAACCTCTGTTTTAGTCGGTTTATCCAGTTCCCATCTCCTTAAATTCCCACCTTTTTGCAATTTCTTCAGTTTTAATCTACAGTTCATAACCAATAGATTGTGATCAGAGTCCACATCTGCCCCTGGAAATGCCCTACAATTTAAAACCTGGTTCCTAAATCTCTGTCTTACCACTATATAATCTATCTGATACCTTTTAGTATCTCCAGGGTTCTTCCATGTATACAACCTTCTTTCATGATTCTTTAACCAAGTGTTAGCTATGATTAAGTTATGCTCCGCGCAAAATTCTACCAGACGGCTTCCTCTTTCTTTTCTTAGCCCCAATCCATATTCACCCACTATGTTTCCTTCTCTCCCTTTTCCTACCGACGAATTCCAGTCAACCATGACTATTAAATTTTAGTCTCCCTTCACTACCTGAATAATTTCTTTTATCTCGCCATACATTTCATCAATTTATTCGTCATCTGCAGAGCTAGTTGGCATATAAACTTGTACTACTGTAGTAGGCGTGGGCTTTGTGTCTATCTTGGCCACAATAACGCGTTCACTATGCTGTTTGTAGTAGCTTACCCGCACTCCTATTTTTTTATTCATTATTAAACCTACACCTGCATTACCCCTATTTGCTTTTGTATTTATAACCCTGTATTCCCCTTACCAAAAGTCTTGTTCCTCCTGCCACAGAACTTCACTAATTCCCACTATATCTAATTTAACCTATCCATTTCCCTTTTTAAATTTTCTAACCTACCTGCCCGATTAAGGGATCTGACATTCCACGCTCCGATCCGTAGAACGCCAGTTTTCTTTCTCCTGATAACGACGTCCTCTTGAGTAGTCCCCGCCCGGAGATCCGAATGGTGGACTATTTTACCTCCGGAATATTTTACTCAAGAGGACGCCATCATGATTTATTCATACAGTAAAGCTGCATGTCCTCGGGAAAAATTACGGCTGTAGTTTCCCCTTGCTTTCAGCCGTTCGCAGTACCAGAACAGCAAGGCCATTTTGGTTAATGTTACAAGACCTGATCAGTCAATCATCCAGACTGTTGCCCCTGCAACTACTGAAAAGGCTGCTGCCCCTCTTCAGGAACCACACGTTTGTCTGGCCTCTCAACAGATAACCCTCCGTTGTGGTTGCACCTACGGTACAGCTATCTGTATCGTTCAGGCACGCAAGCCTCCCCACCAACGGCAAGATCCATGGTTCATGGGGGGAGGTCCTGTCTGACAAAGAGAATGAACTTATGGTAGTGAAGTGTGGCGACGACAAACCAGTATGTGTCGCCACAAATTACAGTACCATCACTCCCTTGAGCTGTGCTAAAAGATTCCCAGGGAGCAAGTTATAATGCGAAATCTCATTGACGGATACAATGCCCATATGCGTGGCGTTGGTGTAATGTACAAGAACATATCTTTGGTGCAGGATCAAAGGGGCTTAAGTCAAGTCAAGGGGCTTAAGTCAAGCTTGAGGAGAGCCACAAAAAGTTCACAATCCACATTATTGCGCAGTAAATATTCCCTATTTTATGGCTCAAATTTCCTTGGGCTCTTAAGTTTATTCCCCCCCTCCCCCCGCTTTTCATCCTATAAACATAAACGTAGATATGTGCTCCAGCCCATTCCCATAATAATTTTATGACCTTCATGAATGTGACATGAAACAATTTTATTTGCAAATAATTACCACATTCGAACAACATTATATGAGTAGCACTAAATATTAAACAAATAAGTAGATAATGTGTAAATATTTCCATAAAACACGTTTTGAATGTAATGAACAAGAACAGTATTGTGGATTCAGTTATTCCAGAAATCAGCCTGATATTATAAATAAATTGAACACGATACAACAAGAAAGCTACTCCAACTCAATTTCAGTTAGGTCTGGATCTTGTGCAATTGTATCAGGATCTGTAGGAAGATTCTTATAAGAGTCCTGAAACACTGGTGGTATAAGAGGCAGCAGGCCAAGAAAATCCCCCTCCTTTTCGTAGGATACAGGCAGGAGTGATTTTTATTTTCTTTCCACTTGATCCACTGATGACTTGCCCCTTGTTCTAAAACTCAACGTCTTGAAAGGTTCGTCACCCAAGGAATTCTTGCTGTTGGCCATTCCTTCATTGTTAGTATACTGGAGCCATTGAAGAGCATGCCATGAGTAATGTTCTCCATCTGTCCTTTTCTTTCTAGAAATCAAACTAGATTTGAGCAGTCCAGCGAAGTCATAAAACTGTTTGTTGTTTTTTGCCAGTGCTCCTCACCAACTGGTACCAATCACGAGGATGGTAAATTGGAACCTTGCATTTTTTCCTCTGTTTCTCTATCATGGAATGGTCAATGTCGCATTACATGTGCTTGTGTCCAGCAACTAGGAATTTATGATTGATGATCTTGATGTCAGGGAAGTCTCTCAAAGCCTTAATGAACATTGCTGCAATATAGGAGTTTTTATTTTGACCCCCACGTGTCACAATAAAACGTTATTTCTGAAATATTTATGGGCATATTAGACAAATGCATGTATAAGCACGAAGCCATTTAGTTTGCTCCCCTACCAGCTAAAGCTTCATGCCACATACAGTAGGTGGATTGTCCTGTACCATCGTCATCTACTGTCAAATTAAATGTCCACAGCTGACGTTTGTAGAAAGCTACAAAAGAACCAAGGCAAGGTGTAGGAAGGCATTACTGCAGATCAAACAAACAGTTTTTTAGATTCATCTTGCTTGCAAATAACTTTGTCTTTTGCTTTTGATAAGTAAGCAGTCAGCTGCCTTTTTATGCAGTTTTTGTTCTGCTGAGTAATTTTGTAGATCTGCTGCATAATCAGTTTCTTTCGTAACTTCGATTTTCATATGTAGGCCATCACATTTGTGGCATGTACCTACGCTGGGTTTTTTGAAGGAGAGTTTCGAGGCGCGAAATTCCCTTTCGTAGATAAATCTGGACACAGGTTTTGATTTGTTCTGTGTGTATAACTTTGTCTTTTTTGGCTCAGAAACGGGCGGTTCGGGCAATAAATGGTGTGAGTTCACGAACCTCTTGTCGACCTGTGTTCACGAGTATGGGTATTTTGACATTGGCCTCTCAATATGTATATTCCTTATAGTCGTTTCTTGTTACCAATATTAGTTTATTTCCAACAATAAGCAGCTTTCACTCGGTTAATACTCGGCAGAAATCAAACCTCCATTTGGATCGGACTTGCTTAACTCTTGTGCAAAAAGGTGTGCACTATACTGTTGCATCCATTTTCAATAAGCTGCCACTCGAATTCAAAAATGTTAGCAGTAATCCAAGCGCTTTCAAGTCGAAACTGAAGAGTTTCCTCATGGGTCACTCCTTCTATTCTGTCGAGGAGTTCCTTGAAAAATTAAGCTGATTCTCATTGTATTGCTGATAGTGTTTGCTTAAACTTATAGACTGATTTTCTTTCAGTTTCATGAACATTTATTTTTATCTGTTATTACTTTTATGTTGTAAGTTCATGTACTGACACGCTCCATGATCTTGGAGATTTGCTCCTCAATTTGGTCCTACGGAACTTGACATGTAAATAAAAAATAAAATAAAATAACTGGCGCATAATTTTCAAATTCAGATGAGAAGAACTCTTATCATTGCTCATTCTGGTTTAATGACTTTCATACGAAGGGTAAGACAATAAATGAGCTCTTACGTCATCCAATTCTTCCTCACTCTTCTTATGTTTCGGAGTATGTTTTCCACGCCTGACACTGGAGGGGGGGGGGCGGTTCCAGTAGTGCTTCGTTTTTTATATTTAATTGCGTGTCTAACAAATTTCTCATGCTCGTCTAGTACGCTGAGGAAACAGTGTTTGCATATGGTTTCCTTTGACTATTGATTTCAAAACAGTATTCATGGATAACATTACTGTTTCTAGAATATGTGTCCCTTCTGGGTCTCCTGGTTGCCACATCTTCAGTAGGGACATGCTTTGATATAAACTTTTTATCATGCGTACCGATAACCAGTATTCCGAAAAAATAGTTTTGCTCATATCATTTTCCTGAACGAGAATACATTTCTTTTTGCACTGCTTAAGAGGTTTCATCTTCCTAGCACGAACTTCCTTCCCACTAACATTAATGTACGACTGTCCAGTATGCAAAAGAACAATTCGTTCTTTGCGCAGTGCTCTAGCCCAATGTTGATGAACAGCCGTATCTTCACCATTGCCATTGCTTGTAGAAGGCTGCTCAATTCCATCTCTTGAAAGAGGTGTCTCCACAGGGCCTGCAAGAACATTCTGCACAATGTATTCTTGCTGCTGATCTGAATTATCAAGAGGAACTTTTAGTTTTTTAGTAACGTGACTTTTTCTTCGCATTTTTATTTCATAATCTAGGCTGCTTTCACTTTCAGAACCTAGTACATCCCTCTTGTCTCGATTACTGTCACCATCATAATCCAAAATATCTGGCAGTGAAGATGCTAGTTTGTTCACTGGTTGTTTGTCAGGGGCTCCCTCCAATATATCCCGTATTTTATCTTGTTCACATAGAGGTGAAGATAATATTAAATTGTATAACTTCATTCATCTGAAAATAAACAATAAAATGTTTTGTAGAAATTAATAAGTGTTTCGTATTCAGTATCCTTAATTATTGTCTCTGTAGTTTTACAAGAAGTGAAATTTCACACAACTTTTATAAAGAGGTCTATATGACTACACTTTATTTAGTCTTGTAAAATGAAAACTACTATATTGGTTTAAAGACACAATCACTTGTGTTAATGTCAGTCTGTTTCTGGAGTGAATGAACCATTTCCTTCCCACAGGTACACATTTTCAAACACGTTCAATAACCATTAAATGTTAATCTTTCCTCTTTCACAACGCAACAACAATGCAAATATTTATAGCACAAGCTTCCGCAATAATACAGTATTGCCAACCCTGTGAAAGATTACGGAATAAAAAATATAAATTAAAAATGTTGAGTGTTACTAAGGGCATAAGTCAACAAAACTTATTCAGTTTATCACACACTGCTGATACTAGGGGCATAAGTCGACATAAAACCTTAATACAAAGCAAATGTTAGCAAATATGACAAGGCACAGTGACCATTTGATTCAGTATGCCTTGTATTGCATCCTGATATAAGCCCTTTATACACCACTAAAGCTTGTGTTTTCTTGTCAATGTCGTTTAACAAACCAAAAATGACCAAAAAGTGATTATGCCCTTATGACCCTGCACTGAATATATAACATCATAGAACGAGGTTAAGATCAAAGAAGTTGTGGCGGCCATTATTCACCCAGCTGACTAGTATGGTAAACACTAATTCACTGTCATTAAACTTTGAAAAGACCAACTCTAAGCAGTTCAGAACCTGTAATAGATTTCCTTCCAGCATGTGTATAACATATGAAGACATGCAGATCGAAGAGGTTGACGGTGTTAAATTTCTGGTTTTAAACCCGATAATAAATTCAGTTCGGAAGGGCATACCACAGAATTACTGAAGTGCCTAGACAAGTCAGCATTTGCAGTGAGAAAAACGTCAGATATAGGAGATATAAATATAAAAAAACTTGCATACTTTCATTCTGTTATGTCATAGGGGATCATATTCCGAGGTAACTCGTCAAACCTAGCAAAACCTTACAGTGTGCAAAAGTGTATGATGATAATCATTTGTGGTATAAATTCAAGGAAAACATGTAGAAACCTGTTACAGGAAAATTGTATTCTAACCAATGCTTCTCAGTATATTTATTTCTTAATGAAATCTGTTGCAAGTACTGTATCTCTGTTTCCAACCAATAGCTCACTACATAGTATCAATACTAGGAATAAGAACAATCTACATAAAACCTAAAATCATTTATCTTGGTCCAAAAAGGGGTCCAATATTCAGAAACACACGTTTTCAATAAATTGCCAGCAACCATTAAAAACTTGGTTTCAGATAAAGCACGGTTTAAACAGAGTTTGAAAGACTTTTTGATAGGTAACTACTCCTACTCTATAGATGAATATCTTAACAAGAACTGTTAGACAAGCTTAAGTAAATATGTATGCTAGATTTCAGTTTCGACAGCACTTGATCACAATAGTCAAGATTAGGCATTTTGCGTATGATAAATTTATTAAAAGTGCATAACAATGTTTCATTCTGACAGTGTATTAATTCTGTAAATATTAGCAATTCCAGATTACTATAATGTATTCACCTATTCTGACAATCTCCTGACAAATGATCAGGGTATTAAGTATTATATTCGAAAGTTTTATGTTATACTTTCTGACACGTTCCGCACCCATGAGAATCATCTCATTTTTGGGTCTATGGAACGAAAACTGAATCTAATCTCATGGAGCACATGCTGAACTGCTAATCCAAATGAGAATGTCTCACTTTTGGATGTCCAAAGGAGAACAGTGATGTTATACCTTTCAAAGAATACAGTAACAGCACCGAAATGCAGAGGTCAACAAGGACGCTAACTGATGGAAGAATGGGTGAGCACAGATGTACGACTAGAATCAGGAAATCACTTTATTGTGCCACGTAAAACACGTAAGAGATGTGAAAGGAACGATAAAAATTTGCAACGTTGGTGTTCACGGCAAGTATTTTGTTTCATTTCAGACTGAATAGACAGCCAATAATATTACAAACAGTGCTTTTCCTTTGTTCACGGTGTTTCCTATAGTTTTCTGCATTGACAACAGTATTGTGCATTTTGATAGCTAATTATTCTAATGCCCAAGAGATGATATGGTATATAGATTTTATACTAACATACAGATTTTTTCAAAACGGCTTTTTCTTTGTTTTATCACTCACAGTATCACAATGTCAAAAGAGATTGAAAACAAAGTAATGGGATAGCAATGCAACAGTACAGTACAAGGATATGTTAGACACGCAAAGAGTGGAAAATCAAATTCATTTACGTTGGTAACAGTTACGTATTCATATGAGCATATTATGTGAAGTTCTTACCTGCGCATTTTTAATTTTTATATCTTACCTAAGAACTCACAAACTGTTCCGAATCTCAGGCCATAATAATACGCACCTCACAGTATCATAATTGCAACCTACATTTTGGACTTTCGAGTGTGATGTAGTAGTTAACAACGTTCTGTTTTTCGCTCTTTAAGTAATAAATTTATCACTTGTACTAGGTCTTCAACGCCCTAAATTTACATACCGTCACGCAACACTGATAGGTCAAACTTAGTTGAAGGTCTGTTAAAATTAATTTAGTTAATGTACTAGGAATCTTAGATGGTCTGAAATTCGAAATGTGTCTTCAATTATCAAAGATGAAAATAAAATGCACAGTTTACGATTGTTAATGTGTCAAAAAATTAGTGCCTGCCAAGTCATACACCCACATCTAAAAGTACTAGATAAGGTTCAAAAGGCAAAAATACTCTCCCTGCCACGTAGCCGTTGCCTCTCAAAAATGTGATATGGCCTGAGTTATAAAATACGGCTGTATCAATTTCATCTCGTAAATTCATCAACTTTTCGTCCGCATCTCGTGGTCTGGTGGTTAGCGTCGCTGCCTCTGGATATCGGGATCCTGGTTTCGATTCCCGGCCCGGTCGAGGATTTTCTTCGCTCGGGGACCGAGTATTTTGTCCTGATCATTTCATCTCATCCTCATCGATGCCTAAGTCGCCGACAGAACAGACACCGCATACAGATAATTAAAGCGAGGACGGCCGATGGTCTCTTGAGGCTCGAATTCCTACGGGAATCCGCAAAATGCCGCGGGTAACGACAATAATGGGCATAGGGCACTATATTAGTAGTGTGTGAGAATTTGGGTCTGATGGCAGGTCCGCTAGGGTACTCCGGCATTGGCCAAGACCACTGGGTCCGGTTGGCGCAGTGGGCACCGCATCTGCCTAGTAACTACCATTCAAAGGCGCTGTTGGAGATATCAGATAACGATGGCGAAGTACCAAATGTAACCAGTTACGTTCATTGAAGAACTTTAGCTGGCATTGCATTAGTGATTTACATTTTTATTTTTTTGTTTACTCTTTGAATGCCACCATTGTTGTTGTAACACTCAGTTACTAGAATTATCATTTGTACAAGTTTTCTAAATGTAATCATGTAAATAAATAAATAAATAAATTATAAAAATAAAGTGAAGGAATAGTTAGGGGCAACGCCTGAAAAGGGTTAGTTCTTTTCATGGCAAAGTTAAAGTGGCGGTGCCAAGTAGGGGTTGATCTGATTTTGTTTCTTTTATTTTTGGAGATTAAACTTGTCTGAATGAGAAGATAGGTCCACAAAAAGGTAAGCAGGAGCCCGTATTCAACTTCCGGTCTGACACAAATTTTCAACTTTCCCCGTTGATTTAAATCAATGTCTGTAATTTCTTTGTGTGTTACTTTTGTTCGGTTTTAGTTTGACTCACACGTCGAGAAACGGTAAGTGCATCCTAGTCCTTGCGAACTAACAACGAAATTATCGTTCGCCTAAGAGATGTGCTTTCTTTATACCTTTCAACAAAATATTCACTTTCTTCCAGTCATCTAATACATCTTCTGTAAACCGTGACGAACCGTCTGAATACGCAACTCTGAAAATAAAATAGAAAAGTTTCCCTTTAGATTCTGAATAACACAACCAATCTCTCTGTTTTACTCATTAGATTGTGTCTATGTGAAAGCTGACACTTGACAGAATCGTGATTTGTTTCCTTTGTCGTACGTTTTCTTTGAAGACAAAGAATTTCTGTTCATACGTTGCACTTCACTATTTCCATTCGCAATCCAATAATCTCGATCAAAGTTGCTCGGCCATTCACTAACACCGTTGGAGTACAATTTGCTTCCATTTGTAAAATAATAACATCAACACATTTTTTTTCCGAAAGCAGGTTGGTTTTATTCAGGATCCCCATACCCTATTTTATTCCCCACTCTTTTGGCTACAAAACCCTATTTTCCAACATAATCTCCGTTCAAAGCGACAGCCTTACTCCTCCTCATTGGGCGGGCCTGCATGCCCGCGATGCTGCATAAATAACATTCCCATCATCGACGTACTGCTTCCCGCAGAATGCATCCTTCATTGGGCTGAAACGATGGAAGTCTGAAGGTACAAGATCCGGGCTACAGGATGGAGTAGGAAGAACAGTCCAAGTTCTGTGAGCTCCTCTCGTGTGCGCAGACGTGTGTGAGGCCTTGCTTTGTCATGGAGAAGGAGAAGTTCGTTTGCATTTTTGTGGCGACGAACATGCTCAAGTCGTTTCTTCAATTTCCTGAGGGTATCACACTACATCTCGGAGATGATCGATGCACCATGAGGGAAGACATCATACAGAATAACCCCTCGAGAGTCCCAGAGTAGCTTCGTCGTGACTTTACTGGCTGAGGATGCGGCTTCGAACTTTCCCTTCGGAGGATGGGCGCTGTGGCCCCTCTCCAGGGATTGCAGTCTTGTTTCCAGCTCGAAGTGATGGACCCGCGTTTCATTGCCTGTGACGATGTTCGACAAAAAATTGTCAAAATCAGCCTCGTGACGCGCGAGCAATTCCGCACAAATGGTCCTTCGTTTTTCCTTACAGTCTCCTGTTAGACGGCGAGGAATCCAGCGGTCGCACACCTTTGAGTACCCCAACTGGTGGACGGATGCGTCGGTACTACCAACAAAGACATCTTTTTGTGCTGCGAGGTGTGTTTGTGATCTGTCGATCATCTCGAATGAGAGTGTCCGCACGTCCCGACATTGCAGGAGTCAGAACTGTGTGCGCCCGGCCGGCACGAGGGAGATCAGACACGTTTCCGCGACCTCGTTGCGATGATGATAGACGCCTCACCCAGCGACTCCCAGTGCTTTTGTTCATGGCCATGTCTCTGGAGACATCGTGGAAGCGCCTATGAACACCTGCGATGTTTTGGGTTTCCACCGAAAGAAACTCAATAACAGCTTTCTCCTTGAACGCACCTCCGTTACAGACGCCATTTTGAAGCCTGCGTATAGCGCCGCCACCTATCTGAACTTCATGAAACTATAGGGGCTGAAGCGGCAATATTTCACGATGTCCCACAACAAATTCTACTTTTTTTTAACCGAAATTGGCCGAGTAAAAAAATGTGTTACTTATTGAACACACTTCTAAAATACTTTCCACCTCTCTTTGGTTTGAAGAAGACGTATCATGGGCGAGAGGGATTGCGTGCTTCTAATTTCTCTTTTGGTTTGAAGACGAAATTTGGCCGAATGCGAGGACTTGCTGGCCTTTCGATTTCAGAACCACTTGTAGAAAATACGGCTGCGCATCGGTAATAGTAGCAAATCGATATAAATATTTTATAGTTGGACTACTGCCATCATCCATACAATGAGGTGCAACTGCCGAATTTCTGCTTCAGTTGCTTTAGATTTAGGAAAATCAATCATAACTTTTCAAACTCAAACAGCTTACGTGTTCTTGCTGTAACAGTATTCCTTTTCACCTTTTGCCTTACGCTCTGCACTTCCAGACTGATAGTGTCAGTCCTTATCTCCAGCCCTGTTGCTCATGTTGGCTACCTCGGTCTGCATGGAACGGAAAATAAATGAAATCTACTTTACGAAACCACCGATGCAATGGTGTAAGGTGGGATCACAGGTTTCACAGTCTTTAGCCTTTGACCTTGGTGAGCCCTTGTTTGCGAAAAATAATTTTTTGTGGTACAGCAGTGCATGGAAAATGTGCGTCCATTCATTCCGAAACGACAGTGCACTGCAGCGAAACTACCAGAAAATTAATTTTTTGAACAACGTGCTTGCAAGGAAAACAGTTATCAGTCAGTCACAGACACAAAATCAACAAAGTTCTCCACAGAAGAACAAGCACTAAATGTTATGAGGTCAAGTGCTGATAATTTTTCAAAAAATTGAAAGGCAACCTTTCAAAAATTACTATGTTTCTTGATTTTCTTCTTTTGCGTGTGAAAAATGGAAGTAACTCATTCTTTGGAAAGTTCTAGTAGAACGATATCTGTGTTGACAAGTACCCAAAATTATGTACCGTACATGAAACGTCGTGGTAACACCTGTTTACATTTTAATTCGCTGTTCACAGCGAATACTAAACTTACGATTGTGGGTGAACAGTGTGAGATGAACATGTGCTACTGCGGTGTTTTATATCCATATTTTTGCGATCTACATTTGAGTACGACGACATTTTGATGTTATTGGCTAGGATTTAGCCAGCATACGGTGAAATACTAAACACGCGGGAAAATTTTCTCCTAATTCATTCCCTTACATCCACACAGCTTATTCGCTGTACTCCAAAAATGGTTCAAATGGCTCTGAGCACTATGGGACTCAACTGCTGTGGTCATAAGTCCCCTAGAACTTAAAACTACTTAAACCTAACTAACCTAAGGACATCACACACATCCATGCCCGAGGCAGGATTCGAACCTGCGACCATAGCGGTCGTGCGGTTCCAGACTGTAGCGCCTTTAACCGCTCGGCCACTCCGGCCGGCCGCTGTACTCCCTAAGGTACTAAATTATACAGGGTGTTACAAAAAGGTACGGCCGAACTTTCAGGAAACATTCCTCACACACAAAGAAAGAAAATATGTTATGTGGACATGTGTCCGGAAACGCTTTCTTTCCATGTTAGAGCTCATTTTATTACTTCTCTTCAAATCACATTAATCATGGAATGGAAACACACAGCAACAGAACGTACCAGCGTGACTTCAAACACTTTGTTACAGGAAATGTTCAAAATGTCCTCCGTTAGCGAGGATACATGCATCCACCCTCCGTCGCATAGAATCGCTGATGCAGCCCTGGAGAGTGGCGTATTGTATCACAGCCGTCCACAATACGAGCACGAAGAGTCTCTACATTTGGTACCGGGGTTGCGTAGACAAAAGCTTTCAAATGCCCCCATAAATGAAAGTCAAGAGGGTTGAGGTCAGGAGAGCGTGGAGGCCATGGAATTGGTCCGCCTCTAGCAATCCATCGGTCACCGAATCTGTTGTTGAGAAGCGTACGAACACTTCGACTGAAATGTGCAGGAGCTCCATCTTGCATGAACCACATGTTGTGTCGTACTTGTAAAGGCACATGTTCTAGCAGCACAGGTAGAGTATCCCGTATGAAATCATGATAACGTGCTCCATTGAGAGCAGGTGGAAGAACATGGGGCCCAATCAAGACATCACCAACAATGTCTGCCCAAACGTTCACAGAAAATCTGTGTTGGTGACGTGATTGCACAATTGCGTGCGGATTCTCGTCAGCCCACACATGC
The DNA here is from genome assembly GCF_023864275.1 of Schistocerca cancellata. Classification (NCBI taxonomy): domain Eukaryota; kingdom Metazoa; phylum Arthropoda; class Insecta; order Orthoptera; family Acrididae; genus Schistocerca; species Schistocerca cancellata. The sequence continues at coordinate 542,569,609 of NC_064627.1, forward strand.
TGATTGTGAAAATTTACAATATGATCACGTTGGAATGAAGCCGCATCCGTAAAGAGAACATTTGCACTGAAATGAGGATTGACACATTGTTGGATGAACCATTCGCAGAAATGTACCCGTGGAGGCCAATCAGCTGCTGATAGTGCCTGCACACGCTCTACATGGTACGGAAACAACTGGTTCTCCCGTAGCACTCTCCATACAGTGACCTGGTCAACGTTACCTTGTACAGCAGCAACTTCTCTGACGCTGACATTAGGGTTATCGTCAACCGCACGAAGAATTGCCTCGTCCATTGCAGGTGTCCTCGTCGTTCTAGGTCTTCCCCAGTCGCGAGTCATAGGCTGGAATGTTCCGTGCTCCCTAAGACGCCGATCAATTGCTTCGAGCGTCTTCCTGTCGGGACAGCTTCGTTCTGGAAATCTGTCTCGATACAAACGTACCGCGCCACGGCTATTGCCCCGTGCTAATCCATACATCAAATGGGCATCTGCCAACTCCGCATTTGTAAACATTGCACTGACTGCAAAACCACGTTCGTGATGAACACTAACCTGTTGATGCTACATACTGATGTGCTTGATGCTAGTACTGTAGAGCAATGAGTCGCATGTCAACACAAGCACCGAAGTCAACATTACCTTCCTTCAATTGGGCCAACTGGCGGTGAATCGAGGTGACGAAATTAAATGAGCTCTAACATGGAAATTAAGTGTTTCCGGACACATGTCCACATAACATCTTTTCTTTATTTATGTGTGAGGAATGTTTCCTGAAAGTTTGGACGTACCTTTTTGTAACACCCTGTATATTGAATCATTTACATGACAGTCCGTGACAGCATAGGAGTATAATTACATTGCGCGATTCACACGCAAACACCATTTCTTGTTAGGCAGCTATGTCACCTCGCATGTAACGCGAGTGGGGCAAAATTCACGACCTTGAAATTCTACACATGCACCAAAAAGTTTCACATAAAAACTTACGAAAGCTCTAGGATCGCAAACTGCAGGTTATGGGTACTTTTCCAGTTGCGTGCTTAAATTTTTAATTATCTTAATCGAAATTTCTGTCGTCTTTATTTTTATGCGTTTAATTTGGATTTAATTTTTATTTAATTTCGAATCCTTGTCCAAGTCATTTTTATTTTATTTTGCCTTTTTCTTCTTTTTATTCATTTTCTTTTGAAATCTTGACTTGCGTCATTATAAATACGGTATTTTTAGTAATATGAATATCATGATATATCGATTATACTTAGCGGACGAATCATTCCATTTACACTTTGTAAAAGTTTTAGGAAGCCATGTACCGAGGGGTATGTGGGGAGAGGAGATGTGCATGAACTTCTGTGGGGTAATGGGCGAGGCTGACAACGTATTTCGTGACGATCATCTACTGCGGTGGAAATGCCACACCAAAGTTTCGTAGGACCCCATTATCAACAGGCCCACTTTCACATGTGGTACTTATTTCTAATGATTAATATGAAATTAATTTGAATATATATACAATTCAATAACATGAAGACTGGCAACAGTGAGAAGTGACAGGAGTCTATGGAATTCGTCCGACATTTACCGAAGGGAACTAGAACGGTCAGGCTCACTAAAAGTTTTACAGACTGTATATTTTCCCTGCATTAGTCCCACATCGATATGTTAATTTTCTTGTTTGATTATTGTCATGCAAACATTTAAAGCACATCCTTTTCGCATCACTAGAAACTATACACGCTACCTTACTGCAATCCCATTTTTACATAATTAACTTGATTAAATTTGTGCAAAATAATAAAGTGAATAATTTGATTGAAATGAGATCTTCAAGGATTATAAATTAAAAATAATTACATTCAAAACCGAATTTACCGATTAAATGAAGACCACAATCGTTTTGTTTGGATTTTAAAAAGTACATTCCTGTAAGTGTGGCCAACGGCCTTGCCGCAGTGGTAACACCGATTCCCGTCAGATCACTTCAGATGAACACTGTTGAGCTGGGCTAGTGCCGAGCGCTGTTAGCAAGCGGGGTGCACTGAGCCCTTGTGAGGCAAACTGAGGAGCTGCTTGATTGAGAAGTAGCTGCTCCGGTCTGTTAAACTGACATACGGCCGGGAGAGCGATGTGCTGACCTCTTGCCCGTCCATATCCACATCCAGTGATTACTGAGGTTGAGGATGACACGGCGGCCGGTCGTATACCGTTAGGCCTTCCAAGGGCTGTTCGGACGGAGTTCCTGTAAGTACTGAAAATCCGACCTTTAGCTTACGATACTAGCGCCATCTTACTGGGAAAACTCCATGTTATTTTTAATAGTTTAGTGTCTAAAGAGAAATTATTTTCGTCGCATTTTCATAAAGGAGGACCCACCGTATGTTGATCTTCTAAATGCGGACGCAACCAGAAATCGGGCGCGAGCTCACTTCCCTTCCAGGTATCGGTCAACCGCCACTTCCCGCCCGCCGACGGCAGTATCCGGGCCTCTCGCAGTCTGGTCCGGCACACCATGATGCAGCACACCAGCGTCTGCCGTGAGCTGGCCTCACGCAACATCAAACTTGGCCTGAAGACCTGCCAACTGGTGAGCAACAAACATCCTAATCCAGCCCCCACATAAGTTTCACCATATCGCTGTTCTGTGCTATTCTTCGCGTTCTTCTTTTGTTTGCCAACTTGTTTATGAGAAGTTAAGGAATCTACGGTTCAGCACAGATTTGGTGTTGATGTAAATGTAATTTTGTGCTTATGAGATTGGTATACTACCGCTAGTCACGTGGCAGAGAGGGGCGTGAAAAAAACTTTCGATTACATGGACACAGAATAGAGTGTAAAAATTAAGCAAAGCTGAGGACGGCTCCTTCGATTTGTAAGAAGCGTTGCGCTCGTCGCCATATTGAAACATAGTAAACACGAAACGACAGCTGCTTCTGACTACTAAGCCACAAAATGGACATTATTACGAAACAGAACTAATCTAACCGACTAAATAAAAACTCTTTCGAAAGGAAACGCTAACAAAACATAGTGTGATAAACTCTTATTAAAAACTTCGCGCATGACCTTCTAAATTAATAACTGTTCACTTGTACAATCTGTGAGCTGCCACTGCTTTTAGCTTCAGATGACAATGAAGCTACTTTTTGTTTTGTAAATATCGGTTCTTACCTTGCAGTAATTTTATTTTATCCCTTAATTTTTCTTTTTTTTCTGGGACTATGAACTAGCTTCACTTCCAACAGAATTAGCTGTTATTAAACATTCTGAAAGAGTTTCAGGGTATGCATCAGTGCTGGAATTTTCATTTGTGTTTTCAACCGGAAAGTAACGCATAGGCATTAGTTTAAACGAAGCCAATAGACTGATTTACATTTAATTTACACAAATGTTTTGAATTACACACACACCCATGAATTCACTGACATACTGCATAATATGAATCATATTCCTTTAATAAATGACGATTTTTGTCTCCAACATCGTTCTAAATATGTGTTCAGCTACTTTATTATCTAACTGTTGGTGTAAAGTCTTCTTCATCTTCTTCTTTTTCATCATGTTGTTCCAGTAATACGTACTACAATAGATCTCTCACTAGTTTGAGAAACGTGCGTTTACTTCCGCGAACTGTTCACGACTGTTTTCACAATGAGTATAACCCGAGCAAGTGTAAATCATCAACTGTAAAATAACGAAAGCTTCTAATTTTATATACGAAGTTCTAGTGTCCAGCTTAAAATTGCTTCCTGGAAAATTATATGTAATCAAAATCTTTTTGCCTTTCTCTTTCATGCTTTTTATGAAAGTATTAATAAATACAATATACTAAACATTATTTCCGTTTATTTTGCAGTGTAAGTAACATAAAAATTGTGAATATAAAAGGTACAATAGTTTCAACAGACGGACTCGAACCCTCAACACTCAGCTTACCGTTCCACACGCCTTCCACTATGCCATGCATCCCTCACCCGAGCCGCGCCAAAAACACTATTTTCTTTTAAACCCTTGGCCACCTGCCGTTCCCACTTGTGTCCCTTTTATATCTGGCCAAGCCCTGCATACATCACAAACCCCGAGGAAATCGGCGATGATGAGTAAGCGCGCTCTCCTTGTGAACCGCAGTCTACTTGTGCGTGGAACACTCACATAAAATATTTTAACTTTATTTTCTCCATACAGAGTGAGATTGGTTTTCCTTCCAACTTTAGAAACAATTACATGTTAGCTACATTCAGTATACAGCAACGTGAACTAAAAATGAATCGAATGTAAATGGGGCAGCGAACACATTTTTCACAGCAAACCTTTCAAATTTTGTGAAACACATTACTTGGAAATTAAGTGTCACAGTAACTGTGACCCACAACGAAAAACTGGACAGTTCATCATCAGGCTGTGGTATGAAACTGTAAGACGCAAAACAAATCAATTTTACATGCCAAGTCTTTTTCTCGGGATCGAATGAGAGGTGATACATTTAGCAGTGAACACGCCGCGCGAATGGGAAACAAGTATTTTTTAATTTTTTTTAAAGGAAAGGGAGGACCTCTTCCGAAAAACCAACCACAGGAGTTGACGCAGCTTTGTTTCATTAACATACAGTATTTTCTACAGTTTAATGAGCTTTTACTGTTGACGCAGCTTTGTTTCATTAACATACAGTATTTTCTACAGTTTAATGAGCTTTTACTGTTTACAGCAAGAAAATCGGAAAACTCATTTTTCTCATGTAATGCTATCAGTCGCTTCATGAGAATCGCTCAGTTACTTTCCTGTGTGGCCTTTTCTCTTACTACTGCTCATCATATATCTCTTTTACAGTAGATCTAACAACTGTTTACTTGTAGGTGTGTTCGCCTTTGGCTTCTTAACATCTGTTTACTCGGTTTCAATGCGGCAGACTTCGTGCATGCATACTAAATTTTGGTGCACAAATTTCAGCCGAGTTTGGAAAGCTCTACTCTGTGACATGGTTTTATAAGTAGGGGTGTTGTTCGTGTTTTGTAAATTAATGAATTAACTTGGATGCAGAGCCGAAAAAAAAATAAATAAAAAAAATTTGGGTTACTTATCGCCAACGGAAATTCATGAAGTGTAGGTGAAGGTTCATACATGAGCGTGTGAAGAACGACTGCGCGCTGTAATTAATCTGTCTTCGCGGTCACTACGGGATAGATTCTTAGTTGGTTCTAGTCCATTCCTAGCATTATCATTTGACCCTGCTGCTGTTTTCGAGTCAATACAACCCAGGAGGATGTAACACTTTTATATTTAAACGCTAACGCTCCATTTAATGATAATTTTTCGATACATTCTACAAGGTTTAACGTTCAAATTAGAAGTACAATAGGTTTTCTCTCTATTGTTATTGTTTAATTTGTTAGATCGCGACCTTTGAGTCTATACAACTGAAGGGTTTAAAAATTCAGAATATGTACAAACAGCGGCGCCCATATGTAAGTTTGTAATGGAGGGGAGGGGAGGGGAGGGGAGGGGAAGGGGGGGGGAACTAGACATAAGGCTACAGAGTATTTTTAATATTTTGGAAGACGAATGGCGACTTGCATGGAGCCATGATAAAGTTCCAGGTCCGATCCCATTAATAACCCTCCTAATACCGCATTTTATACAGTTTTCTTGAAAGAAAATCACCTCAATACACTATATTTTTTTCTTTCTCTGTGAGCAGTGGAGGTGGGGGGGGGGGGTGCCCCTTGCCACCGGGTACGAAGTCAATTTGACGTCACTGAGGTCTAAGGTACAGGCCTAAGCACACGCCAGTTTGGCGTCAGCAATTTTGTGTTACTGTCGACCGGCGTACGAAGCCTGAGGCCCGTATTACACTGTAAACGACCTTTGATAATGATCTTTCTCAAAGCTTTCGTCAAACCTCTTCGACCAGACTACTTCAATGGAGTTATTAAACGACCATAAAATATTTCGTCGTAATTCTTTGGGAATGGACACCCAACAATTAATCGCCTATACAACAGCATATATTGATAGCGACAGTATTGCTTGAAAACGAAGAGGGATGGAAATGATTGCGAGTGAAACCGTGGATAGCGAGAAGAGAAGCTCGAAGTGTTCACCAGAATTTGCTTTGTGACTACAGTGCGAGGGCATAAACAACTAAATTTAGTTATTATGGGCGAAGAGACATTTCAGTTTGCCCTCACGAAAGTGGCCCCTCATATCCGCATACATGGTACTCATTCCCGACATGCCATTTCTTACTTTCAGTTAATCGTAATCGATGTTTTTCGAAAGACTGCAACTGATATTCACGATTTAAATAATGAAACACTGCACTAGTAAGGTCTTTTTTCATGCTCAATGAACTCGTTTCGAGAATTTATTTTCATTATAGAGAGGATATATTTACGTGGGTACTTTATACGATATTTTATGAGGTGTTTTATTGTGTGTTGTTTTGCCTCTCTTGCCCTGCAGTTGCCTTTTTATGGTTTACTGCAGTCGGGAAGATTTATTTTGTCCGATTTTCCGAAACATAAAAAACAATACTTATGTCAGTACTTGTACTTGAGATCATGAGAATAAATTGTCGCAAAGCATTGTGAAAAAGTACGTCTGGTGCTGTATTTCATTATTTAGATCATGAATGTTATTTCTGTTACTGATGGTTTCACGGTTAGGTTAAGACAGTTAGCAACATGTGAAAGCTATTCCTGTTTGCAGTGTGCTTGTAGCAGTCGAATCCCACAGTTACCATTTTACGTATTATTCCAGAAACATGTGAACCAATATGTAAATCAGCTAAAGAGGAATTTATTAAGGTTACGACAGATTATTTAGAGTACAAATAAAAACATTTATTTAACTTATGTACGCTCTGAAAACACTCCATCTCCTTCCACATCGTTTCTTTCTTTTTTGTTAATGTAAGCTTATCATCCACAGTGTAGCCACCAGCTATTCCAACCGCTTATTATGGTTTCTGTAGTTAGTGTGCTTTGTGTTACGACGAATTTCGTATTCTTCATACTTTCCCATGATCACCCTGGTGGTAGCCATGCACCAAATATACAGGGTGATTCAAAAAGAATACCACAACTTTAAAAATGTGTATTTAATGAAAGAAACATAATATAAACTTCTGCTATACATCATTACAAAGAGTATTTAAAAAAGTTTTTTTCACTCAAAAACAAGTTCAGAGATGTTCAATATGGCCCCCTCCAGACACTCGAGCAATATCAACCCGATACTCCAACTCGTTCCACACTCTCTGTAGCATATCAGGCGTAACAGTTTGGATAGCTGCTGTTATTTCTCGTTTCAAATCATCAATGGTGGCTGGGAGAGGTAGCCGAAACACCATATCCTTAACATACCCCCATAATAAAAAATCGCAGGTGGTAAGATCAGGGCTTCTTGGAGGCCAGTGATGAAGTGCTCTGTCACGGGCTGCCTGGCGGCCGATCCATCGCCTCGGGTAGTTGACGTTCAGGTAGTTACGGACAGATAAGTGCCAATGTGGTGGCGCTCCATCCTGCTGAAATATGAATTGTTGTGCTTCTTGTTCGAGCTGAGGGAACAGCCAATTCTCTAACATCTCCAGATACTGTAGTCCAGTTGCCGGCCGCGGTGGTCTAGCGGTTCTGGCGCTGCAGTCCGGAACCGCGGGACTGCTACGGTCGCAGGTTCGAATCCTGCCTCGGGCATGGCTGTGTGTGATGTCCTTAGGTTAGTTAGGTTTAAGTAGTTCTAAGTTCTAGGGGACTTATGACCTAAGATGTTGAGTCCCATAGTGCTCAGAGCCATTTGAACCATTTTTTTGTAGTCCAGTTACAGTAGCACCTTCGAAGAAAAAGGGACCAAAAACTTTATTGGCTGAAATGGCACAGAAAACGTTCACCTTAGGCGAGTCACGTTCATACTGAGTTGTTTCCCGCGGATTCTCGTCGATTCACTTCTGCCGTACTCAATAACACAAAAAGCTTTCTGTTGAGCGGTCGCCATCTTAGCATCAACTGACACTGACGCCTAGTCAACAGCGCCTCGAGCGAACAAATGTACAACTAAATGAAACTTTATAGCTCCCTTAATTCGCCGACAGATAGTGCTTAGCTCTGCCTTTTGTCGTTGCAGAGTTTTAAATTCCTAAAGTTGTGGTATTCTTTTTGAATCACCCTGTACTTCACCATTTTATAGCTTAAATGAACTAAAGGAAGCAAAGTTACATGTGTACGACGGCAAATTGGGTTAGATCCTGGCTTTCGCTTTTATCAAAGATCCTGGCTAAAAGCTTCCCTACTACACTGTCAAAGATTTAACCAATGGGATTTGATAAGTATTAATCGTTGCCCATGAACGCTCCATTGCTGACGTCACACAGCGTGCACTTAGGCCTGTATTTATCTTAGGCCACGGACGTCACGCACAATAGCGAGGTCAGCAGCAACTCCTATAGATTTTCGTTAGTGTTTGATACAGGCCTCTCACAAGACGTCATTCACACATATCGGATATTTATAAAACCACATCATTCTTGGAATGATTTATTGTAATTACTTTTATAACAAAAGTCATGTAAGTAGTAGGGCAACAAAGGTGTAAACACATTTTATTAGTGTCGCTTGCATACATTCAGGGGCAAACTTGATTGATTTATGACCCCCTTTAACCTACTGTTCTATTAATTGATTTACGATTCCCTAGGGATAATCTGTTCTTCTGAGAAACCCACCTCACCCCCCTCCAACCCGCTGGGAAACTCCCTCGCCAATACAAGCACACTTTTGGTATCTAATTAATTAAACTCCACCATCTGGGAAATGCCACAGACCCCTCTCCCATTCCCCATCTGGAAACTCGCAGGAAAAGGACTCAGTCTATGCTGGAGAGGAAGGATCTCATGACGAAATTCAAATCAATGTCAATTACACAGCAAAGGATATACTATTTATTTATAAACTGTACCTGTATGTAGTTTGGAAATGCACCACAATGCAGTAACAAAATCCTCTTCCTCCTTCCAGTTCCCATATGATGTGAAGTCTTGCTAATTTTCCCATTAAACAGCAGAATAGCTGCTCATACTGTGTTTTGTACTACCTAGTATTGCAGTAGAAAGCACTGTTTTGCCACTGGCCCTACATATTGAAATTGATTGGCAGAGCTAAAACAACATGTTCCCATTTCCACAGAGAGGTCAAAAGACGTCCCTGTTGCATTAAGTCAGCTTGCCCTGATTTTCCATGAGATGTGGAGGGTGGTAGATATAGTGGCCCATTTCCGAATTAAACTGGAGCAATCACACAGACAAAGCTGCAAGAAGGGTGAGGCATGACTGAGGAACAGTTACAAGATGCAGAGGGACTGTCTAAAACCACATTGGAATTATGCTGTATGGTGTTCTCAGCACACAGGTTTGATTATGGTGACTCGTTATGAGATGTGAGAGTGCCAGAAACATGATTCACCAGTGGCTGTAATCATTAAAACACATCTCTATAGGATCCAATGCAAGAGTGTGGTTAGAATTTATACCAAAAAGCTTAACTCTGTAGCTCTGGAAAACCAATGTATTCGTCATAGGATTTTGTACATTTCTTACGACTTCAATCTAGCATTGCATTTTTTAAATGATTCCTTACATAGCATACCATCTACTGTATGTAGTCATTCTCAATCAACTCTCCTCCCTCGCCTGTAGCCCCATGGATATATCGCTTAACCTCTGTTACGTTGAATACATGGTATCAAGATAGAATGTGTTACAAATACTGTTTGTTAGTGTGGAAATATCTAGCAGTGGCATGAGGGAGTTGGAAGTATCGGCTTCATACTGTGTTCCTTAGCTGAATCACTTTCTGAATTTGGTGAGAATAATGATTTTATTACGAGCTTACACCACTGGCAACATGCACCTGCACTTTCGGGCTGTTAATACACACCCCGCTATCAGGGTCTATATTCAATGTTGCGGTATTTGCGTGGAATAACACTTCATTTGGAAGCAATATCATATGTCAATTTACAAGCAATGGGAATACATTTGTCTAGGTAACATATTTAAGTGATTAACATCGCAAGATGACATGTTAACTTAAGTGCAAGATAAGCCAATGCAAATGTGAAATGCTGAAACATTAATAACTGGTGTAACCACGAACATGTTAAAAGCAAGCATGCAAAAGTGCATGCATTGTGTCATACAGGTGCAGGGCGTCAGTTTGTGGGACTGAGTTCCAAGCCTGTTGCGCTTGGTTGGTCAATATATGACAGTTAATGCTGGTTGTGGATGATGCAGCAATTGTCGTCCGATGATGTCCTGATCGAGCAGGCCAAGGCAACATATTGGAAACCTGTAGAGCATATTGGGTTACAAAAGCAGTATGTGGTCAAGTTATATCCTGTTAGAAAACACACCCGGAATGCTGTTCATGAATGGCAGCACACCAGGCCAAGTCACCAGACTGACATACAAGTTTTCAGTCAGGATATGTGGAATTGCCACGGAAGTGCTCCTGCTGTCATAAGAAATTGCATCCCAGACCGTAACACCAGGTGCAGGCCTACTGTGTCTAGCACGCAGACAGGTAGGTTGCAGGCCCTGAACTGCCCTCCTCCTAACGAACACACTTCCATTACTGGCACCGAGGCAGGGCCGGCTTTCATAATCAGAAAACACAACAGACCCCCACCATGTCCTACAATGAGCTTTCACTTGACACCACTGAAGTCACAAATGGTGGTGGTTTGGAGCCAGTGGAATGCATGTTACAGGACGTCTGGCTCAGAGCTGTCCTTGAAGTAAGCCCTTTGTAACAGTTGTTGTGTCACTGTGGTGCCAACTGCTGCTCAGATTGCTGTTGCAGATGCAGTACAATGTGCCACAGGCACATGCCAAACACTATGATCTTCCCTCTCACTAGTGTCACGTGGCCAACCAGAGCCTAGTCTTCTTGCAACTGTACATTCTCGTGACCTCTGCTGCCAATAATCATGTACAGTGGCTACATTCCTGCCAAGTTGTTCTGCAATATCACAGAAGGAACATTCAGCTTCTCGTAGCCCTTGAAACTCAGTGACAAGCTGATAGCATCTTTGTCGCCTTAAAGGCATTCTTGACGAACATCAATTCACCACGTCCGACCTCAGGTAACTAACACTCACAACTGTTACAGCATGTATTTAAAGCAAACCTGATTTGCATCATCATGTTGGCGCTACTAGCGCCACTCTTACGCGACTGGCGCGAAATTTGAATAGACATCATCTTTCAGATGTAGAAACATGCCTATCAACATTTATGTTGCACAAGTCCTCTTTGGTATCACATTTCTTTCTGTTAGTGTATAACAACAACATTGGCGGCCCTATTATGCTTCCTTAGGGCTCCTTTCAATTTTGCGAACACACGTTGTCCAGTACCATGTACCCCGTTGTATAGACTTGGGAAAAAACCAGATTTATTACAACATCTGAGTAGCTACTTCACATAGTTGGTTGGTTCAAATGGCTCTTAGCACTATGCGACTTAACTTCTGAGGTCATCAGTCGCCTAGAACTTAGAACTAATTAAACCTGACTAACCTAAGGACACCAAACATCCATGCCCGAGGCAGGATTCGAACCTGCGACCGTAGCGGTCGCCCGGCTCCAGACTGTAGCGCCTACAACCGCACGGCCACTTCGCCCGCTCACATAGTTGACATCGAACCATGCGATGATTAGAATAACAGTGTGTGGCAAGTATCATTAACTGGTTCTGTGTGTTACCGTAACTACGATCATATATGTCAGCTCCAATAACACAATGGTTGCTTCATTCCAAACTAAAGCTGTCCTCAGACCTCAACCTATAAGTTGATCTGAACACCACAGTACTTCGGTATGAATGGTCCTACTGGAGGTGGTATGCACTTCACTTCCTCCGACTGAATTGACTTACCCTGTCAGTTGTTCAGAGGAAGGGGTGGGTGTTCTATGTCAACGTGAACCCCAAACAATGTTGTAATCTGAAATTTTTTACTTTAACAAATCGTCACCAGAAGTGAAAGAAGTGTAGGTAACCGATAAATTCCTAGGAGCAATTTAAGACTGAACCATAGCCCCTCAGGTGGTTTGTACTGTAAGTCACAAAGTGCTTATCATGAACGTGGAACTGGAGAAAAAAAAATTGTTCAAATGGTTCTGAGCACTATGGGACTCAACATCTTAGGTCATAAGTCCCCTAGAACTTAGAACTACTTAAACCTAACTAACCTAAGGACATCACACACACCCATGCCCGAGGCAGGATTCGAACCTGCGACCGTAGCAGTCCCGCGGTTCCGGACTGCAGCGCCAGAACCGCTAGACCACCGCGGCCGGCGGAACTGGAGAAAGTTGCCACTAAAAATAACATAAGGGGCTTACATTATTCAGTTCCTGTTTACATAATTTTTTCCAATTCGAATGAATCGACACTTGCGGGAGATAAATAACAACAACATTAGTACGAATGATTATTAGCTTTTCACAGGTGCTTCTAACATTGACTCGTTACCTTGCACAGATGACAACAGCTGCGCACAATTTACGAAAGTTACTGAAGGAAGATGTAACCTTGTACCTATCTCACTTAATATTCGTAGTTAATACACTCAATAAAATGAGATTTGTAACGGGTCTGTAACACATTAGTTGTGTGGTTTGTAATGCCGCAGGTGCTGTCATTGGGCTGCTTTGTGGGAATGGTGCTGTCGCCACAGCAGCCGGCAGAACCTGCTCTGTTCTTCACCACGTTTGGTGGCTACATCATCATCTGTGCAGTCTCCATCGTTGGCGTTGTACGGCGAGCATTAATGCCAAAAATATGTGTAAGTATTTGATGCACCGCTGGTATTTCCTGACTAAACTGGAAAGGATATTTTACAGCAGGGCCAAAATCACTCAGAGAGTATGTTGGCACATGTTGCACAGTAACACAATCAAATATTCATTTGATGTGTGTTACATTTTCCTCCATGAGACTTTTCAAAGTAGCCATGTTGTCACAATCTTTCTCCCAGAAGGAAATTAATACTATGTGCTGGACCCAGACTCTAACCTGGAACCTCGAGTTTAAGAAGTAATGCCCTTATCGCCTGAGGTATCCAGGCACAACTCATGCTCCGCTTTTACAGCAATGATTTTCTACCAATCCCTCTATTTCACTTTCCAAACTTCAGGGAAGTTCTCCTGCATATGTTGCTGGACTAGTACTCCTGTAAATAAGGACTATGGACAGATAGCTTAAATAGCCACAGCATACCAGTGGTTTCCAGAATGGGCCACTCACACTGCAGCAGAATCAAACTTCCATTTGTTTGTGTTTCGTTCACATGGAAAAACTGCAGTACTACACCATCATCAAATCTTTCGTTCTGGATAGTTTATTACCAACAAAATACCTTCCACCATTCATAAGGGTTTCCTTCAAGTTAGGTCCTTCAGTTTTAACAGTTTAAACAACATGTATGGCTCCATTCAACCAAGCCCTCGAACTCTTGAAGGAAATGGACTTAACAAGCCTCCGAAAATTGACAGCACAGATAACACTGTCAATGGAATACACCATGAGCTATTGGATGAGAAACCCACGCTTACAGACATACGGAAAAAGCTGACATCATTGGCATAACAGAAATAACCGAGTGGTACATTTTTCATGAACTAAGTACAGCCTGGCTAGAGAAACGTCCGTGAGAGTTATGCACGGTGGGAAAAAGATGAACTTGACCTTTCATGACGTCACTTCTGGTGTCAGGTTACTTCTGATCTTGAGAGGAGATATCCTGTTATAGCTGACGCAAATGGACATATGAGATGAACTTGAGAGGGGTATGATGTTACACGTCGTGCCCACACACTCTTTGCCCTCCAGTTCTCTCTGGACCAACAGGGAGGTTTAAAAAAAAGACGGGAAATCTGTGGACCAACAAGGATTGAGCGTCGCCCACTCCCCTCCATTTTCTTAGAAGAATCCATTTTTGTGTGATCTTCCTGTTCTCTGTATTGAAAGGAGAAAGGGAGAAAGCATCAGCAGGGGACCAACCAGTGCCAGCAGACGGAACAAGAAGAGTAAGAGTGCTGGATTTGAAAGTGAGTAATTGACCATTCATCATCATCATCGTTACTATTTTATTATAATTATTACATTCGTTTTAACTTACGATTTGCAATTTTTTCCCCGGCAACAAAATGCGCTCCTTATTTATAGCAGCAGAACTGCTGGACAAGGACACACACATACTATTGTCTGCACTGCCGCAGCAGCAGAAGGTCGTCTGTGAGCTTTGTGATTTATTAGAGCTGGTGTTGCTGAACTATTCAGCGCCACAGTCGCATCAGCAGAAGTCACCTCTGCAGCTAACACTGCTCACAGAATCGCAGCCAAGACCCTTAAGAGTACTGCTTCTCGCTAACATTTATAACGTGACAGGGAGCGGATACAAACATGTAAATATAGGCCTACTACAGAGTGTGACTTTGATGTGGGGATACAAGTGGGAAATGCACACTGTGTCGGTGCTCAACTTCAATATTCATGGTATGAGTGGGATTATCTTTTTATGGAGAAGAGAGGAAGATGACAAACAAGTATGACCCATCCGATACATCTATTGATGTTCACATATTTTGTTACAAGTTGTCTATAGTAGTTATGCATGTTGAGGCAACGTTAGACCTAATCACCATGGGACACAAACGTATATGTAAAATACTGAAATGTTACACAACCTGTATTGTGCACTATCAATTGCCGCATACAGACTGTGTTGTTAGAACCCACGTAAAAGGAGAGTACTATGAACTTGTTGAATATTTGCGCAACAACAGTGTAAATATACACCAACTTGAGTAATATATCATTGCTTGTGTTGCCCCTACACAAAAATGTTTAGAGAGTCCAACCTGTCAACAACGAGGAGACTGAGTTCACAAACAGTACCCTGCGTTGTGTGTTCACACCTGTTGAACAGAACGCAATACAGACAGTATTTAAGGCTTATAGAAGGCTGTTTTTTACAAAATACTGTGCTACCACTACACAATGAAATATGTGACAATGTGCTTGGAAAGTAAGGAAACAGTATATTTTGCACGAAAACTTATTATTTAGCTCCAGTGTCCAATCCAACTAACTATAATTAAAAGTATATAACTGCATACAAGGTGTCAGCATGCCCCTGTTGCTGCATTCATAATCGTCAAAGCCTGTAGTAGAGCGGTGATCCAGATACGGTTGAGCACATGTCGTTGAGACATGCGGGTCCGATAAGCAGCCACCCATACACGCATAGCTACAGCTTCACAATGGCTGGAGAATGAACACCCACACGCACGCGAACACGCGCGCACACACACACACACACACACACACACACAGTGCTTCCTCTTTCAGGCAGCCACTGCACGAAATAAGAGAGAGACATGGTGAGCTTGCTAATAATTTTTATGATGCTACAGGGCCTGTGCTGTTAAGAAGTACCCACCAATGTTCCTTCTGACATGCATGCAAGTCCATAGGAACAGGCACTGCAGCTGTAATGAAATACATGAAATGTATTGGAATGATGACAATGAAAATTTGTGCCAGCTTGGGACTCAAACCCAGATTTCCCACTTTATGTGAACAGTTGGCTTAACCCCTTTGGCTATCTGTGATCTGTGCATGATCTATGGCTAAATCTAAACTTCCATGTGTTGTTGTTCATGCGTCACAACCTGCACACATACATATTATGTAATTCCCGTACAGGGGGCGGACATTTTAATTGAAAGCAGCAACTGCAAATACATTTTGCTGCAAATACATTTCACGTATGAAGGAACAATGCATAGTATTTCCTAACACATGCACCTACTTTTAATTAATGTCCTACGCCAGTACATTTTTTTAAATTATGGCTTCAGGGTGCAAAACAGCTAAGGTCGTAAGTGCCCATTCTGTGGCATAGTGAAGGGTAAAAACAACAATTTAAATCAGCATCAATGGGGGCGAAACTCAAGAAGGAGGGAAACTAAAAATGGAGAGAAATCTTAGGAAAGTGCTACTGAAGGGGTGGTGTTTTCCCCAAAAAGAGCTTCAAACGACCGAGGTCATCTCACTAACACTGATAAACTCAAGGACACGACCTGCTGAGCACATGTTATCTGCTACGAGGGAAGATATATAAGGCGACAGCTGCAAACGGGCACATAACTAATTAAAATAGGGGCATTGAAGTAAAAGGTGTCTCACTGTCTACGATTGAGAGCAGTGGGGACAAAGTGGGGGAGGATCACCACTTAGAAGATGTCGATGACTAAATAGACAGAGCCCAATCCGGAGTCTAGTTAAAATTACCTACCCCCGACCAATAGGGCAGGAAGAAGAGGCCCGAGCACAGGGAAGAGGTTTTACGTCCCGTAATTTATTATCCTGAAGTGCAGACCAATGTGTGTGCCAAAAAAGAGCAACACGACGACATAAAACGCTCTGCACATCGGCAAAGGGAACCATGCGAACAGCAGGCCGAGGAAGAGAGAGACAGCAGCCTTTGCCGCTATATCGGCTGCCTCGTTTCCGCGTTTACCAACATACCCTGGGATCCAGAAGAATGCCATGGAGATGCCCCCCAAGTGGAGCATATGGAGGCATCCTGAATCCAATGGACCAGAGGGTGGACAGGATATAGAGCATGGAGGTTGGGAAGAGAGCTGGGCGATATCCGAGCATATAATATACTGTATCTGCTGATGGCGACAGATGTATGGGACAGCCTGGAGAATAGCGTAAAGCCCCATAATAAAAATCGATCACTGGTCGGGAGCTGAAATCTAATAGTCATGTTGTCAACACTATAGGCACTCCCAACACCAAAGGTGGTCTTGGAGCCATCAGTGCAGATAAATGTGGCATCCTCCATTTGTGCGCATAGAGCAGCAAATGCCAACGATAAACCATAGGGGGGTTCTATCCTTGGGAAGCTGACAAAGGTCACGGAGAAGGTAGGTCCAGGGCGAAGCCAAGGTGGCGTCGTACCCCATTTGTCAAGAAAGTTTGAGGAAATTGGAAGGAAGGTGAACGTAGCAGTTGACAGAGGCAGACTCCCAGTGGCAGTGGAGAGTAAGGGCTGCCTGCCAAGGAGGCGTTGAAAAAAAGAGCATGCGTCAGATGAGTAAGCATGGTAAACAGATGAATAGTGTAACGACTCGGAAGGACAGCTCACCAATTGGACAGCAGAGGTTCAGCAGTCTCAGCATAAAGGCTCTCCATGGGGCTAGTGTAGAAAGCTCCAGACGCTAAATGAAATCCACGGTGGTGGACAGAATCTAGACACCGAAGAATAGACGGCCGTGTAGAGGAGTGAACTGTGCTTCCATACTCCAATTTCAAGCACACTAAGGCGCGGTATAGGCGAAGGAGGACCACTTGGTCCACTCCTCACGAGGTACCACTCAGATCATGGAGGGTGTTGAGGGATCAAAGACAGCTAGCTGAAATATATGAAACGAGGGAAGACCAGCACAGTTTTCTGTCAAACGTAAGTCCCAAGAATTTGGCAATGTGCATGAACAGAAAGTCAACAGGGCCTAGTTGTAGGGAAGGTGGATAAAATTCCATACAATGCCAAAAATTTACATGGGTGGTCTTTCTGGGAGAAAATCTGAAGCCGGTTTAGATGCTCCATAAGTGGAGGCGATCGAGGCACTCTTGAAGACATCGTTCAAGGAGGCTGGTCTGTTGAGAGCTGTAGTAGACTGCAAAATAATCGACAAAGAGGGAGCTCGAGACATCAGGAAGTAGGCAATCCATAGTTGGATTTATGGCGATGGCAAACAGTACAACACTTAGCCCAGAGTCCTGGGGCACCCCATTTCCTTAGGAGAAAGTACAGCATAGAGTAGTGTTCACTCCAACCTTAAATGTACGCTCTGACATAAATTTACAGATGAAGAGTGAAAGTCGACCTCTAAATTCCCAAGAGAACAGTATGCGGAGGGTACCTGTCCTCCAATAGGTATCGTATACCCTCTCCCGATCAAAAAATAACGCTACCATTTGGCATTTCTTGAGAAAATAGATCATGAATTAAGTGCAGAGAGCAACAAGCTGGCCAACTGTGGAATGACGCTTTTGGAAACCGTATTAGGCAGTTGTTAAAAGGTTTCAGGACTCCAGGCACCGGCCTAAATGGCAATTTACCATACCCTCCAAAACCTTACAAATGCTACTCGTGAGAAAGATTGAGCGATAGCTAGTGGGGAGATGTTTGTCCCTTCCCGGTTTCGAAACAGGAATGACGATAGCTTCCCGCCATCTTCTGGGAAAGGTACTGTCGACCCAAAGTCGATTATAAAGGCGAAGGTGTTAGCACAGACTAGGGTATGATAGATGCAGCAACATTTGGACGTGGATACCATTCGGTCAGAGAGCAGAAGAGCGATAGGAGGAGAGTGCATGGCTGAGTTCCTGCATAGACAAAATGGCATTATAGCTCTCACGATTTTGAGAGGAAAAGGCAAGAGGTCACTCTTCCACAAAACTGTTTCTTCAGCAGAAAGGCTGGTGAGTAATTAGAAGAGCTCGAAATCTTAGCAAAGTGTTGACCGTGTGAGTTAGACATTGCGACTGGCTCCACTAAGGTATCCTGCGTGACAGTTAGCCCAGAGGTCGGGGAAAAATTGGACGTTTCAGGTGTCCGTCGGATTTGAATCCCAATTACTTGAGGGACTGAAGGAATTAAAGGAGCTGGTAAAGAAATCCCAGCTTGCCTTCTTGCTATTGCAAATGATGCAACGGCATCATGCATATAACTGATTATAGCAATACAGTTGGCCAACATAGGATGATGGCGGAAAATTCGAAGAGCACGTCTCCACTCGCGTATTGCGTCACGGCACGCCTCGTTCCACCAAGGAACTGGGGAACGTCGGGGCAAAGGGGAGGTACGTGGTATTGAACATTCCAAGGCTGTAAGACTAACTTTCGTAACATGAATGACCTAATCGTTGATGCTAGGAAATTAAAGAGCATCGAATGTTGCTAGAGAGGAGGAAAGTGTCCAATCGGCTTGGGAAAACTTCCAGCATCTTGGCGCATAGATGGCAGTTGTGACTGTAACCAAAGGACACATTGAAAATGTGTCACTCGAGTGGGTATCAGCAAGAGCGAACCATTCGAAGTGTTGAGCTAGCTGAACAGTACCGACCGAAAGATCCAAATGAGAGTAGGATGATGTGGAGGCAGACAAAAATATAGGTTCCCCAGTGTTGAGGCAAACAAGATCCACTTGGTGGATGACGTGAATCAATAGAGAGCCTCTTGGGCAAGGACGCAGAGATCCCCAAAGCGGGTGGTGGGTGTTGAAATCCCCAACCAGCAAACAGTGGGGTGGGAGCTGACCAAGGAGATGAAGAAGATTGGCTCTTGTCATTGGTATGGACGATAGAATGTGTGTGGTACAAAGAGAGAAGGTGAATCCAGGAAGGAAAAGACGTACAGCGGCAACTTAGAAGGAACTGTGTAATAGGACTGTGTGATAATGGATAGTATCATGGAGAAGAAACGTAAGTCCCCCGTGTGCCAGAATGTCAGCAACTTTGGGAAGATCAAACCGGACTGATTGGAAATGAGGGAAAACAAAGCGATTTTGGGAACTTCGCTTTGTTTCCTGAAGATAGAAGATGACCGGAGAGTAGGATTGTAAGAGGATTGACAGTTCATCCCGACAAGCGAATTCCGCAAATGAATCATTGACATAGGGTGGACGAAAAAACGAAAAATCTCACCACGGTTGCTGTCAACTCAGCAGGCGCCGAGAGCCAGTGGCCGACGGTGTGGAACTGCATTCAGCCAGAGGCAGAAGCTCCGGATCCATAGATTGGTTGGGGCAGCTCCTGCCGCCAGTGATCAGTTGGTTGATTGGCTGCCAGCAGTGTGTCTCGGCGACACGGAAGACGGCTGAGGGCAGCTACCACTTGGTGGCAGTGTAGAAGAAACACGCCATGGCAAAGAAGGAGAGGGACTTTTTGACTTATGAGCTTTCTTGGAAGCAGGACATTGAGATGAAGGAGGAATTCATGGTTGTGAGGTCTAGGTAGATAAACAATCTTCACGAGTAGGCTCTTCTATGGAAGTCCGGGCGTCCAATTTTTGGGCTCATGATTTAGCAGGAGCCAATGAGTGAGTGGGTGAAGACACCTTTTCTTTCACTTTGATTTCCTGAATAATTTTTTCATCTTTAAAAACTGGTCAACTGCATGCATGGTTGCCCTTATAGTTGATGCAACGACGGGATGGTGGTGGACCATCATCCTCATAGGCATGCCTACCACAGTTAACACATTTGGCATATTGGAAAACTGACTGGTACGATTTAACCTCTGACACCGATAGTAACGCGTTGGGTTGGGGATGTAAGGGCGAACTGAAATGATCTCATATGCCGCTTTAATGTCTGATGGAAGTTGCATTCTGTCAAACGTCAAGAAGAGAGTGCGAGTCAGTACCAATTCTTTTTCAAACCTTTTCATTACTCGATGTACAGCCGTAACTCCCTGATCAGACAGGTAATTTTGAATGTCCTCCTTGGAAATCCGTCGAGTGATCTTGTGTAAACCATACCGCGAGGAGTTTTAAGTATGGTGCACTTCCACCTGAACAGGGAAGGTGCGTAACTGTAGTTTGAAGCAACTTTTGTGCCTGGAGGGCACTATCTGTTTCTAACAACAAGGTGCCACTTCGTAACCAGGAACAAGACTTTACAGGACCTGCAATTGTGTCGACACCTTTCTGAATAATGAAAGGGCTGACTGTTGAGAAGTCTTGACCTTCGTCACACCAAGAAACAACTAGTAACTTTGGTGACGATGGCAGAATTTTCTGTGGTGGAGACTCATCTTGCTTTCTCTTGTGTGCAGAAGTTGTAGAAGTAGAAGAAACTGTCACGAAAGTATCCCCCATGATTACCGGCATCTCCGATGGTACGCTCCTTCCTTGTGGGGGCTCTCTCCGAGGGTGATTGTCCACACCTCAGATCACACCTCCTAAGAAATGGACGGAGGGACCAATCGGCATTTTCAGAAGGTACCAGCTAGGGTAATCACCTCTCCCTGAGCCTGGCCTTTACCAGAGGGTACATATGTGTCCTACTTGTCTACTGGGGAAGGAGAATTATGTGTTACCCCATCACCAACTACGCATGGGTCGGCCTTCAGACATGCACGGGGAGGAATGAAAGAAAAAGGTAGTAACAAAGAAAAGGAAAGGAAAGAAGAGAAGAATTCTCAAATGCTGCAGTGGAGAAGAAGGTGAAGAGAATAATCAAGAAAAGAGAAGGACAAAGTACGAATAGGTACTTTACATTGTAGACATAAAAGAAGAGAAACCTCTTCATTTATTCACAAGCGTCCGTCTCTGGATGTAGGCACAAATCATACTCCCAGAGAAAGGGAAGGGACAGGGACAGGGGCAGGGAGAGGGGGGTGGGAGGGTCAGGGACAGGGAGGGATGTAGAAAGGGAAGGTATGCAGCCCGGAAAACAAAGAGAGCTGCACAAGCTCGGGGTCCCATGCTCGCCACGCATGTATCCACAAAAGAGTTTTAGACCCGTGGGGGCCCCCAGTACAGTAATGATGTAATATAGACTGCAGGGTGTGAAGCATGAATGACAACATACACAAGTTTGGCTTTGGCTGTTGGTCATGGACGGATAGCCAAAATGATTAAGAAGACACCTCGTATAAAGCGGGAAATCTAGGTTTGAGTCTCGATCTGGCACAAATTTTTATTGTCATCATTCCATTATACACCTGATGGTTGTCTGCATTTGCAACTGTGAATACATTTTAGGTATGATTTTTAATGAGAAGAAAAACAATAATTCATTTCTTTTTACAACCAAAACAGTACAGTTTAACAGGAGTCCCGCCAATCTGACAGTGTGTATTCTCATCATCATATTTATAGCACGGCTCATACTTCAAGGAAATTATATCCTTTTTAAACAGTTGAGGCATCAGTTTAAATTTATTTGAAATCATACACAGCAAAGGAATACGAATAAGCTCTATAGGTAATAATCAATAACATTCAAACCCCTACATCTTCCTGCAAGTTTCCTATAAACGACTGAAACACTTTGCCTACATTTCTTGATTTCAGGCACTCAAAAATGTGATGAGCAGTAACTCGTTAATTGTCCACTTCCTGCAAACATTAGTCCTGCAGTGGATTAATAATAATGTATTCGAGGATATCTAGAGTGACTGGGTTATGCAGTTTTCTCGAATACACCATTCTCCTTGAAGATTGAGAAAATGACTGTATCCAAATATGCATCAAGCAATATACTGTTACACAGTAGAATAGTAAGTACGAGAAGGAATAACATTTTGTTAAATCCAATGGAGATGGCGAAGTGGGGCAACGTGTCAGCTATACAACAGTGTCTGAACTGAGTGTGAATGTGGATTGCGCACAATACGAACAAGCTGTGAGATCATTTCATCAGACTGTATGAGAGGGGAGCCAAGAACAACTGATTCAGCACTTTGATGATAATAATAGTGTTTTGAGGGCCCAGAACAGATAGGTCATTAGCACCTCTCAGCACTTTGGCAACAGTGTGGAATAGACAGAACATGCAACTGTAACTTCACTTGAAGATGTCATAAGAACACCTTACAGGATGCAAACTTCGCATAAAGGAATGCTATGAAACCCTGAAGTTAAACACTAGAACAGCCGAGCATGTATCACCAGTGTGTGTGTGTGTGTGTGTGTGTGTGTGTGTGTGTGTGTGTGTGTGTGTGTGTGTGTGTGTTTAGGGGAGGCACAGAGGGGAATAAAATAAACCTCCACCCCCTTAAGAACGCTCTCAGTGTTAGACCACACCATCTGCATTACAGATACTGTGGAAGTTCAGTTCTATTATGTTGCACGATACTTTGGTGAATTCAACTAGTATCTACAAGAAGGTTTGACTTACTTACAAATGTTAATACATTTAAAACGGGACAAAAACGACAACACAGACAATAGACTTCAGCCAGGAAGGCTCAGTAGGGTCAATACTGGGTTTCTCGAGGAGTCAAGTTTGGATAATAATATCGAGAAAATTTACAAATCAGATCAAACAGTGGATATTTCACATGTCAGCACAATCTGTGTCGAGTGTAATATTGTAACAAGTTCATATTTCAATGACCAATTAAGATAAACTATCTATGGATTTTTCCCTACCTTGGAGAGATGTTGCAAACTCGCTGAAATGCCGAACAATTCGATATACCTCCCAGTGACTGTTCACACATTAGCTCAATCTCAAGCTGAACACTGTTCACCAGACTGGAAATCTAGTCGATTTTTGACGAGAGGAAATAGTGGTCTATCTTCATTTGAAGCAGCACTATTGTTGAAACATATAAAACCAAAACACACACCAGTCAGTACTCCATGTATGGTCCAGCCATTGCGAAGCTATGCATGCGTGACAGATGCTTATCAGGCACCCATTTTGCAACAGGGCATGCTCAGCTTTATCTCTAACAGTGCTCCAGTATAGGCTTTTGATGATCATGAGTGCAGTAGTGGTGCTTACTCTTGGTACCAGTTGTATATATAAGGGCTGTTTCTTATTAATGTTTAAAAACTACCAAAGCGACACCGAGATAAGCAATTTAATATAAGACACAAGGGTGTCGCATACTTTGGGAATATCCCAAAAAGTGATGAGAAATGTTGAACTTGTGAAGTCACCAGACGACATACATCGCTGCACATGTAGCGGTCGGACTTGGGTGTGAAGGTATGATTAAATGATATAATACTTGCATTCAAGCATACTTATCTGGTTATGTGACATATTCATATGTTGTGTGTGTGTGTGTGTGTGTGTGTGTGTGTACACCACTTAGTCATGAAATTTGTGACAATGTATATATAATAGAATAAAATACATGTACTTCCCACAGAAACTTGTTATTTAGCTCCCACATCCTATCCATACGGCTTGGACATGGGAGCTTAGTAACAACTTTTCAGGCAAAAGAAATTATTTCAATGCTTTCTATACACTGTCACAAATTTCATTGTGTAGTGGCAGCACAGTATTTTGTAAAACGCGGCCTTCTATAAGCCTTAAATTCTGCCTGTACTGTATTCTGTCCAACAGGCGTGAACTCGTGCATGCAGCACTGTTTGTGAACTCATCATCCACTTTGACATTTAAATACGTGGGCAATATAATAACTGATACATTGCTCTGCTTGGTCCATACTTATTCTGTTACTGGGAAAATACTCAACAAATTCATAGTACGCACCCCTTACATATGGGTGCCAGTGTTTTTTTCACTTGTATCCATACGTCAAAGTCACAGTCCAGTAATAGGCCCCCATTTACATACTTATATCCATTCACTGTCACGTTTTAAGTGGCTGTGGCTCAGTGAGCTGTGATAGTTGCAGAAGTGACTTCTAATGTGACTGGCACCAAATAGTTTAACGACACCAGGTTCAGTAAATCAGAAAGCTTGCTGGCGACCTCCTCTTCTTTCAGCAGCAGCAGCAGCAGCAGCACAGACAACAGTATGTATGCCCTCGTCCAGTACTTCTGCTATTTATCATAAGCACATTGGTTGCTTGAAAAAAAATAGCAAACTGTAAGTATAAACGAATTTATTATTATAAATAACAATAATAATACTGAAAGGTCAATTACTCACATTCAAATGTAAGACACCTATTATTCTTATTCTGCCTACCAGCTCTGGCTGATCCCTCTGCTAATGTTTCATAATTTTACTATGTAGAATAGTCCTTGAATGAGGAGGATCCAAACAAAAATGGATTCTTAATATAAAAGGGGGAGGGGACAGAAGAAGCTCAATTCCATTTGATCACAGTTTCCCACCTTTTTTAAGCCTTCTTACTGGACCAAAGGGCACTGGAGGGGGGAGTGTGTGTGTGTGTGTGTGTGTGTGTGTGTGTGTGTGTGTGTGTGTGCGCGAGCGCGCGCGCGCGCGCACCTGAGATTACCTGTCAAGGTGGAAGTCACCTCATACGTCCAACTACCTCTGCTGTAACACGATACCCACTCTCAAGGTCAAGTGTAACATAACACGGTCAAGTGTAACATAACACCAAAAGTGACTTCATCCAAGGTAAAGATCCTCCCACAGCCACCCAACATAATGATTAGGAAGTACAAATAATAAAAAAACTCTTAGCACCTGAATAAGATGACTGGGTCGTTCTTCCACATATTGTGCACAAAATGGAAAAACCAGCTTAGCAGAATAACAAGAAACACACCACTGACTATAAAAAAGCTTCACTTGATACGGGTGCTGCATTCGCTAAGGGTGTACAAAGGAAAATCCAAATACAAATTTACTAGCAAAAATTTGGACTGTTTTACAAAGAATCCAATGAAATTATTTTGTGCTGAATTGATACTGTGGATGAAACAAAGTCCACCATGCCTAGCTACAAACTATACTGTGCTAGTCTGGGTGCATGCAACAGGAAATCTATGGGGTCTTACGTGTGAATTACTGAAACATCCACCACAGTGACATACTCCCACATATAAAGGAGTTTGTGCAAGGAAAAAGTTTCAATCACAATTAAGTGGTTATGGCAATTGTCGATGGGTGCTTTACAGACCTTCCTGAATCTTACATCATTGATGGAATTCGATCATTAATTAATTGACCAAAAAGGGGAAAATAGAAAATAATTTTTCACTGATATTGCCAGATGCAGAAATTTTCTATTTTATAACTAAAATTCTCATCAACAAGAGGATAAAGTATAACACCATGGTGAATTGTTAGGAATGGCCCTGTTAGAAGTGGCGTGCCCTTATCTTCCTTCCTTGTCTTGCTTCGACTTCTGAATGGGTGTATTAGTCAGTTATAGCAGGACCAACAGTTTCACATTAACTTCAAACCACATTGCGAACTGCCATTTTTCTCTTATACAAATTGTTGACAGAGATGAAAGAAATAATAAGTAACTCCAAAAAAATCCAAGGATGAACTGAGAATTCAACCTTCTGTATCTACTGATCCATCTGAAATCTTACCCATTTACACATCTTTGCAGTGCTTTCACACATAACAGTGTATACAGGGGGTGGACAAAAATATGGAAACACCACAAACACAACGCATTACTATCCTTAATACCACTGATATTCCTAACAGCTTCAAGTTATCTCAGAATGGACAAATACAGGTGTTGTGTGGTTTTCAAGGGAATCTTATACCATTTTTCCTGAAAAATAGTGGCAAGCTCAGGCAATGATGATGGAGGTGGATAACAATCCCAATACTATTGAGCCTTTGTGGCCTACTTTGGAGAGAAAGATGTGTGATCTGGTGACTGTGGTTGTCAGGGGAGATGCAACAATTCATCCTCGTGCTCACAAAACCAGTCCTGGACGATGTGAGGCATGTAAACAGGGCTCTTGGCTTGGAACACAGCATCAGCATTGGGGAACAAATGTTGTACCACTGGATGACCATGATCAGACAAAATCGTCACACTGTACTTGGCAGTAATGCTACCTTTTAGTCACCATGGGGACCTTGTAATGCCACGATATAGCTGTCTATATCATTACCAAAATCCTCATTATGTTTCACTCTTGGCAGCAAGCAATCTGCATTGTAGGCTTGGGATCGCATATGCCTGACAAACTCAGCCTGCAGTTGAGGACAGCGTGAAACAAGACTCAACTCTGCAAAAAACTTTCTTCCATAATTCCATAATTCCATAACACAGGTTTTATGGCATTGGCAACATGTTTTCTTGTTACGGCCATTTCCATCACTGATATGTGGTTTTGGAATTCCAGTTCGCCCTGCAATTCCCAGTTAATGAAGCTCCCTTTATGTCGGTTTGGTGCTGACAGGGTTCAAGAGTGCAGCAGTCGGTTATGCAGTGACTTTTGCAGCTATCATTCTCTTATTTGTCGTCTTGATAGCCTCCAACAACAGCCGTCACGACAACTCAGCACACAATTTTGTCAGTATTGTGAATTAGCAAACGATGTTTTTCCACTTTCCCTGTTTGTGGTATGTTGTTGTTGTTGTTGTTGTTGTGGTCTTCAGTCCTGAGACTGGTTTGATGCAGCTCTCCATGCTACTCTATCCTGTGCAAGCTTCTTCATCTCCCAGTACCTACTGCAACCTACATCCTTCTGAATCTGCTTAGTGTATTCATCTCTTGGTCTCCCCCTACGATTTTTACCCTCCACGCTGCCCTCCAATACTAAATTGGTGATCCCTTGATGCCTCAGAACATGTCCTACCAACCGATCCCTTCTTCTGGTCAAGTTGTGCCACAAACTTCACTTCTCCCCAATCCTATTCAATACTTCCTCATTAGTAATGTGATCTACCCATCTAATCTTCAGCATTCTTCTGTAGCACCACATTTCGAAAGCTTCTATTCTCTT
Source organism: Schistocerca cancellata (assembly GCF_023864275.1). Taxonomy (NCBI): domain Eukaryota; kingdom Metazoa; phylum Arthropoda; class Insecta; order Orthoptera; family Acrididae; genus Schistocerca; species Schistocerca cancellata. Next base: position 542,597,062 of record NC_064627.1, read on the forward strand.
CTTGTCCAAACTATTTATCGTCCATGTTTCACTTCCATACATGGCTACACTCCATACAAATACTTTCAGAAATGACTTCCTGACACTTAAATCTATACTCGATGTTAACAAATTTCTCTTCTTCAGAAACGCTTTCCTTGGCATTTCCAGTCTACATTTTACATCCTCTCTACTTCGACCATCATCAGTTATTTTGCTCCCCAAATAGCAAAACTCCTTTACTACTTTAAGTGTCTCATTTCCTAATCTCATTCCCTCAACATCACCCGACTTAATTCGACTACATTCCATTATCGTCGTTTTGCTTTTGTTGATGTTCATCTTATACACTCCTTTCAAGACACTGCCCATTCCGTTCAGCTGCTCTTCCAAGTCCTTTGCTGTCTCCGACAGAATTACAATGTCATCGGCGAACCTTAAAGTTTTTATTTCTTCTCCATGGATTTTAATACCTACTCCAAATTTTTCTTTTGTTTCCTTTACTGCTTGCTCAATATACAGATTGAATAATATCGGGGAGAGGCTACAACCCTATCTTACTCCCTTCCCAACCACTGCTTCCCTTTCATGCCCCTCGACTTTTATAACTGCCATCTGGTTTCTGTACAAATTGTATATAGCCTTTTGCTCCCTGTATTTTACCCCTGCCACCTTTAGAATTTGAAAGAGAGTATTCCAGTCAACATTGTCAAAAGCTTTCTCTAAGTCTACAAATGCTAGAAACGTAGGTTTGCCTTTCCTTAATCTTTCTTCTAAGTAAGTCGTAAGGTCAGTATTGCCTCACGTGTTCCAGTATATCTACGGAATCCAAACTGATCTTCCCCGAGGTCGGCTTCTACTAGTTTTTCCATTCGTCTGTAAAGAATTTGTGTTAGTATTTTGCAGCTGTGGCTTATTAAACTGACTGTTCGGTAATTTTCACATCTGTCAACACCTGCTTTCTTTGGCATTGGAATTATTATATTCTTCTTGAAGTCTGAGGGTATTTCACCTGTTTCATACATCTTGTTCACCAGATGGTAGAGTTTTGTCAGGACTGGCTCTCCCAAGGCCGTCAGTAGTTCCAATGGAATGTTGCCTACTCCGGGGACCTTGTTTCGACTCAGGTCTTTCAGTGCTCTGTCAAACTCTTCACGCAGTATCTTATCTCCCATTTCATCTTCATCTACATCCTCTTCCATTTCCATAATATTGTCCTCAAGTACATCGCCCTTGTATAGACCCTGTATATACTCCTTCCACCTTTCTGCTTTCCCTTCTTTGCTTAGAACTGGGTTTCCATCTGAGCTCTTGATGTTCATACAAGTGGTTCTCTTATCTCCAAAGGTCTCTTTAATTTTCCTGTAGGCTGTATCTATCTTACCCCTAGTCAGGTAAGCCTCTACATCCTTACAGTTGCTTAGCCATTTTGCACTGCCTGTCGATCTCATTTTTGAGACGTTTGTATTCCTTTTCGCCTGCTTCATTTACTGCATTTTTATATTTTCTGGGTTTCCATCTGAGCTCTTGATGTTCATACAAGTGGTTCTCTTATCTCCAAAGGTCTCTTTAATTTTCCTGTAGGCTGTATCTATCTTACCCCTAGTCAGGTAAGCCTCTACATCCTTACAGTTGCTTAGCCATTTTGCACTGCCTGTCGATCTCATTTTTGAGACGTTTGTATTCCTTTTCGCCTGCTTCATTTACTGCATTTTTATATTTTCTCCTTTCATCAATTAAATTCAACATTTCTTCTGTTACCCAAGGATTTCTACTAGCCCTCGTCTTTTTACCTACTTGATCCTCTGCTGCCTTCACTACTTCATACCTCAAAGCTACCCATTCTTCTTCTACTATACTTCTTTCCCCCATTCTTGTCAATTGTTCCCTTATGCTCTCCCTGAAACTCTGTACAACCTCTGGTTCTTTCAGTTTATCCAGGTCCCATCTCCTTAAATTCCCACCTTTTTGCAGTTTCTTCAGTTTTAATCTACAGGTCATAACCAATATATTGTGGTCAGAGTCCACATCTGCCCCTGGAAAGGTCTTACAATTTAAAACCTGGTTCCTAAATCTCTGTCTTACCATTATATAATCTATCTGATACCTTTTAGTATCTCCAGGGTTCTTCCATGTATACAACCTTCTATCATGACTCTTAAACCAAGTGTTAGCTATGATTAAGTTGTGCTCTGTGCAAAATTCTACCAGGCGGCTTCCTCTTTCATTTCTTAGCCCCAATCCATATTCACCTACTACGTTTCCTTCTCTCCCTTTTGCTACACTCGAATTCCAGTCACCCATGACTATTAAATTTTCATCTCCCTTCACTATCTGAATAATTTCTTTTATTTCATCATACATTTCTTCAATTTCTTCGTCATCTGCAGAGGTAGTTGGCATATAATCTTGTACTACTGTAGTAGGTGTGGGCTTCGTATCTATCTTGGCCACAATAATGCGTTCACTATGCTGTTTGTATTAGCTTACCCGCATTCCTATTTTCCTATTCATTATTAAACCTACTCGTGCATTACCCCTATTTGACTTCGTGTTTATAACCCTGTAGTCATCTGACCAGAAGTCTTGTTCCTCCTGCCACCGAACTTCACTAATTCCCTATCTAACTTTAACCTATCCATTTCCCTTTTTAAATTTTCTAACCTACCTGCCTGATTAAGTGATCTGACATTCCACGCTCCAATCCGTAGAACGCCAGTTTTCTTTCTCGTTTGTGGTATAACTCTCTGATATACAGTACCTAATGAAACACCAAACACTTCGGCTACATTGTTACAGAAGCACCCACCATATGAGCACCAACAATTTGCCCACATTATGGACTATCAGAGAACACTCTTCTGACCACAACTGTCACTTGCAACATCTTGAGGGCCATTATGGAAATCAAAACGAATTATAAATTGACTCATATTAAGTGGACAAATTATTAGTTAATGTAAACCAAAAGATGCCTTAGGACAGAAGTAATGAGGGAATCTTGGCAGTAAAAGCTGGAACCATTCCCATTTTGACTGTAATATTTAGCACTCATATGTATACTTCTGAAGATTTTATTCTCATACAGGGTGCACATAACTGATAAAGCCCGTAATACTTCTCATCAAGTGCATCTGCTACATAACATGACACATTACACATTATAACGACACAATTTGGTCCTCCTGTGTCAAGACAGTATATGAGACAATTTAAAATGGGCTTAACAATGACAAAAAGTCATTCGAGCACAGCAGTATCTCATATCCAGGTTTTAAAGAAACCACATATATCCACTTTCTCCTAATAACAGATCAACCAAAGGCTAGTTCTCGACAGTATCACTTTAGACAGCATTTGGGCCCACAAAATTCAAACAAACAGTTTTTCAAACAGAAAGAAACAACTTGTCCAACTTGTCTTTACCCCAAATGACTGAGTATCCCACTCAACCCTGCAAAGTGATGGATCTGTATAGGCTCACAGGACCTTAAACCAATATTACTATGTTGTGTTCTCTGAGTTGCATTCCAGTTTACTGACAGATTCATGAATATCTGGAAGCAACATGCTGCCGTTCTCATGATATCACAGAAGGAAATCAGTATGTTGATGATGACTTAATACTTGTGACAGGAATCTCAATTGTTAAAAGAACCTTTGTGTAGCCTGTGTTTGTGACATAGTAACTGCACATGATACAAAATATCGGTGTCCATTGTACAATCTGCTTTTCACATTCTTGTACACATTAGTTAAAGTCAGAGTTGGCTACTTCTCATTGTACTCAATTTCCTTCCTCGTGTTTACGTCTTCATTAAAATGTAATTGAATGTACACGTATTATTTCATTTTTAGATGAACAGCATGAATAGCACAATACGACACAACTATATTATGATAGCATATGCATAACTAGTGAAATTTTTTGCAGGATGTATCATTCTCTCTGGTGGGAGTGGTCCTGAACTGGGCATCTGGTGGAATTCTGATAGCTGAAAATCGGGTTGATGATCACATGCAAGTAACAATGGCATGTGGTGCTACTGCAGTGATTAACTCCTTTGTTTTCCTTGCTGATGCTATTATTGTCTATAAGGACATTGCACCTTACCCACAGTACTAACAATCTAGTTATTTCATAATAATGTACACTGATCATGGTGTGTGTGACAGTGAAACAATATTTCATCATTTTCATACAACTTTTTTTAGTTGTGATATCTCAACAATTTTATTCTTGTCTGATCACACCTTATAACGTTTTTTAATAAGATAAAATAATACATGGCAATGCAGATTTATTCAGAATAAATTCATCTTTCTTTCCAACGTAAAATACATTCCACTTAACAACATTTGTGGTTGAGACACACACTACAGAGATCAGCAACAATACTGTGTTCACACTTAAATAATAAATCAAAAATTCTTTATTTTAAAACTGCATTATAGAATGAAGACACGTCTTTGTCAATAGAATACTTTTTTCATGAGAACCGATGTGTATATCTACATCGGTCATTATAACACAAGATGATGATAAATGCACCAACTCACACTGCAGCCAAAATGACTGAATATACATTCTTGATGAGCAACAACAATTACTTTTTGATAACCATGTTCAATCTTCATTCTTTATTAAAGTCTCAGAAAAGAATATTTATAGCATCAGATATTACATGTTAAAGAAACTTTCATTCGGAATAATAGTGATTAGAATGCTACAAAGGAATAAAATATAAAACATGTTAAGTTTTAATCAAATAACGACTACAATATCAAAAGAACAGCTTTTTTTAAAAAAAAAATATTTTTAGTTGCCACACTTAAACTCAGATCAAATATTTTTACTTTTTGTGCTGCTTACGAATGATAATGCCGTTAAAATGAAGCCCTATAAGTTACAAACACTGAGCTCTATATTTCACTTAGCAATAAAATACAAAAAAAAAACACTTTTCTGCACTGCATGAGAGCCATCTTAATTCACAGCAATGGTATGGAATCAAAAATTGTCTGGGATCATAACAATTCCTCAGAACATGATAATTCATTCTTCACTAACAAGGAAAATGACTTATGATTGTGTGAAAATTCTTAGTGGGTTTATCATAGAGAAGCATTGTGGAATAAGCTCTCTAAAAGTATGCCTTCACCAATTCTGAAAAGTGTAAAAAATGGAGACACCCCACTACAAAAAAATCCAGAAACATACATTTTACAAATATTTAATCATAAATAACTACTTTCCTTTTTTAAGTTGTTACTTAAGATACCATGCACAATAAATATGAGCTAAAGCACTTCTCTGAATTATTTACTAACAAAGAGAAATTACCAGAAATTCTTAAACTACAAATTAAATCTTACTGAATATAATAATAAATAGATTAATGTGACTGAATAACAATTCTTTCACAACAATTCTTTGTCTGTCATTGGGTATATATACCTAGTATAAGAAATAACTGGTACTACTGGAATGCATGATAGTGTATGCAATGATTAATTCAGTTCACTCGTTTGTAATCAACAGGAAACTAAAGTTCAGGATCTTCTTATATGATCATTTTCAGTACAAGAGTGGTGATAATGGCTTTTAAAATGATAAAAAGAAGGGTCCAGAAACTTCTCCACAATTTTTTTCAGCAAGTACCACTCATTTATCACCGTCTTCTGCTGTTTATCATCATTCAATTATCAGGTCATTAAGATGATCAGAACTTTTGACAGAGGCTTAACCATTTTCTTCAGTGTTAATATGTAAGACTTCTCTTATTTTTATGGTGCACTAATTTTTAGTTGTTCATGCCTCACAACAATAAAAACCCAACTACTAACAAATGATAATAAAATGCTAAAACTTTCTAAGGTTAATATTATTTTCTAATGACGAACTCACATGACTGTCATCACCCTCTACATGAGCACACTGACTGATTCCACCACTGACTGACATTTAAAGAGCAAACAAAGTCATGGAGGGTAAAACAATGCCCCACATTTATGCCTGCAAAGCACCAGTAACTACAGGAAAACTACTAAAACTGTACATTTGTTTGGTTAGAGATTGCACTACTTTCCATCTCAGTACAAGGAAATGCGTAACGCTTCAAGCAGTTGTGACTACTGAACAAAATTCTGCAATCAATGAAACTATTTTGATTTCCAGGTCCTGCAGAGTTTCAGTTACATGTATATTGAAATACTAATAATGTAATGATTTCTTGCAGATCATATACATCTCATTGAAAGCATACACTGCTATTATATACTGCGAAGCTTTGCTACCTGACAAAAGGTACATTCAACCATTTGCACATACTTTACCTACAAACACACACATTCTTTCATCATCCGGACTATGTGAAGAGAATTTCACAGCAGAAAAATACTGTGAAAAACTATACTCATGATGTTGAGAGTTCTGATTAATGTTTTACTTCAATATTTTCACAATTTTTGAATTCGTATCAGATTATGAGAAAGTCAAATTCTTGTAATCATTTGTCACATTTTTGCAAAAAAAAATTATTGTGCAACATTCTTCATTGATTCCATAGCGAAACATTAAAACATGTACATGTACAATTTGTAGTTCCGTAGCGAGTACAAAACAAAAATCAACTACCTTCTAATTACAGTACACACACAGAACAAATGGACATTCATTGAACACAATACACCAAAAAAAACCATGCAAACAAGACTGTTCACATAAACAGCTACCTGAATGAGAATCAGGGCCGATAGTTATTTGACTAGACAGCTGAACTGAGGTAAATTTAGTAATAGAAGAAACAGAATGAATAGCAGCGTCAGAGAAACATTGTTTCAATAGGCCTACAATGATTTATGCAGAATGGATATGCAAAGTATTACTGTGACTGCTGAGGAAGCATCAAAACAAAACAAGGCATGGGAATGTTGGTTAAGGGTGTAAACGCCACTAAAGAAGAAGAAGAATTGTGATCCGATGTGTCTGAACTGAAGGAACTGTTTCCACCATTGCCAGTGTGATGCCAAGGTTCCAAAGCATGTGCTGACAAACTGGTTCCTTGGCCCCGTACAGGCCTCGCAGCAATCATGGTTGGCTGAAATGGCAGCTGCGTCACTTCAGCAACACCAGGATGGAAGACAGCTGAGTTTCCAATAGTTGCATGCTGTTAAAATGTTTCTAGGTAAACATCTAGCACAAAAGACATACAGGTAGATCCCATTATATTGTTGCAGAAAAAGCTGAGTAGCGCAGTCGCTGCATGGAGGGCCGTGAGTTCGATACTCACCTCAACTGAAAAATTTTGATTTCTATATTCGGTCTGAGTACATTCTAGAAGTATCCACAAATGGCAAGAAGCATTGTAATGGAATGTTCTATATATATATATATATATATATATATATATATAAGTCTCATCATCTTTCTTTTTATATATATATATATATATATATAAAGAAAGATGATGAGACTTACCAAACAAAAGCGCTGGCAGGTCGATAGACACACAAACACAAACATACACACAAAATTCTAGCTTTCGCAACCAACGGTTGCCTCGTCAGGAAAGAGGGAAGGAGAAGGAAAGACAAAAGGATATGGGTTTTAAGGGAGAGGGTAAGGAGTCATTCCAATCCCGGGAGCGGAAAGACTTACCTTAGGGGGAAAAAAGGACAGGTATACACTCGCACATATTTTTCCCACGTGGAATGTTTCCCTCTATTTTATATATATATATCGAATGTGTTCTGGCCAGAGGCAGTTTGCTCCGCTCTCTTGTATGTGCAAGTGCTGAATAAACCTTCGTTAAGTGAAGTTAGTGTTTGTCATTCATCTACTTACACCTTCCTCTACGTGACAATATGTAGATTTGTTATCCACATTTTCTCATATACATGATTTTATTTTTAAGTCCAGTGCTAGCACCTGTCAATGGGTAAGGAGAAGCAGTAATGTATTACTACATCTCAACAAATTTTCTGTTGTGGTTGTCGATACATGAATCATCAGTTCAGGTCAGCAGAGCTGTGAATTTGGACTAGAGAGGGTCTGTATTTCAAATGTTGTGTACAAGGAACGAATGTGCGATTGTTGAGGGAAAGGAGTATCTACCAAGACAGCATTCATTAGAAACAAAGTTAGAAGTTCTGGATCATTGTAAGAAAGATGGGCATATTGTTGACATTCAGTGTACTTTGGGACCTATTGTGAGAACTAGGCATGACAATGAGGAATCAATCTTCAACTGAGTTAAGTGTGACTAGGTTGAAAAAACCTTGCTCAGAGTCAATGGAAAGAATGGAAAAAATGCTAAGCCATCAGACAGAATACCACAACCAACAGCCTGTGCCTCCCTCTGGATCTATTGTCTAAGCTACAGCCAAAATCTTGTATGCAGATTAAACAAAAGAAGAGTATGATCCCACACCTTTCTCAGCAATGTCAGGTTGGTTTGATCCCATCAAGCACTGTTTTGGCTTTCACAACATTATAACGACAGGAGAGGCAGCTGCAGTTAATGAAGTTGGAACAGAGGAATTTTCAAAAGAGGTATAAATTAACTGTGGCAGAAAAAGGCTATACTGCAAAGCAGGTTTTCAATCTTGATGAAGCAGGCTTATTTTAGAAATGAATGCCTAGCCACACACTCATCTTTATTGAAGAAGGAACAGCATCAAGATTTAAGGCTGGCAAGGAATAATGCACCCTTCTTTGCAGAGTAAATGCTGCAGGGATTGCAAATTAAAACCATCTGTCACTCTGAAGATCTTAGGGAATTAAAGCTTTGTGATGAGAACAGGCTGGGAGTTCACTGCATATGATAAAAAATGGTTGGATGACTTCTGCTATTTTCAGTGACTATTTTGTTAATGAAATGAATAGAGATCCGAAGACCTACTGTGATAAAAAATCTTACAAAATTGTTGACAGTTAAACATTTCTTTGCAGAGCAATGGGCACTTCTAATAAATGACAGGCACCTAGCGAGAACACTTCAGCTGCGAAGCATTTCCATATAAGGATATTTGTCGTGGAAACTGAACTGACAATAGCATCATCAAATTCTTCTGAAGCAGATTATCCTGAGGCTATTTAGGATACAGAGAGACTCGAGGAAAATGATTTTAGTGCATTATTGTTTCTCTCAGTGTTAAATTGTAAGTGTATAGAATTTCCACTAAAATACATTGATAATGATTACTTCTGGTAAAAAAAGTACGAAACTTGGCCATTTTAAACTAATACCTGAGTAACAGAGAACCTAAGCAAATATTTTACATATAAAAGAAATCACAATTTACGTAAATTTTGTATGTGCGACAATTTTGCATACATAACTACCATGTATAATGAGATTTACCTGTATTTCAAGTATAAAACTAACCATGACAATAGCAAATATACAATTTTAGTATATACTAAACACACGTGAATATTAATATAATGGAATTGAGATGACATTTTTCTTCAGTATTTACACACTACCATTCCAAAACATGTAATTTAATTTGTTAATTATCACTGATGTAGATTAATAAACATGGTAAGAAAGCTACAATTCAACATTCTGCACAACTGTTTAAGCCAGCTAGTATTGTCACCATGGAGAAGCCCACATTTTGAACATGTTTCACGATAGCAGGGTCCAATGAAAATGAACAAATAAATAATGACAATAGGCACTTAATTGTGAATTGCAGAGTAGCAATATAAATGTATGTAAATGACAAAAATACAGGTATACAGCAACAACACAAAGAACTCCTAAAAATGTAGTGAAACAAGAAAACAAGTACTAAGTGAATGCTACCACTAGTTTAACTCAGAGAGAAGTCAGAGAGGGCAGTAAAGTCAATCAAGCTGCTTAGGCAAGTTTATGTTCATTTTCCTTGTAGCAACAAGAGGTTAAAAATTTAAAACTGATTTGACATGAAATGATCAACTCACAAAATTTGATTAAAGTGCTGTCACAACTTACACTCAAGAATTTACCATTTTTAAGTAATGAGAAAAAGTACTTCATAACCTGAAGAGAACATGACACACACCACACACACACACACACACACACACACACACACACAAGTGTGCGCATGATTCTAAAGGTTTGACATACAATGCTTGGTTTCTGTGGGTATTTAGACTTGTCATGTAAAGAACAATGTTATTAACTTACCAGAAGATTATATATCATAATTTACTATCTCCACGATACACGACCTCATAGAATTTTTATGGGTATAATTCCACAATTGCCCCCACCTCAGTTCTTCCACAGCTCAGTCAATACTTTTCCTGATGGTATGACGAAGCTAATCTTGAACACTGCGTTCATTTCGAGTTCTCTATTATTTAAAACAACAGACTCCAACAGAATATTTAGAGATTGAGATGTTCAGTTTGATAATGATGAAGGAAAGAAATCAATAACAATCTTGTTTAAGGAACCATCCCAGCATTTACCTCCAGCAATTAATGACAAGAAACCAAAATCTGGATACCTGCACACAACTGAAACCTCATTAATCTGCTGTTATCATTGTTTCAGCATTTCTTTTAGCACACACACACCTAAAGCCCAAGCCCAGTGGCAGTTTTTATTATAGAAAATGTCTTTTAATCAAACAACTGCGCTGGGTATGCTAAGCAGTATTCTTGATGACATTCCATAAACCGTAACAGTTCAACTTTAACACAACATCTAAGTTTCACTGAAAAAAAGTTACATACATAAAAATAAAGGATGGATAGCTACTTACCACATAGAGGAGATGCTGTGTTGCAGACCATCATCTCTGGGCACTAAGGCCTGACTGCAACTGAAGTGACAGCAACCTAGCTGGAGTGGATAGTGGGTGTACGGAAGAGTTATAGTGGGGTGGGATTCAGTGAGGTACAGGTAGGGAAAGATGCTAGTGCTGCTAGTGGAAGCTGGAAAGGGCTATACAGGTACACTGGCAGAATAAAAGGCATGTATGGGGCTAGACTGGAAGCTAGCAGAGGTTAGTCAGATGGAAGAAGGGACTAGTGAAAGTTGATGCCAGAGGGATTGTGAGAACAGAGGAGAGCTCCCACCTACGCAATTCAGAAAAACCTATTGATGGGGAGAATTGAGATGGCACAGGCTGTGAAGTAGACATTTAAGTCAAGCAAATCACACTGGGCAGCACGCTCAGCATTTGGGTAGTCCTGCTGTCTTTTGACCACTATTTGGCAATGGCCATTAATGCATACTGACAGCTTGTTAGTAGTCATGCTCACATAGAATGTGGCAGTGATTCCGCTAAGTTTGTAGATCACATGGCTGCCTTCACAGGGAGTAGGCGATACCTGTGAGAGGAGTGCAGTAGGTGGTAGTGGGAAGATGTACAGGACAGGCCTTGCACATGGGTCTATTGCAGGGACAGGTGACAGGAAGCGAGGGGTTGGAAGCTGGGGTGGAGTAGGGACGGACAAGGATATTATGTAGGTTGGGCGATCTGTGGAATACCATCATTACTTCTCCTCTGAAGGCATCTCCTATAAATAAATCTGTGGCACAGCAATGGGCACCATCTTATGCCTACGTATTCATGGGCCACCTAGAGGAATTCTTCCTAACCATGTAGAGTCCCTAAGCCCTTACCTAGCTGAGATTCACAGATGATAGCTTCAAGATGTGGACTGAGGGAGATTACACCCTATTCACATTCCTCCAGATCATCAACACCTTCTCCCGCAATCACTTCGCCTCATCCACCTCAGCCCAACAAGCTACCTTTCCTTGATGGATGTCTTCCACCTCAAAGATGGCTACATCAGTATCTCTGTCCATATCAAACCTACCGATCACCAACAATACCTCCACTTTCCCAGCAGTCACCCCTTCCACACAAAAAGTCCTTTCCACACAGCACAGTCATTCATGGTCATCACATCTGTAGTGAAAAACAGTCCCTCTCCAAATATGCAAAGGGTCTAACATAGATCTTCACAGACCGAAGTTCCCCTGCCATTTGTCCAAAAAAACATCTCCCATGCCATGTCTCACCAGTCACTTCCATCCCCAACATACCCACAATCCAGCCACAAAGGAACACTCCTCTTGTGACTCAATACCATCTTGTACTGAAGCAACTGAATCACGTTCTCCACCAGAGTTTCGAATATCTTGTCACTCATCCTGCCTTGAAACATGAACTATCCTCTCCATCGCTAACACACTGGTACTCGGCTGCCAACCCAACCTATGCTATATTCTTGTCCATCCCTAGTCCATCCCTGCTCCCAACCCCTTGCCTCATGGCTAGTATCCCCCATTATAGACCCATATGCAACATCTGTTTCATACATCCTCCCACTACCACCTACTAAAGTCTTGTCACAGGCATCTCCTACTCCATCAAAGGCATGCCAACCTTATGATCTGCAAACTTAGCTGCAACCACTGTGTTGCATTCTGCTTGGGCGTGACAACTAACAAGCTTTCTGTCCACATGAACTGTCATTGCCAAACTGTGGCCAAGAGAGTTCCTGAACATTCCACCCAACATGATGTGTTTCACTTTAACGACCGCTTCACAAAATGTACCATCTGGATTCTTCCCAACAACCCAGCTTTTCTGAATTGTGCATATGGGAACTGTACCTACAACACATCCTTCATTCCTCTAATCCCCCTGGCCTCAGCCTTCACTAGTCCCTGTTCTCCATCTGCCTATCCCCTTTTCTGCCATCACTCCAGCACACACACTCCTTCTATCCTGCCAACATGTCTACAAACCCTTCACAGCCTTCTGATGCTACACTCGGTAGCCCTTCCCTGTTCCCAACACGATCCCGCACACTCCCACATGCAGCAATGGCATTTACCCCCAGCACCACTCTGCTAACCCACACATTCTAACCCCCTCCTACACAGTTACATTGCTGCTGATGTCCAACACAGTCGCAATTGGGCTTAGCACCTGGAGACAGTGGCAGTGTGCGTGCGTGAGTGTGTATTTCTTGAGACAGTTGCAATTTGTGTGTGTGTGTGTGTGTGTGTGTGTGTGTGTGTGTGTGTGTGTGTTTTCTGCTTCTAAAGGAGCACATCTACATCCATGTCTATACTCTGCAAATCACTGTGAAATGCACGGAAGATAGCACGACCCACTGTAACAGTTACTAGGGTTTTTCTCCGTTCCACTCACATATGGAATGCAGGAAAAATGATTGTTTAAATGCCTCTGTGTGTGCTGTAACTTGTCTAATCTAGTCCTGTTGGTCCCTATGTGAGAGATATGTAGAAGGTGGTTGTATATTCCTAGAGTAATCACTTAACATTAGTTCTAGAAACTTTCTAAGTAGGTTTTCATGGGATAGTCTACATCTATCTTCAGGCATCTGCCAATTCATTTCTTTCATCATATTTATGATATTCTCTCATGGGTCAAACAAACCTGTCAGCATTTGTGCTACTGTTCTCTGTTTATGTTCAATACTCCTGTTAGTGCTATCTCATACAGGACCTACATAGTTGAGAACTATTCTAGGATGGGCTGCATGAGTGATTTGCATGCAATTTCCTTTGTAGAGTGATTGCACTTCCCCCATTATTGAAGCATGTTAAAGTCTGTCAACTGTTTTACCCACAACTGAGCCTTTGTGATCATTCCATTTCATATCCCTACAAAGTGTTACAATTTTTTATGAGCTAATCGATTCCAACTGCAACTCACTGATATAATAGTCATAGAATACCACATTTTTTACTTTTGTTAAGTTCACCATTTCACTTTTCTGAACATTTGCAGCAAGTCACCAATTTTTGCACCACTTTGAAATCGAATTAAGACCTACTGAATATTTTTGCAGATCATCAACATTGTCTGCAAAGTCATTAATACACTCCTGGAAATTGAAATAAGAACACCGTGAATTCATTGTCCCAGGAAGGGGAAACTTTATTGACACATTCCTGGGGTCAGATACATCACCTGATCACACTGACAGAACCACAGGCACATAGACACAGGCAACAGAGCATGCACAATGTCGGCACTAGTACAGTGTATATCCACCTTTCGCAGCAATGCAGGCTGCTATTCTCCCATGGAGACGATCGTAGAGATGCTGGATGTAGTCCTGTGGAACGGCTTGCCATGCCATTTCCACCTGGCGCCTCAGTTGGACCAGCATTCGTGCTGGACGTGCAGAACGCGTGAGACGACGCTTCATCCAGTCCCAAACATGCTCAATGGGGGACAGATCCGGAGATCTTGCTGGCCAGGGTAGTTGACTTACACCTTCTAGAGCACGTTGGGTGGCACGGGATACATGCGGACGTGCATTGTCCTGTTGGAACAGCAAGTTCCCTTGCCGGTCTAGGAATGGTAGAACGATGGGTTCGATGACGGTTTGGATGTACCGTGCACTATTCAGTGTCCCCTCGACGATCACCAGTGGTGTACGGCCAGTGTAGGAGATCGCTCCCCACACCATGATGCCGGGTGTTGGCCCTGTGTGCCTCGGTCGTATGAAGTCCTGATTGTGGCGCTCACCTGCACAGCGCCAAACACGCATACGACCATCATTGGCACCAAGGCAGAAGCGACTCTCATCGCTGAAGACGACACGTCTCCATTCGTCCCTCCATTCACGCCTGTCGCGACACCACTGGAGGCGGGCTGCACGATGTTGGGGCATGAGCGGAAGACGGCCTAACGGTGTGCGGGACCGTAGCCCAGCTTCATGGAGACGGTTGCGAATGGTCCTCGCCGATACCCCAGGAGCAACAGTGTCCCTAATTTGCTGGGAAGTGGCGGTGCGGTCCCCTACGGCACTGCGTAGGATCCTACGGTCTTGGCGTGCATCCGTGCGTCGCTGCGGTCCGGTCCCAGGTCGACGGGCACGTGCACCTTCCGCCGACCACTGGCGACAACATCGATGTACTGTGGAGACCTCACGCCCCACGTGTTGAGCAATTTGGCGGTACGTCCATCCGGCCTCCCGCATGCCCACTATACGCCCTCGCTCAAAGTCCGTCAACTGCACATACGGTTCACGTCCACGCTGTCGCGGCATGCTACCAGTGTTAAAGACTGCGATGGAGCTCCGTATGCCACGGCAAACTGGCTGACACTGATGGCGGTGGTGCACAAATGCTGCGCAGCTAGCGCCATTCGACGGCCAACACCGCGGTTCCTGGTGTGTCCGCTGTGCCGTGCGTGTGATCATTGCTTGTACAGCCCTCTCGCAGTGTCCGGAGCAAGTATGGTGGGTCTGACACACCGGTGTCAATGTGTTCTTTTTTCCATTTCCAGGAGTGTATGTAACATTAACAGCAAGGGACTGATTACCCTGGGGTACACCCAAATCAAATTTACCTCTACATCTGTTGATGACTCTCCATCCAAGATAACTTGCTCCCTACTCTCTACCAAGAACTCCTCAATTCAGTCACAAATTTCACTTGATATCCCATACAATCATACTTTTGATAATAATCATATGTGTGTACTGAATCAGATGCTTTTACGAAACTGAAAAATACTGCTTCTGCCTTACTGCCTGGATACATGCCTTTCACTCTGCCAAGGGAGGAAAGCACAAGTTAGGTTTCACATGATCAATCTTTTCAGAATCCATGCTGACTGGCATGGAGGAGGTCATTCAGCTGTTTCTCACTGCCACTGACGATAATATTTATTTCACTCATCTCTGCAGTGGTATGATAATTAAATAAGGACAATTTTCTTTAGTTTTTCTTTGTTCCATTTTGAGACTTTCCAGTACACACACACGTGCGCGCGCGCGCACTCACACACACACACACACACACACACACACACACACTCTCTCTCTCTCTCTCTCTCTCTCTCTCTCTCTCTTTCTGCACCATCATGAGACAAGTCACTAGTTTTTTTTATTGGTCTCCCAGTGTTGACAGGGCAAATGGTTCAACATTCTAGGCTATAACAATTCAAGCTTCTCTCCTGGTCACAACAACAGGTAGTCCAAACTGATGGGAACACTGACATACACTGAAAGCACAAAACATAGCTCTGTGGAACCTCACTACTGTAACAGACAAACTGAAGACAATGGTAGTGCAATCTCCTCTTTTTACCTTTTTAAAGTAGCTTTCCACAGCCAGTAAATAGCTTAACTGTCATAAATTGTATCAAGTCTTAGATGTTTAACAAGGGCAGAGAGAACTATTAACCCTTAATCCAAAGAATACATTGTCTTTAATTGGCCTCTTTTAGTATTTCAACTTTTGTTGTAACTGCATCTCACACTAAGCCTTTACAGTTGTAAATAATTTGTAGTTGCAGATGAATGCCATTAGAAACTTTGGCTTGCTCCCAGTATTCATTAAACAACCAGTAATTTGCATCATTCACTCAAAATGGGTACCGCCTCTGGGTGTTTGGTTGCAGCATTTCACTTAGGAGCACAGACTGACAAACACTGCAAATAAACTTGCAGTATATTTTGTTCAAATCACTTACTTGTTTAAAGTACCTTGCTCTGTCCTTATACTCCTCACAAAATGTTACCACATTACTGTTATGGCCAGCATGCCCACAATGGCTTCACACAACCCTCAAGGAACGTACTTTCTGTAAAACAAATTAAAGAAGGAGCTACATCTATTCTTCCCTTCTAGATTTTGTAACCAGTTAGCTAACCAACAAGGCAGTTGCTGTATTAATGCTGCAAGAAATTAGAATTTTGGTGGAAAGTTTGCTGACACGCATATTAATAAAGTAAGGACTGATTATGAAGCAACTAAATTAAAAGGGTGAGACCACTGTTCACATGATACATTTTTTTATCAGTGCTGCATGGAATTGCTACCATCCCTGGTGATATCTACAACCCGCACAAAAACTGTACACACTCCCGCTGACAGTTTAATTTCCAAACAACAAAATTTAGAGTGTTCTCACCTCTGAATTTCCCTTTATCTGGACAATCACTCCTTCCAATAATCTCAATTTTATACTATTAATAATTATATATATGCTCAGAATCGCCTCTGCAACCAAAGTTTCTAACATACATCTCTGTAGTAGCACTTTACATAGGTGTATGCTTGTTTGAATCCTAGTTGTCGAAAATTTTCACTCTCAGTGTCTACCTGACAAAGGGAGGAGAGGTTGTGCCATGAAGTTCCTGATTACCAATACATTACGCCAATGCCCTGATTAAATTCCAAACCCTTCTGCAGTCTCTCATGAAATGAGGTGATGCGACACTGTTGACAGTAACCAGTCCATCAGAGGGGGACATTAATCTAGGTGGCCCCTTGGTGCTATTTGAGAGCAGTAGGCTGTGTGGCCGCACCAGGTTTCACCATCTCTCCACTCTTCGCCCGTAACAACACAGAATCCAGCACCACGTGATATTTTTTTTACACACTTGAACTCTGTAACAGGTAGGAGGAAGGCAATGGATACCAACTCCACTATGACCTTGCCACAAGTAATAATGCAGGAGTCCCGCATCTGTTCCCCTGCACTCAATTTCCTAAGCATATAACTACTTTGTTTTTAATGTGTGCAGTGCACAATATAAGCTGAGTTTTGTCACTAGAAGTCTGACTAGCACAGCACTTTCAGGTAAAAAAACTTGATTTTCTGAGTACTGTGGTTACAAAAGACCTGCTTGTATTATTAGTGATACAAGTAGTTCCTTAGTAAGCTATGTTTGTGGAAAAATGACTACTACTTCTAATTTATATGCACTGTTGTGTAGCTGACATACTGTGACAAAAATTGTAAGGTTCTCAATGGCAGGCAACTTTAGTTTATACAGGCTATCACCTCTATCAAAACTGGTCACAAAAGTGAAACTAAAAGTTCCGTTATGACTAGTTACTCAGTTAAGCACACGAAATGATCTGAAGATGAGATCTGGTGAGTCATGCACATTCACAGCTCTCATTAAGATAAGTGTTTAATTGAATAATAACAATTAATTAAGGTAATATTACATCATAATTAAGTAAATTAAAACCTATTGTAAGCTAGCAATTGAAGGTTTCACAGTCTTTTTGCACATTTTCTGAAAAAAGAAAACATTTCATAGGTGCGAATTTGGACTACGATTTGTTTATGCAGGATTTGTTTATGCTGTGATATACTGTAAGTTACATGATTATTTCAACAAAGTAAAGTTTGTGTTGTTAAAGTATTCTTATATGCTGTCCATTCGATTCTCTAGTAAGTAGCCGAAGTGAAAAGTTCCGAAATAAGTAGAAAGTTTATATAGCGTAGGCTCAGTTCTTTGTTTACATTTTGTTTCGTCACATAAAGAATACAGGTTATATAGTTTTTGTTTTGAATTAGTATCCAAACTTTAGGCCTAAACTTTCTAAGAAATTTAATACATTAATTCCGTAGTGTACAAAGTTATTCTTGTTTTAACTTGGACTAAAGCTAAAATTTGTTTGCATTGAATGAGAAGTGTATGACTCGCCGTAGGATTGTTAGTTCTGGGGTGTGGTGTGAGGATTGTTGCAGTTTCTTTCATGTGGGTGACTGTAGCGGCATGGGAATTGGGAAATAAATAAGGCTCATTGGTTGTGTAGGATTTGCTGTAGAGATAGGAAGATAGTGGAACAGGAGGAGAAGATTGTTGCCCTTCAGGTGGAACTAGATACAATGAAACAAGATTAAGGGGAGAGAGGGGAAAAGAGGGGTGCGAAGTGACAACAGGTTATAGAAGAAGTAGGAATAGGACTTCCTCATAGAGTGGTTGTGAATGTGGAAAAAGGGTTTGATCTATTGTCACAGCTGGAAACTGATGAGCCACAAATATATGTATGAGTAGACAGGACACAACAAACTTTCAAAAAGTGTTTGAAAAGTAAGAAGTCAGAAAAAGCTGTAGAAGAAGGAAGTTTTGTTGTTAGGTAGTTCACATGATAGAGGTGTTGGCCAACTATTACAAGATGAACTAGGGCCAGGTTACCAGGTCACAATTTTTTTTAAACCTAGTGCAAGTCTGGGTCACGTGATAGAGATTGTAGGTTCACAAAATAGGGGTAATAGTGGGCGGGGTAAGCAACAGCATAGATAGGAACCCTAATTATTCAATTGAAAGTGACCTGGTAAAGACAGCTTCAGCAATGAGACATACTGGTGTTGGGCTTGTGTCTGTTCTGAGGCGCCATGGACGGTCTCATTTAAACTCTTCTGTTAGGAAAGTTAATTTAGAGATGGAACGGGTGCTTGGATCAGATATGGGGTCTCGTATCAGTGTGGTTCCTGCTGACTCTACCAGCAGGTGGAACTATACTAGGCACGGCCTTCATCTCAACAGGAAAGTGAAGAGAAAACTGTCTGGGCTAATAGCAAATAACTTAAGGTGTGTGTGTGTGTGGGGGGGGGGGGGGGGCGGCTCTGTCACAAGTAGTAAAGTACCAGTGGTTACAAGTGACAGATCAACAGGTAGTGAGGTCAGAAACAAAAGATCTTCAGAGACAGTCTGAAAATGACATTCACATTGATAAAACAGGCAGCCAGAAAGCAAATTTTAATGTACACAATTCATGCAGACGGCCTCTGATTGAAAGTAGAGATATTCAAAAATTGGCAGGAAAATTAGGTTCATCCAGTTGTAATTCAATCAGTGCACAAAATCAGTTATCGTTATTGCATCCGAATTTCTGAGAACTGAGGGGTAAGCTTGATGAGTTGCTTATTTGTGTTGAAGAATTGAGTTGAGCAAACCAGTTGATATAATCTGCCTCTCTGAATACCATGTGACCACTGGTAAACTTATGTTAAATGTTACAAGATTCAAGTTAGCTTCTTATTTCTCTAGAGAAAATGTGGAGAAAGGTGAAGCGGTCATATTTATCAGAAACTGTTTTGATCTGAAGAATACTGGTATTAATAAATTTTGCTCAGAGCAGCACTTGGAAGCTTGTGCAACAGAAGTAGTATTTCATAAGAAGTCCTTTATAATAGTAGGTATACACAGATCACCTTCAGGAAATTTTAACCTCTTCATAAAAAATCTGGAAGCTCTGCTGTACTATCTCATGGTAAAAAACAAGAAAACAGTGGTTGCTGGTGATTTTAATGTGGATTTATTGAAAAGCCCTGTCAGTGAACAATTACTGCAGTCAGTAACACTATCATTCAACTTAGTTCCTAATGTGAACTTTGCTATTAGGATATGTAAATGCTCCGAGACTGGTACTGACAATATCTTTGTACACAAATCAAGGGAAAAAAAGACACATCACAAAAGCATTAGTAAATGGGCTATCTGATAATGACAAGCAGCATCTTGTGTTAATTGTTGAAACTTGTCAGGATAAAAAATCTATTAAATCTGAGTACAGGAGGGTAATAAATAAGTCAAAAATTGAGAAATTCAGGAAACTGCTTAAAGGCATGAACTTGATAGATGTTTACAGTACTTCTGACTCAAATGAAAAATACAAAGCATTCATTAATAAAGTTACCTCCACTTTTGAAAATTGTTTTCCCCTACAGGTAACTAGAATCACACACAAGTCAAAAAATAAACTGTGGATTACACAAGGAACAAAGGTATCATGTGGGACAAAAAGGAGACATTGTCTACTATCTATGAACAGCTCTGATGTTATAATTTAACGGATTACAAATAATACAGTAAAATACTGAAGCAAGTAACCCATAAAACGGATCAGCTTTATTATAAGAAAAAGATTATGACATCAGGCAACAAAATAAAAACTGTATGGGATATAGTGAAAACAGAGACATGTGGGACCAAAAAGGAAGAGGAACAGATAGCTCTAAAAATAAATGAGACTTTGTAATAACAAGTAAATGTAGTGTTGCAAACCTCTTAAACAAGTACTTCATTTCTGTTACTGACGGCTTGGGATTATCAGGTTCAGTGAACAGTGCAATGGAATATCTGAGACCAGTCTTTAAAAATAACCTCAGTAAAATGCAAATGACACGTCTCCCAAAGAAGTAGCATCCATCACAAAATCCTTAAAATCTAAGTATTCCAGTGGGTATGATAAAATATCAACGAAGTTAATCAATGAGTGCTGATGCGAGCTGAGCTCTATCGTAAGTTATTTGTGTAATCAATCTCTTATGAGCAGAACATTTCCAGACTGGCTAAAGTATGCTGAAGTTAAGCCTATTTACAAGAAGGGGGATAAAGAGATAGCATCAAACTACTGATCAGTTGTTGTGAAATACCTGTGCAGTAAGCATTCAGTCTTCATCTGACTGGGAATTAATGACATGTGGTGTCCCTCAAGGTTCCATCTTGGGTCCACTGCTTGTTCTTGTGTACATTAATGACCTATCATTTTACATTGCCAGATGCTAAGTTTGTTTTGTTTGCAGATGATACAAACATTGCAATAAGTAGCAAGTCAAGTACAGATTTAGAAACAGCTGCTAATCAAATTTTCACTGACATTAATATGTGGTTTAAAGCTAATTCACTGTCATTAAACTTTGAGAAGACCCACTATATGCAGTTCAGAACCTGTAAGAGATTTTCTTCAAGTATGAGTATAGCATATGAAGACACCCAGATCGAAGAGGTCCACAGTGTTAAATTTCTAGGATACAACCTGATAATATATTCAATTGGGAAGAGCATACTACAGAATTGCTTAAGCGCCTAAACAAGTCTGTATTTGCCGTGAGAATGATGTCAGATGTAGGAGATATAAACATAAAGAAAACTTGCATACTTTCATCTATTATGCCATATGGGATTATATTCTGGGGCAACTCATCAAACCGAGCAAAAGTTTTTAGGGTGCAAAAGCATGTGATAAGAATCATTTGTGGTGTAAATTCAAGAACATCATGTAGAAACCTCTTCAAGGAACTTTGTATTCTAACCACTGCTTCTCAGTATATTTATTCCTTAATGAAATTTGTTGCAAGTAATACATCTCTATTTCCAACCAATAGCTCAATACATAGTGTCAGTATTAGGAATAAGAACAATCTACATACAGGCCTAAAATCACTTATCTTGGCCCAAAAAGGGGTCTAATATTGAGGAACACACATTTTCAATAAATTGCCAGCAACCATCAAAAACTTGGTTTCAGATAAAGCACAGTTTAAACAGAGTTTGAAAGACTTTTTGACAGGCAACTCCATCTACTCCATAGATGAATATCTTAACAGAGACTGTTAAGCCAGCTTAAGCAAAAATATCTGTTAGATTTCAGTTCTGACAGCACTTGGCCACAACAGTCAAGATTAGAATTTTTTAATGATAAATTTATTGATAGTGCATAACAATGTTTGATTCTGACAGCGGGATAATTCTGTAAATATTAGCAGTTCCAATCTGATCTTGCCTATACATGACATTCATCTCTAAATACAACTGTGTGAACCTTTCAGAACTTCAATGGCGTGTAAAATACTGTTACATACTATTACCACTGGTTCTTTGTGGCAAACTAGGATGTAACTTACGATGACGGACTGATAGAGATAGAGTACAATAATTTCTAATGCTCCAGTATTAATGCTAACCTACAAATTATCATCAGCAGGTAAAAAAATGCAGGTCACTTACAGAACGATATCTTTTTGATTTCAGTTTTATTTATGCAATCAATGAAGACGGACACCAAGCACAGCTCCTGTTATGGTTTACAACGGATATAAGAATGAAACAAAGCAGCTTGGATTAAATTGCAATTTATTTCAATACCACATACATAGAAAAGATCATGCACCTATGAAGAATTTTAATCATTTCTTTATAGTAGCTATAATCAACACAAAAAACAGACTGCAGTGAGGTGAGAAATTAGGGACTAAATCGACTCATTCCCATCCACAAAGTGCTACTTAAGACTCGTGCTTCAAGTGTCATCATTACATGACTGTAGCAGGATACAAAATTATTTTGACAGAATTTCTGCAATGGAAAATCCAGGATGGAGTTTCACAATATTACGAAAATATTGTTGCTACTCACCATACAGCGAAGATGTTGAGTCGCAGATAGGCTTAACAAAAAGACAATCAGAAAATGAGCTTTCAGCCAAGAAGAGCTTTGTCAAAAATAGACAACACACACACACACACACACACACACACACACACACACACACACACACCGTTGGGTGGAAGTTCACTTTCTGACAGTCTTTTTGTTGTGCCAACCTGCGACTCAGCATCTTCGCTATATGGTGAGTAGCAACCATCCTTTTTCCGCAATATGGTTATACAGAATTTCTATTTGATGTGATTAATGGCAACTTGCTATAAGACTAGAAATGCAAGTAAATGCAGACAAGTACAAGAAATAACCCTCTAATATTTAAATACAGACTGCTGGTGTGCTGTTTGACACATTCAGGAAATATCTAGATGTAACATTGCAAAGCGATATGAAATGGAATGAGCATGTAAGACAAGTAGTAGGAAACGTAAATGGTAGTCTTTGGTATTCTGAAAGAATTTTAGGAAAGTGTAGCTCAAAACAGACTGCATACAGAACATTTGTGTAACCGATTTTTGAGTACTGCGCAAATGTCTGGGATCCCCACTGAGTCAAATTAAAGGAAGATACTGAAGCAATTCAGAGGTGTGCTGAGATTTGTTGCAGCAGTATTATGGAGATGCTACGTGAGCTCAAATGGGAATCCCTGGAGGGAAGACAATGTTCTTCTCATGAAAAATTATGGAGAAAACTCAGAGAACCAACATTTGAAGCTGACCACAGAACGATTCTACCGCCATCAAAGTACATTTCGTGCCAAGGACCACAAAGACGAAGATGAATTAGGACCCAGTCTGTGTAACTGATGTGGATTTACGACACATTCCAAAAATAGGTTGTTCTTTCTAACACATTTCCTATTCTCTCATAGAATAATTTTTAGGCAACCTGCAACTTGTAATATATTTAGCCTTAAATGGTACAATATCATGCAGGGTACTGCAGGAGGTGAAGCTGCTTTCACACAGATGGTGGTGGTTAGTGTTTAACGTCCCGTCGACAACGAGGTCATTAGAGACGGACCACAAGCTCAGGTTAGGGAAGGAAATCGGCTGTGCCCTTTCAAAGGAACCATCCAGGCATTTGCCTGAAACGGTTTAGGGAAATCACGGAAAACCTAAATCAGGATGGCTGGAGACGGGATTGAACCGTCGTCCTCCCGAATGCGAGTCCAGTGTGCTAACCACTGCGCCACTTCGCTCGGTTTCACACAGAGATTGATCACCTGTCATTTAGGTCCTGGGCTACGACTTAGTCACCTTGAATTATTTTTAAATGGATTAATGAGCGAATGAACTGTCCAGTCCACTACTGCTTCCTAAGTAGCTGTTAAAGTAAGTCTTGTTTGCAAACCGGCTGTCCCTTGACCACGGGGGAGGAATAATTACGAGAAAGGGGGAGGCTACAGACAGGCAGTAAATGAATGCAGTGAGTATGGCAGGGCGGGGGCATGGATGCACTGCTCATTGGCAAGACAGTCTGTTAAGAAACACAACTATCATAAAAAAAAACACTGAACATGAAATAATTAGTAGTCTAGTCCATATAGAGCCTTATGTAGGTAGATGTGACGAACTATCAGAAGTAACACACAATTTCTTCAATCAACAAATAAAGTTCAATAAATATAAAATGTATATATAGCAACTACAAATCTCAATTCTGCATACCTTCATTTCTAATAGGTTATGCAGCTACTGACACTAAACAAACACTGCAAACATAAAGGAGAATCTAAATGGCTATAAAATGGGCTAAAAAGATAGTGCCCGATACGCAACCTAGTTAAAATGATGCCGAAGTGACACCATCTGCTGACAGATGGCAACTCGGAAATCATCGGAAGGAATGGAAGAACTAGCAGACCGAGGTAGGAGGACTGCAGCCTTGGCAGCAGCCCCGTTTCCTGTCAGACAGATGTGACCAAGGACCCACATAAACATCACAGTGGCTCCCTCACGAGTGAACACATGGAAGCTTTCTTGGACCCACTGCACTAAGGGATGGACTGTGTACAACACACAGAGGCTCTGAAGGGCACTAAGAGAATCTGAGCAGATGACACAATTGAAAAGACTGTATTGCTGGATGTACTGTGTCGCCTGATACAGGGTGCAGAGCCCTGCTGTAAATACTGAGCAGTGTTCCGGAAGCCGATACCAAAATGGTCAATGCCAATGACGAAGGCAAACCCAGCACTACGGTCAGTTCAAGAGCCATCATTGTACAGAAAGGTACTATTGCTAAGTTCTACGCTAAGGTCAAGAAACTTACACTGATAGATAGAATCTGGAGTAATGTCCATAGGAAGTGAATGAGTCCACAGTGAACACGGGCCACCGCACAAAGCAAAGGTGGTAAAGGGTTCACCCCCATCTGCACGAAGTAAAGGTGGTGAAGGGTTCACTCCCACCAGGAAAGTGGCAGGTAGCGTGAAGTTAAGTTGCTGGAGCAATAGGCAAAAGTGAGCTCCAGGAGGTAACAGAGAAGAGGGACGTGCCCTATATTGGAGGTCACAAGAGACATTGAAGAGGGAGGCATAAGATGGGTGGCTGGGCATGGTAGACAAACGGCATGCGTATCTGCTGAGGAGAACATCATGTTGGTATGACAGCAGTGGTTCAGCAGCTTCTGCCTACAGACTTTCAACTGGGCTAGTGTAAAAGGCGCAAGTCGCCAAACAGATGCCACGATGGTGGACTGTATTTAGATGGCATAAGATGGACAGACATGCAGATGCATAAACAAAACACTCAGTCTAGTTTCGAATGGACAAGGGATCTGTAGAAATGGAAGAGGGAGGTCCCATCCACTGCCCTGGAAGTACCACTGAGGACACGTAGGACACTGATGGACTGGGTACAGCGGGAGGCCAGGTAAGACGTGGGAGGATCAAGAAAGCTTCCTATCAAGCATGAGCCCCAGGAATTTTGTAGTTTCAGTGAACAGGAGAGCAACAAGTCCAAGATATGAAGATAGTGGAAGAAACCCATTGCTCTGGCAGAAATTCATACAAACAGTTTTGTCAGTGGAAAAACAAAAGCCATTGTCAATGCTTCACGAGTAAAGACAGTGGAGACATTGCTGAAGATGCAGCTCAAGGAGACAGTCTGAGGAGAACTATAATAGATCGCAAAATCGTCAATGAAAAGAGGGCCGGAGATGCCCAGGGGGAGACAGGTCATAACAGGGTTAATTGCAATAACAAAGAGGATGACACTCAGGATGGAGTCATGAGGCACCCTGTTTTCCTGGATAAGGGTGTCTGACAAGGCAGAGCCCAGACATACCTTGAAAATTCTGTCTTTTAAAGATTCCTGAAGGAAATGGGGAAGACAGCCTCTGAGGCCCCACGTATAAAGAGCACAGAGGATACTAGTTCTCCAGCAGGTGTCGCAGGCTTTATCCAGATCAAAAAACATTGTCACAGTCTGGTATTTTAAACGTAATGACTGGGGTTGACAATGTGATGAGATGGTCAACTGCAGAGCAGTGCACCTGAAATCCACATTGTGTAGTGGTTAGTAAATTGTGAGACTCGAGCCATCACACCAGCCAGGCACAAGTCATACATTCCATCACCTTGCAAATGCAGCTGGTGAGAGAGATGGGCCGGTTGCTAGAAGGAAGGTGTTTTTCCTTATTGGGCTTGGTTATAGGTGTGGCAATGGCTTCACGCCAGCATCTGGGAAATGTGCCATCTGCCCAGATGTGATTGTACATATAAAGGAGATACTGCTTGCCCGTAAGAGAAAGATGCTGCAACATCTGACTGAAAATTGTCCGCCCCTGGGGCAGAAGATCAGGATACAGTGAGAGCATGACACAGCTGCCACTTAGCAAAGGAAGCACTGTAGCATTGATGATTCTGAGAGGAGAAGGGTATCACCCGAGCCTCCTCCATTCATTTCCGATGGACGAAGGCAGGGTGATAGTGGGTGGAACTTAAAAGCTCTGCAAAATAGTGGCCCAAGGGGTTGGAGATAACAATGAGGTTCACAATGACATCATCTGCTATGGCCGGAAATTGGGGAATGAACCTTGGTCACATGGAGTTGTCAGAGGTTGGCCTACACGACAGAAGAGGGAGTGGAATTGTTAAAAAGTAACTAAATCCAGTTAGCTTTTCTGCTATACAGAAGAATGCGAAGACACTGTGCACACAACTGTTTATAATATACGCAGTTCTCCATTGTCGGATGATGAAAAATATGGAGAGCATGTCTCCGCATACCAACTGTGTTGCAGTATGCCTCAGTCCACCAAGGGATTGGGACACTGCGCGGTAAAGATGAAGTGAGAAAAAGAGTGCGCATAAGCACGAAGAATGCATCAATCTTTTTCGTTACCCGATGGACTGCAGTACCGCCCTGATCAGAGAGGCAAGTCTGGATTTCTCCCTCTGTCAGACCACTAAACAGCCTAGTGTAAATAGCACCAAGCGAAGAATTCAGCATTTGATGGGCCCTGACATGAACAAGATAGCTGTGGAGGAGTGAAGTTGCAAGCAATTGTTGCACCTGAGTATCACAATAGTGTCCAAAAGCAAAGTGCCATTGCATAAACAAGAGCAGGATTTCACAGGGCCAGCAATTGCATCAAGACCTTTCTGAATAATAAATGGATTAAACATAGCAAAAGACTGACCACCTTCAATACATGATACCATGAGGAATCGAGATGCAGTTGGAAGAGTCTTGGAGTCTTTAGCCTTGTTCTGCTTGCAATTAGCAGATGTAGACTGAGTAGGTGGTGATTGGCTCATGGTGACAAAATCCCCCATGATTGGCAGCATCTCCGATAGCGTGCTCCTTCCGACTGGGGGCACCCCCTCAGAGATGGGCTCATCACCCACCTTAGGTGACTGTTCACACCTCTGATCACTCTGCCCAAACTCCTGACAGAGGGACCAATTGACAATTTGGGAAGGTAACAGCTCAGGCAATCACCCCTCCCGGGGCCTGGCCTATACCAGGGAATACGTGAGAACCCCACTTGTCAGCAAAGGGCTGGAAATTATGCATTACCCAGTCACCTTTTATGCCTCAAACACGTAGGCCAGCCTTCAGGAGTGCACAGGGACAAAGAAGGAACAAAGAGGAACCTCAAATGCTGCAGTGGAGGAAGAATAGGAGATAGAGAACGCAGAAAAGAAGAAAAAGCAGTGGAGGGATTCTTCTGATGTCAGCCTACTGAAAATTAAGACACATTCTGATGTCAGGCTACAGAAAATTAAGGACACATTCCCAAAACTATCCCAGAAATATTCCACAATGTAGGGGAAAAGGAATAGCATGAGAATAGACAGGCACACATAAGGGAAAAGATGCTGCAAAGGCTGGAGGCTTGTGGTAGCCAAATATGAACTCAACAAACAGTGGTGAGCCCCGGGGGTTTGTTTATATTGGCTTCTAAAAAGTAAGCAGATGTTCCTACATCTCAATTTCATTCACTAAGGTCCTGATTAAAGTAAGAAAGAAGTACAAAAGAATGTATGTAGTCTATCAAAATACCGAACTTTGCCAATGTTATTATTTCTTCTGGAAAAACCATGGAAAACTAATAACTAATAAGAAGCAGAATCTAGATACTGTACCACTCAAGTAGCTAACTTAAGATCAAGCAAATCAAAACCAATGATACTAAGGGACAGCAGAAATAAATACAACCAAGACGCAAACGAACAGTGTGAAAGACACAATTGGTGGTGAAAAATATTATTTAGTATGCAACATTACATAAAACAATCCAGGTTTGAATTATGAAAGGGGGGAGGGAGAGAGAGAGAGAGAGAGAGAGAGAGAGAGAGAGAGAGAGAGAGAGAGACTAAAACAGCAGAAATAGTATCAGTCTTCAACAAAGGGTCAAAGGAAGATACAGGTAATTAACAGCCTATATTTTTCTTTCTACCTTGTCAAAAATGAGTAAGAAAGTAGTTGCTATCCAGACACAAAATGTTATTGTAAAACAGGAGTTTATTGTGAACAACCAGTTTGGTTTCCAACAAGAAGAATATGCTATATGTGTATAAATAACTTTGTTGAGAAGACTAGCAGCTGATTAGATAAGAATAATAAAATGGTAGGAATCTCCTGTGACACCCCAGAGTCTTCAACTTCATAAACCACACCTTGTCATTAAAAAACTTGGTAAGTATGGCATTAGGGGCAGTGCATTTACAGTGGGTTACTGCATAGTTATGTAACACAAAGTGGAGAGTTATCTTCTCCAATGCAGCAAATTATAGTTGAAAATAAAGAACAGGGGCTTTGTAATTTGTCCATCAATGTCAACTCTCATCAGTTCTGCTTGTAGGTGTTACATTTAGTGCCAGTGACTTGGACACAAGAAAATGTGCATACCACATTTATTCTAAATCATAATTAAGTATGAGGAAGAGCTAGTAACGTTTTACATATATCAACAGTTCAGAAATAAGTCAGTAGAAATCTTTGTACATCAGTTCCTTAGGAATCATTCTGTTAATTATTTAAAAAGTTGGAACCTACAATGAATAATGATAATTTTATGCTATTGGTTCATTGATTAGAATTACCATATATGCCCAGCCTCCCTTATTTAAAAAGCTGGAACCTACAATGAATAATGATAATTTTATGCTATTGGTTCATTGATTAGAATTACCATATATATCCAGCCTCCCCAATACACAGGAATGAAAAGCTACAATGGATTAAAGACAACATTACAGGTCAACTGAAATACAAGCTAAACAATAATCTGGTATTGAAATGGTACTACTAGGTAGGGAGAATTCATGAACAACAAACTGATAATTTAAATATGATGTCATTGATTATTTGGTATTGTTACATACACCACAAGTACTTTTTAAAAACCATAATTTTGGGGTTGTTACACTGTTTGCTAACAGTGCCCATTATATCTGAATTAAAGTTCACTCTAATAAAATAAAAAAAAAGGTCCCAGCTTATGAAGTTTGCAGGAATACACAGAACTTCATAGAACCTTCCAGAAGAAAATAATTATATTTCATGTCCTTCTGTGTCTAATATACAGTGCATCAGATAGTACTAACAGTAAGTAGCAGATGAAGACAAACACTACACTCTGTAATATGTAAGAAAGAAACTTTTTACATCTCATAAACAGCAGGACTATTGGAGAAGAGTGCAACGAGGATTTAGCTATAGAACAATTAAAGAAACTGTAGCATTCACCTAAAATAATCTAGGGAGACCTTAACCTGGATGGCTGGACAGGAATTTGAATCCCATTCCTCCCCTGTGTAATATGAAGAGTTGGTTCAGTAGGTATGTAAGAATACTCAGCATAGTACGTGATTGAAAAGAATGGAGGACGTATCTCAAAGTTGAAGGAACATCAAGAGTTCTTGCAACACATATAAAGTCTACTGAACAATGCAAGCCACTGGTATATTCTTTGAAGTGTACAATACTACATAAATGGCAAAACCAATATTTTTATTTGTACATTTCAGCTGTGGATATCATTTGCATATTTTGTTAAAAGTATGCCATTTACTTCTTGTGGGTGGTCATTTGGCTCATGTTTTTGCTAAACACATACACTGTATAGTGGAGATTACAACCCACTGAGTAGCAACAGCTTTGAGTATGTTCTGTACTGAACCTACATAGATGTAGTGGATGTCATGGGTGTCTGTACTTGTGCCAGATTAATCTGCAGTGTATCTTGAGGTCTTTGTTAAGTAGGAAAAGGGCAGGATTGGTTGTCAGTTTCTGTATGTTGTGTGCTCCCTAAAGACATTTATGCCCCCATGAAATTCATACACTCACACTGTAGTCAGGTATTTTCAAGTTTTGAACACATTCATATGTATCAATAACAAGAACATCCCCAACAAAAACATCCTACTCTTATGGAGATCCCACTTGTTTGTCAACTTCTGTTTTAATAATGTTTTAATACTGTTAGTGCCACCATCTCCTGGTTGTTTCTAGAGGCTCCGAACTCTGTCAAATTTACGAATTCCTCAGTCTTGGACAATTACAGAAATTTTGTAACAATAGTGAACTCTCTACAAAAGTAAACACCTTCTGTTACATCTCCTGTAATTGTACATGAGCAGCAATAAAAATACAGTAAGTAATGAGTTAATTTTGGGCACTTTTCTCACAGTATCAAAAAGCTGAACAAAAGTGTCTGGGCAACAGACCTAGCAGTAAAGAATATTTTGCGAAGAGAAGCCAACTTCTGTGTGCATACATTTTCCTGAAGGCAGAAAACAGAAAATTGGAAATTTATGAGGATAACATCTCAAAAACTTGTAAGAGGGTGCAATTAAACTGATGATACTTCAATACAGAGTGAAGATGAGTGGCATAAAAGGTCAAGCTGATATGTTAGAGCGTCGCCTATAATATGTTGACCAGACAAAGTTTTCTCCCTTTCATTAATCTTCAACACCAACATTTCACTATATGTACACAGGGACAGTCCTATCACACACTTTAATTTCATCAGAGTTCCTAGGAACTGAATAACAGATAAATTTTGAAGCCCAATGAAGGATTAATTATAAATTAAACCAATTTTTTCTTTGCATTTCAAGCTGCTGACCATCACTCAACTAGATTTGGTGATAAATGTAACTTAATACGAAATCTGGATTATGGTATGATGCAGGACTTCTCAAACACCATCTGAGGTGATAGCAATCTAAATGTCAGAAGGAATCCTACTAGGAACAATCTGTAACCAGCCATATAAATTCAAAATAAAATTAAAAACACACCTCATTAGGCATTCCTGGAAATTACCTGGTTATCTACAGTCAAGGAGTCGCGATACATGTTACCTGCTCTGTAAGTAGCCCCTTATTCTTACATTATCTAGATAAATGTTATTCCTTGATAAATATCAATGTAGTCTTGTAAATTCTGGTTAGCTCTAGGAAATAAGCAACTATTCATTACAGCTGGGGAAGCAACAACTTCTTGTGCAGTTTGAATCTCAATATTCTGAAAGCACATTGTTGACAATTAGTTTCAAACAGTTCCTTCTACTTCAAGCAGCAACATTACTACTTGAAATAAAGTCAAGTACAGTCACTGGGCAAACCTGCTTCTCATTGGAATCAAACCTCATAAAGCTTCTATCCATTGCCAGTTCACAATATGACTTATTTCAAGTACCTGAACATTCCACTTCATGATAAGATCTACAGAATACACAGAATGAATACAGCCAAATTTAGGAATAGACAGTGGAGAGAAGGACAGCAATCAATCATGAAATCTATTGTTTTATTATAGCAGATCTGGATTTCAGCTATTACTTAGTCACCTTCAGTGCATATAACAACAGGTGACATTAGTCCAAACTATCAAGTAGTAAACATAAGCAATATTGTTTACAATGTAACACTTTGGACTAACACCACCAGCTATATGCACTGAAGATGAGTAAGTAGGCCTAATAGTTGAAATCTAGATCTGATGTAATAAAATGACAGATTTTGCAACTGATCCTTTCCTCCACTGTATGTATTCAACGATTGGTAACCACAACAGGATTATATGGAGTCCAATGTAATTAAAATTTAGGAATACGTAGCAACTGAGCTTCCAAGCACATTACACAGCTTTGTCAATAAGCAAAACTGTTCAAAACTATTTACCGTAGGGTACTTCGTATCAATACTGGCAATCGTGTGCCAAATTTCATTCATTTATGAAGGGAGGGGGAACTTTGCTGTTTACATTTCTTGGTATGCATCCATATATCTCTTAACTTACTCTCATGACATGTAAATAAGACGAATGATAGATGCAGAACAACTATCGCACAGTATTCCTTGAATCCTAGTTCTCTAAATTTTCATGACAATATGTTTATTTATTCTTTATGCTAAAGATTCTCATTTATGTTTGCTGAGTACTTTCAACACTCTTTTGGAGGGCCTAAACCAACCAACCAAAGCTTAGAACGATGTGTTTGAATTTATTTGATGTCTAGTGATATGCCAACTAGATCAGGTCTTCAAATGGCAAACAAATACTGTAGAATTTGTCACACGTGTATATTGCATCCATTGTTGACAAACTGTATTAATGCAGTTTAATTAATGCTTGCATTTACTTTCCTTGCAACTGAATACATGTGGTCATCCCATTCCATACTGCATCTTAGTGCCACTCAAACATAATTAAACAATGTGACAACTGCCAGAAAATTAGTAGTACTCTTGTAACTAGACACTTGTAAGGGACAACAAAACAATGCATTTCCATTAACAGTCCATATAATTCCACAACAAGTGTGGTTGGAAGAAGATGCAAATAATAAGGTATGCAATGGACTACATATTTTTCAAGTAAAAGAACTCTGTACATTTTTCTTCAAGGCCACAAGACTGGATAGGGTAAAGATGGGGAAGAATTTTTTCAAAGTCCTTTCCATACACCAGTACAAGTAGTCACATTAACTGATTTAAGGAATCCACAGAAAATCTAACCCATGATGGCCAAATGAATACTAAAAACTTATTCCTCCCAAATTCAAGTACAGTGGCTTAATGACAGTACCACCTTGTTCTGCAAGTCAATGCAAGGGCGTCACAGAAATCCAGAAGAAATCACTCAGCTTTATAGTACAAGAAAGATCATATGCATTGCATACAGCTTCGTACTCTCCAAACTCAAGGAACTCACATTTGAATGTGTGCAAAGAAACATTTTACTTCATTAAATTACACTGTGCACAATAAGCAAGTGGGCAAAATTACAGATGTCCAGATACACACAGACCTGTACTAACATGTATCTTCCACCACATATACTATGGAACGTAGATCACAGTCCTATATCAATTTGTACCTTCCACAAAACTGAAGAAAGGAGATCAATAAAATACAAATAAATAATAATGGGATATACAGGCCCTCTAAACACACTGAAGTTAGAGAAATTACAGGAAGGAGGTATCAGGTGCATTATATACTTGGCCCCAGACCATTCCTGTGGAGAGAGATTCAGAGAACTAAAGAGGTCCTATACTGACTCTTCATATATGTGAAAGAAAACTATACTTAATAAGAAAGAGTATGTACTTAAGCTTGTTGTTCTCTACATTTACACGAAGAAGCAAATTTTTAAAGTGGAAAACATTCCTTCCAAACAATATACTGTTGTATCACAGAATATACATAGGCAAATGAATATGCAGTACATTATGTGTATTTACATTAGAAATATTTCTGCCACTATTTTTCTCTCTCATTGTTTCTATGAATCCAAATGTGCAGCAGGCTGCTAAAATATACCTTGCAAATGAAGAAAGGAAGTGAGTGAAGCCGTGTGTATATATATATATATATATATATATATATATATATATATATATATATATATATATGTGTGTGTGTGTGTGTGTGTGTGTGTTTTTACAAAATAATCCTTATAACACTTACTCCCTACAGCTTCAAACGTTTAAAATAAAATGAATTATTTCCGCAACTTATTCCTTGTTCTTGACGGACTGATATTATGTTGCAACTAGCGAGTAACAGTGAGAAACTACAACACAAATTTTATGATACCAGTTTTTTTCAGTTTCAAAAATAAATACATGACAAATGATGGCGCAAAGCGAAACACTACAATTATGACATCTACCAATAGCAGTAGCAGTAGCCTACTAGTAAATACTCCCTGTATCTGAGCCTTGTAGAGATACATATAAATGTAAAGTTCTCAGAAACAAACGCTTATCCTTCTCACACGCATTGCGCAAAATCCATTATTCACACCGGTAACACCTAACCTAAAATTACCGGTGCATATCCAATGTCGGGCAATGCTGAACGGCAAATATAAACTCATAGTGAATCTACCAAATGCAGTGTCACATACCTTCTCCGCCTTGGCGAGGTATATCCACAGTTTCCTCCAGGTAGAAAATTTCTTCATGTCACTGAAGTTATACTGCATTTCTTTCGAGGCATACCGAGTAGACAGCGGAGACCGATAATTGCAAAACTCGCTGTTTTCCTTGTACCCTTCATCCATTTCGGTGACAAAACTTAACTCACAGAATCAAGACGAATAACTTTTCGCGCACTAAGCTCAAACACGTGCGGGCATTAACAACTGACTAACGACGCGCGCCGTAACCAATGTTGCTGAGCGACCGTGTTGCCAAGACGACACCCACAGCAGACAACAATTACGAAATTTCAAAACCGAGCGCGAGAAGATGCACAGTTCTTTAATCCGCAATTTCTGTCAAAGCTAGTAAGCAACTGAAGCTCTGTTCACACCTCTAGACTTCACATAAGCTTACGACATTTGGTATCAATAAAAAGTTAGTTACATAATTCACGGAGGGGGTCCCGGTTCAAATGTCAAGTGATAAGTTGCTCTAAAACTCAAGGCAACAAATTATGAAATCGTAACTTGTAATCTATGTAATATCCAAGACTACAAAGAAAATACTAAGGATCAATCGGCAATGAAAGCATCACAAAGAGCAAAACGAAACAAAAAAAAACTAAAAATTATGAATATTCGAGTGGTTGGTTTCCCCTCAATACAAATATTTCTTTAGAACCTGTGGGGGTTTTTTGTAGCTGAAGAGTCGTCTAGCGCAAGATCCGATCTCTATTTGCGCCAATGCCTCTTTCTGGCATATAAAGATTATTTATTGCTTCTGGAAATTATATGCTTCTGTTATTTTGACATCTGCTTTACAATACTTGTGTTCATTAACTTCCTTCGTTTTTATAATTTTTATCGTTTCTCAAAAAATGCAAATGCATAAATATAATACTAAAGCAAAAAAAAAAAATCTCTAAGAAGACCTAGTGGGCTTAACATTAGTACAGAAAGGAATCCAATACATGGTGAATTACTGAACATATAGTCAACAACTTGCCAGAGACTACTAAATATCGTATGTGACACGTGGTGGAGTTTACGACTGAATCAAAAAAAGATCCTGAT
The DNA here is from genome assembly GCF_023864275.1 of Schistocerca cancellata. Classification (NCBI taxonomy): domain Eukaryota; kingdom Metazoa; phylum Arthropoda; class Insecta; order Orthoptera; family Acrididae; genus Schistocerca; species Schistocerca cancellata. The sequence goes on from NC_064627.1 coordinate 542,632,987, forward strand.
GGACAATTCCTTCTAAACGTGTGAAGAGTGATCCTCATAAATTCTTAAAATTAGCGTTTTGTGTATGTTATAGTTAAAATTAGCTCTGTGATTTGAATACATTTGTTTATGTTAAGTAACTTCATTATATCGTAGTTCTTTGCAAGTCCCAGAGATATCTCTGTGGGATTCATTTCATAAGAAACCATGCTGCGTAACTGTGAATAAACTGTCTTCTTTTTCACGGCCGTATTCCGTACCTTCACGGGGTCAGCAAGTTATTCTGGATTTGGCCCGACGTGATTATGGCCAAACGATGGGAATTAACACAGCTGAATGCGGAATGGTAGTTGAGCTAGACGCATGGGTCATTTCGGAGATCGTTACGGAATTAAATATTCCGAAATCCAGTGTCAAGAGTGTGCCGAGAACATCAGATTTCAGGCATTACGTCTAACCAAGGACTACGTAGTGGCCAGGGCTTCACTTGATGACGGAGAGCAGCGGCGTTTGCGAAGTGTTGTCAATGGTAATAGAGAAGCAACACTGCGTGAAATAACCGCAGAAATCAATGTGGGACGTATCCGTTAGGACAGGGCGTCGAAATCTGGCGTTAATGGGCTATGGCAGCAGACGACCGCCGCGGAGGCCTTTGCTAAGAGCACGACATCGCCTGCAACGCCTCTCTGGGATAGTGGCCATATCGGTTAGACCCTGGACCAGAAGACCGTGGCTTGGTCAGATGAATCCCGATTTCAGATGATAAGAGTTAATGGTAGGATTCGTGTGTGGCGCAGATCCCACGAAGCCATGAACCCAAGTTGTCAACATCGCACTGTGCCAGCTGACGGTGTCTCAATGCAATGGACTGGCTCCGGTCCCCTGGTCTCAATGCAATGGACTGGCTCCGGTCCCTTGGTCCAAATGAACCAAATATGGCGCCTGCACGGTCCGCTGCCTCCGTGCATGTTCGTATGTCTGTAAGGGCCCACAATGGCACAAAAGCCCTAAAAGGGCTTGAAATGATGAGTTATGTTGTTGGTGTCTGTGAGGGTATTTTATTATGGTATAGCCGTGCCACTTTTCGATCGTTTCTATTTGCTTCACCGTACACAAACACCATCTCGCTTTGTTCCCGTCACGAATACCGGACCATTCTGGTGCTTACAGTGTGCTGCGCCAATCACACAGTCAGCAACACACAAGGAACACACGGCACGTGGCCTGAGGAACTGCCATTCGTCAGCGCCATCTACTGTGGCAATGGTGCATTTGCTGACACATGTTCACGGGACCATTTTTCCTCATTTATAGTCAGGAATCCGTCCCTGCAGTTTGCCGGTATTATTAATCTTCACGCTGTAACCGGCCGGTGTGGCCGTGCGGTTCTAGGCGCTACAGTCTGGAGCCGAGCGACCGCTACGGTCGCAGGTTCGAATCCTGCCTCGGGCATGGATTGTGTGATGTCCTTAGGTTAGATAGGTTTCATTAGTTCTAAGTTCTAGGCCACTGATGACGTCAGAAGTTAAGTCGCATAGTGCTCAGAGCCATTTCTACCATTTCACCCTGTATACTTTCCCTACCCCGTCACGTTTCTGGAACGCCACCACGCGGCATACAATGTTGCAGCAGGTAGTGGTCTCAATATTCTGGGTCAGCAGAGTCTATCAGATGTGACAGTATTTAGTGTGTATCAATGACATGATAGCTAGTAACGTGGAATATAATATAGTCGTGTGTTGAAAATTAGTACAGAATCAAACAAAGCGACAGTGTGAGATCTGGAGTTAACTCCGCAGCCACCTAGACAACATATCTATGTGTAAATCTCCCTACGGTACACTACAGAAAAGATTTCGTTCACTATAAAACAGTAAATGGTGTCCAGGTAGGTGGCCCAGTGGGACAGCACTGGACTTGCATTCGGGAAAACGGTTCCTCATCTGGCTACCTAAGCTCTCTTGTGGTTTCGCAAAATCACTTACAGCAAATTCCAGGGTGGTTCCTTTTTCTCCAACAAAATATAGTGCTCTATTTCTACTATTGCGCGAAGCATATAAGTCACCAACATACCGTTAATCTACCTATACACTCCGTAAGTCACCTTTAGGTATGTAGCGAAGGATTCTTACTTAGTGTGAAAACAAATAAGTCACCACGTCTGGACGGAATCCCAATTCGGTTTTTCAAACAGTACTCTGCAGCCTTGGTCCCTTACGTAACTTGAATTTATCGCGAATGTCTCGTCTAGCCCAAAGTCCCAAGCGACTGGAAGAAAGAGCAAGTGACTCCTGTGTATAAGAAGGGCAAAAGAACGGACCCGCAAGATTACAGACCACTATCCCTGACATGGGTTTGCTGCAGAATCCTTGAACACATTCTCAGTTCGAATATCATAAATTTTCTTGAGACCGCGAAGCTTATGTCCACGAATCGACATGGTTTTAGAAAGCATCGCTCTTGCGAAATTCAGCTTGTCCTTTTCTCACACGATACACTGAGAACTATGGATGAAGGGCAACAGGCAGATTCCACATTTCTAGATTTCCGGAAATCATCTGACACAGTGCCCCATTCCAGGCTGTTAAAGAGCAAATGATTTGGAGGAAAGGGGAGGGCAGCTGTCTGCAGTTATTTGCTCATGATGCTGTGGTGTACTGTAAGGTATCGAAATTGAATGACTTAGGAGGATACAAGATGACTTAGACAAAATTTCTAGTTGCTGTGATGAATGTCAGCTAGCACTAAATGTACAAAAATTTAAGTTAATGCGGTTGATTAGGAAAAATAAACCCGTAGTTTTCGGATACAGCATTAGTAGTTTCCTGTGCGACATAGTCACTTCTTTAAATATCTGAATGTAACGTTGCAGAGCAATATGAAATGAAACGAGCATATGAGGAGTGTGGCAGGAAAGACACATGATCGACTTCAGTTCACTGGGAGAATTCGAGGAAAGTGTGGTTCATCTGTAAAGGAGACCGCATATAGGACGCAGGGCGATCTGTTCTTGAGTACTTGCCAAGTGTTTTGCGACCCGTAACAGGTTGGATTGAAGGACGACATCGAAGTAGTCCAGAGGCGGGCTGCTAGATTTATTACTGGTAGGTTCGAACAATGCGTAAGTGTTATGGAGATGCTTCGGGAACTCAAATGGGAATCCCTCGAGGGAAGGCGACATCCTTTACGAGGCTCACTGTTGAGAAAATTTAGGGAACCAGCATTTGAAGCTAATTGCAGAATGATTTGTTGCCTCCAACACACACTGCGCGCGAGGACCACGAAGGTAAGATACGAGATATTAGGGCTCGTATAAAGACAGTCGTTTTCCCCTCGTTCTGTTTGAGAATGGGACAGGAAAGGAAATGACTAATAGCGGTACGCGGTACCCTCCGCCACGTGACGTAAGGCGGACTGCGGAGTATCGATATAGATGTAGATCAGTGTCACTTCCCGCCTTTCCTGTTCGAGTCGCGAAATGTTCGCGGGAAGGAGGATTGCCGCTAAGCCTCCGTGCGGGCTCGAATCTCTGCAATTTCATCTTCATGATCTTCTCGTGAGATATACACAGAAAGCAATATATTTGTTGACTCTTCTAGGAACGGAGGCTCCCGGAGCTTTAACGGTAATCCGCACCGTGATGTAGAACGCCTCTCTTGCAGCGTCTGTCACTGAAATTGGTTGACCATTTCTGTGACGTCGTTGCTCGTCCAGCTCCGAAACACATTTTTTTTTTCCTAATCGCGCACGAGCAACAAGGTCGTTTGGGACCCGCATGAGGTAGGATCACAAGGTGTCAAGATACAAACCCAAATCCAAGATTGTGACCAACTGGTTACTGCTGATGCCCAGAGTAATTTTACATTTAGTGAGATACAGGAGAGGCTGCACTCCTGCATTTGTTTTTAATGCAATATGCTACGACATTTTAAATGAGCGCCACACCTAACAGCATCTCGTCGACGTGTCTGGCGCTCATATTGAACAAATTACGTAAGCAGCTGTTGATAATAAAATCAATGTTATGCAGTTCTTACTTGTTTGACTTTTCTTTTTTTCCCCACATCCCGTTCCTAATCCATTATACAGGCACAGGGTGAACATTAATGAAACTGACAAACTGCGGGAACGGATTCCTGACTGGAAATGGACGGAAAAAGGTCCTATGAACATGTATTCAGGAAAGCATCATTGCTACGGTAGATGGCGCTGACGAATGACTTCCTCTGACTACGTGCCGCGTGTTGCTAGTGTGTGGCAGGCTGTGTGATAGACGCAACATATTGTAAGCAGCAGTATGGACCGGCAGTCACGTCGGGATAAAGCCGAGATGGTGTTCGTGTACGGTCAAGCATATGGAAACGGCCGAGAGGCAGCACGGCTATACCAAAACAAGTACCCTCACAGACACCAACCACATCACACAACATTTCAAGCCCTTTTTGAGCGTTTGTGTTATCGTGGGTCCTTTGAGACAGACGAACGTGCAGGAAAGTGGCGGACTGTGTGCGTACATCAAAACTGGAGGATAACGTTCTACAGGATATTGAGAAGAATCCTACTACGAACTCCAGGCAAGGGCCCGCCAACATGGTGTATGGCAAAGTACGATTATGTGTATCCTGCACGACAACCGCTACTGTAACTATCACCTGTAATCCATTGGAGGCCACTTTGAAGATCTGTTTTGAGGTGAATGCGATGCGGCACCGTAATGTGTTCCGAGACAATTGTCGTTGCATGCACACCGTCCATACCCGAACACATGTTCACAGGATCTTTTTCCTCCACTTACAGTCAAGAAATCTGTCCCCGGAAGTTTGTCGGCTTGATTAATGTTCGCCTTGTATGTAGAAACATTTCTATACCTCTTTCTTGCATTCACAACGCTAAATTTGCACTTGGCAGCCAAATCCAGAATTAATTTTTTTTCTAGAATAAATCAGTTCCGCATTAACGCGTTAGAGTATCTACCAAGTTTCCCTGCCATACTCGTACAATAATTACAGCCCACTCTAGACCTCTATGAGATAACCATCTGGTATTTAGCTGTATTCACGGATGGGTCTAAACAAGGGGACTCCTTTTGTTGCTCTGTTTTTCCCGATCTTATTCTCAAGACCTGGTTACCTCAACAATTCAAAGTGTTCATCTACATCTACGTGATTACTCTGTTATTAACAATAAAGTGCCTCGCAGAAGGTTCAATGAACCACCTTCAAGCTGTCTCTCTACCGTTCCACTCTCGAACGGCACGCGGGAAAAACGAGCACTTGTGGGGGCGCCAACAGAATGTTTTCGCAATCGGGAGGAGAAAACTGGTGATTGAAATGTCATGAGAAGATCCCGTCGCAACAAAAAACGCCTTTGTTTTAATGATTGCCACTCCAATGTACGTATCATGTCTGAGGCACTATCTCCCCTATTTCGCGATAATACAAAACAAGCCGCCCGTCTTTGTACTTTTTCGATGTCATCCGTCAGTCCTACCTGATGCGGATCCCACACCGCACAGCAATACTCCAGGATAGGGCGGACAATCGTGGTGTAAGCAGTGTCTTTGGTAGACCTGTTGCACCTTCTAAGTGTTCTGCCAATGAATCGCAGTCTTTGGTTTGCTCTACCCACAACATCATCTATGTAATCGTTCCAATTTAGGTTATTTGTAATTGTAATCCCTAAGTATTTAGTTGCATTTACAGCCTTCAGATTTGTGTGACTTATCGCGTAATCGAAATTTAGCTGATTTCTTTGAGTACTCATGTGAATAACTTCGCACTTTTCTTTATTCAGGGTCAATTGCCACTTTTCGCACCATACAGATATCTTATCTAAATCATTTTGCAAGTCGTTTTGATCATCTGATGACTTTACAAGACGGTAAATCACAGCATCATCTGCAAACAATCTAAGACGGCTACTCAGATTGTCTCCTATGTCGTTAATATAGACCAGGAACAATAGAGGGCCTATAACACTTCCTTGGGAACGCCAGATATTACTTCTGTTTTACTCGATGACTTTCCGTCGAATACTACGAACTGTGACCTTTCTGACAGGAAATCACGAATCCAGTCGCACAACTGAGGCGATACTCCGTAGGCACGCAGTTTGGTTAGAAGACGCTTGTGAGGAACGGTGTCGAAAGCCTTCTGGAAATGCAGAACTGTACGCGATTTTGTGGGACACTAGAGCAGATGAAAGATTCTGCGCCTACTAAATTCCTCCTCGGTTCCAACTCTCAACTGAGTGACCTTAACTCTTTACAACACTTATACCCAGCAGATAAAGAAGTACACAGTATCCACGACGCCCTTCTCCACTTTCAAAGGCTGGGAAGAAGGTGCCTTTCTGCAGCTGCTCGCGGGAGTTCAGTGAGGGCTGAAATCATCGTATGGCAGCGAAACTTTGTAGATATGATAATTCGTTAATGAGGAACCGATTTATGCTGAGCATAGGGACATTAACGAAACAAAGTGGCGGACATAGTAGCCAAGGAGGCGTGTCACGATAATGAGATCGGCCAGCGCACCATCCCCCTACATGCTGTTGGGGTACATGGGAAGAAAACTGGCTGGAAGCGACAAATAATAGGCTGCAACTAGCAAAGTCAACAACTCGGTCATCGCGTACCTCCTTCTGACCACACAGACAGAACTGGGTTCTTCTCAATCGTCTTCGCACAAGATACATCCATATAACGCAAGGTTTCTTGCTCGAGCGAGAGAACCCTCCAATGTGTGGTACTTGCGGCGTACGGATCACAGTGCACCACATTTTAGTTGACTGTGTTTTATAGTCAGACAAGTGGTCAGCAGCTAATTTACCGACAGATTTGCCCTCTGCTTAACTGACAATAACACCGTTGTGGTACGACTTTTAGGGTGCTGCAAAACGTCCGACTTGTTCTCCAAAATTTTACGAAAAAGCTTTTAATGTGTTATCAGGGTGGCTGGCTCCGTCCGTGTTTTTTTGTAAGTGATCAACCAGGCACATATCACTTTGTAATTTGTTTAGCTTTCCTCTTGTATTATTTGTGATTTAATATACAGTTTTAGAACATCTGAGAATACTTACGCTACATTAAAGAATGGCCGGCCGCGGTGGTCTAGCGGCTCTGGCGCTGCAGTCCGGAACCGCGGGACTGCTACGGTCGCAGGTTCGAATCCTGCCTCAGGCATGGATGTGTGTGATGTCCTTAGGTTAGTTAGGTTTAAGTAGTTCTAAGTTCTAGGGGACTTATGACCTAAGATGTTGAGTCCCATAGTGCTCAGAGCCATTTGAACCATTTTTGATTGCGCATGTGACAGTGAGTGAAACTGGGAAAGTGCAATTTTATATTAGACTGACTCTTACATGTTTTATAAGATTTCGGATAAAAAAAAAATGAAATGATCGTATGGTATTGTTGGCTGGAGGGGCACCATGCGGGGAAGTTCGGCAGCCGTATTGCAAGTCCTTTTTAGTTGACGCCACTTCGGCGACTTGCGAGTCAGAGGGATTCCGCACAATTTGACCGAAGTTCATAAACAGGTTTGCATCGACTAGAATATGGAAATGTCTAAGAAATTTGACCGAGGAAATGCAAAATAAGCCACCGCCACCACCGTTTCTTTACAGAATCGCACTCCGTTTTAAGAAACGCTAGTTTTTTTATGCATCTCAATGTTTATGACGTTTAGTTTACGACGTTATATCACATGAACTTTACGGGGCAAAATGAAATAATTTTGCAGGTAACGTCAGTGGTATATGTTGATACTTTCTGCAGCCGGCCTGGGTGGCCGAGCGGTTCTAGGCGCTACAGTCTGGAACCGCGCGATGGCTACGGTCGCAGGTTCGAATCCTGCCTCGGGCATGGGTGTGTGTGATGTCCTTGGGTTAGTTAGGTTTAAGTAGTTCTAAGTTCTAGGGGACTGATGACCTCAGATGTTAAGCCCCATAGTGCTCAGAGCCATTTGAACCATTTGATACTTTCTGCAAATATGTTGCGAATGGAGTTGGCAGTAAAGACGTAATAAATTAAAACGTCATGATCGAGACTGAAATTTTACTCCATGAATAGCGAAACTGTGATAAGCTACAAAATTTGTTTCCTTTCATTATTTTGTGGAGGATGTCAGCGGGAAAAAAGTTTCGAAACGGTTTGTAATTATTTGAAAAATGTGATGAAGCCGCTACGCGCTCTCACCCTCAATGACGGGACGAATATAGTCTGGGTAATTTGCGAGCCTTGAGTTACGCTGCCTCAGGACATGTGCACAGTTTGCAGCTTCAATACTTTGTGTTAAATCTTTAATATAAGGTTATGTGTCTTAATAAGTAGATTATAACAGCATTATAAATTCGTTCAATAATTATGTGAAATATTGAAAAGCAATTCTTTGTTGCCTCTGGAAGTTTTAGGTGGACATCATGCCACTGCGACCGCGCACCATTTCAGCCCTTATAGTAATACGAGTATAGAGGTAGATACACAACGTATCGTGGACAGAAGACAAGACCATGTCGGTAATGATTTCTTTTCATAAGAAACAGAACGCATAGCATTATGTGAACTACGGAACTAATTCATTGATTTCACATGCCAGTACAATTTTGCTAAATGTAATCCATGAACACTTCACAGCACACTTAGATGAAGAATAACCACCAACTGGATTTGTGCATAATAAAGGAACACGAGAGCAGATTTCCAATGTCAGACAACTAATCGAGAAATGCAGACAACTCAATACCCCTTTAATTCTTTATTTCTTGGACTTTAGCAAGGATTTCGAGTGTGTTAGAGGGAAAGAACTGTGGAATGTGCTTACAGAAATGGACGTTTCTGATAAACTATTCTTGGACTACAGCAAGGCTTTCGACTGCGTTTGATGGAAAGGTCTGTGGGACGTGCTAGTAGAAATGAGTGTTCATGATCAAGGAGCTACCAGATAAGAGTTGAGAGAGAAACTGAGAAACGTGTGCTGTGCGTGAATAAGAAAATGCCTTAGACCTTGATAATTGACAGAGGTGAGTCGTCACTACCAACAACTGATGTACTATCAGAAGATGAAGTTGATGACTTTGTTCACCTGGACTCAGTGGTCCATAAGGAGAGTGGTTCTACACAGACCATACGGTAGAATTGTTCTGTGCAGGGATGCTGCATCGAAGCTGACTTTGCTATGGAAAGACTGAGCCATAACCGGACTTACTAAACTGGGAGTGCTGAAATCTCTACTGTTTCCAGTTGTTCTTTATGGGGGTGAAACTTTGACAATAACTAAAGGGGATCGCAAAAGAATCGATGCTTTTGAGATGTGGACATGTGGAAGGTTGCTGCGTATATCATGGACAGACAAATGACCCAACAAATCAATCCTTCAAGAGAAGAGGTTGTCCAGTATTTGTTTCTACGAAATCGTGCATAGTTCGACGACAGGAAGATAACTTGGAATATATGATCATCCAAGGCAAAAATATTGCAGGGAAGATCGCCGAGACGATGGACGGAGTAGACAAAGGAAAAGACAGACCGAACATTCGGCGAGGTACTCCGATATGCAGAAGACAGATTGTTACAAGGATCGTGTGATGTGATGGGTCACCAACTTTCAACTATTAAAGATGGAGTGTTAACGATGATTCGTACGAGCCTGAAATCAAGCACCAATCAAGCAATCAGCTGTTTGGGTGTTACAAAATGAGCCGAAAGTAACAAAAGTGGTTCATTAGTGAAGCAATTCCAGGGAAATGTTGTTCTTTGGTTACACTGGACACCTCGCGACCACTGCATGACAGGATACAAGAACAGTTAATGAAGATCATATACAATATTTTGTTTGACACTAGTCATCAATAAAATCAGCATGCAAAAAACAGAAAACAGTGCATCAGTTTTCATCATGACAATGCCAGTTGTCCTACAGGACATCAAACAGTTGATTATTTGACGGAGAAAAACTCACAGACCATATTCACTTAATTTATCGCTAAGATATTTTTTGTTCATTTATGTAGAACAGAAGTGCGTGGATAGCGGTTTCCAACACATCGAGAAGCTGCCGAGTGCTTCCGAGATACCGACAACATATTGGAAAACATGTTTCCAGAACCCCCCGCCACACACCGTCTGATGGCTTGCGGAGTATGGATGTAGATGTAGAACTGATTCGAAGATATGCAAAGGCGTATATACTGTAATGGCAGTTTGAGCATTTCTGAGACATTCTCACTCTGACAAATCAAATGCGTGACGATTCGAACAGCTCTGGATATATTCTGTTTCTTCCGTTTATCCAACTTGGCAAGAATCACAGATTGACGAAGAATGGTCTGGAATTGGTAGAACGACGATTTTGTATCCAATTTCTTTCGTGTGACAATCATCCTTCCTTCAAATTCTTCTGACCAAAGCCGAGTCTGACCTCTGCCCTTGCCTCTAGAGGACTCCGAATTGTAGCGTGTAACATGGTGGTGCGTGACGTCGGTGCGTGAGAGACATAGTGCTGTAATCGAGTTTCGAACGCGAAGGGTTCGTCCACACATATAGCGCACTGACTTTCGGCATGACAATGCCGGACCACAAACGAGCGCTAAGATATCTGCAACAATCCCCCGCCTTGGATTCACCGTCATCGACCATATTCCATACAGCCCCAATCCGATTTTCATCGTTAAAAAAAAAAAAAAAAAAAAAAAAAAAACTTAGAGAACACCTTCGAGGACTTCACTTTGACAGCGATAAGGAGGTGCAAGCAGAGGTGACAGACGGTCTACAGTGATGGTACCCGTATCAACAAACTGGTCACTCGCTGGGAGAAATTTGTTCTTCGCCAGGGTCGATGTTGAGAAATAAATATATAAATACACTATGTTATCAAAAGTATCCGGACACACCCCAAAAACATACGTTTTTCCCAGTAGATGCATTGTGCTGCCACCTACTGCCATATCAGCGACCTCAGTAGTCATTAGACATCGTAAGAGAGCAGAATGGGGCACTCCGCGGAACTCACGGACTTCGAACATGGTCAGGTGACTGTGTGTCACTCGTGTCTTGCGTCTGTACGCGAGATTTCCACACTCCTAAGCATCCTTAGGTCCACTGTTTCCATGATAGTGAAGTGGAAACGTGAAGGGATACGTACAGCGCAAAAGTGTACGGGCCGGCCACGTCTGTTGACTGACAGAGACCGCCGATAGTTGAAAAGGGTCGTAATGTGTAAAAGGCAGATATCTATTCAGACCATCACACAGGAATTCCAAACAGCATCACGATCCACTGCAAGTACTATGATAGTTAGGCGGGAGGTCAGAAAAATTGGATTTCATGGTCGAGCGGCTGCTCATAAGCCATACATCACTCCTGTAAATGCCAAAAGACGCCTCGCTTGGAGTAAGGAGTGTAAACATTGGACGATTGAACAGTGGAAAAACGTTGTGTGGAGTGACGAATCACGGCACATAATGTGGCGATCCGATGGCAGGGTGTCGCTATGGCGAATGCTCGGTTGACGGCATCTGCCAGCGTGTGGAGTGCCAACAGTAAAATTCGGAGGCGGTGGTGTTATTATGTGGTCGTGTTTTTCATGGAGGGAGCTTGCATCCTTTGTTGTTTTGCGTGGCACTACCACAACACAGGCCTACATTGATGTTTTAAGCACCTTCTTGCTTCCCACTGTTGAAGGGCAATTCGGGGATGGCGATTGCATCTCTCAACAGGATCAAGCACCTGTTCATATTGGATGGCCTGTGGCGGAGTGGTTACATGACAATAACATCCCTGTAATGGACTGGCCTGCACAGATTCCTGACCTGAATCCTATAGAACACCTTTGGGATGTTTTGGAACGCCGGCTTCGTGCCAGACCTCACCGACCGACATCAGTTCCTCTCCTCAGTGCAGTACTCCGTGAAGAAAGGGCTACCATTCCACAAGAAACCTTCCAGCATCTGACTGAACGTATGCTTGCGAGAATGGAAGCTGTCATCAACGCCAAGGGTGTTCAAAATGGTTCAAATGGCTCTGAGCACTATGGGACTTAACATCTGTCATCATCAGTCCCCTAGAACTTAGAACTACTTAAACCTAACTAACCTAAGGACATCACACACATCCACGCCCGAGGCAGGATTCGAACCTGCGACCGTAGCAGTCGCGCGGTTCCGGACTGAGCGCCTAGAACCGCTAGACCACCGCGGCCGGCGCCAAGGGTGTGCCAACACCATACTGAATTCCAGCATTACCGATTTAGGGCGCCAAGTACTTGTAAGTCATTTTCAGCCAGGTGTCCGGATACTTTTGATCGCATAGTGTATGACGAGTAAAGATATAGAATGTTAATACGATTGTTTTATTTAAAAAGCGTTACGAGTTTTCACGTAAAATATTCAGAGGCATTACTTTTCAGCACGCCCTCGTATCGTATGTGGTTGTACCATCTTACGTCGTTTCAGACAGATATTATTAAATACCTGGTGGCTACGTACGACCAATTCCAGCTACTGATCTCCGATCGCGTAGTCGAATCGTAGCAACCTTTTCGTCTATTTACGCATATTACCTCACATTCAATTATGTCCACAGTACATTTCCTATATTTGCGTCGTTGCACAAGGCACTGATCATCTGTATGTCTCTATGCATTCTGTAACAAATTTCTAACGGTATCACCTCCCTTTAAACAAGTGCACCGCCTGCAGCCAGCCTCATGAGGCTACGGACGTTATCACTGGCAATGCTTAGTGCGCTGAAGCTCACTGCAACAGTAGATGAATGCAGCGTAAGAGGTGTTGTTCACACACGTGTACACCATCAGCTAATTTTGCAACGGTGAAGCGTGATAATCGTCACCGTAGAAAGGACTGTAGGTTACGCAGCGGCCATCATATTGCTCGCTTTTCACTCTTAGGTATATGAGACTTCTTTCTGTTGTGTCTTTACTAGCAAGAAGTTTGCTGAGCAGCGAACGATGGATGTCTAAAAATTATCCAGCTAGTTTAGTAAACATAGTACAAGAACGACTAAGACATACGACATAACGTCTCGAACAAGTGGTGCTCTGCAGGTTGCAATCATTGAAAACACGTCATGTGTTTCAAAATACGTGTATGTGTTTTCTATAGTGTTTCGTATTACCTATTGTGACTGCTGCTTTTTCCTATAATTTAACTTCCCTTATGCATTGATTTCTCAGCACGTGCCAAAGATGCTTGCCAATAACAGAAACCAAAAATTTATCTCCAGTGGTGAATGATTGTTTACAGTAGTACAGAGAAGTCATCGAAATATACAGAGACGGGAGTAATTTGAACAGAAAAGAAGAAGCCATCAAACTCAGTTATATATCTACAGGCAATTTTTCACAATCGTAAGTTTTTATCTTTGATGCTAGTTCGACAGTAAAAGCGCATCTCTAACAAGGATTACCTCTGCTGATCACGCATAAACTTCTACCACGTCCCTTTTTCACAGTATTTATGTCGGTCTTGTAAGATTCATGGTACCATGAGCACCTCTGAAGATGTCCAACCCAGCTCTGGTCGGAACGTAAGGTACCAAAAAGATCCATGTACCACGACCATACAACCTAGAATGTTCACAAACAGCTATACTTATATTGTTTTTCGTATTCTGCAGTTACGGACAAAATTGTGAGGCTGGAGAGAATACTAGACAGTTTCTCGATATAAGTTTTCTTTACATCACCAGCAGCTGTTCGCCCCTTTGCCTTATACGGACATTATTTTTTCCAAATGACTTATTCGACAGCGAATCATTTCTGAATGCAGCGCGTCCAGGTGGTAATTATAATGTGAAGTAAAAAAATTGTACTTGTACTGCTGAAATGCAAGAATAATATGAGCAAAAGAGTAAGGTCTGTGGTTACTTTAACTAAATTCTCAAAGGGATAACAACTCTCTGCTCAAAAGCATCTGGTGTACTTATCTTTCCCTGAAGGGGAACAGTGTATGTGGGATATTTTACAGAGCAGTCTGCTTTCAGGCATGTTGTTTTATTGTTATGCACCAAGATCGCGTTAAACAGCCCGTACTGTGTTGCGGCAGCGTGTGACTTCTCGTCTATTGCTACGCCGCTGCGCTCTTCTGATAACGCGCTATCACTAGAAAGACAGCCTTGTGCCTTTCCGAGACGGTACACAATGCTCTGCATTTGACGAGTTTGATTTTTCAAACGCTCTTTCGCTGCAGAGTACTCCAGTGGAAAAAAAAAACCCACACGAGGAAGAACGGCATTTAACCGCAACCAGTATAACGGAAGGAAAATTGTAAAGGAATGGCGGTTTGCTTGTTTGTTGGGGCTTTGGGACACAAAACAGCTGAGGTCATAAGCGCCCACATTTTGACCTGAAACGGACCGTTTTCTAGAGTAAGCATTTCGTGGTTTTTGAATTTAGTCGACACATAGGAGCCTATATGACTTGAGTAGTGGGTAAAACTACAATGAATAGTGATAGTGAGCCTGGAACGCTAGTTAAAATGCGGAAGGATAAAATGAACCATTACAACAACCTTAAGGGGCCGTTCGATGAGAAGAAGGAGTGGTGGTAAAGAAAAATGTAGATATCAGCACTGAATGTTAATTTTGCAGCCTTTCTTTTTCTGGCTATCGAGTTCATTTTTCTTATGCAAGTTTCAACACGCGAAATTAGTTTTATATGAAAATTTTCTTTCTACAGAGATACCATAATTTTTCAATACATAAAATTCAGTCCTCTAACAGTTCGTATATGTGTACTATTGAAAAATCTTCACAGAAGTATGTGATTTTTGCGTGATACAAAAATGAAATATTTTTTATTTAGTGCAATAAAATCGACAAGGAGTATTTTAACAACACTTATATAGTTCTAACCATAAATGTTATATAACATAGACTAAATTTTCAAATGATTTACAGCTTGAAATTTGATTTAAAGATAGGGGACTCAGAGACCTAGATGTCATCTTTCAAATGTAGAAACACGCCTGTCATTTTTCGTTTAAGTCAGACAACTCCTTTTTGATGTTGAGATTCTTTTCCGTCAGTGTATATTCGCTAATGAAATTCGTTGATTGGAGAAAAACAGTGATGTCCATACCTACAACACTAGAGGAAAAAATGACCCTTATTACCCATTGTTAAAGCTATCAGTGGCTTAGAAAGGAGATCAATATGCAGCAACAAAACTTTTTTGTGATTTACCAAATAACATAAAATGTCTGACAGGTAGCGAAGCAAGTTTTAAATCCAATTTAAAATCATTTCTCTTGAACAACTCCTTATATTCCATTGACGAATTTCTATTTAGAAACTGCTATGAAGTAAAAAAAAATAGTGTAGTTGCAGAAGTATGACCATTAAACTGATTCGTTCCGAATCATTTCGATGAAAGAATCGTTCAGATGATCAATGGAACATGTAGCTAAGTTGCGACCTTACCCCACTTTCTTTTCAAGTAACGAACCATTGGCGGTGCGCTACTTTCTAATAGTGTCAGTTTCTTACCCGCTGTCCCTTTAATGTGTGTTCGCCATCTGAGTTATCCGAAGTTTTAGCAGATACAGCGTGCAGTCGAATGTGCTCTGCCCTTTACTCGCCGTATCAACATGACAAAGGAGATTTTTTTTTCGTGGACGTAAGATGTCCTACAACTCTCAACTATTCGTTCACAACAAGACCGGGCTCCGGAAGGCCTCGTGGTAGCACCGAGGGAAAGAGCATCGTGGTCGGCATATGGCTCTGATGCATTGTACTGCATCTGCAGCAGCAATTTGTGCAATTGTTGGCGCCACAGTAACACAACTAACTGTCACAACTCGGTTACTTCAAGGACAGCTCCGAGCCAGACGCCCTGCAACGTGCATTCTGGTGACACGCGTGGCCCACGAGAATAACAGGCTGTGGCGCGTACGTCACAGCACGTGACACAACAGGTCTTACGAGTGCCAGCAACCGTCTCTGACGAGCAGCGAGCAACTAGTCCAGAAGAGTTTAACAATTCTCAACTACATGTTTAAATGCATGCACGTTTTCGATAACACACGACAATATTAAGACCTTTAGTGGGTACATTTTCAATTAAATATTGATGTCCCGTGAGCCCTCCACGGATCCGAGCGTTCACGAAGTCTGGTGGACAAGCCAACTAGTGTGACGTCACAAGTTCGTTGCAGGGTCCGTGCATCTCCTTGGCGCCGCGTGACACTAAACCACCGCCGTTTTCGACTTAGCGATGCCAAGCTCACTGGAGGGCAGGGTGTAGATCTATTGTATTTTTTAATGAAAGCAGGATCTACCTCGGTGCCGGTGCCAGTGCCAGGGTGTTTCAAAAAGGACTTTACAACTTTGAAAATTCATACAAATTAATTCATAGTACAAACAGAGGTAATTGTAGTGTCAATTTGTAGGGAAATACATCAAATTTTGTCTCACGTGGTTCGCTCGTGCCGAATCACACCGTAAGGATCGCTAACGGCAGTTGCGTTAAAGATGGCTGCCTTCACTGGACCCTAATGTGCTGGCTCTGTGTTTTGGTTTGAAGCATCAAAGTCGGAGACAACAGTTCAGCCTAATTTCCCTACCAAGTACGCTAGATATCCTCCTAGTAGGCCTACAATTTATGAGTGTCATAAATGTTTTGTAGAAACAGGGTGCTCGGTAAGATGTGGTAAATTATCAGGTCATCCGAGCACATCCGACGACGTCGTTGAGCGAGTGAGACAAAGTCCTGTCAACAGGTCTACGAAATCCGTCCGGCGTGCATCTCGCGAACTTCAAATCCCACATACGACTGTTTGGCGTGTGCTGAAAAACCGTTTGCAGTTGAAACCGTACAGATTGACGATCGTACAAGCAACAAAAGACACTGATAAAATTGGTCGCAAGAACTGTGCGGATATGTTAAATCGATTACATGAAGTTGAAGATTTCTCGGACAAAATCATCTTTTCTGACGAGTCGACTTTTCACTTAAGTGGCAAGGTTAACACACATAACAGTAGGATTTGGGGCAGTGAAAATCCACATCAAACGTAGCAACATTTCGTGACAGCCCTAAACTGAACGTTTTTTGTGCATTGAGCAAGAACAAAGTGTACGACCCCCCCCCCCCCCCCCCACCCTGGGAGAGAACCATCAGCGGGATAGTGTACCTGGATATGTTAAAACAATTTTTGATACCACAGATCGATGAGGATGAACAAGAAGGAAACGTTTACTTCATGCAAGATGGAGAACCACCCTACTATCTGGCTGACGTCCCAGATTTTCTCAGTGACCACTTTCCAGGTCAATGGATTTCGCGTGATGCGCCAATTACATGGCCCCACGTCCCCAGATTTTTTAAAAATGGAGATTCATCAAGGATATCATGTTTGTAACTCCTGTACCGGCTTCTCTACCTGAACTTGAGCAAGAATTTACGCCGTCACCGTGCAAGTTACACCTGCAATGCTACAGCGAGTTTGGGAGGAAACTGAATTCTTATCGGATGTGTGCAGCATAACCAATGGAAGTCATATACAAGGTTTAAGGTAAAAAACTTGATGTGTTTCCCTACAAAATAACACTAAATCCAGCTCTATATCTTCTTTCAATAAATTTATTTAAATTTTAAAGTTGTAAAGTCCTTATTGAAATACTCTGTATAGGACGAGTCCATTTTCCAAGAACCGCGTAATAATTCTTTGGAAAATACTATTTACCAACTCTTCTGTTGCTCTCTCTCTAATGGTATCTATTATAACACTAGTATTGTCTGCAAAAAGCACCAATTTTTGCTTGCTGAATGTTAAATGGAAGGTCATTCACACATATACTTAAGAGGAGTGGACCCAACATTGAAACCTGAGGAACTTCCTTTTTTTTCCTAGTAATTAAAATTTTATACCTTTTCGGTATTGTGTGAATTATTCAGCACAACATTTTGCATTTTGCATTCTTTTACCTAAATATGAGTCAAACCAACTGTGCATAAAGCCATCAATTTCACAAACTTGAATTTTTCTGAGAATAACATGGTCTACATAATCAAACGCCATGAAAAGATCACAAAAAATACCAGCTGGCAATATATTGCTATTTAAGGGTTGTACTATTTGATGAGTGAATTTATAAATAGCATTCTCAGTCGAGGAACCCTTCTAGAATCCAAACTGTGACACGCTGTTAACTGTTTCCACGTAAGTGTGCGACTGCCCTAGAGTAAATTACTTTTTCGAATATTTGGAAAAAGACGTCAGTAAGGAACTTGACAAATGTGGCTGAAAATACAGTGTGCTACACGTAGTCTAGTTAAAATTATCTCCTCGTGATGAGGTGAACAAGAGGAAGTCACCCAAGGCCGCAAGAAGGGGTTTAGTCTCCCTGCGCCTATTCCAAGGAGAGACGACCAGTGTTCATGCCACAGTGATAAAATGTTGCTAAGTAATAACAACGCTGAGATCATCCGAGGGGACAGAAATGGTAAATGATAGGGTAGTAGGGGTACTGTTTTGGTAGTGTATCACAGCCTCATTCTCTGAGACGTCGACATGTCGAATAACCCAAACGAACGACACGCTGGAGACAGCGTCAGCGGACGAGTGAAATCACTCTTGGATTTGTTGTGGTAAAGCTTGCTACATGCAGGGTGTACAGAAGCTGTGGTGACCACTAAGGGAATAAGAGCGTACAACAGATTCAGAGAAGCCGTGTCCACTGTAAGTACATGGTGGCCTGATAAAAGGTTAATTTGAGAAGTGTTCTAAAAGGCGATATCTATAAACGTCTTTGCCGGCGTCAAAGGCGCATCCTGTACCATGGACATCCTTCGTCTATCTGTGTAAATGAAGGTGCTCATCCCAAACTGCATACAAAGCCCAAAAAAATGTGTGAATGCTCGTGTTGTTTGGAAGCGAAGTAAGTCTTGGGGGAAGGAGAGGGGGGAGAAGGGAACTTCGAAAGGCAACAAGGACACAGAGCTTGCTTGATACTGGCGCACATGGGAGTTATATAAAGAGGACACATAAGATGAGCAGCTGGACACAGAGAGTAGTCGGCAAGTATGTTTGCAATGGAGGACCGCGCCAGAATGACAGTGGTAGCTTGGCAGTTTCCGCGTGGAGGTTCATAACTGGACAGGAAAGGCGGTAGTGGTGGTACGAAAACCACAGTGAAGGTAAGAAAATTATGACGTGATTTTATGAGCGAACGAACACCGCTTGAAAACTGCTACGAGGTTCTCACATAACCAATTTACAAACTGGATTTCATCTAAGGTTACATAATCGCATTCGCAGAAGGTTTTGTGTAACATAGCTGGTAGGCGTGTTTCTGCTTCTGAAAGATGACGTCTATTCAAATTTCGCGTCATTTTCAGAAGAGTGACGCTAGTAGTGCCTCAATGAGGGTGCAAATCGCGTTTGCTTTAAATAACCAGGGCCGGCCGGAGTGGCCGAGCGGTTCTAGGCGCTACAGTCCGGAACCGCGCGACCGCTACGGTCGCAGGTTCGAATCCTGCCTCGGGCATGGATGTGTGTGATGTCCTTAGGTTAGTTAGGTTTAAGTAGTTCTAAGTTCTCGGGGACTGATGACCTCAGAAGTTGAGTCCCATAGTGCTCAGAGCCATTTGAATCATTTTTTAAATAACCAGTGTAACGGTCATGAGCGTTAGTTACCTCTGAGATTTCACACACGATGAGCTGACGTTAGTCAAGAATGCCTTTACGTCGACAAAGATGTCATTGTCAACACCTCATTGAAAAAATGTGTGTGAAATCTTATGGGACTTCACTGCTAAGGTCGTCAGTCCCTAAGCTTACACACTACTTAACCTAAATTATCCTAAGGACAAAGAAACACACCCATGCCCGAGGGAGAACTCGAATCTCCGGCGGGATCAGCCGCACAGTCCATGACTGCAGCGCCTAAGACCGCTCGGCTAATCCCGCGCGGCCACCTCACTGAGTTTGAACGAGGTTGTGTAATATGGCTACGGGAAGGTGCCTGATCCTTGTGTGATATTGCAGAAAGACTTAGCAGGGAAGTAGCCATTTTACTTGACTGCTGGCAGCGGTGGTAACGAGAATGTACGGTCGCAAGAAGACCGGGCTCCGTACGACCACGTGGCACTACCGAGAGGGAAGACCATTGTGTTGGGCGTATGTCTGTGACGCGTCGTACTGTATCTGCAGTAGTAATGTGAGAAGCCGTTGACACCACAATGACGCAACGAATTGTACAAATCGGTAACTTCAAGGACAGCTCCCAGCCAGATGCCTATAGTGTGCATTCCACAGAAACAGCACCGCCATTTGCGACATCCGTGGTGTCAAGCGAGAGCTCATTGAAGAGCAGGGCAGAGGTCTGTTACGCTTTCGGAGAAAGCTGGTTGTGCCTCGGTGCCAGTGACGGCTGTGTGTTGGTAAGAAGACCAGTTGAGGGCCTGCAACCAACCTGTCTGCGTGCTACACACACTTGACCTACACCTGGAGTTATGGTCTGGGGCGCGATTTCGACTGACAACAGGAGAACTCTCGTGGTTATCCCACTCACCCTAACTGCAAGTCTACACGTCAATGTGGTGATTCTATATGTTGTGCTGCCATTCATGAACAACATTCCACGGGACGTTTTCCAACACGATCACGCTCGTCCAATAACCGCTGTTATAACCCAACATGCTCTACAGGGTACCGATAGGTTGCCTTGGCCTCATCGATCACCAGATCTGTCTCCAATCGAGCACATATTAGACGTTATCGGAAAACACCTCCAACGTCATCCACAAACATCATTAATTGTTCCTGCATTGACCGGCAGAGTGAAACAGGCATGGAACCCCATCCAACAAACTGACTTTCGACACCCGTACAACACAATTCATGCACGTTTGCATGCTTGCGTTCAACTTTCTGGCGATTACAACGGTTGTTAATGTAGCAGTAATTCACATTTGCAATGGCTTATCTCGCGCTTACATTAAACAGTGATCTTGCAATGTCAATCACTTGAATACGTTACCTAGACAAACGTATTCCCTAAATTTCATTGGTTTACATTAATTATTTTTTGGTGTTTCGATTTTTTTTCCATCAGTGTAGTAATGAAGAAGTGATGGCACATGTGTAAAATATGACATACTAAACTGAAGCAGATATGTGTGTTGTGAACGTTCTTTTTGCAGTCCAATATAGCCACGGATACATATCGCCTTTTATTATAGGCACTGGAACACGTGAGGCAATACTGACCTTACGACTTATCTTAGAAGAAAGATTAAGGAAAGGCAAACCTACGTTTCTAGCATTTGTAGACTTAGAGAAAGCTTTTGACAATGTTGACTGGAATACTCTCTTTCAAATTCTAAAGGTGGCAGGGGTAAAATACAGGGAGCGAAAGGCTATTTCAATTTGTACAGAAACCAGATGGCAGTTATAAGAGTCGAGGGGCATGAGAGGGAAGCAGCGGTTGGGAAGGGAGTGAGACAGGGTTGTAGCCTCTCCCCAATGTTATTCAATCTGTATATTGAGCAAGCAGTAAAGGAAACAAAAGAAAAATTCGGAGTAGGTATTAAAATCCATGGAGAAGAAATAAAAACTTTGAGGTTCGCCGATGACATTGTAATTCTGTCAGAGACAGCAAAGGACTTGGAAGAACAGTTGAATGGAATGGACATTGTCTTGAAAGGAGGGTATAAGATGAACATCAACAAAAGCAAAACGAGGATAATGGAATGTAGTCGAATTAAGTCGGGTGATGCTGAGGGTATTAGATTAGGAAATGAGACACTTAAAGTAGTAAAGGAGTTTTGCTATTTGGGGAGCAAAATAACTGATGATGGTCGAAGTAGAGAGGATATAAAATGTAGACTGGCAATGGCAAGGAAAGCGTTTCTGAAGAAGAGAAATTTGTTAACATCGAGTATAGATTTAAGTGTCAGGAAGTCATTTCTGAAAGTATTTGTATGGAGTGTAGCCATGTATGGAAGTGAAACATGGACGGTAAATAGTTTGGACAAGAAGAGAATAGAAGCTTTTGAAATGTGGTGCTACAGAAGAATGCTGAAGATCAGATGGGTAGATCACATAACTAATGAGGAAGTATTGAATAGGATTGGGGAGAAGAGAAGTTTGTGGCACAACTTGACCAGAAGAAGGGATCGGTTGGTAGGACATGTTCTGAGGCATCAAGGGATCACCAATTTAGTATTGGAAGGCAGCGTGGAGGGTAAAAATCGTAGGGGGAGACCAAGAGATGAATACACTAAGCAGATTCAGAAGGATGTAGGTTGCAGTAGGTACTGGGAGATGAAGAAGCTTGCACAGGATAGAGTAGCATGGAGAGCTGCATCAAACCAGTCTCAGGACTGAAGACAACAACAACAACAACATTATAGGGTAAGAAAAGCGGCGGCGAAGATGTTGCATTACTAAACGGCTGACCAGGGAAACAACTCCAGTTGCAGTTTGCCTATCTAACGGCTTCCACAGGAAATAAAAATTTTGTTTCCAATTTTTGATATACTTACTGACAGAATATAAAAATTTGATATGCTGTAACAATCTATTCACTGGAAATTATAACCTTTAGTTGGAGTAAGAATACAGTAAAACAAGTACTACAGTTAGAAACTGTGTGCACCTTTTGAGGCGGCTTAAGTCACAGTGTGCACGTTAACCAGGCTATATTTATCGCGAATTTGAGGGTGAGAGCTCTTAGCGACTTTCAATAATTTTACCCATAATTTCAAACATCTACGAACCCTTCTCTCGCCGACATCCCCCACAAAATGATGAAAGGAAGAAAGTTTATCACTTACTACATTTTCGCTGTTCATGCAGCTAATGTGGTTACACATGGCATTTTAATTGATTATGCAGATAGTAACGGTATATACCACTGAATGTACCTGCAAAATTATATCATTGTATTACACATAGCTCGGGAGAGGTGACATTTCATACATGGGAGTTCCGACTCCTTAAAGAATGAGTGTTTGGGGATTCACTAGCATGGGACTGAAGCCGTGAGCAGAAAATGTGTTAACAACCGGTTCACATTCTCCCGGGACAGGAAAGAAAGTGTTAAAATTCGACCGTGATCACGCGTAATACTCCACACCATTAAGCTAGTGGGACAGAGGCTGGCAAAAAATTAGCGACTATCTCTAAAACTGATATGTGGGAATTGGCGGATAAACTGGGACAGTGTTAACGAGATTATTCGCGAAGATCTGCGTAAGAAAGAGAGATATGCCAAATATCATGCCAACAGATTCACGAGCAAAATGCAACACAGCCAGAAGCTGCTCGGGATTTGATTGATACTTGCGACTGGAATCCATTCCAACTATTCTACAAGCCAAAATCACAGTACATCGTGTTATTACCCTGATTTGTCGCAGGCGTTTGCTGACAGTTTATATAGGTCGTGGGTGTTGGGAAAACGACAAGTAAGTATCCTTTCTAAGTAGATATGTAACAGTGGTAAGGTATGTTTTCCTGTGGAAACACCAATTGCTAGCACTATTTATAATTAAATCTCTCGTGTTGGTGAACATAATATGAAAAGAAAGCATGTACTAACTGAACTGAATTAGCTGAAATGAAATTAATGGCATCATATCAATAAGTATAACAACGAGAAATAATCTGTGTGTATTCCCTTCAGAAGTGCAGAACCTGCAGGGTAATGAATGTCGGGGACGAATGAAAATTCGTGTTAGACATGGATCCGATCCTGAAATCTGATGCGTGGAGTCATCTTTGCCATACAACTATGTGAAGATGCCTCCAATCCTGACTTAACCTTTCATTTGCACTGTTGTTTACGTCCCATTACTTCCAAACAATTGATGTACGAACCTATGGTAATGGTGTTATTACCACAAAGCTTATGGGAGAACCTATAGTCGAGGCGTTCGGTAACAACAGGAGGAAACATCTGTATCAGTGAAAATCTGAGTTAGGTGTGACGACGTGATCAAAAAGCACAATGACAAAGATGGCACCAGAAGATTTAAGTTTTTGAACTCGTTCATACGGTTGGGAAAAATCAGAAACCAAGTTTTGCCGACGAAATTTATGTTGACTGAATTTTCCGCAGTGAAAAACGTTTGAAAATTTCAGACTTTCTTTAGTTTTTCAAACAATCTCAGTTTCTTGTGCTCCTAGGGCTTTGGAGTCTATTTTCCTTTTAAAAGAGTACAAAATTCTCCACAGATCTGATTATACTACTTTTTTCTGTACCCAGTTAGTCAAAAAATAACAATTTTTAAAACTTTGTGCAAAATGGGAAAATACCAAATTTCCGTGCACTTTTATTGGAGTTTCTATTTATATAGGGAAATATGTTATGTTATACACTGCAACTGAACATCTCGTAGCCACGGTCCGAGGTCTGTTGCAATGACGTAAGATCCGACGCATGAGTCAGTTCTTCACCTTGTTTCGTGACCATATAAGTTGAGATGTGACGGAAAGTGCTCTGCAGAAAAGTAGGTTTAAAATTTCTTTCATTCGCAACAGCTGCAGTGTAGTCAACTGTGAAAACGTGCCAGATTTTTATAGGAAGAAAGTGAACAAGAAGTAAATTTGACGGAAATTATTGAGGAAACAGGTATAGAAATCAACGAACCTTCGAGACTGACTTATTGTTGGAAGAACACGTCAATCTCGGACACTTGCTTGATCTACTTATCCTTATTCTACTTAAGGAATTTCTGCTGACACGGAGAAACCTCAAGTGCACCAATGGGTGATGTACACTGTCAGGAGTATTACACATCCAAAAGTACATGTTAATGCCGTTTCAATTATAATAAAGACACCTACGTTTCATTTGTATTACATAAGTTTCTTTACACAAGTATAATTAGCTACCTATTTTGGTCTGACTATTTCAGCTTATAATAAAGTTCTTCAAACCAATGGCGAACAATTGCGGCCAGGTGACATGGCTCATTGGCATCAATAAAAATTCTATCATTGTTTGAGAACATGAAGTCCATGAATAGCTGCAATTACCAATACCAGTCAAGGATCGGTTAAGTCGGACCAGAGAATCCAGTCCATTTCACACAGCCCACACCATTATGGAGCCACCACCGGCTTGCACAGTGCCTTGTTGACAACTTGGGTTCGTGGCTTCGTGGGGTCAGCACCACACTCGAACCCTACCATCAGCTCTTACCAACTGAAATCGGGACTCCTCTGACAAGGCCATGGTTTTCCAGTCGTCCAGGGTCCAACCGACATGGTCACGAGCCCAGGAGAAGCGCTCTAGGCGATGTCGTGCTGTTAGCAAAGGCACTCGCGTCTGCCGTCCGCTACCATAGTCCATTAATGCCAAATTTCGCCGCACTGTACCCCACATTGATTTCCGAGGTTATTTCACGCTGTGTTGCTTGTCTGTTAGACCTGACAACTCTACGCAAAAGCCGCTGCTGTCGGTGGTTAAGTGAGGGCCGTCGGCCACTGCGTTGTTCGTGGTGGCAGGTAACGCCTGAAATTTGGTATTTTCGGAACACTCTTGACACTATGGTCACGGAATATTTAATTTCCTAACGCTTTCCGAAATGGAATGTCCCATACGTCTATGTCTAACTGCCATTCCGCATTCAAAGTCTGTTAATTCCCATCGTTCGCCCATACTCACGTAGAAAACCTTTTCAAATCGACCTCCTGAGTACAAATGACAACTCCATCAATGAACTAACTTTTCATACAATGTGTACGCGATACTACCGCCATGTGTATATGTGCACTTCACTATCACACGACTTTCGTCATCTAAGTGCATAACATAATGAATAAACGATGTGGTTTTATAAATGTGCGTGAGTCAGGGCTGAAATGCCCAGGATCTTAACTTCGACAAGCGCAAAGTGAGAAGTCGAATTCCAATATATTATATAAAACAAATATATTTCTACTATATAAACAGAAACTGAAATAAAATCGCTCAAAATCTAGGTATTTTGCCATTTTGCTGAAAATTTGATTTTTTTTTCAAATTGTAGCGCCCTTGGTATTGAGTATAGAAAAAACTATCAGTAATCAAATTGGTAAAGAATTTCGTGCTCTTTGAAAAGTAAAGTAGACATCGAAGGGCTAGAACTAATTTTTTTTAATGAAAGAAGTCCGAAATATTCGAAGTTTTGACTATAGGAATTTTACCCATCATAAATTTTGTTGTCAAAACTTCGTTTTCCAATCTTTCCAACCATACGGACGAGTTAAAAAAGAAATATTCTCTTACGTCCACCTTTCACTAGGTAAATCTACTATTTCACTTGGCTAGTAAGGTAACTGCTGACGATAAGTAACAGATCAGGGTTCGAATGCAGGTGCAGTAGAAATTGCATTTGTCGCGATATATTCGTTAAAACCGAAACTCCTAACAGTTACAAACACACCTCTCTCGTCAAGTTTATTTTATTTATTTATTTTTTATATACGCACGCTGCAAACATGAGCTTTATTTCATGTTGAACGCCAGAGGCGGAGTATACCAGTTTAAGTCTAAAAAAGCACTTATTCTTTCGATACTGGCTACGGGGTACTTCAATAAGTAATGCAAATTTTTTTTCTCCATCAATTTCAGTTGGAAAAATGCGGAATTTGTTGTGGGACAGCATGGAATATTCCCGCTTCAGCCTCTTTAGTTACATGAAATTCCGATATGTGGCTGCGATGTACGTAGCCTTCAGAATGGCGTCTGTAACGGAAGTACGTTCCAAGTAGAGAGCTGTCACTGAGTTTCAGCGGCGCTTGCACAGTGTCTACAGAGACCTGGCACTCAAGAAACGGATGGTGAGTCGTTGGGCCAGGCGTCTGTGATCATCGCATCGAGGTCGTGCAAACCTGTCCGATCTCCCGCGTGTCGGCCGGCCACACACTGCTGTGACTCCTGCAGTGTTGGAACGTGCGGACACTCTCATTCTAGATGCTCGACGGATCACAAATACTTCGCTGCTCAATTGGGCGTCTCTGCTGGTAGTGTTGACACTCTCGTCCACCAGTTGGGGTACTCAGAGATGTGTGCCTGCCGAGTTCCTCGTCACCTAACAGAAGACGACGCACAGAGGAACGAAGGATCATCTGTGTGGAATCGCTTGCGCGTTACAAGGCTGACTGTGACAAGGCGTCATACACATCTGCGCAATCCAGAGGAACTAACAAAATATTCTTCCTCATGCACTGTGCAGACCGGATTTTGCACCTTCCGAGTACCATGCGTTTGGCCCAATGAAGGGTGCATTCAGTGGGAAGCAATAAATGGATGATGTTGAGGTTACTGACGCAGCAAGACGTCGGCTCCGTCGTCGACCAGTAGAGTGGTAACATACGGGCATCCAAGCCCTCCCAGTAAGGTGGCGCAAAGCCGTCGCACTGGACGGAGATTATGTTGAAAACAAGGTTTTGTAGCAAAAGAGTCGGAATAACACGGCGTACCGGAGTCCTGAATAAAACCATCCTGCTTACTGCTTACTGAACGCTCCTAGTAACAGAAACAAAGGAGTCTAAGCTACTGCCGCAGCCTGGAGCGTTATACACTGAGTATGTACCTGCAGCGGAGGCGGTGGGGCGGCGCGGCGGCCTGCAGACGTTGCCGAGGGCAGTGGCGGCTGCGGAGTCGGCTGCGCTTTGGGGGGCCTGCCGCCGCCGCCGGCGCCGGTCACCGCTCTCGGCGTCCGCCGGCCTCCGTTGGGCGCCTCCGGCCTGCAACCGCAACGCACACACCACTGTCAGCGAGCTTTAATATTCGACAAAGCGAACCGCAGGCCAGATCGTACCCGGAAGTAACTCGCAAGTAGAGGCACACACCAATCAGTCGCAATCCTATTAGATGGTTCAGATGGCTCTGAGCACTATGGGACTTAAACAACTGAGGTCATCAGTCCCCTAGAACTTAGAACTAGTTAAACCTAACTAACCTAAGGACATCACACACACCCATGCCCGAGGCAGGATTCGAACCTGCGACCGTAGCGGTCGCGCGGTTCCACACTCAAGCGCCTAGAACCGCTCGGCCACTCCGGCCGGCCGCAATCCTATTAGTTTTTACAACTCTTTTATATCTAGATTTCGACTACAAATAGCCGTCTTCAGCGCATTTGAGTTACAATACAACGAACTCACGGCAGCACATGCCACCACAAGATCTTACTGGTGTATATGCAGATGCAGAAGAAAACTGAGTAGCCTAATAAAAACTAGTGGGATTGAGACTGATTGCTGTGTGCCTCTTCTACCTTACAGTGTACGGTCACTGTGCGCAACAGTTCCTCATGGAATCAAAATTCGAAGTAACCCAGTCACGTGACTAAAGCCGTCGGCGAGCGGACCGTGCTGCCGAACGCCAACGTTGAGCGTGCCGAGTTCAGCGTACTGAACGCTCAGAAAGATGCTGCTTAAGCCGTCGGCACACGGACCGTGCATCCGAACGTTGAGCGTGCCGAGTTTCTGACGTCATAGCGTGGAATAGCACGTTCGGGAGTCTTTCCGAACGTGCAGAGCAATATCTGGCATGTCAGATAATCTGAGCGTGCGTCTGAGCGTTGACCAACGAGATGGCACAGCGCCACCTACGTCACACGCACGCCGTCTCCCTTCAGTACAGAGTTGTGAGATGCCATATTGGCATTCGTTTCAAGCCTATTGGTATATATGCCGTTTCTGAGCACCAGCAATTTGAGAATCACTGGAAAACCCGTTGTTAGTTCTATGATTCGTACCAATAAAATAATGAGAAATATCATATTCCTGGAAATAGGATTATTGTAACTTGCGTATTATGAGAGTAGGCTATTTGAAGGCAGTGACACACTAAAGATCCACCCAAAACGCATTGTTCTTGGAACAATTTGTTACAATTAAATTTGAATTAGTAACACAATTATCTACAATTAACGTTTTTAACGACGGGTGATACAATATGATTAGGTGCAAGCATGTGTTATTGGTTTAGCGCAATGAATAGCGTCTCTGTCTACTCATGAGTTTTTGTTGGAACGGTGGTTCGCGTCTGAACACCTCCAATTTTTTTCCTAACATTCGCGTTTTTATTTAGTTCTGATACTTTATTATTAGTTTAATATAAGTATATGCTATAATATTTGATGAGTTCACCTTTTTTGAGGGGTGACTTTGTTGGTTTGGCTTAATCTACAGGACAGCTTGCGCTACTTGTATAAAGATATTTTGCTCCTTTTTCTTTTACACTTCGTACTTCACATGTTACAGATATTCTGCTACTGGGAAGGAAAAGTGATCAAGTAAGACTGACCTTGGGGTTTTACTAAAATGTGGGAATGATGAAATAATGTTTATCTTATGTGGAGAAGTATTCCAAATTTGAACCGCACTGTTTGTAATGGAACTTTTATAAGCCTGTGTCCTTATTGATTGGACATGGTACTTTCCTTTTCGTGGGCGATGGAGGAAATGTGCGTTTTAATAGAGCTAACGTGGAAATTTTTACGCGCGCCCGTTGAGTAAACAGTGTGATTTACGAACTAGAAACATCCCTCAACTGCCGCTGGAGTGCGTTGCGATCGCTTATACCACGTTGGGGCCCACGTACCGTATGCACAAGTCGCAACGTTCCTGAGCGTTCAGCAGCACATTGAACTTGGCACGCTCAACGTTAACGTTCGACAGCACGGTCCGTGTGCCGACGGCTTTATGCTTACGGTACGTAGGCCTCAACGTGGTATACGCGATCGCAGCGCGCTCCAGCGGCAGTTGTCGATTGTACCTGACTCGTAAATTACCCTATTTACGAAATGGACGGGCGTAAAACTTCCATATTAGCTCTATTAAGACGTACTCTCCTCCCTCTCCCATATGCTACTCAGGTTGTTCTGCTTGTAGTACACATAAATACAAACTTCAGTATCCCTGAAAATATTGTAAGGCAAAAAGGAAAGTAACATCTCCAGTCAGTAAGGACATCCACTTATAAAAATTCCATTAAAAATAGTACGATACAAATTTACAATAGTTCTCCACATAAGATAAAAACTATTTCATCATTTTCACTTTTTAATAAAACCCTAAGGTAATTCTTACTTGGTCACTGTTCCTACTCAGAAGTAAAATCTCCGCATGTGAATTACAAAACTTAAAAGAAAAAAGGGCAAAATATCTTACTACAAGTACTGCAAGGTGTCCTGTAGATTACGCCAATCGAACAGACTCACCCCTCCTAAACAGCGCCCTTACATTTACATATCATTGAACATTACAGTACATATTTATATTAAACTAATAAGAAAGTATGAGAAGCTATTAAAAAAGCGAAGGTTATAAGAAATAATTTCTGGGTGCAGTGGGACGTGAACCACCAACATTTCAAAATTTCGCTACAAAATTGTGACACTACCAATAACGCCATCATGACCACCACCAGCGTTGTAAGACCAGATCTAGCTTGTTACCACGTCCTGAAGGGATTAATTGAAGCTATATTACTAACTGAATTTTAATTATAACAAATTGCACCAAGAACAATACATCTTCAATGGGTCCTGTAAATGCTGTTGATTTCAAATGGTATATTCTCATAATACGCAAGTTATAACAACTCTTTTAACCACGAATAAGACGTTTCTCGTCATTTTATTACAACTAATCATACAATTAACGAAGGGTTTTCGAAAGCTACCCAGTCTTTTGGCGCTCAGGAACGGCATATGTAATACGGCTTTCTAGTGGAAGCCAATGTGGTGCCTCACAATTCTGCACCGAAGGGAGATGGCATGCATGTGACGTAGGTTGGGTTTTGCTGTCTCACTGGGAAGAGGAGATTAGTGTTTAACGTTCCGTCGACAACGAGGTCATTAGAGACGGAGCACAAGCTCGGATTAGGGAAGGACGGGGAAGGAAATCGGCCGTGCCCTTTCAAAGGAACCATCCCGACATTTTCCTGAAGTGATCTATGGAAGTCACGGAAAGCCTCAATCAGGATGGCCGCACGCGCGATTGAACCGTCGTCCTTCCGAATGCGAGTCCAGTGTGCTAGCCACAGCGCCACCTCGCTCGGTGCCTTCTCGCTGGTTAACGTTCAGAATATCTGACAGGCTAGATATTGCTCTGCACGTTCTGAAAGACTTCCCAACGTGCTGTTCCACGCTATGACGTCAGCAACTCGGCACGCTCAACGTTCGAATGCACAGTCCGCGCGCCGACGGCAAGTACAGAACAGCGCACGTTGTTACCTCGCTGTCCTGGCACTGAAGGCGATAACGTCATTAAAATTACTGACGACGAAAAGTAGAAATGAGTCACAGTGCTGACACAAAAAGGTAACGGGCCGTGCAAGCAAAACGTTCAAGGTGACTATGTCGGTGCTGCGCAAATTACGGGTCGAGGCACACGACGCTGAACGTAGCGGGATTCAGGTAGGTAGGTAGGGACTTCAAAACGTAAGTCGAACATCTCGTCCCACGCTAAGACACTGCGTAAAAGGAGTGGTGCATTGTCAAATGAGACTGCATGCTCTTAGTTTCCTGCGGATACTGTTCTGTCGGGATACGGTCAGCAGGGTGCATCATAATATGCAACTGAAATGGCGCAAACCAATAGAAATGCACTCCAACGTTGAAGTACGCAGGACACTACGATTCTTTTGGGTAAAACGTCTAAATTGCACACAGATTCACAGTGAAATTCTGGAGGTATTTGGACCAAATGCAATACTGCATCCAGTCGTAGTAAAATTATGCCAACAATTAAAGAAGGTCGCAAAGACGTCCGTGATGCTGATCTTGGACCACGTGATTTCCATCTTTTCTCCAAGTTGAAATAACATCTGGGGCCAAAGAGATTTTCTTGCCATCAGGACGTTCATAGAGCGGTTCTCGAATGGCTTCGTGAACGACGAGCGGATACCTATTGTCGAGGAACTGAATCATTAGTACAATGATCTGACTGCTGTTTACAGGCACTTGGTGACTACTTTGAAATCTATTGTCAAGTATCTGTGTCCCTTAAAGTATAGTGCAATATTCACTAAAAGGTACTTGGCCTGCGATAATGAGTCAAACTCAATTTTGAGTTACATTTTTATTAACGCCATGATTACGTGAATGGTACACAGTACGTGTTTTTGAACAGTTCTGAAGACAGGAAGTCGATTACCGAAGAAAATATACAGGGTGTTACAAAAAGGTACGGCCAAACTTTCAGGAAACATTCCTCACACGCAAATAAAGAAAAGATGTTATGTTGACATGTGTCCGGAAACGCTTAATGGTTCAAATGGCTCTGAGCACTATGGGACTTAACATCTATGGTCATCAGTCCCCTAGAACTTAGAACTACTTAAACCTAACTAACCTAAGGACAGCACACAACACCCAGCCATCACGAGGCAGAGAAAATCCCTGACCCCGCCGGGAATCGAACCCGGGAACCCTGGCGTGGGAAGCGAGAACGCTACCGCACGACCACAAGATGCGGGCGGAAACGCTTAATTTCCATGTTAGAGCTCATTTTAGTTCTTCTACCTACGCTCAATAGAGCATGTTATCATGATTTCATACGGGATACTCTACCTGTGCTACTAGAACATGTGCCTTTACAAGTACGACACAACATGTGGTTCATGCACGATGGAGCTCATGCACATTTCAGTCGAAGTGCTCGTACGCTTCTCAACAACAGATTCGGTGACCGATGGATTGGTGGAGGCGGACCAATTCCATGGCCTCCACGCACTCCTGATCTCAACCCTCTTGACTTTCATTTATGGGGGCATTTGAAAGCTCTTGTCTACGCAACCCCGGTACCAAATGTAGAGACTCTTCGTGCTCGTATTGTGGACGGCTGTGATACAATACGCCATTCTCCAGGGCTGCATCAGCGCATCAGGGATTCCATGCGACGGAGGGTGGATGCATGTATCCTCGCTAACGGAGGACATTTTGAACATTTCCTGTAACAAAGTGTTTGAAGTCACGCTGGTACGTTCTGTTGCTGTGTGTTTCCATTCCATGATTAATGTGATTTGAAGAGAAGTAATAAAATGAGCTTTAACATCGAAAGTAAGCATTTCTGGACACATGTCCACATAACATATTTTCTTTCTTTGTGTGTGAGGAATGTTTCCTGAAAGTTTGGCCGTACCTTTTTGTAACACCCTGTATAGGGATCGATTTAACGCAACGAAAAAAGTTACAAGAATGTCAACCATGTTGTTTATTATCCCCCTGAGAATTAAACAGTATTTTCTTGATACATTTATTTTGCTTCTGGACAAAAAGTTATTTGGGTTGGTGAAGATGAATCAGATACTCTGAATAAATGAAGCGGTGAAAAATGTCGAAGCTCAATGACGATGTTCGCGAATGATGCTGTTGTATACAGTGAGCCGGCCGGAGTGGCCGAGAGGTTCTAGGCGCTACAGTCTGGAACCACGTGACCGCTACGGTCGCAGGTTCGAATCCTGCCTCGGGCATGGAAGTGTGTGATGTCCTTAGATTAGTTAGGTTTAACTAGTTCTAAGTTCTAGGGGACTGATGACCTCAGACGTTAAGTCCCATAGTGCTCAGAGCCATTTTTATGTATACAGTGAAATGGCATCGCTAGGAAATTGTAACGAAAGCAGGAAGACTCGCAAAGGATCGATGCTAGTTGCAGAAATTGCCAGTTGACCCTCGACATACATAAAAGTAAAGTATTGCTCATAAATAGGCGGAAACATCCGTTACTATCTGATTTCACTTTCACTGGAGACTGTTGCATCATTTAAATATCTCGGAAAATTTGAACGTAGCGATTTAATGTGGAACGATCGCATAAAAGTAAACGTAGGACAGGGGGATACGAGACGTATACCATATTAAAGGGAAGAATTCACAAGACGTCAGTGCACCGACAAAGAAAGTAGCTTACAAAACTTTCATTCGTACGAGAATTACTTGAAAATTTGGACAAAAACAAGATGAAATATTAGCAGGATAGCGAACTGCCCTGCGCTCTGGATACTTTTTCCCCGATACTGTAGCAACACTTTTATTTAAATGAAAGTATACGAAATCCGTTACTAGAGTTAGTTATTTAATAAATGTATTACTACCCTGTATCGGATTAACTCCTCCATGTAGATTTGAACATCATTTTTCCCGCAAAAGCAACGCTTGAAATAGAGGGCGCAAGGAGCGCGTGTTGCTCGACAGGTTTCCTCGCATTGTTGGAAGACCTCAGCTGACTCATGTAAACCACTAGAAGCGGAGACGGCAGTTCTAATGGAAGGCACGGCCAAACACGGACACCGGTTTCCTGCACTTTCTTCAAAGCACAGCAAAACCACACAGTGCAAAACCTTTTAAAATTTCCCCTTTTGCTCCTCTTTTATTGTACCATGAAGATACTCAAATACACAAAGCCGTTTCCGGCTTTATACGGGTTCATGGCGTTGTGCATTACAATGTGGTATACTGTTGAGATTCCTGGAGAGAACGATTCTAGAAATCGACGAACTTTTGGCTTACCCTACGCATCTCTCACCAAAACACGATGGGAATTAAAATAAAAGAGTTGAACTCACAGGGAGGCTTACGGACAGGTGACGGTGACAAACGGAGTACCCTCCGTATGCATAATATAGCAGTAAACGTAGTTATATCGACGGTATAGCGCAGCGCGTTAACGTGCCGCTTCCAGGATACGGGCATGGAATCCGATGGGACTTTAAAGCACTGTACGCGCATCGGCACATGGTGTTGTCGCCTCCGGCGAATGCGAGAGCGACTGAGTCTTGTGGAACCGTGGGGGAGCTGTTCACATGTGGAGTTGACGCCGCGGGACTGGCACAGTGTTACCTTGGACGAAGTTCGGCAGCAGCATTTATAGTAGATGTTCACGAGGCCATGTGCGTGTGAAGTGGAGTTGGAGTTATACCTGGAGTTGAAACTGGGCACTAACAGGAATGTGTTACGCTTGCCGCCTGGGTAATTCTCGGTCGAGATTACGAGTGTGCACGCTCTTGAATGGGCTGCCAGTTGTCAAACGTCAACGGGCGCAATCTATACTGCTCGTGTCATCTGGTAATTCGGCCGAATGTCACCGTAATGCTTGTAGATTTTTATTGTGGCAAGGGAAGGACATAGCAAACGAATAAGCGGTCTGCGTTACAGTTAATACGCAAACATTTGTCAGCTTTGCTATTAATGTACGCCACAGATTAATCTTGTTTAAAGTTTCACGGTATTTGAGGACACGCTGTTCAAGTCTGTGCTATGAATATACTCTCTATGCCCAGACCATTCCCCGAGTTTTGCATTTTGGTTTTGGTATTGCGCTGTTAAGTTTTAAGTACTAATGTTGATGTTTATTGGTCTAGACATTGTAAAAAAAATAAACATATACACTGAAGAGCCAAAGAAACAGGTTCACCTGTCTAATATTGTGTCGGGCCCCCGCGACCACGCAGAAGTGCCATTACACGACGTGGCATGGACTCGACTAATGTCTGAAGTAGTTCAAAAATGGTTCTGAGCACTATGGGACTTAACTTCTGAGGTCATCAGCCCCCTAGAACTTAGAACTAGTTAATCCTAACTAACCTAAGGACATCACACACATCCATGCCCGAGGCAGGATTCAAACCTGCGACCGTAGCGGTCGCGCGGTTCCAGACTGTAGCGCCTAGAACCGCTCGGCCACCCCGGCCGGCTCTGAAGTAGTGCTAGAGGGAACTGAAACCATGAATCCTGCAGGGTTGTCCATAAATCCGTAAGAGTACGAGGGGGTGAAGATCTCTTCTGAACAGCACGTTGCAAAACATTCCAGATATGCTCAATAACGCTCCTGTCTGGAGAGTTTGGTGGCCAGCAGAAGTGTTTAAACTCAGAAGAGTGTTCCTGGAGCCACACTGTAGCAATTCTCGATGTACGGAATGTCGGCATTGTCCTGCCGGAATTGCCCAAATCAGTCGGAATGCACTATGGGCATGAATGGATGCAGGTGATCAGATATGATGCTGACGTACGTGTCACCTGTCAGATTCGTATCTAGACGTATCAGGGGTCCAATATCACTGCACACGTCCCACACCATAACAGAGCCTTCAGCAGTTTGAACGGTCCCCTGTTAACATGCAGGATGCAGGGTCCATGGATTCATGAGGTTCTCTCCATACCCGTACACATCCATCCGCTCGATACAATTTGAAACGAGACTCGTCCGACCAGGCAATATGTTCCAGTCATCAACTGTCCAATGTCGGTGTTGACGGGCTCAAGGGAGGCGTAAAGCTTTCTGTCTGCTCCGAAAGTTCATATCTACGCAGTTTCGTTGAATGGTTCGCAAGCTGACACTTGCTGATTGCCCAGCATTGAAATCTGCAGCAGTTTGCGAAAGGATTGCATTTCTGTCACATTGAACGATTCTCTTCAGTCGTCGTTGGTCTCGTTCTTGCAGAATCTTTTTCCGGCCGCAGCGATGTCGGAGATCTGATGTTTTACCGGATTACTGATATTCACGGTACACTCGTGAACCGATCGTGCGAGAAAATCCCCAGTTCATCGCTAGCTCGAAGATGCTGTGTCCCATCGATCGTGGGCTGACTGAACATCACGTTCAAACTTACTTAAATCTTGATACATTGCCATTGTAGCAGCAGTAACCGATCGGTGCCAGACACTTGTTTTCTTATATAGGCGTTGCCGACCGCAGCGCCGTATTTTGCCTGTCTACATCTCTCTCTGTATTTGAATACGCATTCCCATACCAGTTCCTGTGGCGCTTCAGTGAATGACTCTTGCCTTGATAAGTGTTTCTCCTCGTTGCTCTCAGAGAGAGAGAGAGAGAGAGAGAGAGCGATTTTGACTGCACTGCGACTCATGGCAAACAAGATGCTCTTGAAATAAGGTTCTAGTTAAACTGTTTTAATCTATTAATATCTTATTTTTTTCAAGCATTGGTAAAATATTGTTATTTAAGTCATAGTTAAGAGTTGTATTTTATTCAGTGGGGCCCCAGATTTTAAGATTTGCTTTAGTTCCGTTATTTGGTTTTCAGATCACATTACGCAACGAAGTTTCTCGTGCCTTCGGAGTGTAAAGCACATAGTGGCCTGTTTCACTTTAAGACATGTGTTGTAACTGGTTTTTTTTTACAAGTGTTTTATACTACTGATGAGTGTGATTCGCTATGTATTGTAATTAACCTGTTTGAGAACGCCTACTGCAATCTAGGAGGCCGGATTCGGCATTAATTTTTTAGCTGGTACGAGTCGTTGGGTTCCACAAAGGAACTGTATTTAATTCAATGATTGTATTCTACATGTTTAAAGGAAAATAACTGTTTCCCTTGGCGGCCTTTAATGTTGTTTTTAATTGTTTGAAGATGGCTATCGTCCAGAGACGCGGTGCCACAACAAAATCGGCAACGCGAATTGCTACCACAGGCATTAGCGAGAGTTCGCTGCAATCTGCAGCAACCAATAGAAGGCACTCCTGAAGACAATGCCTCCTCTCTCAGCACAGCAGCGCGCTCAGTGTAGTGTCGAGCATGCGATGACAGAATTGAGGCGGACGCCCTGAAATCTTCCCCAAAGGATTTTGCAGGAACTATTCGAAAAAAAAAATTCATTTTTGCTTCACGTACAGCTTTATATGTCATATTTATGACGACGTGCCCATTATTTCGTTAATGGTCAAAGTTATTGTGAAGTTTCCATTTAAGTAAGACACTGCTCGAAATTCGAAAAAGATTGCAATGAAAAATAGGGGTCGCTACGATTTTGCGTTTGGTGCATATTGTATAATATATTGCTGCGTATGTAATTTAGCTAAGATACTAAATTTTTCATTAGACTTGGATGGAGGTATCTGTCACCAGTCTCGAGACAATTGATCTGATGCAGCACACTCATTTGCAATCGCGCGCGCCAGCGATAAAGCAGAACGAAATATCCACAACATTCTTCATATTTCATAAACAG
The DNA here is from genome assembly GCF_023864275.1 of Schistocerca cancellata. Taxonomy (NCBI): domain Eukaryota; kingdom Metazoa; phylum Arthropoda; class Insecta; order Orthoptera; family Acrididae; genus Schistocerca; species Schistocerca cancellata. The sequence continues at coordinate 542,670,890 of NC_064627.1, forward strand.
AGCTATGGGAATGAGATTTTGGCAAATGATACCACGCATAGAGGAGAGTATTTTGTCATACGTTTATTATGTGACACTTTATTATCCATCATGTTAATCAGCAAACTACGACTTTTTAATTTTTAAGAATCATCGACAGCTGGTGAAACGAGAAATGCTGCGGGTTTTGGAACAACATAAGCGAAAACATTACACATATATTTTTGTACTGAGGATGTGCTTCTTCATTAACTATTGACCTTACTTTTCCTCAGTCCTTCACATAATAAACTTAATAATCCACGGTTTATGAATTCTCTCGCAACTGCATCTGCACAAGACGTTGTTGAGGTGACATCGTGAAAACTCTGTTGTGTTTTGGCAAAAGAAGCAAATTTTAACACAGCGATTACAGAAATGTACTTTTACTCAAAATTTGCCATTCAAGGGGTTTCTCCGAAAGTTACAACTGGTTAAAAAGCCATCGAAAATAAATCACTGCTTTTGTTGCTTTTTCGGTGTAATTCTTTTTAGATACTAGCAGACAAGATACAAAAGCAGAGGTGACAGCAGATTTTTTGTGGATGGTCACCACGCAAGTGTGGATGTGGAGGGGCTCCACTTAATATTTACTAAAAATGTGAGCGCAGGCTTTCCCCACCACTACCGATCTCCCCACGTGTGCCCTGCCAATTGCGCATCTACCAGCCACGGTATTTTGCTACTCCATGCTACGCATGCTACTCTATCAGAACAGTTTTTGGTTGTATGGATCAAGTTTGCTTCCACAGCCAATAACGGCTGTAAATATTCCTCGCTCTCCCGTGGTAAAGGACTGTATCAAGTAAAGTTACTCTCTCATTCATGTAATAAAGTGAACTAATAGTTCATCTGTTGTAGTTAAAAATGAATATCTCCCAGAACACTCAAAGAACAAAAAGTTGTGGCCAGACGATTGTAGTTCTGTCTGGTCACAAGATCAGAGTTATTTGATAAAATAAAATTTTGTAAAAGAATGTATATGTTTATTTCTCTGTGTGTACGTCTAGCTCGTTTCTCTGCCGAAATCACTGTTCTATCTTGTGGTTGCTACAGCCAATTAAGTGAATACAGGGCTGGTACCCACGTCCCATATCAGATACACGTCACGCACATCCTTGGAAAACGTATTCACATTTGTAAACAGACTTACTCTGCATACGGCGAGAGGCAAGGCAGCGCTACTGACTGTGCGTCCCCGGGCGGCGAGGCGTCGTGCCTGTGGCCGGCGGCGGCGGCGGCGGGCCCCGCGGGCAGCCAGTCGACGCGCAGCCCCACGCAGGCGGCGAGGCGGCGCCGCGCCAGCGCCGCGCTCCGGTGGCTGTCGTACTGCACCACCAGCGACGCGCCGCGCGGCTCCACGCCCACCACGCCGTCCGTCATCCGCTGCAGATCCTGCCACCACCAACGCTGTTCAGATCCTCACATCTGCGTTACATATCGGCTCACTGTTGGTTTCCGTAGTTGGGAGTCAATTTGTTTCATTCTTTCGCGAAACGGTATCGCTCAGATCGTTACGTATATTTTTGTGAGGTGGCATATTACACTACGGCCCATTAAAATTGCTACACCAAGAAGAAATGCAGATGATAAACGGGTATTCATTGGACAAATATATTACACTAGAACTGACATGTGATTACATTTTCACGCAATTTGGGTGCATAGATCCTAAGAAAGCAGTACCCAGAACAACCACCTCTGGTCGTAATAACGGCCTTGATACGCCTGGGCATTGAGTCAGAGCTTGGATGGCGCGTACAGATACACCTGCCCATGCAGCTTCAGCACGATACCACAGTTCATCAAGAGTAGTGACTGGCGTATTGTGACGAGCCAGTTGCTCGGCCACCATTGACCAGACGTTTTCAATTGGTGAGAGATCTGGAGAATGTGCTGGCCAGGGCAACAGTCGAACATTTTCTGTATCCAGAAAGGCCCGTAAAGGCCTGCAATATGTGGTCGGGCATTCTCCTGCTGAAATGTAGGGTTTCGCAGGGATCGAATGAAGGGTAGAGCCACGGGTCGTAACACATCTGAAATGTAACGTCCACTGTTCAAAGTGCCGTCAATGCCAACAAGAGGTGACCGCGACGTGTAACCAATGGCACTTCATACGATCACGCCGGGTGATACGCCAGTATGGCGATGACAAATACACACTTCCAATGTGCGTTCACCGCGATGTCGCCAAACAAGGATGCGACCATCGTGATGCTGTAAACAGAATCTGGATTTATCCGAAAAAATTACATTTTGCCATTCGTGCACCCAGGTTCGTCGTTGAGTACACCATCGCAGGCGCTCCCGTCTGTGATAGAGCGTCAAGGGTAACCGCAGCCACGGTCTCCGAGCTGATAGTCCGTGCTGCTGCAAACGTCGTCGAACTGTTCGTGCAGATGGTTGTTGTCTTGCAAACGTCCCCATCTGTTGACTCATTGATCGAGACGTGGCTGCACAATCCGTTACAGCCATGCGGATAAGATGCCTGTCATCTCGGCTGATAGTGATACGAGGCCGTTGGGATCCAGCACGGCGTTCTGTATTACCCTCCTCAATCCACCGATTCCATATTCTGCTAACAATCATTGGATCTCGACCAACGCTAGCAGCAATGTCGCGATACAATAAACCGCAATCGCGATAGGCTACAATCCGACCTTTATCAAAGTCGGAAACGTGATGGTACGCATCTCTCCTCCTTACACGAGGCATCACAACAACGTTTCACCAGGCAACGCCAGTCAACTGCTGTTTGTGTATGAGAAATCGGTTGGAAACTTTCCTCATGTCAGCACGTTGTAGGTGTCGCCACCGGCGCCAACCTTGCGTGAATGCTCTGAAAAGCTAATCATTTGCATATCACAGCATCTTCTTCCTGTCGGTTAAATTTCACGTCTGTAGCACCTCATCTTCGTGTTGTAGCAACTTTAATGGCCAGTAGTGTAGTTTGTTCATTTGTATTTCGTATAGGCACATTTGACAAGGTTTACAAAAACGTGTGGTTCTGTGGCAGTGTTTCCTAAGATTGGGGTAATTAGACGCAGAGGGATAAAATGAAACTTTCAACTGTGTTTCAGTTACTAAAGTAAGTTATTTTTAAAATAATGTCGCTGTTACCATTGTTTCGTAAGAATGTAATATCTGTATATGTTTGTTTTGAAATACTACCATTAACAACGTAGTGGAAGTTGGAGTTTGTGAAACGAGCATACCAATAAACACTCAGATAGTTGTAGAGATATAAATTTGCATTGTCTGCTTAGATAGAGTTGTTATCAAGCCAAAGGTTGGTTTGACCACCACAGCGGTTTACTGGGGTGGGTCCTTTGGAGGTGGTGTACCCTTCCTTCTTCACATGTTTGAACAGCGTTACTCATTCAGATATGAAGGGCTTATTTCAGTAGTGGTACAAGTCCATTTTTGTTCACTTTGAGATATAGAGTCCTAAAGTTAAATGAGCGCTGAAAAATCTGCAGTTGAGATACCAGAAATATTCAAGCATATGGCTTCTTCCTAGAGATGAACCTTTCTTTCTGAAAAGTGGAAAAAAAATTAGGACCGATATGGAATCGAACCCCAGCAGCCCTTTGATTCTCTAGCCCAGCATGCAATCATTTTTGTAATAGTCTTTTATGATGTGAAGTGCAATGAATTACAACTGAACCACCGAGACATAATTCGAGTTGAAAATTTGCGGCGAAATGTGAATTTATATGTGTTTACTATTTCTGTTCATTAACGCACGTGAAGCTGTGATAATTTAACCACACGTTCTATAGCTATAAATTTAGTATGAACTGTTCAGGCCTACAGATCATTTCCGTAAAAGATGTTCAGTCCTTATTCGCTGCTTTCGAACGCCACATACTTAACTGTTTACTGCAAATACAACGCCTGGCCAAAAAGCACCTACAAGACATGGTCGACAAGAGTACGTTATTGTCGTCCGTGTTTGGTGCTGTTACCAGTCTTGCTAGAGTATACCAGATGTTGAGTGATCACTGTGATGGACACGGGGAAGACGCGTACTCAAATGAGACAGCGTTATCAGCACTGGACAGAGTAAGGCTCCTCATTGGGAGTCTCCATTTGATCGGCTCATCGGATCGTGCAGTATTCTGGTTTGTGGGGCTTTCGGATGTGACAGTAACCTTACGCTGAGTGGCATGAAAACATGACGGAAAGCATGCTCATCAAGGTTTCGGGCGACTCTTATCACCAAACACTTTATAACCTCTTCGCATATACGAGTGCCATCTGAGAACAAATAATGGACTCCCAGCAACATTTTGGGTCATCCCGCGTCATCGGTCGGAGACTAGCAGCAGCTGGACTAGGACATCACCGTCCCACGTATAGGCTGCCCTTAACACCACAACAGGAACGGCTACGCTTGGAGCGGTGCTGTGACCAGCAAGTAAGAACTGCTGATGAACGGCGTCGTATTGTGTTTCAACAATGGATCACGACTCTGCACTACACAATATGATCATTGTCGGTGAGTATGACGGCGACTTGGGAATGACAGTGCCTTGGTGCCATTTTTCAACAGGACAAAGCTCACTCACACACGGCATGTGTCTTTTTGAACTGTCTTCGTGACGTCGAGGAACACCCGTGGCCAGCAAGATCCCTCGATCTGTCCCCGTTTGAACATGAGTGGGACGAGTTCGAACATCAACTCCGTCCAAATGCCGGTATCCAGGTTATCAATGACCAGTTACAACAAGTATGAGGCAACTTGCCTCAGGAGAGGCTACACTGACTTCAGGGCAAAGTGACCAACGGAATCAGTGCATGTATCCAGGACAGGGGTTCTTACTGCCATTCGTTAATTTGACTCGACTTTTTAATCATTGCAATAATGCCACACACGCTCTCAACCTGTGAAGTTTCATTTGACTTCCTCCTGCTCTTCTGGGCGCTTCATTTTTTTTTCGGTCACTTTATATACACAGTATCAGTGAAACTAATGACCACAACCTCATCTGTAAGTATTGTTTTTCTGTGATACGATCTTTAGCATTAATATAGACAACATGGCCACATGATGCGTATTATCTTATTTAGTGTGACCAGCTTCAGTTGTCAGACATGAGGTTTCTCAGATTTCTTATAACGTATTGCCAGTATGGAAATGAATGTCTGAGGACGCTCGCATCCGACAAGCGTAACAAGTCGTAATAAATGAAATAACACACGACTTGTGAGTGTGTTCTGTATGTTAATTACAATGCTCAGTTCTTTACTGTAACTAAAATGGTTGTTGTGTTCCTTGCAAGCAAAACTTGTGTATGCTGAGTTATCTTTTACATTTAAGCCAATGAAAAGAACCCACTGATGGTTTATCTAGCCTGAAGCACTTGTACATAGAGGAGTTAAAGAAGAATTTTACCCAGGGTGATATCTCTAAAAAATAACTGGCATGTATTTATATTCAGTTTTGGTGAAAATAAAGCATTATGAAATTGTTCAGGTAATTTTTCTGTTGCTTATGGCTGCATCACATTGATATGCTATTTGTAGCCAAGCATTTTATATCTGACATTTGTAGTATCTTGCATCGGTACCACCCTACTGGAGTCTTTAGATTTGCAGTGGAACTTCAAGTGGCCAATAGTGGCAGTGCGGGGTCTTGTGGACCCAATGGTCCACGCCTCCAGCACATACAGACTGCGAGCTCCCTCTGCCGCCGCGATATATGATGGCTGGCGGTAGCAACCAACCCCACCTGCACTTGGAGCCGATTCGCTACGACATCGTTATTCGCGCTTAATTCAGAGAGTATTGCCTTTGTTGACATGGAGAGCTGGACCCCATTTCTTGCTGCATTATTTGTAATGTGTGTTCACACACTTGGAGAAAAACAAGTTAAGAAAACATTCAGTTTACTGTGTTAACTTGTTCGCTAATCGTTTTTGGTCCTGTCCAGCTTTCCTACGACGACAGTTATCGCATCACTCTGTAGCCCACCTCTCTTTACTGTTGTGTAGAAAATCGTACACAACAACAGTATAACGTCGTACGGTATTGGAGCTGAATTTGCTGTTTCAGAAATGTCATACAGTCAGTGAAAAATGACTGCTCAACTGATGCGTTTCGGGGTTATTTCCATCATCAGATATTCAATTGCACAGAGGTTCACAAGATACGAGCGTTAATATATTTATATGTACTGTAACATAAGCTGATTGACTAAACTACACTCCTGGAAATTGAAATAAGAACACCGTGAATTCATTGTCCCAGGAAGGGGAAACTTTATTGACACATTCCTGGGGTCAGATACATCACATGATCACACTGACAGACCCACAGGCACATAGACACAGGCAACAGAGCATGCACAATGTCGGCACTAGTACAGTGTATATCCACCTTTCGCAGCAATGCAGGCTGCTATTCTCCCATGGAGACGATCGTAGAGATGCTGGATGTAGTCCTGTGGAAGGGCTTGCCATGCCATTTCCATCTGGCGCCTCAGTTGGACCAGCGTTCGTGCTGGACGTGCAGACCGCGTGAGACGACGCTTCATCCAGTCCCAAACATGCTCGATGGGGGACAGATTCGGAGATCTTGCTGGCCAGGGTAGTTGACTTACACCTTCTAGAGCACGTTGGGTGGCACGGGATACATGCGGACGTGCATTGTCCTGTTGGAACAGCAAGTTCCCTTGCCGGTCTAGGAATGGTAGAACGATGGGCTCGATGACGGTTTGGATGTACCGTGCACTATTCAGTGTCCCCTCGACGATCACCAGTGGTGTACGGCCAGTGTAGGAGATCGCTCCCCACACCATGATGCTGGGTGTTGGCCCTGTGTGCCTCGGTCGTATGCAGTCCTGATTGTGGCGCTCACCTGCACGGCGCCAAACACGCATACGACCATCATTGGCACCAAGGCAGAAGCGACTCTCATCGCTGAAGACGACACGTCTCCATTCGTCCCTCCATTCACGCCTGTCGCGACACCACTGGAGGCGGGCTGCACGATGTTGGGGCGTGAGCGGAAGACGGCCTAACGGTGGGCGGGACCGTAGCCCAGCTTCATGGAGATGGTTGCGAATGGTCCTCGCCGATACCCCAGGAGCAACAGTGTCCCTAATTTGCTGGGAAGTGGCGGTGCGGTCCCCTACGGCACTGCGTAGGATCCTACGGTCTTGGCGTGCATCCGTGCGTCGCTGCGGTCCGGTCCCAGGTCGACGGGCACGTGCACCTTCCGCCGACCACTGGCGACAACATCGATGTACTGTGGAGACCTCACGCCCCACGTGTTGAGCAATTCGGCGGTACGTCCACCCGGCCTCCCGCATGCCCACTATACGCCCTTGCTCAAAGTCCGTCAACTGCACATACGGTTCACGTCCACGCTGTCGCGGCATGCTACCAGTGTTAAAGACTGCGATGGAGCTCCGTATGCCACGGCAAACTGGCTGACACTGACGGCGGCGGTGCACAAATGCTGCGCAGCTAGCGCCATTCGACGGCCAACACCACGGTTCCTGGTGTGTCCGCTGTGCCGTGCGTGTGATCATTGCTTGTACAGCCCTCTCGCAGTGTCCGGAGCAAGTATGGTGGGTCTGACACACCGGTGTCAATGTGTTCTTTTTTCCATTTGCAGGAGTGTATATTATTGCAGACTTGTTCTTGGCACAAGAGGTAGTGAAACCGGTCACTTTGAAGCCGAGACAGAAAAAAAGTTCTATACTACTAATTGTAATCCGTCTGTATTTTCAACTGTACATGAACTGTTCTTAAAAACGATTCAATAGACAAGATAGCACAAAATATTTCTTTATTTAAGACAACTGGTTTCAACAGACTATGCTGTCATCTTCAGGTCTTAACATCTTTTTTGTTGCAGTATATGTTGATTTTACGCAGACCTCTTTCACAAGATCTCAAGTGGATTCAAATAGCACATTATTTCGCGGTGCCTCCCTCCCGCCCTCGGCGGTGTGCTTGTGGCCGCAAACGCAATAGGTGCACAAGCGCACCGCCCAGAGTGGATTTTTATACACTATACATCTTGTGCCTGAGGTCAGCGTAAAACTAACATGTTTTACAACGAAAAGCCTTTAAGGCCTGAAGATGACAGCGTAGTCTGTTGAAACCGGTTGTCTCAAAGAAATAATTTATGCGATCTTGGCCGTTAAATGGCTTTTAACCACTAAACAGACCCTTCAGTTCTCTCAAAATGAGAAAATTCAAACACGAACTGTTGGCACAAGCAAGATGCTAAGGCAGAGGACTGAGAGCTGTGGCAGGTACTGAACTGACCTCTGCGACGAGTTCGCGCGAGAGCTGCGGCACGCTGGTGGTGCCCGGCGCTGGCTGCGACGTCACCAGCAGGCGGCTGTTGTCGGCGGCGGGCAGCACGGCGACGCGCCGGCCGGGCCGCACCTCCCGCCCGTGCAGCAGCCGCGCTGCGCGCTCCGCCTCCTGCACAGTGGACAGCTAATTGCTGCAGTCTGTGTGTATCAGTATTACAGAGAACAGGTGACCATCCGGTTAACACACTGATAATTCTTCCTACAACTTTAGCAGTAATGAAGATGTTGTGAGACTAAAACAGCGTGGATTTATTGTGTAAGGCTGGAACTGGACAACTAGCACGTGTCGCTCATGTGCACCCAGTCTGATAACGGTTAGCTGGTCTCATTCGGTTGTTGATGTTTTTGCTGATGTTGTATAAGTTCAGGAGGCACACAGAATGATTGTTATCATTAACATATTAGTAGTTATAAAAATTGAAAATAAAAAAAGCACCAAGAATAATAAAGTAACCAAGAATTTAAAAAAGGAATAGGAGCACAATAAATACAAAAAGTGCCACAGAACAGAACAACTTAAAAGTTACACAATTACAACAGGTGTGAGGAGTAAAACATATGTTTTGTCACAACACCATGAGTAGGAGACACTCAAACAAAACTTTAAAAGGTGCTTGACACTATGCATCTATAAGGGGCGATCAAAAAGTTTCGGTCTGAACGTCGTACAGTCCTGAATCGGAATGTCAATCAGACAAAATCGCCGTGAGCATTGAGGCATTCATCCCACAGACGCACTGGTTCCTGATACACGTTTGGTAACACACCGTGTACTGCAGCGTGAAGAAGTCTGAAAATGATATTTTCACTCTGCAGCGGAGTGTGCAATGATATGAAACTTCCTTGCAGATTAAAACTGTGTGCCGGACCGAGACTCGAACTCGGGACCTTTCCCTTTCGCGGACAAGTGCTCTACCAACTGAGCTACCCTAGCACGACTCCCGCCCCGTCCTTACAGCCTTACTTCTGCCAGTACCTCGTCTCCTACATCCCCCAGGGTGTGGCTAAGCCATGTCTCCGCAATATCCTTTCTTTCAGGAGTGCTAGTTCTGCAGGGTTCGCAGGAGAGCTTCTGTAAAGTTTGGAAGGTAGGAGACGAGGTACTGGCAGAAGTAAGGCTGTGAGGACGGGGCGTGAGTCGTGCTTGGGTAGCTCAGTCGGTAGAGCACTTGCCCGCGAAAGGCAAAGGTCCCGAGTTCGAGTGTCGGTCCAGCACACAGTTTTAATCTGCCAGGAAGTTTCAAGTCTGAAAACGTCTGCTACACACCCTTGTCCGACTGGAATCGTCGACCCATCACGGTGTTTTCTAAGAGATTGAATGCGTGATAACCGCACGAGGACAGATCAGGACTATAAGGCAGGTGCTCGAGTGTCTCCCACTGAAGTTGGCGTAATTTCAGTGTTAGAACATTTGAGATATGACGATGTGTGTCATCACAGCGTAGCAGCATCCCTTGCTGCACCATTCCACAACGAGGGTTTTCGACAGACATGCTGCCCCCCTCCCCCCCCCCATACTTTCTTCAGTCTCCGATAGATGTCTACCGGTATTTGTCCTTCGGCAAGAAAGAAAAGAATACCAGCACGTCGATCGGTTTTGGAAGCATTTGGTAATAGCATCACCATAGTTCAAGTTCTCCGGTAAGACACGAATGCCAAACTAATCCCTTACCTACATGACGGTGCTTACATATCCGCACCGGAGCTGCACTACGTTAAAAATGTTCAAACGTGTGTGAATTCCTAAGGGACTAAACTGCTGAGGTCATAGGTCCTTAGACTTACATACTACTTAAACCAACTTATGCGAAGAACCACACACACACACACACACACACACACACACACACACACACACACACACACATACAGACATCACTGCGCGAGGGAGGACTCGAACCTCCGGCGGGAGGGGCCGCACAATCCGTGACAAGACGCCCCAAACCGCGCGGCCACTCAGCGCGATGCACTACGTTACGTATACGCTGCAGCTAAGCCCTCAAACGGAAACTTTTTAACTGCCCTTTAAAATGTTTTATCTCCCCAGATCATTTTCACTGAATGCCAATCAATGGTAATGATATTCACAAATCGCCTATGAACAACACAGCCATTTGGTTCCTGCAGAAACGCTGAATTGTAACATTTGGTGAAGGCCACCGGTCAGTAATTACCCAGGGGTTGGAGCCGCATAGGTCCTTGGATATTGAGAAACTACACTAGAAGTCATGTTTACAAAATTTCGATTTTATCTTTGCACTCACTAAAGTAAGTGGAGAACTTTCTCTTAATGGCTTTGTATCAGTCTAAAAGCGACTTGCATTATTCAAACGTTATCATGTCATGACTATCATAAGAGCACGTCACGTGGAAACTGGTTTTGACGCCCAAAATACACTCCTGGAAATGGAAAAAAGAACACATTGACACCGGTGTGTCAGACCCACCATACTTGCTCCGGACACTGCGAGAGGGCTGTACAAGCAATGATCACACGCACGGCACAGCGGACACACCAAGGAACCGCGGTGTTGACCGTCGAATGGCGCTAGCTGCGCAGCATTTGTGCACCGCCGCCGTCAGTGTCAGCCAGTTTGCCGTGGCATACGGAGCTCCATCGCAGTCTTTAACACTGGTAGCATGCCGCGACAGCGTGGACGTGAACCGTATGTGCAGTTGACGGACTTTGAGCGAGGGCGTATAGTGGGCATGCGGGAGGCCGGGTGGACGTACCGCCGAATTGCTCAACACGTGGGGCGTGAGGTTTCCACAGTACATCGATGTTGTCGCCAGTGGTCGGCGGAAGGTGCACGTGCCCGTCGACCTGGGACCGGACCGCAGCGACGCACGGATTCACGCCAAGACCATAGGATCCTACGCAGTGCCGTAGGGGACCGCACCGCCACTTCCCAGCAAATTAGGGACACTGTTGCTCCTGGGGTATCGGCGAGGACCATTCGCAACCGTCTCCATGAAGCTGGGCTACGGTCCCGCACACCGTTAGGCCGTCTTCCGCTCACGCCCCAACATCGTGCAGCCCGCCTCCAGTGGTGTCGCGACAGGCGTGAATGGAGGGACGAATGGAGACGTGTCGTCTTCAGCGATGAGAGTCGCTTCTGCCTTGGTGCCAATGATGGTCGTATGCGTGTTTGGCGCAGTGCAGGTGAGCGCCACAATCAGGACTGCATACGACCGAGGCACACAGGGCCAACACCCGGCATCATGGTGTGGGGAGCGATCTCCTACACTGGCCGTACACCACTGGTGATCGTCGAGGGGACACTGAATAGTGCACGGTACATCCAAACCGTCATCGAACCCATCGTTCTACCATTCCTAGACCGGCAAGGGAACTTGCTGTTCCAACAGGACAATGCACGTCCGCATGTATCCCGTGCCACCCAACGTGCTCTAGAAGGTGTAAGGCAACTACCCTGGCCAGCAAGATCTCCGGATCTGTCCCCCATTGAGCATGTTTGGGACTGGATGAAGCGTCGTCTCACGCGGTCTGCACGTCCAGCACGAACGCTGGTCCAACTGAGGCGCCAGGTGGAAATGGCATGGCAAGCCGTTCCACAGGACTACATCCAGCATCTCTACGATCGTCTCTATGGGAGAATAGCAGCCTGCATTGCTGCGAAAGGTGGATATACACTGTACTAGTGCCGACATTGTGCATGCTCTGTTGCCTGTGTCTATGTGCCTGTGGTTCTGTCAGTGTGATCATATGATGTATCTGACCCCAGGAATGTGTCAATAAAGTTTCCCCTTCCTGGGACAATGAATTCACGGTGTTCTTATTTCAATTTCCGGGAGTGTATAATTTGTAAGCAATTAAGAACGTACTGACGTACATACCGCGAGGGACTTACAAAATATGGAGCAAAAGAGCAAATGACTAATGACTACAACGTCCAAAAAAATTTATACAGTAAATTTCTTAAATAACGCTGTCAGTTGGATGCTAGTTGAATTAGCGCCACACAAAATTGCATTTGTTACTGCTGCTTTAAATCAACATATGGTCAGAGGGGTTTATTAAACCCAGTTTAATGAAGGAGTTCCTCCATCAAAACTGTGTAAACCACAGAAAATAAACTTTACTATAGTCTGATTAAAATTACTTGAGAAAATAAACTTTACTATAGTCTGATTAAAATTACTTGACAGCTGAGGCTATAATGTCGAGATGTAGCAGTGGTGAAGTTACAGTCTGCCGTCCAGAAGGCAAAAAAATAAAAACTGTAACCGAGTGGCGGACAACCGATGAATCGCTTTTAATGCTGAAACAAATTTTTATGTCTTGAGTTTGCTTGTAAATGTCGGCTTTCATGGCCGTGAACAAAGTCAGTATGACAAATCGTTTGTCCCATGTTGCTGACTGCCGTTTTCTCGAATACATTGCAGTTCAAGAGGATGTGGTTTGGTTAGCAAAGAGTGTAAATTCAGTGCTACAAAACGCGTCGTGTGTCGCAGTTCAGTCATTGGTCACTTAAAGTCCGCTGAAAACAGAGAATCTCGCATTCACACCAAACCTGACGGCAACCGCTTCCAATATTGCTCGGCGTTCAAAAAGCAGCACTTCAGCACTTGGTGACGGACCCGCCGTGTTTGCATGTCGCCTTCTTGCAACACTGTAGAGGCAAGTGATGGACGTCAACTGTCAAGTAATTCATTCGGACTGAAGGCACGTCGTGCATTATTAATGTCGTCATCTACAACAGTGCAAATCTCCGTCCACACGAAGTACGCAAAGAGGGTAAACTTTTCCATGTAGTGATAGTCGTATGACACAAGAACAACACGAGTATCGCCATCTCCTGTGAAGGAGAAGAAATCCGTAGTCAAACGGCAGTGTGCTACCGGGAGGAATGTTAATAGAATTCTATCCGCCCTGGTAATTGTTATTGTGGGAGTTCTCACAGGTTTATTTCCAGCACTTACTGATAAATACGTAGTTTCACGAGGAGGTCTGTCGCTCTTAAGCCAGCGTATGAGGCTTCCATCACAAACCACTAAGATTAAGTTAAGTGTGACCAGTGACGTCCAAGATGGACAAAGCAAATCCCGGAAGCCAGCTTTGGCGTCGTCTACAATAGATGCAAGAACGAGCCCAAGGCGCGGCCAAGAATTATATGTTACAAGCCATTGCTGTTCCCCTATTTGGACGCGTCATTGTCTGGTGGCATATAGTAGCGGTGCTAACTATAGATGTTATAGACAGTTAATTTACAAATGTAATTTAGAGTACTCTGTCTCCGCTGCCGCAGTAAGTCTATAATAATCCAGTCGTTTCCAGCAGCGGAAGTAACAGTTGGCCCGTACCTCAGCTGCCGCTATATCCAGCGAGAGAAGCAGCGGTGGCGCGAGCAGCGAGCACATACCTCGGGACAGGTGTACATGGCGAAGGCGTAGCCGCGGTTGCGGCCGCTGAAGTCCATCATGAGGCGCAGCTGGTAGAGGCGGCCCGCGGCGCTGAGCAGCGGCACCAGCACGTCCTCGTAGCAGCTGCGCGGCAGCCGCCCCACGAACACCTCGCACTCCGTGCCCGGCGCCGGGCCCCTCCAGCCAGGCGGCGGCCCGTACCGCCGCTGCCCGTTCTCCTGCACAGACAAGCCACCACACTCTACACTAGGGCAGGTGTTCCCAAACTTTTCCTCTGACGGAACGCTCAGAGGATACTGGTACTCTGACGGAGTACCTTGTTTACTTAAAATTACTTACTAAATTACTTATTTAAAAAAAAGAGAAACACTTCTTTGTTTGGTGATTACTTCAACGTTAAATCATAACTAATAACAGAGGAGTCCGCAGCTCGTGGTCGTGCGGTAGCGTTCTCGCTTCCCACGCCCAGGTTACCGGGTTCGATTCCCGGCGGGGTCAGGGATTTTCTGTGCCTCGTGATGACTGGGTGTTGTGTGATGTCCTTAGGTTAGTTAGGTTTAAGTAGTTGTAAGTTTTAGGGGACTGATGACCATAGTGCTCACAGCCATAACAGAGGAATCACAATAAATTTTTAAAATAATAATTAGCATTGGCAAAATCTCGAAAAAAACGACGTGTTCCTCGCAACAAGTTTAGGAAATCCTTCAGTATATAAGCATCCATTATTCTCACGTAAAATGTCACATCATTTGCCAACCACCAGCCCCCAGACATAAGATGCCTTTCCTTGGGCTCTTGATATGTTCTTTAAAAATAAATAAAATCTAGTGATCGTACAAATGGATTGTTTCTCCTCTGTAACAGAAATGAACCCTGAAACTTATTTTAGCGCTAAATATTAAAACTGAGAGCGATTCATTTCTATTTAAGGTAATTCATGAGCTTCTTAAAAACTTTTATTTAAAAAAAAACTGTTATTATATAGATGATGAAGTCCCATACTCCCTGACAGAGCGTAGGGGAACGACGCGGGAGACCTGCGCCGTCGTACTAGGCAAGGTCCTAATGGAGGTGGTTTACCATTGTCTTCCTCAGACCGTAATGGGGATGAATGTTAATGATGAAGACGACACAACAACACCCACTCATCTCAAAGTAGGTGAAAAATACCTCACCCCGCCGCGAATCGAACCCGGGACCCCGTGCACGGGAAGCGAGAACGCGCCCGCGAGACCACGAGCTGCGGACGTTATTATGCAGAAAGGTCCAATAAATGTATACTTCTCTGATTATCCATAACTTCCAAATTAACCGAGGGAAACTTCGAATTATCGGTAGTTTAACAGTTCATTGTTCTGGCGGTCGCCATATAGACACTTTGTTGTTTTGTTACGTGATAGTCGCCACGTAAGTGTTGCTTTGCTTTGTTTTGAGTCAACTGAGTCAACAGGGTTGCTGAAAGGCTGACATTCGATTAAAGTTTCAAACAGAGCCACCGACATGTGTGCAACTGCGGGCATCCGAGACAAATTTGCAGTCGATGGCTATTTCACATACGTACACGACGATCCGGACGACCTGTAGTAGCGAGAAGTCCGGCGAACTCCCATATGTTACATCAATTTGTTCGCTCACCAACAGAAGTCTCAGAGAGTGTCGCCACGAAACCAGGGTAAGTCACTCAAGTCTTCAGCGAATTTTGAAGACTGAGAAGTTTAAGTGTTACATCCAAAGAGTGCTACACGCAATGACCGAGGATGACTCAGATCGTAGTATGAAGTATTGCTAGTGGTTAATGGCATCGTGCACAATAATTAAAAGTTTGGAGAGATGACTGTGTGATTTCATAAGACGCAATTTAAACACAACTCAATGCTACAACAAATCCCCACAATGGCGTGTTACTTGGCCGCCGCAAATTCCAGCGTCCATGGACAACGCTGTGAATTTACCGGTGGTGGATGTGTGGTTGTAGGTTGTCTCATCGGAGTTTCAATGGGTCATTCTTCTTCAAAATGTTTCAAATGGCTCTAAGCACTATGGGACTTAACATCTGAGGTCATCAGTCCCCTACACTTAGAAGTAATTAAACCTAATTAACCTAAGGACATCACTCATCCAAGCCCGAGGCAGGATTCGAACCTGCGACCTTAGCAACAGCGCGGATCCGGACAGGCGCGTCTAGAACCGCTCGGCTACAGCGGCCGGCCATTCTTCTTCGATGGCACAGTTACCGTTGTGGAGTAGCTACAGAAGCTTGAGACATCCATTTTACCTGCCATCCGTGGGTTTTATGGGGACGAAAGGTTTTCCTACCGACAAAATGGTGCCCCACCCTACTACAATAATCGTGTCAGGCAGTAGAACCTAACTCAGCGAAAATGTACTCGGACGATGGACAGACTGAAGAGGTGTTGTCGAATATCCACCACATTCTTCAGACTTACCGCCTCTGGACTTTTACCCATTGGGAACACTAAAGGACGTCGCTTATCGGCAAAAACTACGCACACTGGATTAACTTCGAAAAAGCGTCGAACATTCCTGTGCAGATATGCAACTCGATACTTTGCAGCCTGAGTAGTTCGTGCAGCAGTTCTGCATTAACACCTGTGTGTGTGGATATTAATGGTGACCACATCGAACAAGTGCACTGATTTAATAACTTGAAATATAAAAATGGCTCTGAGGACTATGGGACTAAACATCTGTGGTCATCAGTCCTTGAAATATAAGCTACACTTGCGCCGAAAATGAGATTTTTCATTAGTTAATTCCGCAGTTATGAGGAATTAACAGTGTATATACGCGGACAAGGAAAAAAATTTCCGGATTTTTCCGCAATTTTCCAGTTAAAAAATATACTTTTTCCTCGGTTAAGCGACAATGTACTTTCTCTCGAAACTGTAAAACTTACCAGTCCTTTGAATACTTAAGGTTTTATACACTGACGTAAAACTTCCCGGCACTTCAGAGAACAAAAGAAAAAAAAAACGTGTTTTGGAAAAATCTTCGATATGCAGAAACATGTACTCTGCATGTTTTCGTATTATGATACGCTGCGGATCTTCGTATTACGAAAGTATAAATTCGAATTCCACCAAACACAACACGTTAGTTTCCGAAGCATTGAAATCGAGATTGGATGCGCTTTTGTAAGCCAATCATGGCTCATGTCACGTGATCTCGCCAGCCGATGACATCAGATATTCAGAGCATAGGACACGTGATGTAGGCATCGAACTGTAACACCACTGTTAACAGGCGCGAACACACAAATAGAAAAAGTTATTGGTTTAAATTAATATAACAGTGCAGCTACAAGAAAAGCTAAGATTTCATATATAGTATTGGTCTTTTTTGCGTTATGTTACACTTTAACATACATCACGCAAATGTGCTTCTTTGTGTTGTAGCATGCGGCCACGTGGCGAGTGGTTGGCCCTATATTAAATTAATCTCATACCTACTGCTTGCTCTTGCAGTGGTGAAATCTTTATTTCTCAAACGAAGAACCGTGTGATGGATTTTATTGAGATTTCCCTAATTTGCGGATGTGAGTTCACTTGGCCACTTAACTAGTCTTGTAACGCTCTTTTCCTCTGTTTATTCTTTAATAATGACGATTCCATAATGATAACATCTTTCTCTTGTTGATTAATAACGTAACCATTTAGTCACAATGATCGAGTTCCATTATTCATTTCCTGTTACGTTTCCTTAGCCACTGCGGAGACGCCACGCCACTAAGACAATTGTTCCTCCCCTCAAACATGTCAAATTATTGGACAACAGACTTGAGTACCGAGATAATTCTGTGTTTACATGATACCAAGTTTCCTTTCGTAATAAAACGTTATGTTCATTTGCATTCCCTCTTTTATTGAAATCTACTCCCACTGCAAGACCCCTGTACATGTTTTTCCTGCTCATCAAAGAAATCAACAAGGTCGGTTTCCATATGGTAGTACGAATCTCGCGTTTACGTTGCTACGACTAAGTTAACTGACTCACTCTCGTTTCGACCATTGCACTTATGGAGCCGCTGGCACTCATATCCAATACTTTTCTGAATAAGGGAAATGTCGTGCGTTACTGTCAGTCACGAGTAAAAAATCCACTTGACGTGGTGAAATTTCGTTGCTTTTTCTTTGAATAGACTGTAATGAGAGTTAGAACTATAGATCTATGAGCTTTTACAGAGCCAGTTTCCTTAAGTCAGATGCGTAAAATCCTTAATTACAATAAAGCTGCAATGCCAAAAATAGGCACTGGCTGTCCACGTATTCTATTAGTTAGGAAAACTAACCGAAATTTCCTTTTACCAGTGACATTAAGCCACAAGGCGCCGCTTTTATTGGTTTGAATTTTGGTCCAGTGATTGAAGTCTCTGGCTAATTTGTAAGACGAGGACAAGAATGACTGACTGGGATGTAGTATTTATGGATTCATGTCGATGAGAACGTTGCTATCTGATCAGATATAACGCTGTTACATAGTTTAATAAAACTGATGATGGCCTAACAGCTGAACACCGATTAGTTAAATAACACAAATATGTGTTTTTCATTCACAATGTATAAAATAATTTACTGTAAACCACCGTAAGACTCACTTAACGCGAGAATGTAGTGATTCCTAATCCAAAGAAGGCAGTTGCTGATAGGTATGAGTAATACCGAGCCATCAGTCACGGTCACAAAATAGCGACCCGAATTATTTACATAAGAACATAAAATTGGTAGACGCTGACATCGGGGAGATCAGTTTGAATTCCGGAGGAATGTAGGAACACGCAAAGCAGTACTGACCCTACGACATAGACGGAAGAAAGGCAAACCTACGATTATAGCACATGCAGATTGACAGAAAGTTTCTGACGGGACACTCTCATCGAAATTCTGACCCGCCCGGGTTGCCAAGCGCGTTAATGCGCCTTTTCCGGGATTCGGGGAGGCGAGAC
This sequence comes from Schistocerca cancellata, assembly GCF_023864275.1. Classification (NCBI taxonomy): domain Eukaryota; kingdom Metazoa; phylum Arthropoda; class Insecta; order Orthoptera; family Acrididae; genus Schistocerca; species Schistocerca cancellata. The sequence continues at coordinate 542,689,591 of NC_064627.1, forward strand.
TGTCCCGGATCGAGTCCGCCTCGCGGATGAACGACAAGCGGGGATAGTGAGCTGGCCAGCCTGGATGTGGTTTTTAGTCAGTTTCCCACATCCATCTACATAAATACCGTTCTGGGATCCACATCCGCCTCAGATACACGCTACGCAGACACTTAGAAAACACTCTCGCTCTTGAACACAAAGATTTACTCTAGGCAGAGACGAATGGCGTACACAGATTCCGTTAGGATTGGCATCCGGCCGGAGTGGCCGAGCGGTTCTAGGCGCTACAGTCTGGAACCGCACGACCGCTGCGGTCGCAGGTTCAAACCCTGCCTCGGGCATGGATGTATGTGAAGTCCTTAGGTTAGTTAGGTTTAAGTAGTTCTAAGTTCTAGGGGACTGATGACCTCAGAAGTTAAGTCCCATAGTGCTCAGAGCCATTTGAACCATTTTGATTGGCATCCGTCCACCGACTGTCACGAACAGTGTTTGGCAACACCCATATAACAACGCCGACATTGTAGAGGAACGGGAAATCGCAAGGAGGAGGAGGCAGAGGAAGAAATTCTGAACGTAGCAGGAATAAAATACAATACAAAAAATACAAGGTAACCAAAACTTGTACAGAAACCAGACTGCAGCTGTGAGAGTCGAATGGTCTGAACGAGAAGCAGTGAGGCAGGTTTGTAGTCTATTCCCATTGTTACTCAATATGCACACTGAGCAATAAGTGAAGTAAACTAAGAAGACAGTCTGAAAGAGAAAGTTCACGAAGAAGAAATAAAATCTCCTAGGTTTGCCGATGGCATGGAATTTCCATCACAAACTACAAAGCGCCTGAAAGAGCAGTATGATGAGGTGTGTCTTCACACGAGGTTATAAGATGACCATCGGCAAAAATAAAACAAGGGTATTGGACTGTAGTAGAATTACATCAGGCAGCTGAGAGAATTAGAGTTGGAAATGAAACATTAAAAGTTTTGCTATTTGGACAGGAAAATAATTGATGACCAAAGCATGGAGGATACAAAATGTAGACTAACAATAGCAAAAAAAGCAGTTCTGAAAGAAAAAAAAAAAAATTTGTTAAGATGGAATATAAGCTTCAGTGGTACTACTGAAGAATGCCAAATATTACAAGAGTAAATTCGATAGCTAATGATGAGGTACTGAAGCAAAAGGAGAGAAAAGAAATTGATGACACGAGTAAAAGAGGGGAGCGGCTGGACTGGACACATCCTGAGGCATTGAGAATCGTCAGAGTGGTAGTGGAGGAAAGTACGGGTGGGAGAATACTGCTGAAGGAGACAAAGGCTTGAACACAATAAGCACTTTCAAGTGAATGTACGAGTAGGCTGCAGTAGTTATGCAGTGATGAAGAGGTTTGCACGAGGTACACCAGCGTGGAGAGCTGCAGCAAACCAGGCTCAAGACTGGAGACGACAGCAGCAACAAACGATTTCCGTCCAATGTCAACCGCATGTTTCGTAATGCAATGCTTGTGCTTTCGGGTATTATCCACCTTAAGAGTTTGCACCACTTTTAATATTCATGGTCATTCTGGGCCTGTATCTTTTTAATATAATGTTCTGTACCTAACGAAAATTAGGACCGTGGGTGTCTAATGGCAGTGGCGCCGGAACACTTCTATTGGCATATGTCATGATTCGAGATACATAATTTCAACTTTACGGACAGTAATAGCCACCAAAGCCACAAATGAAACAAGAGACGGATCCTTGTTAAGTCAGGTAGATTAGTTACATTAGCATATACAGGGTGGTCAGAAACAGACTGAAAAACTTGTAAGGGTGTTGTATGGTAGGGTGTGCTGAGAAACAAGCGCTAAGAAAAAAATTCGACACGCTGCGCCGTTCCCGAGTTAATTAGCACTAAACTTACGCCAGTCAGACCGTTGCGCGCGCAAATTCAAGCGGCGCGCCAGAGACAGCGTCGCCAGACATGTCCTTCGTTTGGTTTCCTAAAACCTAATTGGAGACCGATACAAAGATTGGACATGGGACGTTAGTAAGCATCAAAACCGAGTCAAAGGCTGAGCAATCTCGTACGCTGTCATCTATGCTACGATAACAACTGACACTAATGGATCTGGGAGCCGTTGGAATTCGCGCGCAACAGCCTAATTGGCTGACTTCAATGATAAATAACTCGGAAACGGCACAATGTATGGAATTTTTTTCTTAATAATTGTTTTTCAGTAAAATCTACCCTGCAACATGCTTACAAGCTTTTCACCTTGTTTCTGATCACTCTTTATACGAGACAGTCAAATGAAAAAGAGACAGATGGAAAATAAGTAAATAAACTGTTTATTATATCAAAAGTAATCGCCATATTTATTAATACATTTACCCACTGTATGACAAAATGGTCAAAGCCCTCATGGAAAAATGTTTGCGGTTGTCTACGAAAGCATGAATATACCGAGGCGTGCATCTGTTCGTCGAAGCAAATCAACGGCCACGAAAGTCTTTCTTCAGTGCTCCAAAAATATGGAAATCGCATGGAGATAAATCAGGATAGTATGGAAGATGAGTAAGGGCGGGTCTACATGTTGCTAAGGTTGTTTTGGGTACACTACAGAAGTTCCCCTTACACATCTTACATAGAGTCCCAATCTATCCCCAAGCGATTTCCATGTTTTCCAGCACTGAAGACAGACATTCATTGCTCTCCATTAGCTTTAGAAGAAGAGATGCGCCCATGGGTAGAACCATGCTACTGTATGCAACAGCAAACATTTTACCATGAAGGCACTGACCGTCTTGTCTCGAAGTGGGATGAATGTATTAAGAGTTACGGCGGTTACTTCTGAAATAACAAATAATTTAGTTACTTTTTTTCCTTATGCGCGTTTTCATTTTAACTGCTGCATATGCAACTTGCGATCGCGTCAAGCAGTAGGCGATGGTAGGAAGCAGCAACAATACTGCACCATTCAAACAATTGTAACCGTAACCCTTATTAACAATACTGTTAGTCTATCTCGTGATGGACAGATTTTGACAAATAACACACACAGTCCAAACCGATGTAATGGCACTGACTCAATGGCCTTGGGTACCGTGCGAGTGCTAACAAGTGACGAGTTGCGAGCGTCGATTGTTTCAGTACGCGGTACGTCTTCTGAATCTAGTCTCCGGTGATATCATCTTTGGTCATAGGATTAAAACAATGTTTATAGGTCACAAGATGACGTCAACATACCAACAGCATTCATGCAATGTCCTCAATACGTTGCAAGTGTCAGTTGTGATCACAACTGTCTTCTGTGTAGTTGTGAGTGCATTATGTCGGAGCTAAGTGAATTCGAAGGCGGGCAAATTGTTGATGGTCGTATGGTGGGTGCTTCCGTAATCAAGGTAGCCGAAGTGTTGGGTGTTTCATTAGGCGCCGTATCGGAGATTTATACCGCACACAAGGAAACGGAAAACATAATCCGCTAAGTCACAACGCGGACAAAGTGCGTGCTGAGCGATCAAGACAGAGGTCACTGAAGAGGATTGTGACGAAGCATAAGAAGACGATAGTTGTCACTGCAGAATGCCACGTCGCGCTCGCGAACCCTGTCAGCGGCAATGTCACACGAAGGAAGCTCCATAAGCTGCCAGCTGCAATGCGAGCTGCAATTCCAAACGACTCCGTAAGGGTTCAAAAGCTTGTAACAGGAAAAAGTGACCATAAGTCATTACAGCTGAACTATGGAGCAATGGAAGAAAGTCATTTGGTCGGATGAGTCTTGTTATACACTGTTTCCAACTTCTGGCTGAGTTTACGTGCCTAGAGCGAAACATGGCGTGCGTTCGAAGGTGACTGTGGCAGCCATATCGTGATATTCCATGGGCGCCATGGCTATTCTGGCTGATCAGGTCCATGTCATGGTACACTCTTTGTTCCCCAACGGTGATCCAATACAACAGGGTTCCTGTTCACATATTTCGCATCGTTCAGGATTGTTTTTTGAGCAAGATGCTGAATTGTCGCATCTCCCCTGGACACCACAGTCATCATGGCCACCACAGTCATCATATATCAACGTTATTGGGCTTCTGTGGCATACTTGGGAGACAAGGGTGCGCGATCGCTATCCACGTCCATCAGCGCTACCTGAACGTGCCACTATTTTGCAGGAACAATGGTATAGAATTCCCTTCAAAACCATACAGGACCTGTATTTATCCATTTCAAGAGGACTGGAAGCTGTTTCGAAGGTCAACCGTTTTCCTACATCGTATTAACCATGGTAATGCGTTGCGTTCGTGGTGTTTCCATATTTTTGTCCAACCCCTTTACATGCTGCTTCTCCAGAAGATCGGGCGCAAGTGGAGTAGGGGACTGAGGTCTAGCGCTTAAAAAGACAGGGAGTGTTCACGATGCGGAAGGAGCACCAGGCCATAAAAACCGTCTTCCCTGCGGATGGCAATGGACAGACAGGGCCGGCAAGCTAGATTAGGTGACGTTGTTCCACTCCATGCCTCAAAACATCCATCTGCGATAATATTTCCGTCTGCATAAACTGACAAGAAGACCGTTTTGAATTAACTAGTGACAATAATGTCTGGATATCCATCTGGCATTAGATTCTCAGATACTCCAGTAGGTACATGGTCCGAAAACGGAGCTATTCCAAAAAAAGCACTTTTTGATCTAAATCTCTTTTACTACTAGGCCGCGAACCACTGAGTTTATCCTCGATCTAGGAAGAATATGTGAAAATCTGCCGGCCGCGGTGGTCTCGCGGTTCTAGGCGCGCAGTCCGGAACCGCGCGACTGCTACGGTCGCAGGTTCGAATCCTGCCTCGGGCATGGATGTGTGTGACGTCCTTAGGTTAGTTAGGTTTAAGTAGTTCTAAGTTCTAGGGGACTGATGACCACAGCTGTTAAGTCCCATAGTGCTCAGAGCCATTTGAATCATTTTTTTTTGGTGAAAATCTTAGGCGGAAGAAGATAATTTCAACTGTTTCTAAAAGAAATAATGGCCTTAAAATTGCACCAGGTTTAATTACAACCAGTGAGAGTGAGAGGGGAGCGCGGAAGTAACTGCAAAACATATGAGTAATTATGATCTTCTTTATGATGAGAATGAGTGCGCCCTTGTCAGTAGCTGCTCTACATCCCTTGGGTTTACATGGAATTTCCTTTTTTTTAAATTTACCGTGGAATTTAAAGTGTCTTTCTGCCACGGATACATTCTATTGGTGACCAAAAACTGGGCGTTTTTTAGGATTCGTAAAAAAGGTAACCGCGCACCTGTTGCCACAGCAGAAACGTCGCAGACGTGGGCCACGCTATTGTGCACGAGACCGTTGTGTTAGCTTTAACCGCAGGACATGGCATATCGATTTAATTAACCATTAGCGTGCATACACGTTTAATAATGATTAGCCTCAGTGCTTACGAATAAAATATGAAACCCGAATACCACCTCTCGACAGATAAATTCAAAAGCATGGAGTCACAGAGAGGAAACCAAGGAGAATTACATAGACATCATGAAGTACTGGAGTCCAATATAATCCTATGTTATTTTGTTGTGGATTCGTGTTTTGTCAATTACTATCCCATAATCGTTAGGTACCAAACTATGGGTTGCCGGGTATAGAATGGCACTGAATCGTTATTACAGAGCTCTAAGGTCGTTAGGTCAATCTATTATGAGGTCACAAATCGTGAAGGAACCCTGTTCCAGGTTTCCTAACATTATTATCGTTTGAGCTTTCACCAGCCGGCCGATGTGACCAAGCGGTTCTAGGCGCTTCAGTCCGGAACCGCGCTGCTGCTACGGTCGCAGGTTCGAATCCTGCCTCGGGCATGGATGTGTGTGATGTCCTTAGGTTAGTTAGGTTTAAGTTGTTCTAAGTCTAGGGGACTGATGACCTCAGATGTTCAGATGTTAAGTCCCATAGTGCTTAGAGCCGTTTGATTTTTGAGCTTTTACCCGTAACTGATTCCCTAAGACATCTCCTATCCGTTTCAGGGATGAATTGATTTTTTTCAAATAATGACAGATCATTGTAAAGTCTTAAACTACGCGGTAAGTAGCTTTCTGCCTCTAATTCATATAACGAAAAAAAAATTGGCAGTATCGAACTTCTCTTGATGACAAGAGTATTTAGAACATTCTATTCCGAGCCAGCGCTACTCCTTGAAGAATTTGAAAAGTCCGTTTTCCACAATTTTGCTAAATACACAAACATTTGCGAAAAATTCAAACTAATAAGAACTCGAACGACCGAAACAATCTTTGTACCATTAAGTTGGTACCGGTAACTGATAGCACACAAATGAAACGATTGTAGAGCTGCACATTACATCTGATAACTCAGCTGTCAGCAGAGTTTGATCATGAGCTCATTACAGTAATGTTCTTGCTCTGTGTTAATCGTCTACCATTTTATTTGATTTAGGAGACATAATTCGTATTTTTTGCGTGTGATACTAGCGTTATTCTCAAGTCAACAAGCATCTTCAGTGAAAATAGCAAATTATATTTTTGTTGACGTTGGTAACAGATGTTGCGCAAATTGATTTATTTTATATTAAAAAAATATTGGCCTTCCAGTTCTGTAACTTCAAAAATACCCCACTTCCCATTAGTGTAGAAAATCAACAACAAATCGTTAACATAGTAGGAAGTTGTAAGCTCTCAGGTGTATATATTGATGAAAAAACTGGAAAAGTGATGTCGTAGGCCTGCTGAAACGTTAACGTTCAGCTACTTTTGTCGTAAGTATAATGGCGAACATAGAGAACAAAGAAACCAGTAAGTTAAAATACTGTGCATATTTGGTTTCACCGACGTCCTACAGCATAATAATATAGGGTACCTCATCACTTAGGCAAAAAATATTCATTGCACAATATAAAGTAATTGGACTAAATGTGGTGTTTACACACATATATGCACACATCTTGCAGGAATTTGCATAAGCAACTGGGAATATTAACCACAGCATCCCAGTACATTTATTCTCTTATAAAAATTGTTGGAGGCAACCCATCCATTGCAGTTTGAGAGTACCAGATACATTCATAAACACAATACTACAAGGAAAATTGAACTGCACTTCCCGCTAGTGAATTTTAGCGGGAACAACTGGAATACACAGCTATATAAAATCTTTGACAATCTGCTAACGGAAATGAAACAGAGGGGTTTTCAAATGTAAAGTTGTTTTTCCTTAATAATTTCGTCTACGCCATAAAAGAATTTTTGAAAATGACTAGATAGTTAATTACATATCTGTATATGACACGCTGTAAACGGTTCCCAAGAAGGAAAGGAATCGATTAATGAAAACGTCAATTGCTAGCAAATTTAAAAATCCCTGTTCTGCCAGTTCGAATAATAGCAATAATGGACCGATGTGTAAAACAGTAACACGTGGCGCAAGTTGGCAGCAATAGTATTAAAACCGCATGGTAACAGATGAATGATCTCTAATTGTAAATCCCACCTAATGTTACGAAGCTTTCCTTGACTTCTTTCCGTCTTGCCATCGACTGTGAGGAAGCTTAATGTTCGTTGATTCTATTACTGTTTAATTCGGCATCACGATTACAAAATTTACCACAAGATGACTAACGTTTAAGTTCACTAAAATGTATAAAAAATTAGCCAAATGGAGATTAAGAAACTCCGGATGTCAGACACGACTTTTACACACAGATCCATTAAATACTGCAAATTATGGACATGCGCCTCTCATAGGTAGCTGACAACTAAATCTAAGCCAGTTTTTTTAATGATGTACCATAAACATACTGAGTTTGTCATGTTCGGAATTATTTATATCTACTGGTTGTCTGTTTACGAGACCTTTCTCACGCAAAAAAGACTAGTCCTCAAGAAGACAAAGCTGTACAAGTGTACTATATTTCGGCCCACAACAGTGAGCGGAAAACTTAACATAGAAAGCTTTTGTCTACAAGTGTCAAAATTTAGTTGTAACGTGGCTGGACCTATAGTTAACATAAGTTGTTATTAAGAAAAGGCATAAGAAGCTGCAAAGCGATTCCCAATAAACCAATACTATGGAACCACTGCGATCCGTGTGCTTTTCACCATTGATATTAAATTTTTCTCTCACAGAGTGGGAAAAAAATCTAGTACTCCCGAAGTGAATTTTTATTTATGAAGGTAGCATTCACGAAAAATCTAGCAAAGCAACTTTTTCATTCGTTTCAAAACAACTGTTGGTTTTTTTTACTGTCAAATTTTCATACAGTTTTTGTATCAAAACTGAAATAGCTAATGGATTATCCTGATGTCGTTCTGTGATAGAAAAATATCATATGCAGAGTGCAAAGCACACAAATTTGGGACTTGCATTTATTAATTACGATTTCTAATTTTCTTATTTTATTGCCAAATTACCATAAATTGTAATGGAAGTGAGTGAAGTAAGAAACCTGTACATTTCACAAAACGAGCACCGCCATGAACAAGTGCATTCATGTCCGAAGGAACAGGTACAATAGTGACTAAATCCGTCATGAAGTACATGAAATGTACTCGCAGTTGCGAATATGGACTACCATCAGCGGTATAATGGACTGACGACAGTGAAAATTTGTGCCGGACCAGGACTCCAACCCAGAGTCCCACTTATCGCGAGTGATCGCCTTACCATTTGGCTGTCCGACCATGACTCACAGCCAAACACAAATTTCCATATGTCGTGTGGCCGCGAGTCGTGGTCGGATAGCCAAATAGTCAGCCGGCACGGTAGCTCAGCGTGTTCGGTCAGAGGGCGGGCTGCGTGCTCTCTGTAATTAAAAAAAAACAGAGTCAAGAAATCAACGATCAACTTGAACTGATGTCTTGTGCCGTCCGCCCTGACCAAACGCAACGAACTATATCGAAAAAAATAAAAATAAAAAAAAAGAAAGAAAAGTAAGGCGACCGCTCGCGATAAGCGGGACTCCGGGTTCGAGTCCCGGTCCAGCACAAATTTTCACTGTCGTCATTCCATTACACAGCTGATGGTAGTCCATATTCGCAACTGCGAGTACATTTCATGGATTATCTTTATGTAATCTCACAGCACGGGCATAACAATTAACTAGAGCCGACAAACACAGTGTTAGCTCCTGTTGTAAATACATTGAGACTCTCAGGCAAACAGGAATTATATACTGTTTCATGTCATAATTGATCTTAAAAATTCTCAAAAATGAAATTGGTCTACCGAAGGAGTAAATGAAGGAGCCAGTAATATCTTTTTAAGGTCGACACCAAACATAATTTCTAGCATTTCTCATCGAATATGTTATGAGAAATTAATTTACTTCCGTATTCCGAGCACGAATGGCGCAATCAATGACATACACAATTAAAATATATAATTTGCTGCTGTAAAATTCTCAGCTGCTAGCACCTAGCACATATCTTATTTATATTAACGGACGCACAATGCCACTTTGCTGTGCTGTGATTTTCAGGACCTTCTACTAGAGGGAAAAAAACAAAAAGGAAGTCAGAGAGAAACTGGAATGGCGAGTTACACTGACGTAGGCTCTAACGAAAAGCGACTACCTTCCATCAGTGATCCACCCTTTGTGATGAGAAAAATAATAAATAAGAAAAGCAGAGAATGACAGAGAGATAGCGAGAGGGAGAGAGAATGACAGGATTGTTGATATGTGAGGCCTCTTCTCCTTAAAGGCTGCTTCTATACAGATCATCTTGCAGAAATAATCGCTACTGCAAATCTTTTGCAGCCGAATTTAATTTCGTTTCATAACCAAATACGTTTCTCCTAGCTGCTTTACAAATACAGAGTGTAACAAAATGAATATGCGGGTTTTAGGGCTTTGTAGCACATATTACATTCACCTTACAATTATAAATAATACACCAAATGAAAGAGAAATACAAATAGTTTTTCTTACAATTATTCAGTGTGAACACCGATCACACATCGAGTCGATAGGCGAGTTGTTCCGAAACCTTGATAAATGTGTCATGAGTAACTGTTGCAATAACACTGTTTCGAAAGTCGAATAGATCAGCTGGTATTGGAGGCACACACACATGATCGCGTCAGATCGTGTATGAACGTGGAGGTCATGCATAAAATGCTGTGTCAAGCGGCCCCTTGCGCCCAATCTGCCGGTCGGATACAACGTCGTTTAACCAGACGCGTATCGAGTTATGACAGTGAGGCGGCACACCATCTTGCTCCCTAATAAAGATGTGTTGTTCAGCTTCTTCCCATTGAGGTACGAGCCATAGCTGTAGCACATCAAGATAAGTAACATCAGTTACATTTGATTCATCGAAAAAGAAAGGCCCATAAACTTTCCGCGGGGATATTTCTTGGGGCTAAGCGTGAAAGACTCGCACTCGTTCAACACGTTTTTCAGTCACTCTTTGTCATTCCATACTCTACCCATTGCGCACAGGTATACGAACAAAACTGTTTGAGTTGTTCATTCATTTGGCGTATTATTTACAATTCTAAGTGAAACGTAATAAATGCTACAACGCCTTAAAACCGGCATTTCATTTTGAAACACCCTATATATTGTAATGTATAACAAAAATTATTATTGATATTATTTTCTTACTACAATTCTTTTGCTTTTACCTCTCTGTTTTAGATATGCAATGTTGCTATTTTTATTCTGAAGACGAAGTCATATTTCCACTAGTTATAAGTAAAGTTTTCATCTCTGCTATCTGCTCCACATATCCATCGGCGAACTCCAAAAAATTATAATAAGGGAATAATTCTAAATAGCATTTATACTTCAGATATCTCAAGAAATTACGCAAAAAATATTTGTTCAAGAGGAAACTACAACTGAGTTGCAATAGACAACTAATAATTATTATTTTCTTCAATTGAAAGAACACTGAAATCACAGGAATGTTTTATTTTTCACAGCACTGCGAGTCAAAAAGGCTCAATCAGGCCTAATTTGAAGCAATTACTACCGGAGGATGAGCCTCTGACTACTGCCCGAACATTTCATAACGCGAACGCTCTGCGTCAAATGAATTGCAAAGCGTTGCTAGCGACTACAAGAACAGTGGCTAAACCGGAATGAGGGTGTCGGCGATATAAAGGCTACGCAGCGCAACTTAAGTCTTTATGACGACCTTGAGCAATGACAATGGTATCGAGCAGCTGCATGATACCTGTCACTAATACAACCTCACCCTTGAATGATCTGTCGCAGATGGCAAGCAAGGCCGCCAAATGCCCTTACTACCCGTCGTGACTGCCGCAGAGGTCCCCCCCCCGTGACACTTTTATCCCTCTGCCCTTAAATCCACTATTTCTTTAAATGTTTCCGTCTACTGTCTCCCGATGGGCCCGTATTAGTGGGTGATCTCACCCAGATGTACGGACAACATCACATACCCATAAACTGTGACTCGTCGATTGAAATACTGTTTTGCAGAGGTACCAACAGAAATTTTTTGGATGGTTACCATGCCAGTGCGGGAGTAGACACTCCCCAATCTTTACTTAAAAAAAAAAGATTAAACCAAAAAAGTGTGCGTCACCTGTACGATGGGGTACCCCGAACTGCCCATGAGCTCCATTAGGCGAACGTGCAGATCTGCGTCCCCCTCTCGTTCGTCCCGCTGTTGCTGTGGCTGCCACATGCTGCCGTCTCGCTGCGCAAATGCACGGCTACGGCGGGCTTTGGCCGTTTTAGGCCGGCCGCTTTTTAAATCTCAACTGACGGCCGCTGCCTGCCCAACAATATGATGCCACCGCTCGCTGCATCTTCTTTAGCGCCTCAAGAATCAAGTCTGTCGTCTCACCAGCGCGCGTCGTCTAACGTACGCTTACAAAAAACTTTTACATCCATGTTAAGAAACTTCCTGTCCCTATCCAGTACTTGTTACAAACTATTCAACGTATCTCCTTGTTTCCTTCTTTCTTAATTCATTTGAAAAAAAAATGTATATGCTTGTGACCAGCCCCACTAAAGATTTCCATCTAGCTATTTTTTCTCTCTCTCTCTTTTTTTAAAGGCGCTAGGTGGGCATGCAATGTGTCGGCCGTTTAGGTGCAACTTATGTAATATAAATGTATTGTATTTTTACTACTTTCGTTTATGGCGAACAGGTAACAGTTGCCACTCCACTTGATATCAGCAGAGCACAATCTTTATTCTCGTACAATCGTGACAATCAGGAAACAATAATCTTTTGTTATATGTAAAGAAAGGTACATATATATCGACAAATAGAAAGGGTAAATTCATCCAACTTGTACTATCATTTCAAGAAGAATTCAGCACAGGAACAAAAGAAAACTTGAATTAAACTAGTCTTAAACCTCACAGGACTTAAACAACATAAATTAAGAAGAGAGAGAGGTGGGGGAGGGCGAGTATGAGGGACATCTACCAAGCAATCGAGTAACTGTGAGGTACTGATACTAAAACGAGAGAAACAAGGATTACAGATAGCAAAAACTAGGGTTTTCAATAAATGGCAGGTTACACAATAAGAGTTACGGGAAAAAAATGTAGAAATAAGGACAAAATTTCAAGCACAAAGTACACAAAAAAATTGAGCACAGTACTCCAGAACAAAACTGGTGATTGACTTGTGTACAAAAGGCAATAGTCAAAGTTATACATCTCAGTCAAAGGCATAGAGAAAGAAAACAGAAAAAGAAGAAGAAAGTGAAGCCATAAATAATAATTAGACACCACAGTATACTTATCGCGTGATGCAGGAAGAAGAAGAATTTACGAACATGATGTGCCACCAAAAGAATTATCTTCAAACATTTCCAGAAACATTCAGCTGACGAAATGAGGTCTTCCACAAGCAGTAGGACAGAACGGGGTGTGCGTATTTTGCTGTATATGCCCGTTAAGATTTCTCCTCCCGGAATACTGAAGGAACTATGTTTTTATTTCCATTTCTTTTTTTAAAATAAGCCACTTGTTGTTTTTAAAGAAACCAAGAGCCCTAAAAATACACTGATAAGACGCTTATTATGATTTTTCGAGGGACTAGCCGTAAAGGGAAGCGGAAACAGTACTATGAGTGAGGACTTACAGTCCCGCGTGTTACACGTTGTTAAATTACGTGCAAAGCCAGTACTTTGACAAAAATCCTGCATTCTCATATTTGCTCTCTTTTCCTCTTAACATGCAACGTGGCACAGGGTTAACAAATTGGACCCACATTCCGGAGGACAACGGTTGAACTAACCGTCCGCCTATCCAGATTTAGGTTATCGGTGTTTTCCCTAGGTCGCATTAAGGCAAATGCTGGGATGATACCTTTGAAAAGAACTCGGACAAAATTTTTTCCCATGCTACCTCCAGTCTGAACATGCACTGTCTCTTGTGAACCTCGACAGGGCGTTAAAACACTAATCTCCTTTCCCTTCGTTCAATTTTTTTTTCATAGAAAACACTTACCTATATTTGTGTCAACAGGGGCCCTACCACTTGCAACGCAACTTGTATTTAAGTTTAGAGGGACGGTCGCAATGTAATTGGACCAGTCTTCGTGAAAATGGCACATTTCGCATTTTCTTTTAATTTCAAATAAACTGTCGTAGATTCTTTATAAGAATCTTTTTCCTACTTCCAGGTAGAACTCATTCCTAAAATTCTTCTAATCGCGAAATACTTCTCTCGCTTCGATTAATTTCGGTTGCCGCGGCAGATCAAACTGAACACTGGCCTTAGGGCATAATCACTAAATTTTTTTTTCTCGCTGAAAAAATTGGTGTTTGTTTTATTCTGCTCCCTGTCGATGGTGTGAGCTATAAATTCGTAAATTCAAATTTTAATAATTCACAGTCATTTTAGGACCCATTCAACCTGATATTAACTCTGCTTAAACGGATATGCGAATCAACTTTCTAAACGTATTTTCTCTGTCGTATGGAAAGTTAATCACTAGAACAATTGTGCTTTAGTCGTTGCCGTAGGAGAGAATATTGTGCGGAACGGAAGGCCTGCGGCTCCCAGACACACAGTTGTCCATAGTTGTGACTTAGATCCGGAAGGTAAGAGGCGAGACAAATACCGAGCAATATTTGTCATCCGCACATTCCGATACAAAAACTGTTTTATGTTAATAATTCTAATCAACTTACCTTTCGGATGTTAGGTTTCTGGTGAAAGTTCTGGTTGTTGCATAAAAAATTTAACAGTACCGTTGTAAAATTCAGGACATAGAATATTTTCTGTTTGGAGGCGGTAGTAAAAATTTTCTATCTGAGATGATTTTCAAATTGAAGGCATTAAACATTTAGTTTCTGTGCCAATGATTTCAGAAGTTACTTCTATGCCGTAGTACCGATTCTGTGCGCGTAACTATTATTTTTGACTATGAAGAGCTTCAAGCAGAGTGCGAAACCAGCCTAGTGGCTTCTGGAAATCGTACGACAGTTTGTAAATGGAGACACATCATGCAATTTCAGATCTGTGAACGGTCTCACTTACGGTATTTCCGCGCCCAACTGAAATACACCTGCCCAAAAAATTCGAACAAGTGAGTATGGGAGATTCGCTCTCCAGTGTAAATAACTACGTAAGTTTACACCAGTTATGAATAGTATATCGCCCTTTTTTTAATGTACTGGTCTGGCAATACTGTAAATAGATTGCAAGAAAAGAAAGATGTATTTGAAAAAACCTTGGTTAATTATTAACAAAATAACAATAACTGCAGCCTGATACGTTAAAATCGCAAAGACAATCTATTACGGTGGTAATGTTTCACTCTCGTATGTCACCGATGACGTGCGATTTGAGACGGACGTTAATAACAACATTAAAATGAGACGTTAGTGGATGAATATGTAGCTCTCATAATCAACAAAAGTAACAACAATTTTAATTTTTTTCTCTCTGTTATAATGTGCTTCCATATCAGAAACACAAGTTTTACCGTCAGCATATTCGTGCTGTACACTTTTCCATTTTAGTTATAGCAAAGAATACTAAAAGTAACGAAACTGATATCACAAAACTCAATTTTCTGGAGAGTATCTTCACTTCTTCTACAATGAATAACTGGAGCTCATGCACGCGCACTTCTCACAGCTTGACCGCTACTAAATCTCTAACCATTTTATTTGCAGACGCACCATACCCTAGAATTTAAAAGCACTACTTATGTGATTTGTTTCAACTGGTCCGTTTCTTTTACTTTCCAGTATAAAACAACATACAGTTAGTTTCATGGCTCTTTGACACTGCTGTTTGCAGTTTGTTGTTTCAGATACTTTCTTCATTATGCTGAAGAACGCAAGGAAAAAATTCCCCAACATGACAAGACGCGACCTGAAATCGATAGCCTTTTCCTAAAGCAAGAACACCATGAATGGAGATTTAAACATCAGGGAATTCAACTGTGCTTATAACAGTGTAAGCCGGGTGTAAAATAGGAACGCCTTCCTTAGCATACAAATAATAATAATAATAATAATAATAATAATAATAATGTTTCAACAAGAAGTGCTACGTATCGGCTATACCTCTAGATGTTTCAGCATAGTATTCTGTCTATCTGACTTCATGAACACGGGAGATCAAAAACGATAGCGGCATTGCAATTTCCGAAGAATACAATTGATACGCTAGTACATGACGAAAGGTATAGAATATGATAAAGGCGCTACCCCGCCACAACGGTGATGTCATGATTAAAACGAAACAAAGGGACTTAATCTCAGACAGTACTGGATAACGAGTAAAATAACGAATAAGTAATATCTAATTGTAAATTTTGCAGCAACAATAACAAGAACCATAATAATCTTTGATTAAAGTGGATGAACACATGAAATTCTTCGTTTCTCAGCTGTTACGAGGATGAGACAAGGCCTCAAAATAAACCAGTCTTCACGTTTTTTAGTATACCTTTTTCTATGGAAGAAGATATATCCAGCACAAGAAACACTGAATTCTATACTCCAAAATATCTAGAAGGAAAGCAGAATTCGTAGAGAAACTCTTTAGAAGCAGTTTACTTCCGTTAATATCGTACGGAACAGATTATTGTCGATGGATTCCACATAAGCTGAATCCCAATCAAGAATAACAACGTCTTATTAGTGCGGAAAAACGCTGAAAAAATTCCAGGGCGTTACATCAGATTTAGATTGGAATGTCATTTCTGGTGATGAATCTTAAATTTATTGTTATGGTCCTGAAATTAAAGATCAGAACCCATGACTACAAAAGACCGACGAATTCGCAGTGCTAGTGAGAATGTGGTTGGCATTAGAGAGTAGACGTGTCGTTACTGCCGATTGGTACGCAAATATCCGTTTACCGCAAAATTTTAAAAAAGGTCATGAAAAGCGTTGAAATTGGAAAATAATTTTACATACAATAAATAATACAGTGTGGCGTTAAGCAAAACTACCAACTGAGAATTGGGTTGCCCTAAAGGTTAAAACCATGGACCGTCCAAGATACAGTCCAGACCAAGCACCTTGTGATCTCTTTTTATTTCGTCATCACATGAAGCAATAGAACATTATAAAAACCTGGTTTCTCAAGTGTCTCAGGAAGAGTGAAGAAGTAGTTAAATATAATGCAAAAAAGTATTGATGTTAAAGGGAAATATTTTGGAAAAACAACAAAATCATTTAATTTAAAAAAAAAACAAGTCCCTCTTTGATATTCTAAAAGTTTCAGTTTCGCTCTCGTATGCTTTGCTACGCAATGTTCGATATCATGCGACTAGCTACAGTCAAAGATCAAAACATTCAATAAAACGCACTTTAGAAAAACAGATACTGCAATCGAATGCTATGCGGAAAACAAATTGCAAAGTGTACCTAGTTGTTTTCTATATTGTATGAGGGAGGATGCTTAGTATCATTAGTAGTCGCTTCCAGTCACGCTTCAGTACAAAAATGACTTTTTATTTAATCTTTAACAGTGGAGCTACTGCAATTACGTAGATACGTAACGCCAGCTTTACGCCCTGTATTAAATACATGAAATAGGACGAACGAATAAGTTAGTTTGTAGAGAAAGTGTGCGAGAACAAAACTGATATTACTGTAACTAACGATATACATGCACATTATGTATTTTAGCTTTAAAAGTACTAATTTTAATACTAGTGACACTGTTCTTCCAGGGAGTGAGAGCAGAATTCATTACTATGTTTTTTAAGTTCAGCGATAACTAAGAACCGTATGTATTATTCATTAACAAATTGACAGTTTGAAACAAATTTATTTTTCGATCTATGGTCAATTCAGTAAGAATTTTGAGAAAATATTCTAACGAACGAACGATTATCACTGTTGTACGTAATTATTTCTCTCCAGTTGTTTTATGTGGAGCATACATGCCTTTCAAGTGAAATGCATATGATGAAAGAGAATTTCAAAAGAGGAAAAGTCGGTGGAGAACTATTCTCAGAATCAATGATCTCCCCATGACGTAGCTGCCTTTAATCGTCATGGCAAACGTTTTCGAGGGGAGAAAACGAAAAATAAGAACAATATTACAGAAAGAGCAACAACAAAAAACCTTTTTCTGTTATTAATGCTTGCGGCCATTTTTATCAGTTTCTAAAAAACATGTTCTGTCATTTGTTATTTGCTGCAGAAATATTAGTACAATTATTTTCTTGCTATAATTACTTTGTTTCGAGTTGTCTAATTAACGATTTAGTATTACTTAGCAAAAAAATTTAATTGGATCGTTGAAAGGAAAACACTTAGATTATACGGTGAGTTTATTTCTCGTATCTGCTAGATGTGTCCGAGACTGCAATTACGGACCCAAAACCACAGAACCGCGTTTTACGATTTACACATTTCACCACACTCCACGGGTCTTAAAAGAGTGTTGTAACGCATTGGAGTTTAGCCGTATATAGAAAGAAGCTTCTTATTCTGGTTCCAGAATAGTCACAGTTTTGGTTCCAGCATGCCAAGCAAAATAGCCAATGGACATGTTTGGCAGATAGGAGATACAGAAATAAGCGAGTAGAGTACGTACTTTAGCGCCGTTACGAAATGCTAGTTATCAAAATTAAGTGACTCACAATAAAATAATTACAGCAAGAAACTAAATGCATTATTTTTTCTTGTGTGGACTACTGAAGCGTACAGCGATTAGGCAAAACACGTTTTATTAAAAGAAAAAAAAATTGTTGCGAAGGTTGAACGAGCGAGATGATCATCTTATGAAACAGCTGTGAAAGCAAAGCAACGAGTTATTTTTCCCAGTGCCGCGACTCATACGCAAACTCAGGCAGAATGTGAAGTTTCTAGGGTTGGAGAACGAGCCTTTGACTATTTGCCGAATACGCCCCAGCGCGAACGCACTGCGCCAAATGAACTGGAACGTACTGCTCGTAACTTCGATTTAAGGGCTACCCGTCGCAGAGCGTGCGTCACCTGTACGATAGGGTAACCCGAAGTGGCCATGAGCTGCAGCAGGCGCTCGTGCAGATCTGCGTCCCCCTCGCGGTCGTCCCGCTGCTGCTGTGGCTGCCACATGCCGGTCTCACTGCTCACTGCACGGCCACGGCGCGCTTTGGCCGCTTAAGGCCGGCCGTTTTTTAAAATCTCAACTGACAGCCGCTGCCTGCCCAACAATACGATGCCACCGCTCGCCGCTTCTTCTTCAGCGCCTCAAGAATCAACTCAATCGTCTCGCAGCGCGCATCGTCTGACGTACGCTTACGAAAAAAACATGTAGATCGATGCTAAACGAATGAAATGAATATTCCAATATTGTAAGTTTTGTACTAACTGAATTAAAACAGAAGTGATAGGGATGTATCGCCTCACGGTGGCTAATTAACGCCTTTCGTGGCAAATTTATTCTCTAAGATAGTTACATAGATGAGAAATGATAATTAAATGAATCTTACATTTCTTATAACACATGAAGCGAAGAACGTGGGCAAATAAATACGAAACATGACATTTCTTACGATTACTGCAACCTTATACTCCATGTTGTTTTGTGACTATTTTATTCACACGTTCAACATCAAAGGAATGGATGTCTATGAATGCCACTTATATTGCTTTTGATTACAGCATCAGTCTCTTGTACCACTTTCTAAGCACTGCTAACTGGAAGACAATCTTTTAATGATAGATGATCAGCCCAACAGATCATCCACGCCTGAGGTACAGGCAGGATTCCCCCATCACGTAGCTGGCGTGCTATTCCAATACCGGAGAGCCTCGGCAGTACCGACGACTGAAGAAGAGGAATATAATTATCGTAGGTAAAGTTCAGACTCATAACAGGTGGGGTGTTCATTGCGGTTGACAAAAATATTGTCTTTATCGAGGTGAAAGTGGAGTGCGAAAGTGAATTTATCTGGTCGCGTGTAACAGCTGTAGCTGAACCAGATTAATTGTTGTATGATTTTACCGCCACCCGATTCTGCAGTGTGTGTAGACATTCAAAAAGTCCACAATCAGTAGCACGTAAATATCCAAATCATGCAATATTAGTTGGAGACGACATGGATTCATTGCGGAGGGTACAGACAGACAGTCGTTTGAGATACTTTTGAAGATGTTTTCTTGAGTAGCTGGCTTGGCACCCCACGCGCAATGGAAATATCTTAGACCTTGTAGCTACAAATACACCGGATCTTATCGACAATGTCAGTATAGAAACGGGAATTAGCGATCATGATGTCTTTATAGCAACTATGGTTACGAAAGTTAATAAATCAGTCAAGAAGGCTAAGAGAATGCTTCTGCTAGATACAGCAGATAAGCAGTTGTTAGAGAGTGAATTGACGTCACTTAGTTACTGTAAGATGGGCGTAGACGGATTATGGACCAAGTTCAAGGAGATTTTAAACCGTGGTCTGGAGTGTCATGTGCCTCGTAAGTGAATACAGGACAGCAACGGCCTACCGTGCTTTAATAACGAAATTCGGGAGATGCTGAGGAAGCAGAGCTTGTTGCACTCGCGGTTTATAGGAGAACGCACAAATGACGACAAGCAAAGGTCAGTAGAGATTCGTGCGTCTGCGAAAATATCAATGTGGCATACAACAACTACCACCGTCATACTTAAGCAAAAGTTCTGGCACAAAGAACCAGACAAAACTGTGGTCCTATGTAAAATCGCTAAGGAGGTCTAGCGTTTCCATTCACTATCTTGTTCACCAGTCTGGCGTGGCAGTTGATAATACCAAACGAAAGCCGAAGTTTTAAATTTCGTATTCAAGAAATCGTCCGTGCAGGAGAATCGTACTAACATACCGTCATCTGACCATCGGACATACTCCTGTATGGACGACCTACTAATAAGCTCCCTTGGCGTAGAGAAACAACTGAAAGATTTGAAAGCAAATAAGTCACCAGATCAAAAGGAATCCCGATTCGGTTTTACGAAGAGTACTCAACGGCATTTGCCTCTTACCTAGCCTGCATTTATCGTGAATCTCTCGCCCAGAACAAAGTCCCCAGCGACTGCAATAAAGCCCAGGGGACTACTGTGTATAAGAAGGGTAAACGAACGGGGCCGAAAATTACAGACCAATATGACTAACTTCGATTTGCTGCAGAATACTTGAGCATATTCTCAGTTCGAATACAATAAATTTTCTTGAGACTGAGAACCCTATGCCCACAAATCAGCATGGTTTTAGAAAGAATCACGCATGTGAAACTCAGTTTGCCTTTTTCTCACTTAATATACTGCTAACAACGGATGATGGGCAACAAGCAGATTCCATATTTCTAGATTTCCGGAAAGCATTTGACATGGTGCAACATTGCCGGCTAATACGAAGGTACGAGCTTATGGATTAAATTCACAGATATGTGAGTGTCTCGAAGACTTCTTAAGTAATTGAACCCAGTATGTTGTTCTCGACGGCGAGTGTTCATCACAGACAAGGATATCGTCAGCAGTGCCCCAGGGAAGTGTAATAGGACCGCTGTTGTTTTCTATATACATAACTGATTTGGCGGATGGGGCGGGCAGCAATCAACTGTTGTTTGCTGATTATGCTGTGATGACGAAGTTGAGCGATTGTAGAAAGATACAAGACGACTCAGACAAAATTTGTAGTTGGTGTGATGAATGGCAGCTAGTTGTAAATGTGGAAAATTGTAAGTTAATGCGGTTGAGTAGGAAAAACAAACCTGCAATATTCGGATACAGCGTTAGTAGTGTACGGGGTTATTACAAATGATTGAAGCGATTTCACAGTTCTACAATAACTTTATTATTTGAGATATTTTCACAATGCTTTGCACACACATACAAAAACTCAAAAAGTTTTTTTAGGCATTCACAAATGTTCGATATGTGCCCCTTTAGTGATCCGGCAGACATCAAGCCGATAATCAAGTTCCTCCCACACTCGGCGCAGCATGTCCCCATCAATGAGTTCGAAAGCATCGTTGATGCGAGCTCGCAGTTCCTTGGTAGAGGAGGTTTAAACACTGAATCTTTCACATAACCCCACAGAAAGAAATCGCATGGGGTTAAGTCGGGAGAGCGTGGAGGCCATGACATGAATTGCTGATCGTGATCTCCACCACGACCGATCCATCGGTTTTCCAATCTCCTGTTTAAGAAATGCCGAACATCGTGATGGAAGTGCGGTGGAGCACCATCCTGTTGAAAGATGAAGTCGGCGCTGTCGGTCTCCAGTTGTGGCATGAGCCAATTTTCCAGCATGTCCAGATACACGTGTCCTGTAACGTTTTTTTTTTTTTCGCAGAAGAAAAAGGGGCCGTAAACTTTAAACCGTGAGATTGCACAAAACACGTTAACTTTTGGTGAATTGCGAATTTGCTGCACGAATGCGTGAGGATTCTCTACCGCCCAGATCCGCACATTGTGTCTGTTCACTTCACCATTAAGAAAAAATGTTGCTTCATCGCTGAAAACAAGTTTCGCACTGAACGCATCCTCTTCCATGAGCTGTTGCAACAGCGCCGAAAATTCAAAGCGTTTGACTTTGTCATCGGGTGTCAGGGCTTGTAGCAATTGTAAACGGTAATGCTTCTGCTTTAGCCTTTTCCGTAAGATTTTCCAAACCGTCGGTTGTGGTACGTTTAGCTCCCTGCTTGCTTTATTCGTCGACTTCCGCGGGCTACGCGTGAAACTTGCCCGCACGCGTTCAACCGTTTCTTCGCTCACTGCAGGCCGACCCGTTGATTTCCCCTTACAGAGGCATCCGGAAGCTTTAAACTGCGCATACCATCGCCGAATGGAGTTAGCAGTTGGTGGATCTTTGCTGAACTTCGTCCTGAAGTGTCGTTGCACTGTTGTGACTGACTGATGTGAGTGCATTACAAGCACGACATTACGCTTTCTCGGCTCCTGTCGCCATTTTGTCTCACTGCGCTCTCGAGCGCTCTGGCTGCAGAAACCTGAAGTGCGGCTTCAGCCTAACAAAACTTTATGAGTTTTTCTACGTATCTGTAGTGTGTCGTGACCATATGTCAATGAATGGAGCTACAGTGAATTTATGAAATCGCTTCAATCATTTGTAATAGCCCTGTACTATCTGACACAGTCACGTCGTTTAAATATTTGGGCGCAACGTTGCAAAGCGATATGAAATGGAACGAGCTTGTGAAGATTAGAGTAGGGAACTCTAATGGCCGACTTCGGTTTATTGGGAGAATTTTACGGAAGTGCGGTTCATCCGTAAAGGAGAACGAATATAGGATGTTGGTGCGAACTATTCCTGAATACTGTTCTAGTGTTTAAGATACGTACACGTTGGTTTGGAGGAGGACACACATGGGTTTGGAGGAGCACATCGAGGTATTTCAGAGGCGAGCTGCTGGAGTTGTTAACGTAGGTTCGAACAACACGTACACATGTGATCAAAAGTATCCGGACACCCCCAAACACATACGTTTTTCATATTAGGTGCATTTTGCTGCCACCTAATGCCAGGTACTCCATATCAGCGACCTCTGTAGTCATTAGGCATCGTGAGAGAGCAGCATAGGACGCTCCGCGGAACTCACGGACTTCGAACGTGGCCGGCCGGTGTGGCTCTAGTGACGACAGTGAAAAAACGTTTTTTGTGTAGTGACGATGTGGTGATCCGATGGCAGGGTGTGGGTGCGGCGAATGCCCGGTGAACATCTGCCAGCGCGTGTAGTGTCAACAGTAAAATTCGGAGGCGGTGGTGTTATGGTGTGGTCGTGTTTTTCATGGAGGGGGCTCGCACCCCTTCTTGTTTCGCGTGTCACTATCGCAGCAACAGGCCTACATTGATGTTTTAAGCACCTTCTTGCTTCCCACTGTTGAAGATCAATTCGGGGATGGTGATTGCATCCTTCAACACGATCGAGCACCTGTTCATAATGCTCGGCCTGTGGCCCAGTGGTTATATCCCTGTAATGGACTGGCCTGCACAGAGTCCTGCATTGGGATATTTTGGAACACTGTCTTCGTGCCAGGCCTCACCGACCGACATGGATACCTCTCCTCAGTGCAGCACTCCGTGTAGAATGGGCTGCCATTCCCCTAGAAACCTTCCAGCACCTAATTGAACGTATGCCTGCGAGAGTGGAAGCTGTCATCAAGGCTAAGGGTGGGCCAACACCATATTGAATACCAACATTACTGATGGAGGGCGCCACGAACATGTAAGTCATTTTCAGCCAGGTGTTCGAATACTTTTGATCACATAGTTTTTAGTGACATGGAGATGCTTTGAAACTGAAATGGGAATCCCTGGAGGAAAGGCGACGTTTTTTTCGAAGGACACTATTGAGAAAATTTAGAGACCCGGCACGTGAAGCTGACTGCCGAACGATTCTACTGCCGGCAACAAACATTGTGCGTAAGGACCACCAAGATTAGAGAAATTAGGGCTCATACCGAGGCATGTAGACAGTCGTTTTTCCCTCGCTCTTTCTGCGAGTAAAACAGGAAAGGAAATGACTAGTTGTGGTACAGGGCACCTTCTGACAGGCACCGTAAGGTGGCTTGCGGAGTGTCTATCCAGATGTAGATCAGGAAAATTTAATTCCATCCAATAATCTTTAAAGTTGAGATCTGTCAGTGAGCTTCTGTGGGTAAATTTCCTTTTCTTCATTGCGGAAAAAGTTACCGCAGAAGTATGTAGGTTCAAACATCGACATAATAACAACAAACTTCTAAAGTAGAATTTTATGTTGAGGAAAATTTTTGTACAAGTCTATGACACTTATTTTATTATGAAACTAGCTGACATACCCAGATTTGCCCGGGTATTACTTCTGCAAATTCTATATAAGAAACGAAAACGAAAGAGTGAACTATTTCTAGCGGGATATAGAAAAAAATTCATTCCCATGTATTCGTGAAAACACCACGGAAATTCTAAAACAGTCGTACAAAGAAATATGCATAATGTATTAATCCATAAGTACAGTACCCAAATTAAGAAAGATAGTATGCAAAAACCAAATTCTCTGAATTTTCTATTTAACTCAGGGCTTATTATAAACAATAATTTTAGTTACACGTCCAAGAGCTACGACGCGTTTCTGTAAACTTCTCTGTAGCAACACCTCTTCATAACTCTATAGACGGCTAGTTTTCTCCTGTAGCCGTTTGCGCTTCACTGTTGAAATCTGTCAAAAGCGCTGCCAGGTGCCAGGGATTTCCTTAATTTGACTCGACTGTACGAGCGTCTCAGCAGTAAAGAATAAATATATTAAAACTTCACGCATGGTGCAGCATTTTTTTTACGCATCTCAGTGTTTACGACTTCATACCTCTTGAACTGTGTGCTATACAATTTTACATTCAGCGGCATATGTGGATACTGTCTGCGAAATATGTTACCAATAGAGTTAGTAGCAAAGAAGTAATCAATTCAAATGCGGCAGCTTTTCACGGATCTCAGCGTTTATGGCATCACATCTCCTGATCTACGTGTTATACAATCATATAATTCTGTAGGTACATTTAACGGAATATGTGGATACTATCTGCAAAATGTGCTGCGAATAGCATTAGTTTGTAAACAAGTAATAAATTTAAACAGCGTGCACAATGCGGCAATTTTTTAAGCAGCTCAGTGCTTATGACGTCGTATCTACTGAACTTTTATGTGGTACCATGATATAATTTTGTAAGTCCATTTAGCGGTATTTGTGGATGCCGCCTGGGAAATTTATTACGAATACAGTTAATAGTACAGCTGTGATACTTTTAAACTCTATGAAAGGTGCGGCAGTTTTTCACGCATACAATTGTTTATGACGTCATCACTTAACCAAAGTTAGGCAGATCGTTATTACCCCAACAGCGATTGTTGCTAGACAATGAAGGATAGTTATATCAAGTTTGGTTGAAATGGCTCCAGCGGTTCAGGAGGAGATGTGGAACATACACACATACCTACTTCCATTTTTTTATAATATGTATCGATTTATCACGTAACTGCCTGTCAACACTGACGGTTTACAGCTTCTAACTGTAGCTAGTCATCCTGCAAAGAGTGTTATAAACTGATGTTGGTTTGTCTGACCTTCGCTTCGAAGTTCCGAGCCCGGCGATCATGCTACTTTTCATCGGTTTAAAATAAGGTACTCTCCACTTTAAGGACTGTACCGAAATATATAAGCTGGTTTCTGACGCTACGGTGAACGTTACACATGATGATTCCACTAAAGTAAGCGCACAGTTTGCACTTCTGCTTTACATAACGACGTCTGACCGCCTCACTTCACCGCGAGCGCTTTCCGAAAGTTTCATGATTAGATCCAGGTAATAGTTAAACTGGAAAAACCTGAATAACTCACAGAACTTTGTCTTCGTTTAATAAATGACGATTGATGAGTGTCGTAAACGAAATTTTTGTCAAGCCTTGTCTTAAAGATGGGATGTGTTTCAACTTTTCCATTATGCAGCTGTTTGAATAGAATCTCTTCTTCTTTATCGACGAACTGTTGTAGTTCGATATGTGTACGACTTGACTGATAGGAATTGTGGCTCATTGATACTGAGTGACTTCAGCCATATACCGAGGGAAGCCAAGATATGCAAAAATGATTAGGTTCATCGTCTTTAAAATTATTTAATCTTATTACATGGTCATCAAAGTATAGCTTTGTATATATACTCCTAACTCAACATTACATTTAAGGGTACAAAATAATTTTACATACACACAAGTCGAGTGCGTGAACATGTCCCTGGTATGGAGCAGGTTTATGCGGCTATAGAGGCACGTTTACGCGTATCACAGAACACAATAATACAGTTTCCCAAACTGTGTTCCGCGAACACTGCTGTTTGGTGGGAAGTGAATTACGTGCTCCGTGAAAAAGTATTACTGGCATGGCATTTATTTTTGTTGACGTTTTGACGATACCATTTTTTAAAATTTCATAACGATTCCTGAATTATTAGCATTGATTTAAAGTATAAGAAATCACTGAATAAAACAAGTTTTCCTAATTTTTAAAATTTTTACGAATCTTCAAAATTAACCAGGTGTTTCATTAGGATTCTCAAAGTGTTCCACTAAAGATGAAAAGTTTGGGAACCCCTGCAATAATGAGTAAACAAAACACACTACTAAAACTTTCAAAATATGTTTTACTGGCACTAAACACGACAATGATACTGACAGAAAACAAATTTTTTGGCGAATTTCCACCTATTAGCATAATGTAGTCTACACAGAGTTTGAGTGTTAATTAAAGGCTATTCATCATCATCTTCCACGTTGCAATTTGTGCACGCAAAATTAATGTGTTCCTTGTAGTACAATCATCGTGAGCCCACCTTTCACATCTAAGACACTGGAGCCATTCTTGATTTCTTTTTGATTGGCTGTACATTTCAAACAGTAAATAGAAAGACAATTTTCATCCACTTCATCAGATTGCCGCAAGTTATAAGAGAAAGGAAGAAGAACTGGACGGGACTTTCACTGAGACGGGAGTGCTTGCTAAGAGACGATTTCGAAGGACTAGTTTGTGAGACAAAGGAGGAGATACAAGATGATAGACGACATAAAAGGAAGCGAAAGTTACGTGGACATCAAGAGGGTGGCAGACAATTGGAGAACATGGTGAGTAAACATGTAAAACACGCCTTTGGGCAGAACACTGATGATGACGTCAGAAGTAGAACTATCCACATTTTTCCATATTCTTGCTCTTAGCAATTTCTTGCCCCAATCAGTAGTTACTCTCACACAATCAATTCTTTCAACTTGAGATTCATTAGGTTCAAATAGCTTTTTTAAGCTATTTTTACCTTTTATTCTCTTATGCGTTCATCATTTTAGACTGCGTTTCCGGCTGCTGTTGCCTTGAAACTTTCTTGACTATGGTATCAGTTGGAATGGAAATGCAAAATAGTGCATAAACGTGCCCTAAGAGAACTGCATAAACGTGCTCCATCGCCAGGTATGAATTAGTTTCGAAACTACAGTAGTAACTTTCAAGCTTCCAAATTAGACAAATGTACAGGGTGACAATTATTGAACTATATGGAAAAAACGTAAATTAGCTACACACAACGGCGTGCACACACTTTATTCAACGTGTACACGTGACTACAGATATTCGGATTTAGGTTATGACATGTTCAATATTCCTGCCATCATTGGCGATGATGGGGCGCTGACGAATAGCGAAATTCTGCATGACCCACTTAAACGTCGGAACATCGATGCTGACGATGGACCTCGTGAATCGTTGTTTTTAGCTCAGCAATTGCTTCGGGGTTATTGCTGTGCACCTTGTCTTTAATATAGCCTCACAAGAAGGAGTCGCAGATGTTTAGATCCGGAGAATATGGCAGTCAATTGATGCCCATGCCAGAGGCTTCTGGGTACCCCAGTGCCAGAATGCGGTCCCCAAAATGCTCCTCCAGGACCTCAAACTATCTCCTGTTTCGATGGGGTCGAGCTCCGTCTTGCATGAGTCACATCTTGTCGAAATCAGGGTCACTTTGGATAATGGGGATGAAATCGTCTTCCAAACCCTTCACGTACTTTTCGGTAGTTGAGGGTAAAGAGACTTCTCGATCGCGAGACGCGGACTCTCAGTTCCCCAAATGCGCCAATTTTGCTTACTGACGAACCCATCCAAATAAAAAGTGAACTTCGTCGCCAAACCAAACCGTACTAATTCCCCCTCATTCCCGGCGGCCTACCGTGCAGTTTGAACGCCCTAACGCAAACCTTTCATAAGTTATGACGACTTTATGTCATATAGTTCAATAATTGTCACCCCGTACCTTGTAAAGTAGAATTCTCTTCTGTAAACGAACATGTATTAATGTACGTATTCTCAATTCTAAAAGGTATGATCCCCAGGAGCTTCGATGTTTGAATAACAAAACTAACTCATCTTGCACGAAAACGCGAGTATGTTCTTCGCAATAAAACGTACACTCAACTGATGACGTGAAGTTTGTGGGGGCCCTCAGTTAATGGCAGTACTTATCCTCCATTGTCGGTAGCACTCTGGCAAGAACGGTTCCCAAGAAAAGTCTCTGTGTAGATGTGCCCCGGTCTCCCCTACCTCCAGAACAAAATCCAGCCTACTGTGTTGCTGTTCCTACCGCATCAGGGACCTTTGCTTATTCAATAGGGCAAAACACTCACTTCTCCTATTACCGAACTATTTTTGCTATACCTTCGATTGCCTTGGCTGGTAGGCATTCGTAACCACTTAATTACCTGCTTCGATAGCAGGAAGAGCTTACAATTTCTAGTTACATCGCAGTGTAGTATTGTCCTTTACGGCAGACTGAAAGGCATTAATCCTCTACCAATTCTTCCTCAGCCAGTTTTCGTATTCATAACTCTAAATCGCGAACCGACCACAGTTCAACTCCTCCTCACTTATATCGGATAGTCAAAAAGGACTGCGACTGTTAGTCCCTTAAAAGCACAGAAAACCCGTTTGCTACAGAACTGAAGGTACCTCTTCCAACGAATGATCCTGTTTTATTGTACCATGAAGTTCCTCAAGTATACAGTGTTTTTTTTTTAATTTTATACAGCAGGTGTATGCTTACCAAACTCTATTGAGTTTTCTTTTCTACATATCTGATTTTGCCTGTAGTTGATATGTCAGGATTCCTTAGCTATAAGTTCTGATCCTTTGTGAGAACTGCAAAATAATTTAAAACAGTTGTTCAAGCTACTTATACTGTGATTCCTCTGTATAGATGATCTTATATTTGTAATGAGTTGCGCAGTATGGTTCAATACATAAAAGTCAAATAAAAGAATTTAATAAAGTAGCAAGTACTTGGGTTGTCATCGATTGCTACTTACTGAACACTCTTTCTTCCTTTAAGCCAAATTTTCATATATTAAACGTTAGATCTCATGCTGCATAACATTTACTATCGACTGTAACACAAAACTGCTCTTTTCATACATGTAATTTTATTCATATTTATTCCTGGAGTTGTCATCATGTGATTCGTGATTCAAGTGTTCGCTTTTAGTTTCGTCTTTCAAAATTATGTCAACCTACAATGTACTGAAATCTCAGAGCCACCTTTTGATGGCAGTGAGGCAACATGTTTTACGAGGAATATCTTCCACAACCTAATTCTTTCAAGTCTGAAATGAAAGTACCACTCCATTTGTTTTTTAATTTTTTTTAATCTCTTGGCAGCATCTGAGCTATGCCAGTCGAAACAGGGGGTCAAAATAATTCTATTCGGTCATGTAACTTTTCCTTAAAGACGATATTTGAATTACTGTGAATTAATTCAAACATCAATGTATTGCCATAACAAAATCTGATTCCATTCTCCCGAAATCTAATGCCATTTTTTTGACACGTATATCAATAACATTCTTTCATTGTCAATTTTTTCCGTTTTTCGTGGTTATTTATATGCTTCAACATTCATGGAAGTGTGTTTCGTCTTTGAAACGAAATGAACCGCAGTTTTTTCTGCCACATGCCTTTCGCTTCTTTTACTTAAGAAGCATCTTTAGTGGCCTGTAATACTTTTTTTGTATTGGATACATAAAATTGCATTATCTAGTGCTTACAACTGTGTTACTACGTTACGTTTCCTCAAGTTATCCCTTGTTTTTCAAGTTTGAAACAATTGTTGCAGAACGAATTTCTTGAGGTTAAATTATCGTTTTAGGATTTCCAATGTTTCTAGCCCATGTGGGTCCTGAAGATGTGTTTACTCGATGCCCATACTCCAGATGGCCGATTTCCGGCGTGTTTCTAGCCTGAAAAATAAGACTGTAACATGAGAAAACTACACAATGAATTCATTATACAGTAATACAGGCCACTGATGATGCTTCATAAATAAAAGAAGCGAAACGTGTATGTCAAAAAACAAATCGCCATTCATTTAGTTGCAAACACGGCAGATACCTCCATGTACATTATTTCTATTTTTATTACGGTAATTCTGTGTTAAATATCTGCCCTCATTTGAACCCAGTCCAATCTACATATCACAAACGTATTTTTGCGTGCATAGAGAACTGGTACTCTGAGGGACTCCCAGTTTCTATTACCATCCGCTGGTCAACGCAAAATACGAGGCTTCAGCCTAAAATAACGATATGTGAAATTTAAATCGTATTAAGAGACTCGTCGTACAGGTTGGTGACACTGTATCTACACTACTGGCCATTAAAATTGCTACACCACGAAAATGACGTGCTACAGACGCGAAATTTAACCGACAGGAAGGAGATGCTGTCATATGCAAATGATTAGCTTTTCAGAGCATTCACGCAAGGCTGCCGCCGATGGCGACACCTACAACGTGCTGACATGAGGAAAGTTTCCAACCGATTTCTCATACACAAACAGCAGTTGACTGGCGTTGCCTGGTGAAACGTTGTTGTGATGCCTCGTGTAATGAGGAGAAATGCGTACCATCACGTTTCCGACTTTGATAAAGGACGGATTGCAGCCTATCGCGATTGCGGTTTATAGTATCGCGACATTGCTGCTCACGTTGGTCGAGATCCAATGATTGTTAGCAGAATATGGAATCGGTGGATTCAGGAGGGTAATACGGAACGCCGTGCCGGATCCCAACGGCCTCGTATCACTAGCAGTCGAGATGACAGGCATCTTATCCGCATGGCTGTAACGGATCGTGCAGCCACGTATCGATCCCTAACTCAACAGATGGGGGCGTTTGCAAAACAACAACCATCTGCACGAACAGTTTGACGACGTTTTCAGCAGCATGGACTAGAAGCTCGGAGACCATGGCTCCGGTTACCCTTGACGCTGCATCACATACAGGAGCGCCTGTGATGGTGTACTCAACGACGAAACTGGGTGCACGAATGGCAAAACGTCATTTTTTCGGATGAATCCAGGTTCTATTTACAGCATCATGATGGTCGTATCCGTGTTTGGCGGCATCGCGGTGAACGTACATTGGAAGCGCGTATTCGTCATCGTAATACTGGCGTATCACCCGGCGTGATGGTATGGGGTGCCATTGGTTACACGTCTCGGTCACCTCTTGTCCGCATTGACGGCACTTTGAACAGTGGACGTTACATTTTAGATGTGTTACGACCCGTGGCTCTACCCTTCATTCGATCCCTGCGAAATCCTACATTTCAGCAGGATAATGCACGACCGCATGTTGCAGGTCCTGTAAGGACCTTTCTGGATACAGAAAATGTTCGACTGCTGCCCTGGCCAGCACATTTTCCAGATCTCTCACCAATTTGAAACGTCTGGTCAATGGTGGCCGAGCAACTGGCTCGTCAAAATACGCCAGTCACTACTCCTGATGAACTGTGGTATCGTGCTGAAGCTGCATGGGGAGCTGTACCTGTACACGCCATCCAAGCTCTATTTGATTCAATGCCCAGGCGTATCAAGGCCATTATTACGGCCAGAGGTGGTTGGTCTAGGTACTGATTTCTGAGGATCTATGCAGCCAAATTGCGTGAAAATGTAATCACATGTTAGTTCTAGTATAATATATTTGTCCAATGAATACCCGTTTATCATCTGCATTTCTTCTTGGTGTAGCAATTTTAATGGCCAGTAGTGTATGAGGCCACGAGTTAACAATGTCAAAAGAAGCTGCCGTAGCTGAAGGGGGTTAGTGTGTCGTAGTCAGCGTTGTGGGGACGTCGATTCTCCGTGTGTTGTGTTACTGGAATCGTTTGAAATAATTTCGTGGTAGCAAACAACAGACTCACTCACCTTAAAAATTTTTAAGTAGTCCTTGAACTCGTTCTTTTTCTTTTTTTCTTTTGTGAGCGGAAATCTTTCGTTTTAGTATTTACTTATTGGTAACATATCTTCGAAATAGCCTCAGACCATCGAGAGAAACTGTGAACCTGACCCTCCAAATAAACAAGCGAAGTAAAAAAATATACAATAAACGTCGAATGAAACAAGTCTACTGCTACCAGTCTATTCATTTACTTCCGGAGCCGGCCGTTGTAGCCGAGCGGTTCTAGGTGCTTCAGTTCGGAACTGCGCTGCTGCTAGGGTCGCAGGTTCGAATCCTGCCTCAGGCATGGATGTATGTGATGTCCTTAGGTTAGTTTGGTTTAAGTAGTTCTAAGTCTAGGGGACTGCTGACCTCAGATGTTAAGTCCCATAGTGCTCAGAGAGTTTATTTATTTATTTATTTTTAATTTCCGCAACAACACGTTCCGGATGTTGAAACCTCCATCGCCAGGTGGATTTGTGTGGATTAATATGGCGTGTATGTCTTGTGTCACGACTTCGGGGTAACCTGTGGCACTGTTTCCAGTGCTCACAGGCTCTGTTCTCTGTTGTAATACATCACATATTCTTCTTCACCCGATGTCTTCAAAGTGTGGTGGTTTATATGTGATGTATAACGACAATATCGTGCTTTCCCTTTTTTATTATTACTATTCTGATCTACAGAGAAGAATCACGTAACTGAGAAAAGAGCCTGTGAGCTCTGGAGACAGTGCCACAAGTTATTCTGAAGTCGTAACACGACACATACATGCCACATATATCGACCTGACGATGGAGGTTAACACTTTCGTAACGCGTTGTGGAAATAAATAAACAGGAAACTTTTCATTCGATATTTATAAAAGTCACGGCAAAGCCTAGCCTAAAATGTTCGCATTAAAGTTAATTGCCTCCGCGATAGCTGTGTACCTGGGAATCTACATATGTATATTCATAACTAGTCAAGTATTTGTCAAATGAACATTACTTAATCTCAAACTACCCCAGACTGAACGGGTTTTATGAAATTCGGGGTGACTTCTCGAGTGGTATGAATTACCACGAACATCATCTGTGATTTCCTCCACACACGATTGCAGAACTAAACCGAAGACAGTAGGAAATACATTATGTGATCAAAAGTATCCGGACACTTGGCTGAAAATGACTTACAAGTCGGTGGCGCCCTCCATCGGTAATGCTGGAATTCCATATGGTGTTGGCCTACCCTTCGCCTTGATGACAGCTTCCACTCTCGCGGGCATATGTTCAATCAGGTGCTGGAAGGTTCATTGGGGAATGGCAGCCCATTCTTCACGGAGTGCTGCATTGAGGAGAGGTATAGATGTCCGTCGGTGAGGCCTGGCACGAAGTCGGGGTTCCAAAACATACCAAAGGTGTTCTATAGGATTCAGGCCAGGACTGCGCAGGCCAGTCCATTACAGGGATGTTATTGTCGTGTAACCACGCCGCCACAGGCCGTGCATTATGAACAGGTGCTCGATCGTGTTGGAAGATGCAATCGCCATTCACGAATTGATCTTTAACAGTTGGAAGCAAGAAGGTGCTTAAAACATCAATGTCGGCCTGTGCCACGCAAAACAACAATGGGTGCCAGGCCCCTCCATGAAAAACACGACCACACCATAATACCACCGCCTCCGAATTTTACTGTTGGCACTACACACGCTGGCAGATGACGTTCACCGGGCATTCGCCATACCAACACCGTCCCATCGGATCGCTACATTATGTACCATTCTTCGTCACTCGACACGATGTTTTTCCACTGTTCAATCGTCCGATGTTTACGCTCCTTACACCATGCGAGGCGTCGTTTGACATTTACCAGCGTGATGTGTGGCATATGAGCAGCCGGTGTCCCTTCACGTGTCCACTCCACCATCATATCGGAAACTGTGGACCTAGGGATGTTTACGAGCGTGGGAATCTCGCGTACAGACGT
Organism: Schistocerca cancellata; assembly: GCF_023864275.1. NCBI lineage: Eukaryota > Metazoa > Arthropoda > Insecta > Orthoptera > Acrididae > Schistocerca > Schistocerca cancellata. Next base: position 542,723,689 of record NC_064627.1, read on the forward strand.
ATGACGCAAGTGACACCCAATCATCTGACCACGTTCGAAGCCCGTGAGTTCCGCGGAGCGCCCCATTCTGCTCTCTCACGATGTTTAATGACTACTGATGTCACTGTTATGGAGTACCTGGCGGTAGGTGGAAGGACAATGCACCTAATACGAGAAACGTATGTTTTGGGGGTTGTCCGGATATTTTTGATCACATAGTATATGTAACATACTAATATTGTCGAAGTCTATCTGTTCATGGGTATACGGCTCTGTAATTATTCTCACAGTCTACATTTTTTGCAATAATTGAATAAAACTCGTTTCGTAAGATTATTGCTTGAGGGGAAAAGGGGGGGGGGACGACGACTCATTTTTAACGTTCCAATAATTTAGCAAGACTCACGAAATATGTGGTTGACATATGATACCTCTTTTTTCATGCTGCGGAGAAACTGGTCAATTATTTCTTCATCTACAACGCTAAATCGGAGTTTCGTATGCACAGCAAGCGGTCATTGCGCTTATCAAGCGTATAGAGCACTTGCTGCAGCCATTTAGTCTAAAGTGACTTGAGCAGACTTTCTAATGAAGTCTGATTATAACCTGTACGGCAGACTCTAACAGGAAGCTAATAAACTCGACGCCTACAGGAGACGTTCAGTCGTGCGTGGCGGGCACGCTTCGCATCAAGTATGGCCCAGCAGGCAACTACTGCTCGCACGTCGCAGGCATTAAGATTGCAAGCAGTGCTCTGCTTCTTCCAGGCTGTGAAGTTCACAGTTGTTCGCTCCATCGAACCGCTGGCCACACTGGTGAGTTAGAGTTCAACACAGCTATCAGAAATTAAATAAACAGTTCATAACTAAACTAGTACCAAATCGTCATAAACAGGTGTATTTCCAAAATCAAAGATATAATTTCAGCAAATCCCACGATTGCGTAAATACTAAATAAACTCTGAGGCACTTTATAGGATAAAGTCTCCTGATATCGTAACTTTAGATTCAACTTCTTCCTGCCTAATCAATTGTTCAAGCACGAATGTTGTGACCCATTATCGGGCGCCGAGGGACCGATGGAAACGCAGTTAGGTCCGGGCAGACAACAATCACCCTCACACTCCTCCTCCTCCTCTTCCTCATCATCATCATCATCATCATCACCATTGCCACCATCATGCCAGGCACCGGGCGAGGTGGCACTGTGGTTGAGGCAACGATGGACTCACATTCAGATGACGGCTTAAAATCCCCATCTAATTCTGGCATTTACGTGGCTGTTCGTGTGATGAACTAAAATACAAAGCCCCGTTCGCCTCTCCGCTGTATACTGTTATGTGTGTATTTGTGTAATTCTGAATTATGAGACTGGAGGATGCTTCGGCTTTAACGACTCTCCGACGACAAGAGCATTACAGACGGAGCGCAACTTAATCTGGATAATGATGAGAAAGGAAACTGTCTGTGCTCTTCACGAAGGAAATATCTCGACATTCATCTTCAGCGACTTTTGGAAACTAAGCAAACATTAAAAATTTTAATCTGGATGGATGCGAGTTCAATGTTTTTACTGCTGAGGCCAGCTTGGCCAGCGACCGAAAATAGAAACTCTTATAGTGATGTAGACTGGGACAAGCCTCTTGCAAAACGCTCATGCCTCGTACAAAATGGGACGTTTCCCCGTGTAGTGTGTAATGTCCTAGGTGGTTCTGTCCGAGTAAGTGGCTGAGAGAGTGCATGTACAGTCTGCACAAGGAACCATTCAAAAGGAACACGTTTACGACACGAGTTGGTTACGGCTCGCTTGAGAGGACTGCCTGTGTCATTCAATGGAATGGCGCACATGGCGCTACCAGTTAGACACTAGTACGTAATCAGTCGGTAGCCAGTTCTAGGTGACTAACTCTGCTGGTCGCCAGAGACTACAGTTCCCCGATCCCGTGAAACGAAGTGCGTTTTTACGATGGCGAGTGAACTAGTTCTTAACAATAACATGATCAAAGGAACGCTTCATATACAAAAAAATACACTGCCGGAAAAAAATAGTGCACTCTTTTAGAGGTTTCCAACTTACTCAAGACTTAGTGTTGCAACCAGTGCATATGTGGTACACGAAATGATTTCATTTATAGATCAATAGCAGAAACAGTTCTGAGGTCCCAGGTTCTGACCATGCTGAAACACTCATATTAGCACAAGGTGTTGCCTCCACAGGCGACAATGCAGGCGCGACTCTGGCATCCAGTCGAACGTACAGATGGCGAACATTGTCCTGGGATACGTTATGGCATGCATGCCAGAAACCGTTCACATAGTTCTGTAAGAGTTGTTGCTTGACGAGTCGCACAAGTCACTTCTCGTCCCATCATATAACACATGTGCTCGACTGGAGACAAGTCCGGTGATCGTGTTGGTCCGCAGTTGGTTCAAATGGTTCTGAGCACTACGGGACTTAACATCTGAGGTCATCAGTCCCCTAGAACTTAGAACTACTTAAACCTAACTAACCTAACGACATCACACACATCCATGCCCGAGGCAGGATTCGAACCTGCGACCGTAGCGGTCGCGTGTTTCCAGACTGAAGCGCCTAGAACCGCACGGCCACACCGGCCGGCAGTCCGCAGTTGCTGCACGGGCAGTGTGTCTTGGACGGATGCACTCTACGAGACAGCACTCACTTAGATCTACTTTGTATAGGCAAACGACCATCTATTGCGTGCAGGCAGAATCTGCTTTCATCGCTGAAGACCAAGGAACGGCATTCCATCTTCCAAGTGATCCTCTGACAGTACCAGTCGAGCCACGCACGTCGACGCTGTGGCGTGAGTGGGAGGCGGGCTAGAGTTGAGCGTCCCCGTTGTTGCACCACTAATAAGTAATAAACCGCTTCGTTGACACGTCTGGGCTCACAAGCCTTCTTATCTATGCTAAGGTAGTTGTAGGATCTGCAGCTGCTGCCTCTAAAATACGACGATCCTGGCGGGTATGGCGGGTATCTGTACTGCGTGGACATCCAGAACATCGTCTATGGGAGTAAGTGTGTTTACATGACCAGTGATACTAGCATCGCTGCACAACTGACGCAGCACGTCCACCTTGGGTGGCAATTCTCCGAAAAGATCATCCTGCCATTCAGTAGGCCGCAACTGAACCCCTTTCAAACTCGCTCATTTGGCTGTTGGAAGCACAAGATGTCTCTGTGGCATGGCTCCCTGCTTGCTTCACACTTTTGCATCACACTGAGCCTCTTGGCTCTGAGCATTCCCTATTAAATGGTAGACACAGATGGCGCGCTGTAGCTGTGCCACTAAGCTAGCTATTGACGGACGACGTTGAAACCATTATGAGTAAATTAACTATCCGCCAGGTGGCACATCCCATCATCGGATCAAAATCGACGTCTTCTTCGTAAATCTACTATTTTTTTTCAACTGTATAATATGGAAAAAGAAAATCACACTCTTCGCACGTGATTGACAGCGATCTAATATCATGGCTTGCACGCGTTACCCAGTGTTCCTTTAATAGAGCGCGAAATATTCCCCTGTCACTATTTCTTTCAGCTAAACCAGTCTCGATAGTATAAGATAATCCATCGGCATCGCAACATGCCATTAATGTAGTACAGTGATATGATTTGTAACTGAATGTGTTGAACTACTATATACCAATTTTTAAATGAGTAAAACGTTCGGCGGTCTTTTTCCAGTCATCTCCTTTTCGTTCAGACTTACACATTCCCTAGAGTACATCTTTAAATATTTTTGTGGTCTCCGCTCAATGTATTCAACAGTGTTTCTCCTCGTGCAAAGTATAATGAAAGCGAAGCAAATGCACAGTCGACAACAAAGCATCCGTAAGTGAAACAGTTTGTACTGGCTTTATGGACGGACTGAGTTGACTCTGAACGCAAATAATTGCATTACACTTTGGCAGAAAGAATCATTACAAGCAGTATATACACTCATGGAAATTGAAATAAGAACACCGTGAATTCATTGTCCCAGGAAGGGGAAACTTTATTGACACATTCCTGGGGTCAGATACATCACATGACCACACTGACAGAACCACAGGCACATAGACACAGGCAACAGAGCATGCACAATGTCGGCACTAGTACAGTGTATATCCACCTTTCGCAGCAATGCAGGCTGCTATTCTCCCATGGAGACGATCGTAGAGATGCTGGATGTAGTCCTGTGGAACGGCTTGCCATGCCATTTCCACCTGGCGCCTCAGTTGGACCAGCGTTCGTGCTGGACGTGCAGACCGCGTGAGACGACGCTTCATCCAGTCCCAAACATGCTCAATGGGGGACAGATTCGGAGATCTTGCTGGCCAGGGTATTTGACTTACACCTTCTAGAGCACGTTGGGTGGCACGGGATACATGCGGACGTGCATTGTCCTGTTGGAACAGCAAGTTCCCTTGCCGGTCTAGGAATGGTAGAACGATGGGTTCGATGACGGTTTGGATGTACCGTGCACTATTCAGTGTCCCCTCGACGATCACCAGTGGTGTACGGCCAGTGTAGGAGATCGCTCCCCACACCATGATGCCGGGTGTTGGCCCTGTGTGCCTCGGTCGTATGCAGTCCTGATTGTGGCGCTCACCTGCACGGCGCCAAACACGCATACGACCATCATTGGCACCAAGGCAGAAGCGACTCTCATCGCTGAAGACGACACGTCTCCATTCGTCCCTCCATTCACGCCTGTCGCGACACCACTGGAGGCGGGCTGCACGATGTTGGGGCGTGAGCGGAAGACGGCCTAACGGTGTGCGGGACCGTAGCCCAGCTTCATGGAGACGGTTGCGAATGGTCCTCGCCGATACCCCAGGAGCAACAGTGTCCCTAATTTGCTGGGAAGTGGCGGTGCGGTCCCCTACGGCACTGCGTAGGATCCTACGGTCTTGGCGTGCATCCGTGCGTCGCTGCGGTCCGGTCCCAGGTCGACGGGCACGTGCACCTTCCGCCGACCACTGGCGACAACATCGATGTACTGTGGAGACCTCACGCCCCACGTGTTGAGCAATTCGGCGGTACGTCCACCCGGCCTCCCGCATGCCCACTATACGCCCTCGCTCAAAGTCCGTCAACTGCACATACGGTTCACGTCCACGCTGTCGCGGCATGCTACCAGTGTTAAAGACTGCGATGGAGCTCCGTATGCCACGGCAAACTGGCTGACACTGACGGCGGCGGTGCACAAATGCTGCGCAGCTAGCGCCATTCGACGGCCAACACCGCGGTTCCTGGTGTGTCCGCTGTGCCGTGCGTGTGATCATTGCTTGTACAGCCCTCTCGCAGCGTCCGGAGCAAATATGGTGGGTCTGACACACCGGTGTCAATGTGTTCTTTTTTCCATTTCCAGGAGTGTAGTATTTGAAATAATAACAGTCGTAAAACATGTATTACGTAACCGCCCAGTGCGACCACATAAAACCAGATGCACGGCTAAAAGTCAGGCTGAGATATATTATATGGATCACGTGAAAAAATTCAATTTCGTTCAGCAAATGTCTTAAAGAAAGGCTGGACCGATCCTCGAGTGTTGCTCCTCACTCTTTGATCCTTACCAGATGGCGAGTTTAGTCACGGGTCAGCTCTCTCTCTCTCTCTCTCTCTCTCTCTCTCTCTCTCTCTCTCTCTCTCACACACACACACACACACACACACACACACACACACACACTATACGCAAAAAAAAAGTTAAAGGAAAGATGAAAGGATAGTAGTATCAGAAGTATCCTATGCTATGAACCGTAGTTCGCCAACGCAATGCAGCCCCCCAGATAGGAGAATACACGCATTTTTGTGACTGTGAGATGGAACATGTGTTGTTGAAGATAGCAGATCACTTGCAATTTGCGTTATGTAAACAAAACTCAACCGTGGTACTACACAATTCTTTAGAAAATCAAAATTACAATCTCACCACAGTTACTTAAAGGAAATAGGAATCCCGGGATCACTGGTGATGCACAAGCTTGCGATTGTTTTACAATTTTAATTTGACTCAAAACAGACTTTATTATAGACTTCAATTCGGACATTTGCCCTCTTACTGATGCAATATACAAATCTTCACTTTGATCGAATTACATAAACTCGAAATAAGAATCATATTATTTTGCGTTTGCAACCAAAATCATTGATAGTAGGCACGGTGAATAATCAATCACAAACAATCGTTCTTGTTTAACCATGTCTCAAGGGACTAATAACACTATACACAGCCACATAATACCACAACTTCATAAAGAACAAAGAGATCTTAAAGCTTAATAAAACTGAACTTCCTACATAAAGGTCCACAGTGAAACATGCTTATACTAAAAATACAAAGTGGGCCGATCGAGGTCGCTAAACTTGCACACAGGAATAATAAGTTGCACGTTCATTCAAGATTCACAAATGATTAACATAAGTTTTAAATAAGAAGGGCTAGTAATAACTCAAGCAATAAAATGACTTACAGAAACGCCAATATTAACAAGGTGGCCTCACTTAATTAACGGACATAATGACTCAGAATGATTCCCACATTGCACTTAACTTTAGAGAACAGCGTTAAGGCCCATAGCAGTGTTTGGAAGCAATAACGCTACGGCCGGCAGGGAATGCGAGCGTTCACTCCCTACGGCTTGTGCGCAGGGTCACATAGAAGGCGGTATATATTTATATATAATTTGGCCGGCCCCACAATGAGCGGTCCTGACAAGAATCCATAACCGAGCCGACGCCAGGGAACGAGCAGTCTTAAAAAAATGGCCTGCAGCACAAATAGATTGCAATGAAAACAGGGTCAAATCACAGCCACATTGGAATATATAATAAACATGCCCCCAAATTCTTAAGGAGCAATACTCTAAATTACCCGTCTCCCAGTAAATTAGCAGGAAACTTCAAGATCATTTCCAGTTGCCTTAAGGCAGTTTCAACATTACATAAAAATACCATATACTGCCGTGACAAATGATTAAACCATTAATTCTACGGCTGCCAGGCACGTACGCCGGCCGGGGTGGCCGAGCGGTTCTAGACGCTACAGTCTGGAACCGCGCGACCGCTATAGTCGCAGGTTCGAGTCCTGCCTCGGGCATGGATGTGTGTGATGTCCTTAGGTTAGTTACGTTTAAGTAGTTCTAAGTTCTAGGGGACTGATGACCTCAGAAGTTGAGTCCCATAGTGCTCAGAGCCATTTGAACCATGCATGTACACAACCACCACCAGTCCCAAAGCGGACAATATGTCCTAAAACAAGTTAAAATTTGCATGAAAACCACTTAAAACACAAACTCCACCGATGATCAAAAACGGAATGAGGAACATCAGCCTCCTTAAAATCGCCACTGTGGAACCAAGTTCACAATCATCTCCGGCAGCTACCCATGCCACAATAAGTTTCAACAATCTTCTTAGTTAAACACAGAATAAAAGTCATACGTAACTTGGAGCTTGCAAATTACGAGCTGGGAAGCTGTTCAGCGTGAGCCGTCGAACCCACCACAATTTTGCACGTCAAGGCCCCAATGATCGGCACCATACATCCGGCGCGCGCTAAAAGATAAGGGCGGCGAGCACGGCGAGGCCCACGCATCACGATTAGGGACGCGGGCTTGTTTTCAACACAAGTTGGCTCGTTGAACGCCGACCAGAGACTCACTCGTCACACGTTCACCCGGAAAACCTGCCGGGGGAGCAGTCAAAGATAGCGGGACAGCCGAATATCGATATCAGCGATGCAAGTCGAACACCCTAGCGCCAGCCGCCACGGCTCAAAAACAAATGCACCTGTTCGAGTAGCAAGTTCCTATCATCTCTCGTCAGAGCGACGATGGAACTTACAGTACATCCGGGGTCCCATTTCATCGCATAGCAACATTCCTTCCCTTCCCTCGCACGCGCGCGCGCACACACACACACACACACACACACACACACATGCGAACATCGTCATCACCTGTCTGAACGTACAGTGAGTTAAAGCCGATACGTAGGAAAAAATATTAGCCGGCCGGAGGGGCCGAGCGCAGTCTGGAACCGCGAGACCGCTACGGTCGCAGGTCGGAATCCTGCCTCGGGCATGGATGTGTGTGATGTCCTTAGGTTAGTAAGGTTTAAGTAGTTCTAAATTGTAGGGGACTGATGACCTCAGATGTTAAGTCCCATAGTGCTCAGAGCCATTTGAACCATTTTGAAAAACTATTCTGTAATATTCGAATACAGTATTAGTCGTGTGCTGCTTGACACATATCGATTAAATATACAGGGTGTCCCAGGAGGAGTTGTCAGTATTCCAAGGACATGACAGCAACTACGATCCGGAGCAAAAAAGTCTAGTAAACAAGCGCTTTAGAATGCATGCCATAAGAGATATGAGCACTTTATCTCCGATACTGTGAAACAAATATCTTCTGATGAAAAAGTGCTCATAGCTCTTACGGTATGCTCCACAGAGCCCATGTTTACACGATTCTTTTTTTTTCTTGTTCTGTTGGATGCTAACACCTCTCAAAATATCGTAAGCAAGTAGAAGAGATCTGAGGTCTGTTCACAGTATCGAAGATGAACAAGTGCTCTTAGCCGTTTAAGTGTGCATTACTAGGCTTTTTTGTCTCGAATGCCCGTTCCTGTTATACAGGGCTATTACAAATGATTGAAGCGATTTCATAAATTCACTGTAGCTCCATTCATTGACATATGGTCACGACACACTACAGATACGTAGAAAAACTCATAAAGTTTTGTTCGGCTGAAGGTTTCAGCCGCCAGAGCGCTCGAAAGCGCAGTGAGACAAAATGGCGACAGGAGCCGAGAAAGCGTATGTCGTGCTTGAAATGCACGCACATCAGTCAGTCGTAACAGTGCAACGACACTTCAGGACGAAGTTCGACAAAGATCCACCAACTGCTAACTCCATTCGGCGATGGTATGCGCAGTTTAAAGCTTCTGGATGCCTCTGTAAGGGGAAATCAACGGGTCGGCCTGCAGTGAGCGAAGAAACGGTTGAACGCGTGCGGGCAAGTTTGACGCGTAGCCCGTGGAAGTCGACGAATAAAGCAAGCAGGGAGCTAAACGTACCACAGCCGACGGTTTGGAAAATCTTACGGAAAAGGCTAAAGCAGAAGCCTTGCCGTTTACAATTGCTACAAGCCCTGACACCCGATGACAAAGTCAAACGCTTTGAATTTTCGGCGCGGTTGCAACAGCTCATGGAAGAGGATGCGTTCAGTGCGAAACTTGCTTTCAGTGATGAAGCAACATTTTTTCTTAATGGTGAAGTGAACAGACACAATGTGCGAATCTGGGCGGTAGAGAATCCTCACGCATTCGAGCAGCAAATTCGCAATTCACCAAAAGTTAACGTGTTTTGTGCAGTCTCACGGTTTAAAGTTTACGGCCCCTTTTTCTTCTGCGAAAAAAACGTTACAGGACACGTGTATCTGGACATGCTGGAAAATTGGCTCATGCCACAACTGGAGACCGACAGCGCCGACTTCATCTTTCAAGAGGATGGTGCTCCACCGCACTTCCATCATGATGTTCGGCTTAAACAGGAGATTGGAAACCGATGGATCGGTCGTGGTGGAGATCATGATCAGCAATTCATGTCATGGCCTCCATACTCTCCCGACTTAACCCCATGCGATTTCTTTCTGTGGGGTTATGTGAAAGATTCAGTGTTTAAACCTCCTCTACCAAGAAACGTGCCAGAACTGCGAGCTCGCATTAACGATGCTTTCGAACTCATTGATGGGGACATGCTGCGCCGAGTGTGGGAGGAACTTGATTATCGGCTTGATGTCTGCCGAATCACTAAAGGGGCACACATCGAACATTTGTGAATGCCTAAAAAAACTTTTTGAGTTTTTGTATGTGTGTGCAAAGCATTGTGAAAATATCTCAAATAATAAAGTTATTGTAGAGCTGTGAAATCGCTTCAATCATTTGTAATAACCCTGAATACCTAAATACTGGCCATTCCTGCTCGGATAGCCTGCACAGGCGTGAAGCTGTAAAGCGACATGAAATACAATCAGGACGCACGGTCGTTTGTAGAGAAGGCAAATGATCGATTTCGGTTATTGGGAGACCTTTAAGAAAGTACAGGTCATCTACAAAGGAGGCATCGTGAGACTTATAAGAAAGTATAGGTCATCTACAAAGGAGGCATCATACAGAACACTTGCGTGACCCATTCTTGAGAAATGCTAGAGGCTTTAGGGTCTCCACCACATCGGGTTAAAGGAGGGCATCGAAGCAATTCAGGGGTATGCTGCAACGTATGTCATCAGTAGATTCGAACAACACGCGAGTATTATGGAAATTCCGTGAACCTAAATGGAAATGTTTGGAGTGAACAAGGCATTCTTACGCACGGGGTGAGGAAGAAGATGAGTAGTTTTGGGCCGCAAATAATATACTTAACACAACAATAACCACTGGAAAAAGAAGAAAGGTCGGAGGTATATAGTTCACAAATTTAACGAATTTAGAATTTATTATTTATGATTCTTTACTTTAAGACCCATTTTATATTTGAGATTTCATTAATAATTGTATATATGAGTAATCACAAAGCATCGAACTAATGTGACATTTGACTCTGAATTTGAGAAACAAATATATAGCATTAGGTTCGATAGAAGTGGTTGCTATTCTCAGTCGTTCATATGTCAGTATGACTATGAAGCATGGGATATTTGTCTCTGGGCAGATATGACTAGCAACAGTCCAGTAAAGATACATGATTAAATTTTTCTTTTAGGTGGATCGGACTACAACTCTATGCATTCCATAGGAAAATCTTATGGCAACGTACTGACCTGAGATTGGGGCGAAATTTTTGCAACCAGACAGTTCAGTACAACCACGTTATAAGAAACTTTCTCTACTGTGGGTGGCTGTGAGGAGAATGAGCGCTATGACCGATGCGTAGCGGCACGGCAAAGGGCGAAGGAACCAGCTTCTGCGTCACGTGTTGCATTAACTAACGCATTTCGATTTGTACCGATCATAACCTATTGTAGAATTGCACACGAAAGTAAAACGATTTCGTGACACCCCATTATCGAGACGTTCACGTTCAAACATGCTTCTTAATTGTAGCAATGGATATGATATCGCATTAAATGTTTTATAAAAAAATTACAGTGTTGTTATATACCAAATATCTACAGTAATTGCAATCCACATGAAGATTTCTAACTTCTACCAATTTTTAGTGATCATAAGTACGGTAAAAAGATTCTATATCACAACTGTACAGACATAACACAAAATATCCTTGTATTTCCATAAATTAATTTCATTACGCGTCTATAGATGTCCAGTTTCGCAGTTGCAAGGTAAGAGACCAGCACGCATGACGGATTGGCCGATTGCGAGAACGAGACTGTGGGTGTTTAAATATAGCACGAGCGACAGTCATACGAACGGTGCGGGCCACCATCGTGTGGCGAGAGTTTCAAATTTAAAATGTTCAGTTTATCGTACGTTTATATAAACAGAATTTTATGGAACTTTTCTTACCGATCGTGTGATAGTTGCTCACTTCTCGGTCGGCACTGATACTTGCTATATTATAAAATATAGAGAACGAGCATTTGCGACAGATTGCGGAACGAATCTGCTACCACCAATATTTGAAGGCGTGCTGAAAAGTAAGGCCTCAGAATTTTTTATTCTGTTCTCAGTATCGGTTGAGGTATTACATGTCATGCATATTACTAGGGCGACTTTCCCGTTCCGCTGACGCAATTTACTACCCTTTGCTAGAGGGCTCCGAATTGTACCATGTGGCATGGCGGTTTGTAACGTAACTATGCCGGTGCGTGAGAAACAGCGTGGTACAATCGAGTTTCTGAAAGAACGAATTCGAAGCTCTCCTTCAGCAAGACAACGCTAGACCACACAGGAGCGCTGTGACATCTGTAACAAACCAACGTCTTCAGCTCATTGTCATCGATCACCCTCCGTACAACCCGGATTTTCATCTGTTTCCGAAACTCAAAGAACGTCTTCGAGGCCTTCGTTTTGACAGCGAAGAAGCGGTGCAAGCAGATGTGGGGTTGTGGCTACGTCAAAAAAGTCAAATATTCTACAGCGACAGTATCAACAAACTGTGTTTGTGGCAAAGGTCACTATGTTGTGGAATAAGATTGTACATACGAAGAATAAAAATACAGAATGTTAATAACGCTTGTTTTATTAAAAAAGTTTTAAGAGATATCACATAAACATTCCGAGGCATTACTTTTCAGCATGCCCTCATACATTTTGCGCAACGACCGCGAGGCAAGATAATAAAAATCAGGGCTTAAAATGGGAGCATATAGACGGTCGTTTTTCCCTCGCTGCATTTCCGAGTGGAATAGCAAAGGGAATGAGTAGCTGTGGAACATGGTACCTTTCGGTTTGCACCGTACGGTGGCTTGCGGAGAATATGTGCAAACGTAGAGGTAGATGAATGGTCTGCTGGCAAACAGAATGCAACCCCTCATGAGGTTTTCGATGTAATAGTACCTTCATACCCGCTTGTATCAACGAGTTCCAGGTAATCTTTTCCAGAGCTTAGTTCGTCAAATGACAGTTTTCATGCACACGTAATATGTCAGAACTTCAGGTGTGGAGTGATGGATTATGCATCATGTGATGGGGACGTTTGCAGTTGTTCACCGGTTGCTCTTCGCAATTTTTAATTTGCGAATGATTTGCTGCTTTGTGGACCGCTCACTCGATGCTACAATTCGCAAAATCTGGGAAGCCGTATGCAACAGTTGTCTTTGGCGGCGACGCTCTTGCCGGAACAGGGATATTCAGGGATACTGTGGCACGTGATGAGTCAAATGATTGCACCACCTCGAAGATTTAGTGATCCACGCACTGGACACCAGCGATGTGGCCCTCTTGGCTCGTCAGTCGCGCCGATTTGATAGGTATGACGTCATCCGTCAAGTGACACGCCGAACTGTTCCATTCGTCATACGAAATGAGTGTGCCCCCTCCAACCCAGCAGTCACCTTCAGTTTAGCTGTCGCCGGTCGTATAATGTTATGACTGATGTTACTATCTCCAGAATACCCACTGGACTTGTTTGGTTAAAATGGATAAAAGGTTAGTTGATGAAACTTCTGGGCTGATTAAAACTGCTTGCTGGACTGGGAACTGAACCTGGGATCTTTGTCCTCCGCGGAGAAGTGTTCTACCAACTACGCTTTTTCTATAAATGCCATAAGACTTAAGTTTTTTTTCCTAAAATGAGAATTTCACGTGTATTACAAGAAAGTGAACATACGATATTAACTTTTTCATATTTTTTGTAATGATAGTGATTTGCTCAGTTTCTGATAATTATCCTGTATTTATAATGAAGTTAGGTGTGACATGCAAAACTTAATTTTCTTTTCTTACATTTACAAAAACAATAAGTTACATTCAACAATGCTTTGTCACTGCTGCACACTCAAGCATAGTCTTGAAACAGTTAGCATTTAAGTCTATTTTCTTTGTAACTTTGCCTGATTTTTCCCAACTGTCTTATTTCATCAGGTGACTGCGTTACTGACTTGAATGCTAACCCTTCATCGTCATTTTTCTTTCTTAACCCATCTCGAGAATCGCTCTCACATAGCTGTTCAAAAATGTTCAAATGTGTGTGAAATCTTATGAGACTTAACTGCTAAGGTCATCAGTCCCTAAGCTTACACACTACTTAACCTGAATTATGCTAAGGACAAACACACACGCCCATGCCCGAGGGAGGACTCGAACCTCCGCCGGGACCAGCCGCACAGTCCATGGCTGCAGCGCCTTAGTCCGCTCGGCAAGTCTCGCGCGGCAGGTAGTTGTCCAACGTCGGTCTTTATCTGGTTTCTACATGAGATTTAACACCCAGATTTTGCACTGACAGATTGTCCATAAATTCTTGTATATCAGTGCCCTTGAGTCCGGCGAGAAAAAAAAAGCCAAGTGTCCAACAAGACAAAACAAAATGATACTGTCTTTAGCGCGAAGGGTAAATTTCCATCTGGTCGCAAAGCTTGGTCGACTTTTATAGCGTTTATGGGGGTTCTCGTAATAGTAGTGTTTTTTCTCACCCAGTTCCAAAGAATGGTCTTTTTGCCTAATTATCTGGTGCCATATTTGACTACGCACTTCGCATAAAGCTAAGAGAATCAGTTTTATTTTGTATTTCTTAGCCAAATCGATAATATTTGTAAGTAAAATATTTGCCTTGACATTTCTTCAAACTTGCGACTAATTTGTGTGAGGTTCTTTGGTTATCATATGACGCTCACGAGCGCGTTGGATTAATTGCCGATAGATTCTAGCTAAGGATTGCTTCAATATGTCGTCTCCTATGGAGCTAGATACGGACATATCAGTAAATTTTATGTTTATTATCGATGTAAATCGACTGCCTTAAACCTGAAAGCCGAAACATCTGGAAGTTATTTTCTGCGATGCAACTTGCACCTTTTCGTGGTATTCTGGTCGCAGCTTTTCAAAATATTTTCATACAATGATAGCATGGGGCTCTCAGGTCGAATTAGCTGTTGATAGATGGGGCGGCTGTGTTGAGAAAAGGCAGTATGAACAAACTGAAGCGCCGGCCGCTGTGGTCGAACGGTTTTAGGCGCTTTGGTCCGGAACCGCGCTGCTGCTACGGTCGCAGGTTCGAATCCTGCCTCGGTCATGGTTGTGGGTGATGTCCTCAGGTTAGTTAGGTTTAAGTAGTTCTAAGTCTAGGAGACTGATGACCTCAGATGTTAAGTCCCATAGTGCTTAGAGCGATCTGAACCATTTTTTGAACAAACTGAACCTCCTGGGTCACCGCGCCACGGAAAGTATTTGTTTCACGTATTTTTCAGGTACAGGTTGGACTGTCCAAGCATCACTCACGACCCGCTCTCACAACCTTACTTCTACCAGTAGCTTCCTCCTACTTCCCAAGTCAAATCTCAAAGGCTCGAATCCCGGACCGGCACACAGTTTTAATCAGCCAAGAAGTTTCGAATCAGCGCACACTCCGCTGAAGAGTGAATATCATTTTGGTGGTTGGTTAACGGTTATGCTTTAGCTACACGGACCTATTTGGTGTTAAGTTCTCAATAGGCCCCATGTCCAGTGGAGCGTCAGCTGCTCGTGGCGGTGGCTGCACAACGAGATTTGTGAAAATTAGCGATACTGTGGCGTCTGCGTTGAGTTGCGGGCGGGTGCGCACGTTCTCGCGGGATGGCGTTGCGGCACGCACTATCGCAGCAGCAGGAGAAAGTCACGGAGCGCGTGTGATAGCGCGTGCGTGTGCGTCCAAGCACGTGGGTTACGACACAGGCACCACCCCAGCCAGGCTGTTGTGGACGAGCTGCTGCACAGTTCCCGTGTCAAAGCAGGCTGTCGGCGCCGAGCGTCTTTCAGTGACGCAAAGCAGGTGATCACTAGTCTCGCTCGGAACAAACCATTACAATGCTAAGAAGACGATTCATGACGCGCTGGACGCTTCTTAGCAACTCTGTGACGAAGCGGTCCGCCGGGGACGGTGCAGACTGTTACTCACTGTTACTAGCTGTTACACGCTTTTAGAGTAAAATGGGTGCCTCATAACAGCGAGCTGCTGGGCCAATACTCGTTGTTATGTTTCCATGGACGTTCACAGAAGCTTCTATAAAAGTAACAAAATAGCCGTTGTATGTAACAGTACACGAGCGTAAGGCTCAATCGTCTGCTGGCATTTAAAAATAATCTCAACCAGCGTGTACAGTGGCATGGAGACCTTAAGGACAAAAGTAACTTTCGCATGATCAGTACTGCCAAGTAACACAGCTTGATGAAAGTTTGACCAAACATAGAAAGAAATGTTGCAGTATGGTAAAAACATGACTGATAGAATAGGCGTTGGGACAAACAGGAAAGACCCTTTTATTCAACGGCAATAATTCACGATGGTCCCATAGAAATGACTAAAGATGGCATATGGTTCTTAACAGGGGGTTCCATCACCACGGACAGCAATATTCTCTGCAACATGCTCCAGTGCTGGCCAGAGGAAGGGTAAGGAGTTCCAGTAGCAGCGCGTTCAATTCCTCCACAACTACTGGATTGCTGTTGGTGGATGTGGACGTGCAGCAATACGTCTTCCCAATGCAAACCACACTTGCTCGATGGGATTTAAGTCGGTGGAACGGGCAGGTCAGTCCACTCACCGAATATTCTCTCGTTCCAGGATGTCCTCCACCCGCACAGTTGGCTGCCGCCGCGCATTGACATTCATAAAAATGAAGTCAGGGCCAAAGGTACCCCTGAAAAGACGCGGTTGGCGAAGATTAGTTTTACATTAACGTTGGTCTGTAAGTTCACTCTGTTCAAAGATTTGGAGGTTAGTACACCAATGCAACATTATGATTCCTCACAACATAACACCTGCGCCACCAGATCCATCATATTCGACAATATTAGGCATAACCTCACGGCGAGAGGTGGGAACACGTAATGCACCTAGGAACGTTGTCGAACATGGTGGTACAGGTGTTACGGTGTGACGTGACATATTGTTGCATGGGTGTACTGACCTCTACATCTTTGAATACGGCACACTCATCGGTCACCATTATTGTGAGACTGTACTCCATCCCCGTGAGCCTCTTTTCAGCCGGCCGGGGTGGCCGAGCGGTTCTACGCGCTACAGTCTGGAACCACGCGACCGCTGCGGCCGCAGGTTCGAATCCTGCCTCGGGCATGGATGTGTCTAATGTTCTTAGGTTAGTTAGGTTTAAGTAGTTCTAAGTTCTAGGGGACTGATGACCTCAGCAGTTAAGTCCCATAGTGCTCAGAGCCATTTTTGAACCTCTTTTCAGGGGTGCATTCGGCCCTGACTTCATTTTTAAGGATGACAATGCGTGGCCGCAGATGGAGAAGCTCCTGGTAGGAGAAGATATTCTGTGAGTGGACTTGCCTCCCCTTTTCTCCGCCTGCCCGAGCATGTGTGGGATGCGTTGGGGAGGCGTACTGCAGCACGTCCACATCCACCAACCGACTGTAACTTACCAACCATGTCCCACCTTCACTAATGTCCACAGGACCGTCAT
Organism: Schistocerca cancellata; assembly: GCF_023864275.1. Lineage (NCBI taxonomy): Eukaryota > Metazoa > Arthropoda > Insecta > Orthoptera > Acrididae > Schistocerca > Schistocerca cancellata. The sequence goes on from NC_064627.1 coordinate 542,740,770, forward strand.
GAATCGCCGTGATTTCAGTGTAATTACTGACTTCGAATAGAAGTGTCATCCCTGATCGTCTCATTTCGTATTTCTTACAGTTACCTTTCGTACTATATCGTAGCAATTCTCAATATGTATATTCCTTGACACATCATACAAAACTTACTATCGTCTTTAAGTTTCGCACACCAGTGTATGCAATGAGAACACCAATGTTGAGGGATTTTCGTCGTTGCGAGAGAAACTGGGATTCATAACTGCGTATTCAATGCCACAATAAATGCAATCAGTACATAAGAGTGCCAACTTTGAAACTGGAGCTACTACTTTTTCTATAGTGGCAAATGTAGTAAACTGTGATTTATTATCTACTGAATCACAGAGCTACAACATTTTGAAGCAGCTGTCCGAAATTATATGAAACTACACAATCACAACATTACTGAAGTGTGTGCAGCAAATGCCCGTCTATTATCCACCGGAGGAAATCTGAAAAGACACTTGTAAAGGGCGAGGGTAAATTGCAGAATGCTCATCTACTCCGTCCGAGCCGGCTGGGGTGGCCGAGCGGTTCTAGGCGCTACAGACTGGAACCACGCGACCGCTACGGTCGCAGGTTCGAATCCTGCCTCGGGCATGGATGTGTGTGATGTCCTTACGTTAGTTAGGTTTAAGTAGTTCTGGGGGACTGATGACCTTAGTAGTTAAGTCCCATAGTGCTCAGAGCCATTTGAACTCCGTCCGAACAGACCTCGGAAGGCCCAATAGTACCCACCGACCACCGTGTCGTCCTTAGCCCACAGGTGTCGCTGGATGGGGATATGGAGGGGCATGTGGTCACCACACCGCTCTCCCAGCCGTTGTCAGTTTTCATGATCGGAGCCGCTACTTCTTAAAGAAGTAGCTCCTCAATATCCCTCACAAGGTCATCCTGCTTACCAACAGCGCTCCATACACCCGAATGGTCGCCAATCCAAGTGCTAGCCAAGCCGAACAGAGCTTAACTTCGGTGATCTGACGGGAACAGATATTACCACTGTGGCTGGGCTGTTGTCACAAAATGCTTTTCTACAAACTCTTAATTAATGTTCGCCTTTGAGGCATGCCGTAAGGGGAACTGATGAATGGCACAGAGCCAATTCAAATAAAAGTAATTCGATGTATTACTAACGTGTTCCACAAGCAGAATAGTACTCCATTAATAGTCATCAAATTCGAATAAGAGACTCGATGTACGATGTCCAGAAAAATTAAAGAATTTATAGTAAAAGTAAAAATAAGCAGGGCGTTTGACATAAAGTGGACCGTCCACGTATTCATAATTGATTCAACATATCGACGTAAGGTTTTTGGTAAGAGAAAGTGAGATTTTGCAGTACCACGAATAGTCGTTACGTTTCTATATGAGAGATAGTAAAGGCACATTAGTTTTAAATAGAGTGCAATTTTTATTATTTACTTATTATTTCTTTCTTTGCCGGACGCGGTGGTCTCGCGGTTCTAGGCGCGCAGTCCGGAACCGCGCGACTGCTACGGTCGCAGGTTCGAATCCTGCCTCGGGCATGGATGTGTGTGATGTCCTTAGGTTAGTTAGGTTTCAATAGTTCTACGTTCTAGGGGACTGATGACCACAGCTGTTAAGTCCCATAGTCCTCAGAGCCATTTGAACCATTTCTTTCTTTATTTTTGTTTTCCTGGCTACCGTATTTAAGCATAAAATTAAATTATTGGGCTTGCTACCGACTGAATTCCTTTCTGAGCCACTCTCAGCTTTACAATGAGAGACGTCTTATTGACGTGCCAAATGTGAAGTTGCTCGCTGTGCAGCACCATGTTTTAAAGCAATTCACACAGAAAACGACTTACAATTACGTGAAAATAAAATTTCATTTTATTCTGTATACATTCTAACGTAACGTTGACACCACTCACGGATTACGCCTGTGGTCTGTTACATTCTATTAGATCCTAATCCACTGTAGGTTTTGTTCATAAACTTAAGTCAACTAAGAAACGTTTTAACGAGTGAGCCCAGAGAAAGTTATCCACTGAGGCAGAGGAGCGCACACGAAACATACCTACTTAAGGGGTTAAGGTTCCTACATGATTTTGTAACTTTTTGTCGCGAATGTGTAATGAAGCTGTGCCTAGCCGGTGCAGCTGCGAAGGTCAGGGGAGGGGAGAGGAGGGGTACTTTTGCAACGTGTGGCGTGCGGGCGCCTCCCACCTCCAGCCAGTCCTAGGTAGCCACAGCCGGCGTCGCGGGCGGGCGGCAGTCGCGAGCCAGCCATGGCCTGCAACAGGAGCGTCGCCTTCAAGGCGGTCGAGCTGGTGAGTGCCGCGCACACGCTGCTGTCTCCCTCCTCCTGCCATGCTGCTTCTCCGTCCGGAGAGTCGCGCTGTCAGGCGAGTGTCGGTGTCGAAAACATTGTGGCACCGGAGCTGTCCACGGTGACCACGTCTGACTTCTTAGACTACCTCAGAGACCATCCGCGGAGGATTCTGTCGATTACAGTGGAATATTGTTCAGAGGCAGGCGTGGTGGAATTTGACAACTACATCAGCATGACAACTCTGCAGTTCACATTTGTTTGGCAGACTATTTCTCGACCGTTCCACTCTCTGATAGCACGTGGGAGAAAGGAACACCTAAATCTTCCCGTGCGAGCTCGGATTTCCATGAATTTATTTCGTGATCACTTTTCCCTTTGTAGGTAGCAACCAACAACATATTTTAACATTCGGAGCATAAACTTGGTAAGAGAAACTTTGGTAAACGACTAAAAACAAAGAAAAATGCCGTTGTTTTTAATAATTATCACCTCGGCTCGCTTATCATATTTATGACTCTCCCTCCCTGCTTCGCGATAATACAAGAGAGGTGCCAATCTTTTAACTTTTGCGATATCCTCCTTCAGTCCTATCTAGTAAGGATCCCACACCGCGCAGCAGATGTAGTATGGCCAGTCTCTTTAATACGTTTGTTGCATCTTGTAAGTGTTCTGTCCATAAAAGGCACTTTTTGGTCCGCCTTTCCTACGACGTTTTCTATGTGAAGGTTCCCTTTTGTTTGTAATTATAATTCCTACGTATTTACTTGAATCAGCAACCTTTAAATATGTGCAGTTTACCGTGTAACGGAAATTTAATGGATTTTTTTTAGTATTCATTTAAAGGACCTCACTTTTTTTTTTACTTTCCGCAGAATGCAAATACCTTGTCTAAATAATTTTGGTGTTTGTTTTCATATTCTGAGGGCTTTCCTGGACTGTAAACGACAGCGACACCTGCAAACGATTTTACAGGATTGCTCAGATTGTCTCCAAGAGTCGTTTATCTAGGTTACTGCAATACTTCCTCGGGGTATCCCAGCTGCCACTTCGATTTCACTAAATGACTTCCCATCAATTACTATGAACTATCTCCATTTTGACAAGAAATGATGAATTCACTGCTAAACTGTGGCGATGCTCGACAGGAACACAATTTGATTAAAAGCCATATCAGGAATATTCGCAGAGAATCAGTCGAGGAGACAAGCGATGGTGATTCACAATACATTATCGTTCATTTGATATTTTATTTAACAAAATCACAGAATTGTTTAAAATTTTTGATCTGTATTGGTCACCACTGGCCGTCATCAGAACGATTGAAAGCAGCATCTGTTGGTCACCAAGTAATGTTTTGTCAAACTGCATAAAACTCATGATGCAAGCACTTTATCCAACACGGCAACACATATCTTGCCGTTGCTGCCGAAACAGACCAGTATAGCATCGTTGTGCCGCTCTTCCATTGGATACAGGTGAACCCAGACACGACATACATATCAACCAACTCTTGACCAGTATGCCTATCCATACTCCTGTGTCTTACTGTCAATTTACAACTAACACTGTCGGAAGAAAAACCGAGACATAACCAAGTAGCACTGAATGCAGACTCGAGAGCGAAGAGCAGAGTGGGCAGTACTGTTGCTTACTGCAAATACAGGGAATTTGAAAAAGAACTCTCTAGCTTTAATGTGTCCTAGAACCTGTACAAAGTGACATACGCTATTCTAGTTTGTGGCTCCCCTGCAGTTGGCAGGTCTGCTTGACCTTTAGATAGCACCAGTGTAGTTTTTTTCCTTGCCTCAGTTCAGTCCAGCGGGCGTGCAGTGCAGTGCAGAGGAACTCAGCAACAATGTTTATTTCGCAACAGAAAGAGCAGTGTGTATTTAGCTTGTGAAAAATGAGTCAGTTATAACAGTGTAACATGATTTTAGACGTCTGTGTGGTGGTGAACCACCTGCGTGTGACTCTTTGACACACGCTTTCCAAAGAGTCACTCGCTTTCCAGGCAGGTGGATAGGCAGGGCTGGCCCAATACCTTGGCCACCACAAAGCCCAGACTTAAGCACACTGGAATTTTGGGCCACATAAAAAATGTTGTGTACAGTGAATAGATCAGAGACATCAATCATTTACGGGAAAAAATCGTCGAGCAGTTGGAGCAGTTACACCTGAAATGTTGGTGAATACGTGGCGAGAAGTGGAATATCGTCTCAACGTGTGAGGGGCAACAAATGGATCCCACGGTGACGTCTACTAACATTAAACAAAACTTGAAGGAATTCTCTTTCATGATACGCACTCATTGATGTAATTTTTTATTAATTTCCCCAATAATAATATACTTAAAACTAGGGAGTTCTTTTTCAAACACCCTGTACAGCGAGTGAATGGTTTAAGTTTGTTTCCGAACACGAAACACCACGGCATACTGTCAACATCTGTGCTGTTGTACACGTATTTTTAGTATAATATAGATACAACGTGGGTATAGTGGGGTGCTGGATGTACATGGAGTTATACTGTAACGTGCCACCCGAGATGACAGGTTCCTTACACCAAAATAGTCAGCAAATGTCCCTGAACAAACTCAGAAATTTAGTAAGTTGTGTTCCTGTTGATCCTGTGTGTGTGAGCCCTTGGTTGGCAAAATCACGAGATACCTCCTGATAACGTGTCGGACCTCCTTTTGCCCGGCGCAGTGCAGCAACTCGACGTGGCGTGGACACAACCAGCTGTTGGAAGCCCGTGCAGAAATACTGAGCCATGCCATCTCTATAGGCGCCCATAATTGCGAAAGTGTTTCCACTACAGGATTTTGTACACGAATTGACCTCTCGATTATGTCTCATAAATGTTCGATGGGATGTTTTACAAACATATAGCGAACAGTAGTGGTTCGGAGACACGGTGCATTGTCATCCATAAAAATTCCATCGTTGTTTGGCAACATGAAGTCGATGAATGGTTGAAAATTGTCTTCAGGAAGCCGAACATAACCAGAGGACCTAGTCCACTCGATGAAAACCCAGCCCACAACTTTATGGAACTAAATGCCTTGTTGACAACTTGGGTTCATGGCCTCGTGGGGTCGGTGCCACACTCAACCCTACCAAAAGCTCTTACCAACTGAAATCAGGACTCATCTGACCAGGCCACTGTTTTCCTGTCGTCTAGGGTCCAATCGGTACGATCATGAGCACAGGAGAGCCGATGTCGTCCTGTTAGCAAAGGCACTCATGTCGGTCGTCTGCTCCCATATTCCATTATCACCAAATTTCGCCGCACTGTCCAAACGGTTACGTTCGTTGTACCTCTCCTATTGATTTTTGCGGGTATTTCACGACTGTTGCTTGTCTGGTAGCACTGACATCTCCGCAAACGCTGACGCTATCGATCAATAAGTGTAGGCCGTCAGCTACTGTGTTGTCCGTGGTGACAGGTAATGCCCGAAATCTGGTATTCTCGTCACACTCTTGACGTTGTGGATCTCGGAATATTGAAACCCTAACGATTTCCGAAATGGGGCGCCCCATGCGTCTAGCTCCAACTGCAATCCCACATTCAAAGTCTGTTAATTGTCGTCGTGCGGCGATAATCACTCCTGAAATCTTTTCACATGAATCACCTGTGTACAGATGACAGCTTCGACACTGCACTGCTATTTTATACCTTGTGTACGCGACACTACCGCCATGTATATATGTGCCCATGGTTTCTAAAGACTTTTGTCACCTCAGTATAATGGGCGAATTCATAGATATGGTGATACCACTAGAAAAATACAAACTATTAGGTATCTCCGAGGCTAAAAGTCGCACTCTTTCAACAGCCATGTCCATTTGTGCATGGCATAGCTCCTAATAGGACCATTGACCTTCATGTGTCGTGGCCTGTCGACGACGAATACTGCACGAGAAAGCACAACGCATCGTTGGTGCCGATTTATGCCGCAGATTCAAATTATAAGATATGATCAGAGACAGTGTCATAATTTACACTATATAAAGTCGAAGGGTGCATTTGCCGTTATCACTAATTCACTTAGCACTAAGTTTGTTAAGATATGTCTGCGTACTATGGCTTTCGAACGCGTGAAAGGGGGAACACTGTCTCCGTAGTCTCTGCTTGCGTTTGAAAACGACCAGTCTTTATGGTGTTTTTTTTTTTTTACCTTGGTGAGAGGTCTTTCCCTTCCTGATTTGCCTCACTCAACTTCCTTTGTCACGAACATATCTAATATGTTCTTATCAGCAAGAATATTCAGGCTGTGAATGGTCGCCTTTAGCTGGCTGGAACGTTCTCTGTAGCCCTTAGTAAGGCTGAAAGCCCATTCACGCGGGCTAGCTCCCAGAGAAAGACAGAAGAAGTACAATTCGTTGTAATTTTCACTACTTTACTTTCCTAATTCGGCGGAAAAGTATAAACGGTTTTGGCAAATGATCCTTTTCTGGGGTCGTTACCCTCGTGGTCCTCACATTCGATCCGCATCTGTAAGGCTCGTTGATATACAGCAATGTTTCTTCCGCGACGCTCGTCGACTTGTCATTCAGATTCAGGTACAAGATATCTCTATTTCCATCAGTATTATAGGACATCATTCCTCACCTTCACTTTCAAAGTAATGGCACAAAGTTTTCTTGATTTTATGAAAACAGATTAGTTATATTCACGATTCCAAAACACCATATTACCCCAACTCTTCTGGCTAAAAAATCGTATTTTTCAACATTATCTCCGTTCAATGTGACGGCACCACGCCCCTGCATGCCTGCACGGTACCGCTCTACTGATCGTCGTCGGAGCCAACGTACTGCTACAACAATAACATCCCCACCATCCACGTACTGTTCCCGAGGAGTGCATCCTTCATTGGGGCAAATAGGTGGAATTCGGAAGGTGCAAGAGGAAGAACAGTCCAGTGAAGTTTCTTGAGCTTCTCTCGGTTGCGCAGTGTTGTGTGGGGCCTTGCGTTGTCATGGAGAAGGAGAAGTTCGTTTGCCTTTTTGTGGCAACGAATACGCTGAAGTCGTTTTTTCAATTTCCTTCCTCTTCGCAAGAGAGATGATGTTGCGGCACTCCATGGAGTGCCATTTTGTTTCTGGTTCGTAGTGATGAACCAACGTTTCATCGTCTGTGATGGTGTTCGACAAAAAATTGTCACTATCAACCTTATAACGCGCAAGTAATTCCGCACAAATTGTCCTTCGTTTCTCTTTATGGTCTTCTGTTAGGCAGCGATAAACTCAATGGGCAATACCTTTGAGTACCCCAACTGCTGGACGAGTACGTCAGCTCCAACAACAGAAACGTTCACCTGAGCAGCGACGTGTTTGCTTGTGATCCGTCGGTCACCTCGAATGGGAGTGATCGCACGTTCCAACCAACACTGCAGGAGTCACAGCGGTGTGCAGCTGGCAGGCACGGTGGAGATTGGAAGGTTTGCGCGATCTTGCTGCGATGATGGGAGACGCCTCCTCCAACGACTCACCGTTGTCCGCAGCTCGTGGTCGTGCGGTAGCGTTCTCGCTTCCCACGCCTTGGTTCCCGGGTTCGATTCCCGGCGGGGCCAGGGATTTTCTCTGCCTCATGATGACTGGGTGTTGTGTGATGTCCTTAGGTTAGTTAGGTTTAAGTAGTTCTAGGTTCTAGGGGACTAATGACCATAGATGTTAAGTCCCATAGTGCTCAGAGCCATTTGAACCATTCGACTCACCGTGATTTTGTTCACTGCCACGCTTCCGTAGACATTGTGCAAGCGCCTACGAATATTTGCGGGTGTCTGATTTTCCCTCAAAAGAAACTCAATGACAGCTCTCAGCTTGGAACGCACCTTCGTTACAGACGCCATTTCAAGGGCTAAGTAATGCCGCGCCATCTATCGAAACATCATGAAACAATATACCACAATGTTCCACAAAAAATTCCGCGTATTTTCAAGCGCAATTGGCCGAAAATAAATGCGTTGCATTTCTTATTGAACTTCCCTCGCACGTGAACTACATTTCATTCATTTTTATGAATCCTTCGTGGTACAGTAATTCGACTAAACAGCAGGATTATCTGTAACGAGTGAGTTGCCTGCAATGAGTAAAAATATACGACATTCCTGACATCTCTTAAGAAAGTCACCAGTTATCAAATATTCGTATGAGTGATACCGTCCACAAACGAAGTCATGACAGATGATACCGACATAACAGGTGCACATGTAGAGTATCATGTTAAATGTCAAATTACCATTAATGCCGAGAATTTAGATATGCATCATCATGCCGATAAATAGGCAGATTACGAAAGAAGACATACTTTGCATATGCTCTTCTGTTTACGATTGTACAATGCTTGATCGACTTCATCTACTGGTACGGACAACAGGTAGCAGGTCCGCGTAAGGCGAAGCGTGCGAACCTGTTTTTAGAGAGAATGCTTCTATCATCCCTTTCAATTACATATCAACTTGAGTAAAACCCTTCTGGATGGGTGTTGGACCGCGTCATTAGGCAACGCTAAAGCAAATATAAAACAGAAGTTTCGACTGTATTTGTGAAGGCCTTCTTCGAAGGCACTAACCTGCTGAAGAGAACAACTTCAAAAACGATCGAAACCTCGGGTTGATATTTGTTTTAGCGTTTCATAATGACGAGGCCTAGCACCCAAAAGAATTTTATTCAAATTGACAATCGTCGTGGAAGCCTGTGCATTTATACATATGGGCTGTTTGTGCACTTCTGGCTGGCTCTGAGCACTATGGGACTTAACTGCTGTGGTCATCAGTCCCCTAGAACTTAGAACTACTTAAACCTAACTAACCTAAGGACATCACACACATCCGTGCCCGAGGCAGGATTCGAACCTGCGACCGTAGCGGTCACGCAGTTCCAGACTGTAGCGCCTAGAACCGCACGGCCACTCCGGCCGGCTGTGCACTTCTGATTGAAACCGAAAATCACAGATTATATTATTTGCTAAAAATCACAGATTATATTATTTGCTATTTCGTACAGCACAACAAGCTTCCACCGTGTGCTTTTTTGCCGAAAAAGTAAATGCCCTTTCTGAGGATGTGAACTGATGGGTGTACCTCGGTCAACTTTGAAATGCATTTAATGCAGGTGTACATCAGGTCATGTGGCGCATAGTTTATGTGATGCTGAGCAGCATGTAAAAGATTGGTAGAAACTGAACGTACAAGAGCGTTGTGCAGGTAGAGACTGTGAGCAAACCTCATTTTACATTGCTTGTAATGGCTTATCCTCCGCCACACCGAAATTAAGTTGTACTGTATGAATTAAGGAATTAGCTATAAAAAAATACTTCTCTGACTACTTTAATTTCAAGCTTCATATACATCAGCTATAAATCAAATAAAAGTAAACAACAAGATCACTTACCCAGAGAAAGCTATCTGCAAGCCAGACACGTTCCAGATCTGCTCGATCATTCAAGAGCGCGCCGCAGACGCCCAGCTGAGGAAGAGAACGGCCAATGCCGCGCTGCATTCAGTGGTTCGACTTCCATTAAAGACAATCGCTTCCTGCCGCTAGCCCACCTAACGTCCTGGGGACGAGCGTCAGGCTCGGCCCGTGTACGATTCATGCTACGACGCAGCTAGCTTTCCGAACAAAAGTCTCTGCAGTCATTGGGGAATGCTAGGTTGATTCCCAGCTTGCAAACTGTTTTTAGTATTCGCAAAAGTGTGTAACGCTGTCTGCAGTTCATGAAAATACAGGATGGCTAGAACCAGTCCAAAAGTTTAAGGGTGTCATAGAGTAGGTTGTGCTGAGAAATAACTATTAAAAATTCGATACGTTGGCCCGTTTACGATTTAATTAGCACTGAAGTTAGCCAGTCAGGCCGTTGCGCACGCTAATTGAAGCGGCCCACCAGTTACCATAAGTGTCAGTTGTTGGCACTGCGTAGGTGATAGCGCATGAGAATGCTCAGCATTTGGCTCGGATTAGATTCTTACTGCTGTCCCACATCTAGTTTTTGTATAGGTGTCTTGTGCGGCTTTAGGAAACCACACTAGAAACACATTTGGCGACACTGTCTTTGCCGGGCAGCTTGAATTTGCTCGTGCAACGGCCTGACGGGCTAACTTCAGTGTTAATTAACTCAGAAACGACGCAACGTATCGAATTTTTTCTTAACAATTATTTCTCAGCAGAACTCACCCTCCAATACCCTTACAAACCTTGCAGCCTGTTTCTAACCACACTATATACACACCGCGTTTCGGAGCTCTATCTCAGTGATTAGATGGCCCTAACTGAATTTACGATGCAGTGGTCAAATTTAATTAAACCTGTTACCAATCTGAGGGCTGACTTCGAATTAACATGCAGTGGTACTGTTAGCGGTACTACGATCCGGTCTCTCCCCAAGGAGGCAAGAAATTGCTTCAGAGCAGTCTGATGATCACCTCCTCTCCTGTTGCCGTAAAAAAAAAAAATAAATAAATAAAAAATAGAAAAAGGTAATGAAAATTTCCTGCGCCAGTGCATTTCGAACCATCTACTGCCATACACCAAGGCAGCAATGTGCAGCACAGACTGCGGTTACAGAGCCACTTATTTAAGAAGTTAATAAATATGAACTTGTTATTTTTTTCTTCACATCAACATACAATTTCGAATATTTCGTAGGCCATTAAGATTTGAAAGTTTGCGAGTTCGTAACGTCTGCATGTCATTCTATCAATATTTCTAATGCATTATGTTCATGTCATAGTATGGATGATATCTGATTTGAGCGTTGTAATGTGTAACACAAACAACTGTTTGCATGCTGTTTAATATCCACGTGAAATGAGATGCGAGCTTTCAAAATGCATACTGATCGATACTGAAATGTTGTCGCTGTTTCATATTAGTTTACACAATCACAATTTCACCGCCGTGGCTTTCTGAGTAACAGACCGAGCATGGATAAAATGTACTCTTTCTTTAAGTTATTGAAAACACCGGACTAACAGATTAACCTACAATTTCTTATCTTAAAATTAAAAATCGGCGTCAAAATTTTCTACAACGTCATGTCTTTACCAAGAAAGTTAAACTATAAGCCATAGCAGCCGATACAGATCTGCCCCTAGTTGGCCCAACGCTTTCCATTGGGCCAGATCTGATTGGACCAAGTCCACAGCAGTCGCATTCAGGAAGAGCTTGGTTTAATTTGCTATGCTGCCGTCCTGTCATCCACCGCTCCACCGTATCAGTTAAGGCGAATGTTGTGAGAGTTTCTACGAGGAAAAAAAAATAAAAATAAAAAACCAACTGGCTCTTTATTCAGGAAAAGTAATGAGTGTTATCGACAAGTCTGTAGTTAATCCAATATTTTTAGATTTCCAGGTTTTTTTTTTGACATATTCCTCACAAGACGCTTTTAACAAACCGCGTGCTTATGAAGTATCGTCTCAATATGGGACTGCTTTCCTTTCAGAAAGGCCACAGTTCGTAGTAATTGACGGAAGTCATCTAGTGATACAGGGATGATATGTGGGGGTTCCCCGAGGAAGTGTTACAAGGCCTCTGCCGTTCTTAATCTATAAGTATATAAATGATGTAGGAGACTACAGAATAGCCTTTTAAATTATCTGCAGATGATGCTGTCGTTTATCGTCTAGTAAAGTCATCAGAAGATCAAAACGAATTACAAAATTATTTACACAAGATTTCTGTATAGTGCGAGAAGAAGCAACTAACTCTAAATAATAAAGAAATATAAGGTACTAAAGTACTAAAAAACCCACAACATTTCGGTTACACAAAATAATCATCAATTTTAAAGGTTATCAATTCGTCAATCCTATGGATTACTATTACGAACACCTTAAATTGGAACCATCACACAGAAAATGTTGTGGCGAAGACGAACCAGACTGCGCTTTATTAGCCGAATCTGCAACACATCTACTAAAGAGACTGCCTACACTATACTTGTCCGTCATCTTCTGGGATACTGCAAAGGCGTATGGGATTCTTACCAGATAGGATTGATGGAGGACATCGCAGAAGTTCAAAGAGCGGCTATCTTGTATTATCGCAAGATAGGGGAGTGTGTGTCTCGTGTACCACACAGGTGTTGGAGTCGCAATAATTAAAACAAGGGCGTTTTGGTTGCGGAGAGATCTTTCACGAAATTTCAGTCACCAACTTTCCTCTCCGATTACGAAATTATTTTTTTGACTCTCATCCACGGAGGGAGAAATGACTATCGTAATAAAGAAAAAAGAGAACTCGGATATCGCACGGAAAGATTTGGGAATTCATTTTTCCCTCGTGGAACGGTCAAGAAATAGTTTGGCTTTGCTTCTATGAACTATCAGCCATGCATGTACATGTGAACAGCAAATTTGTAGTCATGCAGACTTAGTTGACTCCAATCCCAATCCTCACACATCAGTGATTATGCTTCCACTGTACGTAGATCGCACATCAAACGATATTCACTGGCCGCTTTCTTGTTTTGTAACCCGTCGCCCCTACTCCCCGTCAATGATAAGCTATAGCCCAATTACAATTACTTGGCAGTTAACGTGTGTCGCTTGTCTCTACAACGTCGCCACATCGACTGCTGGCTACCGCTTGGTTATAAGCGACACATAAACCACGTAGGATCATTTCACAAATGCTATTAATGTGTACCGTGGAGCAATGTTGGAAGCGGCCGATAAGAGGTATGACGGAAATTCGAGATACTCTGTTGACAGCGGATATTAAGTGACGAATGACCGAACTGTGGCAGACGAAGAGTTTTGTAGCCCTGGATTTAAATTCATGTGCTAAACTCACAACCTTGTGCAATATATCCGAAAGAACGGCAGTCAACAATCTGCGGCAGAACTAAAATCACGATCGCTTTGCTCACAGCGATTAGAGCTAACCTCTACGAGCAAACCCAAGACAGAAAATTTTCAGTGTCAGCACTAAAAGCAAACTAATTTCCCGCTATCACTGATTAGCTGAAACTATCTTCACACTGGCCACCGCGTTAGCAACCGAAGTGCAGTCCTCGTTGGTACTCGGTTGAAGATTATAGGAGACACAGAGTACACACGAAAAAAGAATGATACGAAGAAAAATAATAGCAAATAAAAGCAAATAAATCAGCCTGCAAAATGATGAAAAGGACGCTTAGCATAAATAAAAAATAATACATTTAGACTAATTAACTGACTAAAAATAATAACCAAAGTCTTTTGATTAATTTAGAAATTAAAAAAGAATTCGCAGTATTTGACGAGATCCGAACCTACGATCTTCTGCACGACAGGTCAAAACGCTAATCACTGCACTTCGCCACTAGGCTACATTTGTGCTGCTATATTTATGACTGCTGTCGCAGTCGCAACGATGACTTGGAGCCTTAAAAAATTCGGCTTCACGTCATGTCGTACGAGGCTTATCTAATGCAAGACGATCTCTGTGATTATAATAACTGTATATGTGACGATAAATCGCTTCTTGTATGGAACGATCTAGTAGTGATTGGTTAGCGCTGTGCATGAAACGTACGCGCGAGCGCGCGCGCGCGGCTGTGTGTGTGTGTGTGTGTGTGTGTGTGTGTGTGTGTGTGTGTGTGTGTGTTGTTTTTAGTGTGTTATCACGTGTGAAATCCGAAATAAAGCGGCCACATCCAGGATTTGCGATCTGAAGACATCAAGAAAGAAAGCCGGACAAGGAACTACATGTGAACTGACCAACTAGTGTGGCAGTTTGGCAATGGCGAACGGTTCGGGCGTGATGCTGAGCGCTGATTGGAGTAAACCAGCTCCAACGCATGATGTGTTAGATAACAAGTAATTTTCATCGGACTATAATTTGGGAGCGTCGTGCAACAATAATATACTCTCAGATGACTGTATTGTTTATGGATATTAAAAATTACGTGTACGGTTGTTATCCTCTTTGGGCCATTAGTGTAGCATCGAAATTTCTGATACGAAGAATTTCCTGGAAGAATTCGTTCAACGATGATACTTTACAGTTTGACTTGAAATTTTTAGCGACGTATTACATCTTTGGCTAACAGATTGAACCGTTGACTATTCTCAGTTGTCGGCATGATTTGGCATATTTTCGAATTTTTCCTTTTTGACATAGTTATTGAATTATTAATTGCACAATAATTCCGTAACCAAGCATTCGATAATAACCAAATAAATAAATGTCTCTATTTCTCGAAAACTTTTCTTCTTAATTAGACTTTAAAAGTATTGTATTGCCTGACGCCACCAATGGCTATACTTTTGTCGATGGTTTCTGTGGCAGCCTCTTTGCCTTGACGGCCGCGGGTAGACGCCGTGAAAAGGCTGTCTGCAGTTCATTCTGTGTGTTATTCGACAGAGATTGAGGTCAACTGGTCACTGAATAGACAGTAAATGAATGCTCTGCGACACGATGCACGTGGTCAGTGTGGACAGAGAGACTTCCTGCATCGTGTTTAATATACTCCTGCTACGAAAAGTGGGTCAACCAAAAGAACGATTCAGAACGGCGGCATTTTGTTGCAGGAGAGGTCAGTGATCTTGTTTTATTATTTTTTGAACAAAACAGCGTACATCACGTTTATATTAACCAATACGGCAGGTTTCCGCCAAATTAGTTCATCCTCAGATTTAAGATTAAACTACGTCACTACTGCTATCACCAGACGCAGCTGGTTTGCATGCCTACCAACGCTCACCACTCACGCCAGTGGTAGCAACAGTCTTGTGTTTTGTCTTAAATTTGAGGATGAGCTAAGATGACCGAATCTGCCTGTAATTAGTATAAAAGTGATCCAGACTGCTTTGTTTATTAAATAAAGGGCGTTTCCTGCTTAAGGGATGTAGCCAGATATGAAGACTTCACTGCAGTTTAGTGCGACAAACTACCATCCCCTGATGGGTACATACTACCTTTTATTTCTTTACTCATTCTGTGATGATGTGATGTGCTACAATGAGTACTGACCTAGTAGAGTGAGGAAAAACCACTGTATGAGTCAGCGAAATGCGTAATAATAAACAGAACTAGCCTTGATATAATAACGTATATAATATTTTAGAGAGTTCAGAGGAAATAGAAAGAAACTCCTTTTTTATGTGTCAAAACCGTCACAAGCATACGGTTTCCGAGAAGGTTTTGACGCTAGTGATGTTCAGAGACGGTTTCCGGACTGCCATTTACTAAATTTTGTTTTAGAGATTTAACTGAAACGTCGTCCGTTCATATTACTGCACCTCTGGTATTAGCGTTCAAAAATGGTTCAAATGGCTCTGAGCACTATGGGACTTAACATCTGAGGTCATCAGTCCCCTAGAACTTACAACTACTTAAACCTAACTATCCTAAGGACATCACACACATCCATGCCCGAGGCAGGATTCGAACCTGCGACCGTAGCAGTCGCGCGGTTCCGGACTGAGCGCCTAGAACCGCTCGGCCACCGCGGCCGGCGGTATTAGCGTGCTAATGATTGTCTAATATGACAGGTACACGCTACACCAACGAAGGCCAACGAACGACAATCAAAATTTGCATAGTGTGTACGGGCGGCAAATCGGACCCAATGAAGCCGTTGGCCTTGGCTGCTGCTCGGATTACCGACGGTAAGATCAAAGCACTGGCGGTGAGTTGGGCTTGGATCCCACCTACTACTGTGGATGCCGGGGCGAATGTTCGTTGGTTCCGTAGCGATTTGCTGCTGTATGTTGAATTGGCATGTACTTATTGTGTCTAAAAATATTGGAGTGCTCAATGGAATAGAAAGACTATATTAAATTTGACAGTTTTTTCGTGAACGGGAATGTTTATTGGACACTGCGAACTCCAAGAGCACAAACAAACTGGAAAGACTGGGCGCTTGGAAAGAAATAAGTGAGCTGTTTAAAAAGTAAGGCGGCCGGAGTGGCCGAACGGTTCTAGGCGCTACAGTCTGGAACCGCGCGACTGCTACTGTCGCAGGTTCGAATCCTGCCTCGGTCATGGATGTGTGTGTTGTCCTTAGGTTAGTTAGGTTTAAGTAGTTCTAAGTTCCAGGGGACTGATGACCTCAGAAGTTACGTCCCATAGTGCTCAGAGCCATTTGAACCATTTTTTAAGAAGTAACGTGCACGACGTGAAAAAGAAAATGGAGTCTTTATGGATATCTTTTTAATGAACGTGCATCATTCCCAAAAGCTGTCACCTTTAGAATGTTAGGTGCTTATGCAATTGAATAAAAATTCGATATCTGTAGCTCTCACCTTCAAAAAATTATAAAATAGCCTCTATTCCAATTCGGCTTTAAGGTCAGACATTACTCGCCCCATCACACTTCTCACTACTTTTTAAAAGAGAGATAGTCCACCAGCGTCGTTTCTTCTTCTTATTTTTCTGAAGATTAGCTTCAGATTTCAGCATATAAAAAGGCTACTAAATCCTTTTCTTCCCTGATAATGTAGGCCGGTGGAACTGTTGTTAAAATACGATACTGCGGCGCATGTGTTGTTCACAAATGCGATGTAGTGTTCCTTCCGATATGCATGCATGTCCGAAGGAAGGGACACTGTGGCGACTATGGACATCCATCGGCTGCAACGTTATTAAAACGCTACTTACCAACAATGATAAAATGGGTGCAACCTGGACAAGTTATCAGAACCAACTGGGATTCCATGTGGCCGAATCCCTTGGTCTCAACCCCTTGGTTTGGTGAGGATGACAGGCCAAACGCCAATGCGTTGGCGACCAACTTTCGGCCGAATCCATTGGATGTTGTTCGGGCACCTTAGAATTTTTATCCCATAAAAAAGTATTTCTTTATGTATCCTCTAAACACTCCAAAATTTTGTATAAGATTCGTAGTTTTAAACAACTTTGATTTCATCAGGAACCGTCGTCACAGCGAGCGTAGACTGTAAGGAAGGAGAGGCACACTACAGTGAGTCGCAATCACATTAGCTTTTATTATGCTTGCCAATCTAGATTTCGGCTATAAACAGCCATCATCAGTGCATTTTCGTTACACTTCAACAGATTCACGGCAGTTCATGTCGCCATATGTTCTTACAGGTGTATAGGTAGAAGGTTAGCTCATCTCTCGCTCTGTTAAAAACTAGTGACAGCAATCACGATGTGAGAAACCTGTTCATAGACTGTAATCAAAAACTTTGCCTCCTGTCGTTTTCCAAAATAATCTTCATTACATACAGGGTGAGGCTACTGTATACTTCCGTAGTTGATAAGGTTAATCTGCTGAGGCTTTTGCATGTAAGGAATCTTTATCTCAGCAACGAAATCCTGATCGATCTTTAAAACCCTGTCGATAGATTTCGGATTCGCCCTGCATACTTAACAGTGACTGGTGCGGTTAATGCGGATCGGTTCTAAGTGAAACGACGATATGGAAAACACGGACGCCCATAAAGAACAAACGTAGCTGAGTTCTGCTTACGTTGACTGCTTTCTCTCTTGTCTTATCGTTAGGGCCATTACACGTCGAGGAAGTGCGCAGTGGCTCAAAGCTTTTGTGAAATTTACCGGTAGTCAACTGTTGGTTCTCCCGCCTTTATTCTCGTACTGGGCAACACTTAAGTCTATCGCTACACATGTGGTAAAAACGGATTGTCCACAGCTGTGAAGGCTCTGATAAAATATAAAGAATTTAAGCTAGCGCGAACTTTTATTTGAACTCATCCTATTTTTTTCATTTTTTTCTGGCGATCGCCGGACTGTCTGGATAGAAATTCCATTCAATAACAGTAGGATGTCAAAGCTGGTTATCAGAATAATCTAAATACCAAAGTACCGCAAAATAGCACGTTTGAAACGTGGTACCACTGATGATGACCTGCGATTGTGTTCTATTATGTCAGTAGTATTCACTAGGCTATGGAAGAAAACACCAAATCCTATCCCGGACGGCTCGGAGGTTCAAGTCCTCCCTCGGACATGACTGTGTGCGTGTTGTCGTTAGTTAGTTAGATTAAGTAGCGTGTAAGCTTAGGGACCGATGACCTCAACAGTTTGGTCCCATAAGTCCTTACCAAAAACTTGCAACTTCCTATCCCGGAGCCGAAGGAAGAACTTCCGGCTGGAAGTAACAAATCCTTCTCTAACTGGAAGGCTCTCAACATGCTCACCACTAGGCTCTCAAATTGCAATTATAATCCTGTCCGATGGGGCTACTTCGATGGGAACTACATTGTGATTATGGGAATGTCCAAACGGCAGAACCACCTACCGACGAGCGCAACACTTAGCGTAACACGAGATAGATATAAGGAGCCTTTGAGCAAACGTGATATGAATTATTACGTCAGAACTGAACCATCACCTCGAACACTGTTTCTCTAAACTCTGACGTGACATTAAGTCTGATTTACAACTGTTATTTGGCAATAACTTTCTGCGAAATTCTATAAAGTGGAGAGCAATTTTGTCTTCGGCCATCGTTGTCGGTAAGCGCGATTCTCGTAGCGGATGTAAACAAAATCTGAAATACCGGGTGATCAAAAAGTCAGTATAAATTTGAAAACTTAATAAACCACGGAATAATGTAGATTGAGAGGTAAAAATTTACACACATGCTTCGAATGACAGGGGGCTTTATTAGAACCCCCCCCCCCCCAAAAAAAAACAAAAAAAAACGAAGTATTGCTAGACGCATGAAAGATCTCTTACGCGCGTCGTTTGGTGATGACCGTGTGCTCAGCCGCCACTTTCGTCATGCTTGGCCTCCCAGGTCCCCAGACCTCAGTCCGTGCGATTATTGGCTTTGGGGTTACCTGAAGTCGCAAGTGTATCGTGATCGACCGACATCTCTAGGGTTGCTGAATGCCAACATCCGACGCCAATGCCTCACCATAACTCCGAACATGCTTTACAGTGCTGTTCACAACATTATTCCTCGACTACAGCTATTGTTGAGGAATGATGGTGGACATATTGAGCATTTCCTGTAAAGAACATCATCTTTGCTTTGTCTTACTTTGTTATGCTAATTATTGCTAATCTGATTAGATGAAGCGCCATCTGTCGGACATTTTTTGAACTTTTGTATTTTTTTGGTTCTAATAAAACTCCATGTCATTCCAAGCATGTGAGTCAATTTGTACCTATCTACATTATTCCGTGATTTATTCAGTTTTCAAATTTATACTGACTTTTTGATCACCCGTTAGATGCATTCGGCGTCTGAAGTGGTCTTTGGAGCAGCTCCTGCAGAATAGAAAACATACGTGTCTTCCGCTATGACTAAACACTTTCATTTGTAGGACTTGATTGCAGGACAGATCAAAACTCAAGTTTTGAAGACCATTTGCTTTTGAAGTGAGTTTAAACATAATCGCGGAAGTACTGAAGATGAAAAATGCTACTGGCGTCCATTTCTTATTGCTTTATTGATATTTAGGTCTCTACCCTAACATTCATCTACATACGATTTCAATCCTTAGTTTCTCTTAACAGGTTAGTTAATTTGTGTATGTAGGTTGAATACAGTATCTTCTGGTTAACTAAATAACAAACAATAAATACTGTAGAATATTACACCAATGTTGTGTGTGTTTCATTTATAATAAATAGAGAATACAACGAGTGAGAAAGGAAGTTCAGAGTGAAACGTCCCCTTAGAACAATTTATGCATGACTGTGCTTAACCTGACACACAATATTATTTAGCGCAACGCAATCTGACTTTCAAAAATCCCTACAAAAGAATGGCCCTGACTAACATTAAACTATACCTTTCACAAATAACTTACCTCACAAAGATCTTCGTTACTGGAACTACTGCAATACAGCGAGCGCCACTATTGCCAGCAAAATAAAAGATTCAAACTACGGAAGGCACTAACTACTGATAGGGATAGTTAGCAAATGAAAGATCTTAATAGAGAACAACTATTAAGGTAAATAGTCATAATATATATAGCAGTTCATAACAAATTACAAAACTCTGCCATCTCTCTCCCCACATCCACCACTGCTGGCGGCTCACATCCAACTGCGCAACGCTACGCGCTGTTCACATCCAGCTGCCGCTGCCCAACACTACAATGGCAGACAATGCAAACTAGCCACAGACCGCACACAGCACAGCCAGTGATTTTCATATAGAGCGCTACGTAACGTTGCCAATAGGAAAACATAAACAGCCTACTTACATAAAGAAAACATAAACAGCCTACTTACATAGCCCCCATGCACCCCACAAAAAATTTTACAAATTGTTTTGGGCAGTGGCCAATAATGATTTGAAAAAATTTTTCATAATTACAATAACAAAGATATCAAATGCACTCACTTATTGATACAATGTTGGTCAAAAGCTAAAATTTTCTCACAGTCCATAAAGACAGTCCAGATTGTTCATCACAGTAAAACTGCCGTTTCTTTTCTCAAAGTCTGAGCAGTAAAAGACAATGCACACGGAAGTAGTGGATTTCCATGCAGCCTTGAAGAAGTAGTGTTGTCCTTCCAACTGAAAGACAGTGCTGACACTTGACATGCTGACAGGTAATGGGCCACAACAGAGCAAACCCACAGCAGAGTCATTCGATGTTTTGAAGAAGATTGGTAGGTAGGTCATCACAGAGTAGACCCACTGTAGTCCTGGTAGAGATTACGGTATTGGTGGGCCACCAGAGGTGCAGACCCACTGCAGTCCTTGTAGAAATTGTGGACAGGCCCACTGTAGTCCTGGTAGAGATGGCCAGCAGCCGTCTGTTGTGACTGTGCGGGTGCACAATCACCATCGAAAAGTCTTGCAGAGAATATAGCAAGTCCATAATCACCACTTGTGCACTCACAAAGTTTTTTGGAATTGTCCTTAGAACCAGCAATGCTGTTATCCAGTCCCTTGCTGAATTATTAACACACGTGCAAACACTAACAGTCCCAACTTCTCACATATTGTCCATATACTACGACCAACAGAAATGTGTGCAGTGAAATGAATGCTTACAAGTTAATAATATCATGAACTGGTGACAATTACAATTTTATAACATGAGAATACAATTACAAAGATACAGAAAACAGCATTAAAGAACATAACAATACAGATAACATTTGTAGTACAAGCTTTACAAAAGAATAGAAATAAACATATACATCAGTGTTACAGGAATTATGACGTAAGTAAATACATAAAAGATAAGAATAATTATTGAAACATCAACTTTACACATGAGCATTAAAACAAAACAGAATAAATAATGTCTAAACATCTTTACAAAGAAAATAACATATTATTAATGCCAATTATATTTGAGGATAACAGTATTCCTCATCATAGTGAATGTAGCTTAGTATTAGAAGAAGAAAAAATTCTATGAAACTACACAGAGACAGGAAGAAAACAAATACACAAGGGTACACAAACACATAGTGGGATAACACAAAAGGAAAGGACAGGGTTTGTTTCATTGCAGTATTTTGCAAACAAAAGTTTCTTTGCTTCTTGGAGATCTCCCTTCATTCATCATTATTCCCAAAAAGTCCTATCTATACCTCCTTCCTGTATTCTATTCATATTTCTTTCAAAATAATTGTTTCTCATTGTACAATACTCATTTTGGCCCAAATCTTTTTCATATAACTTCGCAATGCATTCTTTACCTATTCTCCACAGTCAGTTTCTTATATAGTCTACCCCTCTTAAGCTAACTTAAATCTACTGAGCTCAGATGCTAAACTAAGGGACGAGGCAATGCAGCAGCACAAAACAACTAACACAAACAGCAATGACAAAAAAATGGAAAATTGCAAAGCAAGCTACAGTAAATCTAAATTACCAAGCAATGCAACATTACAACTAATACGAGCCAATGTGCAGCAACAAGAACAATAAATCAGTAGTAAAACTAGCTTAACAGAGTAACACAAAGTCAAATTCAGTAACACTATGCATGGCAAACAGCAGTAACTTATACCTAAACATGACATAGCTCAAGCAAAAAAATAGTACACTAAAGACAACAGTACAGATAAAGGAAATGTATAATCACATCTTAATGTCTATGTAATTAAAGTGGTGCACTACAAAAACTAATTCTAAAAAAAAATTACCAAGTACTCGAAAAGAAAATTATATATGCAGTTACTGTTATTAGTCCCTTCTTATTGTTCTTTCCATTCCAAAAGCTCCTTTTTCGAAGAATGTAGATCATAAAATAATTATTTAATAGATCTGTTGACAGAAAGTGTTCACATTAGCAAATGCATCTAAGTTTATTTTAAAAAACTAATGCTGCAACACAGCTGGAAAACAGGTATCAAATGAAATAAGCAATTACGCAAACCAAAGCATAAAAACATCATTCAATAGCTATGTGGCATTTCGTAAGTCAGTAGCTCTCAACTCTCGTAGAAAGACACTTGTCATAATCAGATGTGCAGATGTACGAATATTTCCCATCAATTCATAAGCATTTCAGTAATTAGCACAAAGTACGAGTAATCATATGTTTTCAAGTAATGAGCGTGTCATATTTGCGATGCTTTCTACAAAGGAATGTCAATAGCGAGGTTAATGGTCTCTTTTTTTTTCTCCACCTCTGCCTCTGAAAGGCGCACACACTAATGGCTTTCTTTTGTCAGACGACTACCTCTCAGCTAGGCGCCCAAAACGCATTACGTCAAGGTCACTTACCTTTCTTACTGAAATATTTATGACAGCAGTTTCCGCTACAGTGGCAGTCTCATATAAAAAATTTCACCGATCGAGAATTTACGTTGCAAATGTGTAGAAACAAAATCCTGTAAATATAACAGTGACCAAAAAATTTTCGCCGGCATTGTGATACATTCACGCATTTACACACATTTCATAACTCTTAAAGTACGATTCTCGGTTTCCAACATCCTTTTTCACAAGTCAGAGTCCCTAACCACTATTCATTACTCCTTACCTTATTCGTCGACACTTCTTCAATATTTCATCTTAATAAATATGTAGCATAATCAAATTCCTCATATAACATCGGTTTATTGATCATAAACATACCTCAACAGCATAATACACATCGTCGTCATAAAAATAACATCATAACACCTCAGTCAAATCTCAAAAACGTCGTAGCTTCCTGCAATAATTTCAAAACCTAAAAAATATTCTCTGCTCATTTCAATAGCGTCATCTACCTCAAACGTACTTTAAAATCATGCTCCCTTACCAAATACATCATTCAAAGCTCTCATAGTATCACAATGGTTCCAAAAAAACATGAACAGTTCACAAAGTACAGACAAAATACAATTTCATAAGTGTGAAGTTACCAAACTGTGTCACTGATGTAAAAAAAAAGTTTATCTCTCGGTTAAATGATCAGATAGCTGTGTAATTTAGTATTAGAAAAATATGGTACCGATGTGAAAGCAAATACCATATCAGCTAGGGCTCCTTGTGCTTGCCAAACACATGATACACAAAGTAAGCGTGTACCCCCCTGAGGATTAATGTAATTATACCCTCAGGTGTTACAGATTACAACAATGGAATTTAATGTATCACGGAAAACTTTTGTACCATTGTACTTCAAATACATTTAAAAATGAATGTTTTAAGTACAAAATTAATCACTCAAATACGTGTACTGTAGCGCTAAATGTGCGTCTTGTTGTAAGATAATCTCTGTGGAAGTGTCGTAGTTATTGTCCTCCGAAAGCTAAGTTCTGCAGAAGTCAATGTACTTACCTCATGATAAACAAAAGTGAAATGCTTTGCGTATAGATATCTTAGTTATTATGCTTATTGTTGTGATGAAGAAATTACTGTGCTGTAACATATTGTTGTGCTACGGAAATGGCTGTCTCATTGTGGCTATACCACAAAAGTTACTACTAAAACATGTTTTACTTTCCAGAATAATACAGAAAAACTGTGCAGATATAAAACAGAAACACCGCAAAAGCAACATTGTAAATTGTCACTCATTAGTAGCGTCGTGATAAAATCGTGTAGCTGTCACATAAACTAACCATTGTCTCATCTGGTATCTCACAGAAAGTACCTTAAATCCAGAATGTACACTCCTGGAAATTGAAATAAGAACACCGTGAATTCATTGTCCCAGGAAGGGGAAACTTTATTGACACATTCCTGGGGTCAGATACATCACATGATCACACTGACAGAAGCACAGGCACATAGACACAGGCAACAGAGCATGCACAATGTCGGCACTAGAACAGTGTATATCCACCTTTCGCAGCAATGCAGGCTACTATTCTCCCATGGAGACGATCATAGAGATGCTGGATGTAGTCCTGTGGAACGGCTTGCCATGCCATTTCCACCTGGCGCCTCAGTTGGACCAGCGTTCGTGCTGGACGTGCAGACCGCGTGAGACGACGCTTCATCCAGTCCCAAACATGCTCAATGGGGGACAGATCCGGAGATCTTGTTGGCCAGGGTAGTTGACTTACACCTTCTAGAGCACGTTGGGTGGCACGGGATACATGCGGACGTGCATTGTCCTGTTGGAACAGCAAGTTCCCTTGCCGGTCTAGGAATGGTAGAACGATGGGTTCGATGGCGGTTTGGATGTACCGTGCACTATTCAGTGTCCCCTCGACGATCACCAGTGGTGTACGGCCAGTGTAGGAGATCGCTCCCCACACCATGATGCCGGGTGTTGGCCCTGTGTGCCTCGGTCGTATGCAGTCCTGATTGTGGCGCTCACCTGCACGGCGCCAAACACGCATACGACCATCATTGGCACCAAGGCAGAAGCGACTCTCATCGCTGAAGACGACACGTCTCCATTCGTCCCTCCATTCACGCCTGTCGCGACACCACTGGAGGCGGGCTGCACGATGTTGGGGCGTGAGCGGAAGACGGCCTAACGGTGTGCGGGACCGTAGCCCAGCTTCATGGAGACGGTTGCGAATGGTCCTCGCCGATACCCCAGGAGCAACAGTGTCCCTAATTTGCTGGGAAGTGGCGGTGCGGTCCCCTACGGCACTGCGTAGGATTTCGGGCGCTGATAACCACGCAGTTGAGCGCCCCACAAACCAAACATCATCATCTCACTGCGTAGGATCCTACGGTCTTGGCGTGCATCCGTGCGTCGCTGCGGTCTGGTCCCAGGTCGACGGGCACGTGCACCTTCCGCCGACCACTGGCGAGAACATCGATGTACTGTGGAGACCTCACGCCCCACGTGTTGAGCAATTCGGCAGTACGTCCACCCGGCCTCCCGCATGCCCACTATACGCCCTCGCTCAAAGTCCGTCAACTGCACATACGGTTCACGTCCACGCTGTCGCGGCATGCTACCAGTGTTAAAGACTGCGATGGAGCTCCGTATGCCACGGCAAACTGGCTGACACTGACGGCGGCGGTGCACAAATGCTGCGCAGCTAGCGCCATTCGACAGCCAACACCGCGGTTCCTGGTGTGTCCGCTGTGCCGTGCGTGTGATCATTGCTTGTACAGCCCTCTTGCAGTGTCCGGAGCAAGTATGGTGGGTCTGACACACCGGTGTCAATATGTTCTTTTTTCCATTTCCAGGAGTGTATTTTCAAGTAAACCAAAATGTTGCATTTGAATCTCATTAGCAGTACTGGTAAATGTTCTAAGTATGTGAGCCTTACAGTCGTTACGTAATCGTGCAACTAACAAGCAAGAATGTACACACACAATAACACTGTGTCGTCTGTTCGCAATAACAATGCATTCGTAATTTCTGTTTGAATAAATTCTCTTGGTTCTTGACTGGATATTTAACTTTAAACATTGTTGCATGGTAACAGTTTCTAAAGCATACTAGTATCGTGAAGTGAAACGTTTTATGGCAAAGACAAAGTTAAAAAGCAGATTATCTTTCAATAAACGGTTTTACATGTGAAATGTGGTGTAAACCTTTACTCTTCCTAGTACAAAGAGTTTCAACTTTAACGCAATTATCATGTGGTATACGTCAGTGAGGAGTGCTAAAAATTTTCTCAAGGTTAGCGTCTATGTTATTTTTCTCTGAGCCAGCCGGCGCACGCGGCAGCCTGCGGTGCAAGTCATTGTCTATTTCTTTGTTGGCGCGCGTCGTTATTGGGATTAGGAGACCTAGCTTCTACAAATTCACGTTGTCGAAAGTGCTCTGCTCTATTAGAAACCCGCCAGTTCTGATGAAATTCACGTCTGTCGTTTTGTCGGTAGTTTACATAGTTTCTTGTTTGTCGGTCATGTGGTGGAGAATTTCTCCCTGAATTACCACTGCACGGTGGACCGTTGTGTCTGAAGTTATTCTGTCTCCCGTGATAATAATTGTTCTGGTTGCCAAATTGTCTGTTTCTATGAGTGTCTCTGTCATATTCATTACTACGGAAATGCGATCTCTCTCTGTAACTATTACCCTGCCAGTGGTTCTCGTATGGGTGGTGTCTGTTTTGTTCACGATTCGTATTGTGAGAATAGCCTTGTCGTGTCCAGTTATTATTTCTTTCATCGCGGAATTGCGACGGATGTGACCTGTAGTGATTGTTTTCCTGTTTTCGCATCCCGCGGCTGTCTGTGTCAATTTCTAATTCTTGTAAGAGTCCCTAAAAAGCTTCAATGTCGTCTTTGAAACGCCCTGCCAAAATAATATTTCTTAAATGTTCAGGCAATTTCATTTAAGCAAATGCGGATGAGTTCTGAAGGGCTGTATGGGTTTGACAGGTACTGATTCTTGTGCAACATGTCTTCAAAATATTTCACAAGACTGGAAAATTCAGATTGTTCGAAATGTTTCATCATTATGATGCCATGTTTTACTCGGTCTTGTGTGGCTTCAGACAAATATGCTGAGAGGAAGGCATGGTAAAATTCTCCTTCACTGTGGCAATCGTGAATGACCGATCGCATTCTTACAGCTGGTTCATTCTCTAAGTAGCCACACATAAATTCTAACCTGTGCTCCAATGACCAGTTGGGAGGGAAACAATGAGAGAATTGATGGAGCCACGCTTGTGGATGAATGTCGTTGTCAGAATTCTTAAACGTTTTGAATTTATGTGTAGTAATGAACAGCTTATAGTCAAAATCATCGTGTCGGCGAGTAGCATATTGGTCATCGTTACGTCATGTCGGCGGTTCCATCTCAAAATTCGGTGTACCTTGCCAATTCCTTTCATAATTACCGAAATGCCCTGTGTTATTATTTTGTGGCTTTTTCGTATTTCTAAGTTCCTCTTCCCGTGTTGGAGCGCGAGTGTCCTCTGAAATATGTAATTCTTGTATTACCTGCATCAACTGATCTTGTACTTCCCGGATTTCTCTTTTGTACTGTGTATTGATTTGATTTTGTTTGAATTTTCTTATTTGTTCATACTCTTCTGTGTCAGTGAAGGCTACGGGTCTTGTGTCATTCAGATCATCTACCTTTGTAGATAAGTTAGTGACCTGATCCGAAAGTTCGGCTACTTTCTCCGATAGTGTACTTATTTCCTCCATGTGTCTTTCTGAACCAATTTTCAGGGTATCTACTGTGTCCTTTAAATTTTCCTGAGTTTTTGCAAGTTGCGTAACCGAATCGGTAAATGCAACTGAGTCAATTTTAGCTTGCAAGGTCTCATGATTTTCATGAACAATAGTTTGCAGTTCTTTTATGGCTGCTTCGTGATTCTGTAATGCATTTTCATGACGCGAAAAAATAGGTTGGAAATGCTCACAAATTTGTGTTTTTACGTCATTACAGACTTTTTGACATTTAGATTCGATGTTATGTAACTCAGTAGTTAAATCTTCACGTGTTTGTTCAAGTGTGGTGTCTAACTTTTGAAGATTTTGTTCCATTGTGTCTAACTTTTTAAGATTTTGTTCCACTGTGTCTAACTTTTTGAGATTTTGTTCCACTGTGTCTAACTGTTGTTGTGTTTGTCTCTGGTATTGTTCCATTGTGTCTAACTTTTGAAGCTTTTGCTGTGTTTGCCTCTGATTTTGTTCCATTGTGTCTAACTTTTGAAGATTTTGTCCCATTTGTTGCATTAATTGTAATAACAATGCATTAGTGTCTGGAATCTGTTCCTCTACGCTTTTCGGCAGTGCATTTGCACCAGCAACATTCACATTTTGACAAGCAGAAAATATGTCTTGACTCATTTGAGAAAACGGTGAGGACCCAAAACCTAAGTCTACAGTATTTGCAATATTGTGTTCTGTCATTTCGGATTCCTGAGGGGAGCTGTTGCCGACCGATCGATCGATAATGCTTCCCTGTTCACTAATTGTTTCACTGTCTACACCATTGTTTGCAGCCCGCTCCATTTCCCTATGTACAATTACCAAATTACTACTTTCAACATTAGTTAATTCATTACTCGGTGGCGCTAACACACTGCTTTCGTCTTCACTGTCATTTCTCAGTTTACTTTGGAGCCTAGTATTACGTTTTTCACACGCCATTATTGTCACAATATTTCACACGACAACAAAAAAAAAACACAATCTGAAGAGCAAAAATAAGAGAACACATTAACATAGAACTGAAAATAATATCTAGTTAATTGCAAGCGCAGCTGCGAAATACTTGGTGCAAATCTACATGCATGCCACAACTGTTTTACTGTGCAACAATGAAAAACCACAACTACAAAGGAAATTCTCTCTATAATTACGCGCTAGCAATAAACAAAAGCTACACTAATTACACAAACTACAAGAAAAAATCAGAAGATTCCAGTGAGGTATCCTCGGCTAAGGGTCGACATATGAAACGTCCCCTTAGAACAATTTATACATGACTGTGCTTAACCTGACACACAATATTATTTAGCGCAACGCAATCTGACTCAAAAATCCCTACAAAAGAATGGCCCTGACTAACATTAAACTATACCTTTCACAAATAACTTACCTCACAAAAAGCTTCGTTACTGGAACTACTGCAATACAGCGAGCGCCACTATTGCCAGCTAAATAAAAGATTCAAACTACGGAAGGCACTAACTACTGATAGGGATAGTTAGCAAATGAAAGATATTAATAGATAATAAACAATGTATTTACCTTAATAGTCATAATATATATAGCAGTTCATGACAAATTACAAAACTCCGCCATCTCTCTCCCCACACCCACCACTGCTGGCGGCTCACCTCCAACTGTGCAACGCTACGCGCTGTTCACATCCAGCTGCCGCTGCCCAACACTACAATGGCAGACAACAATGCAAACTAGCCACAGACTGCACACAGCACATCCAGTGATTTTCCTATAGCGCGCTACGTAACGTTGCCAATAAGAAAACATAAACAGCCTACTTACATAAAGAAAACATAAACAGCCTACTTACAAGAATTAACGTTGTGTGGTATCACGTTAGTTTAGAATAATAAAATAACAGAGCAAAAGAGAGAAAAATAAAACTGTAATCTGAGTTCCATACAACAAGCTAGATAATTAAAACATTATATCAAAGACAAAAGTTCTGACAGTATATGTCAGCCAGTTCCTGTCTCATTTTGACAGTTATTCATCACGTAACGAAACGAGAGCAGCGGTGTTAGCGTTACCGGCAAAGGCTACCCCTACAGTGGATCCGTGTTTCTCTCGATCCGATGTAGAGTGATTATCTGATCTGATGTCGTCCGACGTCGTCGATCATGCGTGACTTACTGGCCTCAAGTAACGTCCGAATGGAAGTTGCACTGCAGTTCTGGAGGTATCAAGAGTGACTCTGAGAATGATTATTTGCGTTGTCTTCTTCTGGAAAAAACGCACTCCAATGATGATAGATTTTCCAGGGGAGGTACAGAAATTTGAAACCCAGCATTAAAAATATTGCAATAGATATTCACATGTTATTAGTAATTGCTTCCCAATATATTTCCACAGACCAGGTTCTTGTCCCTGTTATGGTAGTGTTTGCTGTACTAGTCCCTTACCCGTCCCTCATTCCTCACAAGATCATTCTCAAACACTCTGTCAACTTGTGCCGCCATTATGTGCTATCGGTTTGAGTTATCGAATCGGAAACAAACATGTTTTGGGATGTCAGCTGGTCGGTCCATAATCGGGTTTCATCAGCTGATGTCGCATCGGGCTTCGGCTTCCATTGTACGCACTTACATTGTAGCCTTGGTGTTTGCTTTCCTTCCGATGTCGGTCGACGGTCGCCTGACATCGGATCGGGAGAATTACACGTCCAATGTAGGTGTGGCTTAAGGCGGCAGGCTAGAAGCTTGTCCGCACAGCTTTCGAGTCTTGTCGCTTTTTCCACTCCTAACACTCGTATGATGATTCTTCAGTCGCTTTCGAAGATCCTGGTAAGCGCTTAACTTCAATGAGTATCTTCGTAGTATACATTGACGAACGAGCATCCTGAATGGTTACGGACTGTTGACTAAAACACACACACACACACACACACACACACACACACACACACAAGCGCGCGCCCCCGGAGGTACTTTCTATTTTTGATCCAAAATCAATAAAAATGTGTCATGGGTGTCCGCAGATATTTATCCAAGAGGAGACAAAATTTTATATACCGTAGATGGTTCAGTGAGTTTGAGAACATGACGTGCCACAAGCACAATTCTGGCAGCAACTATCCAAAACCAGCTGTATCTCAAATGATTGATGATTACCCTCTCCATAATTTCAAGGTACATTACTTTTGATACCAAAATAGTGAACGCAGTCTTTGGATATTATTATCACGAATGCTACTATTTTCATTCAACATTCTGATATTATATCATTATGTAATTACGTCCAGGGTAAACAATGAATTATGAAATATAGGTAGAAAGTATTCGCAAAAATTGTTACGTCCCCCTAACATTAGGCTGACACTGAAATTAAAAATCTGAAATAAAAAAATTCAGAACAACTGAGAAAATCCTGAAGGGTATCAACAAAAGTAACTGACAAAAATGACACTTTAATTTTCCACGGAGAGGAGAAACAAGGAATAAACTTTGAAAAACGCTTATTGCACTTTGATGACTTCCATAGCACCATGTTCTCTTACGAAACTTGACATCTGACCACAGTAATGGTTTTATTGCATTACTTACATACTTCCTATTTTTAATGTCGACTAGCATGACTAAAGTTGAATAAAATGTGTTCCGAAAGTTACATTATGGGGGTTATTTGGAAAAAGTGTAAATCAGAGCCAGCATTCGTCTTAATGAATGTAGGGAATCTATCAAAACGACCCTCAAATTAGCCTGTAGAACCGGCTTTTCACAGCTCAAAGTTGGACTGAGTCATCCGGCATCTATTCATTTTGTCCTACTTTAGTGCATTATTCGTAGCTTTGTGAGTGAATCTGAGGCTGTGTTGCACCCGTAAAGTTGAGAAGTTCGCAATCTTATCAAATTTTTCCCTCTCTTCTATCGCCAAAACGGCGTTTTTTTCAGCTGGTGTATTTAGCTCCCAACCGTAAATGAGGACATAGACAGTAAGCGTGGCCGCATTGTTCAGATAGGACTACAGTAGCTTCTTTGTGTACAATTGGCTGTATATTCAGCTATCTATTACGGATCTCCTCCCGCCGGAGGTTCGAGTCCTTCCTCGGTCATAGGTGTGTGTGAGTGTTGTTCTTAGCATAAGTTAGTTTAAGTAGTATGTAAGTCTAGGGACCGATGACCTCAGCAGTTTGGTCCCATAGGAATTCACACATTTGAACGGATCTCCTTTGTCTACGGAAAACGGTAAACTAGTAATGCGATTACGTTGTGCAATCTGTAGTTCGGTAAGGGGTGTTTCAGAAGTGCTAGGGAATAAATGGCACTATTTCAGCACGGTTCTGAAAAGTTTATTGACTGCATAACAGCGCCAGAATCGCCGCCGCATCTAGCGATCAGTATAATTTTATGTGAACAGCAATACAACCAATAAAATCCAAGAAACACGGTGATTGCTAAAGTCGCAGTATTTCTCGTCGGGCTCAGCAGTGTCAAATTTGCTCTTCCGTTGAGTTGTTGACAGAAATTTGTGAGAATTCTGTAATGAATAAAAAAATTGTACACAAAAGAGTCCAGGAGTAGGAATATGGCCTCTCTTGACCCCTCTCCCCCACCCCACACACACATTGCGGATGCATATGAAAGGAGTGTATTACCTGCTGATTTAACAATTGCCGGCGGCAGAACGCAGAAGTAAGCTTTCTTTACATACTGCCGAGGCCGTAGGCGTCCGACAATACTCGACAGTACACGAATGGCGCACGTAGCTCGGCTTTGTATAGTCAAGTTATTGTCACGGTGCGTTACTACTGCTGTGTATTCTTAACATATGCTGAAATGGCCAGTGATCGCGCAAATATGTCGATAAGTACTCTCAAACGGAAAAGTCTTAATTAATAACGTAGTTCAGTTCTGTCGAGCAGAAAAACGAAAAGGTTCGCTAATATCGTTAGAGCACTGGAGAGAGCAGCAGCCGCAGTAGCCAAGAGTGTAAGGAGTGCGCATAACGTTGTGAACGAAGTTACGAAAGCCAGACGGAGCGCTCAGAAAATTGTGACACCAAGGAAGAACAGACTGAGGAAGAAAATGAAGTGTCTCGACGACTTTGGTAAGAGTTTGCTGAAAAGAAAGTTCTTGGAATATTACGATGTTAAAAGAGAAATATCCACTGTCTGAAAGCTATACAATTGGGTGAAGGATGATACAGACGTTAATTTCACGGGGAAACGAACCACTTCCTGGAAAATTTTGGAAGGATATGGGGTTTCGTTTTAAAAAATGTAAATAGACGAACATTTCTGGATGAGAGGCAGGCATCTGTTACATTTTAAATTCGTGCTACAGTCGTTGGTTGCACGCTTCCGTTAGTCCGCTTACTCTAAAGACCTCTACACGCGCACCAATTTATCGGCTGACCCACCGGCAGATCGACCAATTACATGGCAGGCTACACTCGTCCCGACCGTCTGCACTCCGCAATTACAATGCCGCCATGTTGTGATTTATTTGTGGTCCTTTGCTTTTATCTTCTACGATACCCCACGGTTTTACAGAGGAACAAAAACGGGGATTTGCAACGTGATTTATTGTTGACTGAAGAAATACATCACGGTAAAGCAAAATAAATTAAAGGCGTTTACGTAAACGTTATTAATACATTTATGTACATAGAACAGAAGATGACGTGTACCATTAAGAAACTGATTTCAGATTCGAAGAAGAAATATTACACATGGTGGTGGCGCACATTATCTAATAAATACAACAGCAGATAGATACACAAAGAAGTGAAGGTTAGCAACTGTTAGAACAGTAAAAAAATCCCCCTGTAAAAAAAGTGCTTCGTTTCTTGTATCTATATTGTCAAACTCCTCGCACGACGTTTCCCGCAACATCTGCAGTCCTTAAATTTGTCCACAGACGCTGTCCTCAAAGTTTCGTCTGTCTCCCACCCTGTTAGCATTTAACTCCGCGTACAGTGACAAAAAACGAACTTTCGTCGGGCGGTTGGCAGGACAGCGCTACTACACACGGCTTAATTTGTTGGGCGGAGAGAGGGTGGGGGAGTGAGGTCGGCTGTCGAGTGGTCTTACCAGCCCGACATTACGACAAGGAAAGTTCGTCGGTTGTCGGTTGGTCGGTCGATCGGTTGATGCGTATGTAGGGCCCTAAAACACAGATGTGTTTGCTTACTTGGTGTTGGACGCGAACAAGCGAGTGGCACCTATCTAACAAAAAAAAATGGTTCAAATGGCTCTGAGCACTATGGGGCTTAACATCTATGGTTGTCAGTCCCCTAGAACTTAAAACTACTTAAACCTAATTAACCTAAGGACATCACACAACACCCAGTCATCACGAGGCAGAGAATATCCCTGACCCAGCCGGGAATCGAACCCGGGCGCGGGAAGCGAGAACGCTGCCGCACGACCACGAGCTGCGGACACCTACCTAACAATGGCAGCAGACGGGGACGCGGTCGCCGTGTGTGCTTCTTTACACGAGAAAGCCAGCCCGTTTCACATATAGAGATTAATCCAAAGCGCAATAGTTTCAATTTTTCATGGCTCGAAAGCCGTTATTGGTATACTGTGTGGGTATCTACGCAGGCTCGTAAATGTCCAACACTGTATAGGCGATATACCAAACATGCAGCGCCTATCAACGGGCAGCTGTCTATCTATCAAGTGACGTCCGGCAGCTCTTTCCATATCTTCGTCAGTGTGTCATTTTGGTCCACTAGCGTCGGCGGGCATCGACACGAACAGCCTAATTTAAGCACATCTGATGACGAGGTAAGACATAATTCTTAAAAATGTCTACGCCACCTACAAAATTTCAGTGGTTGTTGAGTGCAAATATTGGAGGTACGTGCTGGAAATTGTTTGTTAACGAGCTTGGCCCTTTCACTCACGGAACTGCAGTAATATCCACTTTATACTTCGCTCTCAAGTTTGCATTAAAAACGGCTCACTTCTGTCTCGTGTTGTTTTTCCGTCAGAGTTAGCTGCACGTTAACAGCGATACACTGAAAAATGGATAGGTTCACTGAGAGAGCTGGCCGATATGCACACCGTGTATGAGTTCCTTCAATGCTCTGGAACAGCGGCGTAAATGCTCAATGTACAATCTATGTTGTACGTTTTGCTGATGGCATATTACAGTATTTTTCACTGCTGTCTTAGGTATTTTCGTAGAGACGAAGGTAAACGGAACAAAGTATTCAAAAATATCTCTTGACGACCTCGGAAACTTTTTCCGTGGAGCTGTGGATCACGCTGTATACTGTATCTTTATGAAATCCCATCGCTAATCTGAAAATTAGGTGGCACAGGTTTTCGAAACAATTTATGTCATGATCATAGAATTTATCTTCTCTTGCACTAAAACAACCCTCAAATCGGTGTCGCTAATAATGTGTGAACCAGACGAATCCACGTGTGGTACTGAGGCGCGGTCAGGAGAGGCAACCAGTACCAAGCTGCACATAGTATGCAGACATATCTCATTTTTGTGACATTACCCATTATTTACCAAGTCTGTTTGACACGTTGCGTGTTACAACATAATCTAAATCGTAGTATATAAATTATCTTGTCATAAATTCTTGAGGGATGTTCACAGACTCGCTAAATGGTTTTCTACCACAATGTACTCAATCTGCAATTACAGCCACATCGGTACGTTGCTAATCACTCTGCAGTATGTGGCACAAAATATGTTTTGTGTGTCGTGTTATGACGGATCGTTTCCGTTCGATTTACGAATGGGAGATGGGAAGAAATAGTATTCAAAGGAATATGTACGATTTTTATGCGTCTAATTTCATCTTGTTGGTTTCTGATATAGAGTATTAATAAGACGAAAGAGTATTCAAAAGGTTCCTCCACTGCAACTGTATTTAGAAGGTTCATGTCTTTCTTGCGGTACTTGCCAGTTTAAATTCATACGCCGGCCGCGGTGGTCTAGCGGTTCTAGGCGCTCAGTCAGGAACCGCGCGACTGCTACGGTCGCAGGTTCGAATCCTGCCTCGGGCATGGATGTGTGTGATGTCCTTAGGTTAGTTAGGTTTAAGTAGTTCTAAGTTCTAGGGGACTTATGACCACAGCTGTTGAGTCCCATAGTGCTCAGAGCCATTTGAACCATTTAAATTCATCAATATTCCTGACACACTTTCCCCACGCGTAAATACAGCCTGTATGATAACAGTCTGCCGCCATGGCAGCCACTGGTGTGATTGCAATTCCCTTTTAGTTTGCAATCACTACTACTACGTAGTTTCGCTGCGATGCTATTTTCAAGCGGAGGTCTTGCACAAACGTCTCTCTTCTGTGCTTGAACTCTCTGCCGACCTAATAACACACTTAACACTGAAGTGACAAAAGTCACGGGATACCACCTAATACCGTGGCGGACCTCCTTTTGCCCGGCATAGTGCAGCAACACGACGCGGTATGGACTCAACAAAACGTTGGAAGCTCCTGCATCAGTATTCAGCCATGCTGCCTCCATAGCCGTCCATAATTGCGGAAGTGTTGGCGGTGCAGGATTTTGTGCACGAACCAAACTCTCGATTATGTCCAATAAATGTTTGATTGGATTCATGTCGGGCGATATGGATGGCCGAACTAATCGCGATCAGTTGCGGCCCGGTGATACGGCGCATTGTCGTCAACAAAAATTCCATCGCTGTTTGGGAACATGAAGTCCATGAATGGCTGCAAATGTCTCCGGAGAGCCGAACCTAACCATTTGCTGTCAATGATCATGTCAGTTGGACCAGAGCACCCAGTCTATACCATGTAATCACAACCCACACAATTATGGATCCACCACCAGGTTTCACAGTGCTTTGTTGACAAGTTGGGTCGACGGTTTCGTGGTGTCTGTGCCACATTCGAACCCTACCATCAGCTCCTTCCAACTGAAATCGGGATCCATCTGACCAGGCTACCGTATTCCACATTTTTAAGATCCAACCCACATGGGCACGAACCCATGAAAGGCGCAGCTATACCATGACTTTCGTCACATCAGTGTACGTTCCATGTGCAAGTTCTCAATCACTCATTCATCATTTTGCTTACATCCCATCAAGAGAAATGATTTATACGAGCGCTAAAACAGGTTTGTATTGTATTTCCTAACTAGTAAATCGGAACGAACTGGGCGAGCTGCTCAAGAGTATTCAAAAGTGAAAGAAAGTGAATTTCAACAGTAGTTGGAATGCATATCCACAACACCCAATTTTTTTAGACTTTAGTGTCATGGCGTGATCGACTAAGGTGCCTTGAAGGTCATCTTAAGACTATGATTGATAAGATGGAAGAACGTAAGGCAGCGTCACTCCTTCACTTAGACACTACTGGATCACTTCCCGCTCTAAAGTCAAGAGCACTGGGCCTGTAATAGTTCGTTGTCGATAAGATGTCTTGGCGGATGATCAAAAAATATCCAACAGAAATTAGTACCAGCAAACTGCACAACCCGCAGAGTGGCAGGTAATACGTCACAAATACATCAAACCTCTCCGCAACATTACGGAAAAAGATATAAAGACATCGAACGCACTTTTTCGCTAATAACATCGCACACACAAAGAATCAAAGTATGTAAATGCGACCGACATCGAATCTGGTAAACTACAGTCCAAAGGCTGAAGTACTAGAGCAGACTCATCACTAATGGTTGGACAGTTTATCAAAACGTGGGTAATTGACCGCCAAAATTTCTATGACAGTTTAATGCAAGTGAGTTAATGTGGCAATACATTAAGAGAAGATATGCAGCAGTCAGTAACCGTGGTTGTACAAAAGAAACAAAATGTATCTGTAGTAAGAAATGTAGTGTGAAAGCGTATAAATTGATAAAGAGAGCAACAAGAATGGAGTATTTGAGAGTTTTGAGTTTACTAGCCAAAAGTTACTGTTTATCTTAATGGTTATTTATAAACATTTCTAAAAGCGCAAACGCAAATACTTGATGAAAATTAGTTTTTAGCAAGGAAACAGAGACAGAGAGAAAGATTGACAGGATTTGATCACGGAGAGAGAGAAAAGAAAAAAGAATGAGCCGAATAACAAAAGAAGCTGTTTACGAGAAATGAAAGTTTCGAAATGTTTAGCGTTAGTAAGAAAATCGCGTTTAATAACAGTATCAGACGATATAAGGCAACAGACTTGCCGCAGTGGTTACAACGGTTCCCATGCGATCACCGAAGTTAAGCGCTGTCGGACGTGGTCGGCACTTGGATGGGTGACCAACCCCGGGCCGCCATGCGCTGTTGCCATTTTTCGGGGTGCACTCAGCCTCGTGATGCCAATTGAGGAGCTTCTCGACCGAACAGTAGCGGCTTCGGTCAAGAATACCATCATAACGACCGGGAGAGCGGTGTGCTGACCCCACGCCCCTCCTATCCGCATCTTCCACTGAGGATAACACGGCGGTCGGATGGTCCCGGTAGGCAACTCGTGGCCTGAAGACGGAGTGCTCATCAAACGATATAAACGTAACAGAAAAAAGACGAAATCAGTAATTAGAAAACTATTGGCAGTTGCTCCATCCAATTATAACGTAATTGCACAGAAAGCTACGGAACTTATTTAATGACGATATTCTGATTGTGAGAATAGTTATGCTTTTCATCGGCAGACTGCGCTTCGTTTGTTTCAGTACCAAAATTCACTTGTGTGCGTTTACACGGCAATTAAGTAAAACGAGCCCATCTTTCTCTGGATATCTAATAGCAAGTCCATATTATTTTACAATTGCACCAGTCAGGAAGTGTCCATGACCTGTTGGTGTAAAGATGTAACTCTTTTGGCAATAATTATTGGGCATTTATCTGAAAGTTGCGTATGAAAGCACTTCCCACATTACTTATTATTCACTTTCTCTGTTAATTTTATATCACTTTACTCTCACAATATATAACACATTTACTCTGATACAGAAATTCAGGAAACTGTATATAAATTAAAGGGAATGACCGTGAAAAGACAACATTGACTCGATATAAATGGGGAATGATGGCAACTTTTATTGTTTCGAAAATAACAGTCTTACTAAATCTTAGTCAATATGTTAGGATCATACCAAATGTTAGACAATGCCGTTAAGGGTACAAGATACTACATAATTTGTTGTGGATGTTCAGGAACCGCCTGCAAAGTGTAAAACTGAACACGTAACGAGCGAGGATGAAATAATAATATAACAAGTGCTCGCCAAGTTTACTGTGTTATTTTTATATTGTATGACGCTGAGGAGTAGTGGTGACCTGTTCGGAAAGGAAGACACCGTAACGTTCAAAAATGGTTCAAATGGCTCTGAGCACTATGGGACTTGACATCTGAGGTCATCAGTCCCCTAGAACTTAGAACTACTTAAACCTAACTAACCTAAGGACATCACACACATCCATGCCCGAAGCAGGATTCGAACCTGCGACCGTAGCAGTCGTGCGGTTCCAGACTGAGTGCCTAGAACCGCTCGGCCACCGCGGCCGGCACACCGTAACGTTCACCAGACGTAAACAATGAGTTACGAAAAACAAGAAGGCTCCCCCGCATGTCAGCCAGACGCGCCGACAAATCAGCTACGGTGGCGGACTGAATAACTACTTCAATATACATTAGTATGAGCCTGCTTACTGCAGCCAAACTTTGGTCTCCTCCTACAATTTAGATCCCCTTTTCTTCCATTACCAAATCTACGATTCCTGGATGCGTTCGATCCGGTCTTTAAGTTTTGCTGTATATTATGTTTCTACTAAGTTATGTTAACAGAACAGCAGCCACAAAGGGACCATGGAATGGTTCCACTGACAAGTAATCACAGCACGCGTTAAGACATTTATCCTAGTGGGAGACGAGACGATTAATTCCTGTTTCACAGAAAACGGTCGGCCGCTGACGCATCCACAACCACACTCACTCTTTCATTTCCTCCTCTGACTGAAACCGATGTTCGTGCATGTCTTTCTCCAGCTCGCCAAAGACGTGAGAACCGCGCGGTGAAAGATCCGGACTGTACGAAGCATGTTACACTGTTTCCCAACCGCATCGCTGAAGCGTTGCCTTCGTCTGATTGGCAGTGTGGGGGCGGGCGTTACTTTGCGACAGGATGAGTCCGTCCAAAAGCATTCCCGATAGACCGAGGGAAAATGGCAAAGCCAACAGTGGGAACGTCCACATCTTCTCCGCCAAAGTTATTCAAAGCTGCTCGTACAAGTTCCGGTAAGGTCAGGATGACCTTCCTCAATATAGCCCAGATCTTTCATAGTGTGAGTTTCACATCTCTTACGATTTAAGACATGTGCGAATGTCGGTTTCAGTTGGGTGCGGAAGTGCATGAGTGGGTGCGGTTGTGGATGCATTAGCGCCCGAATGGAAAAGGAACTGATTGTCTCGTCTCCCAATGGTATAAAAGTCTT
The DNA here is from genome assembly GCF_023864275.1 of Schistocerca cancellata. Lineage (NCBI taxonomy): Eukaryota > Metazoa > Arthropoda > Insecta > Orthoptera > Acrididae > Schistocerca > Schistocerca cancellata. Next base: position 542,780,894 of record NC_064627.1, read on the forward strand.
TACGCTTGTGGTGATTATTTTTGAATGGAACCATTCCATGGTATGGTGGTGGCCAGTATTCGGTTTTCATGTGACTGCCCCTTATTAATTCAGAACCTCATCATTAGTTACTCGTTATCATATAGCGAACGTTTCCTTTGTTTGGTTTGATTACTTCATCAGCCGACAAATGACAGACAGTTGTCCCTAAAATGCGAGGTTTGGTGCCTTACAAAATTTTTCAGTACTTAACTTTCACCTTCGGACATGCTTTCTGTAAACGTTACAAAACTGCCGGTGATGTGAATTAAACGTTAACTTGCAAGTCGATTGCAAGTAGCTGGATGAACCAGTTTCCAAGTGGATGTCGAGAGTATACCAGTTCCAAAACGTCTATACATAATAAAGAATTGTATTAAAATCAGTCATCTGGTTGAAGACAGCTTTACTGTTGTACAATCATTACCTTCTGGTAAAACAAAACGCATGCATGGTATCCGCATAAAACGATGCGCTTGGAATACAAAAGAGAATGACGCCAGCATTCTTTCATTGCGTAGCACAAAATACCTTGGTCCACTGTTTGTCATTACTTGAAACATGAAGCAGAAAAAAATTATATTTGCCGAACTGTCTGTGATGACAGATCACTAACGCAAGCACTTAGAAAACTTATACCGATAGCCTTATACTCCCTCAAACAGCAATTACTTGCGCCAACTTAGGCAACTGTGTCCGTGCGGGCGACCAGCAAAGCACGCTACACTACCGTGTTGCGTACAAGCTGGTTTGTGACTCATAGAAACCTGCAGTGCATGAGAATTGGCTAGTGGGAAGTCCGTCGTGAGGAAGCACATGCACACGCGCTGCTGCTATTCCTGTTTTGTGCGTTCTGCTGCTCCGGTAACAAATGTGCTATTCAAACTTAGCTACCAGACATTTACGATCACGTTTAAGAACACGAGCTAGAATGAAAAAAAAAAAATCATGGCTCTACAGCAGTACACAGTGAGAAAGTTCTATGGCCTCCTGAAAGACTATTGATAATTATACTTCCGCATTTGTACGTCTATCGACACGTTCCATGTTCTTCCTACTCCAACTTCGCTGTCACGTATATCTTCGCGACGCCCGCTGAGCACGCGTTGTGTAACTCTTGAGCCGTCACGCGAACTGATTCCTAACACCTTTGTTTGGGGCACACATAATAACTTAAAGTCTTTAACCCAAGCGAAGATGTTATTTGTGAACCACTGTAACAGCTGGACGAATGGAATTACACTTCGATGTGGCAATAGTCGAGTGGAACGCGAGGTTGCATAATAGTGGAGTGAGAAGCATGTGACTCTTTGGAATGAGATTTCCACTCTGCAGCGGAGTGCGCGCCGATATGAAACTTCCTGTCAGATTAAACCTGTGTGCCGGACCGAGACTCGAACTCGGGCCCTGTGCCTTTCGCGCAAAGTGCTCTACCAACTGAGCTACCCAAGCACGACTCACGCCCCGTCCTCACAGCTTTGCTTCTGCCAGTACCTCGTCTCCTACCTTCCAAACTTTACAGAAGCTTTCCTGCGAACCTTGCAGAACTAGCACTCCTGAAAGAAAGGATATTGCGGAGACAGGGCTTAGCCACAGCATGGGGGATGTTTCCAGAATGAGATTTCCACTCTGCAGCGGAGTGTGCAATGACATGAAACTTCCTGGCAGATTAAAACTGTGTGGCGGACCGAGACTCGAACTCGGGAACTTTGCCTTTCGCGGGCAAGTGCTCTAACTATTGAGCTACCCAAGCACGACTCACGCTCCGTCCCGAGTTCGAGTCTCGGTCCGGCACACAGTTTTAACCTGCCAGGAACTTTCATGTGATTCTTGGTTGCAAATGGGTCGTGTCAACCTAGGCCGTTAGCAGAATATTAACAAATCTGTTCTGAAAAAATCCCATTTCTGTACCACGGATACAGTCAGAATAAATGTACTTACTTCCATGTCAAGATCACTCGAAATAACACAGGTTTACCTACACGACGACTGTCTAAGTATTAGATCGTGACTTGACAGATGGAATAACCCGGCATTCCCAAGTGGTGACTTAGGGAAACAGTAAAAATATGAAGCAGGATCTATGCGGGCAACGAATACCGTTCAAGGAAACCTAATTATTAGTCGACAATGATAGACTTTTCTCTACATTCGTCATGTCTGGAGTAGATCGGAACTGTTTTCAACATAGCTGCTGAATTTGTAAACGTTTCAGAACTGGATAACATTGTCAACAATACAACTTGGCGAGCCTCTACTTCCCGCTCTGCCACGAGGGATTTCCTAGGTGGTGTCAGACTACCCAGTCTATTAATCTATCCGGTCCGAGCCCATTTCGCCGACAGATACTGCAATAGCCGGTTCGCCCGATCTCATTCTCTGATATGGTTGCAGCTCCATTCCAGGCGGTTTACTGTTAATGCTTCTCACTGGGTGGGCTCTATTTCATGGTTTGGTTTCCGTCTTCTGAAAATCTTTGCAGCAGTAAAAAATGGCCGTATGTCGTGTATAAGAGGGCGAAGTACATTGTTAAAATCGTTACTAAAAAAACTTAGCGAACATCGTGAAATTTCGCAGAAGCCTGCGACCTCACCATAATTGTTCTCATTGCCCTCTTTCGTCGAAAAACAAGAATAGCGACAACGTACTTTAACTAAAGGACAACTTCAAAACAGAAAATAAGTCTTTCTGTTAAAAGCGAATGCATTGTACAACTTTAGTTACATGGGTGATTATTACCCTTTGTTCCAGAGAACCCATGTACCTATGATACATGGTTATTTAACATGTCCTTACGTATTTAGAACTGTTTTAAATAAAAATTTGTGTCTGTGGCAAAATGTATTTCAAAATACGTCTGTCGCGAAGAACGAATGACAATTCTGTAGTAAGAGATCAACGCTTTTGCAGCCTAAGTTTCTTACGCAAGGGTGAGGCAAGACAATAATAAACAAAATTTCTCGTTTTCTAAATTGTCCTTTCATGTACTGTACATAGGAAACAAAATACCCATATTTATTTATTTATATTCGTAGGTATTTTTCAGAAACAGACACGTCAAGATTGAAATATGCACGTGATATGCTTGTTACATGAAGACTGATATTTGTATTGAGTAAACTTTTTTGTTGTTGAATTCCATCTAAAGATATAAGAGCCTACAGCGTTATCCGTGTTGATTGTATATAAAAATACCTTTGTAACTCTTTCGTTTGTAGTGTTGTTGTTGTTGTTGTCGTCTTCAGTCCGAAGACTGGTTTGATGCACCTTGCCATGTTATTCTGAATAACTATTGCAACTTAAGATTCTTTTGAATCTGCTTACTGCATTCATCTCCTGGCCTCCCTCTACGATCCCCCCCCCCCCCCCCCCACAAACTTACCCCCTTTGCTGCCCATATAGCAAAACTCATATACTACGTTTCCTGATCTAATTCCCTATATCCTCCTTTCCCCACACTGTCCATTCCGTTTATCTACTCTCCCAAGTCCTTTGCTGTCTATGACTAATACTTGAATTTTAATTCCTACTCGAATTTTTGCTTTTATTGCCGTTACTGCTTGCTCAATGCACAGATTGAATAAAATCGGGGATGACCATAACCTTGTCTCACACCCTTCTCAACCACTGCTTCCCTTTCATGCTCCTCGACTCTTTATAACTGCCGTTTGGTTTCTGTACAAGTTGTAAATAGCCTTCGGTCTCCGTTTTTTATCCCTGCTACCTACAGAATTTCAAAGAGAGTTTTGCAGTCAACATTGTAAAAAGGTTTTTACAAGCCTAGAAATGCTATAAACTTAGGTTTACCTTTCCTCAACCTATCTTCGACGGGAGCTTAAGCCCAATCTTCCTTCCTTCAACTTACTTTCTAAGATAAGTCATAGGGTCGGTATTGTCTCGCGTGTTCCTACATTTCTCCGAATCTAAACTGATCTTCCACGAGATCGGTTTCTACTAGTTTTTCCATATTTCTATAAAGAACTCGTGTTAGTATTTTCCACTCGTGATTTATTAAACTGATAGTTTGGCAATTTTCACACGTGTCAGCAACTGCTTTCTTTGGAATTGGAATTAGTACAGTCTTCTTGAAGTCTGAGGGTATTTCTCCTGTCTCATACATCTTGAACACCACATGGAAGAGTTTTGTTGAGGCTGGCTATCTCAACGCTATCAGTACTTCTGACGGAATTTCGTTTACTCCCTGAGTTTTGTCTCGAGTCACATCTTTCAGTGCTCTGTCAAATTCATCTCGCAGTACCATATCTTCCACCTAATCTTCACCTACAACCTCTTTTATTTCTACATTATTGTCTTCATGTCCCTTGTATAGACCCGCTATATACTCCTTCCACCTTTCCGCTTTCCCTTCTGTGCTTAACACTGGCTTTCCATCTGAAATTTTGATATTCATGCAACGCTTCTCTTCTCTCCAAAAGCCTCTTTAATTTTCCTACAGGTGGTATCAATCTTTTCTTTAGTGAAATAAGCTTCTAAATTCTTACATTCGACGTCTAGCCATTCCTGCTTATACATTTTGCACTTCCTGGCTATCTCATTTTGTAGATGTTTGTATTCCTTATCGCCTGCTTCATTTGCTGGATTTTTATATTTTCTCCTTTAACCAATTAGTCTTCGACGTCATTCACGGATTTCTTCTAGGCCTTGTCTTTTTACCTATTTGATCCTCCGCTCCGTTCACTATTACATCTCACAGCTATCCATTCGTGTTCTACTGCATTCCTTTCGCCTGTTCTAGCCAATCGTTTCCTAATGTCCCTCTGAATCTCTCAACAACCTCTGGTTTTCTCAGCTTATCCGGGTTCCATTTCCTTACTTTCCTACCTTCTTGCAATTTTTTTCGGTTTTAATTTACAGTTCATCACGAATAAATAGTGGACAGAGTGCACATCTGCTCGTGGGGAACGTCTTGTTTCTATACGTTAGCTGTTTTCTTTCTGTATTGAGTACAGAAAATAGTGTTTGATGTTCAATATTATGAATTTCTGCACAGGTGGACCCCAATAAAACAGTAAGAATCTTTTTCTTCTTTCTTTTTTTTAATTTGGCATCACCTCGACATAAGTATTGAGTTTCTGAACAAGTGGACCCCAAGAAAATACTAAGAAATTTTTTTTTTAAATTTCGGCATTAACTCTACATAAAGATCGACCATTAATTAAAAATTGTGCGATTATGTATATGATATTAAATACAAAAGAAAAGTGCAGCACATGTCACATCTAAAATGTCTCAGATAAATGGAGTAACACAAGAAAACCGAACTTGAATATGGGTATAATTTGCTGAAACTCGTCGTCTAAAATATAAATTTAAGCCAGAGCGGCGCAAAGTTTTGCCTGCAGCCAGCCAGTAACTCACTGGAAGTACGGCCGACACGCTGCAGAGCGAACTGCACCCGGACCGGCCGTCGATTACGACGGCAGTAGGGCCTCATGCGGGTAGCCGCGCTCGTGACGCAACACACACCGGAGCTGCTGCTGTGTTACTCCCTCGCTAATGCGTCGGCCAAGATGTTCAACCCAAACCAAGTCGCGGAAATAGACCTCGTGACAAACAATCAGCAGTTTAAGTATCGCTGCTACTTAGTCTGAATTGATAACATCTCACACTGAATTATTATTGCTCGTTAATGAGATGTACTTCAATGTTCATCTGAGAAATAGAACGCCTGAGATCGATTTGCTGCTACCTTTCTTCGGTCTGTTATGATGTATCTGTGTCATGTAGATTTGTGTAATGAACGGTATTTCACTCGCAAACTTGCTGCATTTTACGAACTTTACGCAAACATGTTTCTCGGTGTACAGAACAATCATAGTAAAGCCAACTCCTGCACGATGATTGGACGTAGGAGTACACTTAATGATTAATAAGCGAGACTGTGTACACAGAAGATTAAATGAAATTCAAGTGTTGAATTTCACATGAATCTTCTGTGTACACAGTCTCACTTATTCATCATTAAGAGAACTATACAACACGTAGAAGCAAAATGTACGCAACATCAAAATGAGGTACGCCCGTCCTGTTGTATATCCCGATTCGGATTCTGCAGCCCTATAGAAAAATAATGCGTAGCCTATGCATACGAAGAGAAAAATCTGATGCTGTTTTGAAGCCACCGCAAACGAATTCAACTATATTTTGTTGACACCACGCAGCTCTTAAGTTGCAATAAATTATTAGTCACAAGACAAACATTCCGAAGAAGGCAGCTGCTGACAAGTGTGGATACTACCGAACCAGAGTTTAAGAAGTCAAGGCACGGTTTCCAAACACAGTCTTGACTACAAAACACTGACAAGAATTGTTTACAGAAAATGGAAGCAACTGGTAAAAGTCGACCTCGGCGAACATTAGTTCGGGTTCCGGAGCACTGTAGATACACGCGAAGCAATACTGACCTTACGACTTATCTTAGAAGGCAGATTAAAGAAAGGCAAATCTACGTTTATAGCATTTGAAGAGTTAGAGACTGCTTTGGGGAATGATCATTAGAACACACTCTTTGAAATTATGAAGGTAGCAGGGATGAAAGACGGGGAGCAAAAGGTTATTCACAGCTTCTACAGAAAGACAGAAGGGAAGCTGTAGCTGAGAAGAGAGTGAGACAGGGTTGTCGTCTGTCCCCGACGTTACTCAATGAAGCAGTTGAGTAAGCAGGAAGGAAACCTACAATAAATTTGGAAAAGGAGTTAAAGTTAAGTAATAACAAATAAAAACTTGGAGGCTTGCCGACGACATTGTAATTCTGTAAGGATAGCATAAGACTAGGAAAAGTAGCTAAACGGAGTGAAGAGTGGGTTTTGAAAAAGAGTTCGTAACTTGAACATCGACATCACTAAAACAAAGGTAATGGAAAGCAGTCGAATTAAATCAGGCGAAGCCGATAGACAATAGGAGATGAGAGACTAAAGTAGTAGATGAATTTTGTTACATGGGCAGCAAAATAGCTTATCAAGACCGAAGTAGAGAGGATATGAAATGTAGACTCACTAAACAAGAAAAGCATTTTCTGAAAAAGAGAAATTTGGTAACATGGAGTATATATCTAAGCGTTCTGAAGGTGTTTGTCTGGAGTATTGCCTTGTAGATAAGTGAAACGTGGACGACAAACAGCTCAGACAAGAAGAGAATAGAAGCTTTTAAAATGTGAGGCTACAGAAAAAGTTATACTTGTGCATGCATAGACTGGGTAATTAATGAAGAGGTACAGAATCGAACTGGGGAAAAAGAGAGTTATTGTACAACTCGACTAACACAATGCTTCCGTTGCTAGGACACATTATTAGGCATCAAGAAACAGTAAATCTGGTAATGGAGGAAGTATGGCGTTTAAAAATTGTGGAGGGACGCCAAGGCATGAATACAGTAAGCACATTCTATGGATATAGGATGCAGCAGTTCGTCAGAGAAGAAACGGTTTGCACATGATAGACTGACGTGAAGACCTGCATCAAACATCTTCGGACTGAATATAACAACAACACAGGCAGCCGGCACTTCGCGTGAAACGCGGGAAACAATCTGCCAGGTGACTTGTCTTTGGCCCACCCATGCTGCATTCAGGAGACTTAAGTATTTATCAGTCCTATTTCTCGATAGGCACACCTGTTTGGACAGAAGAGAAACAAATAATACTATCGGTTTCTGTTTCTTTTTCTTTCATAATCTCTTCGGCTTCAGGCTGTTATTTGGGCCAATCAGCTTCCAGACTACACTTTATTTTATTTTGAACTGCCGTCATGCCATTCTGTTAGCATATTGTCATTCCCATTTCATATTATAAGAGTTGCATTTATACAGTTTTAATCGTATTGACGTTATTGTTACGATTGTGTTCACTGCTGTTGTTTTTGGTGGTCTTCAGTCCGGAGATTCGTTTGATGCAGCTCTGCACGACAGTCTGTTCTCTGAAACTGTTTTCATCTCCCCATAACGACTGCAGTCTTGTCTGTCTTGCCTTACAACTTTTACCCCCCCCCCCCCCCCAGCCACTTTACATTCGGTGATACATTACGTTTCAGCAATCTATTCCCTCTTTTGTCAGTTTGTTTTTCCACAGTTCGATTCAGTATATCTTTATTGATTATCCTATCTACCCAAATAATTTTCAGCGTTCTTCTACAACACTACATTTCAAACTTTATCTTTACGTCTTATCTTCATAGCTTGTATAATGCTCTACATTCCAGAAAGCTACTTTCAGAAATGACTTTGTGAACCTGAAATTCGATGTAAAGACGTTTCTCTCACTTAGAAAATATTTTCTTTTCTGTTCACAGTCTGCATTTCATATACTGTTTACTCCTGTCGTCGTCAGTTTTTCGTTCCCGAAACAGCAGAATTCGTTTCCTACTTTCGGCCTCTCGTATTCTAATTTAATTCCCCCGATTATCACCTGACGTAATTCGCTCACCAGTCCAGTCAAATAGTGATTCTTAGCAGAAAGTTTTGTAGAAGTTTTTTGAACAAACTTTCTAATGGGACTTCTTTGGGTTTTTCGCTTATGACTCTGAAACGACGCAATTTTGTGTATTTATTATTAAAATAAAGAGAATAAAATTTCCCTCAAAACAGGTCTGGATGACGTTTTTCGTCACACCAACCTTGCGGCGTGTAGCGCGAGTTGAAGTTAGCCCGATTTCGAAGCTGAGCTATCTCAGAACGTCCCCCCCCCCCCCCCCCACCTCCTTTCTGTACTACCGAATTCTGTCCTACAGTAGTGTCGTGGTATTATTGGAGATGGTAGCTGATACTTACCGTGATGGAGGGTTAGGATGTTTGTGAAATAGCACTGATCGCACCCCCCTGACAGGGGAAAGCCAGTTCTTTGTGTTGGTTTCCTGTGTCGGCAGTTATTTATGAGTTCGCCCCCGGATGTCTGTTTAGAACACACTCGTTTAAAAGTGTAAAATAGTCGCACATAATGAGTTCAAGTGAGAAGTGTGTTGTGTGTGATGGTGTACAGGGTGATGGGAGAAAAGCGTCATAACTTAGGCCCGAAGTTGACTTGAAGAATGTTCTTGAGGCAAGTAGGAAGAGGAAGTATGGGATAGTTGCCCTTTTGAAGGGCAAAACTGTGGTTAAGATTGGTGAATCATGTCCAAAAAAAGTGGCCTAAGGAAAAATTAAATGCTGCGGAGGCTAAGAGGGTTGCGGCTGGTTGCAGTCGAAAAGAAACTCAATCTGCTCAACCGAATTCTGATTTTAAAACCAACTGTACTTTGTGTGGGTTGGCCATTACGCCAGAATTTTTGGCTCAACAAAACAAGCTCCCAGTCAGTCGAAGGAACCTAGTGTATCGTGAGCGTAGACTGGAGCTGTGAGAGACTATTCTGAACCTCGCTGAGGGACCTAACAATGAACTATGGTGCTCAATAATACACTGGATTTGGCCAGTTCCTGACTTGTTTGCAGGAGATGACCAATAATAGATTTATGCATGAATGTCCTGCATGACAATCCCAAGCAGATAGGGAGGGAAGGAAAAGGTCCATATGTCAACGAAATTGAGCGTACTATGCAGCAATATTTCAACTACCTCAGTGAAAATGATGAGTACAGTAGTGTCAATTTTTCCTTTAGCAGTTAATAGACCAGGTGACTACCATCCTGATGTCAAAGACTGTGAAAGACCAGCTTTTGAAGTATTGAAGTCATATAATGATTGCATTATCTGTGAAGAAATGTCACCCTCCAGACCACTTTCTTACAGAGAACGAGTTCCTCATCCCTGATAACGTCCTCGATTTCGTTACTCGACTGATGATGAAGAAGAAGCGAGGAACTTGAATAAATGGAAGACCAAAACTATGGCTATAGCACACAGCATGGCGCCAGCTATCAGACAGATTCTTTCTTGTCACCGTTAAAAGTTGGCCTGCTTGCATTCATCTACAAGAAGTATGGTCCTAGGAAACTAGATGATGTCCTGTCTGCTGTAGGATACAGTGCCTCCTTCCCAGCAGTAGTGCATTTTAAGGTGTTACCACCTGGCAAAGGGATTTGGATTTTGGTCCTTTCCACGTCATTTCAATTTGTCTTCAACAACGCTGACTACAATACCCAAACTCTTCGTGGAAATTAACACTTTCCATGTAATGAGGAGAACTGACTGATATCAACTATCTTTAAGAATTTTGTACTCGGTGTTTTTGAAAACAAACTAGAGTTGATTTCTTCAAAGATGAGGCAATAACTATATCACTTCCATACTTCTTCAGCAGTTGGGCTTTCACAGTCTTGACATCATGGATCTGGTCTATTAACTCCTGAGGGAAAACTAATGCTCATCATCATTTTCGCGAGTTAGTTGGAAATTTGCTGCATAGTAACAGCAATTTCAGTGGCATATGGAAGTCGTTGTTTTCGTTCTAGCTGATTTGGATTGCCATGCAGCACCTTCATGCACTTCATATAGTACTGAGCAACTGCTGCAACCAAATCAGGAACTGATCCAATCCGACGCATTACCGAGCGTCCTGAATCACTACACTGCCTCTCAACAGTTAAGAACACTATCTCACAGTCCTAGGTTACACACACAGTACACTAGGTTCCGTCGACTGGATGGGAGCCTGTTTTATTCAGCCAGAAAATCTGGCGTAACAGCTAATCCACACAAAATACAGTTGGTTCAGAAATGAATATCTGTTTGATCAGATCGAGTTCCTTCTCGACTGCAGCCAACGCAATTCTCCTTGCCTCCGAAGAATTTCATTTTTCGTTAGTCTACTTTTTTCGACATTGTACATGAACCTTAACCGCAGTTTTGCCCACCAAAAGGGCAGCTACCCCTTCCTTTCTCTTCTTACTTCTTCAAGAACATTCTCCGACACCATTTTGGACTTAAGTAATGATATTTTTCTGCCATCACCAAGCACACTATCACATAGAACAAACTTCTCACTTGAACTCATTATGTACGACTGTTTTATACATTTAAAGTTAGTTAACCAACCGCAAATACGTTCTAAGCAACCATCCGAGGTGAACTCGGATGCAACTGCAGGCGCAGACGACCAACGCAAACGACTGGCCTACTCCCATCAGACAGGTCAGTGCCCTCTTATAAAAATCCTACCCCTCCAACACGACATGTATCACCACCAACCCCTCCAATAACAAGTGACACTACTGGTGGATGGAATTTGGCAAAGGGTGTGCAACAAAGTACACCTTACTGTTGGTCTGACGAAAAAAGTCACCAAGTCTATTTTGTGTGGGATTGTATCCTCTTTATTTACATAAGTATTGAACTTTGCAATTGGTAGACAAAATTGGAACTAATTTTTTTCCAGTGCAAATCGACATTAACGCGTCAAAATATCTACCATGTATCGCTGCAATACGATAATTACAACCCACATTAACGCGTCAGAATATCTACCACGTATCGCTCCCATACGATAATTACAACCCACACCGGACCTCTTGTGAGTAGCTGCACTTTAACAATAATTCTCATAAAGTGTCTCTGCAGCCTTCGTGCACCATAGGTGCTTCATAATCAAACGTATGTGGTTATATGCAATGGTATTAATTTTTCGTTGGGAAAGGTAAAAAGAGGAAGCTAAAAGACTTATTAGAAATTGTGCTTGAGAAAGTTGCAGGAGCTGCCGGCTATTTTAGTCGCACAGTATACAGAATGGAGGAAAGATGCGAAAGAAGGAGAAGAAAATTTTATTTTTAGGTAATATTGCCGAACAGTTTGTCACGGGAGTGGTACGTAATATCCACAGGACACACTGTCCACTTCGTTACTTTTTTTGTTACAAAACTTGCTCCTGGCAGCATGCTGTCGGACTTGCTTCTGTTGGTTGGCCCTACGTTTGTGTGACTATTTTTCGGTAGTCTAGTGACTACTGACTTTGCAGGTCTACATTTGTCGAATTGTTGGCCATACTGAGAAAACATGCAGACTCGTTAGGTGTAAAGTATCTATCTGTGTGTAGGCCTCCACTGTGGAACTGAAGCTCCCCTGCCGTACGGGGTCCTTCACATCAGTTCCTGCCACTACCGTTGTCCCAACCGAGCGAGATGGCGCAGTGGTTAGCACACTGGACTCGCATTCGGGAGGACGACGGTTCAATCCCGCGTCCGGCCATCCTGATTTAGGTTTTCCGTGATTTCCCTAAATCGCTCCAGGCGAAAGGGCACGGTCGACTTCCTTCCCCGTCCTTCCCTAATCCGATGAGACCGATGACCTCGCTGTTTGATCTCTTCCCCCAAACAACCAACCAACCAACCAACCGTTGTCCCCTCCCCTTCCACGCCACAGTGCCTGCACATGTATGGATCAAGTTATTTTGTGCGCGCTTGTACTGTAAAAAGACTTTGTAATGATGTCTGGTAAGATATGAGAGATGGGCTGAAAACCCTAATCTTGCAAGAAGAAATAAATGTGTACATAAACATTGGGCCTTCTCGTCTCAGTTCTTAGTTGCTCCAAAATAAAATAATTACAAAAGTCACAGTGTACTGCAACCGCTCTTTCAACCAGCAGATGCAGCAGAGTCGAATCAATAGTTTGAACTGTTGTTTCTTTTGCAAGGAAACATTACATTTCTGGACATGGGTTTCTATTCAAACGTTCATCTACTTGGCTCTTTCAGTAGTTTATAAAGCGCAGTTACAATCAGCCTGCACAATGAGATTTTTAATACTTGGCTCTTTCAGTAGTTTATAAAGCGCAGTTACAATCAGCCTGCACAATGAGATTTTTAATACACAAGGTCATCTTAAGTCATATCCATTGTGTACAATCAACAAACACGCTACTAACTCTGTCACCTGAAATGAGAAAAACTGTTTCGTCTTTAACATTCGCTACACAGTTGTTTAGCATTTCTCGCAATGTCTGAGGTCTCTACTTGCACGGAAACGCAAGTGGAATGGACAACAACTGCTCTTCCTGTAACCGAGAGCGACACTTAAAAGATACCGCTTATCATCTAAACAGCTGGCAGTCAACGATAGTCTTGCAGTGAAAGCACTAAGCCGTTTTCTTGCGCCACTTTCTACACTGTTTGTATACTTTAGAACAGTGGTTGTCAAAGTTAACTTCGGGCCATATCCAGTATGTATCGAACTTATTATTAATTGGTAACATACTGAAATTAGTATGTTGCAAGCCTCCAGCAGACTAGTTATACTCATGGCTCGATAAATTGGCCGCCGGCCCCCAACGTCTAATCGTTAAAAGCCGTCACATTGGGAACACATCATGTTGACTGTTCTATATTTCATATTGCTGCCACCCTCAGCGACCATAAAAGTTTGACATTGTAATTGGCTGGTGAAGTGGTGGTGTGTTGTCTGTGTGAGCCGACGATTAATTGATTAAGAACAGTAATTGCACGGATATTTAAATGCACTGTGAGATACGATCACAAACTTTTATTAAATCTTTTGAACGTGATTTTTCTTCTACTCACTGCGCTGTACTATAACAGAGTCAGTTTAATTTCATATTCCTCACTAAAAAAATATGTAACGTACTTGAAGAATGTCGTCCCTATAAAGCGCGTTCGCGTTCACGAATCCACGTTACTTCCATGTCAAAAATTTTACCACAGCAGCTGATCGGTACAACTCGCGCATGTCCTTGTGTCGGCAGTACTGGAAGACAAACAATAAAACATTCCCCCCTCACACCTTCGAACCCTGCAGCGGCCACGGTACTTACCCCTCTGCCCCTGAGGTAAGCGAGCAACTTTGCTTAGCTCACGGCCGAATTCACCAACATGAATTAAAATCAAGCACAGCTTAAAATATTACTGTATCTGTAAGTATTTTTATTTGTTACTGAGCAGGAAAACTATGCTCTTGATAAGCTCTCAACGTTCGTTGAGGTTTCCGGATTCGGGTTGAGGTTTCCGGATTCGGCTGTTAGTTGCTGGATGGATGTTATTATAAAATACAGGGTGTTTCAAAAATGACCGGTATATTTGAAACGGCAATAAAAACTAAACGAGCAGCGATAGAAATACACCGTTTGTTGCAATATGCTTGGGACAACAGTACATTTTCAGGCGGACAAACTTTCGAAATTACAGTAGTTACAATTTTCAACAACAGATGGCGCTGCAAGTGATGTGAAAGATATAGAAGACAACGCAGTCTGTGGGTGCGCCATTCTGTACGTCGTCTTTCTGCTGTAAGCGTGTGCTGTTCACAACGTGCAAGTGTGCTGTAGACAACACGGTTTATTCCTTAGAACAGAGGATTTTTCTGGTGTTGGAATTCCACCGCCTAGAACACAGTGTTGTTGCAACAAGACGAAGTTTTCAACGGAGGTTTAATGTAACCAAAGGACCGAAAAGCGATACAATAAAGGATCTGTTTGAAAAATTTCAACGGACTGGGAACGTGACGGATGAACGTGCTGGAAAGGTAGGGCGACCGCGTACGGCAACCACAGAGGGCAACGCGCAGCTAGTGCAGCAGGTGATCCAACAGCGGCCTCGGGTTTCCGTTCGCCGTGTTGCAGCTGCAGTCCAAATGACGCCAACGTCCACGTATCGTCTCATGCGCCAGAGTTTACACCTCTATCCATACAAAATTCAAATGCGGCAACCCCTCAGCGCCGCTACCATTGCTGCACGAGAGACATTCGCTAACGATATAGTGCACAGGATTGATGACGGCGAGATGAATGTGGGCAGCATTTGGTTTACTGACGAAGCTTATTTTTACCTGGACGGCTTCGTCAATAAACAGAACTGGCGCATATGGGGAACCGAAAAGCCCCATGTTGCAGTCCCATCGTCCCTGCATCCTCAAAAATTACTGGTCTGGGCTGCCATTTCTTCCAAAGGAATCATTGGCCCATTTTTCAGATCCGAAACGATTACTGCATCACGCTATCTGGACATTCTTCGTGAATTTGTGGCGGTACAAACTGCCTTAGACGACACTGCGAACACCTCGTGGTTTATGCAAGATGGTGCCCGGCCACATCGCACGGCCGACGTCTTTAATTTCCTGAATGAATATTTCGATGATCGTGTGATTGCTTTGGGCTATCCGAAACATACAGGAGGCGGCGTGGATTGGCCTCCCTATTCGCCAGACATGAACCCCTGTGACTTCTTTCTGTGGGGACACTTGAAAGACCAGGTGTACCGCCAGAATCCAGAAACAATTGAACAGCTGAAGCAGTACATCTCATCTGCATGTGAAGCCATTCCGCCAGACACGTTGTCAAAGGTTTCGGGTAATTTCATTCAGAGACTACGCCATATTATTGCTACGCATGGTGGATATGTGGAAAATATCGTACTATAGAGTTTCCCAGACCGCAGCGCCATCTGTTGTTGAAAATTGTAACTACTGTAATTTCGAAAGTTTGTCTGCCTGAAAATGTACTGTTGTCCCAAGCATATTGCAACAAACGGTGTATTTCTATCGCTGCTCGTTTAGTTTTTATTGCCGTTTCAAATATACCGGTCATTTTTGAAACACCCTGTATGACTGAGAACTGCGGTCTTCAGAACATGTCTCTATGAACACTCCAAAGCGTAAAATGAAAGAGCGACTAAAACAACAACAAACAAAGAAATAAAAATATGCACATTACTTCTTGTGGACAACTTTTGTTCGGCGATAAATAAAACAGTCCTCCTTACTGTAAGGTGAACATCAGAATCAGTAAGTCTGAGTGAAGTACACTGCCGAAACAATAAGAGATCAGACCAAGCATCACGCAGTAGGTCCGTATGCAATTAAGCAAAGCAGAGTAGGTGGTCACCTCGCTAACAAAGATTGCTGACACATACGTGGCTTGGGTTCCGAGAGAACTGACGACTTCCCTAGAGCGTTTTGCCACTGTCCAAGAAGAGCGGTTTCTCGCTCTGGCCCACTAATGTTCTGTGTTGGCCTAGCTGCCAAACGTGTTCTAAACAAATCCCAGAACTGTTTCATTGGATTCAAGGAGAATGAAAGCTCTGGCCACGACATCAGAGCGACAGTCTTAGCCTATGGAATGCCGTCCACCAATTGAGCTCTTTGGTGCGCAGGAAATGTCGTTTACCATGAGGAAATGTTGTCCTCCCAATGTTTGACAGTGTCTACAATTCTGAAATTTTATTCATGGGGATCCAGTGGTGTTTGCTACCCCGTCCTGCGACAGACCATCTTTCGCCCATTTCAAGGGCATATCAGGCCACACATCACGGAAAACCACACTGCTACGTGCCATCTTTGCTGTTACCGAAATAAATACTATTTTTGGAACACCTTTGCTTGAGAAATTGTCCTCCTGCCAATCACGCCTCTGTCTGATTTGTCTATGTGCTCAGAACTGCCTTTATCTATTCGTGAAACAAAACTGAATGGCTCTACTCCATGTTGTGCAGACAACTATTACGCGAATGTTTCTGGGTGTCTTCAGTGACCCTTTGATTTTACTGACCTTCGTATGTATGACCATAAACACAATAGTGCTGCTTTAGTCTTTCGCTGCATGGGGCTGAATCACTACAAATGTTGCCAAGATGACTAACGCCGCTCTGGAAATCAGAGAATCTGTCTTTGTCGTTGGATAAATATTACACAGAAGCACAAGCTTAACTTCAATACTTTACAAAAAAGATAATCAAATTTACTCTCCTTCAAGCAGACAGATGCACAGGCGTACCTGAAACTTAATGTACATTGTTGGCATGTAAAATTGCAACGTCTGGAATGGCGGCAAATAACGGAATTTAACTTACCGTGCGCATACAGCGTAGTAGGAAGAAATTTAGTAAACCGAAATGAGTTTGGATTCAGTGCTGCTCCAAATCCGCGCCAGATTTCAGCAGTCGTAGTGGCTAGTGAGCGTTGGCTTGCTGGTCTCTCGGCAACCCATAACCAGATGTTGTTATAGGGTCAGATTTCGGGACTGTTGAACAACCTCTGTACAAAGTAGGTCAGTACATTATCGATAACATGCGATCTTACGTTATCTTGCTGAAAGATAACGTTATGGAGACCATGAAGATATGGCGCAGCCAACAGATTTAACACGTTATAAATGTAACATCTGCTGTCCAAGAGCTAGCCACGCAAACCAGATATGATAGCGTGCACCCAATGGCACTCCATACCATTACGCCAGTCGCTGGGCTCCTATCACTTGGACAAATGCAATCTGGCAAAGATCGTTCTTCTCACAGCCTTCACACACGGATACGTCCTTTGTGAAGCCTGTACACAGAATCATGATTCGTCTGAAAAGACGATGTGGGGGGGGGGGGGGGGGGCTACGTCTGTGTCCAGAGTTGTTGGGCGCACCACTATCGCTGGGCCTCTTTCTGCTGCCACCTGAAAAGAAGCTGCAACAATGGTCTCTTAGCTGACAGTCCTTCTAGACGCCTTCTCACTGTTCGACTGGATACTTGTCTCGTTAAAAACGCGCCAATTCCCTGACATAAGGTATGTGACGTGGCTTTACGATGCTCTACATCCGTGTGAATATTGCTCCTGTCCTCTCGCGCGCTAGACGTGTCCTCGCGCGCTAGACGCGTGGTGCAATTGATAACTTGCGTGATACTGACTATGACGCTCCTGGACTCATCGGTTCTATATTCGCATGAGAGTCGTGCGATCTCACTCAAAGTGAGCAAGATTAGCGTGGAATAATGGGCCGCACTCTCCATAGGGCACGATGTTGCCCCTGCCTAATTCGCACACGAGGTTTAAAAAGATCGTCTTGGAAACAATAAAATTCAAATGTAATTTCTGAATGAGAATCTCGCTGAAAAATCTTTCCTTATACTGAGAATTCAGATGGTTTTATTCCAAATTACTTAATGTGGTTGCATTGAAATGCTTTTCATTTGCATCAAGGATCCATTATACTCCATACCAGTTTGACGTTTGTTCGACGCCACCTCATTGTGTTCCAGTTTAATAGCCAGAAGTGTATTTTAAACTAGTACACTATCAGGAAGGAATATTACAGTTTGCGATTAGAACGTGATTAGTGATGACGGGTTAGATCAGTTTCATGCAAAACAGCGTGTAAAGAGTGCGCGTCTCTTGTAGTAACACTGTAGATGTCTTTTCTAACTTCCACCCTTTTGCCTTCACTGCGCTTAACTCACTTTTATTGGCAAAGAAGTAGTCTAGCGGCAGGCGATTGCCACTGTAACTCTGGCGATCTGTAGCATCGCTGGATGATGGGTTCCTATCCTCGACTCATTGTTACACCCCGTATGTTTGTACGAGGCATTACTCTAATGCCAATAAATAACAAAACAAAAATTACGTATCCCTGCATTCGTCTTCTCAGTTTAGAGAGATCAGGCACATTCCACATTCCTAGTTTCCGGAAAGATTTTGACACAGTGCCACACCGAGAATTATTAACGTAGGCCCGGTCATGAGGAACAGGTTCTCAGATAAGCGGGTGGCTCGAAGGTCCCAACGTTGTACTGCGGGGCGAGTGTTCACCGGAAACAAAGGTATCATCAGAAGTGACCCATGAGGATGTGATAGGACCGGTTTTGTTCTGTACATATAAACGAGCTGACGGATACCATTCTGTAACTAGTTTCTGATGACACTGAAGCGTAGAGAACAGTGTCGTCTTTGAATGATTCTAGGAGGATATAGAATGACTGGTACAGAATTTCTATTTGGTATGATGTATGATAACTTGATCTAAATGTGGAAAATTGCAAGGTACTGCAGATGAGAAGGAAAAACAATCCTATTCTGTTCGAATACAGTATTAATGCTGTACTGTTTGGCCCAGCCACGTCGATTACATACCTAGGCGCAACATTGCATATTGACGTGAATTGGAACGAGGAAGCGAGATAGGGTGTAGGTAAGTCGTATGGTGAATTTCTGTTTTTAATGCCGACAGCTTTACTGTGGCTGTCATTGACACCGAATTAAAGAAGAAATTTACTGTTGCCAGTCACTTTTTATTCATATCCACAAAACGTTTCAAAGGTTTAATCCCTCCACCATCGGATGGATTTATAGTGTTAATACGATATGTGTGTGATGTGTGTGTTGTGTTACAGCTATGGTGAAACCTGTGGTACTGTCTTCAGTGCCGGCCGAAGTGGCCGTGCGGTTAAAGGCGCTGCAGTCTGGAACCGCAAGACCGTTACGGTCGCAGGTTCGAATTCTGCCTCGGGCATGGATGTTTGTGATGTCCTTAGGTTAGTTAGGTTTAACTAGTTCTCAGTTCTAGGGAACTAATGACCTCAGCAGTTGAGTCCCATAGTGCTCAGAGCCATTTTTTGTCTTCAGTGGTGACAGGCTCATTTCTGTGTCGTCATATAGCAAATGTAAACTGTTATATTTTGTAAATAAAGATTATGAACGGAAAACATCTGTGTTTACAAAATGCAACAGTTGTTGTGACTCGAGACAACATGTGTCTACAAAATGTAGCAGTTTATATGTGATGTGTTACACAGAGAAAGGAGCCTATGGACACGGGAGACAGTGACACAGGTTACCCCAAAGACGTAACACAGACATGTAGTATGAAAACATATAAATCCATCTGATGATGGAGAGATTAAACATTTGAAACGCGTTGCGGATACAAACAAGCAGTGACTAGTAACAGCAAACTTGTTGTTACTTTCGAACTGCTGTGTATTGGAAGAACTCTAGGACAGTGTAGCTCATATAGAAAGGAGAACAATTGTGTAGCTCATTGTAAAGTACTGTTCGTGTGTTGGGTATCTCCACCAGGTCGCAATAAAGGAAGACATCGAAGAAAGTCATGGACGTGCTGCTAGAAATGTTATCTGCAGGTTCGATCAATACGCGGGTGTTCTGTTTCTTGAACTCAAATATGAATCCCTGGAGGGGAGAGGACATTCTTTTTTGCGAAACCGAACTCAGGAAGTTCAGAGTAGCGGCATTTTGCGACAGACTGGGAAACGATTCTACTGACACCAACGTACACTCTTTGACATAAAACCCGACCGGCGGCCGGTCGCTGCAGAGGGAAGTCCGCGCCGATCGCGACATGGGACAAATAAACTGACCAACTCGCTAATTCTCTAAGTCCGGTTATCTGCACAATCTGGCAACACTGTAGACTGCGGCACTTCCTGGAGTAAATCATGTTCCACGATAGAGGAGTCGTAGGCTGTTTACACCTATGGTCTACCGGTAGCGTTCGTTGTATCTGTTCACAATGTCTGTGGATCGAGAGCAGCTGGCGCAAAATATTTTTATAGCCTCTTCTGTCTGAATGCTGAAGACGTGAATGTAATGGTAGCGCAGATTCAATCTATTTCGTCTTCTGACACACCGTTATCAAAATTTAATCCAGTAACCATTTTGCGGCAGATTTCCTGCAGGCTGTCCTCCTCTGGACGCCGCATGCGGCAAAGCCCCGGGATCCATTTGCTGGCTACCGGTAGCTGCCGCGGTGACAGCAGCGGCGCTGCACTCCCCCGTTCTTTATCGAATGCGCCCGCTACCGCTCATCACTTTTGATAATTTAAAACGCTTTATTTTTAAATGTTGCTCCACAGAAAATTTCTGCGATTTCCATTCACACTCGAAAGCAACGGAGACAGACGCCCGATAAGTAGGTGGGTACTATATTACACTAAACGGCAAGAGCTGAGTATGGCCCGAAATTAATTTTATAGACTGGGATGAAATTAAACCATCTCACTACATCCGATGAATTTATAAAAGCTTCTTTTCCTTTCAATTACTTGCGCAACTTTTGGCCAATATTCGGATGTTTTCGTCAAGCAAGAATGAGCGTCTGTGGTGTAAAGTGTATTACAGTTATTGTTTCATTCCTTATGGTAAGTCTATGCGATAAACTGTGTGAATACCTTGCAATGCATGCTCTGTAGCAGTGCAAGGACACTGCACATTTGGAGTTCCTTGTACGGATTCATAAAGTATTTAACCTTGATCGGAAGTGATAGTTAAGGTCATCAGATTTAAACCAGAAAAATGTATCGTTTTGGAGGTTTCAGAGAACGGAAAGAAACTGCTAACGCCGGTGTCAGAAAGTGTCTACAGTTAAATGCTATTGCAAAAATTTAGAAGTGAGGAACTATATTAATCAACATGTGCACTTCATAAACAACCTCCTGACATGTTAGACCTGTATGACGAACAAACCTCAAGTTTGTATCGTTGACAATCGGTTTGAATCTTTTCGGGAATTACTTTACAGTGAAGCACCTTGGCATTTGCAAAGGAGACATCCGTGATATTAACATAATTTACTAAGTCGAAATTGCACGAAGATTGATGTGTAAAGGCATTCTTCAGACTTCGTATAAGGAATTTTTACTAGCAGGTTGCAACTCCATATACAAAATGGAAAATAAGAGGTTGTATTCAGGGGGTTTCACCGAGCTGGGAACTGCAATCTCATATAGCATTAGCATCGCAACGCATGAGGGAACCACTGAGCTAACGACACATTGGCGGTAATAGGCGGACTATAGCTTATTTGATGTGACTTAAGAGTCCGCCGCTCGTGGTCTCGCGGTAGCGTTCTCGCTTCCCGAGCACGGGGTCCCGGGTTCGATTCCCGGCGGGGTCCGGGATTTTCACCTGCCTCGAGATGACTGGATGTTTGTGTTGTCCTCATCATTTCATCATCATCCAGGAAAGTGGCGAAATTGGACTGAGCAAAGATTGGGTAATGTACGGGCGCTGATAACCACGCAGTTGAGCGCCCCACAAACCAAACATCATCATCATCATCGTGACTTAAGATTAGCGGGGGCCGGCCGTTGTGGCTCAGCGTTTCTAGGCGCTTCAGTCTGGAACCGCGCGACCGCTACGGTCGCAGGTTCGAGTCCTACCTCTGGCATGTATGTGTGTGATGTCCTTAGGTTAGTTAGGTTTAGGTAGTTCTAAGTTCTAGGGGACTGATGATCTCGGCTGTTAAGTCCCATAGTGCTCAGAGCCATTTGGACCGTTTTTGAAGATTAGGTCTACGATCGTGGCAAGCCCTGCGAGTTTGCTAGAACACACTTTCATGTGACAGGCAGCACCTGATTTAAAACTTACCGAAAGGAATTGATACATCTTTTGCAGAAAACCTGGAACTGCTTTTGGAGGCAACTACCATTTTATAAAGTCACTAATTTACAACTATGCTGCCAAGGAATTCCTGCATAAATACTGTCATTGCCATAATCGCGGCTGCAGTAGATAACTGATAACTCGCAACGTGAAGGATGAGACAAGGGGTAGCTTCTACATGAAATGACCTTGTACTCACAAAATATTCAGAATATTTTATACAGATGTCAAGAAAATATCAGGCGAATTTAGCAGGATAAATCTGTCCCACAGCTGCAAATCATTGTTGTGCCAACAGGGTTGCTAAAGGATGCTACATCGTTGCAGTCTGGAACACGCTATCAGAAAAAAGAACGTGTTTTTATAGCCTGAATATTTCATGATAGGATCCCGACATCCAGTCTATCGCGAGAGATTCTGCTCTCCAAATTTTAGATATGTGGTGTGGCCATGTGCCTGCAATTTAGTAATAATCCTCTGATTGTTATTCCAATTTATGTGATTCGGATGACGAGAAACTCTGCCATGTGTTATCTATATGTCTACTGAAACAAGCGACATTACATAATAGCAGGAAACCTGTCATATACTTTCAGATAAGTTTTCCTGAACCTCAGATATGTATGATATTAGCATCGTTACCAGTGGAGAAACAAAGACTGACAAAATAAAAGACTATCCTTTGTCAGTTATCTGACACAAAAATATATAAACTTCGTTAAAATGCTTTGTCAATAATCACTATTAAGAAAGAAACGACAATCATTAGGCAAGATATTAAACGATGTTGTTGTTCATTTAAGGCAGACCACAAATAAGCAATAAAAGGTAAATTAAGGTTTCTGTCCCACTTATAATACTCATGTAATCCATTTGACTTATTACTCAAGTAACATGTTGAAAAAACACTGCGCCCTCTTGACACTGCCACTCGCAGCATGTGACGTCATGAGCAGTATGCCCAGTCATGTGGTGTTTGTGCTGACGAAACAGGAACGCTGCGCCAGCCACTGTGATGTAGAAATAGCAGTCGGTCTTGACAATGATCACATCACTCGACTATCCAAAAACTGACTCCCATTCTCAAATCCAACGGAACTAGTGAAATCTGCGTTACCTGAATTTTTATCATAACAAAAACACCCTTCCCATACGCTACCAGATTCGAAAGCATTCATGAAATGAGTTCCTCGAAAAGTATATAAATCACTTCTGCATCTTGTGACGTAAACCATGGCCATTGTTACTGCCCACAGTGTTGTATTCCAGGACCCGCTGCCAGCAGGCCCTTCTTCAGAAATGGTCTTTTGTGTTTTAGGATCGCTGCTCAAATGATTTGATGCTCTAAAGCAAGTCAGAGCTTTATTGGTGTCTAACTTGCGGTGTAACTAACACACGATATGACGCTTCAGGAAATTTCTGAGGCCGGAAGCAATGAGAAAAGTTTGAAAATATTTCAGCGCGTCATCAAGGAATGGGCTGAAATTAAAATTAGTGATGGTCGCAAGGGAAACGCTACCTAACGTGACCAGTTATTCTATCAATTACACGTTGGAAGTAGTTCCCGTATGAGTACACTGATGCTTTAGTATCAAGACCATATTTTGGTCTATCAGGAACTAAATTCGACGGAAACTAGTCCAACTTACGGCACTACGTCAAACCCCCCCCCCCCCCCCCCCCCACGCTCGCTGTGGTCAACTTCCTCCTGTTAATATTATTTTCTTTCATTCGGTCTGGAGTGTGCTGCAAATTGAAAGGCTCGTTCAGCGGATCTGAGCGCTTTTATAAGCACAATTTCCTGATTGCATCGTGGTAAACATTACATGTAGATGTTATTTCTCTTTCCTTTGTGTATATCCTTTAATAACAGGGCAATGAACAGCAGTAAAATTAAGTAAGGCTATGCAGAGGGTATTAGGTCAGGAAACGAGACGATGGTAGTCGTAGGCGTGGTTTCCCATGTGGGCAGCAAAATAACTGCTGCGGCAGAAGTAAGAAGGATATGAAATGTTGTCTGGAAATAGAAACAATAGCTTTATTGAAAAAGAAAACCTGCTTCATCCAAAAATGAATTCAAATATCAAGGCGTCTACTCCGAAAGTATTTCTCTCCGTTCCTGCTGTTATTTGATGATGTAGGTAATAGTCGGTAAGCATGAACAGTGGTATTACAAGGGCCACAACCATGATACGAGTCACAGACGTGGGAATATTACTCAAAGGGTTAACAATTAGGTTTTCTGCTCTTTTTAAATATGTAGGTATACCGCCATATCTGTCATTCGGATTGCATTGTATCCACATCCGTCCGGGAAGAATTCCTGCTAAGAAAACGGAATCTTCTTGCCATTAACGTAATCAAGGACTCACAACGTCGTGCGCATTTTTTGGCAAATGTGTTGGTATGACAATGATTTGCGGCTGTGGGACTGTGGTGTATCTGCTACATCCATTTAATATTTTCTTGTCATCTCGATCAAATATTGTGAATAATTATCACAGAAGGAGTGGTTTTGAGTTAGGAAACGTATTTCAGTTCAAAATGGTCGCTTCATGCAAAAGGTAGCCGTACTCTCATGTTTCACGTTACGAGCTGTATATGTCAGCTACGATTATGGTAAGGGCAGTATTTACTACTGTGCGAACAAGGCACTGCTGCAGTAAATTGCTCAATTTATATAACTATAGCTCTTTGTTTCATTAGTTCCAGTTTTTCTGCAAAATCTTAATCTTATCAATTCCTTCCGCTAGTGCTCTTTTTTAAGTTCTAGTGTCTAAGGGACCAATCTGCTAGGGTCATCAGTCCCTAGTCGTAGAATCTACTTACACTAACTTAAACTAACTTATTCGAAGGACGACACACACATCCATGCCCGGGGGAGGACTCGAACCTCCGGCAGAAGCGGCCGCGAAATCTGTGACACGTCTCCCTAGACAGTGCGGTCACCCCGCCCGGCAACTGCTATTCTGAAGGTCACAACTAAGAGACTACTCTTAACCCTCCGTATGAGCCGGCCGGGGTGGCTGAGCGGTTCTAGGCGCTACAGTCTGGAACCGCGCGACCGCTACGGTCGCAGGTTGGAATCCTGCCTCTGGCATGGATGCGTGTGATGTCCTTACGTTAGTTAGGTTTAAGTAGTTCTAAGTTCTAGGGGACTGATGACCTTAGAAGTTAAGTCCCATAGTGCTCAGAGCCATTTGAACCATTTTGAACCTCCGTATCATATGTGTTCTGGAAACCTCTCAGGATTTGCGACGGTAGTATTCTTCGCGAATACCAATTTACATCAACAACAGAACAAGACTTAAGTCCCTGAAGAGACTGGAGCTGGCCGGAGTGGCCGAGCGGTTAAAGGCACTACAGTCTGGAACCGCACGACCGCTACGGTCGAAGGTTCGAATCCTGCCTCGGGCATGGATGTGTGTGATGTCCTTAGGTTAGTTAGGTTTCAGTAGTTCTATGTTCTAGGGGACTTATGACCACAGCAGTTGAGTCCCATAGTGCTCAGAGCCAAGAGACTGGAATTAACTGTCAGGGAACAGAATTTGTGTTGTTTACCCATGATCTCGGTGTGAAACATAACGGTAACAGTCACTGAAGCAATAAACGAAGTTATTATTGACGTATTAATTATGGCAGCTATGAAGATAAAAACGTATGAAAATGCGCATCAGCGCATTTTCCCATTGTTCCGTTTCTTCATCAGTAGTCTCACGTTACATTCTTCTTTGTGAATCCACCACATTAGTTCCATGTGTTGGACTATTATCCACAATAACACCTGATGTTCTAGTCATGTATAACAAATTTCACTGATGCTGATCACTATAAGTACACAATTCATTCGTAGAATTCAGTGGTGTGATGAGCTATCGGGTTGGCGTCTGGCTGCGCCGCTCCACTAGGGCTGACTGAAACAGGCTGTAGATAGCAGTAAGACCTTTCTGATCAGTCCAATGCTTTCTTCATATCGCTACTGTTTTTGGTACTTGGCAGACTTTTTGTAAGGGTTTGGCACACCTGTGGTGATTCACTCTCTTTCAGGATTGGTGCCGAAGGACCATGCTCAATTCCCAAAATATTGTCTTTTTATATTGACGAATAATCTGGATAGTCGTCACGTTCATGTGCCATCTACATCGCAAATTTAATATTGCGATCTTAGGAACTAACCTGCAATACATTTTGTATTTCATAATCGAAACTATCTGCATTAACCGTCTTCAGAGCAATGTCAGGGAACAGAATGCAGCAGTGCCTTGGTAGCTACTTGGTGACCTGCTTGATTCGTGTACTAGGGAAAGAGTAGTTGCTGGTTCATATTATATTACACTAGCGAGAAGTATCGACATTTCCTTTTCCTCTGCAAACATCCATTGTGCCAACTCAACGATCAACCTGTTTTTGTAGATTTTTATTTTCGCAGCCATTCTCGTTCTGCATTGCAATAAACTTAATTCATTATTTGTGTGCTCTTGTTACGAGTACTACTGTCATCCTCTCATTCGCAAGAGTTTTCACATCCCTATTTGGTATCGATGCACATTAAGAGTGTATTCTGCATGACGTAACATTCAGTATTCCCTTCTTTCATAGCCACTCATTTACTTCGGCTCCTCGTGATCAACGGTACAGGAGAAGTGAGATACATGAAGTTGACAATGGGAGGACATATATGCTGGCACAACTCTGCAACTACTCCTGTTGATTTAACACAGCGTTATCAGATAAACTGGTGCTGCAGAATCGAAAATGTAGTACGGACGTTGCCACAGTAGCAGAGAGCTGCCAATTTCGGACCATGACTGTGGATTACCCTTGGGCCAGCTGCTGATTAGAATGTTGCAACTGTAAACGGAAGGCTTTGTTTGATATTCTTGTGCTGATGCTGTCTGAATAAATCATGCCATTGGATAAAAAACGGTATAGTTTTGAGACCTAACCCTCGAGGGGGGGGGGGGGGGCACAGCGGTCTGCTTCATGAATTCCAAGCAAAAAAACACAAAAAGAACGCAGGAAGGGTTCAAACAACTACATTCGTGGAGAGACATGCATTTAGAATCTGTTCATCGTTAAGAGGCCAAACAAAAGTGTAACACTACCGAAACAATGATCAGGTTACGTAGTATATAATAGAGTATACAGATTTCAAGGAGGAAACGTATGAAGACGCAGACTTCCTCGTTATCCATATGTGCGGCATTTCTTTCGTGTTAACGAAAGTGATATCCCGCTTTACCTCTTCTTACATTTCAAATGAAATGAATGCCATGAGGAACCGAATATTTGTTGACTGCATTTCTTCTTGTTTCCATCCCTACCAACATATTCCTACATTCTAGTGGTAATCATGACAGTCTATATGTATGCTGCAAAAGACTGCACGTGGACATTATTCGACATCGAGGTGCATAGCGTTTAATATCTCATATTATGTTCAATTCAGATAAGCTTCCGATGTATTTTTTCTTCGTTTGTATTTTGAGATGATTATGAACATTACGGAAAATTATCTCACATGCTTTATGCTGAATGAGAAACACTGAATCATCCGTTTTGCTTTCCCTACGTTGAAATGATATTATGTCAAGGTGAACAACCTTCTTCCACGCCGGAAGGTGAAACTTGTATCATTCTGGGTTAATGATGATTGAATGCCTCAAATTTATACAGGGCCCACAAGGTGACGTCAGAAACTATCAGGGGAGAACGCCGCATAAAAGCCAAACGTGCGGGCGCGTCTCCCGTCTGAAGAACCGTATCGGAAATCCCGACAAGCAATTCGCTGAGGGGCTGCCTCGTAAGAGAGCCGAGAATTGGCAGCGTCGTAGCAAGTATTTGTCAACACTGTGATAGTCATTTACTTCCGGGTGTAGCCCGGCATTACCTCGCTAAATTCACTTGACATTCGTTTTCCGCATCGAGGACTCATGTGATATAGCCCACTGTACGATGAGACACTTAGAAAGTATATTTCATTTCTGGACTCCAAGAACGGCGTTCTTCACATAAGAAACACCTGTTTGTGTGTTTAAGGTTGCGTTTTGAGGCTCCAGCAATATCGCAATGACTATAGTCCGCCTATTACCGCCAATGTGACGTTAGCTCTGTGGTTCCCTTATGCGTTGCGATGCTAATGCTATATGAGATTGCAGTTCCAAGCTCGGTGATACCCCCAGAATACAACCTTTTATTTTCCATTTTATATATGGAGTTGCAAACTGCTAGTAAAAATTCCTTATACGAAGTCTGAAGAATGCCTTTATACATCAATCTTCGTGCAATTTCGATTTAGTAAATTATGTTAATATCACGGATGTCTCCTTTGCAAATGCCAAGGTGCTTCACTGTAAAGTAATTCCCGAAAAGATTCAAACCGATTGTCAACGATACAAACTTGAGGTTTGTTCGTCATACAGGTCTAACATGTCAGGAGGTTGTTTATGAAGTGCACATGTTGATTAATATAGTTCCTCACTTCTAAATTTTTGCAATAGCATTTAACTGTAGACACTTTCTGACACCGGCGTTAGCATTTTCTTTCCGTTCTCTGAAACCTCCAAAACGATACATTTTTCTGGTTTAAATCTGATGACCTTAACTATCACTTCCGATCAAGGTTAAATACTTTATGAATCCGTACAAGGAACTCCAAATGTGCAGTGTCCTTGCACTGCTACAGAGCATGCATTGCAAGGTATTCACACAGTTTATCGCATAGACTTACCATAAGGAATGAAACAATAACTGTAATACACTTTACACCACAGACGCTCATTCTTGCTTGACGAAAACATCCGAATATTGGCCAAAAGTTGCGCAAGTAATTGAAAGGAAAAGAAGCTTTTATAAATTCATCGGATGTAGTGAGATGGTTTAATTTCATCCCAGTCTATAAAATTAATTTCGGGCCATACTCAGCTCTTGCCGTTTAGTGTAATATAGTACCCACCTACTTATCGGGCGTCTGTCTCCGTTGCTTTCGAGTGTGAATGGAAATCGCAGAAATTTTCTGTGGAGCAACATTTAAAAATAAAGCGTTTTAAATTATCAAAAGTGATGAGCGGTAGCGGGCGCATTCGATAAAGAACGGGGGAGTGCAGCGCCGCTGCTGTCACCGCGGCAGCTACCGGTAGCCAGCAAATGGATCCCGGGGCTTTGCCGCATGCGGCGTCCAGAGGAGGACAGCCTGCAGGAAATCTGCCGCAAAATGGTTACTGGATTAAATTTTGATAACGGTGTGTCAGAAGACGAAATAGATTGAATCTGCGCTACCATTACATTCACGTCTTCAGCATTCAGACAGAAGAGGCTATAAAAATATTTTGCGCCAGCTGCTCTCGATCCACAGACATTGTGAACAGATACAACGAACGCTACCGGTAGACCATAGGTGTAAACAGCCTACGACTCCTCTATCGTGGAACATGATTTACTCCAGGAAGTGCCGCAGTCTACAGTGTTGCCAGATTGTGCAGATAACCGGACTTAGAGAATTAGCGAGTTGGTCAGTTTATTTGTCCCATGTCGCGATCGGCGCGGACTTCCCTCTGCAGCGACCGGCCGCCGGTCGGGTTTTATGTCAAAGAGTGTACGTCTCGCGTAATGACTGCGAAGGGAACCCGGAGGTCGTACTTAGGCATATAGAGAGTCGTTTCTCCCATACTCCATTTGCGAGTAGCACAGGAAAGGGAATTGAACCGTCAATTAGTGCGGTTCACAAACAACAACTCACGTACACATGTTATTCCAAAACGTTATCGTGGAAGTAGGGGCCACGAGGTGCTGGTGAAATAACACACGCTGCTAAAGATACCTTTTTATTTTAAACTTTCTCAATAATAAAATTTTAAGTCTGGCGTTTCTTTTAAAAAAAATAATATCAAAACAATTTCAAATAGATTGACAATTTTCATTATGAAAAGGAGATTAACAGGTATGACATTAACAACTTGCAAATAATGAGATTTTAACTTAACACATATATATAAGACAACAGTAAAAAAAAAACCTTTTTATAAATAGCTCTATCTAAAGGATATTGCAAGGTTTGACGTTAACAATAAGAAGATTTTTAACTTGTCCTATCAATAACGGAACAATTACTAAAAAACGTTGAGTAGCTAGCTTGTACTAAGCAAAAATAGTTGTCTCTCGCCAGTTACATAACTTATATTTGTTACAAGATAAATGTGAATAAGCCAGCACACAAACCTTCACATGAAAGGTAGTTCCCAAAAAAAATTTTCCTTATCTTGGTGAGGGTGTGACACGTGTAAAGCGGCCCAAACCAGAATAGGCGGAATAGTTACTGGTGGTCTACAGGGCCACAGCAGATCAGCCCCAAAACTTGCATTACAAGCCGCCACCTCCCTGTGTTACTCAAAACCAGAAGATGTAACAAGGGCGGTGCCTACACAGACCCGAACCACAGAGACCCGCGACACCGACCCTAAAATACCCAATCGAGGTGTGAATGAAAACAACCCGATCAAGAAGCAATTACCACATTCCCGAGGACAGGCTACGAAAACTGCGGTGGGACGACCCCAACAAAACAACTGGTGAAGAAACTCATACAGTTCGCTAGAACTTGGAACCTTCTCTTATATAACTCTGTTACACAGGAACAGTACTCAACGTCTCACACTCCAGCCCATCGCCGGCAACACGTCGCACTTCCAAATGCTCGCCAGAACCAACCGCTGCCAGTGGTTTCAACGGCGGATAAGAAGACATAAGGTACCACGCGCTGATCTCCTGCACCACGGCTTCTAAGCTTCATAAGCCACGTACATGCGGGTAAGGCAGACTTAGCCCCTGACAGCCAAGAGGTCGGCCAAAGCACGTGGCGAGCAGTTGACGACCCCCAACAGTAGGGCCCCGCCCGCGCCACCACCTCTCTCGGTCCCCGCCCAGTACTTACTCCACGACCGTCACGCGACCCTCCCCCTCCCGCCAGAGGGCGGTAGCGATCCAAACAGCGCGCCAAACCGAAAGCACCACCGCAAACACTAGAAGCGAAGCGAAAGCACTCCGCCTCGCGCGTTTTTCGAAGAGCCGGACACAACTACGGCTCAGGAATGACGTTCTAGGGGACTGATGACCACAGAAGTTAAGTCCCATAGTGCGCAGAGCCATTTTTTTATGTAGATGTAGGAAACCTACATCTCCGCTTGTACCGTCTTAGTGGCTAATGCGAGTCCAATGCCTTCAACAAGGCAGCACTATACTCGTTCATGACCCTTCGATTAGCCACGCAACTGCAAAAATGAAGTGCATCGGCACGCGTGTTAGGAGCCACCTGGGGAGGACAAGTGGCGACAGGCGGGCGCGCTGAGGCGAGAGCAGGAGGCGAGGCGAGGCGCACGCACGCGGCGACCGCCGGCGCCCACGCCTGCCGGCTGCTCGTATGACTCGGCGCGGCGGCGCTCGTTAAGTGTTGTCCGTGCGTCTGCCGTGGCGCAACGTCCGCCCCAGAGAAGCCGGGCTGGGCAGATGGCACATGGCGCCCGTGCGACCGCCTGTCTGCTCCGCTCCGCCCGAAGGACGGTCGCGCGCCGCCGGTCACGCTCCGTGCAGTCACTGCCGACTGCTGGCGGTCACGTCACGCCCCGGCCAAATCAAATATGGCCGGCGGATGCGAGGCGTCTCCAGCGAACAGGCTAAACAGTAGACGGAACGCGCAACGTGCCTGTGATTAGGGACACGCAAATAATATCGATACTTCTCGCTATCCGGCACTCTCCTCTCCATACCCGTACTTCTGAACTGATACTTTTACTCACATCAGCGGTTTGTACCAAGTATAGTATCGAATAATCTGACTAATAATTGATTACATTTTTATTATTTACCCAAAAATTTTTGCCGCCTGACTCAATTCTAATACTTTCAATACCGAACGCGCGACCATCAACAATCGACTGAGAGGTGAGGGTGCGAGCGGCAGAGTGCACGAAGACATTTGCGACGCTTTCACAACACTGGCGACGTTTCTTTCGCAGTTCGCTCGCTTCCATTCCCCTTATTTTGACTGTCAGCCTTGTTAATACACTCTATGACACAAAAAACCACGCGCGACGAAGGATAAAATACACTCTATGGCAGAAAAAAAACCACGCACCTCGTAGGAATCCTCCGACTGGGATTGAAATTGGTAGGTGAGATGTACACGTACAAACAAACAAATGATTACTATTTCAGAACGATTGCATGATTTATTCAAGAAATCGAGCTTCGCAAAGGAGCAAGTCAAGAAAGCCCTTATGCGAGCAGTTATGCAGCTTGGTAATTGTTAGTAAGAGTTGTTGGCAGTCCTCCTGAGAGATATCGCGCTAAATTCTGTCTAATTGACACATTACATCGTCAAAATCACGATCTGGTTGCAGTGCCCTGCCTATAATGCTCCCAATATTTTCAACTGGGGAGAGAACAGGCGGGGTAGGGTTTGGCAAGCGCTAAGACAAGCTGTAGAAATTATCGCTGTGTACTGGCGGGCATTATCTTGCTTAAGTGTAAGTCCAGGACGGATGGACAGAGCAACAACACGGGGCGTAGAATATAGTCGACACACCGCTGTACTGTAAGTATGCCGCAGATGTCAACCAAAGGGGTCCTGCTACGAAAAGAAATGGACGGCCCCCACAATTACTCCTGGTTGTCGGGACCTACGGCGGGCGACAGTCAGGTTGGTATCCCGTCGCTGCCCAGGATATCTCCAAACACGTCTTTGGGCTAGAATCTCATTGACTGGAGTAGAGCTGTCTTCAGTGATGAGGCTCCCTCCGAACTGAGCCCCGACTACCAGCGAAGTAGAAGTAGTGTCCGGAGACGCCCCGCGCAGCGATGGGACACCAACTTGGCTGTCGCCCGCCATACGGCCTGACAACCGATCTGGGATGCCATTTCGTTTCATAGCGGGACCCCTTTGGTTCTCGTCCGCGGCGACCTTACAGCACAGCGGTACGTCGAAGACATTCTACGCCTCGTTCTGTTTCCCTTCAAGGCAAATCATCCTGAGCGTACACTACTGCAAAATAATGCGCGCCTGCACACGGCGAGAATTTCTACTGCTTGTCTTCATGCTTGTAAAACCCTGCCTCGGCCAGCAAGATTGCCGGATCGCTAACGATCGAGAACATTTGGAGCATTACGGGCAGGACCCACCAACCAGTTCGGGGTTCTAACGATGTAACGCGCCAGTTACACAGAACTTGGCGCGATATCCCTCAGCAGAACAAATTGCCAAGCCGAATAACTGCTTGTATAGGGGCCACAGGTGGACCAACGAGTTAATGACTTGCTCAATTTGTGATCTCTTTCTCTTGAATAAATCATTCAATTTTCCTGAAATTGTAATCATGTTTGTATGTAGATGTACATCACATCTACCGACTTCCGTTCCATTCGGATAATTCCCTCGTGGTGCCTCGTACTTTTGTCTTTGATTGTAATTTACGAGCAAGAAATACTTATTCAGCAGACAGAATGCCGCCTACCAAAAGTGAAGCTTGGCAGTATTTTGGTAACGTGGATAATAATTACGCGAGGTGCCAAATAAGTATCAAAAATTTGAAGTCCTCGGGAAATACTTCTGCTGCTGATAGCTGTATACGTACCCGTCACCCGCCTCCAAATCCCGTAAGGACGCTTACTCCCTTTGCTGCACAACGGAATCAGAACAGTATTTTAAGGCTATATATGGACAAAGAAGACCCGTGATGAGTTGCTGATTCCAGCTGCTTTCAGTTTTACACGGTAGAACTACTATACTGCTCTCTCAGAAACACTGCCAGATTATACCGCAAGACTGTACATTTGGTACTTAATCGTGGGGGCTAAGCACACCAATCCATACAGTTCTCTGCGTTAGAAAGGAAAAAAGTAACATTTCATCGTCGAGACTAAGACATTCTCAAACTCTACGGGATGCGACTCAGCGCCATTGGCTTCAGCGTCCCAGCGCCGAAATAACTGATAATCTCAAAATATGTGGAGCTTATGAAAGTAATACCTAATAATCTACGGTTCCCCACAAGGGAAGTTTAAAATTATCGTAGACTGACGATATTTTTGAAAATTCAGTGGAGGAAATGATCGTTTCATTAAATAACAGTAGTGACAAGCGACATTTCAAGCATATCTGGTAGCAAAGAGAGTCATGTCAGTGCAGTTATTCCGCTGTTGCAACAGAGGTGATATACACGTGGATTCAGCTGAACATTTGGAATATGTGATTTACAATGGTTAAGTAACTGCATAGTGAAGTTGTAATTTCTTAAGCTTTAGAGTCCAGTCGAAGTTCACCTCAGCAACTAAGTTATCAACGCACAAAAGAATCCTATCTTATGTTTGCACCATAACTGTTGTAACACTGCGGTTGCGGTTTCTGTATCGCTATTCTTCTTTCTCCAAATACCGGCTGACTTATAAGAGTAATGCAACTCATTTTCTTATCGACCAGTTTCGGTTGACAAAATGGGAATTTGGTGTGGGACATCGTAGAGTATTTCCGTTTCAGCCCCTGTAGCTTCATTAAGTTGACAGATGGCGGCTGTGAAGGAGGTGCGTTCCAAGCAGAGAGCTGTCATTGAATTTCTTTTGGAGGAAAACAAGAGCTTTACAGATATTTATAGGTGTTGCATAATGTGTACGGAGACCTGGCAGTGAAGAAAAGCACAGTGTTGTTGGGCGAGGCATCTGCCACATTGCAACGTCGCGCAAAGCTGTCCTATCTCCCGCGTGCCGGCCGCCCGGACACAGCTGTGACTACTGCCATGTTGGAACGTGAGGAGACACTCATTCGAGGCGATAGACGGATTACAATCAAACATCTCGCTGCACACCTGTGCGCCTCTGATGGTAGTGCTGATACACTCGTCCACCAGTTGCGGTACTCAAAGATGAGTGCCGATTGGGTTCCTCAGCGCCTAACAGGAGACTGTGAAACGTCCCCTTTTGAAAAATTATACACGACTGTGCTTAAACTGACACACAATATTTTTAGCGCAACGCAATCTGACTTTCCAAAATCCCTACAAAAGAATGGCCCTGACTAACATTAACCTATACCTTTCACAAATCACTTACCTCACAAAAATCTTCATTACTCGAACTACTGCAATACAGCGAGCGCCACTACTGCCAGCTAAATAAAAGATTCAAACTACGGAAGGCACTAACTACTGATAGGGATAGTTAGCAAATGAAAGATTTTAATAGAGAACAAACAATGTATTTACCTTAATAGTCATAATATATATAGCAGTTCATGACATCCAGTCTTACAAATTTCAAAACTCCGCCACCTCTCTCCCAACATCCACCACTGCTGGCGGCTCACCTCCAACTGCGCAACGCTACGCGCTGTTCACATCCAGCTGCCGAACACTACAATGGCAGACAACAATGCAAACTACCCACAGACTGCACACAGCACAGCCAGTCATTTTTCATACAGAGCGCTACTTGGCGTTACCAATAAGAAAACCGAAACAGCCTACTTACAACTGTAAAGAGCTACGAAGGACCATTTGTGCGGAATTACTTGCGCCTTGTGAGGCTGATCGTGACAATTTTTGGCGAACTCGAACCAGAAACAAAATGGCAATCCATGGAGTCGCGCCACACCACCTCTCGTCCGAAGAAGTAGTTCAAAGCGCCCCCCTCCCCCTCCCCTCCCCGTAGGCGATGAAATGGTGGCGACGGTCTTCTGGGACTCTAAAGTGGTTATTCTGTTTGATGTCATCCCTCATGGTGCAACGATCAACTCTAACGTTTGTTGCCCTACCCTCTGGAATTTGAAATAACGATCTCAGCGTGTCCGTCACCACAAAAATGAAAACGAATTTCTCCTTCCCCAGGACAATGCAACGCCTCACCCAAGTCTGCTCAACCGAGAGGAGCTCACAAAACTTCACTGAACTGTTCTTCTTCATCCATCCCACCTCCTGGATTTCGCACGTTCCATCTTCCATGTGTTTGACCCGATGAAGGTTGCATTCCTCGACAAGCAGTACGTGGATGGTGAGGACATACACTGTTGTATTGAGACGTTGATTCCGACGACAAGTAGTGTGGTACTATGCAGGCGTACAGATCCTCTCAGTAGGGTAACTCAAGGCCGTCGCACTGAACGGTGCTTATGTTGAAAAAAAGGGCTCTGTAGCCAAGAGAGTGAGGAATAATATGGTGTACTGGAAATCTGAATAAAACCAACACGCTTTCTGAAAAAAATGTGTTGATTGCTTCTTGAACGCCCCTTGTATAATATTTCTCACCCCTATTAACACCCAAAAACTTTTAATCTTTTCTTACGTTAGAAATAAATAAGCTGACCATAAAAATCAATACTTCGTTAATTATAAAATCACTGAGCTGTCTGTCGTAATGAAACCATATTCGAGGCCGCTTAGCTCGTGATGGGCGAGCGGAGCATTAAGCGTCACATTTAACTCATATTATTTCATGTTTGAGATATCTGACAGCGTTCCTGTTTGGAAAAGATGAAAATAATGTTTATTCTTAAGATTCTGTTCGCATATGCGATCATCCAGATTCAAAATGAAAAAGTATTCCGCAGACCGAAAGTTCGGTAACGCATTTTCCGTAAACATCCCGTACATCTTCTTTATTAATTTGCTACCGTAAATAACAAAAAAACCAGAACATAGTACGGCTCTTCCAGAATCAGTACATTTTGCCAGTTCCATCTTTGTGCCGTGAATAGTTTGCGAGCTGAATGGAAGGAAAGATTACGCGCGTGTTCCGTGGGGAATGTTGCAACCGTTATTTGTGTCTCTCGCCCTCCAGATGCTCCTTTCGAAGCATCAGTCCTAAAGCAATATCGAACAAAGCTTAGTAAAGCACTGATGTGTCAAAGCATACCTTTGTTTTTAACTTATCGTTAAACAAACTTTTTCCATGTGGTTAAGTTCCGTTCGCGCCTTATGCTTTTCCTGTGTCGTAATCGCAAGATTGCGCGTTACTGTTAAGAGGCGACTGTAATAAAGTCGCTAGCTGGTGAGTTGTATTAGTTCATGATAAGCGACACAATCTCCAGTGCTCAGACAAACGGCTGTTCAAGACATGAGGTCTATTCAATGAAGGACGAAACAGTGTGCGGTACCAGGAAGCAGTAGTCAGTTCGTAGTGACTGGAGTTTTGGTCAGCGAAGATGAACAAGAACTAACAGTTCATCATGAAAGCTACTGTTTCTCTTTGTTTTCTGCCAAATTTATCGTCACTACTGCATAAAATTTTGTCGTACAGGTTGAGATTCCACAAAATGTGCTCCCTGACAATTGGGATTTTGATAACAGGAAATTAAAAAAGCAGTGTTAAGCACTGTATCCTCGATAAAGAGGAAGATTTATTCAATGGCATAACATCGCCACTTTGGCGGAGACCTGGGTGTTGCAAAAGACTGAAACAAAATGACAATACACAGAGCGCAGACGTACCTGTCTGCTGCGTAAGACCAAATCTGGCAGTTTATAATCATTACATAATGCATTGCTAACCAACTTTATGGACCGCTACGCCACTGCCAACGCCAAATCTATTTCCACACTTCAAGGAAATTCCGTCGTGTAATTCAAACAAGCGACGCCGTGTTGTTCTCACCCACGACAATGCTCGTCCTCAAAACACGGCCGCTACGCAGCGGCTCATTACGGACTTTTACTGGGAAATATTTCCTCATCCTCTCTCAGCTCCGACCTCGGCGCGTTTGATTTTCTACTATTTTTGCTCCTTAAATCTTTCCTCGATGGCATGGCATGCTAACAGGGGCCCACTTGCTTATCATTGGGAAAAATTTTTCTCAGTTACGAGGATCAATTAGCTCTGGCGGGAAAAAATCTGGAAGATAGTCACAAATCTCCATCCGACCGTCGTCAGATCTCTTACGGCAATTCCAGGATGGTTCCTTTCAGACGGAGAGAGCAGACTTACTTCTTCATCTTTGTCCCAGCCGAACTTGTGCTACGGCTCCGACCTTCTCGTCGACGGGACGCAGAATCTTGATCTTCCTTCCTTCCTTCCTTCACTTTGCAATACATAGATCTCTTACATTACAGTTTGTAACTTCGTGGTCATCTGCTGCCCGCCTTAGTACCCTGTGTTCGAACTTCTCAGGTTTTAAGAATATAAAACAATATTTCACCGTCTCACATCCAACTCCTCTTAAAATGCACTAAGGACGTCACAATCAAGCCGACTGACAAACCATGTGACATCCAAAAGCACAATTGTTACATTTTACCGAAATTTTAATCCGCATCTTCAAAGTAGTCTCCTTGGAAGTGAATACACCGATACCACTATTTCTGCTACTTTTAAAATGTATCATGGAAGTCTTCCTTTGTTGTGTGTTCCTGCGATTCCACTTGGATGTCTCCGGCCTTTCACCTTCATTTTCACCTTAAGGAGCAGGAAGCCACGCGGAGCTAAGTCACGAGTACGGTGGATGGGGAACAACTGTCATTTTATTTTTAGTCAAAAAATTCAAAGTAATGCGGTCGTGCATGATCATGGTGGAATACCCAGTAGTCAGTACGCCGCTTCTGTAGACGTTTCCTCCTCATGTCTCTCAAAAACGTCTTCGAACGCTTTATTCGCCATAGGATCAGGATGGATGAACTCAAAAACAGTCCGATCCGTATCAAAAGTACAAGAACTTAATGATACTGCTGACTTGAGCTTTTTTGGTGGAGCTGAAGGAGAATTCCGCACATTGCGACGATTAGTTTCAGCTCACAGGCATAAACCTAAGTTTCGTCACCAGTGACAAACCTTTGAAACCAAGTTTGGATCGTCTTGAAGCAAACTTGGCCCCTATCCTTTTCTTCTTCTGACAGAATACGTTCGCAGTTATCATAACTTATTCCCGAGGTTCTGCAGAGATCTTGGATAGCCTCTCTACGATCTTGCAGAATCAGACCCCCCACTTTCTGAACATTTGCTGGTGTGAGGCTAATCGACGGCGGAACGAAAACGTCGTCATTAGCCGATGTTCCACCGTTTTAGAAACGCTTATAGAGTCTTAAACCTGTGTTTGACTTAATGTTTCGTTTCCAAAAGCTTTCTTCAACATTTTGCGCATTCTCAAATTTAAAACAAAAATTTATACAAACATGCTGCGCTTTCAGGTCAATAGTGGCAAAACCGCAACTTCACGGAGACACAAGAGTAATATGAACATGACAATTACCCAGACAACTACGTTCGACTTCAATTGGCACACTGATTCGGGTAGGATGTATGGGGATACATTTAGCGATATTTCAATGTATCTGTAACATTTGTGCACAAAATTCAAATTTCGGGCGCTTCCAGGCACAGCATCATATCATCAGCAGTGTCAAATTGCTCCACTTTGTGAGACACTGCAGAGATGTTCGAGAAGGTACTATGCATTTAAAATAATGAAAATATAAAATTACTTTTGCTGGAGATTATGATTGTTTGGCATATGCTTTGTGCAAACATAAAAGAATTATAGACCAAATCCTTATCGAAGGGCCTAAATATCAGTTTAAATGGCAGAATGGCAGAATTCGATCCTCCCACTGTTGCTGTCTGACCTCTCGTCTTTGATTTCATAATCCTAGGGACAATTTTTTTGCTGATTTGAGCTTTCAGTTAAAAGCTATACTGTTTGTTGTCTTGCACTTAGTTGTTTTCTACAGTAATAACGTAACATGCGCGATTTTTTTTCTGAGCAAAGAAATGCCAAGATCGACCTTCAAAGTTGATAGGAGAAGCTCTGCAGGACCTTGTGGAAAGGAAGGAGTGAATATAATGAAAACAATATTAGGTTTGTGTTTGGTATTCAAACTACTGGAAAGGCGTTAACAGCATGGAAAACTTTATGTGCCATTATGAACTTAACAAGCCCTCCCACAAAACTGAAGAAATATAATTCTTTACTGCATTCTGTTTGTAAATCAGTGCCAGAGTAATCTATGACAGATGCAGTGAAAGAAGTTGTGAATTTAAATGATTAGTGCGTAGCAGGAATGAATTAAACTCTCTGTGAGTGCAAGAAAATCTTAAATTCTATTTCCCGTAACTTTTTTTTTTTAGTCTAATGTACCTCTTCACTGAAATCCTTTTTTCCAGAACAACGAAATTATAGCAGTCAATTGTCCTAGAACATGAGCATGAACTGACTTTTTTTTACCTTTCTAGCTATATCATAAAGGAAACTACGGTCTGTTTCATTTTAAAAATTTGCCTGAAAATGGGCCATTATTAGAACATATTTCATAATTACAATTTTAGTACACTAAAAAAGGCAGCGTGTTGCCAAACAGGGCAAATGTACGTGAAAAAAATCAGTGTTCTACTGTTAAAACTTCATGTGATAAGGTACATTGAAAACGGTCAATTCAACATGGCAGAGACAGAAGGTATCTTCTCCCTTTAACCCACTACAGTAGTGTGTTACACTCTGGAGGAGAAAATACCCAATCGGGGTTCCATCCTACCATCTCCTTGTGGAGCGGCACCGTACAAGATGCGTCTGCGATGTCAGTGGGGTACGCGGATCCTACTGTGTACAGAGTCAGCAAATTTGTCCAATTGAAGAATAGTGAAAAGAATACGCACTATATTCAGCTTCAAAGAACTTATCAAACCAGGTACTTAGAAAATGAATCGACACGAAACTGCTACCGAGGTTTTTCTGCAATGGCTTTGTAAAGGGCTCATAGACAATTCGCATTGTACACAATTTAAAGAGCTGGAATGCAGATTATTTCGGAATTAACAACGTTCTTTGTTTTGCTCACGAGGCAACACACCAAAAGGGACACTGCCCATCTAATAATTGTAGCCTGACACTCAAATAACAGATAACAACACGTGAGACTTGGCGTCGCAGCTTGTAGTGATTTAGATGAAACTTCCGACTGTACCGCGATGTGTCTGATTTGACCTGGAAGTTGCCTCATACTCGTATAAAGCGTTTTACTACAGGGGGACTGAGCATAGAAATTAATTAATTAATATGGGCGCAACACAGTGGCAAAGTGGTCGAAGAGGCACGCGTAGAGCACTTGCCGAGATACGAGAGGCAGATAATTAAGTGCGACGGCCACCGACAGACA
Organism: Schistocerca cancellata; assembly: GCF_023864275.1. Classification (NCBI taxonomy): domain Eukaryota; kingdom Metazoa; phylum Arthropoda; class Insecta; order Orthoptera; family Acrididae; genus Schistocerca; species Schistocerca cancellata. Next base: position 542,822,080 of record NC_064627.1, read on the forward strand.
ACACGTGTCTCACGACAGGCAGAGTCACCAGTAGCGGATGACTGAGGGGGCACTGTTGACGTGCTTCGCACCCCGCTCCCACGGCTCACAATGGCTCCAACTCGACCTTGTCGGCCGCTACACTTGCGAAACGGAGTTCCCTCAAGGAAAACGACACAAGGCAGGCACCCAGTTCCTAATCCTCTGTATCTCGTGTGAAACGTGACGCACCTTTACATTTCCAAGTAGCAACTCACTCGTACTTTTCCTACCGGAGCTGATTTTCTTCTTTGAATACTCAGTCCAATGTTGAAGCTCTCCAGATGTTTATGCTAGATTCATTGCCATCCTCACTTACAAAGAGCGATATTTGCCTTTAGTGTCATCTCGTAGGTTATAATGACTCTGATGAAATAGAGAGTTGTGTGCATGTGATGCTTGGTATTCTGCTTTCATCCTCAGACCTGGGTCTGGACGCAATCGTATCAAAACGTAGACAACGAATGTGGCTATATGATTAGGGTTCTGTTTGTACACTTTTCATACGCCTCACTAGTATGAATACGTTTGATCACGCACTAGAACGTAATGGAGAACGTGTATCAAACCCGTCAGGAAACGCAAGACACAATAACTTTCAACAATCAGGGCCAAGATAAACGGTAGACGTTGCAATCTGAAGCGTTATTAGGCGTAAGCCAACTGCAAAAAAATGGCGCAAATGGCTCTGAGCACTGTGGGACTTAACATCTGAGGTCGTCAGTCCCCTAGACAGAACTACTTAAGCCTAACTAACCTAAGGACATCACACACATCCATGCCCGAGGCAGGATTCGAACCTGCGACCGTAGCGGTCACGCGGTTCCAGACTGTAGCGCCTAGAACCCCTCGGTCACCGAGGCCGGCGCCTATTGCAGGTGGTACATCTCTACCCTTCTCCCATGTGAGAACGGGCTCTCGTAATCAGTTTAAGTCAGAGCTGAAAGTGACGGATAAAAAAATGTTTATGGGTAATATTTCCGAAATGGACTGTCCTGCCCACAGTCCCGATATGAACCCAATGAGTTGGGATGAGTCAGAACGTCGGCTTCGTATCAGACCCCAAAGTGCAACATGACTACGTTCTCTGGTATCGGCTCTTGAGGAAGAATTATCTGCCATTCCTCCACAGACATTCAAACAGCCCTTTGAAACTGTCCCCAGCAGAGATCAAGGCGTCATAAAGGCGAAGGGTGGACACACTTCATATTAATATTCATTAATATGTGTCCGGATACTTTTTATCAGAAACTGTGTTTTGACTTATGATTAATAACTGATACCGTAATTATGCTGTAAACTGAAACCAACAGTTGTAATAAAGGGTATGACAAGCATGTTAAAAAATACATTACAGCTGCTGGAAATCGTCTTTAAAAATGTTTTTCAGGATAAAATAGAATGGGGATCTGCATCAAATGTGTTTCATCGTTTTTGTTTTTTATAACAGATTACATTGTTAGATATAGTCAGGTTTACTCCAGATTCCTTCTAGTTTCCAAAGGATGATGATGATGATGATGATGATGATGTTTGGTTTGGCGGCGTTCAACTGCGCGGTTATCAGCACCCGTACAAATTCCCAACCTTTGCTCAGTCCAATCTCGCCACTTTCATGAATGATGATGAAATGAGGACAACACAAACACCCAGTCATCTCGAGGCTGGTGAAAATCCCTGACCCCGCCGGGAATCGAACCCTGGACTAGTTCCCAAAGGAGTAGGCCTGGAGACCTAAGAACTTTTCGAATATTTTACGTGAGATATAGACGGTTCTTAAAAACTATATATTTTATTTCATTGTCTTTTTCTACTTCCTACACTTTTAGACAAAGTGCTTTTCAAATTATTTGGTCTTTATACCAGTCCACCAATGATGCCTTCCATGACATCTGTTTTTACGTTCCATATTCGACTGACTAGATGCTTGTATTTTAGTTTCTTCTGAGTCGCCTTATCATTAGTATTCCGATCACAAGGGATTGCAGACATCGATTAAGTTGTGATCTTTCATTGGCTCAGTAAAATAATACGTACTTCCTTTCGATACGTATATACGAGGGGCGTTCAATAAGTAATGCAACACTTTTTTTCCTCAGCCAATTTATGTTCAAAAAATTCGGAATTTGCTATGGGGCATCGTGGAATATTCCTGCTTCATCCCCTATAGTTTCATGAAGTTCCGAAAGGTGGCGCTATACGTAGCCTTCAACGTAGGTGCGTTCCAAGCAGAGAGTTGTCATTGAATTTCTTTTGGTGGAAAACCAGAGCATGCAGATATTCACAGGCGCTTGCATAATGTCTACGGAAACCTGGCAGTGAACAAATGTGCGGTGAGTAGTTTGGCGAGAGTAGTTCGGCGAGGCGTCTATCATCATCGTAACGAGGTTGCGCTAAGCTGTACGACTCCGGCGTACCGGTTGGCTGGTCACAGCTGTGACTCTTGAAATGTTGGAATGTGCGGACACTGTCATTTGAGGTGATCGACAGATCGCAATTAAGCACCTCTCTACACAATATGGCGTCTCGGATGGCACTGTTGATACTCTCGTGTATTAGTTGCAGTATTCAAAGGTGTGTGCCCGTTGGTTCAAAAATGGCTCCAAACACTATGGGACTTAACATCTGAGGTCATCAGTCCCCTAGACTTAGAACTACTTAAACCTAACTAACCTAAGGACATCACAAACATCCATGCCCGAGGCAGGATTCGAACATGCGACCGTAGCAGTAGCGCGGTTCCGGACTGAAGCGCCTAGAACCGCTCGGCCACAGCGGCCGGTCCCGTTGGTTCCTCGTCGCCTAACAGAAGAGCTTACATAAAAAGCAACGAAGGACCATTTATGCTGAATTACTTGCGCGTTATGAGGCTGACCGTAACAATCACAGACGATGAAACGTTGGTTCATCACTTCGAACCAGAAACAAGTGGCGCCACACCACCTCTCCTCCCAAGAAAAAGTTTAAATCCGCACACTTACCCAGAAAAATGATGGCGACTGTCTTCAAGAACTCCGAAGGGGTTATTGTGTTTGATGTCCTCTCTCATGGTGCAATGATCAACACTAAAGTGTATTGCGCAACCCTCAGGAAACTGAAGAACCGACTTCAGCTTGTTCGTCGCCACAAAAATCCACGAACTTCTCCTTCTCCATGACAACGCAAGGCTTGACACAAGTCTACGGCAACAGAGAGGAGCTCACAAAACTTCACCGGACTGTTCTTCTTCATCCACCCTACAGCCCGGATCTCGCACTTTCCGACTTCCACGTGTTTGGCCCACTGAAGGATGCACTCCATGGGAAACAGCATGTGGATGGTGGGGATGTTATTGCTGCAGCAGGACGTTGGGTCCGATGTCGACCAGTAGAATGATATCACGGGGCATAAAGACCTTCCTAGTGAGGTGGCTTATGGCCGTCGTATTCATCGGAGATTATGTTGAAAAATATGGTTTTCTAGCCAAAAGAGTGTGCAACACGCTTTGAGAAAAAAAGTGTACTGCATTACTTACTGAACGCCTCTCGTATTTGCCAATGCTACAGGACAGTGCGACGTCCAGCTGTCGTGACTGCCTTACGCGCTTGGCCGTACCATTTGTGGGAGATATCTGATACTTCTGGAGCTCTGCGTATTTGCCAATGAGGGTATGAGCACACCTTATAGACAGTGCCTCTTGAGGTTCTCGTTATTCGTCAAGATAGGACAGCTTTATATTACTTTACTCACCGTTTGAGTCTGCTCAACAAGTAGATAGCTATCGTCTTGAGAAGTTTTCGCTATTTTTTGTGGAGGTGCATCTGACAGCTGCAACCGTAAATAAATTTTCAATACAAAAAGTGTACAGCCAACTCGTTGCATAAGTAAAATGTAAAGACCTTGACCTTGTTTCGTTACCACTAAGGGTATCTTCTTCACAAGGATATCAACTATAACATATAAGCGTTTCATTAAATAAACGTCTAAAAACCGAGCGAGGTGGCGCAGTGGTTAGACACTGGACTCGCATTCGGGAGGACGACGGTTCAATCCCGCGTCCGGCCATCCTGATTTAGGTTTTCCGTGATTTCCCTAAATCGCTCCAGGCAAATGCCGGGATGGTTCCTTTCAAAGGGCACGGCCGACTTCCTTCCCCGTCCTTCCCTAATCCGATGAGACCGATGACCTCGCTGTCTGGTCTCCTTCCCCGAAACAACCAACCAACCAAACGTCTAAAATACTTAATACCTGACCACAGTGAAAAGGAGAACATGGAATAGAACTGGTACTTACATAAATTCCATGATGTTAAAACTGTAAACGTACATGAGGAGTTGGGGAGTTCCAATCAAACAGCAGAAAATATGAAATTAAGTCATCCATGGAAACAGTAAAAACTTTTACAACACGTACAGAATGTTAAAAGAGCAGACATTAGACTGAACGTTTAGCAACTAGTGACGATGCCAGGTAATCATTGTGTTGAGCGCGCCACCGCCACTTACTGGGCACTAGTAGCGTGATGAACGCTCTTACTATATAAATACGTAAATGTTACAGTAATACATCAGTATGTACATATTTAGATGTTTTAAACTAAATAACTGTACGCGATATAAAAACACAGGATGTATAAAAGATACAAAAGTAATACAATAATTTTTATATTAATGACTGCAACAATAAGTAGCAAAAATGAGTAAAATGATTAATTACAAATACAAGCTGAAAATAAAGAGCGTATTGTAGCAGGATTTTTTATCAAAATGTTACAACAAGCAAAAAGGGAGAAATGTGCCAAATAAAAAGTGATATACAGTGCCTTCTGGCGTACAATCAGCAAGTACAGAGTTCATAAAGGAAAGGCAGAAACAACGGTACCGAAGTGGAAGAGAACGGAAGCAGGAGCCAAAGCATTACAAAGTCGCGAGCAAGGGCTTAAATATGTTAAAAAACCTTTCGTTTCGTAACTGTAGTTGTTAGTTTAAGATGAGCATATGTCTAAAGACTTGGGCTTCTTATAAGACATCAAGTTTCCACCCTTTTTCTTTCTATGAAGAACCGTCATTTCGTCATTCTTCTTGGATTGTGTCCCGATATTAAAAATGATCAACGAAAGCAGGATTATGAACATTAGTGCCTTACTTCCTTAGCAAGTGTTCCTTGCTCTACCGGATTGTCTGATATAAAAAAACCGGGCAACTATCGCAAGCGATTTTGTAAACTCCTGAGGTACTTAAAGGGTCATCAAAACCTGATGTCGGGCAAACGCTATTGGAGCTAGCAACTCTGCTCTAACTCTCCTCTTTTAACCAAGGAATTCACCTAGGCTTGTTTCAGCTTGTTCTACGTCTCAGTTTTGATGTTACATTGAATGAACTGCTGTTGTCTGTGAGAACTTACTCACAACATTCTAGCCTTGGCAACAAGTCCTCTGTATCCATTTGCCACCTCAGATCGTATTATTGATGGTGTACCCTATTATTCCAATGCTAGGTCAAACACCTGCCAAATCCAAGAATGGAATTACAATATACTGCCTCTATTTGTCTGAGACTTCGCTCTCCTTTATGACATTTTATATCACGTCAGCGTTTTGGATCCAATCAACCAGATCGATTCTGTATTGTTATTATTATTATTATTATTTGCGAATAAGAACATTAGGGATACGCGAAGTACTTAGAGGTGGGTATCTGCCTTCCTTTATGCCCATATTTCTTTAATTCTCTTCTTGTGCCCTTCCTTTATCTGTTCAACCCATTTGTTTTAATCTTATTCTTTGGTTTTTCCTCTTGGTCAACTTGCCGTTTGTCAATTTTGAACGGACGATTTCGTGATTTTGAACATCATCTTGAATAAATCCCATCAATTTCAGAACAGTTTTGATTTCGTCAGTTCATTTCATCTAGTTCGTTTTGGCTTTAAAAATGTTGTCCAAGACTTCGCCTATCTGTTTTCTAAGTCTGTTGCTGTTCATTCTTTTAATGTGTCCATAGAATCTTAACCTACGTTTTCTAATGTCAATTTCGATATTTGTGTGTTGTTTAAATTCCTGTTTGTGTCTGAGTCGGTATTAGTACTCTGAGAATTTTTCTTACGATTTTGCGTTCCTTTTTCTCAGTTTTTTCAGTGTGTGTTTCTCTGATCAAAATTGGTGTTTTGGATCCACAGAGGATTTGTGGTTTAATTACTGTATTGTAATGTCTTAGTTTTGTGTGTCTGGAGATATACTTCTTGTTGTACATATTTAGGTAAGTCGATAAGCAGTTTCCATCTTTCGGCATTTAATTTATTTTGCTTTTGATTCGATTCCATTTTCATGAATAGTTTCACCGAGATATTTTAACTGTGGAACTCGTACGATTTTGCTACATTTCGTCACCATGAATTTTGGTGCTTGTTTGTTGTAGGTCACGTATTCTTTTTTGTTCCAAAAAATACACATTTATTTTTTGAGCTAAAGTAAGAAGTGACCTGACGGCTCTAATCGAGCCCAGTTAAATAAACCAACAAATATTTCAATCGAATAACAAGAGTGGAGTCGTGATGAAGAAAATCTTCCCATGACATCCTAAGGTGCTACAGTTGCTTGGTGATCAACAGAGCATTTGTCATATTTGAAAGAGACTGAAGCTTACGTCGCTACTAGACATATCCTAGGGGGCTCATCTGGGAGAATGCTGATTGCAGGGCCAGCTATTCAATATAAAAAATACTTTAATGGGAATAACATAATGACTGACCGTTAGTGGTTTATTGAACAGCTACCATAGCAACCTCAATCAGCGAACGAGGTTGGTCACACCGGCTGTTCTGTTCATTGCTGCCATATAGCGTTTCTTTTGCAGGTGCCAGTCATAAAAGGGTAAATGCAAATTGTATTTGCGGCGTGGTGGTTCAAAATGGCTCTGAGCACTACGGGACTTAACATCTGTTGTCATCAGTCCCCTAGAACTTAGAACTACTTAAACCTAACTAACCTAAGGACATCACACACATCCATGCCCGAGGCAAGATTCGAACCTGCGACCGTAGCGGTCACGCGGCTCCAGACTGAAGCGCCTAGGACCGCATGGCCACACCGGCCGGCCGGCGTGGTGGTAACTAGTGTGATTTGTTTCCGTTTTTGCTCTGTGAAGCATGTTTAATTAATTAACGGACTGTCTGAAGCTATATGCGGTAGTTCATAGACAAGTGATTAAGCTATTGTGATCTTGCAATGGGAACTCGACGTTGCACGTAGACGGAGGAACCTGGCAATAAGCCGGCCAGAGTGGCCGAGCGGTTAAAGGCGCTACAGTCTGGAACCGCACGACCGCTACGGTCGGAGGTTCGAATCCTGCCTCGGGCATGGATGTGTGTGATGTCCTTAGGTCAGTTAGGTTTAAGTAGTTCTAAGTTCTAGGGGACTTACGACCACAGCAGTTGAGTCCCATAGTGCTCAGAGCCATTTGAGCCATTGAACCTGGCAATAAAAACTACACAGGTGTTGCTGCAGCAGCCATATGGTGTGTACGGTAACGGCGAAGCGACATCATCGCCTCTTTCCGTTACCAGCTCTGCTCCACTGCAAATAACTTCATTTAGATCCAGCTAGTATAGGGGAAGTGTTATTTACCATCTGACTAGGGCGTGCCTTTGGCTGGTAAAGCATACTTCTTAAACGGGTTATCAGAGTGGCTGAAGCCGGCCGGAGTGGCCGAGCGGTTAAAGGCGCTACAGTCTGGAACCGCACGACCGCTACGGTCGCAGGTTCGAATCCTGCCTCGGGCATGGATGTGTGTGATGTCCTTAGGTTAGTTAGGTTTAAGTAGTTCTAAGTTCTAGGGGACTTATGACCACAGCAGTTGAGTCCCATAGTGCTCAGAGCCATTTTGAAGAGTGGCTGAAGTTCACCGCAGTGAACGTTTAACAACGTCAGAGCTGAATCTGATGAACTTCTGTTCTCTGAAAATATAAAGCGTCAATTAAATACATGCAGACTTATGACAGACTGTCTATGTTACTAAACGGCTAATCCAGAGCAAGATCCAGCGCCAAAAAGAAATATGATTTTCTATATTTCATACAGTTATTGACCGACTGTAAAAATTTTAAATACTGCCATAGTCTGCTAATTAAGAGTTATAACGGTTTAACTCAATAAGTCAAGTATTATAGTTAGAAACTATAGTGTATGTCTTCAGGCAGCGTAGGTCTCGGAGCGCAAATTACCCAAACTACAACACGTAGTCAAACGAAAACGAGACAGATGGTAAAAAGTTTATTATCTCACAAGCAATCACCATTCACTCTTAATAGATTTACGCCACTGTGAGTCAAGACGGTCAGTATATTCATGGAAAAATGTTTGCGTTTGGCTACGGAACGATGATTGTACACAGGCGTGCAGGCCTTCGCCCGAAGCAAATTGACGGTCGCGAATGTCTTTCTTCGGGGCTCCAAAAATCAGGAAATCGCATGGGTAGATTGCTTGCTTGATTTGTGGAATGGGACCAAACAGCGAGGTCATCGGTCCCATCGGATTTGGGGAAGGATGGGGAAGGAAGTCGGCCGTGCCCTTTCAAAGGAACCAACCCGGCATTTGCCTGAAGCGATTTAGGGAAATCACGGAAAACCTAAATCAGGATGGCCGGACGCGGGTTACAACCGCCCTAACCACTACGCCACCTCGCTCGGTCGCATGGGTAGAGATTTTGAACGTATGGAGGATGTGTAAAGGCTTCCCAGCGAAAACTACTGCAGCATACTCGAAAGAACTCTGGCAACATGTGGGGCTGCTCAACCCCGATCACTACCCGTAAGATTTTCATATTTTTGGAACCTGTACAAATTCGTGGCTGTCGATTTGCTTCGGACGAAGAGGTCAACGCCTCGGTACAAACAAGGTTCGATAGGCAACCTCAAACATTTTTCATGATGGCACTGACCGTCTTGTCTCACAGTGGGAAAAATTTATTAAGACTTACTGCGATTACTTTTGAAATAATAAACAGTTTACTTATTTTTTTCCATTTTTGTGGTTTTCATTTGAACGACCTCTTATATTTTCATCCAGTATTTGAGAATGAGGGGACTTAGCTACTTCTAAAAAACTTCGCACATAATTTATAATTTCAAACCTTAACGAACCTTTTTCTCGCTGACACCCATTCTGACCGCGCCTGGTAGCGCGCGCACACACACACACACACAAAATGATGAAAGGAAAACAGTTTATCGCTTACAACATTTTAGCTATTCATAACTGCATCACAAGGGATGACGTTTTAATTTATTACTTTTTTACCACTAACTCTATTCGCAACACATCTTGGAGACACTACTCACGTATACCACTGAGTGACCTGCAAAAAAAATGGTTCAAATGGCTCTGAGCACTATGGGACTCAACTACTGTGGTCATAAGTCCCCTAGAACTTAGAACTACTTAAACCTAACTAACCTAAGGACATCACACACATCCATGCCCGAGGCAGGATTCGAACCTGCGACCGTAGCGGTCGTGCGGTTCCAGACTGTAGCGCCTTTAACCGCTCGGCCACTCCGGCCGGCAGTGACCTGCACAATTACATTATTGTACGATACATAGTTCAATAGATATGAAGTTTTGTACAGTGGACTCCAATTCTTTAAAGAATTAGAGGCGGAGGGTTACTGATCGTTAATAAATGTTTAGCGTCCTCTCGTTAGCGAGCTCACAAGACACAGAATTCAGAAACAATGCTGGAAGTAACGTCAGCAATGGCTTTATCTGGTGTGGTTCAGGGAATCCGTAAACTGAATGAACAGAATGACTCCTGAAGCGGCTCTTCCAGAGTACGAGTGCAGCTTCTTAAACAGTTCGACAACTGCTTGTTATCTATGGAAGTGCTTCGCCAACTGTGACACCAATATCAGATAGCAATTGAGGCTACTTGTCATCAAGATTAAAACACGCGGGACGTGAACGAGAGGCAGCTGAGAGGTCTCCGATTAGCGAAACCCCTCCGCTCGGTGGCGTCGGCAGAGCTAGAGGCGAGGTCGTCGCGCCTCGGCCCTGGGGTCGTGCGAAGCAGCCCGAGGTCGTTCCCAGGGCCTGGAGGCCGGCGGGTCGCACGCTTCCCTCTCTTGGCCAACTCTTTCTGGAAAACACACACGACACCCTCATGCCTCGCTTTCTGACAAAACTGCCGCAGACTCTGTTCGGTCTTTGGTCCCCTGACACGACCTTGAGTTCAAAAATGGCTCAAATGGCTCTAAGCACTATGGGACTTAACTGCTGCTGTCATCAGTCCCCTAGACTTAGAACTATTTAAACCTAACTAACCTAAGGACACCACACATATCCATGCCCGAGGCAGGATTCGAACCTGCGATCGCAGCAGCAGCGCGGTTCCGGACTGAAGAGCCTACAACCACTCGGCCACTGCGGCCGGCGACCCTGTGTTACTTAAATAAAATGGAACACACGATATCTTCTGCACCATAGCTGCAAGCCAATAAGCTGATTCTATATTCCACGTGTTTGATGGATCTCTGAATTACGGTTCTGGAGGGCCTTTAGATTATCTCTGTTTCACAGCCATAGCTCCTTCACTGGACATGAAATGATTTCCAACATTCCAGCAACGATTTTTTCTTTTAAAGGATATCATTTTCAGTGTGGAAATTATTTATTTCACAATTGCAGTTTTGGCCTTTGGGCCATTTTCAAGTGATAGTGCAAAATATTTTGCTTCAGCATGTGTCAGACTTTAGACTCCTCGTCAAAAATAGGCCTTTCCACTGTGGAAATACGGTAACATCAGACGAGTGTGAAGCTGTGTACATAGTGAAAATATGTAAATTGTGTCAAATGTTACCAATATTAATATCATACGCGTACATCGCTACAAATCAATGTTCTAGCACACTGTTTACATGTTAACTTAAGCCTCAAGATTGCATATAACATTTCACGTAATTTACATCATTTCGCCATGTATAGAACTTAAAAATAGTTCAAATGGCTCTGAGCACTATGGGACTTAACATCTGTGGTCTCAGTCCCCTAGAACTTAGAACTACTTAAACCTAACTAACCTACACACACATCCATGGCCGAGGCAGGATTCGAACCTGCGACCGTAGCGGTCGCGCGGTTCCAAACTGAAGCGCCTAGAACCGCTCGGCCACACCAACAGGCTGTATAGAACTTAACACTCATCTGACGTTACCGTATTTCTACCACATACTTGTCGGAGGATTTTAAAGTCTGTGGTGTGCTGAAGCAAAATCATTTGCACTACCACTTGAAAATTGCCCAAAGGCCGAAACTGCAATTGTGAAATAAATGGTTTGTACAATCAACGACGAATATGATATCCTTTAAAAATTTTCTACATGACTTTGAACCACGACCATGAGAAGTTAATCGTTTTTCTTTTAGATATGCCAACAAATGGAAATCACAAAGTACCAAATACGGTGAAAAAGGATGATGTTACAACAATTCAGGTTTAAAATTCCTCGGTTCTTCCATCGCAAAAGCATTTTCTATTGTCCTGATGAAAGATGGTCTTTCCCTTTCTGTTGACGTTCAACTGTCCTTCACCGTTACAGAATTACAAACTCGTCAGCAAACTTCTGCAAAAAACTTTTAATGCTTAGATAGCAATTTTTTTTCCTCATACAATTTAAGTATGACTAGTTTCGGTTGCTTTCCACAACCATCTTCAGATCATCCAACCGCAAAAACGAGGTGAATATGCAGTAAAAACTAGCGCCATTGGCTGTAGTCATTCAGTTACATGCATACGTGATGTGGGCCAACAAGACTATGACATTATGAGTTACGTAGTTCATCGTGAGGAGCCAGGAAGCCATGTTGTAAATCATAATCTCGCAATATGGCGGTAATCAGAAGCCGAATAGCCAGTTGTATCAAAAGCCAGTTATTTCCAATTGTTCAGCAAGTGTTATAATGAAAACAGTATGTGCAACGTCTACAAGAATTGTCAGCTGTTCCATAGCCTGGCTTAAAAAGGAGGAACCCAGCTTTTCGTATAAAATAGTCATCTCTATAAAATTTGCATTAGTTGAAGAACAAAACTGAAATGCCAGAAGCCCAACCAGCCTGCTACGGCATGTCAGAACTAACTCTAGTCGCAACAGTGTATTCGTGACACATTATTAGTATGTTTCATTTTCGCAGGAATGCTCTACAAAGTTAGTTGCACCTCGTAGTACGACGTATGCCGTCCTCTCACGCAACGTCAAAACTCACGTGGACGGAGGACAGGTGACGTATGCCGTGAAATACTACGTTTCACTACACTGTGAAGCATGAAATGAAGAATCTGGCATTATCAGGTTTTTGCCTCTTGGAGAAGAACGTGGACAATACGATGCGATATCGTTTTCACGTCACAAGCAGAACTTCGGAGCCGACATTATGTAGAGAGTTACATACGTATTTGGATTTTCTTTTAAATTACAGAGTATGTGGTAAGAACATAAGCTTATTTTTTGCTGCTTCGCACAACGCATTTCGAGAATTTATTATCTCTTTCAAGGGCATTTGCGCATTTGTTTACATGAATATGTTTGGTGATGTTGGCATGATACGCATGATAACCGTGACAATTTTCATAAATACATACATTCCCTCATTATGGAAAACTTTAATAGTGGCAACTATTTATTTACAGCTCGTACAAAATAGATATGCGTTTCAAAGTTTTACTGACCTTCAAAGTAGTCACCAGCATTGTGTATAACCCGTTGCCAGCGATGTGGGAAGTCGTAGGATACTCTTAGTGCCAGTTGTGTTGACAGTTCGAGCGGCGCGGTCTATTGCCCGACGAATTTGTAGCAGTTCTGAAGCGAATGCCGTGAAGTGTTTACTTCAGTTTGTAAATCGAGCTGAACTTACGAGGGCTTAAGTCAGGCGAGAGCAGTAGGTGGTATAGTACTTAGCAGCCCCATAAGCCAAACAAATCAGTAACAGCTTGCACTGTACGTGCTTGAGCATTGTCCTGCAAAATGATGGTCAGGTCCTGCAGAAAAAGTCATCATTTCTGTCTCTAAGCTGTTCATTTCTGGAACACAACCTACGACCAGCCTAGAGACAGAAGTGATGACACTTTCTGCAGGGACTGACCATCATTTTGCACGACAGTGCTCAAGCACGTACAGTGTATTCTGGTATTGATTTGTTTAAGCTGCTAAGTGCTATACCACCTACTGCACTCCCCTGACTTAAGCCCTCGTGTGTTCAACTCGATTTCTAATCTGAAGGAAAAACTTCACGGCTTCAGAGCTGCTATAAATTCATCGGGCAATAAACCGCGACACTCGGACTGTCAACAATGAATTCCACATCGCTGGCAAATAGGTTATACACAATGCTGGTGAATACTTTGACGGTTATAAAACTTTGAAACACGAATCTATTTTGTACGAGCTGTAAATAAATAGTTGCCACTATTAAAGTTCAACCCTCGTACAATGCCATACGCTCATATATATATATATTATTTTTTTATTTTTTGAGCTTTTCCTCATTACAGAGGCTTATCTCCAACATAATAATTTACTTGGAAAATACAATACAAACAATAAACGTTCTTAAACTATACTCTCAAAATATTTCTCCAGGTGTTTCGATCTTGCGTGTCCTCTTCCTCTGCGCCCATTCTCCTCATTGTGTGCTGTACATTTTGGAGCCAGGTGGTCACAGGTCGTCCTCTTCTTCTTCTCCCCTCCGGTTCCCACTCCAGTATCAGTTTTGGTATTCTGGCTTCCTCCATTCGTCGTACATGCCCGTACCACTGTAATTTCTTCCTATCCATTACGTCATATATTCTTTCTTTTATTTCCATTCTCCTTATTACTTCGGTGTTCCTTATCTTTTCTTTCCTGGAGATTCTTGCCGATATATATATGAGCGTATGGCACAATATATATATATAAAACACTTTAGCAACTCCGACTGTATACAAACTCTTGGTGAAGCCATAGTTTCATAATATCTTTGCAGCATATTTTGTAAACAAACGGTGTAAGTGATGACTTGCGTATGTGATATTCTGTATAATGTAAGAGGTAAAATATCTGTAAGTAAACGAACAGAAATACCATTTATAACATAAGTATTTAAAAACCCTCAAAAATTCATTCTGTCCGATTTTCCGTCGCGGTCTAACTTCGAAAAGGCACAAGACCGGCAGAAAATCACAGATTCCAACATCATCAAACATATTCCTGTAACAGATACACAAATTCGCTTGAAAATGAGAATAAATGATCGAAACGCGTTGTGTTACGCAGCATGAAATAAATAACTGGTGCAGTTATCATTATTTAAATCTTGAATGACACAGCTGCAGGCTTTCCAGAAACATCTAATATGATGAAGGAAATTAAGAATACAAGCTGTTTAAAAGCATCAGCAATTTGAGGATCCCTCGAAAACGCGTGGTTTTAGCTACAATTTGTTATAATAACACGACAGTAACCTACATATCGGCAGTTAAAAATCCCGTGGTTAATGCATTTAGTGTTACAATTAGAATACTATGAAAGTATACCATTTCAATGTTGCTGCACAACGACTAATCAAAAGCACATAGTTTTGATACAATTTGTCATTCTTAAATATCAAATGATGACATTTGTAGATGCAGTCTTTATGCAGTGTATACCACATACGGAGGCCCAGCCGTCATGTAAAAGCGAAAGCGTAGTTGATAGCGTCGTGAGCTATGAAGAGTAAATGCAGGTGGTTTGCGTCCACTTCCAATTTTTTTTCACCTTCTGTTTTCTGTAAATGATTCTTGGTCTGTTTTATTAACTTAATAGAAGTAGTCTTTGCAATCGTTTATGTTATCTATTACAATAATGTATTCGTTGCAATCCTCGTTGCATAGACCAATAACCGGAATGTTTCCCCAGTGGCCTGAAATCTTAACATGACTGCCGGTCTGTAAGAAAGTAAACACAATTTACACATGCAGGTCTTTGCTATTATGAAACTTTCTGTAAAATATATATACCTATTTTTTGGTTGTATGGACTGCCTCTTGCCGGGAAATATCTTTTGCACAGATGGTGAGCAGCTTCGAAAAACTCTCTTTCCGTTCAAACGAAAGTAAGAAATGTTTTGAAAATGGCGAAACGAATCTCGATCTTAAAATCCATATGACGAAGAACGTCAATACAGTGTGTTGGCAGTCAATGTGATATCGAGAGTATGGAGATTATGCATGCGCAAACTAACATCGGGAACCGTACTGTAATTACATTCAATTTAAAAACGAAATCAAGATGAAGAGTACATTGAATTAACGAATAACTTTTACTAGTATGTACCTCAAATCGCGGTACAGGATCATGTAGTGCTCCTCTACCAGAGATTTGCTGTTAAAGCTACCGCTACAAATCCAAATATTCTTCGCGATATTCTCCTCTCTCTTTCGACAATCGCTAACAGCGATAATGCAACGTAATTTATGCGCGTCCATTGCTGTAAGAAATTACATTCTGTAATAAATAATAGTCGGACACCCTCAGAAACATATGGTTTTCATATTAGGTGCATTGTGCTGCCACCTACTGCCAGGTACTCCATACCAGCGACCTCAGTTGTCATCAGACATTGTAAGTGAGCAGAATGGGACGCTCCACGGAACTCACGGACTTTGAACGTGGTCAGGTGATTGTGTGTCACTTGTGTCATACCTCTGTACGCGAGATTTCCACACTCGTAAACATCCCTAGGTCCAGTGAAGTGGAAACGTGAAGGGACACGTACAGCACAAAAGTGTACAGGCCGATCTCGTCTGTTGACTGACAGAGACCGCCGACAGTTGAAAAGGGTCGTAATATGTAATAGGCAGACGTCTATCCAGACCATCACACAGGAATTCCAAATTGCATCAGGATCCATTGCAAGTACTATGACAGTTAGGCGGGATGTGAGAAAACTTGGGTTTCATGGTCGAGCGGCTGCTCATAAGCCACACATCAAGTCGGTAAATGCCAAACGACGCCTCGCTTGGTGTACGGAATGTAAACACTGGATGATTGAACAGTGGAAAAACGTTGTGTGGAGTGACGAATCACGGCACATAATGTGGCGATCCGATGGCAGGGTGTGGGTATGGCGAATGCCCGGTGAACGTCATCTTCCAGTGTTTGTAGTCCCAACAGTACAATTCGGAGGTGGTGGTGTTAAGGTGTGGCCGTGTTTTTCATGGAAGGGGCTTGCACCCCTTGTTGTTTTCCGTGGCACTATCACAGCACAGGCCTACATTGATGTTTTAAGCACCTTCTTGCTCCCCACTGTTGAACAGCATTTCGGGGATGGCAATTGCATCTTTCAACACGATCGAGCACCTGTTCATAATGCACGGCTTTTAGCGGAGTGGTTACACGACAATAACATCCCTGTAATGGACTGGCCTCCCCTCCGAGACCTGACCTGAATCCTATACAACACCTTTGGGATGTTTTGGAACGCCAACTTCATGCCAGGCCTCACCGACCGACATCGATACCTCTCCTCAGTGCAGCTCCGCGAAGAACGGGCTGCCATTCCCGAAGAAACCTTCCAGCACCTGAACCTGCGAGAGTGGGAGCTGTCATCAAGGCGAAGGATGGGCCAACACCATATTGAATTCCATCATTACCGATGAAGGGCGCTAGGAACTTGTAAGTCATTTTCAGCCTTCAGCCAGGTGTCCGGATACTTTTGATCACACAGTGTATGTGATTTACGGGCCAGAAGCAGCCGGAAACTGCCACTGGAAAGCGATAAGATAGCCGATCACGACGACAGGTATGTTTCGTGAGCTGTAGCAGGTCGTTTTAGAGGGAGCATCAACCCCGACAGACACACGTCAGTTATGTTCCGCGACGAGAATCGTGTACCATGTGAGGACAGCTGTAGAGTGGAACCTCGCTTATCCAAAAGTCAGTAATCCGGATCTCCGTTTCACATCTTTTTATTGCAGTAACTGTACATTATTTGATACTCCGGAAGGAAACAATCCACTGCGACAATCACTAAATTTCAATTCCGCCAAGCGCCATACACGTATCTTGGATAGGTATCAGCAAGCAAGCTGACACGGAGCTGACACGAGTGTACAGTGACATCAAAGAGAACGAAGGTATTATAATAGTAGTTGCCCACAGACAGTAAGTTTCATGTACTGCACAGGATGGATAGAGGAGAATTGTTCAAAAACATTACTGCTGAATTTAATGTTGAAGTATTTATAAGGATGTTCAGACGTAGGCGTTAATCACGTGACTGACCGGGTGCGAACCGCCAGTAACCTCTGTATGATTATCGCCGTTTCTTCCTTAGCACACAGTGACGATGGTGGTGATGGATTCGCTGACGATATTGAGACTCACTCTGAGGACCATATGACAATATAAACGCAACTGCGGCCGGCCGGTGTGGCCGTGCGGTTAAAGGCGCTTCAGTCTGGAACCGCGTGACCGCTACGGTCGCAGGTTCGAATCCTGCCTCGGGCATGGATGTGTGTGATGTCCTTAGGTTAGTTAGGTTTAATTAGTTCTAAGTTCTAGGCGACTGATGACCTCAGAAGTTGAGTCGCATAGTGCTCAGAGCCATTTAAACGCAACTGCGCAACATATGGTTTATTTGGAATGCCAGGTGATCCTGTGTGATCATGCTGCACATAAACGACAAACGAATCCACTTCAAAAGAAACTAATTATTTCAACGAATAAAATTCCCTTTTTTTCAATATCAGATCAACATTTGTGTAGAAACGACATTTAATATGTGTCTTTCCTTGAAAGTGAATACTTTTTATCTGAATTTCCGGATTTTCGCTCATCCGAATGACCTACGGCTGTAGCTTGTCCTGATGAACGGGATTCCACCGTACCTAGGTAGAGGTTGAGCACTGGCCAGGTCAGCGCTGGTAGGCCGCGACAGAAATGGCGGAAGCGCGCCGATGCGCACAACCTGTCACAGATAACGCCGGGTGACTTTCACGGCGGCGACACGCGCCTTCGCTCTGGACAGTTAGTGCACAGCCAAGCGCACGGCGGTGGAACTGGCTACTGGTGCTGCATACTTGTCCGGGCTACATTGAAAAAAAAAAAACCATAATACATGTCATACACATTACTCGGTCGACTTTCGCGCTTAGCAGACTTGCGGAGCGGCCGTGGGCCATACGTATAAGCGAACATCCGGAAATTCAGAAAAAAGTAGAATGATAACGGGTTAAATCCTAGAAACGCTCACGTTATAATTGTTTTCCTGTAAAGACACAAATTAAATATCGTTTCCACACAAATGTTTATCTGGTGCTGGAAAAAACTAGTTTACACATTGAGATAATCAGAAAGTTTCTTTTGAAGCGGATTCGTTTGTCGTTTATGCGAAGCATGATCAC
Source organism: Schistocerca cancellata (assembly GCF_023864275.1). Classification (NCBI taxonomy): domain Eukaryota; kingdom Metazoa; phylum Arthropoda; class Insecta; order Orthoptera; family Acrididae; genus Schistocerca; species Schistocerca cancellata. The sequence goes on from NC_064627.1 coordinate 542,840,484, forward strand.
ACAGCTCACCTGGCGTTCCAAATAAACCATTATTATGTGCAGTTCCGTTGTTGTATTTGTATGTGTGACAATGTCTTCAGACAGTCTCAATATCGTCAGCTAGTCCACGCAAGTTGCTACTCTTTGCCGTTGGAGGGCTCCGAATTGAACCGTGTAATTAGCGGTGTACAACGACAACTACGTCGGTGCCTGAGAAACAGCGTGCTGTAATCGAGTTTCTAAGCGCAGAAAACTTCGTCCGTATATGGAGCTCCCTCTCCTCCAGCCTGTCCACACAAGAGCGCTGCGACATCCGCAACAATTCGACGACTTGGGTTCACTGTCATCTATCATCCAACGTGCAGTCCCGACTTCGCCCCATTCGATTTTCATCTTTTCCCACAGCTTAAACAACACCTTCGAGAACTTCACTTGGATCTCCGTCTACCAAGTCATACATTCTACAGTGACGGTATCAACAAACTGCTCTCCCGACGGGAGAAATATGTTCGTCGCCTGGGTGACTATTTTTATCTACGTCTACATGGATACTCTGCAAATCACATTTAAGTGCCTGGCAGAGGGTTCATCGAACCGCCTTCACAATTCTCTACTATTTCAATCTCATATTACGCGCGAAAAGAATGAACATCTACATGGTGATCGTTTTTCCCTATGCAGATCTGTGTGACACAATATTTTCGCATTCGGAGGAGAAAGTTGGTGATCGGAATTTCCTGAGAAGATTCCTCCGCAACGAAAAACGCCTTTGTTTTAATGATGTCCAGCCCAAATCCTGTACCATTTCAGTGACACTCTCTCCCGTATTTCGCGACAATACAAAACGTACTGCCCTTTTCTGAACTTTATCGATGTACTGCATCACTCCTGTGTGGTAACTATCTGGTAAGGATCCCACACCGCGTAGCATTATTCTAAAAGAGGACGGACAAGCGTAGTGTATGTAGGCAGTCTCTTTAGTAGATCTGTTTAATTTTCTAAATGTCATGTCAATAAACGCAATCCTTGGTTAGCCTTCCCCACAACATTTTCTATGTGCTCCTTCCAATTTAAGTTGTTCATAATTGTAATTCCTAGTTATTAAGTTGAATTTACGGCCTTTAGATTTGATTGATTTATCGTGTAACCAAAGTTTAACGGGTTACTTTTAGCATTCATGTGGATGACCTCACACTTTTCGTTATTTAGCGTCAACTACCAATTTTTTCGCCATTCAGATATCTTTTCTAAGTAATTTTGCAATTTGTTTTAATCTTCTGATGACTTAAGTAGTCGATAAACGGCAGCGTCATCTGCAAACAATCCTAGACGGCTGCTCAGATTATACGAGGGCAGTTCAATAAGTAATGCAACACATTTTTTTTCTCGGCCAAATTTGGTTGAAAAAACCGGAAATTTCTTGTGGAATATTTTCAAACATTCCCGCTTCGTCTCGTATAGTTTCATTGACTTCCGACAGGTGGCAGCGCTGTACGGAGCTGTTAAAATGGCGTCTGTAACGGATGTGCGTTGCAAACAATGGGCAGTGATCGAGTTTCTTTTGGCGGAAAACCAGGGCATCTCAGATATTCATAGGCGCTTGCAGAATGTCTACGGTGATCTGGCAGTGGACAAACGCACGGTGAGTCGTTGGGCAAAGCGTGTGTCATCATCGCCGCAAGGTCAAGCAAGACTGTTTGATCTCCCGCGTGCGGGCCGGCCGTGCACAGCTGTGACTCCTGCAATGGCGGAGCGTGCGAACACACCCGTTCGAGATGATCGACGGATCACCATCAAACAACTCAGTGCTCAACTTGACATCTCTGTTGGTAGTGCTGTCACAATTGTTCACCAGTTGGGATATTCAAAGGTTTGTTCTCGCTGGGTCCCTCGTTGTCTAACCGAACACCATAAAGAGCAAAGGAGAACCATCTGTGCGGAATTGCTTGCTCGTCATATGGCTGAGGGTGACAATTTCTTGTCAAAGATTGTTACAGGCGATGAAACATGGGTTCATCACTTCGAACCTGAAACAAAACGGCAATCAATGGAGTGGCGCCACACCCACTCCCCTACCAAGAAAAAGTTTAAAGCCATACCCTCAGCCGGTAAAGTCATGGTTACAGCCTTCTGGGACGCTGAAGAGGTTATTCTGTTCGATGTTCTTCCCCATGGTCAAACGATCAACTCTGAAGTGCATTGTGCTACTCTTCAGAAATTGAAGAAACGACTTCAGCGTGTTCGTAGGCACAAAAATCTGAACGAACTTCTCCTTCTTCATGACACTGCAAGACCTCACACAAGTCTTCGCACCCGAGAGGAGCTCACAAAACTTCAGTGGACTGTTCTTCCTCATGCACCCTACAGCCCATATCTCGCACCGTCGGATTTCCATATGTTTGTCCCATTGAAGGACGCAATCCGTGGGAGGCACTACGCGGATGATGAAGAAGTTATTGATGCAGTACGACGTTGGCTCCGACATCGACCAGTGGAATGGTACCGTGCAGGAATACAGGCCCTCATTTCAAGGTGGCGTAAGGCCGTAGCATTGAATGGAGATTACGTTGAAAAATAGTGTTGTGTAGCTAAAAGATTGGGGAATAACCTGGTGTATTTCTATGCTGAATAAAACAACCCCTGTTTCAGAAAAAAATGTGTTGCATTACTTATTGAACTGCCCTCGTATATTCCATAAGCACGCCATTTCACTACAAGTCGCTTGTGTGGTACAGTGTCAAAAGCCTTCCGGACATCCAGAAATACGGAATCAATCTCAAATCCCTTGTCAGTAGCACTCAACACTTAGTGCGATTAAAGAGCTAGTTGCGTTTCACAAAAACGATATTTTCTAAATCCGTGTTGACTGGGTGTTAATAGATAGTTTTCTTCGAGGTAATTCATAATGTTCGAACACAATGTATGTTCCAAAATCCTGCTGCATATCGATGTTAATGATATCCAGTCTTTGGGTATGGATCTTTCGTTGCGCGAACGGCTGTATTTTTGTTAAGTATGTAGCTATTGCATCAGCATACTCCGAAAGGAACCTAATTGATATAGTCTGGACCACAAGACGTGCTTTTATTAAGTGATTTAAGTTGCTTCACCACTAAGAGGTTATCTTTATCTGCTTCTATGTTATTCATGTTGGTAGCTGTTCTTGATTCGAATTCTGGAATATTTACTTCGTCTTCTTTGGTGAAGGAATTTCGGAAGGCTGGGTTTAGTAACACTGCTTTGGTAGCACTGTGTTCCATAGTATCTCCATATTGTGAGATAAATATGTATACATGAAGAATATAGATGTAGAATGTTAACAAATTTCGTTTTATTTAAAAAGATTTAAGAGTTTTCACATAAAATTTCGGAGGCATTAATTTTCAGCATGCCCTCGAACAAAATATTTTTACTTATTAAAACCACTTATGCAGAGATTTTTTTCAGTCATTGATATCGTCGGCCAAGTATTGCTGGTTACCCAACAGACAATGTTCATGCCATTTGTGGAAGTCGATTTAGCTTGGAGCATCATCGTTGTTGAGACCGTTTGTGGAAGTCGACTTAGCTTGGATAATCACTGTGGGCTATGCGACGTCGAATTTAATTCCTATAAGAGTACAAGAGATGAAACGTTCTCGGACGATGGCATCCTTTCACATAACACAAGGAAAAAATCTTATGGGTCAAATCAAGTGACTGTGGTCTGACTGATGCTATTATGGAAGGACTATAGAAGTTTTTACTCAAAATTGAATAGAACGCTATTCATGGTACACACACTCTATCCGATCAAAATATCTGGGCACCTACACTGAAGCGCCAAACAAACTGGTATAGGCACGCGTATTCAAATACAGAGATATGTAAATAGGCAGAATACGGCGCTAAGGTCGACAGCGCCTTTATAAGACAACAAGTGTCTGGTGTAGTTGTTAGATCTGTTACTGCTGCTACGATGGCAGGTTATCAAGATATAAGTGAGTCTAAACGTGGTATTAGTAGTCGGCGCACGAGCGATGGGACACAGCATCTCCGAGGTAGCGATCAATTGGGGATTTTCCTGTACGACCATTTCACGAGTGTACCGTGAATGTCAGGAATCAAGTAAATCATCAAATCTCCTACATCGCCGCGGCTGGAAAAAGATTCTGCAAGAACGGGACCAACAACGACCGAAGAGAATCGTTCAGCGTGACAGAAGTGCAGCCCTTCCGCAAATTGCTGCAGATTTCAATGCTGGGCCATAAACAAGTGTCAGTGTGCGAACCACTCAACGAAATATCATCGATATAGGCTTTCGGAGCTGAAGACCAACTCGTGTACCCTTGATGACTGCACAACACAAAGCTTTACGCCTCGAATGTTCAAATGTGTGTGAATTACTAAGGGACCAAACTGCTGATGTCATCAGTCCCTAGACTTACACAGTACTTAAATTAACTTATGCTAAGAACAACTCACACACACCCGTGCCCCAGGGAGGATTCGAACCTCCGGCGTGAGGGGCAGCGCAATGCGTGACATGGCGCCTCAGACCGCACGGCCACTCCGCCTGGGCCCGTCAACACTGACACTGGACTGTTGATGAATGGAAACATGTTGCCTAGTCGGATGAGTCTCGTTTCAAATAGTATCGAGCGGATGGACGTGTACGGTCATGGAGACAACCTCATGAATCTATGGACACAACGTGTCAACAGGGGACTGTTCAAGCTGGTGGAGGCTCTGTAATGGTGTGGGGCGTGTGCAGTTATGGGACTCCAGATAAGTCTAGAAACGACTCTTATAGGTGAAACGTACGTAACCATCCTGTCTGATCACCTGCATCCAGACAGGACTTGAGCAATTCCAGTAGGACAATGCGACACCACACGCGTCCAGAACTGCTACGGAGTGGCTTCTGGAACGCTCTCCTGAGTTTAAATACTTCCGCTGGCCAACAAACTCCCCAGATATGAACATTATTGAGCGTATCTGGGATGCCTTGCAACGTGCTGTTCACAAGAGATCTCCACCCCCCTCGTACTGTTATGGTCAGCCCTGCAGGATTCATGGTGTCAATTCCCTCCACCACTACTTCAGACATTAGTCAAGTCCATGTCACGTCGTGTTGCGGCACTTATGAGCTCGTGGGGGCTCTACACGATATTAGGCAGGTGTACCAGTTTCTTTGGCTCTTAGGTGTATTAGTGAACATTAATATGGCGTGTGTCAAACGGCTTGAACACTGCTGGGGACATTTACCGTGACGTGTCCAGATGTCTATGGGGGAATGACAGTCCATTTTTTCCTCAAAACCCCACACTAGAGGAGATAGTGATGTTGGACGGTGGGAAATGGAGTGTAGCCGATCTCCTCATCCGTCTCAAAGCTGTTCCATTAGATTCGTGTCGGGACGTCGGGCGGGAGAAGCCATTTTAGAAATGTTTTTGTCCACAAACCATTTCCTCACAGATGATGCATTGTCATACTGATATAAACAATCTTCGTTTCCGAACTCTTCCTTTACTATAAGCAGTACGTACTGCTGTAATGTGTGTTAATATCCTTTCACATTTAGCAGTTTGTAAGTGCAATAAGGGGACCACGCTCTAACCGCGCAAAACACCCCCCACACCATAAAACCACCTTTTCTGAACTCCACTGTTGGCACTGTACATAATGGCATGTACCGTTCTCCGGGCGTTCGCCAAACTCAAACACCTCCATCGGATTGCACATGGTATAGCGTGATTCGTCACTCCAAATCTCTCGTTTCCAGTCATCCTCTGTCCAGTGGCGTCGCTCTTTATGCCACCTAAAGCGCAGCTTACCATTAACTGCAGAAATGAGTGGCTTATGAGGAGCTGCTCAACCACTGTACCGTGTTCTTTTTAACTCCCTACACACCATCATTGTGCTAACTGGACTGCTGGTAGCAGTTTGGAACTCACGAGTTATTCGTTCCGCTGATTTCATGCGATTTTTTACAGCCACTTGTTCGTCAGTACATGAGGTCAGCCTGGTGTTGGTTTCGCTGCGGTTGTTCCTTTGCGTTTACACTTTGCAATCACGTCACCAATAGACGACTTGAGCAGCTTTAGAAGGGTTGATATGTCCTCATGGAATTGTTGCTCAGGCAACATCCAACGACTGGTACACGGTCGAAGTCACTGAACTCTCCTAACCGACCCATTCTGCTGGGACTGCTTCTCTACTGACAACACAGTACTCCCCGCATTCTTAAATTGATCAGGCAGAATATTATCATCACGTAATAGCCGATGTGTCCACCCCTAGCATGGATAACAGCGGTGACGCGTCGTGGCACGGAAGCAATGAGGCCTTGGTAGGTCGCTGAGGGAGTTGGCATCACATTTGCACACACAAGTCATCCAATTCCCAAAAAATTCCGGAGAGGGGGTGATGAGATCTGACGCCACTCAGGCACATCCCAGATATACTTGACCGGGTTCGGACCTAGCGAGTTGGGGGGAGGGGCGGCAACGCATCAACTGGAACTCGCCGCTGTGTTCCTCGAACCACACCATCACACGCATGGCTTTATGAGACGGTGCATTATCTTGGCGAAAAATGCCACTGCCGTCGGGAAACAAGACTGTCACGAAGGGGTGTACGTGGCTTGCAACCAGTGTACGATACTCCTTGGACCTCATGATGCCTTGCACGAGCTCCACTGGACCCATGGATGCCGACGTATATGTTGCCTAAAGCATAATGGAGCCCCAGCTTGTCTCTGTCGTGTAGCACAGGTGTCAAGGAACTGTTCACATGGAAGACGACGATTCGCGCCCTGCGATCTACATGGTGAAGAAGGTATCGAGATTCATCAGACTATGTAACGTTCTGTCATTGCACTGACGTTTAGTGCCGGTGGTCCCGTGCTCATTTCTGTCTTAGTTGCCGCTGTTGTGGTGTTAAAATTGGCACATGCATGGGTCGTCGGCTGCGGAGGCCCATCGTTAGGAGTGTTCGGTGCACAGTGTGTTCAGACACACTTGCTCTCTGCCCAGCACTTAAGTTTGATGTTATATCGGCCACGATCGCCGCCTGTCCTATTTTGCCAGTCTGCCCAGCCTACGACGTCCGACATCTGTAATGACGGGTGGCCTCCCAACCCCAAGACGTTTGGACCTGGTTTCACCTTGATTTCGGCACATGTTGAAGACACTCACCACAGCACTCCTCGAACACCCTACAAGTCGTGCAGTTTGCGAAACGCTCAAGCCAAGCCTCCAGGCCATCACTATCTGCCCCCGGTCAAACTAAGATTGGTCGCGCGCTTTCCCCATTCTATACACGGACGGCACGCTCACTGATACTACATGTACCATGTTTGACTAGCAGTCATTCCTCGTCAGGTGACGCTGCTATCTTCTTGACGGGTTATATCGATAGTAGGTCAATGGTCATAATGCTCTGATTGATCAGTGTAGCCGCGAGGAGTGGCCGTGCGGTTTGAGGCGCCATGTCACGGATTGCCCGGCCCCTCCCGCCGGAGGATCGAGTCCTCCCTCGGACATGTGTGTGTGTGTGTGTGTGTGTGTGTGTGTGTGTGTGTGTGTGTGTGAGAGAGAGAGAGAGAGAGAGAGAGAGAGAGAGAGAGAGAGTGTGTGTTGTTCTTAGTATAAGTTAGTTTAAGTAGTGTGTAAGTCTAGGGACCTATGGCCTCAGCAGTTTGGGCTCTTAGGAATTCACACAGTTGAGTTGATCAGTGTATGTATTGGCGGGTCCGCCTCTCGTGACATCTAGTGGCCAGTTCCTAATTACGTAGGAGTATCTGGATACTTTTGATCGAGCACTGTTTTTATCAAGTTCAATCAGTCTGGTCGGCAGGGTGTTCTACAGCTGTTCGTGCTTGAGATCCACTAGGCTGTAGATTCCGGCGCTCAAGTTAACGCCATCTTCATTGACTTCTGGAAAGCTTGCAACAAAGTTCCACACTGTCACCTGGGGAACAAAATACAAATTTACGGAATATTGGGTCAGTTTTGTGATTGGGTTCAGCAAGACATTTGGGGCATCGAAACTGATGGTTTCGTGTGGAATATGTGGATCTCAGATTCTTGGGCGCTCCTTCATGCAGAGTACGCTAACAGCAGCCTGCTATCAGCGATTGTTAAACGACGATGGTGCTCCACCTCCTTACGGGCTTGCTGTCTGGGCATATCCAGATATCCATTTTCGCAGGAGATGGATAGGTCATAGAGACCTGGTGGAGTGGCTGCCATGTTCCACGGATTTAAGTCCATTAGATCTCTATCACTAAACCCCCATCCCCAATTCTTTACCGAACAGAACTCCCATGTATAAAGCGTCAATCTCTCAAACTATGTGTGATACAGTAATATGCTGTAAAGTTGGAAAGTGCATCCAATTGTATATACGGATAATGTCTGCAAAATGTGCTGAGATGTAGTTAGTTGTAAAGAAGTAATAAATTAAAACTCCATGCCTGATGCTGAAATTTTTAGTCTGGGTAATTTGCACACCCTTGGCTGGGCTGCCTCAAGACATACGCACTGTTTCTAAACTTAATATCTGACGTTGTGTTAAGCCTTTAACATAAGCTTATACTTTGTAATGAGTAGCTTCGACAGCATTTTAAATTCGGTCAATAACTGTATGAAATACTGAAAACCAAATTTGTCTCGTGAGAGCAGACGTCCGAGGAGTTTACACAGTAGGATAACAGAGTCTCTGAGAGATCACTCTCCAGAAGATTTTTCAATCATATTTCTGTGCGTGAAGGAAGGGGCTGTGATGGAAAAGCGTAAGGCTGCAGCTGCACTTTTAATACTTTTATTGGCAACGAAAGAACATAAACGAACATGTTTGTGTTGGATAAATGAGTGAATTAGGCGGTAGCAAGATTTTAGAGCATGCACGAATTTCATTGTAGAGCTTGTAATGAAAGACCCATAACAATATATAAATTTTACGACAATGACAGTGGTGGAGGTGGAAGAAATATTCTTTGAAACTGGGTCCAAAATTGGTAAGTAAGACACCATTATGTGTAAATCCATTAGTATGAGACAGACTATTTATGACACTTTGTAAAAGAGTACCGAAAGAAGCTTCTGACAAGTACGCCTGAATACTTATTAAACAATGTTTAACGACAATATGTTGTCATTTATCGTACTGGCCTATTTATTTATGGACAAATCTATATTTATATTTATTATGAATGACCTGTGACCGAATGTTTGTAGTATTTCTTTATTTAAATATTGTTGTAATATATCAGTTTGGTCCAGGAGTGATCAAGCTGACTCACATGATGTGTGTCGAACGTAATAACCATGTATGTTTGGAGGTGATGGCCTTCATCCAATGGAAAAGCAGACAGTAGTGGAACAATACCGGAGTCCAGTGGAGACTGGGACGTTTTCGAGTAAAGTGTTCAAGGGAGCGATTCTAGACAGCTTTACACGAGTTCTGGAAGGAGGCAGATCTTTCTTGGTAACAACTGGTATTCGATCATGGAAATGTTTGATTCTGGTGGTGAATAGTCGCTATCATTCTTTACTTCTGAAGGCATTTTATATTTCGAGTGGTCTGAATGTGCTCCAGTGTCTTTTAACTTTTTCCACTTGTATTATGGGAACTGAGGATAGGCAGAGAATGAGTTACTATTTTTTGTGTCGTGTATGATAATTTGTAAATCATCATGCTGAACTCATAACTGTCTTAAGGTAGTGAATATTTCGTGTATTGTGATTACGAAATGGACTTAGTTTTCACGTATATTTGACTACAATTTAGTTTCGGGACTTTGCTACCATTCTCGTAACACTCTCAATGTAACTTTACTGCATTTGATTAGGGTATTTTCTGTCTGCATTTTAAGTTCTCATTTATTTCAGACGTCCTTTCTTGAATTAACTTTATTCAACATAATTCTCTGTTGTCTACATCAATTGCAGAAGTTATAACAGAAACTCGTTATTAAATTATTCATTTACCCTTTTATTTCGTATTTCTGCATATTTTATTAACTTGCAATTCTAGAAAACGCATAGACAATCTGTCTGCAAGAGACAGCTACAGATTATTATCTACAACGAATTAGTTGCATGGCATAAAAGCAGACGTGCAGGGCTTGATACTATGACTAAATCGAGCTATTCTTTTTAAACAGAGCTGTGCTTAGCCCAAGTATCTTAAGTACGAGTAACTGCAGATACAAAACGTAACTGGTTTCTCGTATGGGATGCTGATAGGAGGAGCAAGTACACTAGCATTAAGAGAAGGTCCCCTATTTTGGGGAGGCTCCTCAATTTGGGAAGGTCGTGTCAATTTGGGAAGGTCGTGTATTTCCGTCAAGTAGGTGGCGCCACAACGTGACGAAGACTGGAACTAGAGGATAGACACGTGACTAACCTGGGAATTCCACGTTTTCAATAGAGCGCCATTGTAATGTGTTGCTACAATCGTGAACGCTTTCTTCACGTTCCTGAGGGTTTTATTCGTTGCTAGGACGCTGGAAATATGTTATAATAAGTCAGTACATGATTGAATAATTATACATAATTAAATCTACACCGCTTTAGGATTGCAGTGGTATAAATAGTTTTGTTGTGCACGAATTGCGAAGTGCATTAATGGAACATGTTTGGGGGAAGTCTGAGATTATTAATGTGGGACTCCCCAAACTGGGATTCTAAATTATTTGTTGGAACTTTTAAGTTCGTCCATAAGCACGTTTAATCACAGTTGCTGTCCTTAAAACTAATTATAGTTAAATCCTACTCATTAATCTGTAAACATGTTTTCATTTTGTATGCTGAATGGCGCACCGCAGAAATTATTTTAACAGAAATTGGGACCCCAAACAAATGAAGGCACCATTTTGGATATGTGCAGTAAGAAAATGGAAAGCTATGAAACATCTCACATCTTCGGTATTCATCAGACAACATTGGAACTCTATGATAAACAAATGTCAAGATGAATGTATGGACACTAAAATAGGAAAAAAATGTGTTCTTCCTCGAGAACTAGAAGATGATATGAAGAATTACAGCATCCACATGAAACAGCGATTCTATGGTCTTTCTAGAAAAAATGTATGAAGACGTGCCTATCAGCTTGCTATAAAAAAAAAACACTGAAAACCTGTTTTCGAAAGAAAAATTGCAAATTGATAAAAATGGTTACGCAACTTCCTAAAAAGGAATCCTGAAATCTGTTAGGTCTCCCCAAGGACCTTCAGTCGCCAGAGCTAAGGGTTTTACAGCCAAAGCTGTCACCAAGTTTTTTGACATTTATCAGCCAGCCTTAGCTTCAGTCAAGAGCAACCCAGCCAGACTGTTTAACCGTGATGAAATTAGTATCACAGTTATGCATCATAAGCACACTGAAAGTGTTGCACTGAACGGGAAAAAGCAAATCGCTTCTCTACAGGTTGCTGAAAGGAGTGCACTCATTACTGTTGCGACGTGCATGAGCCTTTCTGGACACTTCATACCACCTCTGATGATCTTCCCACGCAAGAATATGAAGATGGAGTTAATGTAGGATAATCCTCTAGGTTCCATTGATGCATGCCTTCCTTCAGCAGGGATTCAAACAGACATTTTTATACAAAGGTTCCGTCATTTCTCGCCCCATGTGAAACCAACGAATGATGATCCTGTAGTTCTTGTCGTGGATGGACGCTTCATTCATTTCAGAAATACTGACGTCATTAATTTGGGCAGGGATAATCATGTCTTCATTGTATCTCTGCCGCATCTAACACCCATAAAACCCAACCATTAGAGTTTCGTTTATGGGCTACTGAAGACATTTTATGCTCCGGCGATTGAAAGCTGGATCAAGAGCCATGTTGATCGTGTTGTAACTGTGTTCCAAGTAAGCGATATTTTCCGAAAAGCTTATGTACAGGCAGTGACAGCAGAAATAGCAGCGAACTATTTTAGTAATCTGTTGTTGTGGAAGAACTGGTTGATTCTCCCCAGAATAGTCCATCTGCAAATGAGGATCCACAAGAACGAACTTCGTGGGGATCTAAAAAGATAAATAAATAAAGGGTTGGGGAATAATATGGCGTATTCGAATCCTGAGTGAACCAACCTGCTTAATACTTTCCATTACTTATTGAACCCCCCTCGTAATACTGATATTTTATAAACAATTTAGTTTTGTGAGCGAAATACAATTTAACACTTTTGTTTTTACCGCACAGAAAATTAAATTTACCCCTGAGCGGGTCATTATCCAACAGGTTGGGAACCACTGTCTTAACCATATGGTGCACATGTCCGCTGCAACGGACAACAGTTAATGGTCGCTTCTTTGGCGTTTTCAATCAGCCCTGGAGCTGCAAATGCACACAGTCCACTGCTGTGGCCATTTCCTATTGGTGCTGTGCTTTGCGTGCATTTGCAGTCTGAGGACAAATTGAAAACGCCAAAGCGAATTTAAACAGCTTTCCACTGGAAACGACAACTGCACCATAGGGTTAAGGTACACATTTTGGAGTCCATGTTTACTAGACTTTTTCGCTTCGAATGATCGTTCATGTTCCCTATCCTTGAATAATGATCATTCGTCTTGAGACACCCTGTACGAGCAGTCAGCTATAGACACTTCGGCAGTGAAAATGGCAAAAACGTCGCGATTAACCGACTCTGGACGTTGGATGATAATCGGTGCTAGACGCATGGGTCATATAGAGAACATCGGAGATCACTAAATAATTCGTGTTTATGAGGTCAGCAGTGTGTGTATGGTGGTTCTTGAGTAGCTCAGAGACAATGTTGGAATACGCGAAAACCGCCGTACACGACCACCACAAGAGACTGACCAGCGGACGTCACATCGCCCTCGCAGACCGACGGTCTCCACTGACAATGCGTTACATCGACGCAAGCGGATGCACCGCACATTGGCCTGCCGACGACCGAACATCACATCCGGTGACTTCCCATGTCTTGACTACTTGGTGTATAGAAGAAAAGTATGGACTGTATAGTACTACAGACAACTTCACACGACATGTCTTCGTATGTCATCTTTCAGCATGTTATGTTAGTTATGTACAAGGTCGTGACATAAGGGGACGTGTCTGCATTAGCCGTACTGAAGTAACTGCGGCTGCAGATGGCAGCTGTAAAATCAAATTTGTGGCGGTTACTCACATCGGCATATCAGACTACAATATGTGGCTTAGGTTTGACAGAAGCAGAATGAAACAAGCTGCCTACTGTCATAAGTGTTATACTGTACCAAAAAAGAGTCACTTTACCTGTCTCCAAATTACGAAGAAACTGGCTTGTGAGAAAAGAGACATACAATGTTCAATACTACAATAATTTATCCTCGGCTGTCACGAGACACAAAGATGATAGCAGCAGCGTGTAAGCGTCACCTAATGAGGTCAACGGTGGCGATAACCGCTGTCTGTTAATCAACAAGCTACACGCTTTTAACAGCCAAAGACTTCCGTTTCAGAGAAATCGACATATTTTTCTTGTTGCTACGAGTAGCACGCAAGGTGAGGTATGGACTCAACAGTTATAGTTATTACGCTTCTCGTGTTTAAGGACATGAATCAGGATTTCTCATGATTTCTTTATGTTAAGCCGATCAGATCAGAAAGTGCTGTAATTCTACATCTACATCTACATTTATACTCCGCAAGCCACCCAACGGTGTGTGGCGGAGGGCACTTTACGTGCCACTGTCATTACCTCCCTTTCCTGTTCCAGTCGCGTATGGTTCGCGGGAAGAACGACTGTCTGAAAGCCTCCGTGCGCGCTCTAATCTCTCTAATTTTACATTCGTGATCTGCTCGGGAGGTATAAGTAGGGGGAAGCAATATATTCGATACCTCATCCAGAAACGCACCCTCTCGAAACCTGGCGAGCAAGCTACACCGCGATGCAGAGCGCCTCTCTTGCAGAGTCTGCCACTTGAGTTTGTTAAACATTTCCGTAACGCTATCACGGTTACCAAATAACCCTGTGACGAAACGCGCCGCTCTTCTTTGGATCTTCTCTATCTCCTCCTGGATCTTCTCTATCTCCTCCGTCAACCCGATCTGGTACGGATCCCACACTGATGAGCAATACTCAAGTATAGGTCGAACGAGTGTTTTGTAAGCCACCTCCTTTGTTGATGGACTACATTTTCTAAGGACTCTCCCAATGAATCTCAACCTGGTACCCGCCTTACCAACAATTAATTTTATATGATCATTCCACTTCAAATCGTTCCGCACGCATACTCCCAGATATTTTACAGAAGTAACTGCTAGCAGTGTTTGTTCCGCTATCATATAATGATACAATAAAGGATCCTTCTTTCTATGTATTCGCAATACATTACATTTGTCTATGTTAAGGGTCAGTTGCCACTCCCTGCACCAAGTGCCTATCCGCTGCAGATCTTCCTGCATTTCGCTACAATTTTCTAATGCTGCAACTTCTCTGTATACTACAGCATCATCCGCGAAAAGCCGCAAGGAACTTCCGACACTATCGACTAGGTCATTTATATATATTGTGAAAAGCAATGGTCCCATAACACTCCCCTGTGGCACGCCAGAGGTTACTTTAATGTCTGTAGACGTCTCTCCATTGAGAACAACATGCTGTGTTCTGTTTGCTAAAAACTCTTCAATCCAGTCACACAGCTGGTCTGATATTCCGTAGGCTCTTACTTTTTTTATCAGGCGACAGTGCGGAACTGTATCGAACGCCTTCCGGAAGTCAAGAAAAATAGCATCTACCTGGGAGCATGTATCTAATATTTTCTGGGTCTCATGAACAAATAAAGCGAGTTGGATCTCACACTATCGCTGTTTCCGGAATCCATGTTGATTCCTACATAGTAGATTCTGGGTTACAAAAAACGACATGATACTCGAGCAAAAAACATGTTCTAAAATCCTACAACAGATCGACGTCAGATATATAGGTCTATAGTTTTGCGCATCTGCTCGACGACCCTTCTTGAAGACTGGGACTACCTGTGCTCTTTTCCAATCATTTGGAACCTTCCGTTCCTCTAGAGACTTGCGGTACACGGCTGTTAGAAGGGGGGCAAGTTCTTTCGCGTAC
This sequence comes from Schistocerca cancellata, assembly GCF_023864275.1. Lineage (NCBI taxonomy): Eukaryota > Metazoa > Arthropoda > Insecta > Orthoptera > Acrididae > Schistocerca > Schistocerca cancellata. The sequence continues at coordinate 542,855,540 of NC_064627.1, forward strand.
TCTGTGTAGAATCGAATTGGTATCCCGTCAGGTCCAGTGGACTTTCCTCTGTTGAGTGATTCCAGTTGCTTTTCTATTCCTTGGACACTTATTTCGATGTCAGCCATTTTTTCGTTTGTGCGAGGATCTAGAGAAGGAACTGCAGTGCGGTCTTCCTCTGTGAAACAGCTTTGGAAAAAGGTGTTTAGTATTTCAGCTTTACGCGTGTCATCCTCTGTTTCAATGCCTTCATCATCCCAGAGTGTCTGGATATGCTGTTTCGAGCCACTTACTGATTTAACGTAAGACCAGAACTTCCTAGGATTTTCTGTCAAGTCGGTACATAGAATTTTACTTTCGAATTCACTGAACGCTTCTCACATAGCCCTCCTTACGCTAATTTTGACATCGTTTAGCTTCTGTTTGTCTGAGAGGTTTTGGCTGCGTTTAAACTTGGAGTGAAGCTCTCTTTGCTTTCGCAGTAGTTTCCTATCTTTGTTGTTGTACCACGGTGGGTTTTTCCCGTCCCTCACAGTTTTACTCTGCACGTACCTGTCTAAAACGCATTTTACGATTGCCTTGAACTTTTTCCATAAACACTCAACATTGTCAGTGTCGGAACAGAAATTTTCGTTTTGATCTGTTAGGTAGTCTGAAACCTGCCTTCTATTACTCTTGGTACACAGATAAACCTTCCTCCCTTTTTTTATATTCCTATTAACTTCCATATTCAGGGATGCTGCAACGGCCTTATGATCACTGATTCCCTGTTCTGCACATACAGAGCCGAAAAGTTCGGGTCTGTTTGTTATCAGTAGGTCCAAGATGTTATCTCCACGAGTCGGTTCTCTGTTTAATTGCTCGAGGTAATTTTCGGATAGTGCACTCAGTATAATGTCGCTCGATGCTCTGTCCCTACCACCCGTCCTAAACATCTGAGTGTCCCAGTCTATATCTGGTAAATTGAAATCTCCACCTAAGACTATAACATGCTGAGAAAATTTATGTGAGATGTATTCCAAATTTTCTCTCAGTTGTTCTGCCACTAATGCTGCTGAGTCGGGAGGTCGGTAAAAGGAGCCAATTATTAACCTAGCTCGGTTGTTGAGTGTAACCCCCACCCATAATAATTCACAGGAACTATCCACTTCTACTTCACTACAGGATAAACTACTACTAACAGCGACGAACACTCCACCACCGGTTGCATGCAATCTATCCTTTCTAAACACCGTCTGTACCTTTGTAAAAATTTCGGCAGAATTTATCTCTGGCTTCAGCCAGCTTTCTGTACCTATAACGATTTCAGCTTCGGTGCTTTCTATCAGCGCTTGAAGTTCCGGTACTTTACCAACGCAGCTTCGACAGTTTACAATTACAATACCGATTGCTGCTTGGTCCCCGCATATCCTGACTTTGCCCCGCACCCGTTGAGGCTGTTGCCCTTTCTGTACTTGCCCAAGGCCATCTAACCTAAAAAACCGCCCAGCCCACGCCACACAACCCCTGCTACCCGTGTAGCCGCTTGTTGCGTGTAGTGGACTCCTGACCTATCCAGCGGAACCCGAAACCCCACCACCCTATGGCGCAAGTCGAGGAATCTGCAGCCCACATGGTCGCAGAACCGTCTCGGCCTCTGATTCAGACCCTCCACTCGGCTCTGTACCAAAGGTACGCAGTCAGTCCTGTCGACGATGCTGCAGATGGTGAGCTCTGCTTTCATCCCGCTAGCGAGACTGGCAGTCTTCACCAAATCAGATAGCCACCGGAAGCCAGAGAGGATTTCCTCCGATCCTTAGCGACACACATCATTGGTGCCGACATGAGCGACCACCTGCAGATGGGTGCACCCTGTACCCTTCATGGCATCCGGAAGGACCCTTTCCACATCTGGAATGACTCCCCCCTGTATGCACCTTGGTTTTCTTCCCCTCTCTTGCTGCCATATCCCTAAGGGGCCCCATTACGCGCCTGACGTTGGAGCTCCCAACTACCAGTAAACCTCTGCGACTGCCCGGATCTTGCAGACTGAGGGGCAACCTCTGGAACAGGACAAGCAGCCATGTCAGGCCGAAGATCAGTATCAGCCTGAGACAGAGCCTGAAACTGGTTCGTCAGACAAACTGGAGAGGCCTTCCGTTCAGCCCTCCGGAATGTCTTTCGCCCCCTGCCACACCTCGAGACGACCTCCCACTCTACCACAGGTGAGGGATCAGCCTCAATGCGGGCAGTATCCCGGGCAACCACAGTCGTAGTTCGATCGGGGGATGCGTGGGACGAGCTGGCCGTCCCCGACAAACCCCCATCCGGACCCCTACAGTGATGCCCATTGGCAACAGCCTCAAGCTGTGTGACCGAACCCAACACTGCCTGAAGCTGGGAGCGAAGGGATGCCAACTCAGCCTGCATCCGAACACAGGAGTTGCAGTCCCTATCCATGCTAAAAACTGTTGTGCAAAGAACGTCTGAACTAATCTACAGAGAGCGCAAACAAATCGACACAAAATTTAAACGGTTATTAAAATACAAGGTTGCCTAGTAAAAGCAGTAATGCTGCTACTTGCGCACTGCTGACACACTGCTCGGCGGCGGAAGGAGACTACGCGATTTTACACTATTCAGGTACTAAAACGCGATGCTACAACTATCAAATACTATAATACGCCCGAAATTTATGAATTAAACAATGCAAGTACCAAAAACACGCAAAGGAATTAAGAATTAAACTATGTAACAAATGAGTGAACTAGGAGTATACGACTTGCTGCTGCAGCTGCTTATCCAACGGCGGCAGGGAGCACACTGTCTGTGACCAACCGACACTGGCCGTTCGAAACAAAAACAGAAGACAAACGACTACGCGAATTTACACTACTCAGGTACTAAAACGCGATTCTACAACTCTCAAATACTATAATACGCCCGAAATTTATGAATTAAACAAGGCAAGTACCAAAAACACGCAAAGAAATTAAGAATTAAACTATGTAACAAATGAGTGAGCTAGGAGTATACGACTTGCTGCTGCAGCTGCTTATCCAACGGCGGCAAGCTGAAATAATGAGCTGAAAAAGGTAAAATATGTGCATATCTTGCCCAAGTCTGGGTTAGATGACAGAATCAGCGAAGAGACTTCATTGTTTGTGGCGCACTGAAGGGCCCCAGAAAAAAATTATACGATTGAAATCGAAGGAAAGAACGAGCTGTGTGTATAAACTAGTGAGAAGTCTGTTGCAGAAAAAGGAAATTATTTCCTTTGGGCACATGTTGCTGACTGATTGCAGATTCTATTAGAGCTAAGTTTCATGATATATTCTCTCTGTCTTCAAGGCTGTTCCTCTCAAAATACATGGTTTTCGGTGTACTATCTGCTAGCCAATTAACACGAACATCCTAAGTATCGATCATTAAAATATATAGGGCCTATATTTGCTTGGCAAAGCCGTGAAATGTCTTGACAAAATCGCCCATGCATTAATTATTTGAGAGGCTCGTTATTTTGTCAGAGAGAAAAGTCATCAACAAAACGAAGTCCAACTTATTCGCTGGTAGGAGAATCCATGTGCAGGGCTAACAGCGAATGCACATCCGAAGAAGGAAACCGCTCTCCTAGAAGTGAATATAATTTACTATGTAAAATAAAATTTGCTGGCTGCAGCTGAAAATGGATGCATCCATCAAGACCAATTCCAGTATAATGTGAAACATTTGCAATCGTTATTATTTTTATAAATTGACAAAATAAGACAGTACTCAAGTACAGCAAATGTCGATATGCTTACATGTTGTTAACGACGACATCTAAACAGATACATTAACGTTTCGGAATAAGCAGACTCAAAAAGTGAGAAACTATGTTTATTAAGTGACTTTAGCAGAAAACATAGTGGCCTTCACATCAAATCAGTAAGAGAAGGAAACACAGGAGGGAATTGCTGAAATGACATTTCTTCGCCAAAGTATTAAACGCCATATGTCAAGCCTTAAAACCTACATTAGCTGCTGTTAATTCCGATAGAAACCATGAGCGGACTGGATCCTATACCACTGTACTGAAGATGAAACAAACGTACAGTGCCGGAGAAAGGCTGTTCTTTAAAACGAAAAGGAAGACATGCATGTAAGGATTAAGGCAAAAAAATTACCGTTTATTATACGTAAAATATAATTTGTCACTCTTCTGGGAGCGAAGGGCGTCGGTTGAGTTCGCCAAGTTGCTAAGTTTGCCAACCTTAGTAACTAAAAGAAACTACACGCCGTGGGATTGTAGCGCACTGAGAATCATGGGGGTGAAACTCATATAGGGACTTCCAGCAACACGATCTCAACGTTTATCAGTTCATCATATCGCTTTCTTATTGGCTGATTTTTAGTCTTCTATGTTTATTTTTGTTTCATAGTTAATATAAGCTGGTTTTACCACATTTTGCTTCTAATTACGACTTCTCGTGTGTATTACATTCTTTGAATTGTAAATATGTTCCTCGTATTCTGATTGAGTTCTGCTCACATCTGTAATATTGGGTGGGGTAAATGGTTCCATGTTTTGTTTTGTTTCATACAGAACATCTTGCATTTAATGCAGAGCTCTATGTTAGCAGGTTTTGACAGTATTGATATTCAGCTTCATAGCATCTTGTCATAGAACGGGTGTATAATTCTGCTTGCAATAGTGCTGCTTCTTGCCACTGAATGCCATGCATTTCACAGTGGTTTGCAGGGTATGGATGGAATTGTAGATGAGTATGCTTTGCAGTCTTGATGACTAGGTCATTATTTCTAGCAAATTATGAAGGTGCGCCAATAGTCACACGAAAGTTTTTACACGTTATTATCACGTACTACAAACAGCACATTGTCGCAGAAGTCAATAAAAATTGCAGTGGCTTGCGTTAAATGCAGGAGTACGAGGAACGGATGGGAACAAAAATAACATAGAATGCAAGCAATATACTTACAACTGCCACTTGATAATATTCCCACGGTCGAAATTGCAATATTGGGTTTTACAGATAAATACACTTTGCCACCAGACTATCTTTTTTTTTAATTAGTCATAACATTCCACAGTAGTACATAATTTTCAACTGACATTTAAAAGTAATAAAACAAATTAAAATTAATTACAGATTCCTTGGCATTTTAGAAAAAAAATCCAAGTCTAAATCAGATAGTGATGTTCGTCACTTGATCGTATTTGTTTTTCAAACATCAAATTGTCTCTCGTTTCTTCATGTTCTGGATCGCATCATCGAAAATGGAGTTCACATGACTGTTCTTCTGAGGAAGTTGGCGTATGTATCATAATAATTATTCATGCGTAGTAGCTTGTGATGCTGGTCGGAAATGTACGTCCAAAAATCTCCTTCGCTCCTTTCTTTACTGGACAGCAGGTAAAATACCGCGTGTCCCTTCAACCAGTTGACGGCATTTTTCTTCCAGGTGGGGTATAGCTCTTCTTCCGGGTATAAAAGGCACGCTGGCGTTATCAAATACGGCGGTTTTCTCTACATAGTTGCTAATTTTTTTCTGATTGACAACCATATATTATTCGCATTTCCACAGACAAATTGATGTTCATCTGTATCAATCAGGTTGCAAGTGGTACACAAAGAGGAATCAGCCAGATGAATGGAATGTAGTCTGGAGTTCGTTGGAAATTTCCTATTCACAAAGTAGTACCACAATGACCGCACTTTTGTTGGTAAATACGAGTGGTGTATGTTCCTCCAGATATCATGCCAAGAGTGACCGACGTATTTTTGTTCTATTGATGTTCTTGGTCTGAAAGTTCATTAAGTTTTGGTATATTTTCTTGACTTTGATGACATCTTTCTCGGGTGTTCCCAGTCCAATGTAGCTATATTCTACGAAGAAATGTTTTAGGTGGTAAAGTTCATTTGGTATGTGGTGAACGTCTATCGGGGCGTCCTGGCTGGCCGGCGCTATTTCATTTAACAAAAATGCGGTGACACTGTCGACTGACCGCTTCCAAAGTTTATATGTTTTACAGACGTACAATGCTTGTGCTTTATTGTACACGTCTGTGAGATTCAATCCTCCGTTCTCAATCGATAGAGTCAATGTTTGGTACTTGACTTTGAAGATGTGGCCGCGGCTGACGAAGTGGCCAAAAGCAGCCAAAATCCTGTTCGCCACTTCCCTCGGTATTGGCAGGGCTTGCGCCACGTAATTTAATTTAGAGGACAAATAGATGTTGACGAGAGCCACTCCTTGTATCTCATCAAGAGTACGGAGATTGTGCTGACGTATACAGGCACGGATGGTGTTGAGGATTCTTCTGTAATTAACTGCGATGGTCTGCCGAATATTCCTTGTGTACTCCACCCCGAGACATGTCATGGTGACAATTTCCTTTATTGGCCCATGAATGGGAACACCTAATCCGCTTCCAATATTCATTATGCCAGACTTATTTGTATTCAGTTTCGCACCAGATACTTGTTCATATTTGTTTATTATGTCGAGTGCTTTCTCTATCTCGTCGTTGTCTTTGACAATAAATGCAACGTCATTGGCATATGCCCTGCAGCCAATCCTACGGCCGCGTGTAGTGAATCCTTGTAGGTTGTGGCTCAGGCGAAAAAGCAATGGCTCGATTGCTATTGCAAAGAGTGACATAGACATCGGGCACCCTTGTCGCACCGAACTTTTCATTACAATGGGCCTACTGGACTGACCGTTTACCATAACTGTCGATGTTGACTTCTGCAGAAGATTTGTAATAATGTTGATAAAACCTTGCGGAAAGTTCATGGCACGCATGGTGTGAAAAAGGTAAGCATGATCGACTCTATCGAACGCTTTCTCAAAGTCCAATGATACGATGGCGCACTTTATTTTACAGGCTGCGGCAATGGAAATAATATCTCTGTAGTCGCACAGTGTTTGGTGAATTGATCCGTCTTTTCCTACGCTCGATTGATGTGATCCAGTGACTGTGTTCAATACCGATTTTAAGCTTTCGTTTATGATGTGGGCAAATATTTTATAGTCCGAATTTAGGAGAGTGATAGGCCTAAAATTTGTTACAGATTTTCCTGCAGGATGTTTCGGGATTAGAACAATGGTTCCTTCTAGGAAGTCGCGTGGGACGCCATTGGCGGGATTCATTAATTCGTTACAGATACACGCTAATTTGGGAATCAACTGCCTTCTGAACATTTGATAAAACTCCGCTGGGATTCCGTCAGGCCCAGGAGACTTATTTTTCGGGCTTCGTGTTATAGCGTCTGCGACTTCTTCTTCTGTAATTTCAGTTAACAAGTTGTTTGCTTCTACCGGGTCGATCCCGCGTGTGAATCCCGTCATGATGTCATTGTCCACCGGGATATCCATTGTCGTTTTGCCTAATAACTCTGCGAAGTACTTGTGAATTTCGTTCTTGATGTCACTTTGCTGCGTCAGTAACCTGCCGTCAGAAGATCTTAGTTCGGTTATTATTTTCCTGCGTTGCCCTTTCCTCTCATTAATCACATGATATATAGATGTTTGCTCTCCTTTTACAGTATCGTGAAGTCCTGCTCTTACTTGATGACCTTCCAGCTGTTTCCGCTTCAGTCCGAGAAGTTTAGCCTGAATCCGTTTTATTTCCACGTAGTTGGCGATTACGGACGCATCAGATTGATATAGGTCACGAAGGACTTGGAAGTAATATTCTATCGTCCGTTTTTGCCAAACACTTTTCTCGCGGGAGTAATTCATCAGCGATTTTCTTATCGCGGGTTTCACACATTTCATCCACCATGCCAGTGCCGAGGTATATGAAGTGAATTTGTTCTCGCACGCGTTCCATATGTTATTGAATATTTCGTGGTATTCAGGGTCTTTTATATGTTCCACGTTCAACTTCCACAAGGCTCGTCCCCTGTACGTTTCTTGCCGTTTTAAGTTCATGGTAGATATGTATGCAGCGTGATCCGAAAAGATAGTGGGCCATAACTCTGTCTGGTGAACGTGCGTTTCCAGGTCGACTGTTACATACATCCTGTCGATGCGACTAGCGGAATGATTCGTAATATGAGTGAAACCCGGCAATGCACCGTTCTTGAGCTCCCAGGTGTCAATTAAGCGGAGTTCTGTAATTACGTCTCCGAGTTCTGCAGTTATTAAAATGCGGCGTCTGGTCTTTTGGAGACAGCACACAATTATAATCACCTCCAAAAATGATATGCTCGTAGCGGCCACCGAAAAGGGGAACTATATCATCTTTATAAAATTCAGCTCTTCGCCTCCTGTTCCTGGTGCCAGATGGTGCATAAATATTTATAAAACGCGTATTGTGAATGGTGACAGCTAGACCTCTGGCGTTTACCAGTTTCTCGACATCTTTGATGATAATTCCTTCTTTGGCGAGTATCGCAGTTCCGAGGTCACTGTCGCTCCCTAGATTTACGACTGTATTGTAACCTGTGATGGCATCCAGTCTAATATCTGTTACTTCTTGTAACACAATAACATCAATATCAGCGGCGCAGAGCATGTCTTGCAAGTTCTTAAGGTTTAATTCGCTACGGATCTTGTTTAAATTCAAAGTCCCGATTCTATAAGCTTGTAATGAATTCATGATTAATTAAGTAAGTATACAAGTCGTTATGACCCACTGTCGACAAAGCCTAAGGTTTTCCATGTAATGGCCGAGACGATGTCTCGTCCCTCATTTGCTTGTCTTTCTGCACTGGAATCTTTCCTCCTGGTGGGTGTGACACTTCCTTCATTTCCTCATCTGCGGGAAATTCTTCAATGTCATCTGTCCAACTTTTCGTATCACTGCGTTGAGACAACTCTATCTCTGGCCCACGTTGAGATGGAGTTCTGTTCTTTGTTTCTTTACTTGTGGACCGTTTCGTTTCGCCATCCTGTTGCGTCTGCGTTTTCACTTTTCGAAACTCGTCTTTTCCCGCTGTATGCGGGGTCTGTGGGTCTACGTCAAAATTGACTGATGTCATACCACTGATTTTGCGACCAATTTGTTGTGCCTTTTCACGCACTGATTGTACCTTTTGAGGAGCGTCAGGTGGAGCTATCCTCCGTTTTTTATGCTTTTTGGGAAGAGATCCGGATTTCTGTCGCTCTTCAGTCTCGGAAGCCGTACTGGGATCTTGTGCAGCATCCTCGTTCTCGTCTCTCTGTACATCTTGCTCAATAGTTCCGTCATTTTTTGGAAAGACATCCTGCTTCTGTGATGGGCGCCGCTTCAGGCGACGGAGCGACAGTCGTTACTTCAGTAGAGCTAGTGGTCACTGACAAGTTTTGGTCGTCGTCTTTTCTGTCGCCACTGCTCTCCAAAGCGAAACTCGATGTCATAGCAATGTGGCCACGGGTGGCCGTAGCATATGTCTTCTGGTAAGGTCGTCATCGTCATGGGAGGGGCTACTTCCCCCGCCGGTACCTGCGTCACTCTCCTCTGTATACATTCTGAACGTACGTGTCCAGTCTGTCCACAGCCGGAGCAAGTACGCGGCTGTCCATCATACATCACAATAGCTCTATAACCGCATACGTAAACATACGAGGGAATATGCTGCTGAAGATCTATTTTTATTTGCCTGACACCATTTAAAACTGGAAACGTTTGAAAGGTGGTCCACTTTTCCGCAACATTACTAATGACCTTCCCATATGCTTTGAGGACGGAATTAATTTGTTCCGTAGTTATTTCAAAGGGAAGTTCAAAAATATGGACTGTTCTTATCCCGAAACCTGCATGATCTACTTTGACATCACCGACGTTTCCATCACAGTGATTAAATTTAAAAGATCCTCCACATCCTTCAATAATCCTATCACAGCATTTAGCATTCACCATCTTTACATAAACTGTGCTACTCACAAACGATAAGTGGATCCCAATTATGTCAGTGGAACTGAGCTTTACTACATCGCGCAAGAACTGTTCTACTTCGAATGCTTTAGGTCGTGCAAAGCGTTCATCGAACGTGAACTTCAAAGTATCTTTGCGAAGCGGTTGCGTCATATACATGTTCGGTTCATTTTCAAATATACAATTGGCGTGTAAGCCGCAAGAGCGCCCACTTATCGTCAGCACGCGGCCGGCCGCAGCGAGCACGTAGACAAGGCCCGTCCGCACAGCTCGCCCACCGAAGCACGATTGGGCGCTGCTCAGGGACTCGTCGACACCGCAAAAACACACGGCAACACTAATTTGTAGGTGAACACATACTAAATTATCTATATTTTTCAATATTTCTCGAGAACCACACGAAAACTGATGGTTGTTGACGTTGCTAACCAGAGACATTGACTATTAGATCCATCCGTAAAGTATAAATGAAAAATGTTATTGTCTAGTACTCGTATTTCGCAAAGCGAGAATACTAATTATCATGTCTTGCTTACCCCCTGTCGAAGTTCACTGCCAGGCCACTTGGAGCGCTAATGTCGGTCACTGTTTCCATATCATTGATATTTTGATGTTCCGTGCTGTGAATGCAATATTAATTCTGGTGTGCTAGCTGCTCTGCGAGAAAGAGATGGGTTAATTTCCCATACATCTCTTCTCACCCCACAGCAGACCCTATATTTTTTACATGCTAGGCGACAATCATGCATTTATGCCCCCAGCATCCCATGCAAAAGTGCCACGTGATATTGGGCCTGTAGTATATTTTCGCTTGTGGCGTTTGTTGTTGTTGTTTTGGAAGGTGGACTGCAATTTTGGTCTTCTGTTACAAGAATCATTATTCCCCATTGATAGTATAGTGCGAAATGGGCTTCGTAGCTTAAATTACAGACATTCATAGTTACAGATATAAACAATATAATTTGAATTTTAAAGAGTCATATTAACACTATTTATTTGAAAGAAATTTTTTTGTAGGGGTCTTTTATAGAATGAATTTTCTGACGTCCAATAACAATTTAATTCGCAACAGTTTCAAACACTCAGACTAGGGCGCAAGTGGTAATTATTTCCGATTTCAAGGGACTTACTCTGGGTAATACGGGCTGTCTCTTAAAATATCAGTTTTCATTCTGGCGCTAACTGCTGTAAGCAAGTAAAACGCGTCCTTTTGCAAATGATATTTAATTTCAGTGTGTTCACATTATTTCAGCACCGTAATATTATAATTTATCAGTTGGATTTAAAGATCTGTCTACCTTCGAAGATTGAGTCATTTGTGCTGAAGCTCAGGATGTTTTATAGCCTGGAAACAGATTTGCATATCATCAGGTGCTAGAGCAATTATCCCCTTGCCTGTAGCCGCCAAGAGGTCAAAGTATATCACTAGTTGAGTGTCTACTACTAATCGCAAATTAAGAATATGTGGTCCCATGGTGTAATGGTTAGCACTCTGGACTCTGAATCCAGCGATCCGAGTGCAAATCTCGGTGGGACCTAAATTTTTCAGACGGTTCTTCAGTTGACGCATAAACCGCTTGTCCTTCCTCACAACATAGTTTATATTCGGTGGCAATTTATTGATTTCAAGTGCACCCATCTGTCTGAAAAATTCAGGTCCCACCGATATTTGAACTCAGATCGCTGGATTTAAACTCTAGATTGCTTATCTTTACACCATGGGACCACATGCCTTACTTGAATTTTATCAATTTAAATAATCGTTCTTTAAAGAGCTCGGTCATCAAATAAGGAAAAAAAAGGATGAAGTAAAATACAAGTCACCGAGGATGTCGAAGACCTACTAATTAAGTAAAAAACAACAAAAATTTTAACAGTCCCAAAAGAATATCGGAAAGAAATAGGTAACGACATTTTTTTCCCAGCTCTTTACTACGTGCATCTGGCTGCGGAATATACCCTTTCTAAAAGCACGCAACTGATTTTGTTAGCAGAACATAAAAGGATCTACGACAGACTGTAGCTTGCTCAGACTACAGTTGGTAATGAAATTCTATTTTTCAAAGAAATCTTTGCAGTAGAAAGAAATTGACATCAATGATTTTTAAAAGTGATGTAAATACTAGTGAAGAAGGCTCTGAAAACAGTGTTAGGAACGAAGAGATTCTGTGGCACTCACGATTTTGGGAGAGCAAAATCTTTGCGTAACAAGACAGTTTACTATATGGCGCAAAATTAATCACACAAGCAAAATTCTCAGATATTGAAAACACTCCAAAAATAGGACAGAAAAACACGTATGCGAGGTTTGTAAAAGTCTGATAAGAGCTATGATTACGTCAATAGGTCCCATGGTGTAATGGTTAGCACTCTGGACTCTGAATCCAGCGATCCGAGTTCAAATCTCGGTGGGACCTAAATTTTTATTTCTTATTTTGCATTCGATTGTTTGCATGAACATGTGTATATTTGTAATGTTAATTTGTAATCAAACCTATATACAGTAGAAATCAATTTTTACATAACTTTGCTTGAGGGCAGAAAACCGTAATATATCGTTGGCTCTTTACGGACAAAACATGAATAATTAAAGACGATAACTTAAATATACAATACTGCACCAGTTACTGTTTCATGCACAGCGCAATTTATTCCCATTGGTGTCGGAGTTAACCTTAGTATTTAGCCGTATATGATGTCTGCGTGTGTACTGTTCTACTTTTCGCGTCCAAATGAATGCTGTCGTACAATGCGTTTCAGGAATATATTCTTATTTTTAAGTGTTGTGGGGGATGAGATTTGTATTTATTTGTATATATGCAGGGGAAGAAAAGTAGACAAACACACACACATACATATCTAATGATAAATCGTGCAATGCACGAAAAAAGTAACTGGTGATTATCAGATTCTTTATTGACACTGATCCACGGTTTCGAAAAATACAGTTTACGATAAATGAAAGTAAGAGACGATAATTTTGCAGAATGTTATGAAGTGAAATCTGCCTATAATGAAACAAAGAAAAGATTTTTGAAGAGTGCTGAGCGATTCCAGTTATTAAATACAATCACCTTACCTGCAAGGACAAAACTGTTCAACGGCTTTCTAAATTTAGGAACAATTCAAACAATGAGTCATCTGAACCTATCACGCAACTGATTCCATTTCCGATACATATACGACAACAACATATTTATTCAATCTAGCGCATAAAGAAGATCTTCACATTAACGGTTTCGGCCAATTTTGGCTATCAACTGACCTGGCGATGCACTGTCATCAAGTGTTACCTAAACGATACTTTTCATGAAAGATACCGACGGATACAGAAACACTACACCAGAAAATATTGCCGTATTCAAATACATTTACACATGGGAACAGAGCAAATACATTCTGAAAAATTATTTATCCATTAAACTTTATAGTGTCGTATTTCTCCTACGGGTACTGGTGTTAAAAATTACTCCGTCTCAACCTTCCGTGCCAGTCAACACTACCAAAGATTTTATGAATGTATTCCATTCTTGCCATCTCACTCCCCTCGCCACCTTCTGGCACGAGAAAAGAATTGATATGAGTACGTTTGTTTCTTAACGATTTTGTAGACTCTTTTATCCTCGAACATTTTGGTTCCATATTTAATTTCGTACACATCGAGATTTGCTTTCACAACAGTTCTGCGTATCAAAAGTTGCATGTATCTTCTGTCTTTCGCTAATGTTTCTCAGCATACACTTCTTCTAAGGAACTGATAACAAATTTCTTACTTTCTTTGGGTTCAGTGATGGTTTTCATTTTCACATATACATTTTATATCGATTGAGTTCATACTTTGTTCACCCATTTTGCTCAGTGTGTGTGTCTCTCCTGTCATTCGCATTGCAATTTCTTGTCTGAATATCTTTAAATTCTGGTTTGTAGTTAACAACAACCCCCACCCCCCCACCCGAGGTCGGAATATGCATAAGTCTTGAGTAAATCTTACGTGCAAGTTTGAGAACGTTTTCTAAATGTTTGTGTGGCGTGTAGCTGAGGCAGAACGCGACTATCAGCTCGGTATTCACCTAGTGTGATGAGAGAAACCGAATAAAAACCACAACCAGGCTGGCTGGCTCACTACCTGCCGTCGTTAATTCACGAGGCGGATTCGAACATGAACTGGTTCGCCTTCCCCAGCCCCAGAAACGGGGCGTCAACGCTCGTGCTTATCCAGGCGGGGGTCTTAATTGAATACAGATTCCATACTGCACATAACACGAATAGTTTCGTCCTATATGGTAACCAAAATCACAATTTTCTTGCAGTACTGGGTGGTTACGATGAAAGTGGCGGTGTTACGAGTGCTGCAGAATAGGCTGTATACATCGTAAGACGCTGAAACATCGTAGGTATGTTGAAGTATGCTGAAAAAATAATAGTTCCACTTCCTGCCAACAGGTGAAAATATGGCGCTGTAAGCATCCAGAATGCGATGTGGGTGCAGGAAAAGGGGGAGACCTATTAAAACAATGATGATGGATGGTCTGGCACCTTTATTAGAATATGATCTCAAGATACAACCTTTGTTCAGTATGGTCTCCCGAGTCAGGCACGTGCGGAATCCGTTAACACAGCATGACTGACAGATGCTTGCAGCACATCCAATGCAATCAGAGCGATATGTCGTCATACGCTCTCCTTCAGATCAGATATCCCCATAACCAGGATTCACTTGGATTCAGGTCGGAGGATCTGGAAGGCTACACATCTTGAAATTGTCCAGAGATGATGCGGTCATTACCGAAGGTTTCCAGAAGCAAATCTTTCACCTGGAGGGCGACATTCGGAGTGTCCCCCTCCTCGCTTGAAAACAGTGGTGTGGACACAGTTGAGTCCTTGCGAAGTTGAAATCACGTGCTGCACAAGGAGGTTCTTATAAAGTGCAGATGCCACTGTACAATTAACAGGCCCGTGAGGTGTCATCTATTGGAAGAAAAACGGACCGAGAATTAAGGAGCTTGTGAAACCACACCACACAGTCATATAAGCTGAGTGTGATGGATGTTCCTGCACCACATGTAGAATCCTAGATCTAATATTCCACAGCCACATGCTAGCTATTTTCACGTGTGACAAAAAACGAAGGCAAAGTCAGAGCGTTTTGGCCTATCTTGGAACTTCATTTGTTGCGCATTCTAAATCTTGTAAGGATACCAGTGTAAAATGCACCCAAAATCTCTCGAACTGTTGAAAAATGGTTCAAATGGCTCTGAGCACTTAACATCTGTGGTCATCAATCCCCTATAACTTAGAACTACATAAACCTAACTAACCTAAGGACAGCACACACATCCATGCCCGAGGCAGGATTCGAACCTGCGACCGTAGCGGTCACGCGGTTCCAGACTGAAGCGCCTAGAACCGCATGGCCACACCGGCCGGCTCTCGAAGTGTTGACCAGGGGAGAGCAGCTCGAGTACTGGCTGCAGAATTTGAAGCGTATGTTGAACGGTAGGCTATAGCTATAGCGACTTCATCAACTGCCATGAGAATGGGTCGCCTCCCTCTCCCTTCTGTACCGACTAATTCACATGTTTCTTCAAATATCTTGATAGCTTCTTTAGTCTATTTATTGACATGCGGCCTCCTCATAGCTGTTTCTGTCGGCGATATTTTAGCAAGTCAGTGCTGCTAGTGCCGCCGTTCTGATAAAACAACTTTACCAGCGGTGTACGGTTTTTATTCTCAACAACCACGTCACTGCACAGAAAACGTCAGCATTGTTAACCCTTTACACCAACAGTCACTTTACAAACGAAATCAAAACACATCACTAATCGACAAACAGCGTAACGATGTCAAAACAGTAAACATTTCACATTCTGATTGCTTACACCGCCCTATTTTCACCTGGTGACAGAAAGTGGAACTCTTACCTTTTTTCAGCCTGCTCCGCGAGTGCACCGGTTAGTGAATATACTTACGATGTTTCAGTATAATGCAATGTACACAGGCCTCAATGCAGCACTCAGAACACTGTCAGTTTAATTATGACCACTCAGTTATTGCCATTTAGAAGTTTCTTCTGTCGTTTTACTTCCTACTAAAATTTTTGCCAACTTTAAGTCAGCTGATGACAGTGTCGACGACTACTTTGCAACAAAAAAACACATGGACTTGCTGCCGAGTCTCATCTAACAGTGCCTAGCACTTATGTTTATTATTGCAATTTGTTAATATAAAAATCACATCTGGCTCAGTCGTAACGCCATCTCCTTCTATTGCTCCTGCTACTCTTCTACATATACATATATACTCTGCACTTATGGTGTGTGGAGGAGGGTCTTAATGTACCACTGCACTATCAACCTTTCCCGTTTCACTCCCAAATGGTTCGCGGGAAGCACTACTGTTGCCAAGCTTCAACTTACCTCGAATCTCTCAAATTTTACGCAAGACACATACAGAGGAGGAAGCAACATTTTGGTTCACTCTTTTAGGAAGTACACACTTGGAATTTAAACAGGTATTTATTTGAATAAGAGGGCGAGTTTTTTTTTTTTTACGTATTTGCTTTTGGAATACGTTTATATCCGTAAGTTATAACGTGGTGCTTCATATGGTCTCTTGCTGTAGCTCTTAATCAAAAGGGCGAATTGTGGTAACTTACATGTGAAAGGCGCGTTGGAAAACCGCTCCGACAGCTGAGGGCGGGGCATCTCTTCGTCTGGTAATAACTTGTATGTACAACGTCATCAGATTACAATGATTATACGGATGATGGTCATTCCGTCTGAAGGCATGAGATATGAACAGAATTACAGGCTGAACATATGCGATCACTTTCCAGGCAGTAACACACGTCACGCCTTAGCGCTTGGCGACAAACTCCGCGAAGGATGCGGACTCACCCCACATGCCATATCAACAGTCGGTAGCTTCATGGACTCAAAAGAACGCAGGTGCTAAAATGTGTATTATCCCTCATCATTTTAATAACACATGGTTAGAAAATACTAACACGAATTATGTGCAGACAGATGGAAAGAAGGCTATAGGTCGACGAGGGGGAAGATCAGTTTGGGTTTCGGAAAACTGCAAGAACATTCGAGCAATGCTGACCCTACTTGGGAAACAGGTTGAAGAAAGGCAAACGGACGTTTGTACAATTTGTAGGTTTACGGTAAGATGTTGACAAGCTTGAACGGGAAACACTCTTTGAAAATCTGAAGGTAACAGGGGTAACATATAGGGAGCGAAACAAAATAAAAAAAGTTGTACACAAGTCAGTCAACAGTTATGAGACTCGAGAGGTGCGAAAGAAAAGCGGTAATTGAAAAAGGAGTGACGCAGAGTTGTAGCTTTTAAAACCGCGATGTTTTTCAATCTGTAATTTGAGCTCAAGGAAACCAAAGGGAATTTTGGAAAGGCAGTTAAAGTTCTGGGGTAGAATAAAACCTTTGAGGTAGGTCGACGAATTGGAATTTTTTCAGAAACGGCAAAGGAATTAGAAAATCGATTGAACGGAATGGACAACGGATTGAAGAGAGGTTATAAATGAAAACTGAAACAAGGGTAATGGAACAGTTTCGAGTTAAATCTGGTGATGCTTGGGTAATTACATTAGGAAATGAGACGAGTATTGCTATCTAGGCAGCAGAATAACTGACGATGTCACAAGCAAATAATATGTTTGTACTGGTAATAGCAAGAAAAGCTTTCCTGAAAAAAAAAAAAAAGTTAACATGAATGCAAATTCAAGTGAACGAAGTCTTTTTTCGTGTTATTTGTGAAGAGTGTAGCTCTGTTTGCAAGTTCATAGTGGACAAAAAAAGAGTTCAGATAAGAAGAGAATAGAAGCTTTTTTGATGTGCTGCTCTACGGACACATCGCGCGGCTGGTGATGGATTTGTGCGACGGAAACAAACATTGAATTATTTACCCAATCCAATATTACGGACGGGAACAAAAATTAAGCAGAATGCGAGAAAGATATTTACAGTGCAATTCAAAGACTGCTATACTCACAAGTCAGGTACACAATGCGATGAAACCAGCTTCTTGTCAGGTCATGTCAGATGATTTTCAGGTTTTCATCTCTTCTAAAGCACAATTATTTCCATCTGATAAGGGTCACACAATCGAAATTGCAATATTGTGTTTAAGAAATAAATAATTCTTCAGCCAAAAGGCGATCACGACGTCACAAAATTAACCACGATTGTGAATGACAATTGCGAGAAGTTAATCTTAGTTTTTGACTGAGATTTCTAGAATATATTACTTTGCAAGGTGACAAGAACGTTTCCAGCCAGACACTTCACCGTCAAACTACGAGGCCCAGCCATAAACTATAAGTGAAAAATAGTATCATCTAAAACTCGTATTTCGCAAAGCAACATCACGAATTTTCACGGCAAATTTTCCCATATTCGAGAATAACTACCAGGCCACTAGGAGCCCTATTGTCGTTCTCTGTTTCCGTATAGTAACACTGGCCCAAAAAGTTTGTATATCTATGGAGTGAACGTGGTCCACTGTACATGTTCTAAACATCAAACCGGGCAAGTCAAGTGATTTTGGGGCTTCAATTTGCAGTAATGGCAAAACTTGAATATTACACGTATTCGCCTTGTTTTATGCACGTTTGAGTTTTAATAACAGCTACTTTTGTTGCTACGGATGTAAAGAGAAGTTTGTGAAAGGAGGGCCAGACACTCTTCATAGGTATGTACAACAAAGTATAATTCTGAAGGTCATACTGATATGAAGTACTTTATATGTTGAAAAATATTGAGACAAGGTAATATAGGTTACTTGTCTATGAAAAGCAAAAGAAGAAATAAAAATAGTAATGGACAATCAGGTGGTGCAAATCGCTTACCGAGTGCACTGCAACAGTTTCATAGTTCCAAATCCGTTGCTTTATCGCGACACTCCCGCTTCTTCCACTGTGTCATTGTAACGACATTAATTACAACAGAGATTCAACTACATGAATAAGTGCAATAGATAACGTCGTTGGCTGTCACTTGTTACCCTGCTACCGAAAAAACGTAAATCAACTGCTTTTCACATCTTTTAAGCTAACTTTATACGACCTAAAATGCGCCGATCCGAAATCACTTGGCTTGAATTGCAGATGATGATGTGGGCAGAATTCTCGTTATGTGCATCCGAATGCTCACTTCATAGATATTTATTTACACTCTACGGGTATGTCCCCAGACTGCACAAGTGTGAACAAACCACAGGACACTTTTTTTAGCTATTGCAGTGAGCACTGTTTTGAAGCTTGTGCTGTAGAAGTAGAAATTAATATTAAGCTCATAGTAACATTCACAACACAATGGGCTCCAGCAGGTTATTTTATTTATGAAACAACTTGACGCAATTTGGAAGTTTTTCAGTTCCAAACAGAATTAATTGGACATTTTAAATTAAACGTTTAGGGATATTTATTCTACAGCATATTTAAGTTCCTCTTCATTTCATATTACTCTCCCTCATACACTTTACAAGAGTTGTTCAAACCATCAGAGCTGCATTTCACAATAAAAACCTGGCGAAGAATGCCTCCTAATGCAAGACACCGTTTTATAGTTCTACAATTACTCAGACATGCTTCAATGCTATATGCAGTGAGATTTTTGTTATTTTCTTTCTGAAAAATTACTGTTGCATGTTAACCTCTCGTTTAAGTTATATGCGTTCTTGTCTCAAAAGTATTTACATTTGCAAAAGAGGAGGCTATTAATACTAACAATCACCTCTTTTGTAAACGTAAATACTTTTGAGATAAAAATGTATATGACTTGCGCAAGAGGTTAACATGTAACAATTTTTCAGAACGAAAGGTAGGGAAGGTAGGAAATTAGGATTTAAAGTCTCGTCGACAGCTATACCATTAGTCGGAGCATAAGCTCGACCTGTGTCAATGTTCGTGAAGAAAATAATCGGCCGTGTCCATCTGTCTTGGGAGTGTTTAGGAAAATCACGGAAGAAATAAAATAAACAAAAATCCCACTGCAGATGGCACTGTAACATGTATGGGTAATGGACGAAGTATAAAACGCTGTCTAACATTAGGGGGGAGTTCATGTCCATATCTTTTCTAAGCAAGCACACAAATACGAAGCGCTACAGCATCCGAAAGATGGCTATTCATAAAGTCACACGGAGGCTACAAAGCCACTGTGTTAACATCTGTAGTTAAACTACAACAGTAATAACTGAAAAATGAATTGAGTATCTTATGATGTACTAACGAAATACAGACTTGGTGTTAATGAAAAATGTATATCTTTTAGATAGCCTACAGTTCCCAAGAAAAGCGTTCCAGAACAAATATAATCGAATTTACACCCCGTTTTCTGACTTAATTTATCAGAAATATTAGCAAACATACGAAGAACAACTGCCAATGCTACTAAACAAAGCAGTTCATTTTCCGTTGCAGAACTACAGTTAAGTTTCAAATGCGTATTGAAATAGTTTTGTAAATCGCTCCTGTGAGGCGGTGTCGAAAAAAGTTACCGATTGGAGGTAATTTCGCCAGCGACTTATCACTCTTGTGTGGAAGGCCCTTCAAGAGAATGTTTACGCTGCAGCGTCGCGAATTGCAGATCATCCTATAGTGGCGCATTTAACGTGTTGCCCTCCTAGTGGGTCGATGAGATCCGCGTCAGGCGAGGTTAGTTTGAAGCTGCTGTATGTCTAAGCTAACACCCGAACAATAAAACACCAACTTCCATGTAGGCGTAACTCGTAAAAACGACGAACTGCGAGCAAACTATACAATTGCCAAATACCATTTAGAACAATCCGCCGAAAGTATAATTAGTATACGGCAAAACTCCGTTAATATGCGTCACACGTGGATCAGGAAAAGAGCGTAACTTAGGGACGGAAACTGTCTCAAACACCGGATATTTTATGTGCGTGAGGTATATGAAAATTCCAAGATAGTAGGTATTCCGCCGTACACCCAAAACACTGAAACGACTCGGGCCAATACTAACAGGCTGTCGTCAGGTGATGTGTCCTCGCCTGTCATATAAGAATTTGAGGTTTACAGTTGACTGGAGTTGTCATTCTTTGTTGAGGTGTCAATCAACAACAGAATTCGCAAAACCATCCAAACGATACATTTTTTCTTTTTCTTTTTTGTAATACCATTTCTACATCCCGCCATCTTTCTGCAATCACGTCAGACAGTCAGTAGATTACATTTTAGTCCGCTGATAGCCAGAAAATCTGTTTTTAGTGAAATATACTTTTATCTGGCTCAAAATAAGCTTTAAGGTGTTGAAGATGCAATGGTTCGGTGACAACCTAACGACAATGGGACAGCAACGTTTGCCATTACATCAAAAAAGAACCAATGTACAATGTGAACAACTTGCTTATGTAATTCAAGGTTAACTATAAAAGAATGGACATTGGCTCCCTCTTCCAGCCGTCATTTTGTAATGCCTCACGTTTTTCAATATTTTCGTGATCCTGATTCAAATATGATGGTACAGTATGGCGCATTGTTCACAACACTGAAGGGTTTAGTTACGTAGAATATCACTGAACCATTTTCGAAAGACTTCTTCAGCTTTCGTGTCTTTATTGCAATTTACCCGTCTTTTAAATTCGAAAATCAAATGGGCAACCTCCACAAAATCACTGTTGCTACATACAGTAATCTTCCACTTTTTCCCGTCGGATTCCTCCTAACATGCGACTGACCTGCGGTGAAGGCTTGTCCTTTGTCAGTCACTATATTTTCCAGCTCATACTTCTGCTTAACCGAAGTGTCATTAAGGTAATAAACAACTTATTTCTCGCCTCTGAAATCTTGAATTTGATTAAGATAAAGCCTCATCCACAAAGAAGTAACATCTCTGTCATTACGCTATTTCGTTTTTATTTTCGCACTTAAAATCACTATCTCTTATTAACTTGCACAAAAACAACTTCTCTAAAAAGTTGGCAGATTTTTATCATTGTTACCTTCCTTACTGCAGGCGCTTCATTCCTGAAAAGCATGCACCTTCAACCGAACGGCACATTCCAAATGCGTTTGGCGTCTTCTGTCTTGCTTTGAGTGGATACATTACTGGGTGATATTTTTCTTACTCGCTCGACTGAGAAACTCCGGAAAACTCTTGTTACTTCTGAAATCTGTCGTACGCCTAGCGACCGGTATTTTTCTTTTTAAAGATCTTTCGAAAATAGGAAGCAAAATAATTACGTTTCTTACCGGTTTTTAACAACTTTCCGCGCATAATTTTAACCAAAGAACACGGAACAGCTTCACATATTTTCGCAGTCACAACAGGGGCACGACTGGCTAGACTAGAAAGCAACTGTCGAGTAAGATATGAAACAAGAAGTACATGGCTGAAACATTTAACACAGTGATTAGGAAAATCACTTACGACTTGCATTGCTTCAGCGTGCCTCAGTGCATCATTCAGACAAGAATAACAACAAAATACCAAATTTATAAGTGGGGCCTATTTTCAATGGCGCTACAATACCCGGCGGATGCGCACAGGATGGACGACCAATCACCGAGCTTGCGTTTGTTTATGCAAGCGTTCGACGATGAGAAAGCAAGTCAGCCGGGGTGCTGCCCTGCTGTCGGAGGTTGTTGAGTTTGTTGAAGGGAATGCAGGTTTCTGTTTCTAATATACAAGGCGGAATTATTTGAAAAATTCACTACAGAGCTATCTGCAATCTTGTCCTTCGGCTAAGCTGCTTTTTCTTAGTCGCCAGAAGCAGTAAGATTTCGAGCATGTTGAGTACTTCTACAGTCATAATCTGCATGCCACTTTTCCGACGTGGAACAGGGCCAGATAATAGTTAAAAAATCCATCTGTATGTAATTAAGAATCTATCTGTAATGCTCAACATTTCTAAACCAGCCACTGGAGATGGATAAGCATCTCCGAGGCGAAATGCACTTTTCTTCTTAGTATAAATAATCGAAAGATCTGGACTCGTATTTGGTAGGATGACGGCTCAGACCCCCAGCAGGAAACTCAGACAGGCTTCAGGTGGTTACGGAAATTCTGAAATCAGTTCTATTCGCTAATCATTCCAGAAGATTTATTTGAGAACTGCTTCTGTCAGACGCAAAACCGTAATGTATGCTGAGATAAAAGAAATTATTTAGGTAGTGAAGGGAGACGAAAATTTAATAGTCATGGGTGACTGGAAAAGGGAGAGAAGGAAACGTAGTAGGTGAATATGGATTGGGGGAGAGAAATGAAAGAGGTAGCCGTCTGGTAGAATTTTGCACAGAGCATAACTTAATCATAGCTAACATAAAAGAAGGTTGTATACATGGAAGAATCCTGGAGATACTAGAAGGTATCAGATAGATTATATAATGGTAAGACAGAGATTTAGGTACCAGGTTTTAAATTGTAAGACATTTCCAGGGGCAGATGTGGACTCTGACCACAATCTATTGGTTATGAACTGTAGATTAAAACTGAAGAAACTGCAAAAAGGTGGGAATTTAAGGAGATGGGACCTGGATAAACTGACTAAACCAGAGGTTGTACAGAGTTTCAGGGGAGAGCATAAGGGAACAATTGACAGGAATGGGGGAAAGAAATACAGTAGAAGAAGAATGGGTAGCTCTGAGGGATGAAGTAGTGAAGGCAGCAGAGAATCAAATAGGTAAAACGACGAGGGCTAGTAGAAATCCTTGGGTAACAGAAGAAATACTGAATTTAATTGATGAAAGGAGAAAATATAAAAACGCAGTAAATGAAGCAGGCAAAAAGGAATACTAACGTCTCAAAAATGAGACCGACAGGAAGAGCAAAATGGCTAAGCAGGGATGGCTAGAGGACAAATGTAAGGATGTAGAGGCTTATCTCACTAGGGGTAAGATAGATACTGCCTACAGGAAAATTAAAGAGACCTTTGGAGAAAAGAGAACCACTTGTATGAATATCAAGAGCTCAGATGGAAACCCAGTTCTAAGCAAAGAAGGGAAAGCAGAAAGGTGGAAGGAATATATAGAGGGTCTATACAAGGGCGATGTACTTGAGGACAATATTATGGAAATGGAAGAGGATGTAGATGAAGATGAAATGGGAGATAAGATACTGCGTGAAGAGTTTGACAGAGCACTGAAAGACCTAAGTCGAAACAAGGCCTCGGGAGTAGATAACATTCCATTGGAACTACTGACGGCCTTGGGAGAGCCAGTCCTGACAAAACTCTACCATCTAGTGAGCAAGATGTATGAGAAAGGCGAAATAGCCTCAGACTTCAAGAAAAATATAATAATTCCAATCCCAAAGAAAGAAGGCTTTGAAAGATGTGAAAATTACCGAACTATCAGTTTAATAAGTCACAGCTGCAAAATACTAACGCGAATTCTTTACAGACGATTGGAAAAACTGGTAGAAGCCGACCTCGGCGAAGATCAGTTTCGATTCCGCAGAAATGTTGGAACACGTGAGGCAATACTGACCCTACGAATTATCTTAGAAAATAGATTAACGAAAGACAAACCTACATTTCCAGCATTTGTAGACTGACAATGTTGACTGGAATACTCTCTTTCAATTTCTAAAGGTGGCAGGGGTAAAATACAGGGAGCGAAAGGCTATTTATAAGTTGTACAGAAAGCAGATGGTAGTTGTAAGAGTCGAGGGGCATGAAAGGGAAGCAGCGGTTGGGAAGGGAGTGAGACAGGGTTGTAACCTGTCCCCGATGCTATTCAATCTGTATATTGAGCAAGCAGTAAAGGAAACAAAAGAAAAATTCGGAGTAGGTATTAAAGTCCATGGGGAAGAAATAAAAACGATGAGGTTCGCCGATGACATTGTAATTCTGTCAGAGACAGCAAAGGACTTGGAAGAACAGTTGAACGGAATGGTCAGTGTCTTGAAAGGAGGATATAAGATGAACATCAACAAAAGCAAAACGAGGATAATGGAATGTAGTCGAATTAAGTCGGGTGATGCTGAGGGAATTATATTAGGAAATGAGACGCTTAAAGTAGTAAAGGAGTTTTGCTCTTTGGGGAGCAAAATAACTGATGATGGTCGAAGTAGAGAGGATATAAAATGTAGACTGGCAATGGCAAGGAAAGCGTTTCTGAAGAAGAGAAATTTGTTAACATCGAGTATAGATTTAAGTGTCAGGAAGTCATTTCTGAAAGTATTTGTATGGAGTGTAGCCATGTATGGAAGTGAAACATGGACGATAAATAGTTTGGACAAGAAGAACTTTCGAAATGTGGTGCTACAGAAGAATGCTGAAGAGTAGATGGTTCAAATGGCTCTGAGCACTATGTGACTTAACATCTGAGGTCATCAGTCCCCTAGAACTTAGATCTACTTAAACCTAACTAACCTAAGGACATCACACACATCCATGCCCGAGGCAGGATTCGAACCTGCGACCGTAGCAGTCGCGCGGTTCCGGACTGCAGCGCCTAGAACCGCATGGCCACCGCGGCCGGCAGTAGATGGGTAGATCACATAACTAATGAGGAGGTATTGAATAGAATTGTGGAGAAGAGGAGTTTGTGGCACAACTTGACAAGAAGAAGGGATCGGTTGGTAGAACATGTTCTGAGGCATCAAGGGATCACAAATTTAGCATTGGAGGGCAGCGTGGAGGGTAAAAATCGTAGAGGGAGACCAAGAGACGAATACACCAAGCAGATTCAGAAGGATGTAGGTTGTAGTAAGTACTGGGAGATGAAGAAGCTTGCACAGGATACAGTAGCATGGAGAGCTGCATCAAACCAGTCTCAGGACTGAAGACAACAACAACAACAACAACAACAACAAAGTTCTACGGGACTGATGACCATAGATGTTAAGTCCCACAGTGCTCAGAGCCATTTGAACCATTTTTTTTCTTTTACACATTTCCTTAGTAAAGTTGCTAAGCAATCCCATTGTCTAACACCAGT
Source organism: Schistocerca cancellata (assembly GCF_023864275.1). Lineage (NCBI taxonomy): Eukaryota > Metazoa > Arthropoda > Insecta > Orthoptera > Acrididae > Schistocerca > Schistocerca cancellata. Next base: position 542,881,288 of record NC_064627.1, read on the forward strand.
TTGTATTTAAATCGCTGATATTTCTCCCATAAGGCTCACTTTATAGATATCACGTTTGTTATGGATTTTCACGAATTATGTTTGTTAATTTTGCTTTAAAAGCCTCTTAACAAGTTTTCGTGTTTATGCACAGTTTTCCATCTTATTTAATCCTATTTTGCCACTTTCATCTTTGAAAGAAACACCTGATAGCTTTAAGCAAGTGTTGATAAAAGTTTGATAAAAATTTCTAGTATTATTTTTGATGAAATGTTCTTGTGTATCTATAAGCTAGAATTTTCAAATGTTCTTTTGAATTTTTCAGATTACTTTTGACATTTCTTTTCTTTGTTGTCTGCATTTCTGAATTGCTCTAGATGTCCTTCTTGTATTTTTGAATATCTCCACAACCTCCATTGCTGCTCCAGTGCTGCTTCACACTCCTTGTTCCCCCCCCCCCCCCCACGTGTCCTCTTTTTATTTTTGCCCGATCCCAATGTTTTCTCTACCGCTGTAGTAATTTGTACCTGGAGTTCTTAGACTATGGATACATACAGAGCTAAGTTAGTACCTTCTGCTACACTGGATGCGAAAGGTATGAGGTCATCTACGAAGGTTAGGTAACCGACTGCTAACTTGTTCTTTTTGTAACCTATTCTCAATCTAGGGTCATCTGTAACTTCGTCTATTCACTAATAACTTAATCTTAATCCAGCAGGCATTTGAAGAGAATTGGGAACAGACCATCTCCTTGTCTAAAACATTCTGTTCTTGAAGCTCCTTGACTGTTGTCTGAATTTTACTTTGGATATCGTGTTGGTGAATGTTTTTTCATAAGGTTTATGGCCTTACTCTAGGCTCAGTTCGGTTTGTCTCTGGAAGAGAGAGTGTCAGTCAACCTAGTCGTAGGCCTTTTAGAAGATTTCTACATAAAGTGAGGCTCTTTAAGTTGTCTGCAAGGATGGTTTTCAGGCTCTGTATCTGTTCTGTACATGATCTTGACATCCCGAACCCCTCTTGATACTGTCAAGTCCTGTGAGTAATCCCATAGAGAAGATTATACAGGACGGTCCATTGATAGTGACCGGACCAAATATCTCACGAAATAAGGATCAAACGAAAAAACTACAAAGAACGAAACTCGTCTAGCTTGAAGGGGGAAACCAGATGGCGCTATGGTTGGCCCGCTAGATGGCGCTGCCATAGGTCAAACGGATATCAACTGCGTTTTTAAAAATAGTAACCCCCATTTTTATTACACATGTGTAGTAGGTAAAGAAATATGAATGTTTTTGTTGGACCACTTTTTTCGCTTCGTGATAGATGGCGCTGTAATAGTCACAAACGTGTAAGTACGTGGTATCACGTAACATTCCGCCAGTGCGAACGGTATTTTCTTCGTGATACATTACCCGTGTTAAGATGGACCGTTTACCAATTGCGGAAAAGGTCGACGTGCTGATGTATGGCTATCGTGATCAAAATGCCCAATGGGCGTGTGCCATGTATGGTGCTCGGTATCCTGGACGACATCATCCAAGTATCCGGACCGTTCGCCGGATAGTTACGTTATTTAAGGAAACAAGGAAGTGTTCAGCCACATGTGAAACGTCAACCACGACCTGCAACAAATGATGATTCCCAAGTAGATGTTTTAGCTGCTGTCGCGGCTAATCCGCACATCAGTAACAGACAAACTGAACGAGAATCGGGAATCTCAAAAACGTCGGTGTTGAGAATGCTGCAACATCGATTGCACCCGTACCATATTTCTATGCACCAGGAATTGCACAGCGACGACTTTGAGCGTCGTGTACAGTTGTGCCACTGGGCACAAGAGAAATTACGGGACGATGACAGATTTTTTGCACGCGTTCTATTTAGCGACGAAGCGTCATTCACCAACAGCGGTAACGTAAACCGGCATAATATGCACTATTGGGCAACGGAAAATCCACGATAGCTGCGACAAGTGGAACATCAGCGACATTGGCGGGTTAATGTATGGTGCGGCATTATGGGAGGAAGGATAATTGGCCCCCATTTTATCGATGGCAATCTAAATGGTGCAATGTATGCTGATTTCCTACGTAATGTTCTACCGATGTTACTACAAGATGTTTCACTGCATGACAGAATGGCGATGTACTTCCAACATGATGGATGTCCGGCAAATATCTCGCTTGCGGTTGAAGCGGTATTGAATAGCATATTTCATGACAGGTGGATTGGTCGTCGAAGCACCATACCATGGCCCGCACGTTCACCGGCTCTGACGTCCCCAGATTTCTTTCTGTGGGGAAAGTTGAAGGATATTCGCTATCGTAATCCGCCGACAACTCCTGACTACATGCGTCAGCGCATTCTCAATGCATGTGCGAACATTACGGAAGGCGAACTAATCGCTGTTGAGAGGAATGTCGTTACACGTATTGCCAAATGCAATGAAGTTGACGGACATCATTTTGAGCATTTATTGCATTAATGTGGTATTTACAGGTAATCACGCTGTAACAGCATGCGTTCTCAGAAATGATAAGTTCACGAAGGTACATGTATCACATTGTAACAACCGAAATAAAATATTCAAACGTACCTCCGTTCTGTATTTTAATTTAAAAAACCTACCTGTTACCTACTGTTCGTCTAAAATTGTGAGCCATATGTTTGTGACTATTACAGCGCCATCTATCACAAAGCGAAAAAAGTAGTCCAACTAAAACATTCATATTTCTTTACGTACTACACGAATATGTAATAAAAATGGGGGTTCCTATTTTAAAAAACGCAGTTTATATCCGTTTGACCTATGGCAGCGCCATCTAGCGGGTCAACTATAGCGCCATCTGGTTTCCCCCTTCAGGCTAGACAAGTTTTGTTCTTTGTAGTTTTTTCGTTTGATGCTTATTTCGTGAGATATTTGGCCCGGTCACGATCAATGGACCACCCTGTGTAAGTCACTGGCAGGAGGTTAACGTCTGACGTCTCCGTCTTCTTGTGTAGTACATGGATTATGACATAGGTTCAGTCATTTGGAAGTCATACTGTCTCCCAGGTCTCGGCAACGATGTTATGAATAACCTCCAGTGACGCCATTATATGGATGTGTGGAGTAGGCTGTATCGTTCTACATACATAATAGTTTTTACTGTGATGTTGTTGATAATGCTCAAGGGAGCGAAATTACCTAATTGCTAAATTACGAAATGAAACGTTTATTTCAAAATAAAACAACAGCTTACGCAAGAAAAGATCTTCTTTCAAGATATATGCTCTTCCTCTTCTGTTCAGGTAGATCTGAGTTCGGAAGTAATCATCTGGATCTCCTCTTTAGGTGGTGGAAGGCTATCCAACTTAGTAAAGGTCATAGGTTCAAAGTGCAATTCTCCTGCAGCTTCCCGCGAGTTGAGGAGCTCGTTGAAATACTCTGCTAGTGCTGCCGTGCAATCATGTTTATTGGGTTTCTATTTCCCGTCTGGCATATGGAGGCGAAGTGTCTACGCTGAATAGGGAGTTACTGCGGTTTGATAGCTCGATAAAGGTCTCTCGCGTTGCTCCTTTGTAAGCTCCTGTTTACTTAGTAGATGGTGTTCTTGTTGTACTGCCCTTTGTTGTTTCTAATGATCTTGGCTGTGATTTTCCTGGTTGTTAGAATGATTGCGTAATCAGCCATGCTCTTATTACTGTTTCATTTGAGTCATGTCACCTGCTGTTGTCCACCACTGATGTTTGTTCTTCTTGGTCTCTAGGATAGTAGCGGTTGCCGGGTACACCATGGCCTTCTCTACTTGAGGCTATTGCTCTTTACTACTGTTAGTTAGGGACTTGGTGAAGTTGTTATCTTGCAGACGGGCGGTTGTTATTTCTGCACTTTGTGAGCGGGTAGAATTTTCTTTGATCAGTGACAAGTACCGTTCTGAATCAATGTTGCTACTTGTCAATAGCTTAATTTTAAGTATTTCCTTGCTGCTTTCCCTGCAAACAGCGACGTGATCTAGTTTAAAGTCTCCTAACATACTGTTGTGATATCTCTGTGTTTTGGTTTTCTGGAAAGATCTTGCAGCTCAGTAGATTTGAGGATCAAGTCGCAGTTTCTGCACCTGTCCATCGGCCACTTTCCATTTCTTTTGTTCTCTTGTGAGCATTTTACTCTCCGATTTTGTCCTTTGAAACTCCTCTGCTTTCCAGTCTCGGCGTTAAAGTCTCCCACTAGAACAACTGCATGACGTATTAGAATCTTATTAATTCTTCTAGTTGTCTCCAAAAGTGTTATACTTCTTCGATATCCTTCCTCTTTATGTCTTTCGTGGAAGCAAAGAAGTTAGCGATCGCATATTATGCTTTGCTGAGAATTTTTAATAACTTGGTAGTTTTTTTTGCAATTTTTAGATAAGAAGTAGATATTGGGTTTACCATTCTGTTGTTGACGAAGAAACCTGTGCGTAGGTGAGTTCTCCGACCTGGTTGTCTTTTGTAGACGCTGTGAGTGCATTGCATATTCATCTGTCAATTTAGGTCCTTGGAGTGAATTTATTACAATGTTTATTTCGTGAGAAAATTTAATGCATGTTTCAGATTCCCTGTCTGAAAGGGGCAACTGATGTCGGTTGTTGCCAGTTAGATGATACTTTGCTTATTCTTTCATAAAGCTGAAGGCATCCCAAAATCTGTAGCCCTGCTTGCTCCACCATTTGCGAGTTGATTGATTACCACCTGGGCTATCCGTTCCGTTAGCCGTTTGCTCCATGTTTCATGTAAGCCATGAAGCCACCAACATTAATCAGCTTGCCCATCTAGTTTCCTGCTACCTTTCAGTAGAGTGCTCAGCTCGTGTAGATTGCATCTTGGAGTTAGTGTGAGAGTGGTTCTTCTGCTGAGTCCAACATGTTCTGGAACGAAGATTGGTAACTACGCATTTCACCACATTTTCCAGAGCTAAGAGCTCTTCCCAGGTCGATTTCCGGAACCCTTCTTATTTGCCAACTCTAATCTCATCTAAACAGGCGAAATACCCTCAGACTTCAGGAAGAATCCCAAAGAAAGCAGATGTTGACAGATGTGAAAATTACCGAACAATCAGTTTAATAAGCCACAGCTGCAAAATACTAACACGTATTCTTTACAGACGAATGGAAAAACTAGTAGAAGCCGACCTCGGGGAAGATCAGTTTGGATTCCGTAGAAATACTGGAACACGTGAGGCAATACTGACCTTACGACTTATCTTAGAAGAAAGATTAAGGAAAAGCAAACCTACGTTTCTAGCATTTGTAGACCTAGAGAAAGCTTTTGAAAATGTTGACTGGAATACTCTCTTTCAGATTCTAAAGGTAGCAGGGGTAAAATACAGGGAGCGACAGGCTATTTACAATTTGTACAGAAACCAGATGGCAGTTATAAGAGTCGAGGGACATGAAAGGGAAGCAGTGGTTGGGAAGGGTGTAAGACAGGGTTGTAGCCTCTCCCCGATGTTATTCAATTTGTATATTGAGCAAGCAGTAAAGGAAACAAAAGAAAAGTTCGGAATAGGCATTAAAATCCATGGAGAAGAAATAAAAACTTTGAGGTTCGCCGATGACATTGTAATTCTGTCAGAGACAGCAAAGGACTAGGAAGAGCAGTTGAACGGAATGGATGGTGTCTTGAAGGGAGGATATAAGATGGACATCAACAAAAGCAAAACAAGGATAATGAAATGTAGTCAAATTAAGTCGGGTGATGTTGAGGGTATTGGATTAGGAAATGAGACACTTAAAGTAGTAAAGGAGTTTTGCTATTTGGGGAGCAAAATAACTGATGATGGTCGAAGTAGAGAGGATATAAAAGGTAGACTGGCAATGGCAAGGAAAGCGTTTCTGAAGAAGAGAAATTTGTTAACATCGAGTATAGATTTAAGTGTCAGGAAGTCATTTCTGAAAGTATTTGTATGGAATGTAGCCATGTATGGAAGTGAAACATGGACGGTAAATAGTTTGGACAAGAAGAGAATAGAAGCTTTCGAAATGTGGTGCTACAGAAGAATGCTGAAGATTAGATGAGTAGATCACATAACTAATGAGGAAGTATTGAATAGGATTGGGGAGAAGAGAAGTTTGTGGCACAACTTGACCAGAAGAAGGGATCGGTTAGTAGGACATGTTCTGAGGCATCAATGGATCACCAATTTAGTATTGGAGGGCAGCGGGGAGGGTAAAAATCGTAGGGGGAGACCAAGAGATGAATACACTAAGCAGATTCAGAAGGATGTAGGCTGCAGTAGGTACTGGGAGATGAAGAAGCTTGCACAGGATAGAGTAGCATGGAGAGCTGCATCAAACCAGTCTCAGGACTGAAGACCACAACAACAACAACAACAACAACAACATCATGTTTTACGACGATTTCAAGTGCCTGGGTTTGCAGTCAAGTTAATGTTGTCATTGTTCTTTGCATAATAATTCGACGACTTTTCTAGTTGTTTCGTCAGGCGTCGAGTACAAATTACGTTGCTCGCTGATGAGACTCCAACGACATTGCGCTGAGATTAGATTAGATGACATTCAGTTGTCGTTCCATAGATCAAAAACTGCGATAATTCTCTTTGGTGTGGAACATGTCAGAAAGTAGAACATAAAAAACGCTGAACATTTGAATATAATTTTCCCTTCCCTGGTCATTTGTCAGGAGACTCAAAATATGCGAATACATTAAATTACAACTGCTAATACGTAGGTTGGAATTAAATAATGGCAACACTGCTGTGAAGGCACTATGCAATGGAATCTACTATTGTCGCTGATAGCACACGTTGTTGACATACCTACCTTAACTCCGCCGGTCAGTGTGGCCACGCGGTTAAAGGCGCTTCAGTCTGGAACCGCGCGACCGCTACGGTCGCAGGTTCGAATCCTGCCTCGGGCATGGATGTGTGTGATGTCCTTAGGTTAGTTAGGTTTAAGTAGTTCTAAGTTCTAGGGGACTGATGATGACCTCAGATGTTAAGTCCCATAGTGCTCAGAGCCATTTGAATTACCTTAACTCCGAGCAAATGGACTCGCCCGTCCCACATCACCGGCGTGCGCACAATCGAGGGAAACACAGTCACTTGTGAGCAAGCGGTCTAACGTAACGGTGTCACTATGTTTTCGAAACAGGAACAACGGAGTTAGATCAAGATTGAATGTGCCAGAGGTTGTACAGCACAACAGTGTGTGTCATCAAGGTCTTCAAGAAGCGTGCGGGGAAGCGGCGTTGCCGGATGAGACATGGGCCACATTGTAAGTGCCAAAACTGAAACGCCAGTCCAACGAATGGCGTCATTATGGGTCGCCGCGGAAGTCGAAAGTGTGTTAGAGCCCCAGTATGGTGAAAGTTATGGTGATTCTCGTGTACGACTGTGATGGTGTTATCCTAACGCATTACGTTCCTCCACCGCAGACCATCAATGCACAGTATTACTGCTCGTTTTTGGAGCATCAACTGGGACCAGCTTTGCGAAAGAAGCAGCGACTCTTTGTGTGCAGCCCACCCATCATTTTGCACGACAATGCGCGGGTGCATCCAGCGCAAGCTGTGGCTGCTCTGTTCGGTCGATGGGACTGGGAAGTACTGTACCATCCACCATACTCCCCGGACTTAAGTCCTTGTGACTTTGATTTGATTCCGAAGATGAAGGAACCACTTCGTGGCATTGGCTTCAGAACTGTTCCAGAGATTCGACAGGCAGTAGGCCGCTCCACTCGCACCATCAACAGAACATGCTCTGCTAACGGTGCACTACGCCTTCCATATCATGACAACGGGTTCTACACAACACTGCTGACTACTTTGAAGGATAGTAACAGGTGCAAACATGTAATTCTTTTGTATCGGGTGTGAGTAAATAGTTGCCACTATTTAAGTTCCAACCCTCGTATTTACAAAATTCATATACTGCCAGAATGAAACATAGTTACGCACTTCTAATAAATTTATCACACACAAAATACCTAACTTGACTATTGTGACCAAGTGCTGTCCAAACTGAAATCTAACAAATATTTTTACTTAAGCTGGTCTAACAGTCCTTGTTAAGATATTCATCTACAGAAGGAGCTGCCAACCAAAAAGTCTTACAAAATCTATTTAAACTGTGATTTATCTGAAACCGAGTTTTTAATGGTTGCTGGCAGTTTATTGAAAGTGTGTCTTCCTGTATGTTGGACTCCTCTTTGGACCAAGGTAAGTGATTTTAGGTCTTTATGTAGATTGCTCTTATTCCTAATATTGATACTATGTATTGAGCTATTGGTTGGAAATAGGGACATATTATTTGCAACAAATTTCATTAAGGAATAAATATATTGAGAAGCAGTGGCGAGAACATCCTGTTCCTTGAACAGGTTTCAACACGATGGTCTTGAATTCGTTCCACAAATGAATCCTAATACAGCTTAAAAACTTTTTCTCGGTTTGATGAGTTACCCCAAAATACGATCCCACATGAAAAAGTAGAATAAAAGTAAGCAAAATCTGCAAGTTTTTTTTCCGTATGACAAAATAGAATGAAAGTAGTAAGCATAATCTGCAAGTTTTTTATATTTATATCTTCGTCATCTGACATCATTTGCATTGTAAATATAAACTTGTTGAGGAGCTTTGGCTATTCTGTGGTATGCCCTTCCCAACTGAATTTATTATTGAGTTGCAATCCCAGAAATTTAATACTGTCTCCTCTTCTGTCTGCACGTTTTCATATGTTGTACACATTTCTGGAAGGAAATCTCTTCCATATTCTGAACTGCATGTAGTGGGTCTTTTCAAAGTTTAATGACATTGAATTTGCTTTAAACCATTCATTGATGTCAGTGAAAATTTGATTAACAGCGATTTCTAAATCTGTACTTGACTTGGTATTTATTGCAATGTATGTGCCATCTGGAAACGAAACAAACTTAGCATCTGGCAATGTAACAAATGAGAGGTCATTAATGTACACAAGAAAAAGAATTGACCCAAGATGGAACCTTGAGGAACACCACATGTAACAAATTCCCAATCAGATGAAGACTGATTTCTCACCCCCCAGGGTATTTCACAACGACACCCTTTGTTTCTTGGTAGTTAGGTAAGACTCGAAGGATTTTGCAGCACCGCCAGTAACACAGTATTCTAATTTACTTACAAGAAAACTGTGACTTACACAGTCAAAGGCTTTTGACAGATCACAGAAAATGCCAGTAGCTTCTAATTTGTTACCTAATGAATTAAGTACATTCTCACTGTATGTGTAAATAGCTTTTTTATATCGGAACTGTTAAGAAACCCAATCTGTGACCTGGACAATATATCATTTACAGTCAAATGCTTAAGAAGATGCTTGAAGACAGTCTTTCCAAATATTTTTGAGAAAGCCAAATGTTCTACTGATAAGAGATTGATTACATAAATAAGTTAAGATAGAACTCAACTCATGTGAACACACTTTGATTAACTTCATTGATGTTTTATCACAACCACTAGACTACTTTACTTTTAAGGATTTTATGATGGATACTACTTCTTTGGGAGAAGTGAGTATCATTTCTGTTTTATTAAAACTATTTGTAGAGACTGGTCTCAGATATTCCACTGCACTACTTCCTGAACATGATAATCCCAAGCTGTCGGTAACAGAAACAAAGTACTTGTTTAAGATGTTTGCAACACAACATGCACTTTTTACAAATGTCTCTTTTATTTTTATAGCCATCTGTCCCTCTTCCTTCTCTGGCCCCACCTATCTCTGTCTTCAATATATTCCATATAGTTTTTATTTTGTTGCCTGATATTTAGTATCTTTTTCTCATAATAAAGCTACTTTTATTCCTGGATTATTTGCGTCAATATTTTGCGATTTTCTTTGTAATGAATTACAATGCCAACATCAGAGCTGTTTATAGATAGTAGATACAGTTTCCTTTTTGTCCCACATGATACCTTTATTCCTTGTGTAATCCATGATTCATTTTTAGACTTCTGTTTGATTTGCGTTACCTTTGGGTCACACCAATTTTCAAATGAGGAAGTTATTTTATTAATGGGTGCTTTGTACTTTCCATTTGAGTCAGAAGAATTGTGCCGGCCGGTGTGGCTGAGCGGTTCAGGCGCTTCAGTCTGGAACCGCGCGGCCGCTACGGTCGCAGGTTCGAATCCTCCCATGTGCGTGGTGTGTGTGATGTCCTTAAGTTAGTTAGGTTTAAGTAGTTCTAAGTTATAGGGGACTGATGACCTCATATGTTAAGTCCCATAGTGCTCAGAGCCATTTGAACCATTTTCAGAAGTATTGTAAATAACTATGCAGTTTATGTTTTTGAGCAGTCTCCTAAAATTCTCAATTTTTGACTGATTTATTACCCTCCTGTACTCAGATTTAATAGATTTTATATTCTGACATTTATCAACATTTATCATAAGATGGTGAATGTGGTGATTAGATAGTCCATTTACTATTGATTTTGTGATATGGCTTTTTGCCCTACATTTGCATACAAAGATATTATTAACAACAATCTCAGAGCATTTACATATTCCAGTTGCAAAGAGAGGATTTACATTGAATGATGGTGTTACTGACTGCAATAATTGTTCACTGACAGAGCTTTTCAATAAATCCACATTACAATCAGCAGCAACCTCTATTTCCTTGCGTTCTTGTGTTTTTTTTTTTTTAACTGTGAGATGTGATAATAGAGCTTCCAGATTTTGTATGAAGAAAGTTTCCTGAAGATGCTCTGTATATACTTACTACTATAAAGGAATTATGAAGAAATAATACTTTTGTTGCACAAACTTAAGTACTGCTCTGAGCAAAATTTATTAATATCAACATTCTTGAAATTAAAACAGTTTCTGACAAATGTGTTAACTCCTCTTTTCTCCATGTTTTCTCTACAGAAGTAAGAGGCTAACTTAAATCCTGTAACATTTAACATATCTATACCAGTCGTCACATAATGTTCAGAGAGGCAGATTATATCAACTGGTTTTCTCAGCTCTAATTCTTCAACACAAATAAGTATCTCGTTAAGCTTATCCCTCAGTTCTCTCATATTTTGATGCTATAAGGATAACTGATTTAGTGCACTGGCTGAATTACAACTGGATAAAACTAATTTTTCTGTCAGTTTCAATTAGGGACTGTTTGCAAGGATTGTATTCATTAAAATTTCCCAGCCTGTTTTATCAATGTAAATGTGATTTCCAACCTGTCCCTGCCCCTCCTATCCTAAAAAACTGCCATTCTGTCTCTTGTAACCACTGCTACTTTACCACATGTGGTTTTGCTCCCTCTTAAGTTATTTGCTATTAGCTCAAACAGTTTTCCCTTTCCTGTTGAGGTGAAGGCCATACCTAGTATAACCCCACCTATTGACCGATTCAACAGGAACCACTACCTCGCTCTATAAATATGGCATTTTATGCCTCTGTAAGATGTAGTCGAGTCGACGTAAGAAAATCTGTTGCTAGCTTTCAGCGGTTTATCACTGACGGCTGCAGGCGGAAATAAGAGTCGCCTATAAAGTTGCAACAACACTGGGACGTTGGCATAGAGACTTTACAAAATCACGTTACGTGACTGGTTGAAGTAGGTACATCATGTTGCCACGCCCACCCCTCTGCAACTGTCAGGAATCTTCTTACATCGACTCCACTATAGGGGCGAGGCTAAATGTGCATTGTCTGTTTTCACACAGCTCCCTAGACCGCGAAGGAAAATTTTCTGAGAAAAAGAAGCACATAATGGTCCTTTCAACTCTGTCTTGCAGACCAGTTCGCTATTTTGGACGTCCCTGGAGACCGACAACTGACTGGGCTGTGATCCATTTTAGCAGCTGTAAAACGCTGGATTCACATAGGGTACAAGGTGCCGAATTACAGTCTGTCGGCCAGTAAACCTTAATGTAATTTGTCAATTTAATGTCCGATGCCATCTGGACCTCACGCCAGTCAGAGTCGCTTTTTTTCAGATACGTAATTTAAAATTTGCAAGTGAATAATGGGTCCAGGCTTTGCAAAACCACAACTGACCAGGCACCTCCATGAAAGTACAATCTCACTTACTGGTAATGGTCAGGTGAGATACCAGTCGCCTCTGCGAAAGAAAAACTGCGTGTAACTTCTAACGGTCAGGTGAGGCCCCGAGCTGTTGCCTCCTTATGAACCTGAGCGAGGGCACCCCTGCGAACCCCTCTGCCCAGAGAACACCCAAGACGACCGACGAAACTGAATCGAGAACACTTATCCTCGCTACACGGAGGAAGTTTTTATTACTTTAATGAAATCGAAACTACTCGTACACTGCCGTAGTAAGAGTTACGTTTAACTATACAGGAAGGGGCGGGATAATGGTGCTGGCTACTTATCATATCGCAGTTATTTCCGTTATGTCTGATATAATCTTGTTCTCAGTTCAAATCAACTGGCGAAATTAATCTTAAAAGGCAGTCAGAAAAATGGCAGATGCCATTCAGACTGCCCACTATCACGTGTGGCTCCCTTACGCAAAAGAGGGATCCTCAGTTCGCTTGATGACGAGGTCCACGTCTTTCCTTGGGCGTATAGTACACTTCTGAACTTCCACCAGCGCTGGGCACAAATGACAACAATCAAAGATGGCAGCGAAAACATCGATACACAATTGTCGCCTACTGACACCACACCTTAGGCGTAGGGAAAAAGTACTGTGAATGATCATCCTGATCACACATCAAACTCTACAGTGTTATCTGATGTGAGGCGTGAGCTGCACTTGCTATGTGACTGAGGGAAGAGAGAGGAAGCCACACTGTCTGTCCTGTAACCACCAGGGTACACCCAGCCAACAGACCACACGATCATTTATTTTTTTTTTATCACAGTGTAGAGCGCGCACAAAATATCTTGGCGCTTACCTGCTCGGGTGGCACAGTAGGAAGTGGCACAACGGTAAAGAAGGGGGCTCTGTTGTGAACCACAACGGTAGAGTAGGGAGATGCAGTTTGATACCAGAAGCCAACGTACAAACATGTATCTCATTTAACTCACAGTTAGGCAGCCTGAGTAAGATCGCATTAACGTGTTATGTCAATATGACCACTAATCTGACGAATATAGACATGCAATGTCAACAGTTTGTAAGTACAGTACCGAAAAAGAAATAGCTGCATGAACAAAGAATTAACCAAACAAAAACAAGTCTGATCAGATGCTCCTGGGGTAGAGCCTCATTAAAAAAATAGAAAAATAAATAAATAAGTATTACGAATTTAATTATACCAGGTGATCAAAAAGTCAGTATAAATTTGAAAACTGAATAAATCACGGAATAATGTAGATAGAGAGGTACAAGTTGGCACACATGTTTGGAATGACGTGAGGTTTTATTAGAACCAAAAAAAATACAAAAGTTCAAAAATGTCCGACAGATGGCGCTTCATCTGTACAGAATAGCAATAATTAGCATAACAAAGTAAGACAAAGCAAAGATGATGTTCTTTACAGGAAATGCTCAATATGTCCACCACCATTCCTCAACAATAGCTGTAGTCGAGGAATAATGTTGTGAACAGCACTGTAAAGCATGTCTGGAGTTATGGTGAGGCATTGGCGTCGGATGTTGTCTTTCAGCATCCCTAGAGACGTCGGTCGATCACGATACACTTGCGACTTCAGGTAACCCCAAAGCTAACAATTGCACTGACTGAGGTCTGGGGACCTGGGGGGGCCAAGCATCACGAAAGTGGCGGCTGAGCACACGATCATCACCAAACGACGCGTGCAAGAGATCTTTCACGCGTCTAGCAATATGGGGTGGAGCGCCATCCTGCATAAACATCGTACGTTCCAGCAGGTGTTTATCAGCCAGGCTGGGGACGATGCGATTCTGTAACATATCGGCGTACCTCTCACCCCTCACGGTAGCAGTTACTGACGTTTTGCTGTCCAGCGCCATCTGTCGGACATTTTGTGAACTTTTTGTTTTTTGGTTCTAATAAAACCCCATGTTATTCCAAGCATGTGTGTCAATTTTTACCTCTCTATCTACATTATTCCGTGGTTTATTAAGTTTTCAAATTTGTACGGACTTTTTGATCACCCGGTATATATAGACAACAACAATAATTTCGTGTGGCTCAGTGGCCTGGCGCAAGTCTTTCTACTGGACTCAGCTTTGGCGACCTTTGTCTCCCAGTTATCCAACCGAGGAAAGGGAACATACAGTTTAACATGGAATCCGAACCACACATTATTTCTTGCGACTCCTCACATCGTTGACAGGTGAAGGCTAGGTTAGAAGGAAAACCGAAAAAATCGGTGAATCAGCGGAGATTCGATCCCACGACTTCTCAGTGTCCAGGCTCACGCTTTACTGCTAAACCAACAGGTTCAATATGTTAATGGGTAGTTAATGTATAAGTTTTGATCAGTGAGTTTGTGACTATCAAAATATGTGTCATATATAGCCGTATCTTTTGACTGAGTTGACTGAGAAGTTTAAATCATTTACACCGCCAAGGGACCTTAAACCTTAGTTTGTGACATCAATTTCAATTTGATACCTCCACCTGTCCCTGAGAAAAAAGGGGTCTTAACAGTGAGAGAGAGAGAGAGACACAGACACACAGACAGACAGACAGAAAAGTGGCACCGTTTTAACTGATTGAGATACAGAACGCTAAGAAAGAGGTAAAAAGTGTAACGTAGCACAAAAACGTCACTTAGTATGATGCTGACAATGTAAAACAAAGAACAGGGGTCGTGTGGATTTTATTTGTTAATCCCCTAACAACCTCTTCAGCAAAATAACCTAAAAATAAAATTTCCTCCTCCTTCTTTCATACAAGGGTTCTCCAGAACGTAAGTTCCGATCGGTCGCGGGACACGACGGTGAAAACTTGATGAAGCTTTGCACAGAAGTGCGGGTAGTGTGTCTAGTATGACTGTCGATCGCATCAAGACACTGCTTTCAGTTGTGAGCGCCCTGTGAGCGAGTAAAGGTGCCTAGAACAACGATGTCTCCCGCCAAGTAGAAGGGGCCGCTGAGAGGCTTCGCCTTAATGAATGCAGCCCACCTAACACAACTGCCACGCACTTCCTTCTTGATGGTAATCCTCAGCTGCACTCTGCAGGGGCAGTGAAGACGCTCCTGCAACCTTTTCGATGGGAAGAGTTCGATCACCCACAACACAGCCCTAATTGGCTCGTACTGAGTATCATCTCCGTTCACATGAAACGCTGGATATGAAGACAACACTTGGCACAGGCTACGTGCTCTAGCCCAGCGTAGAGAATTAGTGGAAAGCACAGGCGGCTGCCTTCTATGACGATGGTGTTGGAAATTTGGTATAACACTCCAACAAATGTCTAAGTCGGAGAGGCGACTATGTAGAGAAGTATCCGGAAAGTGTAGCTAACTCTTGCAAATAAAATGTTTCTGATTTTCACTGTGGTTTCCATTTAGCGACTAATCGGAACTTACTTTCTGCAAAACCCTCATATGTTTCAGTAGTAGTGAAGTCCTAGGAAGTACTCATTGCTAAAGCCCGCCTGGTTAGCCGAGCGGTCTAACGCTCGGCTTTCCGGAACGGGAAGGAGGGCCTGGTGCCCGGCACGAATCCGCCCGGCGGACTTTTGTCGAGGTCTGGTGAGCCGGCCAGTCTGTGGGTGGTTTTTAGGCGGATTTCCATCTGCCTCGGTGAATGCGGGCTGGTTGCCCTTATTCCGCCTCAGCTACACTATGTCGGCGATTGCTGCACAAACAAGTTATCTACATAGGCGTACACCATCATTGCTCTACCACGCAAACAAAGCGGTTACACTCGTCTGGTGTGACACGATCACTGGTTGGGTCCACTGGGGACCGCACCGTACAAAAACCCTGGGTTTGGTGTGGGGCGGCGGAGGGGTGAAGTGGGCTGCAGCAGTCGTCGTGGGGTTGTGGACGACTGCGGCTGCGGCGGGGATAGAGCCTCTGTGTCGTTTCTAGGTCCTCGGTTAACATATAAAATACATACAACTCGTAGCTATGTTTTCCCCCTCCTCCGTTACTCTCATTATTGTGCCATTGCAATAGCTAGCGGTCCTGCAGACCTCTCAAGCACAGTATTTAAAGAGATTTTTGTTCCCTCGCATGCCTCTTTCGAAATAAATTTAGTATCACTGCAGATAATCACACGTGCCTGGATCTGCAGAACTTTCTCCGTAGCTGTAGAGTGCAAAGACCCTGACGCCATGCTATGTGTTAAAGAGATAGCAACAAGAACGGTCCAAGTGCGCAGGTCGGCACACGACAGCCCGCTGAGGCAGCCGCCCCTTGGGAACAACGGGATGGACTCGCCCAGTTCTGCGCCGGTGCCACGTTATTCTGCGCGAGCTCTCCTCGCAGCTGCCTCTGGAGTTAGTGTTTGTTCCTGTGTTGTGGACAGGTGCTGAGCGCGGCGTGCCTGGTGTTCAAGCGGGTGACGGACGACGAGGCGCGCCGCCAGCGGCTGGCGGACCTGCGGCTGGGCCGCGAGTGGCCGCTGTACCGCGCCGTCGCCATCAGCATCGACGGCTCCGTCGCCACCAACGTCGTCTTCGGCGCCTACGTGCTCATCTCGCTCGCGCTCCTCGTCGGACACCTCACCGGCGAGCTGGGCCCCCAGCGCTGGCGCATGGTTCGTAATTTACCTGCTCACCTAATCTCACAACGTTACACTTCATTCTGCTCTACCTGAAGACACTCGTAGGTTTGCAGTACATTATACACTACTGGCCACTAAAATTGCTACACCACGAAGATGACGTGCTACAAACGCGATATTTAACCGACACGAAGAAGATGCTGTGATATGCAAATCATTAGCTTTTCAGAGCATTCACACAAGGTTGGCGCCGGTGGCGACACCTACAACGTGCTGACATGAGGAAAGTTTCCAAACGATTTCTCGTACACAAACAGCAGTTCACCGGCGTTGCCTGGTGAAACGTTGTTGTGATGTCTCGTCTAAGGAGGAGAAATGCGTACCATCACGTTTCCGACTTTGATAAAGGTCGGATTGTAGTCTATCGCTATTGCGGTTTATCGTATCGCGACATTGCTACTCGCGTTGGTGGAGATCCAATGACTGTTAGCAGAATATAGAATCGGTGGGTTCAGGAGGGTAACACTGGACGCCGTGCTGGATCCCAACGACCTCGTATCACTAGGAGTCGCGATGACAGGCATCTTATCCGCATGGCTGTAACGGATTTTGCAGCCACGTCTGGATTCCTCAGTCAACAGATGGGGCCGGCCGTGTCACCGAGCGGTTCTAGGCGCTTCAGTCTGGAACCGCGCGACCGCTACGGTCGCCGATTCGAATCCTGCCTCTGGCATGGATGTGTGTGATGTCTTTAGCTTAGTTAGGTTTAAGCGGTTCTAAGTTCTACGGGACTGATGACCTCAGATATTAAGTTCCATAGTGCTCAGAGCCATTTGAACCAACAGATGGGGACGTTTGCAAGACAACAACCATCTGCACGAACAGTTCGAAGACGTTTGCAGCAGCATGGACCTTCAGCTCGGAGACCGTGGCTGCGGTTACCCTTGACGCTGCATCAGTCAGGAGCGCCTCGACGACGAACCTGGGTGCATGAATTGCAAAACGTCATTTTTTCGGATGAATCCAGGTTCTGATTACACCGTCATGATGGTCGCATCTGTGTTTGGCGACATCGCGGTGAACGCACATTGGAAGCGTGTATTCGTCATCGCCATACTGGCGTATCATCCGGCGTGATGGTATGGGGTGCCATTGGTTACACGTCTCGGTCACCTCTTGTTCGCACTGACGTTATATTTCAGATGTGTTACGACCCCTGCCTCTACGCTTCATTAGATCCCTGCGAAACCCTACATTTCAGCAGGATAATGCACGACCGCATGTTGCAGGTCCTGTACGACCTTTCTGGATACAGAAAATGTTCGACTGCTGCCCTGGCCAGCACATTCTCCAGATATCTCACTAATTGAAATCATCTGGTCAATGGTGGCCGAGCAACTGGCTCGTCACGATACGCCAGTCACTCACTACTCTTGATGAACTGCGCTATAGTGTTGAAGCTGCATAGGCAGCTGTACCTGTACACGCCATCAAGCTCTGTTTGACGCAATGCCCAGGCGTATCAAGGCCGTTATTACGGCCAGAGGTGGTTGTTCTGGGTACTGATATCTCAGGATCTATGCACCCAAATTGCGTGAAAATGTAATCACATGTCAGTTCTAGTATAATATATTTGTCCAATGTATATCCGTTTATCATCTGCATTTCTTCTTGTTGCAGCGATTTTAATGGCCAGTAGTGTATAATGGTCAGAGAGTTCTGCACCAGTTTGTAAACTGTAAAACGTTTCCAAGAGCAGGTGTGACCTCTCGCCATGATTTATTGCATATGAACCGCAGATTAAAATAGAAGATATTACAGAAACCTAGAAAATTAAAGAGATGTAGCCTGGATAAACTGAAAAAATCAGATGTTGTTGAGAATTTCAAGTGGACTATGGAATGCAACAGAATATGAGTGGGTAACTTTCAGAGATGACATTATAAAGGTAGCAAAGTCCCAGTAGAAATCCTTAGATAACAAACGAGATGTTGGATTTAAATGACGAAAGAAGAAATTATAAAAGTGCAGCAGATAAAGCTGGAAAAAGGGAATATAGACGCATAAAAAATTAGACTGCCGAAAAGGGCAAAATGGCTAAGTAGATATAGCCGTTTTTGGGAGGCCAAATGCAAGGCTGTAGAAGCGAGCATGTTTAAGCGAAACACAGATATAGCCTATAGGAAAATGAAAGAAACCTTCGAATAAAAGCGAGGCATTTTTGTGAATATCAAGTACTCATATAGCAAGCCAATAGTAAACAAAAAAGGGAGCGCTGAGAGATGGAAGGAATATGTAGAAAGGACATGAATTTGGCGATAATATTATAGAGAGGGTTCAGGAGACTGGAGATGTGGTACTGCAACGAGAATTTGATAGGAGAAAGGAAAAACTAAGTTGAAAAAGACACCTGCAACAGACGATGTTCCCTCAGAACTATTGAGATCCTTGGCAGAGCCAACCACGACTAAACTAGTTTCTGTATGTCCATCTTTTCAGAGATGGTTGCGAGATACGGTTGTTCGGTACAGAATGTCAAAGCCAATGCCTTTCAGCCGTCTAATTTCCGAACTGTTATTTTATTGGGTTGCCAGTTTCGGTGATTTACTACGCCATCTTCAGGTCCTCTGATCGACGTGTCGGAAGATTCCAACCTCGGTTCCGGTCAAAATAGGGGCCAGGATTCAAAGACTGATATCTGTACATTTCTGTTTGGTACAGTGATCACTTCAACCATCATTTGCCGACTATCGGCAGATTCTATTGCTAATCTGAGAAGATATCCTCTAGAAATGCAAACTTGCCTTTATGTAAGTTGCAGATTTGCGGAATATTTTTCATAATGTTGTCTGGGCTGCACTCTTTGAAATTCTGGATATTACAGGAGCCGGCCGAAGTGGCCGAGCGGTTCTAGGCGCTACAGTCTGGAACTGCGCGACCGCTACGGTCGCAGGTTCGAACCCTGCCTCGGGCATGGATGTGTGTGCTGTCCTTAGGTTAGTTAGGTTTAAGTAGTTTTAAGTTCTAGGGGACTGATGACCTCAGCAGCTAAGTCCCATAGTGCTCAGAGCCATTTTTTTTGTTGCAGGAATCAAATACAAAGAACGAGAAGAATCGTAGGAAATTAAGCTAATCAGTAGTTGAGAAAGGATTGAGACAGGAATGAAACGTATCCCCAAAGCAGGATAGCTACAGGCATCTGTAAACAGATAACGACCCTAATTCCAAGGTGACTCCTCCCCAGACACCTCCCCCCCCCCCCTCCGCCAGGGGATCCACTGCCCTGGCCATGCATCTAAGGCAACTGGGCAACTGTATGTGGTACGTTAGGGTCCCATCCGCCCCTATTCCCCTACACACCCCTCCCATTCTCTCTGTACCATTATGAAGCAAGCTCCCTCTCCCACTTTTATTACTGGAGTAATTGTACGGGCCTTATCATTTGTGATTTGTATGCTGTAGTGGAAGAATCACCAGCAGTAAGGTTATCCTACTACAAACATTTATGACATAATACACTTTCACATTACAGTCTGTGGCTGAATTAGTATAAATTAACGATGTTATGGCATATTCTGCAAAAAATATGAATGTAATCTGAAGTGTTAGTTGAGCTGTTTAATCATTCCATAAAAACTAAACATCCGATCCCCGCTGACCTACAGGAAAGGGAAGCTCCCCATAAGATAATGCAAATTTATGGGAAATAATGTCGCACAGTGGATAAGATCTTATTACATTAGAATTACTAGGGGTGGCCCAATTAAACATGAAAGTGTGGATACCATGACTCACATTGATGTATTAATGAAGTGATTTATCGAACTACCACAGGAAACTAGCCGTCAGAGTATCAATTATTTTCCCGCTGAGTCAAGCATATAAATATTTAATAAGTGGACAAGAGATTGCAAATAAGAACTACAGGGTTTGCAAAATATTAAACTACACTACTGGCCATTAAAATTGACACCAACGTAAATATGTAACGTCCACTGTTCAAAGTGCCGTCAATGCGAACAAGAGGTGACCGAGACGTGTAACCAATGGCACCCCATACCATCACGCTGGGTGATACGCCAATATGGAGATGACGAATATACGCTTCCAATGTACGTTCACCGCGATGTCGCCAAACACGGATGAGACCATCACGATGCTGTAAACAGAACCTGGATTCACCCGAAAAATTCAAATTCAAATTGCTCTGAGCACTATGGAACTTAACTTCTGAGGTTATCAGGCCCCTAGAACTTAGAACTACTTAAACCTAACTAACCTAAGGACATCACACACATCCATGCCCGAGGCAGGATTCGAACCTGCGACCGTAGCGGTCGCGCGGTTCCAGACTGTAATGCCTAGAACCGCTCGGCCACTCCGGCCGGCGATTCACCCGAAAAAATGACGTTTTGCCATTCGTGCACCCAGGTTCGTCGTTGAGTACACCATCGCAGGCGCTCCTGTCTGTGATGCAGCGTCAAGGGTAACCGCAGCCATGGTCTCCGAGCTGATAGTCCATGCTGCTACAAACGTTGTCGAACTGTTCGTGCTGATGGTTGTTGTCTTGCAAACGTCCCCATCTGTTGAGTCAGGGTTCGAAACGTGGCTGCACGATCCGTTACAGCCATGCGGATAAGATGCCTGTCGTCTCGACTGCTAGTGATACGAGGCCGTTCGGATCCAGCACGGCGTTCCGTATTACCCTCCTGAACCCACCGATTCCATATACTGCTAACAGTCATTGGATCTCGACCAACGCGAGCAGCATTGTCGCGATACGATAAACCGCAATCCCGGTAGGCTACAGTCCGACCTTTATCAAAATCGGAAACGTGATGGTACGCATTTCTCCTCCTTACACGAGGCATCACAAGAACGTTTCACCAGGCAACGCCGTTCAACTGCTGTTTGTGTATGAGAAATCGGTTGGAAACTTTCCTCATGTCAGCACGTTGTAGGTGTCGCCACCGGCGCCAACCTTGCGTGAATGCTCTGAAAAGCTAATCATTTGCATATGACAGCATCTTCTTCCTGTCGGCTAAATTTCGCGTCTGTAGCACGTTATTTTCGTGTTGAAGCAATTTTAATGGCCTGTAGTGTATATAAAGGGTGGCAATATCTATGTTATTTTTTATTCCATTTGGTTTCGTCTTCTTGTACTGATGTATGTCATCAGGTCACACATCATTCGCATCAATACGTGAAGATGCAATAGATCCTGAGTGGTTCGTTCCGAGACTCCTCTGTATTTTGAAAGCAATATGTGGATACTTTCTTACTGGCTTACTAAGCCTAACGCAAGAAAGGATTTTCTGTTTGGGTTGTCTCCCTTAGCCTTTGGAGTTTCTCCTTCACCACAAGGCAGTGGTTCCCTTCCCATTTGATCCACAGAAAGGAGGGTTGCCTCATCTCCCAGCATCTCCGTTCCGAAGTCCTTCTTCTCCGCCGTCGCTGCCATTAAGGTCTTCACCCGTAACCCTGGACATTGGTTCCGTGTCCCCACGAGATTGGGTCCCTGCCTGAACTCAGCCATCCTAGCACTCCGGTCGCGGCCGCTACGGTCGCAGGTTCGAATCCTGCCTCGGGCATGGATGTGTGTGATATCCTTAGGTTAGTTAGGTTTAAGTAGTTCTAAGTTCTAGGGGACTGATGACCTTAGAAGTTAAGTCCCACAGTGCTCAGAGCCATTTGAACCATTTTGAACCAGCTCTCCGGCCTAATGAAGTGTAGGATGCCCACCCCCGCGACGTGGACGCGCCAGACAGGAATTACCTCAGTGGAGGAATAGGGAAGGGCACCCTACCTCCCTGGAGCCGGGCTAATGAGTGTGTATGGTGCCACAATCAAAGACGTTTCGACCAACTTACTGCGGTCGTCGGCAATTTAGTTACTTTAGTAATTTACAATGACGCGGCTCAATACCAAAAGATATTTTATCCAGAATGACACCAGCCATGGAACCCTACGAACGTACGGTTTAAAATGTTTGCTAAAAGTTTTAATGTCATTTTTCTTATACTCTGTGGATTGTACTACACTGACTAAATTTAACTTCATGTTCCCCGTCTAACAACCTCTTACCCCGAAGTTGCCACGATACTTATCTGTACCCATGAGGATAGTGGCCAACTTTACTTAACTCACGGCTGGAGTCACCACCCTCAATTAAAATTAAGCCCATATTGAAATATTACTTTTGTTTTTTACTGAGAAGGAATACACTCTTAAAAAGCTCTTAACGTTAGCTGACGTTTTTTGAGCGGCCGTTAATTGCTATTATATTATTGTATGTATGTATATATTATTGTATATTAGATGTTGTATATACTTTTGTATATTGTATATTATATGTAGCTGTTGTTGTATTGTTGTAAAATACTGCGGAGAAACGCGGGCCGCACGAATACTTGATTCGGGCCGTATGCAGCTCGCGGGCGCTGTGTAGATGATAGCGCACAAGACTGCAGTCTTCCGCTCGCGTTCAAAAATGGTTCAAATGGCTCTGAGCACTATGGGATTTAACATCTGAGGTCATCAGTCCCCTAGAACTTAGAAGTACTTAAACCTAACTAACCTAAGGACATCACACACATCCATGCCCGAGGCAGGATTCGAACCTGCGACCGTAGCAGCAGCGCAGTTTTTTTCTTAATATTTATTCCTCAGCACAGTCTACCCTGCAGCACCCAGACTGTTTCTGACCACGCTGTACAGGTTACAGCAAAATAATATTTCTATCTAATGTAGTCGCCTGATTCATTAGACCTAATAAAGGCACCTACAATAATTCACTTTTGTTTCACTTTTGTTCTAACAGACGCTCTTCTACGTGGTGGCCCATGATTCGCCAGGGGACACATCTTTTCTTTCTCCAGCCAGAATAGCTTTCCATGTAAGATATGAGTGATTCCGTCGTGTGAGATTGTTTCTACAGTTGTTTGCCTTCGGTGTATATTAACGACCTGGCATAAAGTTTTTAAGGTCTCAAGAACTGTTCCTCGTCCCTGTATGCCGATAACTGCGCCTATAGTCACTCGCAGACAACGGCCTACGGCAGCAAAAACAAGGCCGTTACAGTGCAAAATTATCACGCTATTGTTCAGAACATGTGAAGGGATTATTTCAATAGTGGTACAAGTTCACTTTTGTTCATTCTGAGATACAAAGTCCTACAGTTACACGAGAACTGAAAAATCTGCAGTGGAGATACCAGAAATAGTCAAGCATATAGATTCTTGCTAGAGATGAATCTTCCTTTCTGTTTGTTTGGATCATTAATTTCAGAAGCAGTATAGGCAGAAAAGTGGAGGTAATGAACTTGTACCACTATTGAAATAAGCCCTTCATGTAATCTGTGTGGAAATGTTAACTGGAAAGGAGAGTTGCTTCCTGATTTACAAATATTTTCAATTTAGTAAAGCTAAAGGATATTAGTCACCTACAACGATCGAAGCTCTTGCATACGCCATCAAAGCAAACGCGAAATCGATGTTGTGGCATAACCGCCTAGAAGAAACCATTACAGAACTTGAGCTAGAGGTGTTAAATTCGTCATGTAGTCCACCAGTATAGAGTCAGAGCAACTTAGGTGGATGGTTGAGAGTGGAATGCAATCGTGTGATAGAAATATCATACACTATATCAGTACTGGAAAGAAAACCCAAGACGCCACATTTAAAGGGCAAGAACTGCCAGTGGCTATACACAGGCGTCGATGCCTATCATAAGAGGTTCTAGAGCAGTACCTTTCATCTGGATCTAGATACAGCAGAAACTGAGATATGAAATAAGGAGAGCCAGGAAGCTCTACTGTACCAGAGAAGCACGAGTCAAGGGGAAAGAATTCGAACTCTACAGGCATGTTAAACAACATATTACGGAAGACGCCTGATACGCCCGCTCAACCCGCTGGGCAGAACAGGTGATTAGGATTGTGGAAAGGGCCAAATAAGGTTAGCGTCAGTTTCACCTTTAAATTATAGTTTATTGTAATTTAATAACACATTTACAACCAAAGCGGCACATAGCCGAACTTTTACAACTACGAGTTTCAAACTCCAAATCTTTGAGTATATACATTCCTGGAAATGGAAAAAAGAACACATTGACACCGGTGTGTCAGACCCACCATACTTGCTCCGGACACTGCGAGAGGGCTGTACAAGCAATGATCACACGCACGGCACAGCGGACACACCAGGAACCGCGGTGTTGGCCGTCGAATGGCGCTAGCTGCGCAGCATTTGTGCACCGCCGCCGTCAGTGTCAGCCAGTTTGCCGTGGCATACGGAGCTCCAACGCAGTCTTTAACACTGGTAGCATGCCGCGACAGCGTGGACGTGAACCGTATGTGCAGTTGACGGACTTTGAGCGAGGGCGTATAGTGGGCATGCGGGAGGCCGGGTGGACGTACCGCCGAATTGCTCAACACGTGGGGCGTGAGGTCTCCACAGTACATCGATGTTGTCGCCAGTGGTAGGCGGAAGGTGCACGTGCCCGTCGACCTGGGACCGGACCGCAGCGACGCACGGATGCACGCCAAGACCGTAGGATCCTACGCAGTGCCGTAGGGGACCGCACCGCCACTTCCCAGCAAATTAGGGACACAGCTGCTCCTGGGGTATCGGTGAGGACCATTCGCAACCGTCTCCATGAAGCTGGGCTACGGTCCCGCACACCGTTAGGCCGTCTTCCGCTCACGCCCCAACATCGTGCAGCCCGCCTCCAGTGGTGTCGCGACAGGCGTGAATGGAGGGACGAATGGAGACGTGTCGTCTTCAGCGATGAGAGTCGCTTCTGCCTTGGTGCCAATGATGGTCGTATGCGTGTTTGGCGCCGTGCAGGCGAGCGCCACAATCAGGACTGCATACGACCGAGGCACACAGGGCCAACACCCGGCATCATGGTGTGGGGAGCGATCTCCTACACTGGCCGTACACCACTGGTGATCGTCGAGGGGACACTGAATAGCGCACGGTACATCCAAACCGTCATCGAACCCATCGTTCTACCATTCCTAGACCGGCAAGGGAACTTGCTGTTCCAACAGGACAATGCACGCCCGCATGTATCCCGTGCCACCCAACGTGCTCTAGAAGGTGTAAGTCAACTACCCTGGCCAGCAAGATCTCCGGATCTGTCCCCCATTGAGCATGTTTGGGACTGGATGAAGCGTCGTCTCACGCGGTCTGCACGTCCAGCACGAACGCTGGTCCAACTGAGGCGCCAGGTGGAAATGGCATGGCAAGCCGTTCCACAGGACTACATCCAGCATCTCTACGATCTTCTCCATGGGAGAATAGCAGCCTGCATTGCTGCGAAAGGTGGATATACACTGTACTAGTGCCGACATTGTGCATGCTCTGTTGCCTGTGTCTATGTGCCTGTGGTTCTGTCAGTGTGATCATGTGATGTATCTGACCCCAGGAATGTGTCAATAAAGTTTCCCCTTCCTGGGACAATGAATTCACGGTGTTCGTATTTTAATTTCCAGGAGTGTATATATACTACTGATCGTTCAAATTGCTACTCTAAGAAGAAATGCAGATGATAAACGGGTATTCATTGGACAAATATATTATACAGGAACTGACATGTGATTACATGTTCACGCAGTTTGGCTGCATAGAACCTGAGAAATCAGTACCCAGAACAACCACCTCTGCCCTTGATACGCCTGGGCATTGTGTCAAACAGAGCTTGGATGGCGTGTACAGGTACAGCTGCCCATACAGCTTCAACAAGATACCACAGTTCATCAAGAGTAGTGACTGGCGTATTGTGACGAGCCGAGCCAGTTGCTCGGCCAGCATTGACCAGACGTTTTCAGTTGGTGAGAGATCTGGAGATTGTGCTGGCCAGGGCAGCAGTCGAACATTTTCTGTATCCAGAAAGGCCCGTACAGGATCTGCAGCATGCGGTCCTGCATTATCCTGCTGAATTGTAGGGTTTCGCAGGGATCGAATGATGGGTAGAGCCACGGGTCGTAACACATCTGAAATGTAACGTCCACTGTTCAAAGCGCCGTCAATGCGAACAAGAGGTGACCAAGACGTGTAACCAATGTTACCCCATACCATCACGCCGGGTGATACGCCAGTATGGCGATGACGAATACACGCTTCCAATGTGCGTTCACCGCGATGTCGCCAAACACGGATGCGACCATCATGATGCTGCAAACAGAACCTGGATTCATCCGAAAAAATGACGTTTTGCCATTCGTGCACCCAGGTTCGTCGTTGAGTACACCATCGCAGGCGCTCCTGTCTGTGATGCAGCTTCGAGGGAAACCGCAGCCATGGTCTCCGAGCTGATAGTCCATGCTGCTGCAAACGTCGTCGAACTGTTCGTGCAGATGGTTGTCTTGCAAACGTTCCCATCTGTTGACTCAGGGATCGAGACGTGGCTGCACGATCCGTTACAGCCATGCGGATAAGATGCCTGTCATCTCGACTGCTTGTGATACGAGGCCGTTCGGATCCAGCACGGCGTTCCGTATTACCCTCCTGAACCCACCAGTTCCATATTCTGCTAACAATCATTGGATCTCGACCAACGCTAACAGCAATGTCGCGATA
The DNA here is from genome assembly GCF_023864275.1 of Schistocerca cancellata. Taxonomy (NCBI): domain Eukaryota; kingdom Metazoa; phylum Arthropoda; class Insecta; order Orthoptera; family Acrididae; genus Schistocerca; species Schistocerca cancellata. The sequence goes on from NC_064627.1 coordinate 542,908,451, forward strand.
CCATAAACCGCAATCGCGATAGGCTACAATCCGACCTTTATCAAAGTCGGAAACGTGATGGTACGCATTTCTCCTCATTACACGAGGCATCACAACAACGTTTCACCAGGCAACGCCGGTCAACTGCTGTTTGTGTATGAGAAATCGGTTGGAAACTTTCCTCATGTCAGCACGTTGTAGGTGTCGCCACCGGCGCCATCCTTGTGTGAATGCTCTGAAAAGCTAATCATTTGCATATCACAGCATCTTCTTCCTGTCGGTTAAATTTCGCGTCTGTAGGACGTCATCTTCCAGGTGTAGCAATTTTAATGGCCAGTAGTGTATATATATATTCAGCTAGGCTGAAAGCCTTAAGGCAAGGGTGGATAGACAAACATAAACAAGATGCAATACAAACAGGTGAAGTCACACAATAAAATTTACTAGATTTTAAAATAAATTACCATGACCTTTCAAAGGCAGAAGGCCGCAATGTTTAAGCTTGAAAGGTAATTTTAAGAATAAGGTTCCAAGGCTGAAGGCTCACAATTAATTTTCCAAAATTTAAAAAAAATATAACCTTAAGCCTTAAGTTTTAAGTAGCTGGAACCGGACTAAAAGAAAAGACAACCCAATGGCAATAACCTTTCAGCAAATAGCCACTTGCCGGAATTCAGACTCACTCACATAAAACACAGTAAAACAAAGAATTTTTTTATCGTTCACTATGATGGATTATAAACAGAGAATTAAACACTGGTGAGAAAGTCAATAAAGACAACAGCACTCACAAGACTCCAGGGGTCGGGCTGCCCTCGTTCACGTAGGTGAGACAGGTGGTGAGCCCAACTACACTTGATCAGTCGGAACCCAGCCAAGAGACAGCCACAGACTGACTGACAAACGACTTGCTTGCCACCAATCAGTACATGAGAATTCAAACACAAAATGTTACGGGCGTGATTATCCACAATCAAATATGTATATGTATAAAGCTGTCAAAACTACACACCGTGTTGGACAGCGACAACAGGTGAGGAAAGGACACTACCTGAAATTACGTTAGTGGCCAGGGCAGGAAAGCGGAACACTAACGGCCAAAAGGTAGAAAATTCCGCTGTTGCACTTGAATTGTAGTCAGCCAATAAAGTTAATCCCACCTCATGTCGGCTAAATTTCAGCAATACAAACACTCGGTGTTGCTCACAGGAAAACCTCCCCAACAGCAAACCACTGAAACGAACCATACAACATGAATGGACGTGGCTTTTTGTACTTGAAACCACTACTCAACTTTGACGTCCTTTGTCGGTGAACCACGAAGCTCGTAGCGATCAGACAGCTCCACACACGCTCCGACAATGCGCAGGGACCGCCAGCGGACTGCACCGCGCGGATATAATTTCCCTGGTTTACAGCAACCGACCGACTCCCCTCAGAATGCCGACAACATCTAAAATAGTCGTCAGTGGAGATAACGCCAACTACACACACAACCTGACAAACACTTGAACGAAGACCTGAACGATACCCAACAGTAACTAAGCACGCACGAAAACAAATCGGCAGTCGATGTACACACACACAGCCGACTCATGAACGATAGGTGAGCCACAATGCGTCGTCCGGTAGGGCGACCGACCGACGATCCACCAAGACCGTGGCCCGGCTCAAGTGATGCGTGGCGGCAATGGTCGGGCGAGCCATGTCGACGCAGACCTCACTGCTCCAACCCGACTGCACTAGTGCCGCATTGCAACTCCCTGACTGGCAGGTCCAGACTGCGCTCCAGACGCGTAGACGCGTTCCAACTGCCTGGCAGCCCGAACTCGCGACCCGAACTCCTCTTAGGACAGACAACGACCAGGAAGTAATAGCAGTCGAGCAAGGATACGACAAGAGTTGATACATCGATATGCGCTACTAACGCCGCTTATGATCAGGCGAAGCAGCAACTCAGTGACACTAGTAATTAAAATTAACGTAGTGAGGTGGAAGTACGATAAAAACAGGGTGTAAAATACATGATGGCGGGAACACGAGCCACGCACGGCTCAACGCCTGGAAAACAAAAATGGGAGAATGGAAAGGAGATGTGGCTGGGCTGTGTTATGCAAAATTGTCAGAGAGAAACGACCACCAACTGTCTTGTCCAGGCTCGGAAGAAACGATGGGACAGTATCAGAGAACTGGGAACAGCGAGCTGCCCTGATAATGAAATCACTGCTCCCTGGTGATGCCGAAGAAGGCTAAACAGTAGGTCAGTAGGCCAGCGGAGATTACGATCAATGTTATGAGAAGACTAAAGAAATAATAAGCTTGTGGATCCCTTCGCACAAGAAGAAATTAGGCAAACAATTTTAATATTAAAAAAGAAAAAAAAAGTCTATGACTGGTTGGGATCCCTGCAAGAGTAGTACAAATCTTATTCGACCAATTATATACCTACCTGTGTCAACTGTACGACGAGTGTCTTTTGTGGGAATTGTCTCTGCACCGTGGAAGAGTGCTGATGTAGTACTTATCAATAATGGATAAGACAAAGATGTTATGATACCCGAATTTTACAGATCAATTTGTTTTCTGAAAGTTGTCCGTGAGATATTTAAAAAACTATCATGAAAAAGATTGCAACAATATAGATTGTTACTCGAGATGAGCACTCACCAGTACGGATTGAGAAAACGAAAGGAAATTAAAGACGGAATAAATAAGGCGATCCCACTAGCGACAGACGTACGGTCTAGAGTTAATGGTAGACGTTACTGGCGCTTTCAATAACCTATAGCATCCAGCTTCCTTTGACCACCTCAAGGAGATGGTGTGCTGAGGTGCTGTACAACTGCCTCAGATACTATTGCCATGGAAGACATGCGTCTTTAGTATGCCTAGGAAAGGACATGACGAAGACCGTATCGACAGGTTGTTAGCAGACATCAAGCAGAGTTCTCACCACTTCCACCATTGGTTTGCCGTTCTTCTATTGAGGACACCACTCTTCCTTTCTGCCACTCATTGTTCGTGGAAGCTTAGTCAGGAGGATAATCCCTAGGGTCGTTCGAGTAAAGCTATCACAGCCGATTGTAACCGTTTTCAAATTGTCTCTAATGTGTATGCGCGGTTTCGTGATTGTTTCGACTGTAAGAGCACTTTGGGTTTACTCGAACGCATATTTTGTGTGTTTCGTTGTCTGACCACTTGGCACCTCTGCTGTCTTCGCGTTGCTCATATACTTCTTATTTAAATAATGAAATAGTGCACCTGGTACGTATTTAGCATTACGCATTCTCATTGTCAAGTGAAAATGTTTACGTCAGTAACATATTTTGTGTGCCATTTGTATGTGTGTTGCGCCTCTCTTCTCTTGCACTGTATTGTGTCGTCTTTTTGAGGTTAAGGCACGGCACTGTGCCCACCACATTATGCAGCAAAACACACACACACTGTGAAATTTCGCAAGCAATAAGAGTGATGGTTTGCGTGTGTCTTGTTTTTTGCGTAATGGAAAAGGCACTATCTTATAACCACCAAAAGACGGCTACAGTGCAAGGCAGGCAGCGCCACACAAAAATACAAATGTGAATATTTGATCATGATGAGAAATTCTCGAATGCATCGTGCGAAGCATGAAAAAATACGTAAATGGTGCAGGGTTTCATTACTGTTTTGAAAGAATGATTGACAGTTGCAGGCTTTCCAAAAACATCAAATATGATGAATGAAATTGGGTCAAATTTCTCTGCTTCCCACTTCTTGGAGAACCAGTGATACAAAATGTTAAGTGAAGACGTTCGTAATTATTCCTAACACCACATTACTCGTCGACATGATGTTTTATTTTACATATTTTGATTATATGCATACATTGAAAAAATTTGAGCAGCATGTCTCATTGATTTTGGTAACACAAATTTTGTTGCTGACTGACAATACATTGCAGATATTAGAACCAATGTTAATAAACAACAATACAGTAAATGGTCAAACATTACATATGGCGGAAATTATCTAATTAGAAGAAAAATTATCGTTGGTTTACGTCGTAGGGAGTGGTCGCAATGTGTCCACTGGTTAAGAATCTGGTAAGCAGCTTAATTTCACTAACATATGTGTAACAGCATAGCATGCTTGTTTCTAACCACGCCACCTCCCCTCTAAAGAGAGCCAACTTAATGTGCGCGTGTCATTTATAGCAATGAGTGTACTGTGTGACCCCCAATTATCAGCTCTTGTGATGGGATCCTTGTGTGGAAGAGAAAAAAACTATTCATTTTGAAAGTGACGTTAAATGATAGTGGGATCCGTTAACTTTTGATACCCCGGGCTTTATATAAGCAACACATTTCTACAGAAAAATCCCTCATGAGAATAAAATTACACTAGACTATATTAAATTTAAGTCTGAGCAATACAGTTTCTCTAAAGGTTTACTAGGAACCTAGAACTTCTTATCTTCAACGAGAGTGATACGAGACTGAACACAAAAAGCTCTGCACATGCTGATATCTTTGGGGCAGGCTTATTAAAGACTTTGGAGCTAGTCAGAAGTATATCTACTGGTCAGTCGAAAGTAGTTGCAACCATCCAATGGCCGCAATTCCAAAAGATTTCATCCACTCACAAACCACGGGAAAGCAGTCTGGAACCGCGAGACCGCTACGGTCGCAGGTTCGAATCCTGCCTCGGGCATGGATGTGTGTGATGTCCTTAGGTTAGTTAGGTTTAACTGGTTCTAAGTTCTAGGGGACTAATGACCTCAGCAGTTGAGCCCCATAGTGCTCAGAGCCATTTGAACCATTAGCCAAACCACGGGAAATGGGAGAATGCCTGCGTCGAACGCATCCGCGTGGCTGCGACGGTTGCAACTGTATCTCGAACGAACCTCCTGTAACCGCTCGACCGACTACCCATGCGGCCAAGCGTGACACCCTGCACTCTAAATGTCCGCTAGCTCTTCCAGGACGTGTGAAATTTCCTCATGAGATGTACCATTGGAGCTTATACTACAAAAATTCCTTTCGTTCATACATCGGAGCCTCTGTGGCGTCGTGTGGAGTCCCAGTCGCGTCCATAACCACAAGTCACGCACACTTTCAGCGGCGCGACACAAACCACGTGACATACTGCTCCGCAGATTTAGATGTAAACGTTTATTAGGTGAAACGGATCAGTTCCCTGCACTCATAAAATACTTCTAAATAAAAAAAGATGCGCCATGAAGGATTTACCCGAATGGGACGGAAATTGGTAGATGTGATGTACATGTACCGACAAATGATTACTGTTTTTTAAAAAAATTGGATGATTCATTGAAGTGAAAGAGCTTCACAACTTGAGCACGTTAAAAACGCGTTGGTCCACCTCTGCCCCTTATGCAGGCAGTTATCCAGCTTGGCACTGACTGGCAAAGCTGTTGGATGTCCTCCTGAGGGATCTCGTGCCAAATTCTGTCCAACTGGTGCTTTAGATCGTCAAAATCCCGTTCTGGTTGAAGGGCCCTGCCCGTAATGCTGTGCAGCGATCTGGCGATCTTGCTTGGCTTGCGCAAGGACAAGCAGTAAAAACTCTCGCCGTACGCGGACGGGCATTATCTTTATGAAACGTAAGCCGAGGGTGGCTTCCCATGAAGGGCAACAAAACGGGGCGAAGATTGTCGTCGACATATCGCTGTGCTGTAAGGGTACCGCAGATGAGAACCACAGGGGTCTGCTATGAAAAGATGGCATCCTAGACCGTCGCTCCTGGTTGTTGTGTCATGTGGCGGGCGACACTCAGGCTGCTATTCAACCGTTGTCCGCGGCGCCTCCAGACACTTTTTCGGTGGTCATCGAAGCTCATGTAGAAGCGGGACTTATCGATGAAGACAATTCTAGTTCACTCAATGAGATCCCGGGCGGACGAGTTGAAGACGTGGAGTGATGGTGCTTGGTGTCGTTTGATTTCCTAGCAGGATCCCTTTAATGGACATCCGTGGTACCCTAGCAGCACTGCAGTATATCGACGATATTCTATGCCCCCTTTTATGCTCTTTCACGGAAAGTCATCCTGGGCTTACATTTCAGCAAGATAATGTACGCCCACACACGGCGAGAGTTTCTGCTGCTTGTCTTCTTTGTTGCCAGACCCTATCTTGGCCCGCAAGGTCACCGGATCTATCCCCAATTGTGAAAGATTGGAGCATTATCGGCAGGACCTCCAGCCAGCTTGAGACTTTGAAGGTGTAACGCACCAAATCGACAGAGTTTGGCACGATATCCCTCAGGACGAAATCCAACAGTTCTGCTAGTCAGTGCCAAGTCGAATGACTGCTTGCACAAGGGTCGGATATGGACCGCTGCATTGTTCACTTGCTCACTGTGTGAACTCTTTTTGTTAGTAAGTGTCCGTCCCTTTAGCTGAGTGGTCAGCACGTCTGACAGCCATGCAGCCGGCTCAGGTTCCATTCTGGCCAGGTCGCAGATTTTCTCCACTCGGGAAGTGAGTGTTGTTGTCCTCATCATTCCATCATCATCGACACACAAGTCGCCCAGCCCGCGGTTGGGGACTCCTGGCCATCAATGCCAACGACCATTTCTTTTTAATAAATCGTCCGTTTCTCCGAATACCTGCACGGTATGTCGTTTTTTTTTTTTATTTTGTGTCTTCGAGAACGCTACGTTTGTAGCCTTGTGGAGGAGGCGTGCGGAGTGTGGTTATAAATGAGGACTTAAACACCTGTTATCAGCATTGGTTTGGGTACAGTCCTCGCACACCAGTAAATGCAGCGCACGCAGCTGGCTCCGCCCACGTGGTGATTAAGGCGAAGCTGTGGCGCTTGCAGGAGACGTTCCTCCTGATGGTGGGCGCCGGCGGCTTCGTGGTGGCGGCCAGCATGGCGTACGTGACGCTGGACTCGGTGGTGCCGTCGCTGCTGGACAACGCGGCCGTGCTGGGCACGCTGGGGCTGGTGACGGGGCTCGTCTTCCTGGCCGACGCGCTCGTGCTGCTGTCCGCGCGACAGGCCAAGCCGCCGCCCGAGGAGCCGCCCAGGGAGCCGGCCAAGGCACCGCCCGCCGCCAGGCACGACAAGGTAGCCCGCTGCTGCTCTCCCTCGTGTTCTAGACGGCTGCGCACACTGCCTCGTACAGTCAAGTACAAAACTCGGAACCGTAACACAAAATTAAACTTACAGTACATTATGCAGTGTTATAAGTACCGGGTGTTTATAATTAAAGTGCAACTACTCACTAAGGTCCAATGCGGGCCATAATTATCGTATGGCAGCGAAACTTCGTAGATATTCTAATGCATTGATGCAGAACAGATTTACACTGCAAAAAAATTAGTTCCAATTTTGGCCGCCATGTGTAAATCTGGCGCTATGAACGCAAGAAAGACGTGTAGAAACGTTTCCATGTGTAATAGATTAGGAATGGAACATGGTCAGAAAAAGACAAACAACTGAGAAATGCGTGATGTCTATTTTATTATTTATTTATTTAACCGTATGGTGATTTTATACAATATACAGTTGATATAAGGCAGATGATTTTATACAATATACATATGATATTAGACAAGATTAAACCTTAAAGTCCGTGTTTTTCAACCAGTTAATTAAGCTGGGTGTGAGAGTGAACAAGTCATCTGGAATTCCAGGGTATGAATGAAGTGGACAGCGTTGGACTAAATGTTCATTTGTCTGCTCTTCTTGATTACATTCAAACATTGGTGAACTGATCCAGCCCCATTTGTACCTGAAGTACCTACAACAACCATGTCCAGTCCTTAACCTGTTGAGGCGGCACCAAAGGTTCCTCGCTAGGTCAAAACCTTCTGGCTTCTTTGTGGGATCAAGCTGATGGGCTCTTGTTCCCAATGTTTTTGTTGACCATTCATGCTTCCAGCTTTCATTTAGATCGAAACCATCCGCGATGAGTTGTCCTGCAGTAACACTTGCTGGTCTTCTTGATCGCAATCGTTGCTGTGGCGGATGACAGAATTCCTGGTGTAGTGGCAGAGAGGGTGATGCAGAGATTTTCTTGGCCTCCCTAAGTAGAGCTTGTTTCCGCCTAAGTGAGGTGGAGGAATGTGACTCATTACAGGTAACCAGTGGCATGGGGTTGATTTGATGGAACCAATAATGCAGCGCATTGTGTCGTTAAGTTTTGCGTCTACCTTCTTCACATGTACACTTTCCAACCAGGCAGGTGCTCAGTACTCGGCAGCAGAGTACACAAGACTGATGCCAGTTAAACGCAGACAGTCAGCAGGGGTCCCCCAGGTGGTACCACTGAGCTTATGTAGTATGTTGTTCCTTGCATCAACTTTATGAGAAAGCTTGGTGATGTGCTCTTTGTAGCTCAGGGTTCTATCTAGAGTGATTCCGAGATATTTTGGGAAAGGATTGTACCTCAACGTTTGTCCATTGAGTAGAACTCTTCGTTTATAGTTCGCAGCTTACACAGTTTGTTCAGTATGAACACCGGAGACGGCATCTAGATGCTACATCCGTAAAAGTACGTGATCAACAGTTCCTTGCAGCAGTTCTAGCGGCGTCTGAACAACGTGTTCGTGTATACTGGCCTTCAGATAAGATAGAGTCCGAACGTGCCTCTCGTAAACGCGGTCTTTGAGTTATCCTCAGAACTAAAAGTCGCACTGATTCCGATCAGGTGATCTTGCAGGCCATGGGTCTAGGAAACCTCTGGAGATAACTCGGTCATGGAAGGCTGCATTCAGCTTATCTTACTCTGGCCGAGCGACATGATGTGCTGCCCCATCTTGTATGAAAACGGTGGTTTCTTCACAGTTGCGCTCTTCTTTCAAAGCAGGAATCACATACTGTACAAAGTGGTCTAGATAACGTGCAGATGTCACGGTTCACCTGACAGCTTTTCTGGGTGTATTCTCTACAAAGAATAACGGACCGAGAATGAAGGTGCTAGTAAATCCACGCAACACAGTCACATTGGTGAGTTTATTGGTTCAAATGGCTCTGAGCACTATGGGACATAACTTCTGAGGTCATCAGTCCCCTAGAGTTTTTTGGGTAGATATGCTAATGCGTTGATGTGAAACCTATTTATGTCGGAAAACAATTAGTTCCAATTTTGGTCACAAGGTGCAAATCTGGCACTGTACAGAGTTTGTATGATGAGATAACATCCATGCTCTCATCTGACGAGCCATAACACGAGTGAACAGTGTGGCTACCGAGGAGACAGACCGCGCGCTATTAGTGTTTTATGGGAAAGATAATAATTATAGCGCTGCACTGAGCGAGTATCGGCTGGCGAAAGATATGAAGAGGGGCCTGATACCATTAAATGGTTTAAAGAAGATAATAATGAAATCCAAAAACAGATGAACTTGGCGTTGCAACTGGAAAAGGAAGGGGTCCTATCGTGGTGGAAGTTATTGACGAGGTTTCTGTTACTGTAACTGATGATGCAGCACGTGCCTCCAGTAATACTAGTGCTCCTGCACTGTCACGAGAATTATCCGTGTCATGGTCAACAACAGGGGAAGTTTTGTGGTCCGTTTTACACTGTTACCCGTGCTAAATCCAGATGGTGCAGCGACTGAAACCTCATGTTCCACAGCAACATTTTGAATTTGTTGTTCTGTTTCTGGCATGGATCAAAGATGATGACGTGTGGCCAGGCAATATTATATGGAGTGGTAACACACATGCAGCAGTGAATACACAGAGCTGTCGATATGGGGTAGTGTTAAACAGCATGTTATACGCAAAGAGCCATTGCAATCGCTGTATGTGGCTGTGTGGTGAGATTGATAAGCATCTTTGTTCTCAATCCGCTCTTCCTTGAAGAGAATACCCCCAGAAGGCCTGTCAGTATGCCATGACTTCTGCATGTTATCGAGATCTTCTTGTAAAGATTAGGATTCCTGAAACTTCCTGGTAGATTAAAACTGTGTTTCTTCAATGTGAGCAACAGAGACGCCGATGAGATGCTGTGTCCATAAAACAGTGCAATTAACAGTTGTTCACAGCAGTTCTGGTGGAATCTAAACAACATCTTCATGTACACTGGCCTTCAGATCAGGTAGGGACTGAACGTGTCCCTCGTAAATGCATTCTTTTAGATATCCACAGTGTCAAAACTCATGTGATCTTGCTCGCCATGCATCTGGAAAACCTTGGAGATAACATGTTCGTGGAAGGTTGCTTTAAGCAGATCTTTCACTGAGTAAGTAACATCTACATCTACATCTACATCCATACTCTGCAAGCCACCTGACGGTGTGTGGCGGAGGGTACCCTGAATACCTCTATCGGTTCTCCCTTCTATTCCAGTCTCGTATTGTTCGTGGAAAGAAGGATTGTCGGTATGCCTCTGTGTGGGCTCGAATCTCTCTGATTTTATCCTCATGGTCTCTTCGCGAGATATACGTAGGAGGGAGCAATATACTGCTTGACTCTTCGGTGAAGGTAAGTTCTCGAAACTTCAACAAAAGTCCGTACCGAGCTACTGAGCGTCTTTCCTGCAGAGTCTTCCACTGGAGTTTATCTATCATCTCCGTAACGCTTTCGCGATTACTAAATGATCCTGTAACGAAGCGCGCTGCTCTCCGATGGATCTTCTCTGTCTCTTCTATCAACCCTATCTGGTACGGATCCCACACTGTCGAACTGTATTCAAGCAGTGGGCAAACAAGCGTTCTGTAACCTACTTCCCTTGTTTTCGGACAGCACATCCTTAGGATTCTTCCAATGAATCTCAGTCTGGCATCTGCTTTACCAACGATTAATTTTATATGGTCATTCCATTTTAAATCACTCCTAATGCGTACTCCCAGATAATTTATGGAATTAACTGCTTCCACTTGCTGACCTGCTATTTTGTAGCTAAATGATAAGGGAACTATCTTTCTATGTATTCGTAGCACATTACACTTGTCTACATTGAGATTCAATTGCCATTCCCTGCACCATGCGTCTATTCGCTGCAGATCCTCCTGCATTTCAGTACAATTTTCCATTGTTACATCCTCTCGATACACCACAGCATCATCTGCAAAAAGCCTCAGTGAACTTCCGATGTCATCCACAAGGTCATTTATGTATATTGTGAATAGCAACGGTCCTATGACACTCCCCTGCGGCACACCTGAAATCACTCTTTCTTCGGAAGACTTCTCTCCATTGAGAATGACATACTGCGTTCTGTTATCTAGGAACTCTTCAATCCAATCACACAATTGGTCTGATAGTCCATATGCTCTTACTTTGTTCATTAAACGACTGTGGGGAACTGTATCGAACGTCTTGCGGAAGTCAAGAAACACGGCATCTACCTGTGAACCCGTGTCTATGGCTCTCTGAGTCTCTTGGACGAATAGCGCGAGCTGGGTTTCACACGACCGTCTTTTTCGAAACCCATGCTGATTCCTACATAGGAGATTTCTAGTCTCCAGAAAAGTCATTATACTCGAACATAATACGTGTTCCAAAATTCTACAACTGTTCGACGTTAGAGATATAGGTCTATAGTTCTGCACATCTGTTCGACGTCCCTTCTTGAAAACGGGGATGACCTGTGCCCTTTTCCAATCCTTTGGAACGCTACGCTCTTCTAGAGACCTATGGTACAGCGCTGCAAGAAGAGGGGCAAGTTCCTTCGCGTACTCTGTGTAAAATCGAACTGGTATCCCGTCAGGTCCAGCGGCCTTTCCTCTTTTGAGCGATTTTCTCTATCGCTCTGTCGTCTATTTCAATATCTACCATTTTGTCATCTGTGAGACAATCTAGAGAAGGAACTACAGTGCAGTCTTCCTCTGTGAAACAGCTTTGGAAAAAGACATTTAGTATTTCGGCCTTTAGTCTGTCATCCTCTGTTTCAGTACCATTTTGGTCACAGAGTGTCTGGACATTTTGTTTTGAGCCACCTAGCGCTTTGACATAAGACCAAAGTTTCTTAGGATTTTCTGCCAAGTCAGTACATAGAACTTTACTTTCGAATTCATTGAACGCCTCTCGCATAGCCCTCCTCACACTACATTTCGCTTCGCTTAATTTTTGTTTGTCTGCAAGGCTTTGGCGATGTTTATGTTTGCTGTGAAGTTCCCTTTGCTTCCGCAGCAGTTTCCTAACTCGCTTGTTGTACCGCGGTGGCTCTTTTCCATCTCTTACGATCTTGCTTGGCACATACTCATCTAACGCATATTGTACGATGGTTTTGAACTTTGTCCACTGATCCTCTACACTATCTGTACTTGAGACAAAACTTTTGTGTTGAGCCGTCAGGTACTCTGTAATCTGCCTTTTGTCACTTTTGCTAAACAGAAAAATCTTCCTACCTTTTTTAATATTTCTATTTACGGCTGAAATCATCGATGCAGTAACCGCTTTATGATCGCTGATTCCCTGTTCTGCGTTAACTGTTTCAAATAGTTCGGGTCTGTTTGTCACCAGAAGGACTAATATGTTATCGCCACGAGTAGGTTCTGTGTTTAACTGCTCAAGGTAGTTTTCAGATAAAGCACTTAAAAAAATTTCACTGGATTCTTTGTCCCTGCCACCCGTTATGAACGTTTGAGTCTCCCAGTCTATATCCGGCAAATTAAAATCTCCACCCAGAACTATAACATGGTGGGGAAATCTACTCGAAATATTATCCAAATTATCCTTCACGTGCTCAGCCACAACAGCTGCTGAACCAGGGGGCCTATAGAGACATCCAATTACCATGTCTGGGCCTGCTTTAACCGTGACCTTCACCCAAATTATTTCACATTTCGGATCTCCGTCAATTTCCTTCGATACTATTGCTCTTCTTATCGCTATAAACACGCCTCCCCCTTCACTGTCCAGCCTGTCTCTATGGTATACATTCCAATCTGAGTTTAGGATTTCATTACTGTTTACGTTTGGTTTCAGCCAACTTTCTGTCCCTAGTACTATATGGGCGTTGTGACCGTTTATTAATGAGAGCAGTTCTGGGACCTTTCTATAGACGCTCCTGCAGTTTACTATTAGCACATTAATATTGTTATTCCCTGTTGCATTTTGCCTACTCCTACCTAGCCGCGTCTCAGGAGGCGTCTTGTCAGGACTAGGGAGGGAATTCTCTAACCTAAAAAACCCACATGTGCGCTCCACACGTACTCCGCTACCCTTGTAGCCGCTTCCGGCGTGTAGTGCACGCCTGACCTATTCAGGGGGACCCTACATTTCTCCACCCGATAGCGGAGGTCGAGAAATTTGCACCCCAGATCTCCGCAGAATCGTCTGAGCCTCTGGTTTAAGCCTTCCACTCGGCTCCAAACCAGAGGACCGCGATCGGTTCTGGGAACGATACTACAAATAGTTAGCTCTGATTCCACCCCGCGAGCGAGGCTTTCCGCCTTCACCAATTCCGCCAACCGCCTGTACGAACTGAGGATGACCTCTGAACCCAGACGTCAGGAGTCATTGGTGCCGACATGAGCAACAATTTGCAGTCGGGTGCACCCAGTGCTCTCTATAGCCGCCGGCAGGGCCTCCTCCACATCTCGGATGAGACCCCCCGGCAAGCAGACAGAGTGAACACTGGCCTTCTTCCCCGACCTTCCCGCTATTTCCCTAAGGGGCTCCATCACCCGCCTAACGTTGGAGCTCCCAATTACTAATAAACCCCTCCCCCCGTGTGCCTGCTCGGACCTTGCAGAAGGAGCGGCCACATGTCCACTCACAGGCAGAGCGGGCGATGCCACACGGCCAGCCTCCACATTGACCCTCCGCCTCGTGCGCCGTGAACGCCGCTGAACCCGCCACTACCCTTGGGGAGATGGTGGCCCAACCGCGCCCGGTACCCGCGAAGATGTCTCGACAGCAGGGACAGTGGGTGATGCATGTAACTGGGGTGTACCATGCGACGCACCAGACTCCCCACTGCCGCTACACTCCGAGGCAGCAGCCTGAAGACGGCTGACCGCGGCCATCAACACGTTCAGCTGTTCGCGAACAGTGGCCAGCTCCTCCTGCGTCCGCACACAGCAGTCACACATCCTATCCATCCTAAGAAATCAATTTACTGTAGAGAGTTAATCAACTTTTAACTAGACTGCTAATTCACTAAAGGCGGCTGACTAAACTGTGGTTGCCAGCCACTTCTTGTAGAAAACAATGAAAATAGCACTACCTGTCTCTGGACTGTATTGAAAACAAACACTAGCACTACTGGCACTATGGTTGACTAAAGGGACTCTCTCTGACTGTATTCAAAACAAATACGAAATCTATGGAACACTACAACATAAGGTGTTGTCTCTACTTCCATGAAAACCATTGTATCCACACGGTAGCTCTCTTTCAAAGCAGGAATCATATGCTTCCAGAAAGAAATTTTCACTCTGCAGCGGAATGTGCGCTGATATGAAGCTTTCTGGCAGATTAAAACTGTGTGCCAGACCGAGACTCGAACTCGGGACCTTTGCCTTTCGCGGGCAAGTGCTCTACCATCTGAGCTACCCGAGCACGACTCACGGCCGATCCCCACAGCTTTACCTCGTCTCCTGCCTTCCAAACTTCCGTTGCAGAGTGAAAATTTCATTCTGGAAACATCCCCAGGCTGTGGCAAAGCTGCGTCTCCGCAATATACTTTCTTCCAGGAGTGCTAGTTCTGCAAGTTTCCCAGGAGAGCTTCTGTGAAGTTTGGAAGGTAGAAGACGAGGTACTGGAGGAGGTAAAGCTGTGAGGACGGGCCGCGAGTCGTGCTTGGGTAGCTCAGATGGTAGAATACCTGCCCGCGAAAGGCAAAGTTCCCGAGTTCGAGTCTCGGTCCGGCACAAAGTTTTAATCTGCCAGGAAGTTTCATATCAGCGCACATTCCGCTGCAGAGTGAAAATTTCATTCTGGAAGCATATGATTCCTGCTCTGAAAGAAAGCTACCGTGTGGAAACCATGGGTTTCATAGAAGTAGGGACAACACCTTGTGTCATTTACTCAGTGAAAGATCTGCTTAAAGCAACCTTCTATGAACATGTTATCTCGAAGGTTTTCGAGATGCATGGCCAGCAAGATCGCCTGATAGGAACACATGTGACTTTTTTTTGCACTGTGGATATCTAAAAGAATGCATTTACGAGGGACACATTCAGTCTCTACCTGATCTGAAGGCGAGTATACATGAAGATGTTGCTTAGATTCCACCAGAACTGCTGTGAGCAACTGTTAATTGCACTGTTTTATGGACACAGCATCTCATCGACGCCTTTGTTGCTCATATTAAAGAAACTGTGTAAGCAGCGGCTAATAATAAGATAACATAATGCCTTTCTCACTTGTTTGACCGTAACTGTCCACATGTCGTTCCTAATCCGTTACGTATGGGAATATTTGCATAAATATTTCTTGAATTCACAGCGCCAAATTTGCACCTGGTGGGTAAATTTGAACTAATTGTTTTCCAGCCTAAATCAGTTCTGCATTAACACATTAGAATATTTACCAAGTTTCACTGCCATACAATAGTTGCAGCCAACACTTGACCTCTCCGAGTAGCTGCACTTTAATCATAACCAACTGGTAGAGTCTGCTCAGGATACAGTGGCTGGTGCACAGTGACCAGTTTTCGTCCAAAGCGCTGGGCGAGTTCATTCGTTTGTCCAGAATGGAAGGTCTGCTTTTGGCCAGTCGGCTACGCACTGATGACAGAATCGGTATGCATGACCTACAGTTTTCCTGTCCGCCCCCGGTAGCTGAGTGGTCAGCGTGAAAGACTGTCAATCCTAAGGGCCCGGGTTCGATTCCTGGCTGGGTCGGAGATTTTTCTCCGTTCAGGGACTGGGTGTTGTGTTCTCCTAATCATCATCATTTCATCCCCATCGACGCGCAGGTCGCCGAAGTGGCGTCAAATCGAAAGACCTGCACCAGGCGAACGGTCTACCCGACGGGAGGCCCTAGCCACACGACATTTCATTTCATACAGTTTTCCTCAAATGATTTTATAGAAACTATTCAGTAAAATATTTTCATTTTCTCGTTACTTATAACTTTATATATCAGCTTCATGATGTCATAGCCATCATTTCGTTAATGGTCATAGTTATTGTGATATTTCCATTAAGTAAGACAGTGCGCGAAATTTTAAAAAGTTTGTAACGACAAATAGGGGTCGCCCTCATTTTACGATTGGTGCTCAATACTGAATTTTTCTTTAGACTTGGGTAGAGGTCTCCCTCCACCTGTCACCAACTCATTTGCGATTGCGATAAAGCCAGAATGGTATATGCCCAAAATTCATCCTATTTCATAAACTGCTTGAGATATGGAAACAATATTTTGACATTGACACCTCTCAAAGAGGATAATATTTTAGCATGTGGCTATTATGCCACGCTTCATTGCCCAAAATTCCTCCTATTTCATAAACTGCTTGAGATATGGAAACAAGATTTTGACATTGACACCACTCAAAGAGGATAATATTTTAGCATGTGGTTATTATGCCACGCTTCATTATCTATCATGTTTTTTCACTAACTGCAGACTTCTTCAATGAAAGAATGTAATTTTTAACGGCCATCGGCAGCTGGTAAAACAGGATACGCTGTGGGCTTTGGAACAACATAAGTGAAAACATTACACATTTATTTTTGTACCGAGGATGTGCTTCTTCATAAGCTATCGATTTTATTTTTCGTCTGTTCCTCACTTGATAAACTTAATAAACCACTGCTTCAAAATTCTCTCCTAATTACTTCTGCACAGCGTGTTAGTGAGGTGACACTGTGTAAACTCCCCTGCGTTTTGGCAAAAGAAGCAAATTTTAACACGGCAATGAGAGTAATGTAGACGTTAATCAAAATTCTCCACTCATGACGCTTCTCTGAAAGCTGCTCTTGTTGCATTTTCAGCGGAACCTTTTCAGATACTATCCAAAGCAGAGGTGACAGTAGATCTTTTTGTGTGGTCATCATGCAAGTTTGGACGTGGAGGGACTCCACTTAATGTTTACAAAAAAATGATTCAATTTAGAGCAGCACTTCCTCACTAGCACTCGGTATTTCCCCTGCAGCTCCTGCCCGTAACCCCCACCACTACTGCTCTCCCCACAGTTGGCCTGCCGACTGCACATCTGCCAGCCATGTTATTCTGTGTGTAGCCTACCAGCCTACCTCCGAGGTTTCAGAACATGAATGTGCAAAATTTACAAGCTGTACAGGAAATATACATGTATCAGTGGAGAGGGCATCTCTCCGTGTTCCGATTCTTAATATGCTCCCTGCTGTGGCTGAAGAGCACACCATTAAGGGGCAGGTGTTTCATAACATGGCATACAGTGGAACGATGTGTCTATTTTGTGTCCCTGAACTCGCTTTGTGAATCAACTGTGAAGGTTCAGGGACAATTTCGTACCAAATACCAGGCAATATCTCCGACAGAGAAAACAAACCAAAGCTGGTACAACACATTCCGTAAGACGACTGCTTATGTGCTGCGAAGAAGACAGGTTGGCCGGTACAGTCTGCAGAGTAGGTGGAGAGTGTGTGGGAGTCATTCGTCAGGAGCCCAAAGAAACTGACGACACGTTCAAACTGCATAAACCGCAGTCAGCCGTCTGGTGCATTCACGCTAATGTCTCGGGGCAGTGGGTTTCGATCTGACTTTTACTGTGGGCTGCAGCAGCTACCGAACAAAGGTCGTTACCACAGAAGTTGATTTTCAGTTACGAAGCCATGTTCCACGTTTCTGGAAAGGAAAATGGTCATAACATGCGTCTTTAGGTCACAGAATAACCTCACGAAGTTTTGGAACACATTAGTGGTCCACTTAAAGTTAAACTCTTTTTATGCCATGTCCACTTCAGACGTTTATGGGCCATCTTTCTCTATGGGGAGCACTGTGTGTCTTTTCGTGTACCTGGATATGTTGCAGTAATGGCTCATGTCACAATTACAGCATAATGGCGGAGACTTCTTTTTGTAACAGGGCGGTGCTTCACCACACTTCCTTACCTCAATGCCGGATAGCCTCCACTTTGTATTGGACGTATATCTCATCATGACTCTCCTCTTCAGTAGCCACGATGGTCCCCTAGCTGAACTGCATGTCATTTCTTCCTGTGAGGTTATGTCAAAGATCGTTCGTTCTTGCCTCCGTTGTCAATTAATTTGGAAGAACTGCAAGGAAGGATAATTAATGCGGTCGCTGATATCAACCTTGTCTCGTTGGGACGTGTATGGCAGGAGTTTCACTATCGTATTGACGTTTGCTATCTCACAAACACTGTCCATCTGTAACAGGAGTTAAAAACTTGAACATCTGCTCTATCCACTGATGTGTATGTTTTCTGGATGTTTTATTGTTTTCTCACAGTCGTATCCTGAAACCCCAGAGGAAGTTACGTATGATCTTGTATATAGGGTCAACCTGGACTCCGATGACGAAAATTTTGAAGATATTTTCTGAGTATTTTGATATAAGGGACCAGTAGTTTCTGGTGCCTCGTTACAGAGTAGTGATGTAATTATGCAATATGCGGACATTAAAATCTACAACACGAGGTACAGTTTGATGCAACAATCTTCACATGCCAGACTTACTGTTAGGCATTCATTGCCTAAGCTGATCTAGTGTAAGGAAGTCTACTGTGCGAAGGACAGACAGTTCGAATGTGTAAGGGGAAAACAGAACAGAAGTTTTGTACACTGATCAGCCATAACATTATGACCACCTACCTAATACCCGGTATGTCCACTTTTGGCACAGATAACAGCGGCAATGCGTGGTGGCATGGAAGCAATGAAGCCTTGGTTGGTCGTTGGAGGGAGCAGGCACCACATGTGCGCACACAAGTCACCTAATTCCCGTAAATTCCGGGGAGGCGGGCCATGAGCTCTGACGCCACGTTCAGTCACATCCCAGATGTGTTCTATCAGCTACAGATCTGGCGAGTTGCTGGGCCAGCACATCAACTGGAACTCGTCTCTGCGTTTCTCTAACAACTCCCTCACACTCGTGGCTTTGTGATATGGTGCATTATCTTGTTGAAAAATGCCACTGCTGTCGGTATACATGATCGTCATGAAGGGGTGAACGTGGTCTGCAACCAATGTACAATACAGCTTGGCCATCATGGTGCCTTGCACGAGCTCCACTGGACCAATGGATGCTCACGTGAATGTTCCCCAGAGCATAATGAAGCCGTTACCAGTTTGTCTCTGTCCCGTAGTACAGGTGTCCTGGAGCTGTTCCCCTAGCAGAAGTCGGATTCGCGCCCCCCTATCGGCATGATGAAGAAGATATCGGGAGTCATCAAACATGCAACGCTCTTCCACTGGGCCAACGTCCAGCGCCGATGGTCACATGTCCGTTTAGTCGTAGTTCCTGATGTCGTGATGTTAACATGCATGGGTCGTCGGTTGCGGAGGTCCATTGTTTGAAGTGTTTGGTGCAATGTGTGTTCAGACACATTTGTACTCTGCCCAGTATTAAAATCTAATGTTAGTTCCGTACCAGTTCGCCACCTGTCCTGTTTTACCAGGCTGCCCAGCCTACAACATTCGACATCTATAGTGAGGGATGACTGCCCAACCCCAAGACGTCTGCACATGATATCACCTTGGTGTCGCCACGTGTTGAAAACACTCACCACATCATTCCTCGAACACCCAATAAGTCGTGCAGTTCTCGAAATGCTTATGCCGAACCTCTGGGCCATCACAACCTGCTCTTTATCCAACTCAGATAGAGCGCACGTCTTCCCCAGTCTACACACGGTCAGCACGCTCACTGATAGTATACGCCCGGTGTGTGTATCTGACCAGCAGTCATTCTTCGACAGATGACTGTGCTATCATCTGGACGGGCTTATATCGATAGTAGATCGCTGGTCATTATGTTCTGGCTGATCAGTGTATGTTCCACTGAAATTATTTTGCAATCACATAAAGTAGACACAGGCAATAGTTAGAAAATGAATGTCTCGTTCGAAAGCAGGCACTATTAAGGAATATGTATGGAACTCTGACAGGAAACTAAGTAAATAATCACTGCGGTTGCTGTCATTGCGAGAACAGCTCATCATAGTGTCGCTGTCCCAATCTTCCATTGCACTCAATGAATCTGTTGTGAATGACTGAGAGGTACACTACAGACTGGTGCAGCAACTGTCGTCGCGAGAAAGCTGGACAGGAACAAACATAAACATAGCCAAAGCCTTGCAGACAAACAAAAATTAAACGAAGCGAAATGTAGTGTGAGGAGGGCTATGCGAGAGGCGTTCAATGAATTCGGTTCTGTGTACTGACTTGGCAGAAAATCCTAAGAAATTTTGGTCTTATGTCAAAGCGGTAGGTGGATCAAAACAAAATGTCCAGACACTCTGTGACCAAAATGGTACTGAAACAGAGGATGATAGACTAAAGGCCGAAATACTAAATGTCTTTTCCCAAAGCTGTATCACAGAGGAAGACTGCACTGTAGTTCTTTCTCTAGATTGTCGCATAGATGACAAAATGCTAGATATCGAAATAGATGAAGAGGGATAGAAAAACAATTAAAATCGCTCAAAAGAGGAAAGGCCGCTGGACCTGACGGGATACCAGTTCGATTTTTGACAGAGTACGCGAAGGAACTTGCTCCCCTTCTTGCAGCGGTGTGTCGTAGGTCTCTAGAAGAGCGTAGGGTTCCAAAGGATTGGAATAGGGCACTGGTCATGCCCGTTTTCAAGAAGGGACGTCGAACAGATGTGCAGAACTACAAACCTACATCTCTAACGTCGATCAGTTGTAGAATTTTGGAACACGTATTATGTTCGAGTATAATGATTTCGCCACAGTCGTTTAACGAACAGAGTAAGAGCATACGGACTATCAGGCCAATTGTGTGATTGGATTGAAGAGTTCCTAGATAACAGAACGCAGCATGTCATTCTCAATGGAGAGAAGTCTTCCGAAGTAAGAGTGATTTCAGGATGTGTCGCAGAGGAGTGTCATAGGACCGTTGCTATTCACAATATACATAAATGACCTTGTGGATAACATCGAATGTTCACTAAGGCTTTTTGCGGATGATGCTGTAGTATATCGAGAGGTTGTAACAATGGAAAATTGTACTGAAATGCAGGAGGATCTGCAACGAATTGACGCATGGTGCAGGGAATGGCAACTGAATATCAATGTAGACAAGTGTAATGTGCTGCCAATACATAGAAAGAAAGATCCTTTATCATTTAGCTGCAATATAGCAGGCCAGGAAGTGGAAGCAGTTAATTCCATAAATTATATGGGAGGAGGCATTAGGAGTGATTTAAAATGGAATGACCATATAAAATTAATCGTCGGTAAAGCAGATGCCAGACTGAGATTCATTGGAAGAATCCTAAGGATGTGCTGTCCGAAAACAAAGGAAGTAGGTTACAGTACACTTGTTCGCCCACTGCTTGAATACTGCTCACCGATGTGGGATCCGGGGTTGATAGAAGAGATTGAGAAGATCCAACGGAGAGCAGCGCGCTTCGTTACAGGATCGTTTGGTAATCGCGAGAGCGTTACGGAGATGATAGATAGGTTCCAGTGGAAGACCCTGCAAGAGAGACGCTGAGTAGCTCGGTACGGGCTTTTGTTGAAGTTCCGAGAACATACCTTCACCGAGGAGTCAAGCAGTATATTGCTCCCTCCAACGTATATCTCGCGAAGAAGCCATGAGGATAAAATCAGAGAGATTCGAGCCCACACAGAGGCATACCGATTATCTTTCATTCCACGAACAATACAAGACTGGAATAGAAGGGAGAACCGATAGAGGTACTCAAAGTACCCTCCGCCACACACCGTCAGGTGGCTTGTGGAGTATGGATGTAGATGGAGATGTAGAAATCATCAGCAACCAAGTAAAACTTGTATTTCTTCAGCTATAAGAAAACCCATTTCAGATAAAACAGCAGGAAATAGACTGAAGGTCATCAATGTCAAAAAGGTTGAGGCTCTCTGAACAAAAGCATCAAGTATGGTGTCGGAGCCGCGACTAGGCGAGTGGCCCATCTGGCTGCCGCTGGCCATCCTAGATTGTGGCGGAAGAAGGCACCCTTGGTACCGAGCCACTGGAGGTGTGTCTCAGCAGGCGTGCTCCATTGGGCTGCTGGATCCCGCACAACGGCCGTCGGTGTCTGCCAACTTTCTGACACCCATGGGATGATATTGATACATGATGCCACAGAGCCCATAGACGAGGAGCATGTCGGTCAACTCTTCATCGGTAAATCTATCCGTACTGCTGTGTAATATTGTTAAGAGACAATGTTATTATTGCCACATTAATTAGTTGATTACAAGTGCAGTAAGTTTCAGAGTCACAAGAAATTATTACTGAACTCGCACGTAGCAAGCACAGAAGAATGGAGTACATTACTTTTTGTAAGTTGTGAAGACTATCATGGCCGTAGTCTTTAATCACAAAGGTGTAGTGGGGACAGACGTAAAGCAGCTGCCACTAAATGGATAAAACCAACATCTCCGCTGAAATTGCAATGGCTTACTAATGTAGAAAATGGTTTATCTGTTTTCGTGGTTTAATTTATACTGTGTCACGACCACTGTAATGGGCATGGCATAGCGTCCCAGATATAAATTGTCCAGGCTAGGCCGGTAGCAACACGCAGCCGGGAGAACGAGCTCTACATTCGAACTTGGACAGCACAGCACATCGATGATGGCATTACACTTGGTAGACTCAGATAAGAAGGTAAATTGCAAAGAGAATTGTTTCTCCCCAAGCAGCCAGTGGAAGCGCGAGACCAGGTAGACCAGTGAAATACTAAAACATCTTAACAACATGAATATAGAAAAGGGATGGAGGATTGCACCATTCTGGTCACCAGCCATCAGAGCCCAACAGGTCGCACTGGCGACTTGAGGCGCGAGTAGTAAAGGCAAGAAACTACCACTGCGCATTCGAGGTTCTGCACGAGGAAAACAGCGCTCAAACGAATGAACACCCCATGGCCGACAACTTATCAGTCATCGCTCTTATTGGATGAGGCAATAGGAAGTAGTAGACTCCTATCCACCACAGGAAACCAGTCTAATGCATCTCCCGCGCCTTTCACCATAGCAAGCCATTCAGATTAACAGTTCTTTTTAACTGTGAGGTTATTCCATGGCAAGTAGAGGGGTCGTGACCAAATGTAAGTGGATCCTTGGCAACGCAGTAGGAAGAGGATCTCCTACTACTGAAGTCTTTGCTGTTACAAGGCAGCCTGCTCACACGCATGTTATTCAGATTCGTCCCTGGGCCATGTAGTGTCAGGGCACAGCTATGGCAGAAATAGATGGCAACACAAATTAGCAACATTTGCAATGATTTATTGACAGAAGTTTTACATTATTTGATTGAAGTATGAAAAGTGCGACAATATACAGGACAATTCCAAAAAGAATTAAACGACTTTACTTGTATACAGAATTTTATTGAGAAGGCTTATACAGATAGTGGTGTCATCTTGTAGTACCCATACTCTCACTTTCACATTAACTTCTACTTTGGCTGAATTTGACTGCCATTGATCATATAGCAAACGTCCAATATGACTATGGTTCCTTGCCACACTTTATTCGCCACATCTCGCGTCGCTTCTGCAATGTCGACTGTAAGGCTTCCGGTGCCATCGTTTTCGTAAACTCTCTAGACTGTTGACTGAGTAACATAAAGCTCTCGCGAGCAGGATGCGTTGGTTTCCTGCCACTCCTAACAAAACTCTCTCATTCGCTCGTCGGCAGCCTCAGAAACTCATGCGCGACCTGCGGATTTGTTATGACAAATGCTGCAACTATTCTGAAATAAATTCTGACGGCAAAAGTAAATTGTAGGCCTACATAGGAGGTTCCTTGTGGTACTAGGTACGTAATTGCTAAACCATTGTTGTTGGCTTTGTTTCTTCCAATCAAAACTCGCAACGAGCACGGTCAGGTCCTGTGAAGTTTGCCATTTTGATTTTCAACTTTCTGTCGTTCCTAGGGGCAGAATTCGATACTAAGAAAATGAATGAAACTTTTACTACAAGATGACAACTTCATCACCTTATTTTCAATTTTCTATCGCTCCTAGCGGCGGTCCGCCGCTCGTGGTCTCGCGGTAGCGTTCTCGCTTCCCGAGCACGGGGTCCCGGGTTCGATTCCCGGCGGGGTCAGGGATTTTCACCTGCCTCGAGATGACTGGGTGTTTGTGTTGTCCTCATCATTTCATCATCATCCAGGGAAGTGTCGAAATTGGACTGAGCAAAGATTGGGTAATTGTACGGGCGCTGATAACCACGCAGTTGCGCGCCCCACAAACCAAACATCATCATCATCATCATCCTAGCGGCGGAATTCGGTACCATTGATGTTGGCTTTGTTTCATCCATTCAAAACTCGCAACGAGCACTATCAGGTCCTATGAAGTCTGCCATTTTGATTTTCAACTTTCTGTCGTTCCTAGGAGCAGAATTTGGTACTACATCAGTAAGTGAAAGAAACTCTAAGTATTCTGTTACAAGATGCACCTGAACAACTTGTCAAAGTCGTCTCAATAAAAATCTATATGGAAGTGAAGTTGCACAGAATCACCCTGCAGTTCAGTGTTCACTTGCACCGATCTGTCTTTAAATACTGATATGGTCCTAAATCTAGTGACGATTGGTACCATCGCTTGGTAGTGTCCAGTTTGAGTCTTCTTGGCGGCGACTGTAACTGAGTCCTGAGGCACTCGCTTAAGACACAGTCCCGATGCTATCTGGGGATTGTCTTGAGGTACTAACTGCTGAGCGGGACCGTGCGTCTGCATAAACTCACGATTCGCGGCTGGATGTTCACTATTTGTGAGACGTCAGGCAGATACGCAATGTTGTGGCTATGCCCTCTTGTAATGTTTTGTGGTACTTGGCTGGATGAGGAGATGGTGGTATGATAGATTGGTGGCCGGTTTCCTCACACTACAACACAAAATGTGCACGTGGTTAAAATTCACTTTATTACAGGAACCAATTGAGTCCTTAAATTCAATGATATCCAATCCGAATAAATAACATGCACTAATTGTTGAATCTTGTCTGTGTCCATTGCACCACCTCGGTTCCGAGAGTTCCGGAACCTGTACAGAAAATGGAATAGAGATCAACGTAAACGTAATTTCCGCCCTTTTTATTGCTCATGAAAACCACACATTGCATGTCTTACCACCATACAGCGAGACCTTCAGAGGTGGTGGCCCAGATTGCTGTACACATCGGTACCTCTAATACCCAGTAGCACGTCCTCTTACATTGATCCATGCCTGTATTCGTCGTGGCTATCCAGAAGTTCATCAAGGCACTGTTGGTCCTCAACGGCGATTCGGCGTAGATCCCTCGGAGTGGTTGGTTGGTCACGTCGGAGGATGGCATTCATATATCGTACAGCCGTTACGACGCCCTCCATGACCACCAACGGCATACGTCGGCCCCACATACTGCCACCCCAAAGCAGCAGGGAACCTCCACCTTGATGCAATCGCTGGACAGCGTGTCTAAGCCATTCAGCCTGAACAGGTTGCCTCCAAACACGTCTCCGACGATTGTCTGGTTGAAGGCATATACGACGCTCATCGGTGAACTGAACATGATCCAATCCTGAGGGGTCCATTCGGCATGTTGTTAGGCCGATCTGTACCGCGCTGCATGGTGTCGTGGTTGCAAAGATAGACCTCGCCATGGACGTCGGGATTGATGGTGCGCATCATGCAGCCTATTGCTCACAGATTCAGTCGTAACACGACGCCCTGTGGCTTCACGAAAAGCATTGTTCAACATGGTGGCGTTGCTGTCAGGGTTCCTCTGAGCCATAATTCGTAGATACGGCCATCCATTGCAGTAGTAGCCCTCGAGCGGCCTGAGCGATGCATGTCATAGACAGTTCTTGTCTCTCTGTATCTCCTCCATGTCCGAACAACATCACTTTGGTTCACTCCGAGACGCCTGGACACTTCCCTTGTTGAGAGCCCTTCCTGGCACAAAGTAACAATGCGGACACGATCGAACCGCGGTATTGACTCTCTAGGCATGGTTGAACTACAGACAACACGAGGCGTGTACCTCCTTCCTGGTAGAATGACTGGAACTGATCGGCTGTCGGATCCCCTCCGTCTAATAGGCGCTGCTCATGCTTGGTTGTTTACATGTTTGGGCGGGTTTAGTGACATCTCTGAACAGTCAAAGGGACTGTGTCTGTGATACAATATCCACAGTCAACGTCTATCTTCAGAGCTCAGGGAACCAGGGTGATGCAAAACTTTTTTTGTTTTGTGTATATACAATGACTTACGTTCCCTCAGAGCGAGCTACGGTGCGAGGCGACAACTATTGCTGTGGAAGACTAGAGTCCGTGCGGCGTATTGTGGTGCAATGCGAACTGAGTCCCGATGCGACGTACTGAGGTACTGAGATGGAGAGACTGAGAGAGTGAGACAGCTCGGTCGGCAGCACGTTGGCCAGGGGGCGTTATCAGCGCGTGGCCTGGGGGCGTGTCTTGGTCTTCTCTTGTCTTAGGTGCGCCTAGTTCAGCCCCAGCTATACAATGTTTCCTATTGGCGACCATTGTGCTAGCGAAGGCGTACGCCAGCACACGTAACATTGTCATTGTCGAATGCACCCTGTCTGGAGTCTAACCTTATGTTGCGTCTGAGTGGTAGGCAGTTGGGCGCTCTTCTATGTAGGCTATGCCCCGTGCCTTCTGGAGGACACGGCAGGTACATAGCACATGTCGAGCAAGTCATCGACTGCCTGTCCCAGGAGGAATCGTTAATATTCAGGGATATGACTGGAATGGTTATTCGAAGTAAAAAGGTCTAGGAAACATGGGCTGTAAAGTGCACGCCTAAAGTGATACGAGCACGTGTTCTGTCGAAGAGATGTATTTACGGTGGTGAAGATAAACAAATGCTCATAGATCTTAAGATATGCATTTTAGAACGCATGTTTACTAGACCTTTCTGCTTCGAATGACCGTTCATGTAATGTCCCTGAAAATGACCGTGCCCCATCGACACCCTGCATACGTAAACAAATATACTCTATACACTAATCTTTCGAACGTATTGTTGAAGAATTAAATCCATTTCTTCTAAGAAAATATTCTGAGCTCAAACATATTGAGGTATCTCGAACAGAACGACGTCCTCTGTGTCAACCAGCATTGATTTCAAAACCACGGATCATGTGAAACGCAATTCGCACCTTTGTCACATGACATCCTGAAACCCATGGGTCAAGGCAGTCAGGTAGACGCAGTAGTTCTCGGTTTCCGAAAAGCATTTGACTCTGTACCACATCTAGATTTATAATCAGAAGTTTAATCGTATGGGCTATCATGCGAAATTTGTGACTGGATTTAATATTTTTTGGTAGGGAGGACGCAGCAAGTTATCATGAATGGAGAGCCATCGACAATATAGAAATAACTTCGTGTATACTCCAGACAAATGTCTTGGGAAAAATATTAAAAGTAACCTCAGACTTTCTGCAGATGATTTAGTTATCTGTGCCGCGAGGGATTAGCCGAGCGGTCTAGGGCGCTGCAGTCACGGACTGTGCGGCTGGTCCTGGCGGAGGTTCGAGTCTTCCCTCGGGCATTGGTGTGTGTGTATGTTTCTCCTTAGGATAATTTAGGTTAAGTAGTGTGTAAGCGTAGGGGTTGATGACCTTCGCAGTTAAGTCCCATAAGGTTTCACACATTTTTTAGTTATGTGTAATGAAGTACTGTCTGAACGAAGCTGCATAGATATTCAGTCGGATCTAGATAAGATTTCAAACTGGTGCAAAGACTGGCAACTTGCTTTATATGTTCTAAAATGTAAAATTATGCACTTCACAAAACGAAAAAACGTAGTGTCCTATGGCTACAAACCAATGAGTCAGAGTTGGAATCGGCCAGCTCATACAAATACCTGGGTGTAACATTTTGTAGAGGTATGAAATGGAATGATCACATAGGCTCGTCGTGGGTAAAGCTGGTGGCAGACTTCGGTTTATTGGTAGACCGGTAGGGAAGTGCAATCAATCCATAAAGGAGATTGGTTTCAAATCACTCGTGCGACCTATTCTAGAGTATTGCTCAATTGTGTGGCACCCATACCAGATACGACTAACAGGGGATATTGAATGTATGCAGAGAAGAGAAGCGCGAATGGTCACAGACTTGTTTCACCCGCGGGAGAGTGTCACAGAGACTGTGAAGGAACTGAACTGGCAGACTCTTGAAGATAGACGCAAACCATACCGAGAAAGTGTGTTAACAAATTTTCAAGAACTGGCTTTAAAAGTTGTTTCTAGGAATGTATTACAACCCACTACTTATCGCTCTCGTTGGGATCGTGAGGACAAGATTAGATTAGTTATAGCATAGAGAGAGGCATTTAAACCATGCACTTCACAGTGGTACATAGAGCATAGATGTAGATGTAGATCTCGCAGTTTTGATCGACATTTCTGGGAACTTTCCCTTGATTGTCAGGCAAATGCCGGAACTGGAAATCCGCACACAAATACTTTCAGTTGCGCTTCCCTCTTCCCCGTTATCAGCTCCATGGTGTTCAGCTGGAAAGCCCCAGACCATGCAGTGGCTATAGGACACCATTTCTGCATTGCTAGACCCAGAGGATATCCACTAAAACCGCGATCCTAACGTCAGGTTTTGTCCGTTTAGTGACGTTTATATCTTTAATCGAAGCGGCTCATACCCGGGAAACTATTATGTCAACATTATTTTTTTCGTGTCTTTTCCTGCAATACAAATACTACACGTTTCAAGATGTAATTTCTCATTCAGAGCAATACGTGCTTGGCCTCACTATAGGTATTGGGAACGCCTGACAGAAATTTAGAAACTAGTTGTAGAAATAATTTAGAGAAAGAAAAATGTAGTGTTCGTATCCTTCAATTTCTCCTGTGTCCGTGGCAGTGTCACCTAATATTAAATGAATTAAAAAGTGAGATAAAATCAGTAGGTTGGTGCTGTGCTATTTACATTTGTACCTCGCGCTAGCACCCGCCCTTGCCACCTGTAGAGAGGCAGCGCCCTGTGCGGAGGTCCGGCGTGAGCGGCGCTGAGCGGGCGCGGGGTCGCTGACAGTGCTTCTCAGATGTCTGGCCGCGGTGCGGGTCCTTGACCCCTAATTGACCTCGCAGACCAGGGCGGCCCTACTGCTGCTGACACATTTTCCCGGTGGGAGACATGTGGAGGCATCGGAAACTGCACCGTATTTGTGGTGTGGCATAGACCGACTGTTCGGCATCGAATTCACGTTTCACATTAAAACTGCGCCAAGCCGCGGTCCAACATCCAAATTTTTCAGTGCTTCGCAACGCTCTACTAGGCTTACTGAGTGTGATATCCTAAAAATATGCTTAGCAACATACCGGGATGTATTAATGTGCAGCTACTCGTGGAGGTCCAGTGTGGGCTGTAAATATCGTATGGCAACGAAACTTGGTAGAAACGCTAATGCGTTAATGTGGAACGGATTTATGCAAGAAAAAATTAGTTCCAGTTTTGGCCACCAGGTGCAAATCTGACGTTGTACACTGTCTGTATGACGGTATGACATCCACGTCGTCATTTGACAAGCCGTAACATGAATGTTTTTAGCATAGTCATCGAGAAGAGAGACCCCGTGCGCTGTTAGTGAAACATTTTTATATGAATGACAGTAATTACAGTGCCGCATTGACGAAGTAGCACTAACTGAAAGGTCTGAGGAGAGTCACGATGTCGTTTAATGGCTTAAGAGATGATAATGAAATACGAAAACACAGGTCAGCTTGACGTGGCACCTGGAAGAGGAAAGCATCCTATGCCGGTGCGAGTTGTTGACGAGGTTGCTGTTGCTGTTGCTGTAACTGACCAAGCTGCACATAACCCAGGTAGTGCTAGTGCTCGCGTAATGTCACGAGAATTGTCCGTCCCATGGTAAACAGTAAGGTAAGTTTTGCGGTCTATTTTACACTGGTACCCGTAAGAGATCCAGACGGTGCAGCAAATGAAGCCTGAACGTTCTTTGCTCTTCGTTTTCTGGCACGGACCGAAGTTGATGACATCCGGCCAGGCAATATTCTTTGAAGTGACGAGTCGTATTTTACACTACAGGTTGCAGTGAATTCACAGAACTGTCGAATTTGGGGTACAGTTAAACCACGTGTTGTGCACGAAGAGCCATTGCATTCGCCGTATGTGACTCTGTATTGTGGATTCACAAGCACGTTTGTTCGCGGTTCATCTTTCAGTAGGATACCCCCAGAGGGCCTGGCAGCTGTACCCTGACGTTTGCACGTTATCGAGACCACCTTTTACAGCTTGTGATTCCTGCTTTTGAGCAGCTCAGTTGTGTGGAAACCATTGTTTTGATGCGATATGGGGCAACGCCTCATGTCGCTCACCCAGTGAAAAATTTGCTTAATGCATTCTCCACGAACGTGTTATCTCCATAAATTTTCCAGGTGCATGGCCTGCAAAGTCACCTGATCTGAATCCATGTGACTTTTCGCTCTGGGGATATCTAAAGGAAAGCGTTTATCAGTGACACGTTTGGTCTCTACCTGATCTGAAGGCCAGTGTACGGAAACACGTTGCTCAGATTTCATCGGAACTGCTGCGAGCAACTGTTGATCACGTTTTTTTACGCATGCAGCATCTCGTCGGTGTCTCCGGTGCTTATATTCAACAAATTGTGTAAGCGGCGATTTATCATAAAATCAACGTTACACCTTTTCCACTTGTTTGACCCTTCTGCCCAATCCCGTTCCTAATCCATTAACATATGGAAACATTTCTATACATCTTTGTTGCACTCACAGCGCCAGATTTGCACCTGGTGGCCAAAATCGGAACTAATTGTTTTACAGCGTAAATCGTTTCGGCATTGACGCATTACAATGATTACGAAGTTTCGCTGCCATGTGATAATTACAGACCACTCTGGACCTCTGCGATTATCTCCACTTCAATTATGACTGTCCGGTATGTTTTGTTGCAAAGATCGGTGCTTTGGCCCTGCTGGATTCATTTATTATTATTATTGGTAGTAGTATCGGTATTTATTCTGATGCTGTTAAGCCCATTTAAAACAGCACAAAGAACTTATGAACACTGTTTGGTCTTCCACAGTACAAGGCTAAATTTCCGCTGGAATGTGGCGGAACGACGTTCCAATACCTCCCAGACATTTTTTTTTAACTCACTGGAGCAAGTCGGCACCGGAAATTTAAAATGTTGGACATGTATTAAATCGTAGTGTAAGTATAATTTGCCAATTCAGTAGCACCAACGAACGTGACAACGACGACCGAAGTGATGCGATAGGCAGGGGCGTGGGGCGAATACTGTCTGTGTTTGTGTGTGCGTGTATGTATTCATTTTATCCAAGTATACAAGATAAGCTACAATGCTACTGTTTAAACGTTGCGCTGGCAGCAGTTGCAAACATGGCGTCATAGTCATGAAGACTACCTACTTGTGCCGATATGTATCGACCAGAACTAGGGAGGAAAGTCACACTGCTATGGGCTCAGACAGTAACGCCTGTTATTTATATTAAGTCGCGTGATTTTATTGTTGTGATACAAGAAATTACATTTTTAAAACCTGAATTTCAGGGAAGTATTTTGGAAAAAAAGGATTTCTAATAGGAAGTTTTATTACAAGTTTTCAAATATTCAAACTTTGTTTTTTGTTGCTGGAGGGTTGGGGGTGGATGGATCGTTGTATGGTTGTAGAGATGCGTTCCAGCACCGAACATTTTAGAAACTAAGCACTGTCACAGAGCCCGTATTTCTATCATTGTTTTCCTAAGAGCTTGGTTCCTCGCTTCTGACGTCGTCGCCCAGGTGTTCTCTTCTGGATTTTCTTTCTGGTAAACTTTCCACTGTTGAGCTTAAGATCAAAAACTTTTCCAATACTGGATGCCTTCCTCTTTGATTTTTGCCAAGTTTAGATCCTTTTTTTTTGTTTGTTTCCTTGACCGACTTAATGCCCTTGTTTTTGCATTAATCATGGTTTCATAATTTTCAACATTTTTCTTATAAATCTATATAGTTTCATTCTTCTGACATGCTCACGAAATTTTAATTTGCTTTATCTGATTTCACTGTGAATGTATATCGTTTGATTTCTTCGTTGCTTCTTAGCCCGAACCGATTACCTATGCATTTTAATCCAAGGCTTTTTGGAGTTAACACAATGGAAACGGGTGGAGTGTGTAAGGAAGGGAGGACAGTTTTCACCAAATTGAAGCTTCGGTCGGCTCTTGATTTGTACAAGTGGTTGACATGTCAAACGGCAGCAGGCGCGATACGAGTTTCTGACCTCGAGTCCTGGTCCTTAGCATATTCGCATTTTGGCATAAATGGTCAGCACTGAGCATAACCCGCCAACGATTAAGACTCTAACTACATAGAACAGTTAATTAGCTATCGCTAAGCAAGTAATGTTCAATCGTAGTAAAATTATCGAGCAGTGCTAATGCATTTTCAGGTTGAAAACTAAGGGTATGTTTCTCCAACATTATTCATAGTTTCTTGAAAATGAACTTTCAGCTGATTTTGGTCACTCCAAGTCTTTATAGACTGTCTTCAATTATTTGTGTCGGCTCTCGGTAGATGTGACTCGGAAGGCATCCTCTCTGTTTATACACATGCCACTGCTGCATTTAGCAACCTATCCTGGGAGACAAATCACTTCATTCTCTTCCAACAATGATGTCTGGTACTCTTTAACTATCAGGGAGGATGCTTCGTCGGGCTGACAGATATAAATGTATCGCTAACCATAGCTCGCTGGACTTCTCCCGCCTTTATAAGTAAACATTGCTATATTGTCTCATCACTTAACACGTGTAGAACAAACCGAAAAACAACCGAAAGTTCCGTTGCGCCTCTCCCTTGTTTGATGATATTTTCGTAGATCTGAGGTATTTCTTGTCCCATATGTCTCGTTCTCTTATTTCATTGGTCTTGATATTTGAATTCCCACACAAAATTAGTGTTTTTAAGATACATTGTGATTTAATATCAGAATTATTATTAGTATTATGATTATTTTCTCAAACTACACTTTGACATCACAGACAACATCTTTATTCGACGAAAGCGTGGTCATTCCAGGCGAACAGCAAGACCTCAGCTAGGCCACACCTGCATGGAGGACTATTTCGAAGTACAAATTTTGCACGTTTGCTGCCTCAGCCACCGTTGTGGAAGTTTGCACACTGACCGTGCGAAAGAGCACACTTGTGTGTGCAAATCTTGGTAGACTCTGCCTTAGCAGGCAGTACAGAGGGAAACTGCAGTTCACCCGATTCACAGCGCTACTCGGCATTTCTTACGGGTGTAGGGCGCTACAGAACCCCGGAATTATTCACATAATCATGTCACGCCCAAGCCAATGTGCGCTCCCATCCGTCTAGAGAAGTTTAGAGAGTGTAGACAAACCGAGCCAGGCTTGATGGACTGATCTCTTTTAATGCCTCCTTCGAACATTTTGGTAAAAATAACTGTCTTGTGTGACAATATGAGCGTTTAGAAGACGCAAACATTAGGGGTTGAGAGCAAAAGTGGGCCAAGTCCATATTTTAGTCTTTCGAGAAAAACTAATATAAAGTAATATACAGTTTAACTGCAGACGAAGAATTAAACATTAATTTTATACTACGAAAAAGAACAAATACAAGCTTACGATTTATTTTTAGCTTACTGGACATGGTTCCCTAGTGCCCTGGAAGATTTTCACTTTCATTCCGACGTAATAAATCATCATGTTAATAAAATCTTGCTAGTCTATTGTACCCTTTCTCTTGTACCATTCTTTGAAGTTAGCTTGTATGTAATGGTTTAATGGTTTTCAGTAAATCAAGCATGCCCTTCTTCTTTCCATTTCTAATTGACTTCCGATTTTCGTAAAGCTGTTCCTGATGCACACTGGCTAGTGGGTTTAGTTCATTTTCTTTTTTCTTGTTCATAAAATTTACGGTGCCTCACTGAACTCCACCAAATCACTTAGTCTTTTTAAACATTATTGTAAGAGGCGCGCCGTTTCATAGCTCATCTATCGAATTTTAACCAACTTATGTTACAGCCACCAGTTGTTTGTTTTGTATTTGTAATTGTCTGTTATAACGATTTTGTACTCGCAAAATTTTCTCTTACATTGACTTCAAATTTTAGTGCTTAGCAGTTGCGCATTTTACAGTATAGAACTAATCGTCTGGGTTCTAGATGTACTGAATCTTACATGCTGCCGGCCGCAGTGGCCGAGCGGTTCTAGGCGCTACAGTCTGGAGCCGCCCGGCCGCTAGGGTCGCAGGTTCGAATCCTG
The DNA here is from genome assembly GCF_023864275.1 of Schistocerca cancellata. NCBI lineage: Eukaryota > Metazoa > Arthropoda > Insecta > Orthoptera > Acrididae > Schistocerca > Schistocerca cancellata. Next base: position 542,942,735 of record NC_064627.1, read on the forward strand.
CCTCGGGCATGGATGTGTGTGATGTCCTTGGCTTGATGCGTACATTTTTAAATGCATTCTGATACAGCTGCCTATTTCTTGAGATCCTCTACCTCCTTCTGTCTGATCCCACGTATCCTGGGTAGGCCAGAAGTCGCGATTGGAAATGTTTAATATTATTGTACAGAAACGAAGCAACATGAAAGGCAAACAGGAATAGGAAACGACTCCCTAGCTTTAATAGAAATTGTATTTAACAGAAAAAGTTACATAAGAAATGGAGTAACACAGAAACGAATGTTCCTACATACTTCTTGCATATTTCAGTGAATGCTGACCATCGTTCTCGAGCTATAGCTGGATTGCGCGGCGCAGCATTTCGGCAGCGATCATTCTCAGCGTTGTCTTTCGTCCCGACACAGACATTTCGAGAGCGGGATCTCAGATACACAGCAAACTTAGCTGTCATCATAAGCTTATGGCGGGCCGCTAATGTTGGCAAAGCTGCAAATAACTGTCCGCACGAATCAAGCCGCGTATTCATATCATGGTCACTCAATGTACTGACGCAGCTGGCTCGAAATGAACGGCAGCTTTCTTTCTTTATCCAACGACGCATGAAGGTCCTGGAAATGTTCATGTCTGCTAACCGTTCCCTTGTCAGTTTTGCTGGTCAACGAAGCAGTGATGTCTTTAAGGTTCAGTGGCTTAATTATCAGTGTCATATTTCTGGAGTCTCCTACTGCGTGACGCACCTGTCACAGACCCAGACCCCTTTCTCGAAACGATTAAACAAATTTCCCGAATTTCATCGTATGCTTCACCCGTCCATTCCTTTCCACGAGCCCATACGCTAAGAAGAACACGTTCTTCAGTTGTGAATTTGTTTGTAATCCCCATTATAATACAAATCTTTACAACACTATCACCTTGACAGCAAAACAGAATACAATCACATGCCGTAGCATTCGCCACAACAAACAAAACAACACGGATCACATGCCGTATTTTCATGGACTGACGCCTGCATTGTTGTTAGAGTGACGCCTGTGAGACGACAGACGAACTACGTACAAAGAACGTTATTTTCAACTTAGAAAACATTCCAGATTCACCTCATCGCGAAACTGTATGTTAAATTAGTTGAATACTTTACAATCGTGACTGCTGACAAACTCTGTAGATAAAGGACATGGATTTATTCAGGAATGAATGGCAGAATTGTAAACAAAAGAATATGTTTAAAGTATGCTGTAGAAACAGATATTTTAGCAGAAAGCAAAGCTTGCTGCAAATCGATGCAGCCACATACTTTTCATTGCATGCGTTTCTTTTTTGTAACGTGTGGTTCACAGTAGCTCTGCTGGGTGGCGCTATTGTTTCAGAGCAGGGAATAACTTCTGCGCCCTGAACTGTGGACTTCGTTCACCATTGCTCTGAAAGATGGCAATATTCACTCAGAGCATCTAGCATGGACTGCATCTTGCAGACTGATTATTGACCTATGGATTTGGTTCACCATTGCCCTGAAGAATTATTGATATTCTGAACCCAACTATCGTACAACAGGGATTTTCATTTTTCTGGACTCGGTTCACTTTTGCTTTGAGCCCCTCCCACAAATCCGTGAAGTAGCTGAAAAGACAACGTCGAGAATTTTTCCGAAGTGAACTTGATCAGTGAATGCGGAAAAATCGAATATGTTAAGTGAATTTCATCGGTGAATGCGAAAATAATCCAATAAAGAATTCTTGGGGCTAGTGCGCAATAAGTTACGCACTGCTGTCTCGACTTCCTCTTCATCAGCTTATCTTGAGCCATTGCGTGCTTCTTTCAGTAGGTTAAAAATGCACCCAACTTTCATCTCCCCTTCAAATGCGGTGAGGAAATCCCTCCCTTCCAGTCTCGTACTGTTGCAAGAGCTCGTTGCACACACTCATGCGCCTTTCATGCGTTTCTTATGTCTATCTGTACATCAGTACGTCATGACAATATGGTGGGCTGTACCGATATTAATGTTCATCGTTGCTGCAATATCAAGCACCCTAATACGCGTATTTTCCCCGTATCGACTCATCAGCTCTCGGAATGTAGTTCTCCGTGACTGCAAAAACAGAGCGTTCTGGGCGTGGCGAATCTACAGCACTTGCTGCACCCCGTTCGAGCTTTCCACCGTATTGCACTGTCATCCGACGGTGAATTTCGATTGGCTTCAACCCTTCAGCTAACAGAAATCTAATGACACTCCGCTGCGCCACGTTGGTGCAAACCTACAAGGGTGCCTCCATCTTGTTTCACTGATTCCCAGCTTCCGGTTTGCGAGACGGGCTTGCCAGGCCCATCTGATAATTGTTCTAGGACGCCACCAAAAAATAGCAAAGAATCTCAAAACTTTGTCGAAGTCTGTATTTTTTACACAAGTTTTCCGGTTTTTATTGAATGGTCCTTGTATATACTGATCAGCCAGAACATAATCACCACCTACCTAATAGCCGGTAAGTCCACCTTTCGCACAGATAACAGCGCTGACACGTCGTGGCGTGGAAGCAATGAAACCTTGGTAGTTCGCTGGAGGGAGTTGGCTTCACATCTGCAGACACAAATCACCAAATTTACGTACATTTCGGGGAGGGGTGCGATGATGTCTGTCGCGACGTTCGATCACATCCCAGATGTGTTCGATCTGGTTCAGATTTGGCGAGTTGGGAGACCAAAACATCTACATCTACATGATTACTCTGCTATTCACAATAAAGTGCCTGGCACAGGGTTCAATGAACCACCTTCATGCTGTCTCTCTACCGTTCCACTCTCGAACGGCGCGCGGGAAAAACGAGCACTTAAATTTTTCCGTGCGAGCCCCGATTTCTCTTATTTTATCGTGATTATCATTTCTCCCTTTGTAGGTGGGTGCCAACAGAATGTTTTCGCAATCGGAGGAGAAAACTGGTGATTGAAATTTCATGAGAAGATCCCGTCGCAACGAAAAACGCCTTTGTTTTCATGACAGCCACTCCAATCATGTCTGTGGCACTATCTCCCCTATTTCGCGATAGCACAAAACGAACCACCCTTCTTTGAACTTTTTCGAAGTCATCCGTCAGTCCCAGTTGATGCGGATCCCGCACCGCACAGCAATACTCCAGAATAGGGCGGACAAGCGTGGTGTAAGCAGTCTCTTTAGTAGACCTGTTGCACCTTTTAAGTGTTCTGCCAATGAATTGCAGTCTTTGGTTTGCTGTACCCACAACATTATCTATGTGATCGTTCCAATTTAGGTTATTTGTAATTGTAATCCCTAAGTATTTTGTTGAATTTACAGCCTTCAGATTTGTGTGACTTATGGCGTAATCGAAATTTAGCAGATTTCTTTTAGTACTCATATGAATAACTTCACACTTGTCTAAATTTAGGGTCAATTGCCACTTTTCGCACTGTAGAGATATCTTATCTAAATCATTTTGCAATTCGTTTTGGTCATCTTATGACTTAACAAGACGGTAAATGACAGCCTCATCTGAAAAAACTCTAAGAGGGCCACTGAGATTGTCTCCTATGCCGTTAATATAGATCAGTAACAATAGAGGGCCTGTAACACTTACTTGGGGAACGCCGGATAACTAGAACTCGCTGTTGTGTTCCTCGAACCACTCCACCACACTCTTGGCCTTGTGACATGGCGCATTATCTTCTTGAAAAATCCCATGAGCGTCGCTGTCTGCTACCCAGCGTGCGATACTCCTTGGCCGTCAAGGTGGCATGCAAGAGCTCCACTGGACGTGTGGATAGCCACGTGAATGTTCCGCAGAGCATAATGGAGCCGCCGCCAGCTTGTCTCCGTCCCACAGTACAGGTTCATGATGAAGAACGTGTCGGGATTCACCAGACCATGCACCGCTCTGTCACTGCGCCAACGTCCAGTGCCGATAGTCACGTTCCCATTTCTGTCGTAGCTGCCGATGTTGAGATGTTAACAATAGCACGTGCATTGGTCGTGGGCTGCGGAGGCCCATTGTTAGGAGAGTTCGCGGCGGTGCATTGTGTATTTAGACACACTTTGACTCTGCCAAATCATTGAAGTATGATAGTCCCGCCACAGTTCGCCGCTTGTCCCTTTTTACCAAGCTGCCCAGCCTACGACGTCCGACGTATGTCATGAGGGCTGTCCGGCCAACTCCACGACGTCTGGGTGTGAGTTAACCTTGGTTTCGCCACATGCTGAAGACATTCACCACAGCACCCCTGGAACACCCGGCAAGTCGTGCCGTTTCCGAAGTGGTCATGCCGAGCCTCTGGGCCGTCACAGGCTGCTCTGGCTCAGACTCAAATAGATCGCGCACCTTCCCCATTCTGCACACGGACAGCGTGCTCACTGATATTACATGCACGGTGCGCGTGTCTGACTAGCAGTCATTGCACGCCAGGTGACGCTGCTATCGCCCGGACGGATTCATATCCATGATAGATTGGTGGTCATAGTGTTCTGCCTGATGAATGTGTGAATACCTTTAGCGGACTGGCATGGAATACCGCGTGCAGGGCTGATTCTATTGGAGTTGATTACCTCCGCTTCCCCGTGCCACCCTCTGTAAAGGGGAATAAAAGATGTGGAGAGTTTGACCGTCAGAAGACGTATTAGCAGGACTGAACGCTGAGCGCGGGGTGTGTGGCGCAGGTGACGCAGACGCCGGCGGGCGAGGCGTACTCGCGCGTGTACACGGGCGGGCCGCTCAAGTCGTCGCTGCGGTCGCCGCGGCGCGTGCAGTTCCCGGCGCCGGGCGCGGAGGCCACGGCCACGCGGCCGCCGTCGCCGCCGCCGCCGCCCTCCAGCAGCTCCGACGACGGGTCGCCGTCGCCGCCGCAGAGGGACCGCGACGACAGCCCGCCGCCCAGCCGCAGCCGCAGCCGCAGCCCCGGACCCCTAGCTGCAGCTGGAGCTGGAGCTGGAGCTGGAGGCGCGCCCTCCGCAGACGCCCCGCTGCGGCTGCCTGCCTTGGGGCCAGCCGTCCCTTTGCAGCAGCGACAGCGCACACTGCAGGTACCTATAGCACTTCGGAAATGCACAAACAATTTTCTTCGTGAATGCATTGCAGATTACTTGTCACAAACAACAAGAAAAAAAGAGCGAAAAAAAATCTATAATACGGCAGTTTCACTAGCAATGTAATTTTCAGGTGAGCAAACAGAACAAACCGAACAAAATGCAAGTGATATAATTTTTAGGCGAACACTAGATAAATCATAACACTACTGGCCATTACAATTGCTACACCACGATGATGACGTGCTACGGACGCGAAATGTAACCGACAGGAAGAAGAAGCTGTGACATCCAAATGATTAGCTTTTCAGAGCATTCACACAAAGTTGGCGCCGGTGGCGACACCTACAACGTGATGACACGAGGAAAGTTTCCAACCGATTTCTCATAAACAAACAGCAGTTGACCGGCGTTGCCTGGTGAAACGTTGTTGTGATGCCTCGTGTAAGGACGAGAAATGCGTACCATCGCGTTTCCGACTCTGATAAACGTCGGATTGTAGCCTATCGCGATTGCGGTTTATCGTATCGCGACATTGCTGCTCACGTTGGTCGATATCCAATGACTGTTAGCAGAATATACAATCGTTGGGTTCAGGAGGGTAATACGAAACGCCGTGCTGGATCCCAACGGTCTCGTATCACTAGCAGTCGAGATGACAGACATCCACATGGCTGTGCAGCCACGTCTCGATCCCTGAGTCAACAGATGGGGACGTTTCCAAGACAACAACCATCTGCACGAACAGTTGGACGACGTTTGCACCAGCATGGACTATCAGCTCGGAGACCATGGCTGCGGTTACCCTTGACGCTGCATCACAGACAGGAGCGCCTGCGATGGTGTACTCAACGACGAACCTGGGTGCACGAATGGCAAAACGTCGTTTTTTCGGGTGAATCGCCGGCCGGAGTGGCCGAGCGGTTCTAGGCGTTACAGTCGCAGGTTCGAATCCTGCCTCGGGCATGGATGTGTGTGATGTCCTTAGGTTAGTTAGGTTTAAGTAGTTCTAAGTTCTAGGGGCCTGATGACCTCAGAAGTTAAGTCCCATAGTGCTCAGAGCAATTTGAATTTGAATTTTTCGGGTGAATCCAGGTTCTGTTTACAGCATCGTGATGGTGTTTGGCGACATCGCGTGAACGCACATTGGAAGCGTGTATTCGTCATCGCCATACTGGTGTTATCACCCGGCGTGATGGTATGGGGTGCCATTGGTTACCCGTCTCGGTCACCTCTTGTTCGCATTGACGGCACTTTGAACAGTGAACGTTACATTTCAGATGTGTTACGACCCGTGGCTCTACCCTTCATTCGATCCGTGCGAAACCCTACATTTCAGCAGGATAATGCACAACAGCATGTTGCAGGTCCTGTACGGGCCTTTCTGGATGCAGAAAATGTTCGACTGCTGCCCTGGCCAGCACATTCTCCAGATCTCTCACCAATTGAAAACGTCTGGCCCATGGTGGCCGAGCAACTGGCTCGTCACAATACGCCAGGCACTACTCTTGATGAACTATGGTATCGTGTTGAAGCTGCATGGGCAGCTGTACCTGTACACGGCATCCAAGCTCTGTTTGACTCAATGCTCAGGCGTATCAAGGCCGTTATTACGGCCAGAGGTGGTTGTTCTGGGTATTGATTTCTCAGGATCTATGCACTCAAACTGCGTGAAAATGTAATCACATGTCGGTTGCAGTATAATATATTTGTTCAATGAATACCCGTTTATCATCTGCATTTCTGCGTATTGTGACGAGCTTGTTCCTCGGCCACCATTGACCAGACGTTTTCAGTTGGTGAGAGATCTGCAGAATGTGCTGCCCAGGGCAGTAGTCGAACATTTTCTCTATCCAGAAAGGCCAGTACAGGACCTGCAACATGCGGTCGTGCATTATCCTGCTGAAATGTAGGGTTTCGCACGGATCGAATGATGGGTAGAGCCACGGGTCGTAACACATCTGAAATGTAACGTCCACTGTTCAAAGTGCCGTCAATGCGAACAAGAGGTGACCGAGACGGGTAACCAATGGCACCCCATACCATCACGCCGGGTGATACGCCGGTATGGCGATGACGAATACAGGGTTCCAATGTGCGTTCACCGCGATGTCGCCAAACACGGATGCGACCATCATGATGCTGTAAACAGAACCTGGATTCATCCGAAAAAATGACGTTTTGCCATTCGTGCACCCAGGTTCGTCGTTGAGTACACCATCGCAGGCGCTCCTGTCTGTGATGCAGCGTCAAGGGTAACCGCAGCCGTGGTCTCCGAGCTGATAGTTCATGCTGCTGCAAACGTCGTCGAACTGTCCGTGCAGGTGGTTGTTGTCTTGCAAACGTCCCCATGTGTTGACTCAGGTATCGAGATGTGACTGAACGATCCGTTTCAGCCATGTGGATAAGATGCCTGTCATCTTGACTGCTAGTGATACGAGGACGTCGGGATCCAGCACGGCGTTTCGTATTACCCTCTGAAACCACCGATTCCATATTCCGGTAACAGTCATTGGATGTCGACCAACGAGAGCAGCAATGTCGCGATACGATGAACCGCAAGCAGCAATGTCGCGATACGATGAACCGCAATCGCGATAGGCTACAGTCCGACCTTTATCAAAGTTGGAAACGTGATGGTACATATTTCTGCTCCTTACACGAGGCATCACAACAACGTTTCACCAGGCAACGCCGGTGAACTGCTGTTTGTGTATGAGAAATCGGTTGGAAACTTTCCTCATGTCAGCACGTTATAGGTGTCGCCATCGGCGCCAACCTTGTGTGAATGCTCTGAAAAGCTAATCATTTGCATATCACAGGATCTTCTCCCTGTCGGTTAAATTTCTCGGCTGTAGCACGTCATCTTCGTGGTGTAGCTATTTTAATGGCAAGTAGTGTAAGACAACAGGTATCTGGCGCAATTCTTAGATCGGTTACTGCTACTACAATGGCGGGTTATCAAGATTTAATTGAGTTTGAACGTGGTGTTACAGTCGGCGCACGAGCGATGGGACACAGCGTCTCCGAGGTAGCGATGAAGTGGGGATTTTCCCGTACTACCATGTCACGAGTGCACCCTGAATATTAGGAATCCGGTAAAACATTATATCTCTGACATCGCGTTGGCCGGAAAAAGATCATGCAAGAATGGGACTAACGAAGTCGGATGAGAACAGTTCAACGTGACAGTGGTGCAACCCTTCCCCAAATTGCTGCAGATTTCAATGCTGGGCCATCAACAACTGTCAGCGTGCGAACTATTCAACAAAACTTCATTTATATGGGTTTTCGGAGCCTAAGGTACACTCGTGTACCTTCGATGACTGCACGACATAAATCTTTACACCTCGCCTCGGCACGTCAACACCGACATTGGACAGTTGACTGGAAACATGTTGCCTGGTCGGACAAGTATCGTTTCAAATTATATCCAGCTGATGGACGTGTACGGCTGTGGAGATAACCTCATGAATCCTTGGACCCTGCATGCCAGCAGGGGACTATTCAAGCTGGTGAATGCTCTGTAATGGCGTGGGGCGTGTGCAGTTGGAAGTAACATGGGGCCATTGATACGTCTAGGTGCGACGATAGCTGAGACATTCATTAGCATCCTGTCTGATTACCTGTATCCATTCATGTCTATTGTGCATTCCAACTGTCTTGGGCAATTCCAGCAGGACAATGCGACACCCCACACGTCCAGAATGGCTATGGTGTGGCTCCAGGAACACTCTTATGAGTTTAAACTCTTCCGCTGGCCGCCAAACTCGCCACACATGAACATTAGTGAGCATATCTGGGATGCCTTGCAACATGCTGTTCTCCACCCCTTAGTACTCTTACGGATTTATGGACAGCTCTGAGGGATTAATGGTGTCATTCCCTCCAGCACTACTTCAGACATTAGTCGAGTCCATGCCACGTCGTGTTCCGGTGTTTCTGCGTGGTCACGGGAGCCCTATACAATATTAGGCGCGTGTACCAGTTCCTTTGGCTCTACAGCGTAAGTCGTGTGGCACTGCTGGCTGGGACACCCCAAGAGCTGCGTTCGGCCGTCTAGCCGGAAAGGGCTTTCTTTCTTCAGTTACACTGGCCCCAGATATGTGAGAGACGTGAATGTATGTGAGTGTAATGAATGTGCATATAGTGTAGTGTTACGATTGTGGTATACAATTACAATGAGCAAAGGGAGGGGATGAAAGGCAGTGCCGACACAGAGCCTACCCTTCTACCACTCCCGATTAGCACGAAAGGGGTCGCCGAGATCAAAGACCCCATCCGAGGGATTGTTCGCCGTCAACACTGCCAGCAAGGGGAGGAGATGTGATGGTGTGAAGTTCCTGGTCATTAGACTTTGCACCAGTGTCTCGGATTAAATACGAAAATTCTTCGCAGTGTCTCATAAAGTAAAGGTATGTGACTCTGACGATGGTGATGCAGACGTCAGATGGAGCCCACTCGCTGCAATTCGAGAGAAGTCGTTTTTTGACTGGCGTCGACTTTCACTGTGTCCCTTCCCTTGATCAGTAACAAGAGAAACACAAGACTGCACTGTACAAGCACTCATCGCAGTCGTCCACAGAATACAGATGCACACTCGACACTTCATTACAGGTCGCTTAAAAACGTTTGTTTTAAGAAATTTGACGCAGCTGTTGGCCATTTGGGTCTTTGGACTGACCTATTAAGGACGCAACGCAGTGAGGGCAGCGGCAGTGAGCGGACGTGTTGCCGGTGTGCAGGTGGTGGGCGAGCCGCTGGAGGTGCGCAGCTCTGGAGACAGCGCGCTGCTGGACTCGCTGCGCGCGCTGCACGCCATGGACATCCCGCCGCCGCCCAGGGAGCCCCGCCGCGGCTCGCCGCCCAGGGACGCGCCGGCCGGTGCGTCGTTTTGCCCCCTCTTCAGTTTCTTATTATTCTTCCTGCTTTATTAACCACTTACCTTAGTATTGACCAATTGGTGCCACGTGACTCCTTTCAATTTCAGTGTGAAAAGTTCTTACGCTCACCTCGAAAGTCCCTATGGAAGCAAAAAATTCTAGGCTGACGAAAAAAGAGGAGCGAACCATGTATTGGGTATTGACATTTTTCCTCTATTAACAATTTTGTACACCGGACGGTCACTGTTTACAAACAAAATATTAACAGTGTTATTTGGGAACCTTGCTGCTGTTAGTTTTTTGGGCAATTTTACAGAGGTGGTCAGGTTATTATGGTGAAGCTGTAGCATCAACATTTGCTTTGAAATTTTGTATTTAATAAGCATTCTACACAGTCAGGTCAGATAAAACTATTCTGAGGAGAATGTGGCGTGTTCAGAGGTAAATTTGGGCATTTGTAGAGAATTTTGTATTGCATAGGTTGGCTACAAGACACTGACATTTGAAACTCGGGTTTGTGTATGCAGTCCTGCTTCCATTACGTAAAGAGAATTTTTTGAGTGTTCTGTTGATTGTTGAATGATTATCAGTTGTTTAATTAGTGAATAACGATTTAAGAAAACTATTTCGAATTATTTTCAAGTAACAGATCGGAGGCCAGGTGAGCGCTTTGGTTCAAATGGCTCTGAGCACTATGGGACTTAACATCTGAGGTCATCAGTCCCCTAGACTTAGAACTACTTACAACTAACTAACCTAAGGACATCACACACATCCATGCCCCAGGCAGGATTCGAACCTGCGACCGCAGCAGTCGCGCGGTTCCATACTGAAGCTGAAGCACCTAGAACCGCTCGGCCACACCGGCCGGCCAGTGAGCGGTTTGTATCAGTTCTTTTGGAGTCACACAGTCTGATGTTATAGGTAGGAAGAAAGACATTTCACCCACTGCAGTTGCCATTGTTAGGACACTTTTGGCAGAAGGGCGTTACATGCAACATCACATTGCTTCCAGACTTAACATCTCACAACAGACAGCGAGCAACAGTAAATCCGAAAAATTTGGTGATCGATAACGATGCATGGGGAGATGTGGAAGAAAACCAAAATTGAGCCCTACAATTAAGCGAAAATTGAAAAATATGATCATTCTCAATTGTAAAGCTACAAGTATGCAATTCTCTGCGCAGCTGGAGGATTATGGAGTGACAGTGTCAGCTAGAACTGTAAGGAGAGTTCTCTGTAACGCAGATCTTCCAGCACGTCGACCCCGCCCTTGAAACGTCCCCTTAGAACAATTTTACATGTGAAACGTCCACTTAGAACAATTATACAAGCCTGTGCTTAACCTGACACACAATATTATTTAGCGCAACGCAATCTGACTTTCAATAACCCCTACAAAACAATGGCCCTGACTAACTTTAACGTATACCTTTTACAAATCACTTACCTCACAAAAATCTTCGCTACTCAAGCTACTGCAAAACAGCGAGCGCCACTACTGCCAGCTAAATAAAAGATTCAAACTACTGAAGGTACTAACTACTGATAGGGATAGTTAGCAAATGAAAGATATTAATAGAGAACAAACAATGTATTTACCTTAATATTCATAATTGACATTCAGTCTTACAGATTATCAAAACTCCGCCATCTCTCTCCCCACGTCCACCACTGCTGGCGGCTCACCTCCAACTGCCCAGCGCTACGCGCTGTTCGCATCCAGCTATAGCAGTTCATGACAACAATGGCAGACAACAATTCAAACTTTTCATATAGAGAGTGCTACGTAACGTTGTCAATAAAAAAACATAAACAGCAAACTTACATAAAGAAAACATAAACAGCCTACTTACATAAAAACATAAACAGCAAACTTACATAGCCCCCATGCTCCCCACAAAAAATTTTTACAAATGGTGTTGGGCACTGGCCAATACAGATTTGAAAAAATTTTTCATAATTACAATCACAAAGATATCAAATGCACACACTTATTAATACAATGTTGGTCAACAGCTAAAATTTTCTCACAGTCCATAAAGACAGTCCAGATTGTTCATCATAATAGTAATTACAGTTTCTCATTAGTAAAAGAAATTGCACACAGAAGTAGTGGATTTCCATGTAGTATTGAAGAAGTAGTGTTGTCCTTCCAACGGAAAGACAGTGCTGACTCTTGAAATGCTGACAGGTAATGGGCCACAATGGAGCAAACCCACAGCAGAGTCATTCGAAGTTCTGACGAATATTGGTAGATAGGTCATCACAGAGCAGACCAACTGCAGTCCTGGTAGAGAGTATGGTATTGGTGGGCCACCAGATGTGCAGACCCACTGCAGTCCTTGTAGAAACTGTGGTACTGGTGAGTCAGCAAAGGTGTAGACCCACTGTAGTCCTTGTAGAAACTGTGGTACTGGTGAGTCAGCAAAGGTGTAGACCCACTGTAGTCCTGGTAGAGATGGCCAGCAGCCATCTGCTGCGACTGTGCAGGTGCACAATCACCATCGAAGAGTCTTGCAGAGAAGATAGCAAGTCCATAAACCACCACTTGTGCACGCACAAAGTTTTTGGGAATTGTCCTTAGAACCAGCAATGCTGTTATCCAGTCCCTTGCTGAATTAGTAACACACGTGCAAACACTAACAGTCCCTACTTCTCACATATCGTCCATATACTATGACCAACAGAATGTGTGCAGTGAAATGAATGCTTACAAGTTAATAATATGATGAACTGGTGTCAATTACAATTATATAACATAAGAATACAATTACAAAGATACAAAATACATCATTAAAAACATAACAATACAGATAATATTTGTAGTAATAGGGGCTTTACAAAAGAATAGAAATAAACATATACATCAGTGTTACAGGAATGATGACATGAGTACATACATAAAAGATCAGAATAACTTTTGAAACGTCAACTTCACACATGAGCATTAAAACAAAACAGAATAAATAATGTCTAAGCATCTTTACAAAGTAAATAACATATTATTAGAAAAAGTCTACAACATAGCTCTCATCAGCTAAACACATAAAGACAGGAAAAACACAAATACACAAGGGTACACAAACATATAGCGGAATAATAGAAGGAAAGGACAGGGTTTGTTTTACTGCAGTTTTTTCAAAACTTTCTTTACTTCTCGGAGATCTCCCTTCATTCATCATTATTCCCAAAAAGTCCTATCTATACCTCCTTCCTGTATTCTATTCATATTATTTCTGATTGTACAATACTCATTTGGGCCCAATCTTTTTCATATCACTTCGCATTGCATTCTTTACCTATTCTCCATAGTCAGTTTCTTATATAGTCTACCCCCTCTTAAGCTAACTTAAATCTACTGAGCTCAGATATATATACCAAGGGACGAGGCAATGCAGCATCACAACAAATCAACACAAACAAAAATGACAAAAAATGCAAATTGGCAAAGCTAGCAGCATAAATTAGCAAAAGTCAAATTCAATAACACTATGCCTTGCAAACAGCAGCAACTTATACCTAAACATGACATAGCGCAAGCAGAAAAAATATTACAGTAAAAACAACAATGCAGACAAGGGAAATGCATATTCACATCTTAATGTCTATGTAATTAAAGTGGTCATCTTAATGTCTATGTAATTAAAGTGGTGCACCATAACAACTTATTGTAAAAAAAATATTACCATGTACCTGAAAAGAAAATTAAGTGTTACTGTTACGAGTTACTTCTTATAGTTCTTTCCTTTCCAAGTGCTCCTTTTTTAAAGAATGTGGATTACAAAATTATCATTTAATAGATCTGTTGACAGAAAGAGTTCACATTAGCAAATGCATCTCATTTTATAAAAGCAATGCTGCAACACAGCTGGAAACCAGACATCAAATGAAATAAGCAATTACACAAACCAAAGCATAAAAATGTCATTCAGTAGTCATGTGACATTTCATTTCATAAGTTAATTGCTCTCAACTCTCGTACAAAGACTCTTGTCATAATCAGGTGTGCAGATGTAAAAATATTTCTTGTCATTTTGTTAGGCATTTCAGTAAATATCATAAATTTTTAAGTAACGAGGGTGTCGCATTAGCGATGAAAGGCACATCCTAATGGTTTATTCTCCAGGTGTTTGACACAGCTGTGTGCCCACAACGCATTACAAAAATCATATGTTTTCAAGTAACGAGCGTGTCGCATTAGCGATGAAAGGCACATCCTAATGGCTTTCTTTTCTACCTGAGCGTCTGAAAAGGCTTGTTCTCCAGGTGTCTGACACACCTGGGTGCCCACGTCGCATTATGTGCAGGTGGTCACTTAACTTTCTTACGGAAATATTTACGACAGCAGTTTCCGCTACAGTGACAGTCTCATATAAAAACATTTCATAGGTCAAGAATTTTATTGACATAAACATACCTCAACAGCATAATACACATCGTCGTCGTAAAAATAACATCATAACACCTCAGTCAAATGTCAAAAACGTCGTAGCTTCCTCCAATGATTTCAAAACCTAAAGAAAATTCTCTGCTCATTTCAGTAGTGTCATCTACCTCAAACGTACTTTAAAATCATACTCCCTTACCAAATACATCATTCAAAGTTCTCATAGTATCACAATGGTTCCAAAAAAATATGAACAGTGCACAAAGCACAGACAAAGTACAATTTCTTAAGTGTGAAGTTATCCAACGGTGTAATCACGTAAACATCTGTCACTGACGAAATAAACAAGTTTGCCTCTCTCAGTTAAATGATCAGATAGCTGTGTAATTTATGTGTTAGAGAAATATGGTACCGATGTGTAAAGTTGTATAAGCAAATACCATATTAGCTAGGGCTCCTTGTGCTTGCCAAACACATGGTACACAAAGTAGGCGTGTACCCCCCTGAGGTTTATTGTAATTGTATCCTCAGGTATTACAGCTTACAGCAATGAAATGAAATGTGTCACGAAAAACTTTCTTTGTAATTCAAAAATCTCTAAAAATAAATGTCTTAAGTACAAAATTAATCACTCAAATACGTGTCCAGTAGCGCTAAATGTGCGTCTTGCTCTAAGATAATCTCTGGGGAGTGTCGTAGTTATTGTCCTCCGAAAGCTAAGTTCTGCAGAAGTCAATGTACTTACCTCATGATACACAAAAGTGAAATGCTTTGCGTATAGATATCATACTTATTACGCTTATTGCCGTGATGAGGAAAGTACTGTGCTGTAACGTATTGTTGTCCTACGGAAAAGGCTGTCTCCTTGTAGCAATAGCACAAAAGTCACCACTAAAACATGTCTCACTTTATAGAAGAATTCAGAAAAAACTGTGCAGATATAAAACAGATACACCGCAAAAGCAACATTGTAAATTGTCACTCATTAGTAACATCGTGATATAATCGTGTAGCTGTCAAAGAAACCAAATACTAAGTCATCTTGAATCTCACAGAAAGTACTTCAAATCCTGAATCCACTCTCAAGCAAACCAAAATGTTGCATGAAAATTTCATTAGCAGTGCTGGTAAATGTTCTAATCGTGCAACTAACAAGGAAGAATGTATAAATAACAACACTGTGTCGTCTGTTCGCAATAACAATGCATTCCAATTACTTGTCTAAGTTACCTATGTTCTTGACTGGATGGTTAGTTAACTTTAAAAACATAGTTGCATGTTAACAGTTTCTCAGTGTGACAAATTGTACAAGTGGTGTGAAGTGAAAATTGCAAAGACTAAGTTAAAAAGCAGATTATCTGTCAATAAATGGTTTTACATGAGAAATGTGGTGTAAACCTTTACTCTTCCTAGTACGCAGAGTTTCAACTTGAATGCAATTATCATGCGGTATTCGTCCGTAAAGAATACGGGAATTTTGCTCAAGGTTAGCGTCAATGTTATTTTTCTCGGAGCCAGCCGGCGCACGCAGCTGCCTGCGGTGTGAGTCATTGTCTGTTTCCCCGTTGGCGCGCGCCGTTACTGGGATTAGGAGGCCGAACTTCCACAAATTCGCCTTGCCGAGAGGGCCCAGCTCTGTTAGAAACCCGCCAGTTCTGATGAAACTCACGTCCGTCGCCTTGTCGGTAGTTTACATAGTTTCTTGTTTGTCGGTCATGTGGTGGAGAATTTCTCACAGAATCGTAACTGCGCGCTGAACTGTTACGTCTGAAGTTATTCTGTCTCCCTTGATAATAGTTATTTTGCGTCCCATATTGTCTGTTTCTCTGATTGTCTCTGTGATAGTCATTACCGCGGAAAGGTGATCTTTCCCTGTAACTATTACTCCTCTGCCAACGGTTGTCATACGGGTGGTGTCGATTTTGGTCACGATTTGTGTGGTGAGAATAGCCTTGTCGCGTCCAGTTATCGTTTCTGTCGTCACGGAATTGTGACGGATGTGACCTGTAATGATTGTTTTCCTGTTTTCGCATCCCGCGACTGTCTGTGTCAATTTCCAGTTCTTGTAACAGTCCCTGAAAAGCTTCAATGTCGTCTTTGCAACGTCCTGCTAAAATAATATGTCTCAAATGTTCGGGCAGTTTGATTAAGCAAATGCGGATGAGTTCTGAGGGGCTGTATGGGTTTGACAGGTATTGATTCTTGTGCAACATGTCTTCAAAATATTTGACAAGACTGGAAAATTCAGATTGTTCAAAGTGTTTCATCATCATGATGCTATGTTTTACGCGGTCTTGTGTGGCTTGAGACCAATATGCTGAGAGGAAGGCATGGTAAAACTCTCCTTCACTGTGGCAATCGTGAATGACCGATCGCATTCTTACAGCTGGTTCATTCTCCAAGTAGCCACACATAAATTCTAATCTGTGCTCCAATGACCAGTTGGGAGGGAAACAATGAGAGAATTGATGGAGCCATGCTTGTGGATGAATGTCGTTGCCAGAATTCTTAAATGTTTTGAATTTACGTGTAGTAATGAACAGCTTATAGTCAAAATCATCATGTCGGCGAGTCACATATCGGTCATTGTTACGTCGTGTCGGCGGTTCCATCTCAAAATTCGGTGCACCTTGCCAATTTCTTTCATAATTACCGAAATGCTCTGTGTTATTATATTGTGGCTTTTCCGTATTTCTATGTCCCTCTTCCAGTATTGGGGCGCGAGTGTCCTCTGAAATACGTAATTCTTGTATCACCTGCGTCAACTGATCTTGTACTTCCCGGATTTCTCTTTTATACTGTGTATTAATTTGATTTTGATTTTGTTTGAATTTTCTTATTTGTTCATAGTCTTCTGTGTCAGTGAAGGCTACGGGTCTTGTGTCATTCAGATCATCATCTACCTTTGTAGATAAGTTAGTGACCTGATCCGAAAGTTCAGCTACTTTCTCCGATAGTGAACACATTTCCTCAGTGTGTTTTTCTGAACCAAGTTTCAGAGTGTCCATTTGTGTTGAAATCGAATCTACTGTGTTCTTTAAGTTTTCCTGAGTTTTTGCCAGTTGCGTAACCGAATCGGTAGATGCAACTGAGTCAATTTTAGCCCACAAGGTCTCATGATTTTCATGAACAATGGTTTGCAGTTCTTTTATGGCTGCTTCGTGATTCTGTAATACATTCTCATGACGCGAAAAAATAGGTTGGAAATGCTCACAAATTTGTGTTTTTACGTCATTACAGACTTTCTGACATTTCGATTCTATTTTATGTAACTCAGTAGTTAAATCTTCACGTGTTTGTTCAAGCATATGTTCCACTGAGTCTAACTTTTGAAGCTTTTGTTCCATTGTGTCTAACTTTTGAAGCTTTTGCTGTGTTTGTCTCTGATTTTGTTCCATTGTGTCTAACTTTTGAAGATTCTGTCCCATTTGTTTCTGATTTTGTTCAAGCGTTGTGTCTAACTTTTGTAGCCTTTGTCCCATTTGTTGCATTAACTGTAATAACAATGCACTGGTGTCTGAAACATGTTCCTCAGTGCTTTTCGGCAGTGAATTTGCACCGGCAACATTCACATTTTGACAAGCGGAAAATGTGTCTTGACTCATTTGAGAAAACGGTGAGGACGCAAAACCTGAATCTACAGTATTTGCAAAATTGTGTCCTATCATTTCGGATTCCTGAGGCGAGCTGTTGCCGACCGATCGATTGATAATGCTTCCCTGTTCACTACCTGTTTCACTGCTTACGCCATTGTTTGACGCCCGCTCCATTTCCCTGTGCACAGTTACCAAATTACTACTTTGAACATTAGTTAACTCATTACATGGTGGGGCCAACACACTGCTTTCGTCTTCACTGTCATTTCTTAGTTTACTTTGGAGCCGAGTGTTACGTTTTTCACACGCCATTATTGTCACAATATTTCACACGATAACACAGAAAAGCACAATTTGAATAGCAAAAATAAGAGAACACATTAACATAGCACTGAAAATAATATCTAGTTAATTGCAGCTGCGAAATACTTGGTGCAAATCTACATGCATGCCACAACTGTTTTACTGTGCAACAATGAAAGACTGCAACTACCAAGGAGATTCCCTCTACAATTACGCACTAGCAATAAACAAAATCTACACTAATTACAGAAACTACAAAAAAAAATCAGAAGATTCCAGTGAGGTATCCTAGGCTAAGGGTCGACATATGAAACGTCCCCTTAGAACAATTTTACATGTGAAACGTCCACTTAGAACAATTATACAAGCCTGTGCTTAACCTGACACACAATATTATTTAGCGCAACGCAATCTGACTTTCAATAACCCCTACAAAACAATGGCCCTGACTAACTTTAACGTATACCTTTTACAAATCACTTACCTCACAAAAATCTTCGCTACTCAAGCTACTGCAAAACAGCGAGCGCCACTACTGCCAGCTAAATAAAAGATTCAAACTACTGAAGGTACTAACTACTGATAGGGATAGTTAGCAAATGAAAGATATTAATAGAGAACAAACAATGTATTTACCTTAATATTCATAATTGACATTCAGTCTTACAGATTATCAAAACTCCGCCATCTCTCTCCCCACGTCCACCACTGCTGGCGGCTCACCTCCAACTGCCCAGCGCTACGCGCTGTTCGCATCCAGCTATAGCAGTTCATGACAACAATGGCAGACAACAATTCAAACTTTTCATATAGAGAGTGCTACGTAACGTTGTCAATAAAAAAACATAAACAGCAAACTTACATAAAGAAAACATAAACAGCCTACTTACATAAAAACATAAACAGCAAACTTACACCCTAAGATCACCCCAGGAATTGCCTTACAATACTTAAACTGGGGAAAATACCAACAGCATTGGACTGTTGAGCACTCGAAAAAGGTAGTTGCAAAAAATTGTCCATTAATACGAATTTCATTAAACGAACTCATTCCCAAATGTTGCTTTTGAAAAAAATTTTGGATGTGGTGGACGTGGCTAGCAAAATGTGCCTATGAATATCACTAAATTTTTTAGTAATGCGATTTGTGGTAGTAATGAAAGGCTTAATATTTACTTCAGTGATGAATCAATGTTCTGAGTCACAGAATAAAGTAGCCAGTATGTGAGGAGGAGGGAATTGGAGGAGCTTCATCAAGATTGTGTATGCCATACTCTGAAGCATCCGACTTCAGTTATGGTCTGAAGTGTTTTTTGGTGGAAGGGTACAGGAAATTTGTACATTGTTGAAGGTTCTGTGAATCAGAGTGTTAAAAGAGAGACTTCTGCCTCAGACCAGGCGATGGTTTAACGTGAAGATTATGTTTTCATGCATGACGTAGCACCATGCCATAAGGCTGAGAGTGTGGGAAAGTTTCTGGATGAAAATGATACTACTGTGCTTCCATGGCCTGGGAACAGCCCAGATATGAACCCAATCGAAAATCTGTGGGCAATAGTTAGGAAGAAAATAAGAACACAGAAGATCACAAAAAAGAAAGGCTTGATACAATTGCTGACACAAACATGGCTCTGTGACCCAGATATTCGAAACTGTTGTAAAAAAAAAACTAGTAGAAAGTATGCCTAAAAGAATAGAGATGTTAATAAAAACTAAAGAAATGCAAACAAAATATTAAAACATTTGTAATCTGACACTTATGTAGTTACCTAAATTTTCAATAAAAATTGAGTTTAAAGCAGCTTTATCGTAATAATTTAGCCACCTCTATAGAATCGATGAAAATGTGTTTTATGAACTCACCTGTATGATGTATTGTTGACAAGGATAGTGAGTGGTCAGCAATTGCTATCGCCAATCTTATTTCAGAAGCTTTGGCGTCTCTTCGAGCTCAAGACTAGCGATGCTTGTAGTAGGTAAGTGTGGTGTCACCGCCAGACACCACACTTGCTAGGTGGTAGCCTTTAAATCGGCTTCTGTTCGCTAGTATACGTCGGACCCGCGTGTCGCCACTATCAGTGATTGCAGACCGAGCGCCGCCACACGGCAGGTCTAGAGAGACTTCCTAGCACTCGCCCCAGTTGTACAGCCGACTTTGCTAGCGATGGTTCACTGACAAATTACGCTCTCATTTGCCGAGACGATAGTTAGCATAGCCTTCAGCTACGTCATTTGCTACGACCTAGCAAGGCGCCATTATCATTTGCTATTTATCTTGTGATGCCTGTACCGTCAGACCGATGTTCACCAATTATGAATTAAAGTTAAGTATTCCAGAAGCTACGTACTTTTCTTGATACTATAAATTCCCTTAACTGTTTCAGACCTCACGCCAGCCTGCGTGAGCTTAACGCGTGCCTTTCGGCTACCAATCATAGTGGCTTGGCTGTCTTGCCAAGTCACAACAGTAAGTCCATAGGGTCTTTCGAGATGAACGTAGGACTTTTCAATTGAAATTGAAAGGAGTCACGCGGCCCCAATTGGTCAATACGATGAAAGCACTGATTGATTCTTGAATTGTGACACTAGACTTTTGTGGAATCGCGATTTGCGTGTTTCATAAGTTCGGTTTTTCCAGCACACAAACTATCACACGCCCTGCAACACACATGGTAACTGTCCTTGGGCTCTGCAATTAACCGTCCTTTAAACTGTTCTTCCTCTTGCCGCACTTGCCTAAATTTCTGTTTTAGGCTTTGACGGTCACTGTTTTGTAACTCTCTTTTCTTTTTCGGTGCTGAAAACGTAACAAAAAATACTAGTACTAGAGTTACACACCCCAAAAAAGAAACTTATGTTAAGGCTAAAGGAAGCTAACTGATCTAGGCGAGCTGTTTATCCTTTATTTTCAACATATGAACACTCAACAAAGACACAATCGGCGCCACAGAAATTAAGAATGTAACTGTGGAGGTAACAACGGTGCAGAGATTACAGTAGACACGCTGAAAGCCGCCTGATACTCCCCTGGTTTCGATCACCCAAGTCGGCCCCATTCGCGTTGATTGCCTTCTATTCACGTTTGTTGCTAGCGTCGGAGTTTCCTCGACAGTGATCATTTTTCTTACAACCATTGCATTGTATTGCAACAACTTTGGTTTAATTTACGTTTGTTGTTACAAATATGTACTGCATTTCGAAATGATTGTCTCGTAAAGCGAATTCCTGAATCTACTTTACTTCCGTGTGAAATTTGTACCTTAGGAGACAGCAGCTTATCAGCACAAGGAGCGCTAAGCAAAAAACACGTCAGTATTTCCCCTGTCACGTGCCTCTCCAGACAACGACTAAAATACTTTCTTCCTACACCTCGTTCCGTCCCTGAAGTAGGCCATTATAGGCCAATGCATACGCAATGGTGACAGACGTAGACAATGTCTAAAATTTGTTCAGTTTGACAACTTTTTCTTTTTAATTTCTTATGTTGCAAGTTTACTTTCTTGGACAAAAAGTCATTATGCTCTACAGACGGATCGAAAATTCGTCCTTTGATTGTGGAAGAAAGAACCAAAAGTCCCTACGCGTGGGGACATGCCCCTACGGTTGTCAACAATGCGTGGTGCCACTGCCTCCAGCGTTGTCGCTGGGAGCATTACAGTGTGTGCTCGCGCGCCTCTCTCGGCAACCGCGGCAAATAACGCCGACAACTGTCGCAGTGCTGGCGCAGATATTGTCGTCCTGTCCGTGTGGAGACTTGTCTAGCTGCAAACAGGCTCATTTCTTCACTCAGTGTACGTCACCTGACTGTACGATCCTGCACACCCGACTGAACAACACGTCTGTCCTCTGGAGCAATAGTCGTACAGAGATCCGCATGGGCGTGCAGAAACCATGGATTCCATATTGACTTGACATTCGTGGGAGTCAGACCAATGCGACCGGCAGTATCGCGAGACGATAAAGAGGAATTCGGTCCTGCTGGTAGACGTATCTCCGTCCCACACGAGCCGCAACGCGGTCTAATCACGAACGACTAACATTCAAATGAGATTTCTGCCTAATCTTTCCTTGTACACTGAATATAGACGGCGTTGATCGTATGTACTTTGTGCAGCTTCACTGAAACGCTATTCACTTGCGTATCACAGCATGTCGTATACTTCGTGCCAGTTCGCCTTTCGTTGCATGCTGCCTTTGTTTTTCTGTAGTAATGGTCAGTAGCGTAGTTAAATCTTAACCAATCTGGTGAATACATAAGATACCGTTTTATCATTTTGATGTAGTGTTTTAGTTTTGTTTTCTAAAGAAGAATTACTTGTTGTACATATTCTTAGTTAAACTACATGCTTTTTCCCTTTTATTACTTTTTACTTGTATTGCAAATCTTCCTGATTCATTCTACTGTACGAACCTCCAAGATGTTAAAATTTACTAATAATTTCTGTTTTACCTATTTGTATTTCTGATCATTTTACTGTTTTTGTTTTTTTTGTTTTTTTTTGTCATAAAATTCTGAGACTAGTTATGCTGCCTGTTCTTTCCGTAAGGGCACGGAACCATCGAGATTGGACCATAGATCAATGTAAACGTGTTGAATGAATCACTTTTCTTGTTGCACCAGTCGATGATCTTGCCCGGATGAGCCGTCATCCGGGCGAAACATGTTCCATCCCATGGACGCGAATAGTATGCAGTAGGGGTCATTCAGTTGTGCTTCCATGCGACTTTTGGTAGTAATAGAAGGTACCATGACGGCCGTGGACTACGTGAATTTTATTGTGGGCCATGTGCGTTTCTTCATGTCTGATATCTTCTCCAATATCGTTAGCATGTCCCAGGAGGATAACTGTCCGTATCACAAGGCCAAAATCGTTCTACAGTCGTTTGAAGATCATGATAGTGAACTTATGTTGATGTACTGGCCACCAAATTTGCCTAATATCAACCCAATGGATCACATTTGAGACGCCAAACGGCGCCGGCTCTGCGCCCACAAACCAGCGACCGGTAATTTACGAGAACTGAATGACCCGTGCGTAGACATCTGTTGTAACATATCTCCGGAAACCTGCCGAGGAGTTTTCGAATCCATGGCATGCAGAATCGCTACTGTATTGCGTTCCAAAGGTGGACCAACACGCTATTGAGCAGGTGGCCATAATGTGTGTGTGTGGGGGGGGAGGGGGGATACCTTTCAATTTGTCTTAGAGCACATCTGACTGATCTAAGGGCGATAAAGGCTGAAGAGCTGAGCTTTCACAAATACGAATCTTCCCTGAATAGCTGCTGTTCGCTTTTTAGTAGGAGGTGAGAAGGATCGTGAGCTGGCCGAGGAGGTTCAGGAATCGGCTGCGAGGGCGCAGCACCATCGCCAGCTAACGCAGCAACGGGAGGAGTCCCCGCTGAGTGCCCGCGAGCTGCAGCTACTGGACTCTGGAAGAGACGATGGACTGCCTCTGGACTCCAGCAAGGAGCGCGACCTGCTCCAGGTGAGCATCCACCAGGTAACCGTCGCTACTGGCCAGCATTGTAGCCTGCCACTTCTCTGCATGCCGTTTGGCAGTTCAGGCTGGGCACAGTAGTTTGCGGTCTCATTTTCGTACATAAAAATCCTTTACAAATAATACAGCATGACAGTCGAGTTTTTTTTTCACGCATAATGTCGTCTAGATCACTTAATGTATATTTATTTATTGCAACGTTTCGGCTCCTGCCATCCGATGTATAATTAAGAATAAAGTAACATAAGTATTAGAAATGTTAACTGTGCAATACCAGTAGACTAAAGTAAGAATTCACCCGCTAAAAAAAACGCAGAACCAACTTCAGAGCCACTTGTAAATAGATCTTATGCCAAATTAAATACTAACCGAGAGGTGGCGCTGGTGCAGAATTCGTTCTTTTTTTCAGATCAGGTACATGTGAAATGAATGATGGCGTTTAGAACTGCACTTCTTCTTCTTCTTCTATGGCGCTATAGTCCAGGATGAACCTTGGTCTTTCCAACGAGCTTCCACCATCCATCACAGTCACATGCTACACTCCTCCAGTTTGTGCATCCAAGTAACCATAGGTCTTCTTCCTCTCCATCCAGCCATCTTGCTCGAGGTCGACCTCGCCCTCTTTGTCCTCCTGAATTGCCAAAGGGAATCCTCTTTATCATCTCAGACTCCTCCATTCTTGCCACATGACCTGCCCATCTTATCCTTCCTGATCGTATGATGTTTGTTACAGTTATTCCAATTTATTTATCCACCTGTGGGAGTAGCCGATCAAAAATATTAGACAACACCTTGCACCCCAGGTTCAGGAGGGTGATTCCATGGAGGTCTCCACACTCCATTCGGTCGCCCTTTTTATGTATGGAACATAATATTCCTTCATTCCATTCATATGGCATCCTTTCCTGTTCCCATATGAGAGTGATAAGTTCAAACAGAGACTGCTCTAATGTTGATCTTCCACATTTAGCAATTCTGCAAGAATGCTATCAGTGGGGAGGGCCTTGTTATTCTTCAGTTTCCTTAAAGATTTTTAACGTCCTCTAACCCTAGGCCATCCAGTGGCTATTCATCATCCAAAACTACAATTACCACAATTTAAATCAGACAACACGATTTCAATATTTATTCTTATGAAATCGTACCCGTAGAAATCGTGTTTTATATCTAGCGGTAGGATACCATAAGGGAAACAATTTTTAAATGTGGAGAAAGATTCTGCTAACGTAAACTGAAATTCGTATTCAAAACCTAAGGCAACTAAGAACTGAGAAAGAGAAAAAGTGATTATCATATCTACGAGTGCCAAAATGTGATAATCAACATCCACATATACGTCTGTAGCCAAGAGTCCAACTACGGTGTGTGACGGAGGATACTTTGGGTACCACTGCCACATCCCTACTTTCCTGTTCCATCTGCGAATGGTTCGCGGGAAGAACGATTGTTGGTAAGCCTCCTCCTAGAAACGTACGCTCTCGGAACTTAAATAATAGTGGACTCCACCGCGATGCCGAACTCTTGCCTTACATCGTCTGCCATTGCACTTGGTTGAACATCTCGTGACGCTTTAACGCTTACTAAATAATCCTCTAACAAAACACACTACTCTTCTTTGGAGCTTCTTAATTTCTGCTATCAGTCCTATCTGGTAGCGATCCCAGACTTATAAGCAGTATTCAAGTGTTTGTCGAACTAGGTTTTTGTACGCGACCTCGTCTATGAGTGAACTACACGTCCCGAGGATTCTTCCAATGGATCTCAGTCTGGCGTCTGCCTTACCTCTCATTAGTTTTGTTTAGTCGCTCTACTCTCAGGTATTTTATGGGTCTGACTGCTTCCGGTGAGTGTTGTGCAGTTGCGTAGTCATACACTAATGGGTCTCTCCACCAGTTTATGCGCAACATGTTACATATATTTATGCTGATGACCAGGTGCAAATCCATGCATTAAGCGTCGGTCCTATGCAGGTGTTCCTGCATTTCGTTCCAGATTTCAAGCGTTCCGACTTCTGTGTATACAACAGCATCGTTCGGGAAAATCCTCATGGAACTTTCGACATTATCCACTGGGTCATTTATATACGTTGTGAAAACGAATGGTTCCAAAACACTCCCTTGGGTACAAAATGGTTCAAATGGCTCTGAGCACTATGGGACTCAACTGCTGAGGTCATTAGTCCCCTAGAACTTAGAACTAGTTAAACCTAACTAACCTAAGGACATCACAAACATCCATGCCCG
The DNA here is from genome assembly GCF_023864275.1 of Schistocerca cancellata. Taxonomy (NCBI): domain Eukaryota; kingdom Metazoa; phylum Arthropoda; class Insecta; order Orthoptera; family Acrididae; genus Schistocerca; species Schistocerca cancellata. Next base: position 542,968,674 of record NC_064627.1, read on the forward strand.
AGGCAGGATTCGAACCTGCGACCGTAGCGGTCTTGCGGTTCCAGACTGCAGCGCCTTTAACCGCACGGCCACTTCGGCCGGCTTCCCTTGGGTACGCCGAAGTTACTTTTGCGTCTGAAGATTTCTTTCTGTTGCGAATGAAATGCTGTGTTCTGTTTGTTTGAAATTCTTAAAGCTAGTTACACAGCTGGTCTTGTATTCCGTATGTTGTCTTCTCCTTTTGTACTCTCAGTTGGACACAGAGAACAGTGAACTGATAAACACACACACAGTCACTAAACACAACTCTTTGCTTCGAAATGATGGAACGTTAATCTTCTATAGCTTTCCCATCTGCTATGATATCCACAAAAGCACTCTGTCTGCAGGCCATAAGTGGCCCATCGGGACCATACGAGCGCCGTGTCATCCTAATTGAGGATGCGGATAGGAGGGGCGTGCGGTCAGCACACCACTCTCCCGGTCGTTATGATGGTTTTCTTTGGCCGGAGCCGCTACTATTCGGTTGAGTAGGTCCTCAATTGGCATCACGAGGCTGAGTGCACCCCGAAAAATGGCAACAGCGCATGGCGGTTGGATGGTCACCCATTCAAGTGCCGGCCACGCCCGACAGTGCTTAACTTCGGTGATCTCACTGGAATCGGTGTATCCACTGCGGCAAGGCCGTTGCCGTGATATTAACAAGCGTGACAGTGCATATACACTGAGGTGATAAGCCATGAGACACCCCCTACTATCCTGTCGGATCTCCATTTCCCCGCGTAGCGCAGCAACTCGACGTACCGTGGACTCAACAAGTAGTTCGAAGTACTTTGCAGAAATATTGAGCCATACTGCTTCCACAGGCGTCCATAATTGCGAAAGTGTTCTGGTGCAGGGTTTTGTGCGCCAACTGACCTCTCTATTATTTACCATAAATGTTCGATGGAATTTATGTCGGATGATCTATGTAGCCAAATCATTCGCTCGATCTGTCCAGAACGTTGTTCGAACCAGTAGCGAACAATTGTCGCCCAGTGAAATGGCATTCGCTGTTTGGGAAAATCAAGTTTATGAATGGCTGCAAATGGTCTCCAAGTAGACGAACATAATCATTTCCTGTCAGTGATCGGTTCAGTGGACCAGAGGACCCAGTCCATTGTATGTAATCACAGCCCAAACTATTATGAAGCCACCACCAGCTTGCCCAGTGCGTTGTCGACAACTTGGATCCATGGCTTCGTGGGGTCTGCGCCACAGTCGAACCGTATCATCAGCTCTTACCAGCTGAAATCGGGACTCATCTGACCAGGATGAGGCTTCCAGTCGTCTAGGGCCCAACCAATACGATCACGAACTTAGGAGAGACGCTGCAGGCGATGTTGTGCTGTTAGAGAAGGCATTAGTTTCGGTCGTCTCCTGCAGTAGCCAAAAAAGTGTTCAAATGTGTGTGAAATCTTATGGGACTTAACTGCTAAGATCATAAGTCCCTACTTAACCTAAATTATCCTAAGGACAAACACACACAACCATTCCCGAGGGAGGACTCCTCCGCCGGGACCGGCCGCACAGTCCATGACTGCAGCGCCTGCGGTAGCCCATTAACACCAAATTTCGCCGCACTCTTCTAACGGATACGTTCGTTGTACGCGCCACATTGATTTCTATGGTTATTTCACGTTGTGTTGCTTGTATGTTAGCACTGACAACTCTACGCAAAGGCCTCTGCTCTTGGTCGTTCAGTGACGGCCGTCGACCACAGTAATGTCCGTGGTGTGAGGGGGGGGGGGGGGGGCTCAAGCCTCATCCCGAAGGGTTCCGCCGATGATGCTGCGTTGACATGCAACATCTTTGCATCTTTGCGTGCGGTGGTGGACTACTGGCGTGAAGTTATCGATGAGCGACGATACTGCACCGAACACTATATAGAAGTCAAAAATGTCTCAAAGAAGAGGGAAGGAAAGCTACGACACGAGAATCACCCCACAGCCTCGAACGGCATTCATACTTGAAGAGCACGTTCCTCCCCTAAAGAGGAAGGAAGGAAGATTGGGGTTTGACGTCCCGTCAACGACGAGGTGATTAGATGCGTAGCACTAGCTGTATTGGACAAGGACAGCCTAGGAAATCCATCATGATCGCTCCAGAAGAACCTTGACGGCATTGACCTAAGCGATTCAGGAAAAGTGTAGGAAATGGGGATTTCAACCCCGCTGCTGAATGAGAATGCGATCATCCAAGAGAAGCACGCACTCGCTTAGCCATCAGGCAGAAGCGTAGTTTGCCTAACTAGTCTGGAAGACTATCTTAAAGAAACTTTTAAACATACCTTTCGTTTCGTTCTGAGAGGTCGCAGGCATAGCACGAGGCCCCACTCGCAACTGCGGCCAGAACTCACGCGCTGTTCTTAGCGACGTACGACGCGCGAAAAATAATAATAATATTAATAATTACGCGACGCATTGGTGCGAATTTTACTTGGGAAGCTTCAGTGGCCGACCCGCATTAGCCGGCCGCGGTGGTCTAGCGGTTCTGGCGCTGCAGTCCGGAACCGCAGGACTGCTACGGTCGCAGGTTCGAATCCTGCCTCGGGCATGGGTGTGTGTGATGTCCTTAGGTTAGTTAGGTTTAAGTAGTTCTAAGTTCTAGGGGACTTATGACCTAAGATGTTGAGTCCCATAGTGCTCAGAGCCATTTGAACCGACCCGCATTAATTCTGTGCCCTGTTTAAAAGCAGTGTAAATATGGGTCGGCAGCCCATCCATGACCCGCGGGATAGGGTTGACAGGTTATCAGTCCAAACCACAAATTATTACCCTTTATCTACAAGGTGTTCCGAAAGTATTCGTTAATATTAATATAGGAGGTAAAGAATATAAAAAAAATGTACTTAGTTAAGACACGTATGGCATGCTAATTGCAACAGTGGCATTCACAGGAAGTGCTCGAATGCGCGCTCCACGATTGGGCTGTATCGCCACCACCTAAAGAGAAGGCCCCGGCGCGCTCTTGTGACGTCACGCAAAGCGGGCCAGGGTTGGCTTGGCGCTGCGCTTAAAGAATCGAGACGCACGGCCTGCAAATCTTTGTCAAACGGTTTTACAGAACCTATTCCGTAAAAAATAATTAATTTCTGAAATACTTTTAGCTTTATATGGCAGCTTCATGATGAAGTGCCAATCATTTCGATAATGGTCATAACTATTGTGGTATTTCACAGACGAGTATCAAATTTGAGAACGTTGCCATCAAAAATAGGGGTCGCTATGAATTTGTGTTTGATGCATATTACACATTCTATTACTGAGTATGAAATACAGATGAGGTTTTGAAATTTTCGTAAAACTTAGGATCAATATCTGCTTCCAATCTCGAAAAAATTGAGCATTTGCAGCAACTTCACTTCCGATCGCAACGCGCGGGAATGAAATATTCATAACGCCTGTCATATCTCGTAAACCGCTGGAGATAACGAAACGAGATCTTGGCAAATGATACCACGCAAAGAGGAGAGTACTTTGCCGAATGGTTAAAATAAGTAACTTTATCAATCGCGATATAGCAGAAACTATAGTTTATAGTTATTTTTTACCGGTAATGTAATTGCATAAGACTTATCAATAGCCAGTGAAAACGTACGAGTGCAGGATGTAAATAATATTGCGATATACATGATAAAACAAGGTACATTTGTGAAAAATGCACTGTGATAAAGTACATTCTTTCTGGACCAGACAACTATTATTTACTCACTTGAAAAATTCTGCACTAATACAGTGTATAATATTAAATTCCTCTGCCTTCAGTATCCTAAATAAATATTGTGTAACTGTTTATAGAGCTCCCTCAGGAAAGCTGAGTACAATCTCCAAGCAAACAGTCACTTTTAACTCACCTCACAAAAACAATTATGCGTTGTTATTGTAATGTAAATTTTCTTTCCTGTAAAAATATGGCAGATTTTGAGCATAAGTCAACAGTGAAAATCTACAAACCTTCAGCAGACATTTGCAGCAGTTGGAATGAGACAGTGTCAAGCTAAAAACGTCAATAATAAATTTAACCTATTTCTAGATTAATTTGTTCCATTGTTTGACACATCGAAAAATAACACAGATATGCTTCATACAGAGATCGCTTTTTAAACATGAAAACAGCAGTTTCAACATTCGTTAGCACTCATGCTAACTAATGCGAGAGTGAAAAACAACACCCACTCGCAAATAGAGAATAAAACGTATCGGTAATGCGTAACAAAATACGAACTGCAGAGAAATTTAAACACGAATAAAAAGTAACACGAGCCACAAATTTATATTTCGTTTTCAAAATCAAAATAAAGCCGCTTGATAACGAATACTAGACCTATTTACTGCGAACTTTTGCTCACAATTTTAGTCAAATGTATCCAAAATGCAAGATATACCTGTGGTGTCACCGCCAGACACCACACTTGCTAGGTGGTAGCCTTTAAATCGGCCGCGGTCCGTTAGTATGTCGGACCCGCGTGTCGCCACTATCAGTGATTGCAGACCGAGCGCCGCCACACGGCAGGTCTAGAGAGACTTCCTAGCACTCGCCCCAGTCGTACAATCGACTTTGCTAGCGATGGTTCACTGACAAAATACGCTCTCATTTGCCGAGACGATAGTTAGCATAGCCTTCAGCTACGTCATTTGCTACGACCTAGCAAGGCGCCATTACCAGTTACTATGGATGCTGTAAAACATGTACCGTCAAGAGCGATGTTCACCATTTATGGATTAAAGTTAAGTATTCCAGCAGCTACGTACGTTTTTTGCTAGTCTAATTTCCTTGACCTGTTCCAGACCTCACGCCAGCCTGCGTGAGCTAAAACGCGTGCCTTTCGGCTTCCTCTCATAGTGGGTTGGCTGTCTTGCCAATCCACAACAATTCCACCAGAAAAAAAATAATAATAATTATACTAGGTATATAGTTTTTACATACCTTCGTGTGCTCAGTGGGTTGGAAATTGTCCCGATGAATCGCTGAAAGAAATTTCCAACGCAGATTCGCATCTTCCGGAAAGGAAAACATTACTTTCGGTCGAGTTCCGTAATTCTCACGACACCTTGGCACACAAAACTTGTAAACCATGTTCACAGTAGCTTCACTACACGTAAACACTGTAATCGCTAGTTTTAAACACGAATATAGCACTCGATCCAACAAACGTGTAGATAAACAAACGCTTCGAAACACAACATGGTGGCCCGCTTGGAGTGATGTCACGACCTGCTATGAATTTCGCGCCGCGGCCTTGTCTCTAGGTGGTGGTGGCTGTATGCATCCAGTACATTGTCGGCCCATTTCTTGTGTTCGTTCGAAGATTCCTGGCATGTCCGTGATGGTACGAGCAGCGGCGGCAATTCTGGCAGTGAGATCTTCTACTGTTGCCACAATGGCTTCGGGCATCACCAGCTGCTTCATATGCCCCCAGAGGAAGAGATTCAGACACGTGATCTGGGTGCCCTGATCACATGGTCATCTCGGCCGATTCATCGATTCCCGAAGGTGGATCTCAGAGATTCCTCACATCAGTGCTGAAATGGGCTGGCACCCCATTGTGCTGGAAGTATATCCTTTGTCTAAAGATCAGAGGTATATCCAACCACTACAGGCAACTATCCGTACAAAGAGCAGTTTTGAAAGTCAGAACACATCCCCAGTCAGCGAAACCGACGCAACGGCTTGCGCCGGCACCACTAACAAAATGTTCGCTAACATTACAAGTTGAGTGCAGAGATCATATGTTCACTGTCGAAATATATTTATTTTGATGTTCTTTAGATCCTGTATTAATTTGAACGAATAGTTTCGGAACACCCTGATAATACTGTTTTAGACGGTTAATCCGGTGTAGGTGCATGGATCCAATTGCAGGTCGGCTATCTAACGACTTCGAATGCCAACAAAAATTATTGCTCGAATTTAAAAATGTAAAATGCTGTCATAACCAACTCATTCATAATCGTACATTTATGTGAAAGATTTAACACAGTAAGACAAGTATTACAGTTAGAAACTGTGTATATATCTTAAGGCAGACTTATTCACGGCGCGCAAATTACCTAGATTATATTCATCCAGCAGTTGAGATCGAGGGCTCTTAGCGACTTGTAACAAACCTCACACATGATTCCAAACTTTCAGAAACTTTTTCTTGGTAACACTCTTTGCAAAATGATGAAAAAAGAAAGAAGTTCATCGCTTACTACATTTTCGCAGTTCGTGCAGTCAAACATCAGGATCAGACATGACGTTTTAATATTCGCTTCTTTACTACTTACTCTATTCTGAACAAATTTTCCAGACAGTATCCATATATACCACTGAATGTATCTGCAAAATTGTATCACTGTATGACACATATTTCAGGAGGTGACGTCATAAATATCGAGTTGCATGAAAAACTAGCTTTTACTTGAAACGGAGCGCAAATTGCCCTGACAATACACATCCAACTTTCAACATAACTTCAAACGTTGTTTAAACTTTTTCTCACTTACGTGCTTAACGTCAAACATTTGACACATTAACTCGTTTGCAAAGTAATCAGATGTCTGAAGCTTTTTCATTCATGGGGTTTCGATTCTTTAAATAATCGATGGTGGGACGTCTATTTGTAAGTATATGACTACACTGAGCATCATTGGACTGCAAAACATAGATGCTAACTGTGAATATACGGCGGCTAGATAGTACCTAACAACATCCAACAGTAATCTCCACAAAGACAAATCTGGATAACGGTTCAAACTTAATTGCCCACTAGTCACACGAAACAGGAGCCTTCAAGCTCCCACGGAAGCAACCGTAATTTATTGGCTTCAGTATCCTTCTATTTCCGTCTCACCCATTAGACGATATGAGCCTCTGCCAACCGAGCAAGCACACACAGAAAACTGCAACTCTCGCCTAGAGCGTTAGAGAATGACTAACAACAATTCTGCAGCGCGGCGTGGGAATGCACCTCAGAACTATCATAGGCTTTCAGTATCAGAAAAATAACTTTAATGATCGTTAACAATCACTAACTACCAACCAACATCAACATCCCGGATCCAGAGCACTTTTAAAACACCGCTTCTGGCCCAGAGGACGAACTAATTGGCTCCTACACCTGCAGGTAGCTGTCTCCAAACGACTCCGGAAAATAATTTTTACATTCAAGCCCATAAGCATCAGAAGCATAATGCAGGCGGGTCACTAGCCATTTTCTGCTATCACTGATAGCACTCCTCTCCAAAGTGCTGCTTCCTGCCAGCAGTTTTCAGATATTTGATCTGACAGGTGCGGTAAAAATCTGCTTTTATGGGAAAAGCACCAGTACTTAAGGCAACCCCGTAGGCTGAGGCCATAAACCCCTTTAGACAAAATGCGGAAACACCAATCCTGCTTATTCTGTTTCTGTCTGTTTAGATCCTGGAATGTGAAGCCATGTATAAGATGATTTGGATGTATCCTGCCATGTGAAACCAAGTATAGTTTATCCTGCCATATGAAACCAGATATCACGAGATGGTACTTTCTTAAACTGTTTGTGAACTTTTAAATGTTTATTTGTGCAACGGATTTTGATATCTTTTCCTACGATTTTATCCGATTTCTGTAAAATATAACTGGAAGAATCTGTAGCAAACAACCTTTTTACTCTGGTCCCTGACATTCCTAACTATTTATTTTGGAAGAATTCCGTTGCTCAAAATCTTCTGTGAGTTACGTTGTAGATGATGATAACTTCAGTGTGACTATGACGATCTTTTCTTGTACTTATTTCACACGTAAGTGATTATACGAAATAACATATATTAAATTGTTTCCTTTGGGTTATCACTTATTACTTTCGAACTGTTTTTGGCAGTAACAGTTATTATATGCAAATTTGGAGATAAACTGCTTCAGTTGTAAAACGCTTTTATTTTTCCAATATCATGTCCGATTTCAAACTAATAAATGCCCATCATTAGGTGCAATGTTATTGAAAACAAACAAATATAACGTTAAGGATGTTCTTTTTAGAAATGTTTGTTAGCATAAGACAACAAATACTAATAAGAACTATCTTAGCTAAAACTCTACCTGCGGTGAAGTTAGTTGCAGTGCAAAATGTAAGAAACGTCGAAGAACAGTGGCGATTGGAGTATCAAGAATGGAAACAGGCGTAAGGTAGAATAAGAAGCTGATACTCGCGCTGCGTTTTGCGACTGCGCAGCCATGGGGCTGGGTAGAGCCGGGGCACGCAGTGGCGCTCGTGGAGAAGGGAAGTGAATACGTAGGCTTTAAATCGTTGGGGCGATGCTATAGCGTTCTATTAGGATGTGAAAGTGACTAGCCCGGCCGTTCACAACAAATTCACAATCTCAAATATAAGCTGAGAAAGTATACTATGAAATGATATAAATGACGCCGAAGGCGCTTGGAATTTAAAAATTTGGATAACTGATAAGACAAACATCAAACTGACCATTTAAAAAAATGAGGGACTGAAATAGTATACTATAATGTAATATGAATGACGCCAAATGCGCATAAAATGTAAACGTTAATTCACTCTGTTCAGCACTTTGTGAAGTACACTGAAGAGCCAAAGAAACTGGTACACCTGACTAATATCGTGTAGGGCCCCTGCGACCAGGCAGAAGCGCCGCAACACGACGTGACATGGGCTCGACTAATTGGAGGGAATTCACACGATGAATCCTGTAGGGCTGTCCATAAATACGTATGAGTACGAGAGGGTGGAGATCTGAACAGGACGTTGCAAGGCGTTCCAGGTATGCTCAGTAATGTTCATGTCTGAGGAGTTTAGTGGCCAGCGGAAGTGTTGAAACTCAGAAGAGAGTTTCTGGAGCCACTCTGTAGCAATTCTGGATGTGTGGGGTGTCGCATTGTCCTGCTGGAATTGCCCAAGTCCGTCGGAATGGATAATGGACATGAATGGATGCAGGTGATGACACAGGGTGCTTCCTTACGTGTCACCTGTCAGTCTTCTCTAGACGTATCAGGGGTCCCATATCATTCCAACTGCACACGCTTCACACCATTACAGAGCCCCCATCAGCTTGAGCAGTCCCCTGCTGACATACAAGGTCCATGGATTTATGAGGTTGTCTCCATACCCGTGCACGTCCATCCGCTCGATACAATTTGAAACTAGACTCGTCAGATCAGGCAACATGTTTCCAGTCATCAATAGGCCAGTGTCCGTGTTGATGGGCCCAGGCGAGGCGTAAAGCTTTGTGTCGTGCAGTCATCAAGGGTACACGAGTGGGCCTTCGGCTCCGAAAGCCCATTTCGATGATGTTTCATTGAATGCTTCGCATGCTGACACTTGTTGATGGCGCAGCACTGAAATCTGCAGCAATTTGTAGAAGGGTTGCACTTGTGTCACGTTGTCATTGGTACCGTTCTTGCAGGATCTTTTTCCGTCCGCAGCGATGTCGGAGTTATGAGGATTTTTTCCGGATTCCTGATATTCACGGCACACTTGTGAAACGGTTCTACGGGAAAATCTGCGCTTCGTCGCTATCTCGGAGAGGCTGTGTCCCATCGCTCGTGCGCCGATTATAACACCACTTTCAAACTCATTTAAATCTTGATAACGTACCATTGAAGCACCAGTCACAAATCTAACAACCGCACCAGACACTGTTTGTCTTGTATAGATGTTGCCGACCGCAGCGCCGTATTCTGCCTGTTTACATATCTCTGTATTTGAATACGCATGCGTACACTAGTTCCTTTGACGCCTCAGTGTAAAACTTGATCAATAACTTTCTTATTCAACAGTCACTTCCATCTCATGTCCTCACTATTCCGTCAAAACTGTTAATTATTTCTATATTTCTAATGCAGTCTCAAGTAAATTGTCACCTTCTCTCCCATGTACAAGCATTCCGAAGTCAGTGGTAACTCTCTTGTTTCAGTTTTGATACTACCGACGCTGCTGTGGCGTCCCTCCCCAGTAATTTAGTTCATTTACGTCGCACCTTCTACTTTCCGCCAACTGACCCACATGACTTCATTCGGTGTGCCATTGAATACAATATTCTTTTAAATCTTATCTTTTCATATAGTTGCTTTTGCTTAACAAAGTTCTACATAAAATTGGGTTTCTACATCTACGTGATTATTCTGCTAAAAATGGTTCAAATGGCTCTGAGCACTATGGGACTTAACATCTGAGGTCATCAGTCCTCTAGAACTTAGAACTACTTAAACCTAACTAACCTAAGGACATCACACACATACATGCCCGAGGCAGGATTCGAACCTGCGACCGTAGCGGTCGCACGGCTCCAGACTGGAGCGCCTAGAACCGCTCGGCCACTCACAATGAAATACCTGGCAGAGGGTTCAATAAACCACCTTCAAGCTGTCTCTCTACCGTTCCATTCTCGAACAGCGCGCGGGAAAAACGAGCACTTAAATTTTTCTATGAGTGCCCTGATTTCTCTTATTTTATCGCGAGGATAATTTCTCCCTATGTAGGTGGGTGCCAACAGAATGTTTCCGCAATCGGAGGAGAAAACTGGTGATTGAAATGTCATGAGAAGATTCCGTCGCATCGAAAATGATTGCCACTCCAGTTCCGTATCATGTCTGTGGCACTATCTCCCCTATTTCGCGATAATACAAAACGAGCCGCCCTTCTTTGTATTTTTTCGATGTCATCCGTCAGTCCTACCTGATGCGGATCCCACACCGCACACCAATACTCCAGAATAGGGCGGACAAGCGTGGTGTAAGCACTGTCTTTAGTAGACGTGTTGCACCTACTAAGTGTTTGCCAGTGGATCGCTGTCTTCGGTTTGCTCTACCCACAACATTATCTATGTGATTGTTCCAATTTAGGTTATTTGTTATTGTATTCCCTAAGTATTTAGTTGAATTTACAGCCTTCAGATTTGTGTGACTTATCGCGAAATCGAAATTTAGTGGATTTCTTTTCGTACTCATGTGGAATAACTTCACACTTTTCTTTATTCAGGATCAATTGCCACTTTTCGCACCACACAGATATCTTATCTAAATCATTTTGCAATTCGTTTTGGTCATCTGATGACTTAACAAGATGGTAAATGACAGCAACATCTGCAAACAATGTAAGACAGCTACTAAGATTGTCTTCTACGTCGTTGTTATAGATCAGGAACAATAGAAGGCCTATAACACTTCCTTGGGGAACGCCGGATATTAATTCTGTTTTACTCGATGTCTTTCCATCTATTACTACGAACTGTGACGTTTCTGACAGGAAATCACGAATCCAGTCGCACAACTGATGCGATATTCCATAGGTACGCAGTTTGGTTGGAAGACGCTTGTGAGGAGCGGTATCGAAAGCCTTCTGGAAATCTAGAAGTATGGAATCAGTTTGACATCCCCTGCTGATAGCACTCATTTCTTCGTGAGTATAATGGGCTAGTTGTGTTTCGAAAGAACGATATTTTCTGAATCCGTGCTGACTAAGTGTCAATAAATCGTTTTCTTCGAGGTACTTCATAATTTTCGAATACAGTATATGTTTCAAAATCCTACTGCAAATCGACGTTAGTGATATGGGCCTGTAATTCAACGGATCACTCCTACTTCCCTTTTTGGGTATTGGTATGACTTGGGTAATTTTCCCGTCTTTAGGTACGGATCTTTCTGTGAGCGAGCGTGCGTATATAATTGCTAAATATGGAGCTATTGTATCAGCATACTCTGAGAGGAACTTGACTGGTATACAATATGGACCAGAAGCCTTGCCTTTATTAAGTGATTTAAGCTGCTTTGCGACACCGAGGAATCTACTTCTATGTTTTTCATCTTGGCAGTTTTTCTTGACTGGAATTCAGGAATATTTACTTCGTCTTCTTTGCTTCGGAAACCGTGTTTAATATGTCTGCTTTAGTGTCACTGTCATCAGTGACTTCACCGTTGTTATCTCGCAGTGAAGGTATTGATTCCGTCTTGCCACTGGTGTGCTTGCTTTATGCATGCCCAGAATCTTTTTAGGTTTTCTGCCAGATTTCGGTACAGAGTTTCCTTATTGAATTTATTAAAAGCATCTCGCATTGAAGTACTCGCTGTATTTCGAACTTCTGTAAAACTTTGCCAGCCGTGGGGATTTTGCGTTCTTTTAAATTTGGCATGCTTTTTTTCACTCCTCCTGCAACATCGGTCTGACCCGTTTTGTGCACCATGAGGGATCAGTATCATCACTTATTAATTTATGTGGTATATATCTCTCAATTGCTGTCGATACTATCTCTTTGAAATAATTCAAGTTTCCTTCGCTGACATGATCATATCGGAAGGAGTGAAGACTGTCTATTAAAACGGCGTTAAGAGAATTTTTATTAGCTTTTTTATATAGATGTACTTTGCGTTTCTTTTTTATGGTTGTAGGTGTTACGGCATTCAGCGTAGCAGCAACTGCCCAGCATTCGTCACGATTGAGTTCGGGGTGCGTTTCCTTACCTACATAATAGTTTTAGTTATTCAATAGTTAACAAAATGTGAGAAGACTTCGAGGTTACCAAAGGTACCGCCATCTTACGCCTGTTTGGCATCCCTGACTGCCAAGAGGAATACATTACGGGGTGGCAAGGAGTGGTGTGTTACAACTTTCAAAATAATTTTAACTGGTCAAGGAAAAGGCTAGCACTATTCATTTACGCCGGTTGCACTGACTTTGTAAGGTAGATCTAGTGAATGTAACTGCATTGAACGAGTAGCACATGTGGTGCAGAAATCTGCTTATACATAGATTAAAGGAGGATTTGGAAATAACAGCTGAGAAAGGATAGGCAAAACTCTAGATCAGCGACTCGCACAGGTTTGAGCTTTGTAACATTCAGGATGGACCCTATACTTCGCAGAATGCAAACCGTGTCGCACTCATGTACTGGCAGTTGGAACGTCAGTGTACGACATCTGCAACCTTAAATCGATATTCATGTCCTTCAGTCTTCTCATGGGTGGTCGAGCAGTTCTTCATATAAGCAACGTTGATATGGGTGTATGGAAGCAGAATGCGGACTGCGGCTGTTTCTGTTGCAGATGTTGGCACCACTGTCGCCGGCAGAGCGGGAGAGGCTGCTGCTGGACTCGCTGCGAGGCTCCGGTAAGTTCCGCTGGGGCCGGCGCCAGCAGGAGCAGGTGTCTCCGCCGCCGCACTGGGGCTACGATGCCAGGGTCGCCAACCGCGCGCACAGGGACCGCGAATCCCCCAGCTCTCCGCTCGATCCAGGTAATGTGCCGTCACGTATTTAGTCTTCTGAGTTACCAAGGACACGGAGAGGACACAAATACTGCAAAACTCGTAGGTAGTGACAGAAACTTTCTTGGAAAGTAAAATCGAATAGAGTTTAATGAACGCGGTATAGGCATATATTCACAGTGAGGTAGAAAACAACAGGAATACTGGAGGCCATCGGACACGGCGTTCAAATAATCCAGAGGGAGAAAAGAGGCATATAACGACTTAAAAGTAGCCTGGAAATAGTCAATGGGCATGAGACCAAAGTTTTCGTCATAATATCTATGGAACTACAGTGATTGCTATACGACAATTGTAAAACAAACAGCATCAATCGCTTTTATTTAATGTTGTTAGCACTTTCTGTCAGTATACCATCATCGGAGAAATATGAGGCAGCAGTGGCGTGGGCAAAGAAGTAATACCAAATGATATCGGTCATATGATGCACAGTAGTCATCTCAGCACTTCACTGATATCATTTGGTATTACTTTGATGTCCACATGGCTGATGTCTTAAAGTTGTGTGATAATGGTCTGCTGACCGAAACTACTAATTACATAAAACAAACGCGCTTGATGATTTTTTTTCATTCAGGGTATGCGATCACCTTGTACACACACACACACACACACACACACACACACACACAAACACACACATTACAGGCACAAAATTTTGTCTTCTTTGTTTTTTGGGCTCTTTTTACACAGTTGCACGTATACAAGTTGTATATGTTAACTGCCGTCTGCCGCAACTCTAATAAGTCTTACTAAGACCAGACGCGTGTCACTTTATTTTCAGTGGTGACTGTAACAATATGGGTTTTTGTCTTACAGTTTTGTTTGGGTTGGGTTCTTTGGGGAAGGAGACCAGACAGAGAGGTCGTCGGGTTAGGGAAGGACGGGGAAGGAAATCGGTCGGGCCCTTTCAAAGGAACCATCCCGGCATTTGCCTGGAGCAGTTTTGTTTGTTTTGATCATTAACAGTTCCCATACGTTACTTATTACTAGAATAAGTTTTTATTCTTTTCGTTATTCATGTTTGTTTTGTTGTCTATTCCATTCTCCTTCGCCTCCACGTGTATGTGTTGGGTATTTGCATTTGCACACAGGACCATACTGCGCTTAACACATTTACACTTCTGTGTTGGGAAGTACACTACTGGCCATTAAAATTGCTACACCAAGAAGAAATGCAGATGATAAACGGGGATTCATTGGACAAATATATTATACTAGAACTGACATGTGATTACATCTTCACGCAATTTGGTGCACAGACCCTGAGAAATCAGTACCCAGAACAACCACCTCAGGCCGTAATAACGGCCTTGATACGCCTGGGCATTGAGTCAAACAGAGCTTGGATCGTGTGTACAAGTACAGCTGCCCATGCAGCTTCAACACGATACCACAGTTCATCAAGAGTAGTGACTGGCGTATTGTGACGAGCCAGTTGCTCGGTCACCATTGACCAGACGTTTTCAGTTGCTGAGAGATCTGGAGAATGTGCTGGCCAGGGCAGCAGTCGAACATTTTCTGTATCCAGAAAGGCCCGTACAGGACCTGCAACATACGGTCGTGCATTATCCTGCTGAAATGTAGGGTTTCGCACGGATCGAATGAAGGGTAGAGCCACGGGTCGTAACACATCTGAAATGTAACGTCCGCTGTTCAAAGTGCCGTCAATGCGAACAAGAAGTGACCAAGACGTGTAACCAATGGCACCCCATACCATCACGCCGGGTGATACGCCGGTATGGCGATGACGAATACAGGGTTCCAATGTGCGTTCACCGCGATGTCACCAAACACGGATGCGACCATCATGATGCTGTAAACAGAACCTGGATTCATCCGAAAAAATGACGTTTTGCCATTCGTGCACCCAGGATCGTCGTTGAGTACACCATCGCAGGCGCTTCTGTCTGTGATGCAGCGCCAAGGGTAACCGCAGCCATGGTCTCCGAGCTGATAGTCCATGCTTCTGCAAACGTCGTCGAATTGTTCGTGCAGATGGTTGTTGTCTTGCAAACGTCCCCATCTGTTGGCTCAGGGATCGAGACGTGGCTGTACGATCCGTTACAGCCATGCGGATAAGACACCTGTCATCTCGACTGCTAGTGATATGAGGCCGTTGGGATCCAACACGGCGTTCCGTATTACCCTCCTGAACCCACCGATTCTATATTCTACTAGCAGTCATTGGATCTCGACCAACGCGAGCAGCAATGTCGCGATACGATAAACTGCAATCGCGATAGGCTACAATCCGACCTTGATCAAAGTTGGAAACGTGATGATACGCATTTCTCCTCCTTACATGAGGCATCACAACGACGTTTCGTCAGGCAACGCCGGTCAACTGCTGTTTGTGTATGAGAAATCGGTTGGAAACTTCCTCATGTCAGCACGTTGTAGGTGTCGCTACCGGCGCCAGCCTTGTGTGAACGCTCTGAAAAGCTAATCATTTTCATATCACAGCATCTTCTTCTTGTCGGTTAAATTTCTCGTCTGTAGCACGTCATCTTCGTGGTGTAGAAATTTTAATGGCCAGTAGTGTATCACTGTCCCTTTGTCATTTTGCATGTTTTGTTTTGTTATTGTGGGATGCGTTCGTGTTTTGTTTGTTTTGATAGTGGTGAAGGCATCTGCTGTCACTCTGTGAGTGTTTTTGTATATTTTCTGGCTAGAGAGAGAGAGGGAGAGAGAGAGAGTGTTTGTGTGTGGGGGTGGGGGGTGGGGCGCTAATATGTCCTGGCTACAGTGTGTGTAAGTTATTGCTTTATTATAGTACAGTGGTGGATGGTCTAAGGTGGGGATATTGTCTAGTTTGTGATATTTTGTGTTGTCTATGGGGACTGTTCTTTCTCAACAATATGGTTCAACTTGATTTCTTCTGCTCTTTGGAGACGGTGACAGTGGGGGCTGTGGTAGATGTAGGTGCCAGATGAAAAAGGATGTAGAGTTTATATGGGGAAGGAATTAGTGATTGAGAGACTAGTAGAATTTTAATGAAGTAAGAAGAGAGTGGGTTGGATTCTTAATTTGTGATGGGACGGAATAAGTTATTGTTCACAGAAGGCACAGATCCCAATAAAAATGATTAAATTTGCTCTGGGAATGGATGTGGACTGTTTAGCGCGAAAGAAAGGAAAGATGTGCTGATATACACACCATATAAACGCCACATCTGGCCAGGCTTCTCGTAGATTGGAGACCACAGAGGGGTGTTGAGACTCAAGTTAACGGGAGATGTAAGATAAGGAAAGCCGTTCTTGAATCTGGATACTGTATCTGAGAGGGTATAGGTCTGTAGGAGCAGGTAGTGATGTGGATGTGAGAAGGAAAGTAAGGCAAAATACATGTTATTCGAGGATTTGTTGGGAGTAGAACAATTTGGGGAAAGCAGGGATGCATGTTGCACAGCATATGTGTGATTGAGGCAGATGTGGGACTTGCATGTGTGAATGCGTCATTGGATGTAGGATGGATGGGCATGTTGTCACCACACCGCTCTCCCGATCGTTCTCGGGTTTCTTAACCTCGAAATCGCTACTAATCTTTTGACTAGCTCATCTGTTGGCATCACGAGGCTGAATGCCGATCAAGGAAAAATCCCTGACAGCGATGGAGGCGGAATATTAGTGCTAGATATATTCATGTTTTAGTTGGTTGGATTCGACGACTGTAGGTTGTTGGTTAAAACTCTTAGCGATAGATTGCAAAGGTGTTTTTCACCGTAATTATTGTTGCGTTTTCTGCAGGTTTTTATGGACGGGTGCCACTGTTACCCCGGAAGAGTAGATTGTTTAGTTAGTGTTCAAGGGATCGTTGGAATGAGTGAAAGCTGGGATGGATGGAAGGTGATCTGTGGTGGAGACAAACCATCGGATGAGACAGTGATCTTTGCGGTACCCTGCAGTCGGGTGGAAAATGTGGTAGAGGATTGCGTAGGACTGACAGTTCGTCAGATATGATGAAAAATGCTGCTGTAATTGACTGCAAGCGCTTATCAGTGATGTCTGAACTGGAGGCTACGATTCAGTACACGACCGTAGGCTTTTTCGGTATCTAGTAATAGGAGGAGCGAGTGTTGATGCCTGTTGTGTCCTTGATATTCAGAGTGGAATAAGTGCAGGACTTGAATGTATGTGGAAAAGTGGCGTCAGAACTCACACTCGCTCGTTGTAAAATGAAGAAAGAAAGAGTAGCGCTTAATGACTCATATACAATGAGGCCATTAGAGAAGGAAGAAATGAAGATTAGGGTTTAAGGTCCCTTCGAAGACGAAGTCGATGCAGGCGGAGCGCAAGCTCAAATTGGGGAAGGACAGGAAAGGTAATGGGCTGTAGGCTTGCAAAGGAACCATCACAGCATTTGTTCAAAGCGATTTAAGGATATCGCAGAAGACCTAAACATGGATTTGAAGATTTTTGCATACTGGCACCTCGTTTGGTATTACTGACAGAACACGAGCTCGGATGGGACAAGGATGGGGAAGGAATTTACATGCATCCTTTTCAAAGGTACTAACTGGCATTCCCTTTAATCAGTTTAAGGATATTACATACTGGATGACTGGAAGGACTTCGAACTTCGTTTCCTGGATGGTAGTCCCGTGTGCTAACCACGTCACCACCTTGTTCAGTAAGAAACACTTCTTGGTGGTGTTTTTGGATGCGTTTGGAGAGACTGAATTCAAGGACCATGCTGAAAAATGAGGCAAGGCTAATGCTTAGGAAGGAAAAGCTATTGTAGGAGGTCTTTTGGGTTTTGGGAAGATGAGAATTTTTGAGGTAGTCAACCACTTGGGGTTAAAACTGGTGCAAAGAATGGTGTTACATGGGGCTGTTACCATTAATCGGAAGGGATCGGTGGCTTTAAATTTGCTTGTGGAGTGCACTGTAAATACTGGAAGTGGAAGCGAGGGACCAGTTGATGCGCCACTGAACTCGTGATGGTAAGGGTCATGGTGTGGCCATAGTTGGGATTATCAGAGAAGGTGAATGTGTCTTAGAGGTAGAGGGCGTAAAGTTTGGCTTTACTTAGGCTGCCAGGAAGGAGTTAATTGTTTCTGAAGAACTGGTAGCGTGCACAAAATTTATGGCTTGTAAGTAATGATGATTACTTGAGTTTATTGGTATAGTTGTACTGAGTATGATACATGTCGATCGCCAGTTATACTAAGTTACGAAAGTATCTGTAATGGACGGTGGCCTCTTGGTGTGTTCACGTTGTGGATGCTGAGACAGCGGCATTCATTTCGCAACGTTGACATTGGACATTTATTTAAAATTAGCTCACATGACAGACATTGTCCTATCCAAATTTCAATAAATCTCCTTGTGATCGTTTTGTGAATCTGTGAAAAGGTATGGGAAATGTGTAAAAAAGTAAAAACGAGGAGAAAGGGTATTTAAGAGTGATCATTGACGCATGGTGCAGGGAATGACAATTGAGTCTCAATTTAGACAAGTGTACTGTGCTGCGAATATATAAAAAGAAATATCCTTTATCATTTAGCTACAATATAGCAGGTCAGCAACTGGAAGCAGTTAATTCCATAAATTATCTGGGAGTATGCATTAGGAGTGATTTAAAATGGAATGACCATATAAAATTAATCGTCGGTAAAGCAGATGCCAGACTGAGATTCATTGGGAGATTCCTAAGGAAATGCAGTCCGAAAACAAAGGAAGTAGGTTACAGTACACTTGTTCGCCCACTGCTTGAATACTGCTCACTGGTGTGGGAGCCGTACCAGATAGTGTTGATAGAAGAGATAGAGAACATCCAACGGAGAGCAGCGCCCTTCGTTACAGGATCATTTAGTAATCGCGAAAGCGTTACGGGGATGATAAACTCCAGTGGAAGATTCTGCAAGAGAGGCGCTGAGTAGCTCGGTACGGGCTTTTGTTGAAGTTTCGAAAACATACATTCATCGAGGAGTCAAGCAGTATATTGCTCCCTCCTACGTATAACTCGCGAAGAGACCATGAGGATAAAATCAGAAAGATTAGAGCCCACACAGAGGCATACCGATAATCTTTCTTTCCATCATCAATACGAGACTGGATTAGAAGGGAGAACCGAAAGAGGTACTCAAGGTACCCTCCGCCACACACCGTTAAGTGGCTTACGGAGTATGGATGTAGATGTAGATGTGGATATTAACGATTGTGGCCTTGGATGTTCAATATGACGACGAGTACATTCATAAGCCCACCAAAGGCAAATTGTAAATGCGAGCTGACTTCTATCTTCATTACAACGCTGAAATGTGTGATGTGCCTGGAATGAGATCGACTTGGAACCATGTACCATTTAAGTCTCAATTTTAAGTCAGAATTTCCTATCAACCAAATGATTTATTTCCTTCCATTAAATTTGGAATAACAATAAATTTTAAACTGTTTTATTTACATCTTGAATCAGATTGCAAGACCCATGTTCAAGTAATTAATCAAAACAAAGAAATGCTTTATTTCGATTGGTTTGCTGTGACAGTATCATTTCGTTCATTGCTCAGCAGTTTGATTAGATCGAAAAATCGTTTGGTTTGCAGCGTCGCTGCGACCTAAATTACTCCGTTTTATTGGCGGCATTGCAGTGCTATTTAATCCTTTCAATTCAATTCAACTGTGTCGATCGCGACATAAAATGCGATGCGAATAATCACATTTCAGCTGAAAAAGGACAAATGATTCTCTTTGTTGTTACTGTATAACTGTTTGTCACTTCAAAATTCACAATATTTCATATGTAAACCTGCAAATTTGAAATAAAACGACGAAACCTAATTCATTTCGTGGAACTATTGCGATGAGTTTACTACACCATCAGAGTTCAACTGAAAATAAACAGTGGATCAGTTGTTTTCACTATGTAAGCGACTGGCTATATGATAGTCTGCTGTCAAACGACATTTGCACGCAAAGTAGCAAAAGAAAGTGCAATTTGAATAAAAATAAAATAACTACATTTGTTGGACAGAGTGCGAAACAACACAACATTAAAAAGAAACTGAAATTTTCTTGTAACCCAGGCTTGAACACAACGAACAAAACAAACAACGAATTCACAAAATATGCCATTCCTATCGGAAGTTATGATAGAGAGTGCATACAAAAACTACGGTTTTTACAATTTGTCCGAATTTTCCGACTTTCCTTTGTAATTGTCCCGATATTTGTTCTGAAAATTTCTCCAGTACCATAACGAACAAAACATAAAAAGAATTAAGCTTAGCCATCTTTCGAATCGTGAGTTATGGTTTTCCCGAATGATCCGGCCAACTTTTCGAATTTTTCCATCCCCCACAACCTTATTCAGACTACGAAAAAAATTTTAAAAAATTAGCCACATCTCTCTAGCTGTTCTCCACTGATGCACTTACCAACAAACAGCATTCAATTTTTATTTATGAAGGTGAATTCACTACCTACTTCGACTTGATACCTAGTCGTTCGTATTCTACCGTCCTCAATGTCAATGAAACGCTGTTCTAGTTCGTTTCCATGGATTATACGAACAATACTATGCCGTTTCCCGGTGTCACAACCTCACATGTTCTAAATGATTGGTACAGGAAGACAGTGCGTGTGTTCATATTTCTGATGCAAGTGTACTCAGGATTCGTACCTCATAGAGCAATCTAGCACAGCTTATACACGAAGATCAGTCAAAAGATTTCTGAGCAGAAGCCTTTTACTTATTTATTTATTTTTAATAATCATCGCAAGAGTTTAATCACGTATTCCCCAGACTCAACAACTATTTTAAATGTCTTTTGGTTATTTTACTGCTTCTATCATCGCAAAACAGTGTCTTTCCAGGACACTTTTCAAATTACAAAAATCGGGGAAACGCAAAATAGAAATTTTGAGCTCTGATTGTCGAAATGCGATAAGTGCACGTCGTGAGCGGCTTTTGTGCTACGTATGTGGACGAACATTTCATTAAAACTTCAACTTCATTCATCTGGGAATGCTATTCGATTAATCTTAAATTACTTTCGGATTGTACAAAGTACTTTGACAATGCGTATTGAATAGCATTGAGCAAAATTATTAATTACGAGTAACAACCAAATAACAGGTCCCAGAAATCGATTGATTATATAATAGGATCCGAGAAGGCCGTGACGTACACTGAACCCAGTGGGACAGTTTCCACTACAGCAGGAATGTTTTCTAAGTACTGATCTAAAATTTCTGTATTTGAATTTCCTGTAGTACTGTATAACCCCTTTGCATGATACACGAGTACATTGGAGTGCCTGAGTAACACCTTGCCCGGCCGGAGCAATTGATGACTCAAGTCTACAGCGTGGAACGGCCGTGATGGAACTTGCGTTGTAGGCGCACCCTGACTGCACAGAGCTGTCTGTGCTTAATGGATTGCGAGACGGAAGTACTGAGGCTGCCTATTACATTGGCAAGACAGGAATAGTATTGATTTGTTTAAAATTACTGAAATTTTAACAGCATTGCAATAAAATAATGGTTTCCTCATTTCTGTCTAAAAAAGAAGATAATGATGAAAACTCGTTTTTTTTTGGTGAAGCTTACCTCACTTAAAAATTTAATTAATTAATTTATTTATTCTTTGCCCATGGACTCCAGCTGAAAATCCAGCTGAGAGTATTGGGTGTGTCATACAATAGCCTATTAACATCAAACTTGATTTCATTACATATAAATGAAACAAATAATTAAACAGAAATAGTCTATAAGCATACAAAGGTACAGGGTGTTTCAAAAATGACCGGTATATTTGAAACGGCAATAAAAACTAAACGAGCAGCGATAGAAATATACCGTTTGTTGCAATATGCTTGGGACAACAGTACATTTTCAGGCAGACAAACTTTCGAAATTACAGTAGTTACAATTTTCAACAACAGATGGCGCTGCGGTCTGGGAAACTCTATAGTACGGTATTTTCCACATATCCACCATGCGTAGCAATAATATGGCGTAGTCTCTGAATGAAATTACCCGAAACCTTTGACAACGTGTCTGGCGGAATGGCTCCACATGCAGATGAGATGTACTGCTTCAGCTGTTCAATTGTTTCTGGATTCTGGCGGTACACCTGGTCTTTCAAGTGTCCCCACAGAAAGAAGTCACAGGGGTTCATGTCTGGCGAATAGGGAGGCCAATCCACGCCGCCTCCTGTATGTTTCGGATAGCCCAAAGCAATCACACGATCATCGAAATATTCATTCAGGAAATTAAAGACGTCGGCTGTGCGATGTGGCCGGGCACCATCTTGCATAAACCACGAGGTGTTCGCAGTGTCGTCTAAGGCAGTTTGTACCGCCAAAAATTCACGAAGAATGTCCAGATAGCGTGATGCAGTAATCGTTTCGGATCTGAAAAATGGGCCAATGATTCCTTTGGAAGAAATGGCGGCCCAGACCAGTACCTTTTGAGGATGCAGGGACGATGGGACTGCAACATGGGGCTTTTCGGTTCCCCATATGCGCCAGTTCAGTTTATTGACGAAGCCATCCAGGTAAAAATAAGCTTCGTCAGTAAACCAAATGCTGCCCACATGCATATCGCCGTCATCAATCCTGTGCACTATATCGTTAGCGAATGTCTCTCGTGCAGCAATGGTAGCGGCGCTGAGGGGTTGCCGCGTTTGAATTTTGTATGGATAGAGGTGTAAACTCTGGCGCATGAGACGATACGTGGACGTTGGCGTCATTTGGACCGCAGCTGCAACACGGCGAACGGAAACCCGAGGCCGCTGTCGGATCACCTGCTGCACTAGCTGCGCGTTGCCCTCTGTGGTTGCCGTACGCGGTCGCCCTACCTTTCCAGCACGTTCATCCGTCACGTTCCCAGTCCGTTGAAATTTTTCAAACATATCCTTTATTGTATCGCTTTTCGGTCCTTTGGTTACATTAAACCTCCGTTGAAAACTTCGTTTTGTTGCAACAACACTGTGTTCTAGGCGGTGGAATTCCAACACCAGAAAAATCCTCTGTTCTAAGGAATAAACCATGTTGTCTACAGCACACATGCACGTTGTGAACAGCACACGCTTACAGCAGAAAGACGACGTACAGAATGGCGCACCCACAGACTGCGTTGTCTTCTATATCGTTCACATCACTTGCAGCGCCATCTGTTGTTGAAAATTGTAACTACTGTAATTTCTAAAGTTTGTCCGCCTGAAAATGTACTGTTGTCCCAAGCATATTGCAACAAACGGTGTATTTCTATCGCTGCTCGTTTAGTTTTTATTGCCATTTCAAATATACCGGTCATTTTTGAAACACCCTGTATTAATGTTTCACATTATATATACACACAATCCAAACAACATACAGAAATGATAGTTTTTAAAGGTACATTTCAGTAATGATATATTTAAACACTGTCTTAGTATTCACTCAAACTGTATATACATTTCTCTGTGAGATATAGTTTCAAATGATTTTTAATAGCGTCCTATTGTTTGATTAAGAGGTACTACTCATTAATACTGTTAGTTTAATAGTTGCATAAAATATCGCATGTTCCTGTCACTGTAGGATCTGCACAGGGGTTCTATTATCCTCTGGTTGGATGGCGCATTAGCTCATAGATTACTGACAGTTGCAGCGAGATTAGGAATGCTGATTCGCGCGTTTACCTTAACTGTTCAAGTCACACAGTTTTGTGTACGTTCCTATGGCAACACCATAGGGTTTTCACAGCTCAATAGGCGTCTAGTTTTCGCCGTCAGCAGTTTGCGCTTTGCGATTGAAATCTGGCAATAATGCTGCCACCTCTCAGGCATCTTCTCTGACCAACTGTGTTATAGGCCCCTGTAAACGAGCAAACTTGTTTGTCAAACGCACCTTTGTCTAACAGCAGATTTGTCAAAAGAAGCCCGCAGACTAACAAAGTTTGCCACTTTGAAGCAGACTGTATTCGTGAGTATTTTGACACTAGTTAGTATGCGAAAATTTATTCTCTTCTACGTGCTCCTTTAACGGCAGTTCGTTAAAATACGGATACCACAATATATATAGCCCACATCGTCCGTGGAAGAATCAGAAAACTTCGCCTTCTTTTATTTCGTTGCACTCCAGCTTGTATGTTATGCGTAAAACATTGATTTTGTTCGTAATCTCTTCCTGCGTAACATATGTCTAGGAAAGATATGATGTCTCTACCGTTTTGGTAATTGTATATGCTGTTTTGTTTTTATCCTTGATCTTAGGTTCCATAGTGGTGGAAACTCTCGATACAGTGAGATGCATTGTTATAAAACAATTTTGTTATAAAACAATTTTTCACTAAACTTACCGAGCGGGGTGGCGCAGTGGTTAGACACTGGACTCGCATTCGGGAGGACGACGGTTCAATCCCGCGTCCGGCCATCCTGATTTAGGTTTTCCGTGATTTCCCTAAATCACTCCAGGCAAATGCCGGGATGGTTCCTCTGAAAGGGCACGGCCGACTTCCTTCCCAATCCTTCCCTAATCCGATGAGACCGATGACCACGCTGTCTGGTCTCCTTCCCCAAACCAACCAACCAACCACTAAACTTACGTGGCGAACCATCGACGCAAACAAATCCGCCATCTTGGCAAATTTTCCGCCAATCAAAATTTCTCACAACTACGTCAAACACGATCTGTGCTTGGCAAACGCGTCAAATAGCACCGTACACGGTCAAATGTTTAGCAGACGTAGCCAGTTTGACAAATTATAACATACATGTGTGGGGGAGGTGGGCTTAGACAATAATGTGTTACTATGAATGGTGCTGCGCATGCGCAGGCTACGTGCGGCACGCGGCGTCCAACTGGCCGGTGACGCCGCCATCTGGCTCCCGCACGCCGCGCACGCCATCTCAGTCGCCCTCTGGCTCCGAGTCGTCCGGCTCTCCGCCCGCGGCAGGCCAGACCCCGGTGGCCGCAGCGGGGGCGGCGCAGCGAGGGGGTGGCGTGGGCGGCCGGGCCCCGCGGCGCCGCGACAGCGACGACGATGACGACGACGACGTGCCGGCAGGCGGCTCGCTGACGACGCAGCTGCTGCAGCGCTGGCTGCGCTCCAGGCACGCGCGTGTGGGAAAGACCACCTCACAGCCCTGAGCCACGGCCGCTTCACATGTCTTCATAGTGCATGTTGTGGTGCGACTCCAGGAATTTCGATTTGCAGATACGTCACGTGCAGTTGTACTGACACTTGCGAGCAGCTACTCCAAAATGCCATAAGTTCGTGCAATCGATAATTAGTACATGGTTGTTGGTTTAATATGTATTTGACAAAATGTTTAATAAGATCGTGCTATTGTTATACTACAGTAATTTTAGCAGTCCATCATCAGTTGTAAATAAACTCACAGTCTCCAGCAACGAGGTTCAAAACTGTAAATAAAATTACACATATTGAAAGAGGCCATGTAAATACTGACGAATGAGGCCAATGCGGTATTGCCTTTTAAAAGACACTCCTCAGAGCGGAATCTTATTTCACACTGTACACGTCGCTTTCCGTAAAAACGTCTATTCACGTGTTCTTTGTCATACATAATGATTTAATTTTTCTGAAAAACTAACTTATTGAAAAAATACGAGTAGTTACTGTCCGAGCACAGGAAACATAAATTTTACCTATATTAGGCAAATAAAAACGATAATTTTCCAGGAGAGAACCTCACTCATCATACCAATCTCTCAAACTGAGGTACTGTAGTATGTTCATTAGACACTGGACCTGTCTTTGGGAGGACAGTCCTCTGAATCCTTGCCCAGTCTTCCATATGTAGGTTTTTCTAAACAATTTTCGAAAGGGCATGGCTAATTATTTTCCCCACTCTTCCCCAATCTGAGCTTGTGCTCTGCCTCTAATGATCTCATTGTTAACAGAAAATTAAACCCATACCTTGATTCTTTTCAGACAATATTTTTGCCATCTTACTAAATGAAATATTCAAAAAAGTTTTGATCAGAAGCGCCAATCTTCAGAGTTTTAATTGTTAATTGCTAAATAAAATATTCCAAAAATTTAAAGACTAATCCATCCTCCGATAAAAATATAAGACTGAAATTACATTGTTCATATGCAGTTTCATTTCAATTCCTGATAGAGAGATGCTCTTTTGTAAAAAATCAACAAATTTCTGATTGTTAACCTTTCTGTTGTTAATGTACCGTACACTTATTGATATTGTTCAGAATCCATTTTTAGGCACAATTTTTCACCCTAGATTCATAGGTAATTTTGTGCTACCCACATCTCCTTAGTGGGGAAAATACATCTTCTTACAATAATAGCAAAATTTACTTATCATTAAAGGTGGAAATATTACTAGGTATCTACATTTACACATGTTCTCTGCATGTCACCATAACACATGTTGAAAATACATCACATATAAATATCATTTTCCCACTTCCATACACTGTTCTCTAATGATGAATTGGAAGAGCAATAATTGGAATGTAATTTGTGAAATTTTCTCATACAGACTAAACAAATGGTGACTAATTATTTAGGTCTTATCTGAATGTTCTCAGTCACATTCACCATCAAACGTGACAGGTGCCATCCAGTGTTAAATATATTTAGGATTCCAATCTTGCTTCTATTCAACCACGGTTCCTTCTTCAGTGGATTCTGTGTAACCAAAGCATTTTCAATTGTTACTATATCAAGAGCATTATTTGAAAATTAACATTGAAGAATGACAAACAAATACACAGTTAGGCAGCTTGTTGAGAAAAACTATACAGTTCATACAATATGTGTTCATTTATTTATCCTGCATGTAAGAAGATGATTATGATTTAACTGTAATCAATGCTGAGAACTGCTTATTCATCTAAACCAGATTTAGATGTTAAAAAGCAAATATAGTCAGCAGCCAAAACTACTTGGTAGTATTCACACCATGCACATTTTCTTTAATGTTTTTTTATGAAAACTAATCATGCAACACTTCACCTCAGAGAGAACTATTAATTTGTGAAACTTCTTTTATCTTAAGCTAAATGGTTAGTACAACTCTACATTCCCAGGGCAAACTCAAAACTATTTGTATCTTCTAGTTCAAGAGTGTTGTCTTGTCAGACCCATTTACTGTCTTCAGAACCATGTGGAACAATTATAATTATTTTATACCATGATAGCAGATGTGTTGAAAAACACAAATAATGACAGTAAGGCCTGTTTATTATATCAGATTGCTAAACTAAGCTGAGTACATTGATTCTCATTCAAATATGGAAACCATTTACCCAGAAAATTAATGAGGATGGTAGTTAATAATTACACTACATGCTATAAGAGATTAGACTGGCTGTACATGATCAGAAAATGAAGGTAGAGAAATAGACAGCTAATTGTAACATAAGGAAGGAACTGAAAGGGGAAAGAAAGAGAAAATAACAACTGACTTCAGTGTTATTCTCAGAAATTTCTTTTTGGTTAACAGAAAGCTAAAATTATATCACAATTTTGTGGTATCGTATTTCAGTCATGCAAACGAAGTGGACAAACTTTTTTAAGAGACCCCATGTGCTATTTAAAATCACATACATGATTTTTCTATCACAAAATAAATAATTTTCTACAAACTGACAGTGGGACATGTTAATGTCATACGAGTCATCCATCAAGATGACATGAATATTAGAGTTGAGTTTCTGAAGCCATTACTTTTTACAGATCACAGTAATAGAGTTTGTGGCTGACTTAATCTAGTTGAAATGTGTAATGTCATAAATACAATTGTTTTGTAGCCCTGTAGCCTTCTAAAATACATTTAGCTTTATGTAGTTTGCTAGTAATAGAATTCTAAATTTGTCTGGTGGACATTGTTAATTGTATGAATTATTTTGAATATATTTATAATTCAAGTGATCTTGTACTTTAATTGCAATTGCAATTTTAACTGCAATTGAACAATATATCATGTGTAATAATGACTGACTGTGCAATAGCAAAATAAATAATGCTAGAAAGATGTTACTTACGTGAGACAATTCTCTTGAACATCATTATCCTACCATACTTATTGTGCCTATCTTCAAATTTTCGTAAACAACCTGAATATCACCAACAGCATTTCTTCAAAAAGTAAAATATATTTATATTTAGTCATCTAATAAAGCCAATACTAAAACTAATAACTGCAAAGAATTCTGTATTTTGGCAAAGAAGATTGGAATGTTTAAAAGATTCAGTAAGATGTTAATGTAAACTTTAAAAAGAGCTAGGCATTTAAATGAAAAATGTTGTCATATTTGTAGGAGAAGACTTTGAAATAAAACATTGGAGTTATGGTCTGTCTTCAGGTGGGGGATAGCTTGGGACTCATTAAGTAAAGTTGAGGGTTTCAGTGATATTTTTCAGGAAGGACTGAACAGCAAGGCTGGAAGTGGCTGTCTAGAACATTTACAACCCAAATCCCAAAGCGATCCTCCACCTCTTCCTCCTCTCTAGGCATTATAGAAGTTCCTCACTTCCAGCATTGCCTCTCAGTCCTTGACAAAAATATCAGTGAAAACTAGAATGGAGCCCCAAGGTATCCATGTTCTAAAGACAGACTGCTCTATCATCGTCCCCCACCACCCCCAACCCAGTTCTTTGCAGACAAGAGCTTGGCATGAGGAGTATGTGACTCCTTTTCTCCCATTCAAGCTGAACTGTAGAAAGTCCTGAAAACCCCAGGCTCTCACAAGGACTCATATCTGCTTGCACATAACTCATTACCCCTAATGATCCCTGCATCGCAATTTTCTACCTATTTTCCATAATACACAAATACAATTATCCTGGTCTTTGCATAGCAGCAGTCTTTAAAATCCCCCACCAAATGCACCTCACCCATGGGGTACCAACACCTCCAAGCTATCACACAGAGCTTCCCATCCTGCTTAAAAGACATCAATAATTTCTTGGAATGACCCAAATTCGTTCCCACATATCTCCAACCTGGAACTCTCCTTGTCATCATTGACACAATCTCACTTTACACAAATGCCACAGACACACATGACACGTCAGCCCTAGAACACTACCTCTGATGATAACCACCAGAAGTTTATTGTCACCCTAGCCTACTTCACTGTTCCTGTAAATACTTCTCTTTTGAGGGCCAGATCTATCAAAAATCATGGAGACTGCTATGGGAACTAGGATGACTTGGTACTAGGCCAACCTTCTCATGGACCACATGGAAGATTCAGTCCTCTAGACCTGGAAGCAGGGCCCCTGGCTTAATACAGATTTATCGATGACATCTATGTGGCTTGGACTCATGGCAAATAACAACTCCCCTTCTATTTCCTGCAACAATGTAACTGCTTTTCTAAACTCTTATTCACTGGTTCATTTCCAAGTCTAAAGCTACTTTCCTTGATGTTGACCCCCATCTCACTGAATCCCAAATACAAACCTCCAATAAGCAACGGTACCCATACTTTGACAGCAGCCAGCCTTTGCACGTCAAATGCTCCCTTGCCTTCTGCCTAGACACCTGCTGCAAATATATATGCTGCACCTGCAGCAACAACGTCTACCAGCAGAGGCGCCAACTTGAAAATATTTTTGGGGGGCAAGAATCATTTTATTAGGTACTAAATTTGACAGATAACTTTGCGTTTCCATCTAAATGTTTGACACTCCAAACCAGTCCTATTTGCAGATGACACCAGTGTATTGGTTGAAGGTAGAAACAGAAAGGTCTTAGGCTGTATGCTGAAGTCACAAATGAAAAGATTTCAGAGTGGTTTGTGAGGAATAAGCTACTGATTAACCCTTAAAAAAAAAGGAAAAAAACCCACACACAGCAAAATTAAAAATCCATTAAAACCAAATATTTCTTTGGAAAACCAAAAAATTAAGTGTCACTGAAACAAAATTGCTTTGTTTGCTTACAAGACAATCTGAAATGAATTCCCACATCACATTCTTAAATTCCAAGCTATCTAAAATGACCTATGCAATGAGAATTATATGGGACAACACAAGTGCTGAAGGAAAGAGGTGTATTATGCATGCATACTTTCCCTTTTGAGTTATGACATCATATTCTTGGGAAATTCCCCTCACAGCTTAACAACTTTCAAGAAACAAAGATTGTGAGGATAATGAAAAATGCAAACAGTTGAAAATCATGCAAACTGCAATTGGCTGGCAACTAGCCCCTACCTCTCGACTCGCTGAAATGTCAATCACAATGTCATTTCAGTCGGAGTATAGGTCAGTAGTGGTACAAAACAAATACATAAATAAAGTTGAAGAAACATACCTTAATTTTTGATGGCAATTGGACTCCTCCTCAGATCATTCCTGCACATGAACTTGTCACATATGGCATCAAGGTCGAGTTTCATTGATTCATCTCTATGGGTGTTGAGAAGGGCGATGGCTTTAAGACGATCCTGCCTCATTATAGAACGAAGATACGTTTTCACCCACCGCAGACAAGAAAACAATCGCTCAGCGGTGCAGGACATTACTGGAATCGTCAGCACTAAACGTATGAATTTCACTAGTTCAGCCAGTAGGTCAAACAGGTGGTTTTCCTGTTTTAGGTATTTCACTATGTCATCCAACGAACTAATATTTGCAGAATCACTACTTTGTATAATCTCATGAAACATGCTTCGGTGGAGAAGCAAGGGTTCTTTGCCTGTATCTGATATGTAGAAAGATAAAATATTGAATGAATGTTTGTTATCACCAAGAAGAAATTGTTCAATTTGATTTACAAACATGAATAATTGAGTTTTGAACTGTGATTCCAAGAAGCTGATGGATGTATCCATTGTTTCATAATACAATCTTCTATATTCATCACACACTTCAGTGAATGTTTCTACAGATGAATTGATGGAGTCATCGTAATTCTTAGGGAATTTTCTTCTACGGGGTAATTTTGGGGAATCAACATCCATATCTTGACATGTTGAAGTTACTTCACCCCAGAATGATTCAAAATTGTTTCTAATAAATTTAATAGAAGTTACAAGAGTGGAAATCATCTTATTGGCCTCCTCTAAGTGTAGGGATTTCCTGTGTAGTGCTATGTTTATGGTATCAATGTGACCAAAAAGTTTCACCATAAGTGATAACATGAGAAAGAAATCATGTGTCTGCATATTAGTCAAAAAGCTGTTTGCTTTGGCCCCAGTGTCTGAATTGTCATTTCTTGAAACATTTAGAAAAAATTCCTGGTTCTATATAGTTGGTCAAAACTGAAGACATTGCCAAGTATCTTATGGCCCACCTTATAGGACAGAGTGGTTTCAAATTTGTAGAGGCATCTGCCTTCGGGTGAGCAAAAAGATCTAATCTTTTAGGTGAATCTCTCACAAAATGTAATAAGTCCTTCATAACATTCAATGCATTTCAACATTATAGAACTGCTTTCACAGTGTCTTCTAGTGTTAGATTTAAACAGTGTGCAAGGCAGTGCACAAACATAACTCTCTTCTCCATTTCCATAAACTTTACCTGGATACCGTTATATAATCTGGCCATGTTAGCTGAACAGTCAAAGCATTGGCCCCTACAATTAGATGTAGGCCAATCAAATTGTTTTAAAATGAGCCTTAAGTGTTGTACTTTGTATTGAGTATAGCCCTAAAAAATATTCTTCTATCTCCAGCGAAGCATCAACAAATCTTACACAGATACTAAATTGCTCTTTGGTGGCTATGTCTGTTGTTTTGTCTGCTATTATTGCAAAATACTCTGCACTCTTGATATCCTCCAATAATTTTCTAAGAAGTGTATGACTTAAAATGGCCAAAATTTCGTTTTGCAGATCATGGGATGTCCATTTGTAAGTTTCATGCTGTAGCCATGTTAAAAATAGCTGGTTATCTTCACATCGAAGGCTTAACAAATTGTCAAAGTTACTTGTTTCATCAGTAGGCCCAGGTATTGCAAGCCCCTGCACTGCTAAATAATGGAGGGAAGATATGATTTTTAGTAAACAAGCTTGGTTTTCTTACATTTGTGTCAGTTTTTCTTTGGAAATCTGGCTAACTACATTGACATTCGATTTTAAGGATTTGAATTTCAGTACAGCTTCTCTGTGGCAGCTCGATGCTTCATGCACTTTCAACTTTTCTACCCCTTTCTTCCAGTTCGAAAAACCAGTTTCCATGAAATTTTTTTCCATGTTGTGAGAAATTTTCTTCAAACATTTGTTTGCAAATTTTGCAAAAAATAACATCTTTTACCTTGTTGTTGCTGGCTGGAGTGGCCGAGCGGTTCTAGGCACTTCAGTCTGGAACTGCATGACCACTATGGTAACAGGTTCGAATCCTGCCTTGGGCATGGATGTGTGTGATGTCCTTAGGTTAGTTAGGTTCAAGTAGTTCTAAGTTCTAGGGGACCGATGACCTCCGACGTTAAGTCCCATAGTGCTCAGAGCCATTTTTTTTTTACCTTGTTGTAATCGATCCATGAAAATTGCTGTTTCCAAGAGGGCTGATAACAGTGCTGTTTTTTCCGGGAACAGTGTTTTTTGTCACCGCCACAGTTCCGTCACTATCTGTGTCTTTGTTGTCACACGTAGCACCACTAACACTGGGTCTAGCTTCACTATCGCTAACACATGCCACATTGTCACATTTCTTCCTAATTATAAACTTGTCCATTTTAAACTGGATAGTAAGGGACAAAAGATTAACAACTGAACTGAGTCACAGTAAGACTAACTGGCCACTGGCGGTGCCCAGCTCTGGAATATTTACGTTTGCTGCCAACATTAGCTGCAGCCTGCGTAACAGTACACCTAACGAGAAGACAAGAAGTAGCCATGTAACAATAGTGTTGATTATTGTCAGGGCCAGCTCTAGGGAGTGGGTGGGCGGGGGGGACGGGCGAACCATGCCATCGCCAAGGATGGCAGATTTTTGGGGGCGGCAAATCCATCTTGCGTAAATGAAGGAATGTGAGAATAAATTGGAAATATGAATTATTCATAAAATCAAGGGTCTTATTGAAAATTATCTATGGTACAGAAACAGTGTGCTCTGACTTAAGAAAGAAAATGGCTTAAAATGTATTGCACTGTAAACATATCACTGACTGCTGCTTTGATCTTAAAGACAAATTCACAACAAAGAGACAAATGGGTGTGATATGCGAAAATAAGGCGTCATGTATGAAATATATTATGGGAAAAGTTGACTATATCGAAAAAGGGGGTGGGGGTGGGGGGCGCTTGACATTTTTGCGAGGGGCTGCAAAATCCCTGGAGCCGGTGCTGATTTGTGTGGTGTTGTACCTAGTGATTGTCGATAGAATTTACAAAAATGAATGAAGAGTCTTTAATGTTACCTAGTCCTTCTAGTGATCACCATAAAATTCAGTGTCACTATTGCTCATTAGTTTCTTTTACAAGCTGCCAGCAGGCTGCTGTGGGAGGAAGTGGAGCTCGTCCTAGCAGCCAAAGCACTGCGAGCTCATGGTGAGCTTTTGTTCCCCGCATACCTCCATACAGTAAAAGTGTGCGAATAGTACAGATGCAGGGGACAAACCCTGTCACGACAGTTTGTCATATGCAGAGGTTGGAGGAGTAGCAGAAAGGAATACGCAATAGCTCATAAAATCGGTGTTTTTTTCCTTCATAATCATTATACACTATTATGCAAAAATGTATGTGCAAGTTTTAACAAATTTCCCAGTAAAGTATGAGGAAGGGGGGGGGGGAGAGTGGTGAGAAATGCATGTTTGAATATTGGGGGAGGGTGGGAGGGCGGTGAGGCCCCTACTTTTAACTATTGGGGAGGCACAAAGTACCTTGCCCCCATAAGTCGGCACCACTGTCTACCAGGCTTTACTTTCCTGCAATTACCTTGTAAATCTTATACGCAAACGAATCTCCCAGACAGTATTTTTTTCTCACCCTCTGGCTAATACAGTCCCCATCTCCAGAAAACTCAGAAGCACAACTCTCATCACCCAGAATCACCCAGGCTTTGAATACCTCAATACTTTAATCCACCAAGGCTATAAATTTCTCAAATAAAGTCCCAAAATGGAATCCCCTCTCACAGACATCCTTACCACACCACCTTCTGTCACCCTCCTACCCACCATAATACCCCAGTAAAACGTTATGACAGTCCCAAACCACTATCCCTACCTGTGCAGCCAGCCCCACTGTAAACCCTGCCCCAAAATCTAACCACTACCACCTGCTCCAGCCCAACTGTTCATAGATCATACAATATTGAAGGCAGGGCAACTTGTGAAAGAGTATGTTACTTATCAACTAACTTGTGTCCACTGGTGATTTATATAAGGATGAAAACCACTAAACTGATTGAATACATGCATGAGAACAGAAGTACAATCCCTCTCAAGGGCACACAACACCGAGTTGGTGTATATGCTCAATGACATGACTCAAGGAACCAAAATGGTCTTTTTCTCACCCTCTGGCTAATACAGTTCCCATCTCCAGAAAACTCAGAAGCACACCTCTCATGACCCAGAATCACCCAGGCTATAAATCTCTCTTCCCACAAATCTATTTTTACTTATCACCTTGACCTCATTATTTCTGGACTGAAGCTGGCAAAATTCTTACAAATGGAACTTCTCTAAACTACTCCCTCTGACACCTCTCCCTTCATCTTTGTCTACCTTTATCTGGTGACCATACTACAGCTGAAATCTGAGTGACCTGTCCTTCCTTTTAAACTTTCACCAACATATCGCCCTCTTCTCTTACCATTACTTCTGAAAGTTAAGTAGTGTGTCACTCACTTTTAAATTTGTGTGTTGCTAGTACTATACATTTCACTTCTAATGCTAAGTAGGTTACTGGACAGCCCTGTCATACAATTTTCTTGATACATAACTAATTAATACATGTAAGTTATTAAAATAAATAAGCTTCCATGAACAGTATATGTACAAAACCTACAATAGTGGTATTTGTAAAAGTTTGGGTAGCACTAAATATGAACATCGATGATTTCATTCTTTTGACATGGTAGAACATGAACTAACGTTAAGTGAATAAGAGATAGTGAAAGAAAAGACGAGTACTAAACAGTCTAGATTATAGTTCAAATCTGTAGTTAAATTTGAAACTGAAACAGTAATGAAGCGTCAAAACTTGTTTTCTCATTGTGTCTTGCATAGCTTTGGACAAATGTTACCTACTTCCAGCAGAATGAGTGCAAAATATGACTAGTTGATAGAATAAACATATTTTTGGAGCAGTGCACTGATGGTTTGGCAGAAGAAGTTTAATGGAACAATGATAAAAGTCTAAAACTTATTCACACAGCCATATATTTTTATAAGTTATTCAGGCAGCCAAAGGTGTTTGAAACCAATTAGTAAGTGGTAAAGTACCACCAACATGACTGGAGTCAAGACTATTCTTGACTTACAGATTAAAACTATGTCAGACAGAGAACTCATAACACACTGCCCACAAAAGGCAGAAGTAATGTTTCAAGTAATGACACAAGATAGTCTTGATTACTTTGGCAGATCCTCATTTTTAGCTGCAAGGAGACAGCAATGTTTAAATCAACTCCCAAATTGCTGGTAAAGTATTAACTAAGATAATTATCTTCTCCTATATATTTGTTAGACATGTGCTGTTAGTAGGGAGCATCAGTAGAGCCTGCAAATTGCACCACAATATTCATTTCTGGTTTCCCTTTGTCCTGCCTGTTGACCCAGGACCTTAGGCAATTATTATACCAAATACCTAGACCACTCCAGTTCTTTCTATCCTTTTTCTATCTTCTTGTAGGTGAAGGAGCATCATCTTCTCTAGGCAAAGATTTGTTACCTGTTGCCTGTGTGTTTAACTGTAACAATCAGGCAAATACAAGAATGTTTTCTCCGTTGTTTTTTTTTTTTTTTTTTTTACAGAAAATTTCAGCTTCATCCTAAATTTACTTGTAACTGAGATATTAGTCTCATTGGCATGTAATTGTCAAACATATGTAGAACTCCATTATGTTGAAAGACTTATTTTAACTTTAGGGAATGAACTGAACTGGCCCCAGTACAAAACTTTGAGGTATCTGCATTTATTGGTAGTTGTTTTGTCTTAGTAATATTTAATTCTACTGAGTGTTTTTGTACAATTTTGCTAACTTGAATGATTTTTTCTTGGAGAAAGACACTATAGTCTGTTTCTCCCCCACTGAACATGGCACCAAAGACTTTTGGAAAATCAAACATCTTGATCTGCAAAATTAACTATTCACATAATAATGAGAAATCTTAAGGAAAACACAAGCCACATGATGAATAAAGGAAGTACTGAGCAGTTGACTGATACACATACAGGATGTTAAACATTTCTAGGTCAGATTTCAAACCTGTATTCTACTTTAGGGAAATAAGATGGCAGGAAAAGGGCGCAAGTTAAAAAGTTTAGTAACAATATTTATCTTCTTGTTTATTTGTCTTTGTATCACTATTTTCTCTGTGTGAAGAGTAGTTATTTTTACTCATACCAATGTTAAGATATTAAAGTTCTAAGGCTTCTGTGTTGAGCACACCTTCTGAAGTCTTAGTTACTGGTGAAAAATGTGTGACTACTGAAATTTTTGCCATTGTCCTTTTTCTTTGTTATGAGACAAGGTCATTGCTGAAGAATGAGAATGAAGTGAGTATGCTTCTCTTGTTTCTGTCCCTAGTCTCGTAAAAATTGCTCCACCATGTTTCAGTAATACAGAATTTAAGGAGAAACCTTCAAAGCAGAAACTGATACACTTAACCATTAGGAGTACATGCACAATAAATTATCATATTTTATCTATTGTCTCATATATTGGTTCACAAAAGAACATGGTTTGGGAATTATTATGATAATTATAATAATGTTGAATGAATAATACACCAGTGAAGATTTTTGTTCATACACTAGAGTACAAAAATTAAGTACAATCAAAATATGAGTGCATATTTTCTGAACATAAAGCAATACAGATTATGGAATGGGTCACTACTTAGTCATAGGACAACAGACCTAGAACAGTGTTCAAAATATGTAATTATTAAACTATTGAAAAAGAAAATCTCTTCTGCAACAACAAAATTAAAAAAGTGACATCCTTACATTGTGGTGAAACTGGAAAGGTTGCTTTCTAAATCTACATCTACATTTTGCAAATCACTGTGAAGTTTATGGCAAAGAGTATGTCCCATTTTACCAGTTATTAGGGCTTTTCTCTGTTCTGTTCACGAATGGAACTTGGGAAAATGATGCTTAAGGAACTCTGTGTATTCTGTAATTTGTCTAATCTTGTTTTCATTGTCCCTAAGGGAGTGATACATGAAATACTGTAGCATATTGATGGATTCATTGCTTAAAATTGGTTCTACCAACTTTCTAAGTAGGATTTCATAAGATAGTTCATGTTTCTCATGAAGAATCTACCAGTTCAGTTCTTTCAGCATCACCCTGACACACTACCATGGGTCAAACAAACCTGTCATCATTTGTGCTGCCTTTCTTTATACATGTTCGCCGTCCCCTGTTACCATTTGCTTTTTGTGGGTAACACAGGCTTTTGCAGTATTCTAGGATGGATCACATTATAGCTTCGTATGCAATTTCCTCTGTAGATTGATTCCATTTCTCTAATATTCCACCAATGAGTCACAGTTTGCCACCTGTGACTGGGTCTATGTGATCACTGAATTTCATATCCATACAAATTTTTATACCCAGGTGTTTGTATGAGCCGACTGATTCCAAATGTGTCTCATTGATATTGTACCTGTAGTTGTAGGATATTACATTTTTTGTCTCGTGAAGTGAAAAATTATACATTTTCGAACATTTGAAGTGAGATGCCAATCTTTGCACCACTTTTAAATCTTATCAAGAACCGACGGAATATTTGTGCAGCTTTTTTCCAATAGTACTTCATTATAGATAACTGCATCCACATACAAAGAGTCTACAACAGCATTAATATACAATATGAACAGCAAAGGTCCCAAAACACTTCTCTGTGGCACAGCTGAAGTTGCTTCTACATTTATGATGACTCTTGGAATGTAACTGCAATGATTACCTGTTTACAGTGTGGTACACTCCATACATGATCATTCACCCTGATGCATCTATGTGTCAGCTTTACCTCTTAAATAGTTTCTGGTTGCCAGGCTTGAAGCAGATTACTTTTGTGGTCGTGGTATGCAGTGCCAGAAGACGGTGATATATGACTTCTTCACCTTCTGCAAAGGGTGTAGGTGCTGGAAGAGAGCTTCGATCTGTCCTAGCTACAAAATGATGTAAACCAGTTTTAAATAACTCTTCTGCATTATACCAGGACCCTTTCCATGTACATCCCAAATTACAATGGTGGGTGAACAAATCTCTCTTACTTTGCAGCTCAGAACAGATCGCAACATACAGTATATTCGTGTACCCCTTTCACAATACAGAGCAGCACAAAACCAACTGACAGTTTCCTCTAATGAAAATTCATTTCTTCCATTGTTTACACTCTTGCCAACACCCCTTTGCTCCTTGACCTCCAGGACATCACCAGGCCATGATGCCAAAGCACAAGCAAGCCTTTGCAGCAGTTGATGTGCATTTGTCATTGCACCTTGCTAAAGTGCCCAGTGGGGTGTTATGTTTTTAATAACTACCTAAACTACTTTTCCAGTTTCGACGAACTCCTTTCGTCAGCCTAAGAGGATGAAAGTTGGACATGATAGTCTGTAGAATCCCATCTTACACGACAGATGTCCCTTACTTAGATGAAATATGTCAGGTAACTCAATTTACTTAGTTACTTAGAGTATTACAGAACAAAAATTATTCTTTAAATAATGATAATAGACTCTTCTTTATTCCTGTTAAAATTAATGTCAGTTCTTAGAGTACTTTAAGACATAATCCAGTATTACTTTTAAAAATAAATCTTCACAAGTAATTAATCTTATTTATACAGACAATAAGTTTGTGCTTAAAACATCTCATTCAAAATATTTGTATATGTTCAGCTGTTCATTCTTTAATTCACTACATTCTATAATATAATAATTTTTTATTTTGTATTTTGTTGTGCCCGTTGTATGGGATTTCTGTAGATATTGTTTCCTTTTCATAGTGAAGAGTTTGAGAAATAGCCAAACTTCTTAATCAGACTATACTATGGTTACTCAAAAATTGACTGTGTTCTCTTTACTTTATAGATCACAAGAGCAAAAGTTTTTGAAATATATTTAGGAAGAAAAAATGATCAAGTTTATCTTTACCATAAAGAGTTACATGCTGACATTTTGATTTGTAACATTTTGCAATTTGAAATCTCAGATTTTTGGTAAGCCAAACATGTGTGGAAACATGAATGCCAAGGATCACCAGTGCCCAGGTAAGTCTGTTACACTTGAACTATTTTGGATAATGCTCTGACAATGTTATTAATCATCACTTGTGCTTCTTACCTCTGCAAGGGCTGCACTTGCACCTTGTTCTATGGGCAGATACCGTGTACATAACCTTTTTCTCTCTTTGATGAAAGTGTCCCTCTGTTCATCCCTCTACATAAAAATTTGGTTCAAGTCATTAGTTTGTGGTTTCATGTGACCTAGGCATAGGGCATCCCTTCCATGTATCCACTCACACTTCATCTCCCCAATATATACACAAAATTGAGCACACCTCACCTTAAATCTTTAACAGCATGCACAGCCTCTGACTCTTATTCTTACACTTCCCCACTACAGGTCATCTCTCCTTGGTTACGCCAACATGTGTGTCCTGAGTACTCCTTTTATAGCTTCTAATTATGCTTCTTACATTATTATTTGCTTCCTGTCCACAAATACCATTTGTTAATTATTGATTACCTGGGATTTACTCACTACTACTAGATTGTATGGTTTATCTGTTTTTATTATCACAGAAGTCACATTCCTCCCAAACTAAAAACCTAGCAGAAAGGCGGTTTGATGAGAATTAGCTCTATTTTTCACTTCTTTAGATGGATACCCACACCACATATTAAAAGCCTGTTCTATTGAGAATAACTCTAAATTTGCCCTTTCACTGTATTTTTCTCCTTAATTATAAGGTAAGACAACTACTTAATGTCTCATCAATGCTATGATTTTACTTTAAGGATTATAATATATGAATAACTTTAGCCTTTTTACTGAATTTTCAAATCATTTATTTGCTATTCATTTCTTTTCAGAGATAAATGAAGTCTCCTACATTAATTTCACTCTTAATCTGTTAAGCACTTCGTTAATGCTCTCTCTCTCTCTCCAGAAATCATGTCTTGTTAATTACTTAGGAATGGTTTTCATTTTTTCTTCTTCTTTTTTTTTATGTGGCTAACACATGTAGTTCTCCCAAACATCTTCGTCTGCATCAACTTACTGTGTAATTGTGTCATTGGCGAATGTGTGCTACTGGACCATGCTGTTCTACCCTACTAGGTTGTGATTACCACAGTGTGGTTCACAGAAAAGAATGGTTTCAGTGATGGAAATGAAGAAGAAGAAGAAGAAGAAATTGTTCTTGGGAAAATGAAATGTGAAGTACTGAAACAGTTAACTTGGATACCTGATGGTCATCAAACTGCCAAATATGCAATGATTGCAGATTCCCCCGAGGGTCTGAATTTCTTTCTATATCAGTCTCGTATAAATCTTTTTCTTGACGTGTCTCAGGATCTGCTAGGTATACTGCTTTTGGACAGGGAAGACCTAGTACCTTGTAAAGTCCTCAACATCTTGCTAAAAACATACTTGTTTCCTTCTTTAAATTAAAAGTAGGGTGAAAGTCCTTGACTAACACACACCATTAATCTGAAATGCATTTTCTTAATCTACCTTCCACTTGTTTTTGTAAATTTTTCTTCAGTATATTATGTAGTCTTTTGGTTTTAGTTGGTACTGAAAGCAACTTCAATAGTGATTCACCAATAACAGTTATATCCATAATTTCTGTGGGTGATAAACCTGTAGACACATGGGCTACTTCATTCAAAATAGTCTGGAACTAAAGGATTAATGTATATGTATATTTGTCAAAACAATAGGTTGTACACAGGCATCCAATCTCATTCATTATTTAATATTAAATAAATCAACAAATGGCTATATTAATAATATTATATTAATAATACACACATCAAAAAAAGTTTTGCATCACCCTGGTTCCCAGAACTCCTGAAGACGGACATTCACTGTGGATATTGTATCACAGACACAGTCCCTTTGACTGTTCAGAGATGTCACTAAACCTGCCCAAAGATGTAAACAATCATGCATGAGCAGCGCCTATTAGACGGAGGGGGTCCGACAGCCGATCAGTTCCAGTCATTCCACCAGGAAGGAGGCACACGGCTCATGTTGTCTGTAGTCCAATCATGCCTAGACAGTCAATATCATGGTTCAATCATATCAACATTGTTACTTTGTGCGAGGAAGAGAGGTCAAGAAGGGAAGTGTCAAAGCATCTCAGAGTGAACCAAAGCGATGTTGTTCGGACATGGAGGAGATACAGAGAGACAGGAACTATTGATGACATGCCTCGCTCAGGCCACCCAATTGCTACTACTACAATGGATGACTGCTACCTACAGGTTATGGCTCAGAGGAACCCTGACAGCAACACCACCATGTTGAATAATGCTTTTCATGCGGCCACAGGATGTTGTGTTACCACTCAATCTGTGTGCAGTAGGCTGCATGATGCACAAATTCACTCTCATTGTTCATGGTGAGGCCAATCTTTGCAACCATGACACCATGCAGCATGGTACAGATGGGGCCAGCAACATGCCCAATGAACTGCTCAGGATTGGCATCATGTTCTCTTCACTGATGAGTGTCGCATATGCCTTAGATGCACTGTCCAGTGAGTGCAGCAAGGTGGAGGTTTCCTGCGGTTTTGGGGTGGAATTATGTGAGGCCGACGTACACTGCAGGTGGTCTTGGAAGGTGCCGTAATGGCTGTATGATATGTGAATGCCATCCTCCATCCGATAGTGCAACCATATCAGCAACATATTGGTGAAGCATTCATCAATTTGCACCCTCATTGTGCACATCTTGTGAATGACTTCCTTCAGGATAATGACATCACTCGACTAGAGTGGCCAGCATGTTCTACAGACATGAACCCTATCGACCATGCCAGGGGTAGATTCAAAAGAGCTGTTTATGAACGACATGACCCATCAACCACTCTGAGGGATCTACACCAAATCGCCATTGAGGAGTGGGACAATCTGGAGTAAAAGTGGCTTGATGAACTTGTAGATAGTATGCCACGATGAATACAGGCAAACATCAATGCAAGAGGACGTGCTACTGGGTATTACAGGGACCGGTGTGTATAGCAATCTCAATAAAAAGGGCAGAAATGATATTTATGTTGGTCTCTTTTCCAATTTTCTGTACAGGTTCAGAACTCTTGGAATCGAGGTGACACAAAACATTTTTTGATTGGTGTATAATAATGTGACAAATATAAGTAAATACAATTCTACCAACACTTATAATATTCATTTAATGCTCAGTTTCAATAAATTGAATGTAATATTTATTGTGTGCAAATGCCTTATTGCCTGCAAGGAATTTGTTTATCAGTAATCTTGCATTCTGTAGCTGAACCAGCAATCCTGTTATATCTAACACTAGACTTCTGCTACAGCAGTTAAAAACAACTGAGTTTTAAACACTTCTTATAGTACATCAACATAAAAACTCTCTTTTTCTCTTCCTCTCTTTAAACAATACATAAAGAAATGAGTAACAAGTTGACCTCACCTCTAGTAAGCAACTGAAATAAATAAGATCATATAACTTTACCAAATAACCTATTAAATAAATAAAAAGTCTTTCCTCCAATTTTGTAACTGGGAACATGAGGCATACTGCATCCATAATCATTCATAATGCCCTCGAGATTAACTGCCGTAACCTTCTCCCAGGCTGGGAGAGTAGATATACCTTAAATCTTTACTTTCTATCTTGCTCTTAAATAGTACCCTTCTTTCTAGTAAGTACAGGGCATCTGTGTAATATAGGATGCCTGATATATCACAAAATTCGCTACTAATAAAACTTTCTCCTTCAGTTAACAATAAATAGCATGACAGGTTACATACAGGGTGTTTCGAAAAGAATGCTTGATTTTGGATGGTAATAATTGTGAAACATGGGACATGCTGGCAGGAAATGTGTGTTGTTTGAATGGGCATGTCCTAGAGTTACAGAAAATTCCCATTACATGTCAGTCAATGCATCTTCTCATTTTGCACTCAGACAGAAGTAAGACAGCATCAACTCAACAGAAGGCAGTGCTGCAGTTTGCAAAGAGTGAGTCAGTGATTTCAGTCCAGTGCATTTTGGTGCTATATGCCTACAACTAAAAATATTAATCATATTGCCTGTTTGAAGAGACACAGTGCTCATACAAATGCAAGAGCTCAGGTTGACGTCACATTTCTGATGAAGTGGTGGAAAAAAAACTGGCAATCATTTGATCAGAGTGCACAAAAGTCTACACGCTGCGCAAACAGAGAACTGACAATACCTCATATGACTGTCTGGTGAATCTTAAGGTGGCGTCTAGTC
Source organism: Schistocerca cancellata (assembly GCF_023864275.1). Classification (NCBI taxonomy): domain Eukaryota; kingdom Metazoa; phylum Arthropoda; class Insecta; order Orthoptera; family Acrididae; genus Schistocerca; species Schistocerca cancellata. The sequence continues at coordinate 543,012,498 of NC_064627.1, forward strand.
TATAAACCATACAGGTGACAATTAGTGCAAGCTCTGCTGGTTGGTTACAAAAGGAAATGGGTTAACTTCAGCAATGCTGTGCTAGAAGACAAGGAAGACAATATGGTTAATTTTCAGTGATGTAGCAACATTTCATATTCGCAGTGAAGTAAACCAACATAACATGTGCATATGAAGACTATAGAATCTTCATGACATTACTAAACATGAAAGTGACTTGCCTAAAGTGAATGAAAACTAAATTTGAAATCAATTTAGACACTTATTACTCTGCAAATGGCTATTCTGGGTGCCTCCTTACAAAAGCAAGTACACTTAGACATATGTCATCAGCAATGTGGGTAAAACACAACTTTCCCATGACACAGTTACCTAATGGTGTAACATGATATAATATTGAATTTTTTTGTATGTCCCACATACACACTCTCACTCATTCTCATTTACTCACACAACAGCACATTAAATAAATACTGACCTTTTCTGAATTTTATATTACGAAAAATGCCAAGTAGTTAATGTTTTTGATTATGAAAGTCTAAACAAATTGATTGAATGTGCTCTGAGCTTCAGTAATGATTCCACATGATACTAAAAGACAAACATTTATGAAACCTAACTGACTTTAATCTTACAAGTGTCAGTTTGTGGTGTTTTAGGTAATTTTCTCTAACTGTGAAAGTATGCCAACTAGAAAGCTGAGATTTTTACACAATCTTCTTTTTAATAAAAAAGGTCAGTATACTGACTTTTAACTAAATTGAATAATATTTAATATAGTTTATTTAGATTCTTAGGGACTTGAATATTCTGTCGCTCGAAATGACACAGGTACCGCTTCCCACGGATAGCTAGCGACAGGTGCGAATGAGTCACGCTAAGATACAAGTGGCTGTTTCTATCATTGCCAATGGCTGCAAAGCTATGAGCCGTACTGCAAAGTAGTGCAATAAAGGCTGTTGCGTATTGACTCGCGACGTTACAGGTGCAACTGCACATCACACAGTAACAGCTGTCATTGCACTAGCAGCAAGAAGAGCCACCCTCCTGAGACACTGCCAGGCCTTCAGAACCATAGGTCACTCCACTGCCTCTCACTTCTGGTGATGACTCTCCCATGAGCAGCCCTCATGAAAACAGTGATATTGCTCTCACGAACAGGTTGAGTGTAAAAAGTGATATTGCCTCTGTGAGGAGAGTGTGTGACTCACATGCTACTCCACATCATCCCCGTAAAAACATTAACATTGTATGTTACAGTACTGTACACACAATTAATATTACCCTCGGTCCACCAGTCCGACGCCAGCCCCACCACCTAGCCCCTCACAAACTAAAGGCGGCCAAGGCTGCAATCGAGGAACTATTACGCTAGGGGACCATCAGGCTATCAGAGAGTGTGTGGGCCTCACCGATTACTTTGAGAATGAAAGACAATAAAATGTAGCACCTGTGTGGGGACTATAGACATTTGAACGCATGCACCATCATTGATAGTTACCTCGTGCCCAATATTCATGACTTCTCCCAGGAACTGGCTGGTGCAACCATCTTTGGGGTGATTGACTGCAAAAGAGCTTATTTGCAGATCCCAGTGGTCGTGGAGGACATCCAAAGATGGAAATAATTACACCATTTGTTCTATTTGAATTCCTCCATATGCACTTTGGACTAAAGAACGCAGCCCAGACTTGGCAACGATTCATTGGCAGCTTGTTTTTTACCATCCCCTTTTGCTATTCTTACTTGGAGGATGTAATTATGTTCTCACAAACACCTCAAGATCATGAGAAACACCTCCAAGCAGTATTTGACAAACCAGCAGAGCATGGTGTTGTGGGAAATGAGGACAAGTGCCAGCTCCAGCAAAAATGTGTTACATTCATGGGCCACCTCATCAGTGCATTGGGCATCTGCCCCACCCCAGAAAAGATAAACCAAATCCGTAACCTACTAACCCTGAAGGACTATCAAGAGTTGTGCCGTTTTTAGGGGTAATTAATTTTTACTGACAACACCTCCCCCATGCCGCAGAAACACTTCTGCTACTCACAGAATCACTCTGTGGCAAAAAACACATCAGGCAAACATAAGCTTACTTGGACTTCTGATATGCAAGCAGCTTTCGAGAACTTCGAAACCGAGTTTGCTCAGACCACCACCCTGGCACTCTCATCACCGGACACCTGTATGGTTATAAGGGCCAATGCCAGTGACAAGGCAATTCAGGCGGTGCTACAATATGAAGTCCCCAGTGCAATCCAACCCCTATGGTTTTTCTCATGGAAACTTATCGACTCCCAGAAAATGTGGTCAACCTGCGACTGTGAGCTTTTGGCGATATACGAGGTTGTTCGGCACTCCCGAGATGTCATCAAGGGCCGACCGCTTGCTATCTACACAGACCATCACCCTCTGGCGACGCTATTAAAAACATGACAGCCAATTCCTCCCCTCAATGATTCCACCACCTGGACTTGATTTCACAATATACTATGGATGTTCGCTTCGTACGGGGAGCAGAAAACATGGTGGCTGACTACCTGTCATGACTCGCTGCCTCATCGCCACACCTTGACTTCGACCAACTAGCAGAGGCACAAGCATCTGACACCAACTTTGAAAACCTGCTATCTGGACACACAATGGGCCTCCAGTTCAAGCAGTGCACCATCGCAGACACGACCAAACTAGTTTAGTGCAGAATATCCCATGGTAGGCAATGTCCAGTCATCCCACAAAACTTCAAGAAAACAGTTTTCCACACCCTCCACAACTTGTCTCATCCCGGAGTACACCCGACACAGAAACTCTTAACAAAATGTTTTGTTTAGACTAACATTAAACGGGACTGCACTGTGTGGATGAGAGCCTGTATCCAATGCCAACAGGCCAAGACAGGATGCCATGCCCAACCACCCTTCAGGAAATTCCCCATCCTGTAGAGACGTTTCCAACATGTCTACATAGACCAGGTGGGGGCCACTCCCAGAAGCAAATGGATACCACTAAGTCTTGTCAGCCATAGACAGGGCAACTTGATGGGTGGAGGCCACACCTCTGACTGATATCTTGGCTGACACCATCCCCCGAGGTTTCATCATGCTATGCACTGCACGCTTCGGCTGCCCACAGTCCCTGACAAGTGACCAGGGCTGGCAGTTCATGTCAACCCTGTTCTCTGAGCTCTGCTGCCCCTGTGGGTGCCACTGGTCCCCTACATGGCCTACCATCCCCAATCCAATGGACTTGTGGAATGGTGGCACCACACCCTCAAGACAGTACTCTTACGCCATGACCAGGAGTGGATGGAGGCCCTCCCCTGGGTGCTGCTGGGCATACAAGCTGCCTACAAAGAAGATCTTGATGCCTTGTTGGCAGACATGCTCTACGGGGAACTGATAACCTTTCCAGCAAAGCTCATATCACACACCACTGACCTCATGGATGCCAATCTACGAAACCTAGTAAAACATGTCAGGGACCACATCTGCCATATCCACATCCCACTTCCATCCCACAACACCAAACTGACCATCTTCATGCACAAGGACCTCCAATCATGTACACATGTCATGCTCAGGACTGATGCCATCAAACAGGCCCTCCACCCTGCATGCAGTGGTCCTTACAAGGTGTTGAAACAAGTGCCAAACACTTTTGATATATTGCAAGCTGTAAAAACGACAACAGTGTCACTGAACTGCCTAAAACTGGTATGGAGTTTAGCAGACACATCTGGTTTTTACCCTCCACTGGTCCCGGCTCCAGGCCTCTCAAGCCAATTCACAGTCCGCCTAGACCTGTAAGATTGCCTCCTAGAAGACATTTCCGTAACACTGCAGGATTCACTACTCATAGTTATGGCCAAATTCAACAATAGACAGTTGAGCTACAGCATGGTCTCGAATACATTAGAGCACTCCATACCCCTTCGCCAATGATTGACGCAGCAGGTGTCAGCCCCAAAGCACCCCATGATGGTGACTGACACCCTGAACACAGCTGCTGGTGGACCGATAGCCTCACTAACACAAGACAATGCACCACTGGCCACCAACACCTCAATGGGCACCGCCACTGCCCCATCAGCACTGCCACTGATGTCACAGGTCACCTGCCCTTTACAGCCACCCAAGCACCTCATGGACTATAGTATGTCTCTCCTTGCCATCGTCAGCAGGACAATGCATCATGACATACACCAGTCACCTTGCTCCTCACTTGTGGTGGTGGTGGTGGTGGGGGAGGGGGGGGGGGGGGCTCTGTGGGAACGTAGAACCACTGGCTCTATCCCCCAATAATATTGCTGACCTACAGCAACAAGAACAACTGTATCTTCGCAAGATCAGTTATCTGCAGTACATGCATTGTGTATACACTGCGAGAAGAAAAGTATTTGTAGTAAGTGACGGGAGTGTGAGTGATTATTTATTGTCATAATTACACACCTGCTCCCCACTATCTACAAGTTTATACACACCCCTGAAACAGAGTCTTGCCCAAAAAGTCTCACATACAGCTTCAGTTTCTATCTTGGTAGATTTGAGTTTCTTGTTTACTGCAACAAATACACCACCTCCATTACCCATTAGCCCACCCTTTTAATATATGCTTAAATTTTCCACAAAAATCTCACTGCTGTCAATTCTGGGTTTTAACCAGCTTTCTTTATCTTGTATTATTGAGTTGAACTGCTTGTTAAGAGTTCTTCAATCTCTGGCACTGTTTTGGAAATGCTTCAACAGTTATCCACTGCCATGTTAATTCTCTCACTTGTGGATGGCATTTCTATGGATCTTACACTTATACTTCTGTGTCTCTTACTGCTATCATTACCTGGACTAGATGGAGTGTTACCAACTCTAAAATAATCCTTGTGTGCACTCCACACACAGTCAGCTACTTGGATAACAATCTCTAACTAAGATCAGTTCTGGTGACAATGCTGTAATTATGAGCATGACTGGTATTCTCAGTCTTCTCTGTCAGTTGCTAGAATGATACAAAAATGACCTTGGATCCCAGACTACAGATACTGTTTGTCCCAATATGTGCCTCAGTCTGCAATCAGTTGATCCTGTTTCCCAAATGGCTGCCATAATAGCCTCTTTAGCACTTTGATTCAGACACATAAGCATACATACTGAGTGTACATCATGTTACATCCAGTATCTTGCTGCTGTTTTCTTGTTGTTGTTGTTGTTGTTGTTGTTGTTGTTGTGGTCTTCAGTCCTGAGACTGGTTTGATGCAGCTCTCCATGCTACTCTATCCTGTGCAAGCTTCTTCATCTCCCAATACGTACTGCAGCCTACATCCTTCTGAATCTATTTAGTGTATTCATCTCTTGGTGTCCCTCTATGATTTTTACCCTCCACACAGCCCTCCAATGCTAAATTTGTGATCCCCTGATGCCTCAGAACATGTCCTACCAATCGATCCCTTCTTCTTGTCAAGTTGTGCCACAAACTCCTCTTCACCCCAATCCTATTCAATACTTCCTCATTAGTTACGTGATCTACCCATCTAATCTTCAGCATTCTTCTGTAGCACCACATTTCAAAGGCTTCTATTCTCTTCTTGTCCACACTATTTATTGTCCATGTTTCACTTCCATACATGGCTACACTCCATACAAATACTTTCAGAAACGACTTCCTGACATTTAAATCTATACTCGATGTTAACAAATTTTTCTTCTTTAGAAACGCTTTCCTTGCTATTGCCAGTCTACATTTTATATCCTCTCTACTTAGACCATCATCAGTTACTTTGCTCCCCAAATAGCAAAACTCCTTTACTACCTTAAGTGTCTCATTTCCTAATCTAATTCCCTCAGCATCGCCCGACTTAATTCGACTACATTCCATTATCCTCGTTTTGCTTTTGTTGATGTTCATCTTATATCCTCCCTTCAAGACACTGTCCATTCCGTTCAACTGCTCTTCCAAGTCCTTTGCAGTCTCTGACAGAATTACAATGTCATTGGCAAACCTCAAAGTTTTTATTTCTTCTCCCTGGATTTTAATACCTACTCCGAATTTTTCTTTTGTTTCCTTTACTGCTTGTTCAATATACAGATTGAATAACATCGGGGAGAGGCTACAACCGTGTCTCACTCCCTTCCCAACCACTGCTTCCCTTTCATGTCCCTCGACTCTTATAACCGCCATCTCGTTTCTGTACAAATTGTAAATAGCCTTTCACTCCCTGTATTTTACCCCTGCCACCTTCAGAATTTGAAAGAGATTATTCCAATCAACATTGTCAAAAGCTTTCTCTAAGTCTACAAACGCTAGAAACGTAGGTTTGCCTTTCGTTAATCTTTCTTCTAAGATAAGTCGTGGGATCAGTATTGCCTCACGTGTTCCCAATTTCTATGGAATCCAAACTGATCTTCCCGGAGGTTGGCTACTACCAGTTTTTCCTATCGTCTGTACAGAATTTGCATTAGTATTTTGCAGCCGTGACTTATTAAACTCATAGTTCAGTAATTTTCACATCTGTCAACGCCTGCTTTCTTTGGGATTGGAATTATTATGTTATTCTTGAAGTCTGAGGGTATTTCGCCTGTCTCATACATTTTTTTTCACCAGATGGTAGAGTTTTGTCAGGACTGGCTCTCCCAAGGCTGTCAGTAGTTCTAATGGAATGTTATCTATTCCTGGGGCCTTGTTTCGACTTAGGTCTTTGAGTGCTCTATCAAATTCTTCACACAGTATTATATCTCCCATTTCATCTTTATCTACATCCTCTTCCATTTCCATAATATTGTCCTCAAGAACATCACCCTTGTATAGTCCCCCTACTTCTTCCACCTTTCTGCTTTCCCTTCTTTGCTTGGAACTGGTTTTCCATCTGAGCCCTTGATATTCATACAAGTGGTTCTCTTTTCTCCAAAGGTCTCTTTAATTTTCCTGTAGGCAGTATCTGTCTTACCCCTAGTGAGGTAAGCCTCTACATCCTTACATTTGTCCTCTAGCCATGCCTGCTTAGCCATTTTGCACTTCCTGTCAATCTCATTTTTTAGACGTTTGTATTCCTTTTTGCCTGCTTCATTGACTGCGTTTTTATATTTTCTCCTTTCATCAATTAAATTCAGTATTTCTTCTGTCACCCAAGGATTTCTACTAGCCCTCGTCTTTTTACCTACTTGACCCTCTGCTGCCTTCACCACTTCATCCCTCAAAGCTATCCATTTTTCTTCTACTGTATTTCTTTCCCCCATTCTTGTCAATTGTTCCTTTATGCTCTTCCTGAAACTCTCTACAACCTCTGGTTCTTTCGGTTTATCCAGGTCCCATCTCCTCAAATTCCCACCTTTTTGCAGTTTCTTCAGTTTTAATCTACAGTTCATAACCAATAGATTGCGGTCAGAGTCCACATCTGCCCCTGGAAATGTCTTACAATTTAAAACCTGGTTCCTAAATCTTGGTCTTACGATTATATAATCTATCTGAAACCTGTCAGTATCTCCAGGCTTCTTCCATGTATACAACCTCCTTTTATGATTCTTGAACCAAGTGTTAGTTATGATTAAGTTGTGCTCTGTGCAAAATTCTACCAGGCGGCTTCCTCTTTCATTTCTTCCCCCCAATCCATATTCACCTACTACGTTTCCTTCTCTTCCTTTTCCTACTATCGAATTCCAGTCACCCATGACTTTTAAATTTTTGTCTCCCTTCACTATCTGAATAATTTCTTTTATCTCATCACACATTTCTTCAATTTCTTCGTCATCTGCAGAGCTGGTTGGCATATAGACTTGTACTACTGTTGTAGGTGTGGGCTTCGTGTCTATCTTGGCCACAATAATGTATTCACTATGTTGTTTGTAGTAGCTTACCCGAACTCCTATTTTTTTTTATTCATTATTAATCCTACTCCTGCATTACCCCTATTTGCTTTTGTATTTATAACCCTGTATTCACCTGACCAAAAGTCTTGTTCCTCCTGCCACCGAACTTCGCTAATTCCCACTATATCTAACTTTAACCTATCCATTTCCCTTTTTAAATTTTCTAATCTACCTGCCCGATTAAGGGATCTAACATTCCACGCTCCGATCTGTAGAACGCCAGTTTTCTTTCTCCTGATAATGATGTCCTCCTGAGTAGTCCCTGCCCGGAGATCTGAATGGGGGACTGTTTCCTTAAGGAGTATGATTATTCACCAACATTTGAAATGCTGACTATTAATAGATCACTGTTCTCTCCTTGACACAATAAATGAAATTAGTCTCACAGTCTCAGGTTCAATTTAGTGGAACACAGCTCCTGGAACTTGTAGGTTAAGGGGATGAGTGTAGCACTCTGAGTTTTCACTGGTTCCTGTCTTCCTGTACAGGGCACATAGACCATCCATTGACGTGACACTCAAAGACAAGTGAACAGGCAGGCACAGATCTTGTACTTCCTGCAAAGGAGATATTATTCATGGGAGCAAATAGCACTAGAGGTATCTTTGGTATCACTGATAATTGTCTCTCAGTGCCACCCCAAACAATGCATTTACAGCAGCTTCCAATCGCCTGACAGCAGTCAGGGCAATTTTCAGATGTTTATGAGCAGCAGCTAACTCATAACAAGTCAAAGAATGGTATACAGGATGGGGCTGCAATGTGGCTGGTGCAATATTTTACAGAAGAGTTAGTTTAAACGTAGCTTATTAATTCTCTTTTAATTTAGTGGGGCTGCACAGTGGTTAGTGCAATATTTTACAGAATAGTAAAGAAATAACTTGTAAATAAACTTATGGATTAATTTATACGTCTTGGGTGCTATAAGGATTACCAGTAGAGTTAAAGAACTGAAGCACTGGTCCTGCTATGAGATGTTCCAACCTATCTACTGACAGTCAAACCCAACTACAAAAAAACTGCGCAGAGTTCTGGAACTATCTTTTGAAACAGCAGATGAACTGCAGTTTGCCTTCTCAGTGAATACCAGATGAACTCTATAGGATACAGATGGGAGTTCCTATTGGTCAATCCATGCAGAGTATATTGTCATGTGTAAAAAATTTATCCAGCAGAGCGGCTTGGTACAGTTGGACATTATTGTCCATGAAGAGGAACTCTGGACCAACTGCATCACTGAAAAGGTACATATGTGACTGCATTACCTAATATTTTTACCTCTTGGCTTTATTTGAATTCCTTGAATGATCAGTAAAGATGGAATCTATGTACACCCTTTCAGCATTATGCCTACTCACCTGGACCCCATCAGCAGCGAACTGGGATCTTTCCATTTTATTCATTGTCTGTATTGGCTAACAATGTCTCTTCAGCTGAATTTGCAAACTGGAATATGTTTCATGCATGAAGAGCACACTCCTCAATTCATTTGTGATCCTATCTTGATGTTGCTCACTTCACAACAAACAAGCCAACATCTACACTGCTGTGAGCAGGATAAACACGTCTGGATGTAAAGGTAAGAGTAGCAGTGAACTGTACCTCCAACATACAGTTTGTTGGGAAACTGCAACTTGTTCACAAGTGTTTGACGCATACCAAATAGAGCTAACAGAGGGTATTGAAGATATACAAATAAGGGCTACACAAATGGCCACAGGTTTGCTTGATCCATGTGACAGTGACACGAAGATGCTGGAAGAACAGAACTGGCAAACGCTTGAAGATAGACACAAACCATCTTGTGAAAGCTCACTTAGAAATTTTCTAGAACCTTCTATTAGAATGTACTATAACGTCCTATGACAATATTATGAAAAGGATAGATTTTGCTTGCTCACCCTATAGTGGAGATATTGAGTTGCAGACAGGCTGCTAGACAAGTAACCTTACAGCCAAAAAGCTTTATTCTGGATTGGACAAAACACACACACACACACACACACACACACACACACACACACACACACACACACACAAATACATATACATGCAAATGCAACTCACTCACTTTAACTCTTTACCTGGCTATTCAGGCCAAACTGCAAGCAACAGTGTATGATAGGAGAAGCAATCTGGATGGTGGGGGTAAGGAGGAGGCTGAGGTTGGGAAGGAATAATAAATTGCTGCTTGTGGGAGCACACTGGATGAAGTGGGAACTGTTTAAGACAGCTAGATGCAGTCAGGAAGTCAGACAGAGGAGGGGGGTGTGGGGGGTGGGAAAAGGGGGTGGGGAGCAATAAAGGAGAGAAGTTATGTATCACTTGCATATGAATCACAGAGATATAATTAGACTAATTACAGCCCACACAGAGGCACTTATGGAGTCATTCTTCCCATGCTCCATATGTGAATGGAATAAGAATAAGCCTAGTTGTAGATAAAGATGTAAATGAAGTACCTATAAACTGGTTGTAAACTTAAACAAGAATGCTCACAAACATAACATTGCCAAAGACATATTTTTTTTTAAATTCATTAGTCTTTTGACTGGTTTGATGCATCCCACCACAAGTTCTGCTCCTGAACCAACCTTTTCATCTCAGAGTAGCACTTGCAACCCACATCCCCAGTTATTTGCTGGATGTATCCTGCCTGATCTCTGTCTTCCTCTACAATTTTTACCCTCTACAGCTCCCTATAGTACCACGTAAGTTATTCCTTGATGTCCTGACATATGTCCTATCATCCTGTCCCTCATTCTTGCAGATGTTTTCCATATCTATTGCTTTCCTTGCCAATTCTGAGGTGAATCTCCTCATTCCTTACCTTATCAGTCACCCAAATTTTCTAGATTCTCCTTTAGAACAACATCTCATATGCTTCTATTCTCTTCTGTTCCAGTTTTTCCACAGTCCACTTCTCACTGCCATACAATGCTGTGCTCTAAACGTACATTATCAGAAATTTCTTCCTCAAGTTAGGACCTATGTTTGATAATAGTAGACTTCTCTTGATTGGGAATGCCCTTTTTGCCAGTGCTAGTCTGCTTTTTATGTCTTCTTTGCTCCAGTTGTCATGGGTTAATTTGCTACTTAGGTAGTGGAATTCCTTAACTTGAACTACTTCATGATAACCAATTATGATGTTAAGTTTCTCACTTTTCTCATTTCTGCTACTTCTTATTACTTTTGTCATGCTTAAGTTTACTCTAATTCCGTATTCTGTACTCACTGGACTGTTCATTCCATTCAACAGAACATCTGACCCTTCTTCACTTTCAGTGAGGTTAGCAATGTCATCAGCTAATGTTAACAATGATTTACTTTCACCTTAAATTTTAATCCCACTGTTAAATCTTTCTTTTATTTCTGTTATTGTATTTTTGATTTATAGATTGAAAAGTAAGATTGAAAGACTACATTGCTGTCTTGTACCCTTTTTAATCCATGCCCTTCATTCTTGGTCTTCCCCTCTTATTGTCCCCTCTTGGTTGTTGTATATACTGTATATTACCTGTCCTTCCTTATAGCATACGGTATTGACCTAATTCACCGGTTTTCATTGTCTTTGAATTAAGGGGTTCATTTATTTCACTCACATATCACATTCTGTAAATTCCACCATGAAGAGAAACATTTGCAGATATGGAATGAATCTTATTATACATTAATAGGTAAAAGTCGCAACTGGAGGCTGATTCTGTAAAGTATGCCAACAACAACTTATGACTAATCTACTGACACGAAAAATTATGGAAATCACTTCTAGATTTCTTTATATGTGTCAGTAAGTGCTAAGAGAAAAGCAACTACTTTGAAAAAAGGCACAGGCCCCCCTCTTACATTTATCAGCTCCTGTTTCACTTAATACTTCAAACTTAATTTAATACTTGAAACTTATTCAATACTTCATACAACTTTACAGAGAATGCTATCAGATTCATATGTGCTTGCAGAGTCTAGAATTGTTTAGTACAAATGTTGGAGTGTAGTAGAATTTGCATCCCCGAGTTCAAATATCCCGAAAAAATATTATTTTCCTTTTTTTATTGAATACATGATTTCTACTGTCAGTTTGTTAGAAACTAGTTAGAGATGTATAGTCTGTACAGAAATTATTTTTAATTCTAGTATAATGATGTAAACTGCAGGGTTCATCCTACATTCATTCTTGTTATTAACTACAAATACTTTTGAGAAGTAAATGTATTATCACTTTAGTAGCCTGACTAGACATTCTTATGGAAAATACATGATCTTTCTGTGTAGATCATATGATGTCCAGTGTAGATGATGCAAACTGCCTGATGTAAAAACTATGGAAGAATACCACATGAGCCAGCCAATGTGGGTGACAGCAGACCAGCTGCAGCCTGTTGTAAACCACTTCAGTGTTCCACAGTGTGTTCTTCGTAATCAGATCATTATTAGTCCTCTCCTACACAAATCAAACAATTTCAGTTTTTGGATAAAGTCTTGATGGTCATTTAGATTGATTGCTCATCTTTTCTCTCTCCATTTTCTTCCTTTCCTAATTACACTTAACTTTTCGAGACTGTCATATTTAAGAACGGTCAAGTTGAATAGTCAAGTTGAATATGTCCATAAATGTGATTCATTTACTGTAACTCATCAAGATGTGTTGACAATTATCTCATACAATATGTACATTTTTAACATTTAATGACATTGTGCATCAGTGAAGAAGGTGTTGAACTCTACTAAACTAATATTAAGGTTCTGAAGACGACAGGTTACTCTGTTGAAACTGGTAAAATGAAATAAATTCCTAACTGTGCAACTGATAACTGAATTTTATTCAAAAATATATATCACAGTTTCTGAGAAAATAACACCTATGAATAAAATCACTAAACATTTTGCTTATAAATGTATGCTAGAGTTAAAATGAAAGCATGCCACTTATCCTAAGTTCCTATGTATACATTACATACATGTCTTATGTGAGAGTGAATATAGTACTGGTACTGTAGTAATATAGTGATGTAGTAATGTAGCAATATAGATCCATGGATACTAGCAAAAACAGATGTCATTTAAATATCTTCACTATTCCATAAGCATATTAGTTGCCTAAATAAACAATTATTTTTCACTTTACTTGTCTTTGTTCAAAATCAAGTTGACATAGTACTTCAAACATAATTACTTCTACATCATATAGAGAATCTACACTGCCTGCTAAAAAAGAGAAACACAGAGAAGGAGAGGAGGAATGGAAACAAAATTTCACAGGTTGAGAGGGTATGAGACATTATTTCAGTGATTAAAAAATCAAGTTAAATTTACAAAGAACTTGGCAGTACAGGCTCACTTACCTGTATGATGCTGCAGCCCCTCTAACCTGAAAGCACGCACTGATTTGATTGGGAAGAGTGTCATAAAGCCATTGCCTCCTCTCCAAAGGCAAGCTGGCCTACAATTCTTGTAACTGGTCCTTGACACCCTGGACACTAACACTGGGACACAGTTGACATCCAGTGTGGTGCCACATGTATCTTGCTGGCCTCAGGGGTACATCAACATCATGCAGACACTTCATAAAGACACTTAAAAGATGTGGACAAGCTTTGTCCTATTGAAAAATGGTACCATAATATTGTTGGATAAAAGGTAACACACGAGAACACTGAACGACCATGATGTACTAATGTACGGACACTGTCCCGCCAATCACTGCCAGTCACACCCCAACTGTGCCCCACGCCATGACATTGGAAGGATGGGATCTCTCCACAGGTTGCCACCCTACTCACTGATGATGGTCATTTGTAGTATTACAGAACTGTGATTCATCAGTAAAAACAGTGAAATGTCTTTTGTCAGCAGTCCATGCTTGCCAATCATGACACCACTCCAGACACAGCCATTTGTATTGTGGTATTAACAGGAGCCCGTACATAGGATGGTAATTCCCTAGTCTGGCTGCCACTGGTCTTTGACCAATGGTGAGGTATAAGACAGACAGTTGCAGGGAGACTGTTACTTGTTCTTATATGGCAGGCACCAATGTGAAGAGGTTATAATGAGCTTTGTGTGCAGTGTAGTGACCTTTCCATGTGGTGGCCTGTGACTGTTGACCAGAACCTTGGCAATGTTTATGCCAAACCCTATGTTCCACTGTGGTCCAATATCACACCAGTGTCCCATCCAAATTCCCCATTAATTTGGATATTGCATGATTTGACCAGCTTGATTTGACTAGCTAGCCAATCGAAGATCCACAGAGAGGCCCCTTTCAAAATCTCTCAGATGCTGAAAACACTGTCTCACACAAGTGCACAGCATCTCTGTGTAATTCGCAGTGATCACTCAGTGTGTGACACTGTTCATGCCCCTTATATACCCTACAAACCTTGTAACAATACCAAACATGAACAACAGTAATGCCCTCTGATGATCTTTCTACGTGTCACAGGGAATTGCAACTCTAATCGTTTATATGCACGCTAATAGTGTGTATATACATGAAGTTACATTGTCATCTAACTATGCCTTCTGAATACTCACTTTTTTTGATGGGCAATGTATTTTTCCACATTGTAATATTTCAAAACTCCCTTGTAATTACATGCCTATATTACATTTCATGGTACTATATCTCTAGCAACAACTTCATTCCCCAACTTCACACAATAAGTCATTACTTCATAAATAATCTCTAATAAATCATCATAATCCTCATAAACATTATAAACTTCACTAACTTAATTGTCATTACCATCATAAAGCAAACATCATTCGTAAAGGACCCTAACACAACTTCATCATTCACAAGATATCTATTTTGCTTCCTAATTCCTTGCAGTATTTTGTAATAATTGTTTCTCGCTTAATTGCTATAGCATAGAAGTAGTATGAACACCCATTACAATATCACTTCACTAAAGGTAACACATTTTTCCATTTCATTACCTAATCAACTCCATACACATACATTGTCTGCTCGTACTTCACACAAACTTATTCTATTCTTCCAAGCACATTAACTATTTAAAAAACAAAGTAAAATAATAGTTACAAGTTGTTCCTCATAAATGGAAAGCACATATATCCAGTAAAATATGTGCTTTGCAAAGAGCAAAACAAATACAATGACATTATAGTTACATAGCTATCAGTAGAAATTTTGAATCCCAACCACCTGTTCATCCTTACATCTTTCATTTTCATTAAACGTTCCTTATTTATGATAAATTAACCCTTAAAGTATCCCAGAGTAAAAGTGCAATCATTACACTTAACACTTACCAGATTTTCTTGTGAATTGATAGTAAATGCAATATTCCACAAACGTACTGTCCTGTTATTCACAGAGATGTAAGGCTGCTTGATACATACGATGAAAAATACAGAAGATATGTCAAGTATATACCATTCATGATCCATAAGTTCCTCAATCTTTTTTTTAAAAACTGTACAATTCTTTAGGGCAAAATAGCTATCTTAAACAACACAATTAAAATAATGCTTGCAGGAGAGAAAATGTAACTAATTCTTACAAGTAACAAAGTTTTACCAACATCTGGTTAGTAATTTTACAGACAACCTAAACATCCCTTCTACATTGATACTATCTTTTATTAGAGTAGTATTTATGTTTAATTTTAACACAGGTTTTGAATTTTTTGTGGAAGTTACACTGTCAGTCAATAGTAATAGGAATTTCTACCATAGAACACAAAATTAATACTAGTGTTCAGGAACTAGCAAGTATAACAAACTTCTCAGGCAGTAGGCATTATAACTCATCATCATATGTCATATTAGTAAAATCATGAAACTGATATAATAGCATTTAAGTGGACATGCAAATAATTGCATAAGAGTTTGGCTAACTAAGTTATAAACTGATGATCATCAGTTAAGATTGCTTAATGCAAAATTCAAATAGGACAACACTGATGGTGAATTCATTATGGTCATTACCATTTATTCTCTGTTATATTATAGACATAGCTAATTATTTTTCATTTTACCTGCTTCGATACAGTATGATTACAAAGTAATTAGAGAATTCAGTAGTATTTTTATGTGAGGTAGTTTTATATGAGATCAACATCTGAGTGGACATATGATGTATCCCACTACACTGACAGCCTTGGCTTTGAGCACCCGTAAAACTCCAAATATATACTGTATCCCATGCTCATACCGGTGATATAGTGGTTCATACCCTTGTGGTGGAAAAAATTTTCATTGCCAATCTTTGCCCGACAAGGGGAGGAGAGGTGGCGGCATGAAGTTCTGGACCACCAGACTTTGTGTCAGTGTCCTGGTTTAAATATTAAACCTCTCCACAGTGTGTCACGAAGTGAGGGCATGTGACACTGTTGATGGTGATCCATCTGTCGCATGGGAATGTTAAGCTTGGTGGCCTCGTTGGTGATATATATATAATAGAAGGAAACATTCCACGTAGGAAAAATATACCTAAAAACAAAGATGATGTGACTTACCAAATGAAGGTGCTGGCAGGTCGACAGACACACAAACGAACACAAACATACACACAAAATTCAAGCTTTCGCAACAAACTGTTGCCTCATCAGGAAAGAGGGAAGGAGAGGGAAAATGAGGGAAAGACAAAAGGATGTGGGTTTTAAGGGAGAGGGTAAGGAGTCATTCCAGTCCCGGGAGCGGAAAGACTTACCTTAGGGGGAAAAAAGGACGGGTATATACTCGCACACACACACACACATATCCATCCACACATATACAGACACAAGCAGACATGTATATGTGTGGATGGATATGTGTGTGTGTGTGTGCGAGTGTATACCCGTCCTTTTTTCCCCCTAAGGTAAGTCTTTCCGCTCCCGGGACTGGAATGACTCCTTACCCTCTCCCTTAAAACCCACATCCTTTCGTCTTTCGCAACCAATGGTTGCTTCGTCACGAAAGAGGGAAGGAGAGGGAAAGATTGTGTACACCTTCCGGGTGAAGGCAGAGCCACGTGTGAAAGCACCCACGTGATTTACCAACTGACCTGCCTACACTGTGAAACTTTCTATGTGGGAATGACCAGCAACAAACTGTCCATTCGCATGAATGGACACAGGCAGACAGTGTTTGTTGGTAATGAGGATCACCCTGTGGCTAAACACGTGTTGGTGCACGGCCAGCACATCTTGGCACAGTGTTACACCATCCGGGTTATCTGGATACTAACACCAACCTGTCAGAACTCCAGAGATGGGAACTTGCCCTACAGTATATCCTCTCTTCGCATTACCCACCAGGCCTCAACCTCCGCTAATTTCAAGTTGCCGCTGCTCATACCTCACTTGTTATTCAACAACATCTTTGCCTCTGTACTTCCGCCTCGACTGACATCTCTGCCGAAACTCTTTGCCTTTACAAATGTCTGCTTGTGTCTGTGTATGTGCGGATGGATATGTGTGTGTGTGCAAGTGTATACCTGACCTTTTTTCCCCCTAAGGTAAGTCTTTCAGCTCCCAGGATTGGAATGACTCCTTACCCTCTCCCTTAAAACCCAGATCCTTTTGTCTTTCCCTCTCCTACCCTCTTCCCTGACGAAGCAACCATTGGTTGTGAAAGCTTGAATTTTGTGTGTATGTTTGTGTTTCTTTGTGTGTCTATCGACATGCCAGCACTTTCGTTTGGTAAGTCACATCATCTTTGTTTTTAGATATATTTTTCCCACGTGGAATGTTTCCCTCTGTTATGTATGATTATCAGTCCATGACAAAATTGTGGAATACATTTCATAAGTCCTTGTAATGCATATCGGATTAGGTAACCATGATTCAAAAGAATAAGCAAAAATACTAAACCAGAACAAAGCTGCTACTAATAAAACAATCATATCAAAAGAGAACCTGCTGGATTGGGGAGAAAAGGAGTTGGATACAAACAGTGTGAGTGGAAAATTAATTCAACTTTTCAATCACTAAGTAACTGATGTCACATAATGTTATACTTAATGTTCAAGAAGAGTAAATATTGGTAACATGTATCTCCATACAAGAAATCAGTAAAGAGTCAAGCATACATGATGAGATAAGATGTAAGTTGATGTGTTGTGAACAAGTGAACTTGAATGCAAAATGTGTATTAAAAATGTTTTAAAATATCGAGGTAAACTGAGATTGTTTTATAACGACAAGTGCCATCAAGGAAATGTGTGTACTGAAGAGATATGGTATAATGAATGTACCATTATACCATATAGTGTTTAATTTATGAAATAGTGTATAGCTTGAGATATACATGACAACAAGAGAAAGTAGACAGCTAAATAGAATGCAGTTTGCTGCTGCAGCCTATCACAAATGACATATCTTGAGGTATGTGAACATTGCTTCACAGAAGATGACTATGGTGGTAATATAGGTTGATAACAAAAAAGCAAACATTTAATGCAAAATTGAAAGTGTTCAAGGGTTGTGTGTATCTTTGGCACACTATGTATACATGTAAAAAGGGTCTTTAGTGGGAATAAGGATTGAAATTCTCAGTGTTATGGGGCAACTTGTGTATCGTGTTGGGATCTGTTGTACAACCAATCTTATTCGTATTAGATACAATGCTCAACAAGCAGGAATTAAAAAAAAAAATCAACTGTAACACAAATATAACTTAAACGATTTGGTAATGCTCAATAAATGTCTTAAGCCACATAGTCCATCTGCCTCCCTAGATATTTGCTTACTGACTTTCGTCCTCTGACATCTGTCACATGTTGCTAATTTCTTTCTCACTTTCTTGATAAGTTGTACTAATGTGTGTTCTCTTATATTTCCTAAATACATTTTTGAACCCCACAATGACCAAAACATAAGTACCAAAACCTTTGGGTACACCTATGTGTTTTATTAATAAACCAATGAACTGCTCCACCAATATAAATTCCAATTGAAGACTTGAAATAAAAGATGCTCTAAGTGCTATAATGATGAATTTAAGGAAAATAAGTTTTAAGTATAATTGATGATTAATGGTCATAATTTCAGTACTAACATGTTTTATTTGAAAGTTAAGCTTAGTGTGGATCTACTTTAGTAGAATAGTATGAAAAACTTACTGAAAGTAGAAATTCAGTGAAAGGCTCTAAGTTTTGTTGCAAAAATATACTAAAGAGAACAGAGAAACAAAAACAAAAAAATAATTTTGTTCACACACTATAAGTACATTGTGTAAAGCATTATACAACTTCTGATGGTCATCATTTGCCAGGTATTGCTTCATTTCTGACAAATCAATTTTCTTTTCTTCAGAGATGTGGTATGTTACATCCAAGGCAAATAGTTGCATTTTCTTGATGTCCAATATTTATATATCTTTTCTTTTTTTTTTTTAAATAGTGGTACCTTCACAAACCTCAATTTAATTTAAGCTTCTCCTAGTCTTAACTATATGAGGGTTATGTTTGTCCAACTGCAGACATTGTACTTCAGAAATGTTTAGTTTTGCTGTGTTTATATTACAATCTGCTGATTTCTTGAAATCTATGAAGCCAGATGAATTTGTGTTACAGATGATAAATGGCTTTATTTGTCTTGACTGCTGTATCACAATCTTTTTCTTTTCTCAGTAAGGCCAAAACTCCTATCACAACTTAAGGCATGATCTGGTACAAGGAACTTGTAGTTTATTTCTTCAGTGACTCCAGTTATAACTAGGTACATCAGGATAAAGAGAATAACTCTGTTTTTGTTTTGGCCACAACACACATCATTCCAGATAATCACTTTTTCATTAAAGATGCACCATTTGCATAGATTTTAAACAAACATGAAGCAATTTTGTTAGCACCATGCCCTATCAAAGCTTCATGCTACAAAGTCAGGTATTCACTAATGTTTACAGCAATGTGCACACCTAAGTTGTAAACTTTGAGCTGTTTGAGGTAAAATATTTGACTATATGTCAAAGTTGGAATGAAATTACAATGAAATGAACGCCCTTAGCTGCTTACAGGCATTGACTTACGTCAACGGGGACAGATAAAAATGTGTGCCCCGACCGGGACTCGAACCCGGGATCTCCTGCTTACATGGCAGACACTCTATCCATCTGAGCCACCGAGGACACAGAGGATAGCATGACTGCAGGGATTTATCTCTGGCACACCTCCCGCGAAACCCACATTCTCAACGTATTGTCCCACACTACATTCGTAGTGGGCACTGTTTGTGCATTCGCACAGAAAAAGAAGATGGTCAAGTGGCCGGTGACCCTTAACTATATATATATATATACTAAGATGGTATCTGTTCTTTCGGACATTTCCGAAAGAGCAAATACCATCTTAGTATATATAACGTTGGAATGAACACTATTTTCTAGGATTCATTCTGGTCCTGTTTTATCAGAGGCTTAGCTTTTTTTACCTTCCCTGGCTATCAGTTACGTTTCATCATAAGAGTTAGTGGGGATCTGTAGCTTTAATTGATCACATGTGTGGCACATGTCTGAATAAGAATGGTGAAAAGAGAGGTTAAGGGAAATGCTTCTTAAAAGTAACATAATACTAATGGCATATCACTTGTGAATCACTGGTATTCTTGAAGGCTTTGAACATCCGTATACATTAAGGCCAGGACTCAGAGATTCTGTTCAGTTTTGTACACGCTGTATCATTTGATTTTCTACTTCTTCACTGAATTTACTATTTTGTGTTTTATTAATGCTTGTCTCCTTGTATATGGTAAGATATTTCTTCTTCTTTTCAGTTAGTACCTGGATTTTCATCTGAGTTAATGCAAGTATTTTAGCAAATGTTGCTCTGCAAACTTTCACTATGTCACCTTGCCCAGCTTTGTCTCATGCTCTGTGAAGGGTCATTACTGGTATTATGGCATCTTCCTTTTACATGTTATACTTGCATCAGTCCAGTCAAGTAACTTATTTCCTTTTCAATAACTTTCAGGTCATAAAAATCTTCAAACAGCCAAACTTTGTGTTCATAGTTAAGGTTCTTGCAGTTATACTTGCGTGCACATTGATTTTGAAAGCAAGAAGGAGAACCTTGCACACTGCCTCACGAGTTGTTGTTTTTTATTTGCAATTAACATAATTTAGTTAGACTTTATTATTGTTTTTGTGTAGGATTTAGGCTAGTGATCAGTGTGCCTAATCATAAAAACTATACTAGTGGCTAGACTGACACACTTCTCACCTGTTGTCAGATGCATTAATTTGGATTTCTTTTTGTTCAGAAATTTTGTTTGTGCAACTTCTGTATTGTCACAAATTGTCTAACAAACCAGCACTAAACTAATTAAATGGATGGGAAGAAATTACTCTCAAGCAATATACTTAGTTGACTGCTACATATTTTGCAAGACATTTCTGTATCTTATTTTATTTCTCTTTGGTTTTATGCCCTTCCAAAAACAAGATCACCACAGACACAATCTCTTTTCATATTAAAGGAGAAGGAGTGAGTGGTTTATAGAATTTATCAGGCTGGAGAAACGCAGAGAGCCAACAAGAAACCTACAGCGTTACGACTGAAACTGCATTTGTATCTCAGTCTACTTAGTTATACAGCATACATCTCTGATACATCATTCAAGTTAATAAATTATTCATCTTGAAAAGTACACCAATAAGATGATTCCTTCTCCTCAACTGAGTAAAGCTTCCATTTATTGATACAGTTACATATTTTACAAAACATAATTGGATCATTTCAGGGTTATCAGGAAGGCTATCCTAGCCTAGTTATAGAAATTTTAGACAAAGTATTATATGGAATTTTTGTATAGATGCATTTTTGTGAAGATCACTACAATATTTTTATTGATGCCAGAAGACTTGAGTTATGATGCTTAGTTTTACATGAAATTGATCATTCACACCAGGAACTGTAACACATTGATGATGAAATTACGAGCGCATTACTAATTACTTCTAAATACACATTTCTCTCTGCATTCTACTTTTATTATGTATGGTTGTGATATCTCATTAGAGATCTTTGCCAACAGCTTTCTACAGTGTAAGCAGTTTTCTATGTGAAAATACCAGTGCTAATTGTAAACTTAGTCAGACGTAAGTTGTAATTAAATCTCAGTTGAGTTATCAATGCCTGTGTGTCAGTGACTGGTAACTAAGTGCTCACTATTTGACACATGTGCTGCCAACATGTGCATTTGACAAAGAAACTGAGCACATATATTTGAGGGTTGCCATATCTACATCTACATCTATACCCTGCAAAGCACTGAAGTGCATGGCAGAGGGTACATCCCATTTTACCAGTTACTAGGTTTTCTTCTAGTTCCACTCACATATGGAGCATGGGAAAAATGACTGCTTGAATGACTCTGTGCACGCTGTAATTATTTTAATCTTGTCTTCTTGATACCTATGTGAGTGATATGTAGGAAGTTGTACATTCATAGAATCATTATTTAAAGCCTGTTCTTGAAACTTTTTAGTAGATTTTCTCAGGATAGTGTATGTCTGTCTTTAACAATCTGCCAGTTCAGTTCCTTCATTTCCGTAACACTTTCCCATTGCTCAAACAAACCTGTGACCATTCTTGCTGCCCTTCTCTGTATATGTTCAACATCCGCTGTTAGTCCTATTTGGTATGGGTCCCACACACTTGAGCAATATTCTAGGACAAGTCGTACAAGTGATTTATAAGGAATCTCCTTTGTATATTGCCTGCACTTCTCCAGTATTCTACCAATAAACCACAGTCTACCACCTGCTTTACCCAAAACTAAGCCTATGTGATCATTTAATTTCATATCCCTACAAATTATTGAAGGTTTAATAAAACAAAAAGGAGTTATCCACGTAGATCACTGTTGCAATCCTGATTTCAGTTAATAGTGTACAGCATGTATAGTGTGTGCAGTGACTGGAGTTTACTTTTTACATTATGAAATAATTTCTTTGCAAGAGAGTATAAACGAATCAGCAGTATACACTACAGTCAAACCGAACATAGTTGCATGTACAGGCTGGCCTTTGTATTTTAGAGGTTGGAGGCTCCAATCCCAACCTAGTCATTAAAATTTGGTTTTTATGTGGCGTTCCTAAATTACTTCAGGCAAATGGCAGGATGATATCTGTTGCACGGCCATGTTCACTAAGTGTCATATTCTCATCAAACTAGATACATCAAAATGTAAATGCCCATATACATATCTTTTTCTCTGTTCTTAAGCTGTGATGTCATGATATTTCCAATGTGTTTGTAAAAGTAATACAGAGATGACTGTTGGCATAACTTTGCAAATAGCAGAGTAAAGTCCCTGATACTAGAGCTTGTTTAATACTATGTAGGACTACAGAGGCTCTTTGAATGCTATGCCACGTCAGCAGATTTTGGACACAAGTTGGTAGTTCTACTGTGTAAAAATTACCAATAAAAACATTTTATGTTTGGACTACCAACTGTAGACTGTGTTAACATATTTTTGCAGAAACAGTTGATGTATCCTTTGTATGTGATGACTTTAATAACGATTTTATGTTAAACACTACAGATCATGTGAATCTAGAGTCACTGATGTGCAGCTTTCACTTGTACTCTAGTTTGTATTCCCAATAAGAATTGAAGCACAGTGTGCAACTGACATTAACAATTAGTTTTAGGTCCAATAGTCTTTAATGGATCCATAGCAAAAGTTTGTCAAAGTGCAATGTAGCAAAAGGCTGAAAAGTCTCAACCAGTGTTCTAAATACGACAGAAAATATGTTGTTCATTTAGAGAAGTTGAAAACAATGATAGTGAAAAATAAAAAGAGGAGTAAAACTGGCCTTTAGCACTCTTTATGGTGAGTGTTAGCAGTTTATACTTGTAGCAGTGGGACATGAACTTTTAATATGAAAACAATTCAAAAATTGATTAATTAATGAATTATTATTTGTCCACTGTACCAAATTGGTTCAGTATCTTGTACAATTGATATGGGATAAGTCAATATGTATTACAACATGAACATCATATAGCATTTTCACAAAATTTTACTAAAGGCTCTTTACAAACAGCAAGCAGGAACATTATAATATTGATAGCATTATTTTTATCTATGAGCACAGGTTCTAATAGCTGTAGCTTCACATAGTATTGTCGTATTTTATTATGTGTTGCATGAGTGGGCAAGATGACTTATTTGATCTAACACTAATCCTTTTTAATTTATTTACTTTTATTGCTACAGATAGCATAAGATGTACATGATGACTGTCCTGATTGGAAAAGAGCGTAACACATTGTTATCAGTGTACTCATGTTTATGATGTTCCTCATTTATCTGATCATAAAACGTACTTTCCTGAGTTTTGTGCTAGTCCAATCGAGGTCCTTTTTCCGGGTACGGGAGACAGTTATGGAATCCCCCAAGAATTTTTGTTTCGTTATCAGCTTCAACATTATTATTGTCCAGTGATACAGTTGGTACCAGTGGATTTCTATTGTGGTCAATGTGAAAATATCTTTTTTACATTAGAGTGATGTTCAAGAAGCAATGGAGAGATTCATATTAGGAATTGCCATAAATGTAACCAAATGCGTCAAGTAACGTGATACAGTGGACTATATCCATTAATCTCTTTAATAGAAATGGGAAATGCTGTTTCTGCAAGACAGTGTCTTTGAAACCTTGCTTGCTACTTTTCCAATCTGTAAGAACCTGTCTCCAGGCCACTTTCATGGGCCCGAAGAAAGAAGCGTGTAAAGGCCGTTTAATGTGAGTGCTGTTTGCTGGTAGGCAGATGAACGAAATGTTATTCTCACCACAGAGCTCTAGAACATAAGTTGTCAAATGTGAGAACAAATTGTCACAGATCTTTCCTTCGAGCTTTTTCAGTCTTGGTAGCATCAACTTGGTGAACCACTCGCTAAATGTATTACAGTCAAACCATCCACTAGGACTATGTGAGTAAAGGCAGCCAGTGGGCCCATTATCTGTCCATGTAGACCATAGATGCGCTGATTTGTAAACAACAAATGGAGGCAAAACTTCTCCCTCCGCATTGCCAGCAAACATTACAGATATGCTGGTCTTGGAGGGATTACAGATGTTTTCTGAATATTTTGAACCTCTTTTTGTGAGTGATTTCTTTTTCCCTGGATCGTCGGTTAGGTTGGTTTCATCAAAATTCCATATATTACTAGCTGGCACATCTTTCAGTTCATTTGCAAATGTTCAACATATTCTCTGAGAACACGCTCATCAACTGCAGCTCTACTCCTTTTAATGTTGGTTGCAAAACGTACAGAAAATTCAGGGTGGCGTTTGGTGAAGCCCAAGAGCCATTCATAGCCTGGACAATTGTCTTTGAATCTAGGAACTTTACGTCCGTGTCTGGTAAGGTATGACTTCACAGTCATTCGGAGTTGCATTGGAGTAACAGGGAACCCATATTTACTCAACTGCAAAACACATTTTACAAACTCTGCTTCTTCTTCATTAGTAAAAATCTGTGGGAATCCTGAACATGAATTACTTCCTTCCTTTGACTTCAGTTTATTAATTATGGTTCTTCTTGGGATATTAAAAAGTTTTTCAGCTTTCCTTTGTGATATCTTCTTCCTCCTAATGGCTTGTAGGCAGAGTTTCTGGGCTGTAATCACAGTATTGCCTATTTCCGACCATTCTTTTATACTGCCGTGGCACATTCACCAGTCTGAAAGAGATTACAAACACCGTTCACTGCCAGCAGCACACTACAGG
This sequence comes from Schistocerca cancellata, assembly GCF_023864275.1. Taxonomy (NCBI): domain Eukaryota; kingdom Metazoa; phylum Arthropoda; class Insecta; order Orthoptera; family Acrididae; genus Schistocerca; species Schistocerca cancellata. Next base: position 543,038,047 of record NC_064627.1, read on the forward strand.
GGTAAAATAAGTTAGAAACGTTCGTAGATGTGGAAGAAATGCACCCTGGGGATACTTTGCACCACTTTTGTTGTGGTGCAATGTTTCCCCAAACTAAGAAATTTCGTGACCTTCAACAGTAAATTGACAATGACACAAACGATAGTCCATCAAACGAAAAACTACGATACTTCTCAGCAGATAGACGTTCTGAGTAATTAAAATAATGGTGACTGACCTTCACAGTGACCTGTTCACCCTGTGAAAAACACAGATTTTTTCCAGCTTAATTTTACACCACTGATCACTAAGATGCTTGTGAAAAATTCAAAATGGCCGACAACTGAACATACAAGCAAGGGTACCAACCTGTAAGTGCTACCTTTCATAGAAAACATTGTTCACAGATAAACAGGAAGTAGTGTAGCATCTATGAACCAAAGAAACTTTTTTTTCAAATGGAGAAAGGTTTGTCCCTATGGAGCAAAGTAACCTCAAATGACGGTATCTAATACAATTAGTCATCTACATCATGTCATGAATGTCGATCTGAAGAGCTATGCGGAGGATAAAAGGTATTTAGTGGGGGAAGGGCGCGCGCATGTGTGTGTGTGTGTGTGTGTGTGTGTGTGTGTGTAGTCAGACTAACAATGATTGTCGTTGTAGTGACGCTTTGTTGGGCATAAGAAGTCCCTGAATGTTTGTCATCACCGATCGGTAAAATCTCTTTCCGGCAAGGGTGAGCGCCGCACACACTAAACATCATCATCATCATCTTTCCGGTAAGCACTAACGGTCGATTCTTGCTGTCATCTGACGTGCAGCGTATATCGGGCAGTGACGCAAAACTTCGTTTCTGGCTGCCCGGCCAGAGCCGGGTAAAGGAAAGAGAGAACACAGGTGATTCTGAGCGCTTTTCCGAAATTGTGGCCTTGCGGTACGGAACCTTTGGCTGCAGGCGGCAGGTGCGAACCGGCACTCGCGGTTCGATTGCGCCGCACCTGTCGCTGAACCAGAAGCGGAGAGCAGCTGCTGGGCAGATGTCCTGCGTGCGGACGCCTGCCACAGTACTGTAGTGGCTCTAGTCTGCCGATTCAGCGCAGATGGCAGCAACCGCAGGCGCGCTGCCACTTCGCTCTACAGCCACTGCTTTGAGGAGCGTCTGCTGCGGATCTTCAGTCCAGGCTGCAAAACGAACGGCACTAACTCTCGTAAAGCATTTACTTACTGATTACACAGGGAGTTCACTGTGTTCAGACGATTCGTCGACGATATCTCTTATAAGAGAGAAACATGGTATTAGGGAGACCGAAAAATAATGTCTTTATAGGGTTCCGTACCACAATCTGTGAAAACGGACCCCTTTTACAGGATCACTTTGTTGTCCGTCCGCCTCTTAAGCCGCCTTTTTCTCAGAAACGGGTAGACGTATCAAGTTCAAATTTATTTTACATACTAAGGTAAATGGTTCCTTGGCGGTGAAATAATTGTTGTCTTCTAAGTCAATGCAACCAAAAGATACGGCCGTTTCTGTCACATATTTTGATACTCGTGAAAATCATTCAGCAAAACTTATAGTGTACTTCCCGTTGACTTAGAATCATGAAACGTGGCAAGAAGCAAGGTTTCATAGTACAACCGAACGAAAATTTATTGCACAAACTAAGGTCACTGGTTTCTTGACGGAAGGTGTAAGCTTCTAAGTAACGCAATCAAAAGATACGGGCTTTCATGTCACATATTTTGATTCTCGAAAACTCAAAAAAAGCCTGTAAGGCACTTCCCGTTGATCTAAAATCACGGAATTTGACAAGAAGCAAGGTTTCACAATACAAACAAAGGAAAAAATCTGAAAACTAAGAATTTGTAATTATATCACACGAATTTGTTATTAGACTTCAAACTTGAAATTAAAATGTTCTCGAAAGTCTTGGAACCTCTGTGACCTATGTCTTGAGAGTATCAATGTCGATAACATGCAAAAATCGTCGAGATTCTTGATTTCCAGAATGGATGAGCTGTCTGGCTACATAAGTCTGTACGGAACTCCCATTCCGCGAGTCCTACTCACACCTGGCCATTTTTTGACGTTATATTCAAACAGATAAACTGTTCAAAAGTTTTTTTCAATTATTAATGTTATCACCGTCGTTACCAACAAACTTTTGCCATCTAATGTGCTAATTTTCATTGCTGGATCGTTAAAAATCGATTAGTTTTCGAGCAAAATATGTGGAGATGGTATTTTGGACACAATCCACATTTTGAAATTTTTTGTCGGTTAGAAAATGTTGTAGCGATTGAAATAAATGGAAACCCGCAATAATGAGCGAGTATGGCGGGCAAGGCAATACCTCCCACCTCACTTCATTAATTTTTTCCAGGGTTATTCTTGCACAGTGCGATCTTGCAATACGCATTGCAGAATAACGCCTTTTCTGTCGACAGTCGGTGGTCACTTTTCAGTTAAATATTGATTTACTCGACCCAGTTGTTCACGGTAAAGATCTGCATTCAGAATTTGCCCGTGTTTCGGCAATTCTGAATGAAAGACCTCGCGAATACTCCACCAAACGCACAAAAGCGCCTTTTCGGGATGTAAACCTGTACTTCGTGCCGATTCATTCGCAAAGAGTTACTGCCTTTTGCACTTTGGGTTATCATAGGGGAGCCATTTTCATCACTAGTGATTAAGCGATCAGTAAACGCTTCTGTACTGTGCTAGTGTTGCGTGTGGTGAAACGGTTAGTTTCGCTTGTCAGCACAGCAAATGTTCTTGGGTGATGTTTCACAGTCCCTCGATTGTCAGATACAGATTGCATTCAACTTCCACCCTGCCGACTCACTACGTAAAGTTGTTGCCTTCCTGATCGATACTAGTCGGAAAGACCAAAATTACCGGATTTGAACGTAGAAAACCACCTTTGGCATTCACGAACGACTAATTCACTTGGATATACATCGCAATGTTTTTGGTAGCAACTGTTGCGTTACTATCTTTGCGGAAAAAATGAACCTGTTCTAGTATTTAGCTGGTCATTTCAACATAAACAATATAATTATTTACGACTAAACAAATCATTCTAATCTTAACATGTCTCACAATGAACTGATAAATGACTAACGGCAATCGACATGTGCAGAAACGACTTTACTTTCCAGTTCACCTAATACGGGTAACTACGTACACAGTACGTTTAGAGGCAGTTTGTAATTTCTGTAAAGATTGTAGGAATAACACCACACAGGCTTATTTCAATAACAAGATGACACAGACAAGGGTAACTTAACTACAATGGCTGGTTTAAGGCCCAATCCACACAAGCCGCCGCTTGGGGCGGCAAGCTGACGGGAGCACCCAAGATTTCTATACACTACGTATCACAATTTGTAGCAAAAACTGATACGGGTGGAAGTGTAAAAAGGACAAGGAGCGGCGGGGGAGGGGGCGGGGTAGACAAATAACAAGTCACTTGTATGGAAAAATGTTCTCGAACCAGCCCTATTAACTACCTTCAGTAAATTTTCAAGAGGCACAAGCTCTGTGGTGAACTAAGTGTTCAAGAACGAGAACGGTACTCTTTCATTGGTCTCATACTAGAATAAAAGAGAGAAAGGATCCAGAAACACAGAAATAAAAAAAAAGAAATGCGACGAATAATATAACGGCTATACTGGCACATAGATGTAAATGACAGCAACTTAAAAAAAGGCGGCTAAATTTGCAGAAATGGACTTGACCCAAAGAAGGTTCAAAATATCTGATATGGACTGCACATCTAACGAAATGTGACGAATGGTACGAAAGTTGCGTAAGAGTGTGGACAAGATAACAGTATAGCTAAGATGAATACGACTTTGTTGTGTTGTGGTGTTCAGTCCGAAGACTGATTTGTTGCAGCTCTTAGTGTTAATCTATCCTGAGCAAGCCTCTTCATCTCCGAATAACTACTGCAACCTACATGCGTTTGAAGCTGCTAACTGTATTCATCTCTTCGTCTCGCTCTACAATTTCTAGCCCCCCTCCCCCCTCCCATGCACACACACACACACACACACACACACACACACACACACACACAAACACACACACACACACACACACACACACACACACACTCCCCCCCTCTCTCTCTCTCTCTCTCTCTCTTCCGTCCAATCCTTTCTTCAGGTAAACACCTTCAGAAAAGACTTTGCAACACTTAAATTAAATTTTTGTATTCGATGTTAACACATTTCTCTACTTCAGAAACATTTTACTTGCCAGTCTATATTTTATATCATCTCTACTTCGGCCATCACCAGTAATTTTACTGCTCAAATAACGAAACTATCTACTACTTGTAGTGCCACGTTTTCTAATCTAATTCTGACAGCATTTAATTCGACTACATTCCATTACTCTTGTTGATGTTCATCTTATATCATGTACATCCATTGTGTTCAACTGCTCTTTCAAATCCTTTGCTGTCGCTGCCAGAATTATAGTGTCATCGGCAAACCTGAAAGTTTTTGATTATATTTATGGACAGTGCTTGATTTGCAAATAATAAAAAAAGAGCTTATGGTGCTGTAACTTCTCGAGCATGTTTTTGAAATGTAAACTTTCTAAAACGTTATTTTAAAGCTTTTCTGTGTTTTTTTAAAAGTGCGAATACAACATTTGCACTGGTAAAATATAGAACTTCCATGTGTACATACGATCTTGTATTACATGTTTCATTAATTATGCTAAATATTATTTCTCAATTTAGGATTTGCTACAAAAAGAAATTACAATAAGACGAACACTCGTAAAATGGAACTACGAGGGTAATCCCAAAAGTAAGGTCTCCTATTTTTTTTATAAGTACATCTGTTTGTTTCTACAATGGTTTACATCAGTTTACAGCTTGAACATTTAGCTATTTTTCGATACAATCACCATTTTTGTCGATACATTTTTGTAGACGCTTTGGCAGTTTTTGTATGTCCATGTCATACCAGCCCACCGCCAGCTCCGCGGTTTTGGCGAAGAAGGATGCCGCCACTGGCGTGATTGTTGCTTGGTCTCAGGTGTAAAGTGGCCTGTCCAGCTATCGTCACCCGTGACAATTGAGTCCAGAAAGTTTTCCTGTTCGGCTGCAAGGCGGTGAAGAAATGCGCGGGAAGCATCAACTCGTTGCCGCATGTGGTCCTCAGTCAGCATGCGTGGCACGTATCTTGCGCACGCCTTCCGGTAGTTCAATGTTTCCGTTAAAATGCTGTGAGCGGTGCTTCGGGAAACCTCAGGAACCGACGTGCAGAGATCATTCAGGGTGATCCGCCGATCTTCACGCATGCTTTGCTCAACCTTCAACACTGTCTCCTCAGAAATTGACGGTCTACCGCTCCTTTGCTCGTCGTGAATTTCGGTCCGACCAGCTGCTCTCTATACCACTTATGAACATTTTTGACATCCATACACGACTCACCATACACTTTCGTCAATTGGCGATAGATTTCAATCGGCGCAGTGCCCTTTGCGTTCAAAAACCAAATAACTGCGCGCAATTCGCACTTGGCGTTAACATTCAACGAGAGCCCCATTCTCAACGGCTGCCAAGCCAAGACTGAGCGCCTCAGCGCGGCGTGCGCATGTTTTCACACAGCACGTGAAGCACTCCTCATAACAGTGTGACCAACTGCCACACAGAGTTCTGCACTTATAAAAAAATAGGAGACCTGTCTTTTGGGATTAATCTCGTATAAGATATCGAGAAAGGTAAAAAGCGTCTAGACAAAGAACAGTCCATTCTCGCACAAAATCGGCATAGTTTTACATCGCTTCAGCCGCAGCAAAATTTCTTTCTTACCGCATCTCAAAATCTGCGGTTCTGTTTTCTTTTTCGCCAGAGGTACCGTACCGTCACAAATCAAGCACTATGGGTACTTCGAGGGACAGAGAGACATATTAGAAACTTAAACACAAAGTTGATGTCCCGCAATAATTATTATGGTTCCATAACGATAATTATTACGAAACACAAATACTGTGTATTTAAACTGAAAGTTATTTGTCTTCTCCCCTGAACTTTAATTCCTTCTCCAAATTTTTCTTTGGTTTCCCTTACTGCTTGCTCAATGAACAGATTGAATAACGTGGGTAATAGGCTATAACCTTGGCACACTTCCTTCTCAACCACTAGTTCCCCTACGTGCCCTTCGACTCTTATAACTGCGGTCTAGTTTCTGGTCAAGTTTTATATAGCCTTTCGTTCCCTGGATTTCACCTCTTCTACCTTCACAATTTCAAATTTCAGTTTTTAAGTCTACAAATGCTGTAACCGTTGGTTTGACTTTTATTAGCCTAACGTAACGTATAAGAGAAGTCGAAGGGTCAGTATTGACACATTTCTTCGGAAATTCGATTTGAAGTGGAATGATCATATAAAATTAATTGTTGGTAAAGCGGGTGCCAGGTTGAGATTCATTGGGAGAGTCCTTAGAAAATGTAGTCCATCAACAAAGGAGGTGGCTTACAAAACACTCGTTCGACTTATACTTGAGTATTGCTCATCAGTGTGGGATCCGTACCAGGTCAGGTTGACAGAGGGGATAGAGAAGATCCAAAGAAGAGCGGCGCGTTTCGTCACAGGGTTATTTGGTAAGCGTGATAGCGTTACGGAGATGTTTAGCAAACTCTAAAGTGGAAGACTCTGCAAGAGAGGCGCTCTGCATCGCGGTGTAGCTTGCTGTCCGGGTTTCGAGAGGGTGCGTTTCTGGATGAGGTATCGAATATATTGCTTCCCTCTACTTATACCTCCCGAGGAGATCACGAATTTAAAATTAGAGAGATTCGAGCGCTCACGGAGGCTTTCCGGCAGTCGTTCTTCCCGCGAATCATACGCGACTGGAACAGGAAAGGGAGGTAATGACAGTGGCACGTAAAGTGCCCTCCGCCATACACCGTTGGGTGGCTTGTGGAGTATAAATGTAGATGTAGATGTAGAACTCAAACCGCTCTCTTCACCTATGTAGGCTTGTACCTGTTTCTCCATGCTTCTGTAAGTAATTCGTATCAATTTTTGAAACGATGACTTATTAAACTGCTAGTTCAGTAATATTCGCACCAATTGACGCATCTGGGCATATAATAATATTTACAAAATTCTTTTGTCGTTTGGAAAAAGCCATTTCTTTTGTAATCTCGTGAGTGAATTTCAAGGCACGGTTTATTGATTTGCATTACTAACGTCTGTTATCGTGGTGGTAGCCGAATGATGTCACCGTGTTTGTTCGATGATAAAGTGGACGATAAAGTACTGTTCAAGGAAGTCGCTGTTGCCGCTGCTGTGTCTTAACATTAGTCATACTAACCTTGAATATCAAGAGTACTTAGTGCTGTCGTACTAAATTTAAAAACTAGAAGTACTTCCTGCTGTCGCTCTACAGAGAACTGATCTGCCGACGTAAAGTATTTGCTACGTCTTCCGAGCCAAGGCGTCGCTGGACGGCGGTGTCAGGTTGTGTGGCCAGCTCGCCGCTCTCCTGGTCGTTTTCTGTTGACTTTTTTTGTTTATTGATACGTATCAAAGCGTACATTGTATAGTGTACACGGCCGTTTAGGTCGGCTTTCGAAAAGGATCCAATACCTTCCTTTCAGATAGCCCCTGCGTTTTCCCTGTGAGGCCGAGAGGGTCCCATTAAAAAGGTGGATTCGAGCTGGACCGACAAACTTTCACAGAATGATCAGGAAGAAATCTGTGTCATCCAATAATTATTGCTGAATAATTCAAAGTTACTCTGTTAGAGATGTAATTTCTCTTGGACCGTGAGAGATGGATTTTGCGCTTAGAAATAAATAGATCCATTATTCCTTATAATTGCTTCATCTGAGATGGACTGTATTCTGAGAATTGCGTCTGACAATCTAAATGAAAATATTCGATTTATATCTAATCACAATGAAAATTAAAAACAATGCGAGTGATGTAAAAGGCCATCCTGGATTAGATTTTCTGTCAGTTTCCTAAATCACTGTGCAGGCAAACGAGGGGATGACAAACGAGCCAGGGTGCTTCCCTAATACTGTCCCTTTCTAACTGAGCCATTGTTTTCTACCTGTTGACGTTGACGACCTAGACGTCGACGGCACGTTGCATTCTCGATAATGAGCCACTAAAGGCCGTGTCCTCGAGATTTCAAACCTTTATGCAGAATTCCGTAACAGCCTCTGAAAATTTCTCGTCAGTTCACGTCCACCGCGTAGGTGTTTCCTGATACTAAATACGTGTAGAACGTGATAGCTACAGTGCTTAATACGCCTCAGTACTCGCTCTGGGTGGCGCACTATCGGTTCAATAGTTACCAGGAAGACTCCTGGATAACCTAGCCATTTCAGTAGCTGGCCGAAGCTCCACAGCATTTGTAGGCAGTATATGCTGGGCGCGAAAAGAGTAGTCTATCACGTGCCACGAATGCTTGATTTGATTCCAGAATCCACCTCAGAACAAATTTGGGCATTTACGATCTTGTGAGTGGACCCGTTAATCTGATGGAATATTCTGTCGTCTTAAGTGTGCGTGAAATGTGTCAAAGAGTGCAATGATTCGAGGCAATGTACACAACGCGGTATGCAACTCCTCTCTTCTGACAGCAGTGGGTAAGAAGAAATTGGGAGAAGCTGGATGCAAGTGCTGTAGGGAACATTCAGCTTTAAATTTTCTGTAGTTTTCCTAATTCATTTAAAGTGAATAACGAGATGAATTTTTTGAAATGAACATCGTCGAGTCCTTTTCCCATCTTTTGTGTCCTCATCCTTGTCCAACCCCAGCCTGAGCTCGGTTTATTATACTGAATCTCCTGCGCATAGTACATTATGCGCGGTGCCATGTCTGGTACTCCGGTTGTCTGCAGCACACTGAGCAGCGTCAGATTCCCAGTGTAGAACAGCCTTCTCTAATACTGACCTTTGTGCCCTGCGTATGATGATGATATTTGGTTTGTGCGGCGCTCAACTGCGCGGTTATCAGCGCCCGTACAAATTCCCAACCGTTGCTCAGTCCAAACTCTCCACTTTCGTGAATGATTATGAAATGATGAGGGCAATACAAACACCCAGTCATCTCGAGGCAGGTGAAAATTCCTGACCCCGCCGGGAATCGAACGCGGGACCTCGTGCTCGGGAAGCGAGAACGCGACCGCGAGACCACGAGCTGCGTACATGTGCCCTGCGTATGATCGCTTGGTTACATTTTGAGGAACACTTTCTTTCTGGCTTCCGTGGATGGAAATAAAGAAGCCAGAAAAAGTCAATGCTTTCGCAAGCGTGGAGTGTAGAACTGTACACCGGGTGACATTTCACTGAGAGTATACCACTGACTTTCATTCTTTTCCTTTTTGTGTTTAAATATAGCACAGCCTCCGAAGTTAACAGGCACTCTCTAAGAACTTGCCGGCAATTTTAAATAATGTACTAGAAAACTAAAAGTAGAATTGTGAGACACAGTAGCTTTATATAAAAAAAGCATTAGCAATGAAAAAAACTTTGGAAAAACAGTCAAAAGTTTTGTGAAATAATTTGTCTAAAAGTGAGAAATAGAAGAAGTTAGTGAAACATTTGAAGCACTTTTCAATTATACTCATCATCACGTACAGCAAATGAGGTTCCGACTGAGAATTTAAAGTTGAATGTTTAACTTAGAATCTTAGATTTTTAAAGTGCACAAGAGGATATTAACTGCTTGGTGAAACTGTAAATTCTCAGTCGGCACTTTACTTGCTGTACGCACCTTTGAGCATCAATTGAAGGTGCATCAAATCTTTCTCTAGTCCATGTTATTTCTTACTTTCAGACAAATCATTTCACGAAACATTTGATCATTTGTTTTTCAAATACTTTTTTCTGTTGTCATATTTTGTACTGTGCAGGTATTCATTTTCGTTTTTCTATTAGAGACGAAAACAAAAGAAAACTGTGTTTGTAGCTTCATATCGAAAAAAATTCATTTCCAATGAATTCCTGAAAACACATTTGAAATTATGGAACAGTTGTACAAAGAAATACGAGCAAGGCACATTTGTGTAAGTGTAGTATCCAAATTAAGAAATAAAGAGTACAAAATTCAGATTCTCTGTAACGTTTATTTAACGCACAATTTGATTATAAACGATATTTCTAGTTACATGTCCAGGAGCTATAACGCAATTTTGTAAACATCTCTATGGTAACGCCTCTTCATAGCTTTACAGATAGGAATTATTTTCGCCTACAGCCGTTTGCGCTTTGCAGTTGAAAGCTTTCAAAAGCGCTGCCAGGTATCAGAATTTCCTTAAGTTAACTCGACTGTACGAGTGTACCAGTACTAAAGGACAAATATATTAAAACTTCATGCATGATACAGCATTTTTGCACGCATCTGAATGTTTATGACAGCACATCTCTTGAACTATGTGTTGTACAAAGGTATGTTTATGTAGGTACATTCAGTGGCGTATGTGGATCCTGTCTGCGAAATATGTTACGAACAGAGTTCGTAGAGTAGCAAAGAAGTAGTATATTCATACGCCATGCATGCTGCGGCAGCTTTTCACATTCACAGAGTTTATGACGTCATATCTCCTGAACCATGATAGGTAGTTGGTTCTGATTCCACAGAGATTGTTGGCTGATGGTAAGGAATATGTATTACAAGTTTGGTGGAAATCAGTCCTGTGGTTTAGGAGGAAATGTGGAACATACACACAAACACACATGGATACCTACGTACAGTCTTAGACATAAAAACTGGCCGCCGGCCGGCCGCCACAGAGACTAAGTCCGAGTCGTTCACTTACGGTGGCCAATAAAACTGACCGCCCCAGACAACTCTTTAAGTCCGGCCATCTGCACAATCTGGCAACACTGTAAGATGGAGAAGCGTCAGGAGGCAGTGTTCACTACTTCTGTGTTGCTACCGTGCTGTGTGAGCCCGTGGTCTAGTGCTAATCGCCTTGCATTCTAAATGTATAGTTGGGGTTCGCGTCCGACTGAAAATTTTTTTTTTACAACATTTCGGCTCTCGTCTAAAGTTACGAGTCCGAATGAACATCTAACATAATTCACTTCACATTCTACCCACCACTAATAACAAATACTTCCAGAAACATTCCGCAGGACAGCTGGTGGCTGCGGCGCGATCAGAACAACTTATGCTCGGCGTTTCCTCGCGCTGCAGCGGCTACCGGCCACCGGCCAGACGCCACCCGCCGCCTGAAATCGGGCGCCGCCCAGGTGAACGCGGCGTGACGCTGTCAGTGTGTATATCAACTGTCATTTTCGAATTTGAAGTTCTAGTTATCATATTGCAGTTAAGCATTGTAAAATCATGAAGCACGGTTAAATGTTGTAAAATTGGGTTGACAGTGGAAAAAGGTGTAACATACGCAATACAGTATTTATCTTTGGTATAACAGAGGGGTGAATGCCGAGGAGACAGCTCGATAGATTTGAACTGTGTGTGCAGAGAGTGCTCTTGGGAAAATACGTCAGTAAAAGATAATCTTCTTTCAATAAAGACTATTCTGGCATGAATGATTTTCCACTTTAAGGAAGTCTCGACTACTGATAGAAGTGATGGATGACCATTTAACCATGATGCGACATTTTCATTCAACAGGCATGGTTCAGAAGCCTGGTGTAGGAGTACTGCCTGCTCTAATTCTCAACAACAAAAATCAATGGAGTGACTATTACTGCGGTTTTGCTTGAATGTCACCAGGTCGCTCACTGAACATTCCCATGCAATACTGTTACTGGTGACGTGTTATGATACCTATATCGTTAACTGTCTAAGAAGAAATGAAAGGCTGAGCCCTACCAAAAGATGTAAACTCGAGCAAAGAGTAGTGTGAACATAATATTTTCCGTCTGATAGCTCCAAAAGTGTGTTTTGCTCTACGAATTCTTCCCCAAGGGTGTGTCAATCAAAGCTGGAACTTGTTGCCAACAATTGAGAAACCTTTTGGTTTCAGTGTAAGAAAATCGACCGACAAAACTACATCACGTATGCTACTGCATGATAACGCACTCTGTTGATCTGAGAAACAAAATTATCCTGATTGACAGGGAAGTCATCCCTTAGCACTTGTATTGACAGGGAAGTCATCTCTCAGGCACTTGTCCCTCTGATCGTATGGTCGAAAAATTTTACGTCTCCTGTTCTTGATCGATCGTCAAGGCAATTCCTTTCTAGACGAAAAAGCTCTTGAAACTACACGTTAGAACCAGTAGGTTTCTGCAGGCATAGAATTTGTAAACCGCTTTAGCACTGTCATACTGTTTGCTGGCCGGTGTGGCCGTGTGTTTCTAGGCGCTTCAGTCTAGAACCACGTGACCGCTACGGTCGCAGGTTCGTATCCTGCCTCTGGCATGGATGTGTGTGATGTCCTTAGGTTAGTTAGGTTTAAGTAGTTCTAAGTTCTAGGGGACTGATGATCTCAGAAGTTAAGTCCCATAGCAGAGCCATTTGAACCATTTTTTTTAGATATTGTGAGAGAATATACTGTTGCCGAAAAATTTCTCTTTGATGATTACAGGTGTGTGCAATTAACTAATGGAAAACAAAATTAAAATATTCACTGCACTAATACAAGTTAAATTCAACTTATTACAGAAACATTACGATGACAGTCTATCTTAATAACGACGATTGTGCCTGTTTTAACACGAATTAGTAGGATATTACCGACTTTTTACTTCGAAAAGGTCTGTATTTACTTCATATCCCGTATCATACTCAAGTATTAGGAAAATGTGGCAGTTCACAGATAAAATTATGTATTCACAACAACGAAAAATATGTCGGCAGAAAACAAAAGTGGCATTATAAATTTTGCAGTACCATAAGGTTTTCGCTGTGACACTAAGGTGTATTGAAAGCAGCAAGACGAATTTTGCTCGAGCGTTGTCTTACGATTCTCTTAATGAGTTTCTATCAGGCTGCTTGTAGTTCTGCCACAAGAGAATTAAAAATCTAGGTTTCAGCTAGTTTCGAAAGGCGGACGAAAGCAGCTTGTTGCGGGTAAAGAAGCACGTTACCTCGGAGCTAGCGAAGGGATGCGGGCAATGTGTCTAACTTATTTGCCCAGTGGCAGCTATGACAGGTAAGTCGCAACATAAGAAACGAGGGTAGTTGCATTTCCCGTTTGGAATGACTTTCGTTGACTCAAAAGCATTAACTAATATCATATATCACATCTCAAGAGGAAATCACTCACATTATCCTACTGAAATGACACGATAATATCAAGTGAATTTAGCAGAATTGTTCTGTGCTATCAAGGAAGTAACTCATCGGTCACACAGTGACAAACATATTCTGCGTTGTTGCCAAGTTTCCTTTATACTACCAGGAAGGATACCAGCTGATGTGTTCTGTGAGTGACCTCGGAAGTGACTACAGCTTCGTCTCAAAGTTGTGGGTGGCAAGGGCCAGAATATCCTCATTATATGCCAATGAGTGTTATTTGGGTTTCTGTAAGTAGGATTTGGGGCTAGAGTGTAATTACTTGTAATACATCGAAGCACTGAGTGGAAACGAAACGTCATAAATTAATATCTGCGAGAGTTATTTGTGTTTAACTGTCTTCATCCGACCGGAACCTGGAAAGCGTATTCACCAGACGCGATTCAAAACTTTGGAACTTCTCTAGTGGTTGAGTAAGCAACGTATCTTTGCTATACGATATTGAGATCACTATCATTGGCACACCAGCAAGAAGACAGGCATGACCTGGCTTCTTGTTGTCAGCTTCTTTGACAGATATTCTGCCGTTGCTCGAAACGTGAAGACTTAAAGTGAATTCGAATATTCCACATGGCGAAAATCTGATGTTTCTATTGTTCCAGCTCTAAAAATCTAAAAACAGTTACAACAAGCGGCAGAAAAGCGCCTGTGAACCAACAGTTAATAATGGCCAGCCGTTGGTGGCCGAGCGGTTCTAGGCGCTTCAGTCTGGAACCGCGCGACCGCTACGGTCGCAGGTTCGAATCCTGCCTCGGTCATGGATTTTTGTGATGTCCTTAGGTTAGTTAGGTTTAAGTAGTTCTGAGTTCTAGGGGACTGATGACCTCAGATGTTAAGTTCCATAGTGCTCACAGCCATTTGAACCAAGTTAATAATGTTCTCATAAGTAGTGGAATCTCACAAACTCCCTCTGTCCTATGATAATTGTGAAAACTACATTTTTCATCTGCATAGCACTGCAATATGAACTCAAATGTTTTTTAGCATTAATATACTTGATTTTGTTGTGATCGCATTCAATGACAGTAGAGGAGGAGCAAAATCATCTGACTTGAAATATACTTTTCCAGAGGGAATCGAATCTTTGGCTACAGTTTCAGTAGCACATCCAGTGAGGTATCAAGAATGGGAGCATCCACTCATTGCTGTAGTATAGGCTGGAGCAGAAACAAGCAGGTTCCCCACAAAGTAAACTATGAGAGACACTGTAATCAACGCATGAAGTAACCATCGCTCAAACGTAAATTTTACAAATCGCTCACATTTATTAACCATGATTTGTTCAGAAAATTACAACTGTATCTAGTGAAATGAGTAGGTTAATGCAGCTCCAGTACATCACTATCACCGAGTTGCCAAACATTTTCCGAATAGCAAATAAGATAGAAATGTGTGTGTGTGTGTGTGTGTGTGTGTGTGTGTGTGAGTGGTCTGTTCGTTCGGACATGCCAGATAGAACAGACACTTCGATTCGAAACAAACAGCCTTGCTAAACAATTAAATATCAAAGGACGGATGTCCTGGCTGTCACAGGGCGTTAAAATACAGCTACTGCGCCAGATGAGAATTTGTTCCTGGTCAGCTTCGAACCCGAATTCGTGGTGACTTTCCTTTCGGACATGTCCGAAAGAACAAACACCACACATATATGCATATACAGAGTGTTACAGCAGGAATAGTAGATATTTTAGCAGGTGGTAGTATAGACGAATTGCATAAACAATGCCATATAAATGTGTTCACATTTTATTGAGTTCAGAGGTACAGCTGTTAGTTGTCCGCCTCCGTAGCGTAGCGGTAGCGTTCCCGCCTTCAACGAAGGGGGCCCGGGTTCGATTCCCGGCAGGGGACTGGGTGTTGTGTGTCCATCATCATTCTCATCATCATTGACTCGCTGTCGACGATGTGGCGCCACATAAAAAGGACTTGCAATACGGCGGCTGAACTCCGCCGAATGGGACCTACCGTCCAACAACGCCATACGATCATTTCCATTTCCTTCGTCTACCATCCGAAGCGGCGAGTGGCCGTGCGATTTGAGGCGTCGTGTCACGGACTGCGCGGCCCCTCCCACAGGAAGTTCGAGTTCTCCCTCGGGCATGGATGTATGTTTGGTCCTTTAGGAACTCAAACACGTTTGAATATTTTGCAGGCATGGTAGCTCAGCGTGTTCGGTCAGAGAGCTGGCTGGCTTCTCAATAAAGAAAATGAGTGAAAAGAACAACAACGAACTTCGACGGATGTCACGTGACGTCCGCTACGACGAAATACAACGAACCATAACGAACAAAATGCAAAAATAAATAAATAAATAAATAAATAAATAAATAAATTGTAAGCTCGTCTGCCTCGTAAGCAGGAGGTTCAGGTTCGAACCCTGGTGGGGCACGAATTTTAATCTGCTGCCGCTGCTGTGTTTCAATACCCTATGACAATGTGGACGTCTATCCCTCGATACTTAAGATGCAATTGTTTTTAGAGGAAATACAGATGATTTGCGAAAATTTGTCTTGCCATCAATGTAACGGAACTTCAACACCATCCGTTCCTTAGTCATTGCTTTGTGATGGCACTAACCTATGTCATATGCAAACGAATCAGATTGTAGAGAACTTTTAGTCAAATAACGGATGGTCAGTATACAAGTATTTACGAACAGTAGAAGCACAATTGCAGCGAGCTGATCACTTAACCAAGTGCAACGTAGAGTACCTGTGTAGTGCGTCATTTCAGCTGCATAGCTGACGGTAATATTTGTCAAGCAATTCACTGCTGAATTAATGTAATACCCGCACGATGATCTCTGTAGTCATACTGTATCATTACCAGCTCGTGAATGGAGTACTATTTTAGTTAAATCAGGCTACTGCAGCTGATGCCAAATAAAGAGAAGCGACGACTCCACCTCGCTATCTTTACTTAGGCAGTCTGCGCTAGATTGTGTGCCCCACCATTAACATTACTGTAAGCATACTGACAGAATAACACCATCACATCCACCGACAACCTGTACTATTATCATCACACAGTTGTTACTCGCAGTGATTACAAGTTGCTGATGTTTGTTAATAATAGCGGGAAGTGCTTGATGAATGTGGCAGACAGAGAGAATCCTAAATAACGGTAAGACGTTACCCTGCGGAGGAAAGAGCCCACGTATTGTGTCGAGTTCTGGCAAATTGATATTAATGTAGTTCCCGATGGTTTCTCACTAACGTGTTCTTTTGGCTATCCGAATACTCATATGGGAATTATCGAAGTGCAATTGCTAGAACACTCAACTACCTTAATAACACCTCATTTTGGATTGAATATGACTCGGAAAGCGACGTTAATTTGACGTTTCCGTCCATCTCCGGACGACTTACTGAATGAACTCTGAAGTGCACTCACAGTTGTGTTGCCTGCCACACGAACTCTGTAAAGTGATGTGGCAGCTGGCAGTCATTGCTGAATACAGACACGTGCAAATACTGTATTTTCACTGCTCTATGGGAACTCGACTTTGTTGCATTTTTTCCGTACCGTAATTAGCACGACAACATAACGCTCATTCTGCTGAAGAACTTGATTTCTACAAGTCCTTAATTAGGAATCTGCGAGCGGTAGTAATGCATGCAAGGAAACAGACTGTTGGACAAAACAATAGACAGCGCCCTGCCTTTTTACATTTCCGATAGGGCCTACGATAAGAATCTGGTGTCATATTATGCTTCAGAACCCTAAAATGTTTATTCTTTCACTTTATACTAAAACAAAAGCTATGATAGGAGAAGAGGAAATGACTTGTATGCTTCTCAGAAACTTCAATCTTTTGTGTTTATTATCTCACTTCATACTAAAACAAGGGCGTTGATATGAGGGGAGGAAATGATGTATACGCTTTCAAGACATAATATTTCCTTGTGTGCTACTACTGCGTACATGAAAACTCTGCAGTTAATTTTTGCGTCTTAGATAAATTTTGGTATCATCTCGTATTATTTTGTGAGAAAGTTCCTATTTTTTTGAGATCCAAATAGAGTGGACGTTTCGTCACTGGTAAATATTCTGATGACTAATGACATGATATCCGTTGCAATTGCTCCATGGAACCTGTGAGTAGAGCCTCACGTTGGTTACTATAAGAACACGCAGGCAGTGATGTCCGGTCACTGCAGTCAGCGCTAAGGTGATTTCTTTCTGTTTATGGCGAAGCGTCTGCTGCAGTGTCCACGCTCAGCCAACATAAACAAGTCGCGGCGGCATTGGGCAGTGCTAATGGCTGCACTTGAATCGAGCTTCGACAAGAGCGCACTGTCTCCACTAACGATGTTATGGAGTTAATACATCTTACTAACTTAACGTAACATGCAGGACATGGGTTAGATAAAAATTCAGTTTGTAGTAACTAGTCATTGCATTAAAATACAGGTATATTTTTTGAATATTTATTGTTGCTTGTCTCTTTAATGTTAATGGTATTGCTTCATATTGTGCATGAACACGAAAACACAGAGACCCACACATAGACACACACAGTCCAGTCACTGAATTCAGTGAGTGTGACGACTGCTGTCTGGTGAACAACATATGCGCCAATCAGTTCCTCAGTTGGCGTGGAGTGAATGACTTTGCGCTGCAAGATTTATGAGGAATAGACTGAAAGTAAATGGACTTGTATACTAAAGTGCTGCGACGAAGCAAAGCTTGACTGATTATCAGATGTTTTTTCCACATGGGTTTTGTGGACGAGTTTACTACTAGTAACCAACCCACCCACCATCATTAATTAAGATTTATCGAAGGCGTCGAGGCATTGATTCTACTAAGGTCCTTGTTAGTGTAGCGTGATGGTTTACTTCCCACCACAGGTTCTCTATATTCGTCCAAAGGCCGCTTGCATTTGTATGTCCACATGGCTATGACCTCGTTAGCTCTGCCCACATATTCTCTATCGGGTTGAGGTCCGATGATAGTGGAACAAACGGCAACATCTTTATCCTGTCTTGCTCCTGAACCCAATCTTGCACTGCTCTGCTCTGATGGATGGGGCTGTGGTCCTGTAAATAAATTATTATCTCGTTACTTCATATATTTGTATTTAAATAACGTATTTGTAATAAGCACATTGTATTAGTATTTTCCATGGTGTTTAGGAATTCAGTCCCTGTCATAGATTCGTGATCTAGATTCAATAGTCGGATTAGGAATGTGGTTTACAGATTTGGAAATACACATTAAGACTGACTGGCTCAATCCGATTAGAACGACCTGGTATCGAACTGTAATCACAGAAATCCGATAATTTGAACGTCTGTATTCCAACAATGCTGCACACATAAATTCCTTTGCAGGTAGCAACTATCTAAGAAAAGTGAGGAATATGTCCACTAGGAGCAATGTAACCTAATTATAACTTATATTTATGTGACGCAAATATTGAATCGAACAAAACACATCTGTTTCAGTGATGGGTAGATACACCATATCGGATTTGCTGATGACAACATAACAACAACAATAATAATAATAATAATAATAATAATAGTAATAACCCCATGTGAGGTTGTTAGATGTTAGATCCTCTACATGGCGTCTCCCCTGGTGGCGTATAGAGGAAAGACTCCCAGATATGGCTCGTACCGAGGGAATCAAATACGTGGGGTGGACCAGATACTAACACAATCCTCAACGGCTGTTCAACCCGTTGAACCCAAAACCCAGACACGTCTGAGTGGAAATCACCGGTATCCTGGTCAGCGTCTGTCAGCTCAATGAGCGCGGCTGGACTTTCGGATTCTGGGGAGTCCAGGCTAGCACAGCAGAGAATATAAGAGACGTCTGGTAAACTTCACTACAAGTAGAAAACGTGCACTGTAACACTAAATATCAATACAGTGATCCAACCAGATAACTACATAATCTCGCATAAGAAATCGACCGACAAGGAATCCTCATCCTTGGTCTTAAAAGAAACGTGACTAACTGGCAATGAAACCTTGCATTACGGAAACCATCGCATCTTCAGGGGCAATGCACAAGAAAAGGTAGCGAAGGGCGCACCAATACTCGGCATGGCATTTCTCGTACACAGATCCATCATCAACTCTGTCAAAGAAATAACACCCATCAACAATCGACTTGATTCAGAGCGCCAATAAAAAATATACACTCCTCAATGCACATGCCACAACCAACACCGAAAATACGAAGAACCCCGAAAATATCGAAAAATTCAGGAGTAAAGTCAAAAAAAACCATGGGAGACTTCAACGCTGAATTTGGGACAGAAAAAACCACTTGGAAAAAATCGGTAAAAATTCAGCACACTAAAACACTAACACCAATGGCATATTATGATAGACATTTGCCAACAATTCAACCTCAAAATGAAAAAAAAAAACAGTAAAACAGGAAATATGACGATCCCCGATCCAGCATCTTGGTGAATACCAGATCGACCACGTTGCTCTCTCCTGCGCCCACAACAGAATCATCCTCGATACTCATGTCCGACAAGGCGTGAACATTGACTCACACCACTACCTCACACCAGTTAATGTCACATTCTCTCCGAAGAGAGTTCACCTCAAAAACCCCTCATTAAAAAATTCGACACATCCAAAATTCAAGGAACCAATATCACAGAAGAATGGGAAAAAGAACCGACGAACAACCGGACTGACTTCTGCAGTCCGCCCCTGGTAGCTGAGTGGTCAGCGCGACGGAATGTCATACCTACCGGCCCAGGTTGATTTCCCGGCTGGGTCGGTGATTTTCTTCGCTCAGGGACTGGGTCTTGTGTTGTCCTTATCATCTTCATTTCGTCCCCATCGACACGCAAGTCGCCGAAGTGGCGTCAACTCGAAAGACTTGCATCAGGTGAACGGTCTACCCGAAGGGAGGCCCTGGTCACACGGCATTTCCATTTCCTTTCTAATATACTCGAAGAAAGCAATCTCGATCCTAAAACTCGATAACGCATCCAGAAAACCCTAACAGACACAACTTCCGAAGTCTAATTCAACGAAGACATCTCACAACCCTTCTCCATCAAGTCTGGCGAGCGGCAGGGCGATGGCCTCTTCCTGTTACTCTTCAACATCGTCCTAGATAAAGTCATCAAATAATGACAAAAAGAAATGAGGAACAGAAATGTCTGGAGACCCATTAGTCTAGGAAGACAACAGTATAACACCCACGTCACATGCCTAGCCTTTGCTGACGATCTTGCGATCCTTTCCGGAGATTAAATCCTTAAAGAATGTGCCGAGAAAGTTGGACTACAAATTTATTTCTCAAAAACCGAATTCATGGCTATAAAACACAACGAAACACAAAATTTGATCACGAAATACGGCACAATAAACAAGGTCAACTACTTTATAAGTGCTTATGTGAAATCATTGAACCCACTGGTATAGAAAGATTAGCACAAAAAACAAGCGAATTCATAACGCGGAAAGCACATGGAAAAATCGCGGGCATCTACAACAAGAAATGCATGAACATCAAAACCAAAATTCCATACTACACGACTGTTATCAAACCTGAAACACTCCACGTTAGTGAAACCTTACACCTCATTTTCAAAGGAGACTTCGAGAATATCAAGAAAGCTAAAAGAAAAATCATCCGAAAAATCCTTGGACCAAAACTCACAGATGAAGGATATGTCTAAAATCACATATTGTAATAGAAAAATGCTCCAACATCGAAACCGATTTCCGCAAACGACGACTGAAACTCTACGTCCACACACAAGACTATATGACAGCCTACTAAGAAAGAAAATGTTGATGTGTCTACAGAAACTAAAACCTACAAATTTGGATCAGGCAAGTCCAGATTGATCTCAAAAATGCCAACATCATACCCACATATATCGAAGATCGAAAAGTCTTCAGACATAAAATCCACCGCTGGGAAACTGTAACAGAAGATAAACGCAACATATCTAGGAGAGATTGGAGATAAGAACGTCACGCTAAACACAGCGAGATGATGAAAGAATTCTGGAAGAACAAGAAAACTAACAGCAGCAGAAAAATAACAGCAGCAGATAATAATTTGCTTTATTTGATAACCTCTGGGTCCAAACAGTGTAAATAATAATAATAATAATAACAGCCGTAGCATTAGTAGTAGTAGTAGTAGTAGTAGTAGTAGCAGTAGAAAATTCAGAAAATACAAATGACCATGCAGGTGCCATCCAACGCATTATGAAAGAGATGATTCAAAGTAACATCTAATTAAGCAGACCACAGAATGGCAAGCAATTATAGTCAACAGATTTCAAAAATTAAACTCATCAAAGAGATAACAAAAATGGTTCAAATGGCTCTGAGCACTATGGGACATAACTTCTGATATCATCAGTCCCTTAGAACTTAGAACTACTTAAACCTAACTAACCTAAGGACATGACACACATCCATGCCCGTGGCAGGATTCGAACCTGCGACCGTAGCGGTCTCGCGGTTCCAGACTGTAGCGCCTAGAACCGCTCGGCCACCTTGGCCGGCAGCGACTATGACATTATAGATCTAAACAATGAAAAATCTGTAAGCACTACGAGATGCAAAGAAAGGCAAACGAGGAAATAAACAGAACGAAGATACAAGTCATTTGATACATCTTTATATACATCTTCATTCTCATCAATGTATTCACGAGCAACGTGTGATACTAGGGGCTACGACGGCAAAGATGAATCTCTACTTTTAGGACATCATGACCAGAAAAAAATGCAACAACAATATTGGGAACAACAAGAGACTTCCAAACGACTGAATATAATGGTTTCTTCATAAATTGTAGGCCATAAGGAATGAGTAAAACAGTATTTGCGAACTGTGAAACAGCTTTCATGCTAACGTTGTTCATACCTGCAGGAAATAGACGTCTCCTTGAGGATACAGCAGCTCAGCGCTTGTTTTCATTATATTTTCTAAAATGTTAACATACGCCTCTCCGTTGAGGTTACCCTCAATATGCCATAGGGGCCCTGCTCCCCGAGCTGAGATGTAGCCCCAAACGCCAACAGAAAAGCGTCCATTTCTCTCTCTTTCCACGAGATACTTCGGACTGAAACGCTCTCCCCGTGGCCGGTATACCTACGAAATCAAAAGCGTTTACCTGTTAATAAAAACGCTGACGAATTCAACACAACTACGTATGTAATAAAGGCGATACCAAACAAATTTTACAACAAAACATGAACATTATTTTACAACTACTATTCAGCATTACAATATCATAAAGTCATTTCTATCGAAAACAATTTCATTTACAATACTATAGACAATAAATATACTGATATCTCACCTGAACCGGAGCATTGGTAACGGAAGAAAATATTTTCTAGTCAGAAAATATGACTCTGCTCCAATCGAAATCGCGACCTTCTGGTAATCCGTCAAGCGTTACTTTATAGCAGCTCTTCGGCATAAAAGTCCATGATCTTTCAGTCTCCTTCTCACAGTTCTTGCACTACCAGGAAACTGAGGAATGGATTGGTGTGTATAATGTCGAACAGACGTCGGTCGTCCCCCTCACTGGACACACGGGGTCGCCCACTCCCACTTTTCCGCTCAACACAACCTGTTTCGATGCAGTTTTTCCACCAACGCCTAGCCGTCCTCTTCGGTACTCCGCACCTCTCACCGGCAGCAGAAGGGCAGAAATTACCGCCCTCGATCAGGGCGATAACACGAACTCTTCTCTCTTAATTCCACTGAGCATGCATTACGACTGGCGCTTTTGTGATTTAAAGAACAATTTATATACCATGTGTATGTATGCATGTTGGGAGAGGGGAGGGGGGCGGGGTTAGAGGCGCTCATAGGCGACGTTATCAGCGCCCTCATTAAAACTGAAGACAATATATTGTTACAATGACGAATACTAATATATAAAATAAAAAATCAAAGTTTCGCTACCTAATAAGATGGAAAACAAAACTAGTTACAATATTGAATAGATAAATAATGTTAATACGTAAAACTAATGAAGTACTACAAATCGGTTAACAAACACTGTGAAGTATTTTTATGTGATGGAAAGTTACAAACTGAATTTTTACCAAACCCATGTCCTGCATGTTACGTTAAGTTAGTAAGATGTATTAACTCCATAACATCGTTAGTGGAGACAGTGCGCTCTTGTTGTCGAAGCTCGCTCCAAGTGCAGCCACTAGCACTGCCCAATGCCGCCGCGACTTGTTTATGTTGGCTGAGCGTGGACACTGCAGCAGACGCTTCGCCATAAACAGAAAGAAATCACCTTAGCGCTGACTGCAGTGACCGGACATCACTGCCTGCGTGTTCTTATAGTAACCAACGTAAGGCTCTACTCACAGGTGCCATGGAGCAATTGCAACGGATATCATGTCATTAGTCATCAGAATATTTACCAGTGACGAAACGTCCACTCTATTTGAATCCCAAAAAAATAGGAACTTTCTCACAAAATAATATGAGATGATACCAAAATTTATCTAAGACGCAAAAATTAACTGCAGAGTTTTCATGTACGCAGTAGTAGCACACAAGGAAATATTATGTCTTGACAGCGTATACATCATTTCCTCCCCTCATATCAACGCCCTTGTTTTAGTATGAAGTGAGATAATAAACACAAAAGATTGAAGTTTCTGAGAAGCATACAAGTCATTTCCTCTTCTCCTATCATAGGTTTTGTTTTAGTATAAAGTGAAAGAATAAACATTTTAGGGTTCTGAAGCATAATATGACACCAGATTTTTATCGTAGGCCCTATCGGAAATGTAAAAGGGCAGGGCGCTGTCTATTGTTTTGTCCAACAGTCTGTTTCCTTGCATGCATTACTACCGCTCGCAGATTCCTAATTAAGGACTTGTAGAAATCAAGTTCTTCAGCAGAATGAGCGTTATGTTGTCGTGCTAATTACGGTACGGAAAAAATGCAACAAAGACGAGTTCCCATAGAGCAGTGAAAATACAGTATTTGCACGTGTCTGTATTCAGCAATGACTGCCAGCTGCCACATCACTGTACAGAGTTCGTGTGGCAGGCAACACAGTTGTGAGTGCACTTCAGAGTTCATTCAGTAAGTCGTCCGGAGATGGACGGAAAGGTCAAATTAACGTCGCTTTCCGAGTCATATTCAATCCAAAATGAGGTGTTATTAAGGTAGTTGAGTGTTCTAGCAATTGCACTTCGATAATTCCCATGTGAGTATTCGGATAGCCAAAAGATCACGTTAGTGAGAAACCATCGGGAACTACATTAATATCAATTTGCCAGAACTCGACACAATACGTGGGCTCTTTCCTCCGCAGCGTATACCTCTTACTGTTATTTAGGATTCTCTCTGTCTGCCACATTCATCAAGCGCTTCCCGCTATTATTAACAAACATCAGCAACTTGTAATCACTGCGAGTAACAACTGTGTCATGATAATAGTACAGGTTGTCGGTGGATGTGGTGGTGTTATTCTGTCAGACTGCTTACAGTAATGTTAATGGTGGGGCACACAATCTAGCGCTGACTGCCTAAGTAAAGATAGCGTGGTGGAGTCGCCGTTTCCCTTTATTTGGCATCAGCTGCAGTAACCTGATTTAACTAAAATAGTACTCCATTCACAAGCTGCTAATGATACAGTATGAATACAGAGGTCATCGTGCGGGTATTACATTAATTCAGCAGTGAATTGCTTGACAAATATTACCGTCAGCTATGCAGCTGAAATGACGCACTACACAGGTACTGTACGTTGCACTTGGTTAAGTGATCAGCTCGCTGCAATTGTGCTTCTACTGTTCGTAAATACTTGTATACTGACCATCCGTTATTTGGCTAAATGTGCTCTACAATCTGATTCGTTTGCATATGACATAGGTTAGTGCCATCACAAAGCAATGACTAAGGAACGGATGGTGTTGAAGTCCCGTTACATTGATGGCAAGACAAATTTTCGCAAATCATCTGCATTTCCTCTAAAAACAATTGCATCTTAAATATCGATGGACAGACGTCCACACTGTCATAGGGTGTTGAAACACAGCAGCGGCAGCAGATTAAAATTTGTGCCCCACCAGGGTTCGAACCTGAACCTCCTGCTTACGAGGCAGTCGCGCTGACTACTTTTCTTTTTTGACTTCTAGAAAACAAAAACGAAAAAAGGAAAAATGGATTTGGAATTTTTTTTGTTCTTTTTTATTTATTTGTTTATTTTATACAAATGGATAAAGGAAAGCCATTCCTCTTCGGGTACTTAACCAGGATAGTAGAAAGTCGTCCCGTTACGACATAATTTTTCGATGACTGTTGTCTCGTTGCTGTGTTGTTTGTTCAATCTCATAAAAAAGAAATGAAATGAAAAGAGGTGCGAATGGTTATCTTCTCATCTCATCGATAATCCAGCTGCGAGGTGGCTTATGGAATGCGCTCCATAGAAAATTAGAAAAAATTGCCTGTATTTAGGGTTCTTGACGATCGCGCAATGTCGTTCGTTCAGGTAATACCAAAAATCGGGTACTGTTTTTTTTTTTGCCATTACCGAATAGGTAGTGAACAGCAAGGCCGCTAATCCACGTCACAGAGTTCGTTTTTGCTCTTGGGAGTTGCATCTCATCGAGGAAAAGAAGTGATCGGGTAGTTATCCCATCGGGAGTCTTACGTGTGAGAAAAGCCAGTATCTGACGCACCAAACACCAACCTTCTTTGCCGACCCTCATTCGGAACGATGTTCATCCGTGTCAGTCACTTGGCGTGCGGCACACAAGGGTGAGTCGGCGAGGTGGATGTGATGTAGGCGGGACTGGCACAGCTGTTTCCCAGTAACAGTTACGTACCATGCAGACTGCACGTCAGTATCAAGGGTGGTGGCATTCACTGCCTGCCACACAGCGCGCCACTTTGTAGTGGGGTGTTTGCTTTCACTAACATTCGGCGTCCCGTTCAGTTGCATGGCAGCATATATCGCCCTCGTCATCGTCAAGTGTGTGGGTAGTAGTGCATTATGGATGTAGCTTAATTCAAGGAAGAATTGCCTAATGTAGAGGAAAAATGCTGGGATGTCCGAATCATCATAGGGGGTGCGAGTGAGGTTGGTCGTAAGGCCTCCAGTGACAGACTTGTGAGGCACGTCGGGCTTCGTCACCACAATTGCAGGTGACAGCTGACGAACAGGGCCTTCGCTATGTTCTGAACATGGCAAAGGCCTAAACCGCCTCTGCTTCTCGGGAGGGTTAGGGACTCGTAACGAATCTTCAGTAACAAGCTCGCATTAACAATGGATCCCAAAACCGCCAACATGCGGCGAGTAGTTGATATCGGGAGTATCCGTGCAAAATGTGGGATACGGGACGCCAAATAGACGTTATCATATCGCGTCCGTTGCAGGAGGTCTAGATGTCTAAGACGGTGCTCACTTATTCCTGTCCTCATCTGATTCAACAAACGCCTGTAGTTAAGGGCTGTGGAACCGCTTCATATCAGATGTGAAACCAATGCCAAGACAGCGGATTGTGTCACTGATTCGTAGCGTTGCGACGCTCTCGTCGGACAGACCTCTGCCTATAGACAGGTTGTGCATTTGTGGAGACTGAGATTGCTCCTCGATGCCGCGCCGTTCGTCGCCACCCATGCCAGTGCTGTACGAACATCATTACTGCGAAGAAGGAGTACCAGATCATCTGCATAGGCAGTGCAGCAAAAAGTATGTCCACCAAGGGACATCCCAGTCTGGCGTTGTCGGAGGCCGCAGAGGAGTGGTTCCAGGAGGAGGGCGTACAATATCGCCGAATGAGGGGAGCCTTATCGCATCGATCGCTGGATATGTATCGGCGGCGTGAGAGGGCCGTTATATAACACCTTGGACGTCGCGCCGCGTTGGAGACGCATCGGTACCTCAACTATGATGTCCGGATACCCCATGTGTCGCAGTACCTCCATCAAAAATGTGTTATGGGCTCTGTAAAAGGCCTGGCTAAAGTCGAGTGAGGCCAAAACTCCTGGCAGTTGGCGAGCTTTGGCTAGCGCGATCATATCTCGGTATCGGCACCGTGCAGTGGGAATATTATGGTCACCTCCAAACGATACCTGGTCCTGCGACACAACACATTGTACCGATAGCTATAGGCGTGCCGCCAGAAGCCGGGTGAAAATCTTCATGTCACTGTTGAGTAAGTCAAGGGGCGATAATCACTGATCCTGGATTCGCCTCGTGGTTTGTGTATGGGCACAATCAGTCCTTCTAGGAACGACCCAGGGATCTGCGTCGTGGGAGACATAAGATCGCGGCAAATTTCAGTCCATGCTGGTGCCAGCAATTGTTGATATGTCCGATAAAATTCCAGAGCAAGGCCATCTGGTCTCGGGGACTTATGAGTAGCCCCCGCCTGTATTGCTTCAATGATTTCCTCTTCCGTTACATCTGCAGTCAAATCCGCCGCCGCTGTCGGAGAGATCGTGCCATAGGTGAGTTGAGAGACTTCGGCGATCACCTCTGGGGGATGTCGGTGTTCCGAGTACAGCGTAGTCCAGTGAGCATGAAGGGCGTTTCCTATATCACGCTGGATATCAAGGCGACGTCCGGCTTCCGTCGTGATAGCTTGGATCGGTGTCCTGCGTCGGCGCCGTCGTTTTGCAGTGACGTGGTACATCGACGGTTCCTCCTGGGCCACTCTGTCTTGAGTGCGCACTCTGACGATCGCACCCTCAAGTTGGCAACGTGTTAATCTGATGATATGTGCCTTGGCACGGTTCACCGTCACCTGCCTTGCAGGTGAGTACGGCAATGTTGTACATTCCCTTAAGATGCTGTAGTAAAAGTCATGGCATGTCTCTTCCATGCTGCTACATCTCGTCCGTAACCTGTCAAGGTCATCCGGAGGGCTGGTTTGGAGCAGAGTAACCACTACGACAATGTAGACCGGTAGGTGCGACGTCGGCGGCTACAGGAATCCCACGTGTTCTGTGTAAGGCGTAGACATTCCTGAGAGGCTGGGTGGAAGACATTCAACTTCCAAGGACCACGGCTGCGCTATACCTTCTGGCGGCCGAGGGTGATGGGACAAATGTAGGCCTCGTGGTCAGAAAAAGCTGTGGGCCAAACTTCGGCAGCTCTCGTCTCCACAGCTATGGAGCGCGAGGTATAAATCCTGTCGATGCGACTGGAGGAATGGCTGGTGTAGTGCTTATATCTGGGCCGATCGCCACAAACGTTCCAACGAGTTCACCAATTGAAGATTATTTATAACTGTCGCAAGTTCTGTGCAGGGAGAATGATGTAGTAACTGATCCTTAGGTGCTTGGCTACAGTTGAAGTCCCCTCCGAATATCAAGGCCTCCTGACGGCCCATAAAGAGGGGCGTCATTGTATGAGCGAAAAAAGTGGATCGTTCGCGACGCCGACCAGATCCTGATGGCGCATAGATGTTAATAAGTTTGACTCCTTGGATAGTAAGAGCCTCTGGCTTCATGGAGATACTCGACGTCTTCTGCGTGTATACCTTCGCGGAAGAGGATCACCACACCACTGCCATTGGCTGACGCATGTGAGACCCAAGTCTTGTAGCCATAGGGTTCCTTGAAGTCTGCGACATACACCTCTTGAAGGAGCGCAATATCGATGTCTGCTGCATTGAGCAGATCCTGTAGCATCGCTAGGTTATTTCACGCAAGTATGTTGTTGATCTTAATCATTGCTAGACGGTATGTTTGATCAGCCAGATCAGCAACTTGGTTGTTTAGGATGATAGGTGTGGACGGCAGGGGCGGCCCCACAGAGGCTGATGATACAGCCGTAGTCACTGTGGTTGGTCGGTGCTGGGTACAGCCAAGAGAGCATCTCTGCCCTCAGCATTCTCTGGGCGCTGTGGCTCATCCTCGACATCATCCGCCCAAGAATCAGATGCAGCAATTGGTTACTGTTGATTATTGCTGTCAGTAGAGCGCTCGCGCGCATGTTCAGAAGCAGAAGGGATGTTGTCAATCCGAGGCTCGGAAAATGTATTCGCCGTAGCATCGTGATGGGAAGGGTGAGTTGTGGTGGTAGAGTCCTGGGTGTCGTCCGCCGCCGGATCTGCGTCCGGGTCACACATCCAAAGTAGGCAATCATCGGATGGCGCATGGCGCCGTTTCTTGCGTTTTCGAGGGGATCCTTGTTTTCGTACATGTGGTCTATGTCAGAGTGCGGGCGTCAATCGTCTGACGCGGTCTCCATTGGTAGGAAGGCAGAAGTAATTTCTGGTTCGATTTCCATCTTTTCTTGAGGCTCGTCTCGGTGGCACAACTGACCACCGTCTTGAGGTAGTTCTGCCGATGACGTCGTGGAGGGGGATATGCTGTCCGCCACAATGTCATCGACCATTGACTGCAATATGGTGTTTCGATCCTGGGCAGGAACAGCTGTTGTGGTTGCAGCCGTTGCATACGTGATGGGGAGTGAAGTAGGTGTCGCCGGGGATGGAACTTCATCAACCGGTGTCTGAGTCAGTCGGCGTAGAATACAGGCCGATCGGACATGTCCTTCCTGGCCATAGCCGGCTCAAGTACGCGGTTGTCCGTCGTACATGGCAATGGCTCTGCAGCCGCCAATTACTAAATAGGATGGCACATGCTTCGTCAGTGCAATCTTAATTTGTCGCACTCCGTTTAAGACGGGGTATATCTCAAACGTTTGTCATTTTTCAGCCAGGTGGCTTAGCACGTTGCCGTACGGTTTGAAAGCTGTTATCACAAATTCTGGCGGGACTTCGAAAGGCAGCTCGAAGACCCTCAGAGTGCGAAGGCCTAATCCAGTGTGGTCGATCGTTACAGTTCCTATGTGGCCATCAGGATGCTTAAATTTAAGTCCATGAGTGTGTCGGCACACAGCAGTGCACGCCTCTTGCATTAATTAAATAATAATGCAAATAATTTTAATTTTAGTGGCTGTCTGTCCGGTTACGCAGTCTCGTCTGGTATTAGTACGCAATCTGGTATTAGTACGCAATCTGACTGCATAGAATGCAACAAGGAATGAAAGAAAACTTCCGTTAACACAATTAATTAATTAAGTCCCCAGCAACTATAAAAGCTACGAAACAACAAAGCACAAGTGTAACTGTTCTGTGTGTGGAAGTGTGATTCAACGTACACATCTGCCACGGTTCTTCCTCAATAAGACAAGGTATTTTAAGCACCATTTACACTGAACTAATTAAAAAAACAGAAATACTATAATTGCACATAGAAACCAGAATTACACTCTAATACGTGAACACAAGCCAGATGCTTTGTTGACTGAACCTGTGACCAAGAGACATTGTTAGTTAGGACATTTGAAATAAAATTTTCTTTACCTTCATATACATTGACGAAACATACACTCTGATCATTACAACATCCGCAATCGAACAGCATCGGCTGTCTAGCCCATCAGAACAACTGGATACAATATGCCCACAACTAGTCACGGCTACATCAGAACTCCTACTGCCCACTTCACAAAAAACACTCTCCACGACGACTTCTCGACAAGCACTCTCCACTACCACTTCTAAACAAGCACTGCCAGTGGAGGCGGCTGAATAATACTCTTTGGCGCAATCTCTTGCGCTGTGACTCAGTGTAGCCACCTTTCATATGCCCCTCCTCCACGGGCTAGAATTTGATGGTATTTTTGCCAGCATTGGTGGTGAAAATACCACCAAATTCGTCCAAAAAATACAGACAAAAATTAAAAAGTAATATTAATAAGTAAATATCACATAACTAAATAAATTCTGGCTTTGCACTGACCCTTCAATAACGTAATATATAAAATACAGTAAGGAATACAAATGCTTGCATACATATGATTTTACATAATAGTTTACACAAGTATCATGTGGTTAAACAATTCAATCAATAGCGTCAGCAATGACGAATAGGTGCAGGTAAGAGTCTCATAACATCTCATAAACAGTAAACACACAAAAAAATCAGTTCATACAAATATTCACATAAAATCCTTTCAATAGTTCAATAAGCAAGTAGAACTCCTCAGAGTAGTTGACAGTTCCAACAGTAGCACCCAGCAATGATCAACAGGTGCAAATAGCAGTCTCATAACATTTCATCAGCAGTATTTAAACAGCTTCAACAGTGGCACCCAAAAATGGCGAGCAGGCGCAGACACCAACAAGTGACATTATCTCAGTAGAAGCAGTCCATTAGTGGCACCCAGTAGTGTTGAACAGGTGCAGACACCAACAAGTGACATCATTTCAGTAGAAGCAGTTCCACCAGTGGCACCCAGCAATGTTGAGCAGGTGCAGACACCAACAAGTGACATCATTTCAGTAGAACCAGTCCATCAGTGGCACCCAGCAATGTTGAACAGGTGCAGGCACCAACAAGTGACATCATTTCAGTAGAAGCAGTCCATCAGTGGCACCCAGCAATGTTGAACAGGTGCAGACACCAACAAGTGACATCATTTCAGTAGAAGCAGTCCATCAGTGGCACCCAGCAATGTTGAACAGGTGCAGACACCAACAAGTGACATCATTTCAGTAGAAGCAGTCCATCAGTGGCACCCAGCATTGTTGAACAGGTGCAGACACCAACAAGTGACATTATCTCAGTAGAAGCAGTCCATCAGTGGCACCCAGTAATGTTGAACAGATGCAGACACCAGCAAGTGACATTATCTCAGTAGAAGCAGTCCATCAGTGGCACCCAGTACTGTTGAGCAGGTGCAGGTAACAGTCCATAATATTCACTATCACTAATCAGATAGTTCATCAGAGTTCATTAGCAGAAATTAAACATTTCCAAGTGGCACCCATCATGTTGAACAAGTGCAGGTAACAGTCCATAATATTCACTATCACTAATTAGACAGTTCATCAGAGTTTATCAGCAGAAATTAAACATTTCCAAGTGGCACCCAGCAATGTTGAATAGGTGCAAGCACGAACAACAGTTTGAAGGCACACACAATTGCTTTTACAAAATTATTATCAATGCTCTTACACTAAACATACAAATTATAATAAACACACAAATGATATCAGATAATTGTCATATTAAATATTACAAATACACAAATATCAGTAAACCTATAATATTTATGGGTGTCAGCGCAAGCCACAACAAACAAGTAAAATAATATTTAGGAGATAGGTCGGTACCAATTATTTGGGATTAGGAAAGGAAAACACACAAAACACACTCACTCATCCTTCATCCACATTAAATACTACTGTGTAATTGAATAGTGTCAACTGTGTAAATGCAATTCTGTCCAAAATTTTATGTTCAACTTGTGTATCAAGTAGTAGTGGCAGCAATGTATAACAGTCAATAATAGTTAGTCAACATCGTAGTCATCATGTCAAGACCAATGTTTGCCAAGCCAAATCAAAATGTACGGTTGCAGTGTGCCAAGATATGCAATTACACTCCTGGAAATGGAAAAAAGAACACATTGACACCGGTGTGTCAGACCCACCATACTTGCTCCGGACACTGCGAGAGGGCTGTACAAGCAATGATCACACGCACGGCACAGCGGACACACCAGGAACCGTGGTGTTGGCCGTCAAATGGCACTAGCTGCGCAGCATTTGTGCACCGCCGCCGTCAGTGTCAGCCAGTTTGCCGTGGCATACGGAGCTCCATCGCAGTCTTTAACACTGGTAGCATGCCGCGACAGCGTGGACGTGAACCGTATGTGCAGTTGACGGACTTTGAGCGAGGGCGTACAGTGGGCATGCGGGAGGCCGGGTGGACGTACCGCCGAATTGCTCAACACGTGGGGCGTGAGGTCTCCACAGTACATCGATGTTGTCGCCAGTGGTCGGCGGAAGGTGCACGTGCCCGTCCACCTGGGACCGGACCGCAGTGACGCACGGATGCACGCCAAGACCGTAGGATCCTGCGCAGTGCCGTAGGGGACCGCACCGCCACTTCCCAGCAAATTAGGGACACTGTTGCTCCTGGGGTATCGGCGAGGACCATTCGCAACCGTCTCCATGAAGCTGGGCTACGGTCCCGCACACCGTTAGGCCGTCTTCCGCTCACGCCCCAACATCGTGCAGCCCGCCTCCAGTGGTGTCGCGACAGGCGTGAATGGAGGGACGAATGGAGACGTGTCGTCTTCAGCGATTAGAGTCGCTTCTGCCTTGGTGCCAATGATGGTCGTATGCGTGTTTGGCGCCGTGCAGGTGAGCGCCACAATCAGGACTGCATACGACCGAGGCACACAGGGCCAACACCCGGCATCATGGTGTGGGGAGCGATCTCCTACACTGGCCGTACACCACTGGTGATCATCGAGGGGACACTGAATAGTGCACGGTACATCCAAACCGTCATCGAACCCATCGTTCTACCATTCCTAGACCGGCAAGGGAACTTGCTGTTCCAACAGGACAATGCACGTCCGCATGTATCCCGTGCCACCCAACGTGCTCTAGAAGGTGTAAGTCAACTACCCTGGCCAGCAAGATCTCCGGATCTGTCCCCCATTGAGCATGTTTGGGACTGGATGAAGCGTCGTCTCACGCGGTCTGCACGTCCAGCACGAACGCTGGTCCAACTGAGGCGCCAGGTGGAAATGGCATGGCAAGCCGTTCCACAGGACTACATCCAGCATCTCTACGATCGTCTCCATGGGAGAATAGCAGCCTGCATTGCTGCGAAAGGTGGACATACACTGTACTAGTGCCGACATTGTGCATGCTCTGTTGCCTGTGTCTATGTGCCTGTGGTTCTGTCAGTGTGATCATGTGATGTATCTGACGCCAGGAATGTGTCAATAAAGTTTCCCCTTCCTGGGACAATGAATTCACGGTGTTCTTATTTCAATTTCCAGGAGTGTACTTCCTCTCTCCCAAAAAAAAAAAAAAAAACAAAAAAACAAAAAAAATAAACTGCTTAGTGATTTAACAAGTGTTCTAGTCTGCCATCTTCATTCTCCTTGTTCCATATAGACAAAAAAAAAAGAAAAAAAAAAGAAAAAAAAAAGAAAAAAAATGCTCCTCGCGTACTTCACCTCTTATCCACCAAAACTCCAGTAATCATTATCATCACATAATCTTAATACTTCAATAATACCTCTTACGTCGATACATATAAACCTTATCATCAATATCATTTACCTTACCTCTTGTCGACCAAAACTCCAATAATCATCAACTTCACACAATCTCAATACCTCAATAATACCTCTTCAATACGTCGATACATATAAACCTTATTACCAATATCATTTCACTTCCATAACAACTCTTTCCTCTAGTCAGTCTCCTCGTACAAGTACGGACAAAGTCCTAGTGCAAACTTCAGTTTATCATCCCATGCAATCCGAAGACACAATGTCCACACACAACCTCTGTGTAGTCCACCTGAGCCAAATCTTCTACTCATTATGAATTATAAAATACATTTTGGTTACCTTGTCCATCATAAAATAAAAGAAATGCATACATGACCTCTAACAGCCTTCAGTTTGAATAACTTTCAGTAAGTAGGTGCGAGTACGTAGTATGAAGGATCACATAAGACTTTGAATAAATAAATTGTAATATTTCACAGTGTGTACACCACTTCGAGAATCATGGCAAAACAGAAGCAAACATGTGGAGTAGTTCTTGTGTCAAGTGTCATTTGCTATTTCAATTGCTCACGAAGAATGCAGTGTAATAACTGTCAATGGTCTAAACCTAGTGTTGGTATTTCATGTCGTTAGCTTCCTTTCTATTAGCATAAATTTATACAGCTTCCATAGAACCTCCAGCTCATGTGACTTCAATAAAGTTTCTTGTACCAATGTCGTTCGTAGAATTATAGCAGTTCATTTTCTTATCTTAAAAATATAAGGCACTAAGCGTAAGCAAAACATGCAATAGCGAGTAAATATACCAGTAGAGAACAGAATGTCAACAAATGGATATAGCACAATCCCTACAAAGAGGCTCTGCCAAGCGAACAGTCTGTAATTAATACCATAGTGTGACCTAAACTCAATGTCTGTACACTGTACATCATCATTTCTATATACCAAATTAAAGAATAGTTATGACAACAAGCAGAAATGTGTAAATATGCAATCCATACGCAATGCAGCAAATATATATCTTACATAATAAACAAGTCATTAGCATCATATCAGCATAAGCAAATAAATGTTCATATGTAATCTTAATAAGTAAACATGAAGGCGCAAGCAGATAAATCACAAAGTATAACTTCCATACATAACCATATCAGCAAAACTAATCAGATGACAATTATAATTTAAATAAATAAGCACAGCAGGCACATAGTAAAAAAATGTGAACAAATATATATCTTACATAATAAACAAGTCATTAGCATCATATCAGCATAAGCAAATAAATGTTCATATGTAATCTTAATAAGTAAACATGAAGGCGCAAGCAGATAAATCACAAAGTATAACTTCCATACATAACCATATCAGCAAAACTAATCAGATGACAATTATAATTTAAATAAATAAGCACAGCAGGCACATAGTAAAAAAATGTGACATCAGTGAAAAAGCAGAGCAGCCAAGCGATGCATGATATACATAATTAACAACCCTGTTCATTAATCAATCTTTGTCAAAATCAGTTAACACAAAGTATAAATCACGTAATCGCGAGCAGCAAATTATGTCTAAAGTACATACCTAAGGGGAAATATGTTACCTGAAAAATAAACTCAATTAATAGTTACCTTTTTAGTTTATTAGTTTCTTCTTCGAAATTACATTCTTCCTGAAAATTTCTCGATAGCAAGTCCTCTTAACGTCGGATACACACAGAATTTACCTGAAGTTCTTAAATATTTTATACAACCGTATCCTGAAAAATACTGAACGTTAATAACATAATTTATCAAGTCACTATAGCTTTATACTGAATTGATTCGGAGAAATTAGACTGTATATTTGTTTACGGCTGTCAGTGCATTCGCACTGAGCGCTCGATCAGCTGCTGTAGGTACGCGTGATGTAGGAAGTAATTGTATACGGTCAACGACTGCCTTGTGCGGCGCGCAGACTTGACTGTTGCTTTGAGTATGTGCCGCCGCCGGAACACGGCGCGGTATCCTTGCATTCTCTGCATGTTTATGTATAACTGTTGGTTTCTCGAAACTATGTCATTCCACAAAAATTTTAACGTTCGATATATGATGTATTCCCTTAGAGCGCCGAGATTTAAGAGTTTCTACTTCGACAGTGTTATCATGAATAATTTTGCGAACTCTATATGGACCGTTATAAAGCAGAAAAAATTTGCGACACAAGCCTTTTCCTTTGTGAGACAAACGATGAGACCTAATTAACACCTTTTGACCAACTGACAAGGTTTTTAAACGACCAGGACGTTTAGCTGATTTCTCTCTTCTAGCAGCCGCAGATGCAATATTTTGCAGAGCCAGGTTCACAACTTCAGAATGCCGCAGTTTCCGTGTAGGCGAAAAAGGAACGATTTCAGAAATGCGATTTGTCGGTGCTTTATTTTTTAATATCAATATAGGCGGTAAAGAAGTTGAATCATTAGGGAGTTCATTCAGAATGTTTTGAAAAATATGAAGATACTGATCCCAAGTTCTGTGATTCTGATGACAATAAAGTCGACACAATTTATTGATTTCCTTCATCCATCTCACTGAAGCGTTAGATTGAGGGTGAAAAAGTGAAATGAAAATTGGTTTAATCTTACAACGCCGTATAGTACGAAGCCAAATTTTAGACCGAAACTGTGATCCATTATCTGATATAACCTTATCAACATGACCCACTTCTTTAAGAAAATGTTTGATAAAAGCGTTACATACTGAACAAGCTGTTGCTTTGCGTAAAGGTGTAAAACACACATATTTTGATGTCAATTCCACTGCTACCAAAATGTACGCAAAACCATTAGTAGAACGAACCACTGGACCGAACAAATCGACTGCAGCCATCTCCTTTAATTTCGCTGGAATGATAGGAAACAACGGTGCTCTGTGAGAAATAGTTGGCGGCTTAGCCTTTTGACATAATTTGCATTTGGCAAGAACAGATCGAATACGTTTTTCCATATCACTGAAGTAGCAATTTTCTCGTAATTTATGAAAGCATTTTCTGGGACCAAAGTGTGCATAACTGAAATGTGTGTACCAAATCAATTTATTAACCCACTCATCAGGAATGCAAACTAACCAAACAAAGTTGTCGACCGATTTTCGTTTAAAAAGAATATCATTGCGAAGTAAATAATACTGTCTGATCGCTACGCTTTCCTTTCTCCTCCACTTCTCCTTAATGTCCTTCCAGATTGGATCCTTGTTTTGCTCCTTAGCGATGTCCTGGAGCGAAGACGAAATAAAATTTTCGAACGCAACACCTTGAATATACATCAAACAATAATTGTTTTCCTTGCAGTCCTCCTCAGCACTTTGTTTCAAACCCATAGGTGATAAAGCATCAGCAATAATATTTGAAGAAACCTGTATGTAAACAATACTAAAATCAAATTCCTGTAGATACAGCGCCCATCGTGACAATCTTCCATGAGTTAATTTTGTTGTCATAAGAAATTCCAGAGCTCGATGATCGGTGTAAACCTTAGTATGCCTGCCATACAAAAATATGCGAAATTTTGTGAAAGCCCATACAACAGCCAAAGCCTCAAGTTCCGTAATCGAATAATTCTTTTCTGATTTAGAGAGAACACGACTTCCAAATGCAATAGTTTTCTTTACTACAACGCCGTTTTCTTCTATCTCTTGAAATAAGTGTGCACCTAGGCCATTGTATGATGAGTCCATCGCCAAACAAAAATCTTTAGATAAATCCGGGTGTGAAAGAAGTGGAGCAGCAACTAAAGCATCACGAAGTTGTTCAAATTCTGATTGAGCTTCCTCATCCCAACACCAATTAGAATTCTTTCCAGATAGTTCACATAAGCGAGGTGTGGCCAAATCGTCCAATCTAACAAAGCGTCTAAGAAAATTACAGACACCAAGGAGACTACGAACATCACGTTTTGTGGTAGGAACAGCATAATTACGAATAGCGTCTAGTTTCTCTGGATCAGGAAGAATACCTTCTGTAGAAATAATATGACCAAGAAATTTCACCTGAGAACGATCAAATTCAGATTTTTTCAAGTTCACTGTAATGCCAACTGTTGCAAAAATACGTAATAATAAATCCAAAATTTTGTTATGCTCACTCCAAGAACGTTTAGCAATAAGAATATCGTCAACATATGAAGTAATATTGTCACGAAGATAAACAGGTAAACTTTCCTTTAAGCTACGAATAAATGCTGCTGAAGATATGGTAAGTCCAAACGGTAATTTCCGAAATCACTTTTGGGTAAAATAGTCATATCCGGTTATTTTTTACCGACTCTCTAGATAGATTGATAGTTGAAGAGTTGTTTTGATAGATACAAACAATAGTAAAAGAGTAGGCAGCAGTGTAGAAAACTGAAAGAGAAATAGCACTACTACAGCTCGGGGCCCTGTGCACGCTACGGCACATATTCACTTGGTGTAGCGAATCCCCTGAAGACTTTAATAGTCGCACATAAATTCCAGTTTGTGACTTAGTAGCCAATTTGGTGGAAGTGCGTACATAAATTGATCTAACCATGAACATGGATGTATGTCGTTCTTAGAACTGCGAAAGATCTTAAATTTCCGAACAGTTAAGAAGTGTTTATAGTCAAGGTTTTCTCCTCGTGGCGACAAAGACCTACCGCGTCTGTTCCAGTCCGAATGTCGATTATTGTCAAGTTCGCACGCCTGGCGCTCTCTTGTTGCATTTCGTAAATGAAACAAATTATTTTCTTCAAACCCCTCTGCTACCTGTGATTCTAAATTTCTTCTGCTGTCTTTTCCTACGATTTCGCTTTCAATTTGTTTGACTTTCTTTTTGTAACACCTCAAATTCCCTTTTAACGCGTTCATTAAATTTTCCCTGATTTTCAACATGCTTATTTATGTTCTGGTACTCTTCTGTTTCTGCAAATGGCAATGGAGCT
Source organism: Schistocerca cancellata (assembly GCF_023864275.1). NCBI lineage: Eukaryota > Metazoa > Arthropoda > Insecta > Orthoptera > Acrididae > Schistocerca > Schistocerca cancellata. The sequence continues at coordinate 543,077,260 of NC_064627.1, forward strand.
GTATCATCTGAATCTCTGTCCCCATTTAAACTAATACTTGTCAATTTATCTGCAATCTCCTCAACTCTTTCCGATAAGTCACCTATTTGTTCTTTCTGTTTATTTACATCTTCCGTAAGTGTCGCGACTCGGGTTTCAGTATTGACACATTTAGTAGTTAACTGTTCATACTGTTGTGTTAGGTTATTTATTCTGTCATTTGGTACGGATTCCTCGATTCTTTCAAGTATTTCTTCCTTATCGTGTGCACGTTGTAAATTTCACTCTGAAAATTTTAGTACTATCACGCGATCTCTTTCTTCCTATTCTCTATCCTGTTCCTTTTGTCTGATTTCTATTGAAATTAATCTATTATTGTGAGTATTCAAAATCGGTTGTACTCCTTCTCTAATTTCTTTCTTTAATTCATCTTTCATGTTTTTCAAACATGTCCCTATTCGTGAGTCTAACTGTGTTTCCATTGTTTCCATCTCTGTTTTAATTGTTCCTATTTGTGAGTCTAACCGTGTTTCCATTGTTCCCGTATCAGTTTCTAACTGTGTTGCCAAAGTTCCCATCTCTCTTTTTAATTCAGATCCTAACTGTGATCCCCGTGAGTCTAACCGTGTTTCCATTGTTCCCATATCAGTTTTAATTGTTCCTATTTGTGATTCCAAATTTAATATTGCACTCATTAACTGCTCCATATTAACTGGTTCAAAATTCTTTTCGCCCCTAACATTTCCCGCAAAACCAGCTTCCTTCGTCATAGCTGTAAAGCTATCTGTGTTCGATACTATTCCAGAATCTTCTGTCATCTCGTATTCTGAAAATTCTTTAATTGTGAAAAGTTTTGAACTGGTTCTGGACTATTTTCCCTGCTTATTAAATTGTTTTCTACTTCATTATTCATCATACTGTTCTCCTGTGTTGGCGAGTTCGCCATGTTAACAATTTCGTCATTCTCACTATCTATCATTTTTGCCTTTTTCATCGAGCGCTAATCATTTACAAAACATACAAAACTCGTCACTATACGAAAATTCCCGACAAACACGATTAACGAACAACTGAAATCTTCACATTTGCACAAATTGTCAAACCCGTATACGATTCATCAAAAATTAAATTCTGCAAAAATACGATTAGAAGAAAGACAAGACAACTACAAATGTTCATTACCAAATCTACACATGCAATATAGACTACAATTACTAAACTACAAATTACTACAACAATACTACTGTCTGCTATTTTTACTATCAGAAGATTCCAAGGGACGATCCGAAGCAGCGGTCGCCACGTGCATGGGGGCTTAATAATCTATAATGCAAATAATTTTAATTTTAGTGGCTGTCTGTCCGGTTACGCAGTCTCGTAACCGGTTGGCCCTGTCTGGTATTAGTACGCAATCTGACTGCATAGAATACAACAAGGAATGAAAGAAAACTTCCGTTAACACAATTAATTAATTAAGTCCCCAGCAACTATAAAAGCTACGAAACAACAAAGCACAAGTGTAACTGTTCTGTGTGTGGAAGTGTGATTCAACGTACACATCTGCCACGGTTCTTCCTCAATAAGACAAGGTATTTTAAGCACCATTTACACTGAAGTAATTAAAAAAAACAGAAATACTATAATTGTACATAGAAACCAGAATTACACTCTAATACATGAACACAAGCCAGATGCTTTGTTGACTGAACCTGTGACCAAGAGACATTATTAGTTAGGACATTTGAAATAAAAAAATTTTCTTTACCTTCATATATATTGACGAAACATACACTCTGATCATTACAACATCCGCAATCGAACAGCATCGGCTGTCTAGCCCATCAGAACAACTGGATACAACATGCCCACAACTAGTCACGGCTACATCAGAACCCCTACTGCCCACTTCACAAAAAACACTCTCCACGACGACTTCTCGACAAGCACTCTCCACTACCACTTCTCAACAAGCACTGCCAGTGGAGGCGGCTGAATAATACTCTTTGGCGCAATCTCTTGTGCTGTGACTCAGTGTAGCCACCTTTCATTCTTCATTGAACAGTTTTATGTATACGACAATTCGTGTTATAGAAAAGTGGATCCCAATGAAGTCTTGAGGTGCAACATGAGGTTTTTCCCGGATGAAACGTTCAATGTCAAGTGCTCGAGGTCTTGCGTAGTCTGCTTGAAATGTGATTTTAATTGTAGACTTGCGGTACGAGTGCGCCTTGGCACTACCGAGACACGGACGCGTGACACTCGCTGCAGTTGAAGGTAAACAGGAAACACTCTCGCGCGCAGTACGCAAACAGGAGGGACACAGTCACGACGAACTTGCCACACCTCTGCTAACAGCGGATTGTGAATTTGTGCCCCACCATAGTTTGAACCAGGACCTCCTGCTTACGAGGCAGACGCGCTGACTATTGGGCTAGCAGGACACAACGGCCATCTTGCCTGCAGGGCCTATCTACACACGCTCGTCGTCAGGCTCAAATTTCCATGATTTCCGCATACCACATACGCTGTACTCTTCCGTCCATTATTCCACTCGCTCTCAGCCACACTGTATCTCCCGCGAGTGTTTGGACGATGACGTGCGTCTAGCAGCACTGAAAAGTTTCGATGATCCGTCGAGACCTGAATAAATACGCAGGATGTTTCAGGAGGAATACTGAATGTTGTAGGAGGTGGTAGTATAGACAAACTGCAGAAAAAATGCCATATTACTTGTGTCCAATTTTTATTGAGTACATACAGCTGGGTTCAATGCATTTTCGTTTCATTTGTAGGTCCTTACAGGATCCCATTTTCTACACTTTCTTGAAAATGAGCTTCCAGCATTATCGGATAAGGTTCCTTCGGCTACAAGAAAGCGTATGTTCGTCCAGCATGACCGGGCTTCAGCACTTTTTAGTCGTCAGGTGACATATAATCCAAAGTTAGCATTTCCCGGAAGATGGATCAGTATATATGGGCACTTTTCTTGGTTCAAAATGGTTCAAATGGCTCTGAGCGCAATGAGACTTAACATCTGAGGTCATCAGTCCCCTAGAACGTAGAACTACTTAAACCTAACCAGCCTAAGGACATCACACACATCCATGCCCGAGGCAGGATTCGAACCTACGACCGTAGCGGTCGCGCGGTTCCAGACTGTAGCGCCTAGAACGGCTCGGCCACCCCGGCCGGCACTTTCCTTGGCCGCAGGGTTCCCAAACCTAATCCCTTTGGATTTTCGGCTGTGGGAATGGTTAAAAGGGGAAGTCTACGAAGAAAAAGTAAACCCAAGAGCCGATTTGTTCGTTCGGATTGTGAATAGCGCAACCTTCATAAAAGAACGCAAAGACGACCTCAGAAGAGCTACAAGTGGTGTTATGAAGAGAAGTCAAAAGTGCATTGAAGTTGGTTGGGGAATTTTTGAAAATCAACTTTGAATGTCCTCATTGGCCTTTTCTTTGAATTTGTTGGGGTTACGAACTAACAGCTGTACCTCTGTACTCAATAAAATGTGAACACATTTATATGGCATTGCTTACGCAATTCGTCTATAGTACCACCTGCTAAAATATCTACTATTCCTCCTGTAACACCCTGTATATGCATATATGTGTGGTGTCTGTTCTTTCGGACATGTCTGAAAGGAAAGACACCACGAATTCGGTTTCGAACCTTATCAGGCACAAATTTTCATCTGACATGTCCGAAAGAACAGACCACACACACACACACACACACACACACACACACACACACACACACATTTCTATCTTAATTGCTATTCGGAAAATGTATGGCAACTCGGTGATAGTGATAGACTGGAGCTGCATTAACCTACTCATTCCAGTAGATACAGTTGTAATTCTCTGAACAAATCATGTTTAATAAATGAGAGCGATTTGTAAAATTTACGTTTGAGAGATGGTTACTTCATGCGTTGATTACAGTGTCTCTCATAGTTTACTTTATGGGGAACCTGCTTGTTTCTGCTCCAGCCTATACTACAGCAATGAGTGGATGCTCGCATTCTTAATACCTCACTGGATGTGCTATTGCAACTGTAGCCAAAGATTCGAATCCCTCTGGAAAAGTATATTTCAAGTCAGATGATTTTGCTCCTCGTCTACTGTTATTGAATACGACCACAACGAAACTAAGAATATGAATGCTACGAAACCTTTGAGTTCATACTGAGATACTATGCAGATGAAAAAAGTAGTTTTCCACAATTATCATAGGACAGAGGGAGTTTGTGAGATTCCACTATTTATGACTGCATCATTAACTGTTTGTTCACAGGCGCTTTTCTGCCGCTTGTTGTAACTGTTTTTTGATGTTAGAGCTGGAACAATAGAAAAATCAGATTTTCGCCATGTGGAATATTCGAATTCACTTTAAGTCTTCACGTTTCGAGCAACGGCAGAATATCCGTCAAAAAAACTGACAATAAAAAGCCAGGTCATGCCTGTCTTCTTGCGGGTGTGCCAATGACAGTGATCTCAATGACAATATCGTATAGCAAAGTTACGTTGCCGAATCAGAGACTGGAGAAGCTCCAGTATTGTGAATAGCGTCTGGTGAATACACTTTCAAGGTTTCGGTCCGGTTAAGATAGTGAAACACGACTAATTGTGGCAGTTATTAATTAATGACCTTTCGCTTGCACTCAGTGCATCGATGTATTACAAGTAATTACACTGTAGCCTCTAAACCTAGTTACAGAAAGCCAAATAAGACTCACTGACATATAATGAGGATATTCCGGCCCTTGGCAGCCACACCTTTGAGACGAAGTTATTCTCACTTCTGATGTCACTGTCGCTCACAGAACACATCAGCTGGTAGTATAAAGGAAACTCGGCAACAACGCAGAATATGTTTGTCACTGTGTAACCGACAAGTTACTTCCTCGATGGCACAGAACTATTCTGCTAAATTCACTAGATATTATTGTGGTGTCACCGCCAGACACCACACTTGCTAGGTGGTAGCTTTTAAATCGGCCGCGGTCCGCTAGTATACGACGGACCCGCGTGTCGCCACTGTCAGTAATTGCAGACCGAGCGCCACCACACGGCAAGTATAGAGAGACGTACTAGCACTCGCCCCAGTTGTACAGCCGACGTTGCTAGCCATGGTTCACTGAGAATTACGCTCTCATTTGCCGAGACGATAGTTAGCATAGCCTTCAGCTACATTTGCTACGACCTAGCAAGGCGCCATTACCAGTATAGATATTGAGATTCTATAAATGTATCATCAAGAGCGATGTTCTACAAATGTGGATTAAAGTTAAGTATTCCAGAAGCTACGTACTTTTCTTTATAGCATTCATTACGTATCCTGTTTCAGACCTCACGCCAGCCTGCGTGAGTTTAAGCGCGTGCCTTTCGGCTTCCTCTCATTGTGTCTAGGCTGTCTTGTCTAGACACAACAATTATCGTGTCATTTCAATTGAACAATGTGAGGATTTTCTCTTGAGATGTGATATAAGGATATCAGTTAATGCTTTTGAGTCCACGAAAGTCGTTCCACAGGGGATATACAACTTCTCTTGTCTCTTATGTTGTGGTTTAATCTGACGTAGCGTCTATTTGGCCAATAAGTAAGCCGACATGTTCTGCACCTCGTCGTTAGCTCTGAGGTGATGTGCCAGTCTACCGTCTGCAGGCTGCTTTCGTTCTCCTTTCCAGGCCTGCTGAAGCCAGGTTTTTAATTCTCTTGTGGCAGAACTACAAGCAGGCTGATAGAAACTCAATAAGGGAATCGCAGGACAACGCTCGAGCAAAATTCGTCTTACTGCTTTCAGTACACCATAGTGTCAGAGCGAAAACCTTATGGTACTGCAAAATTCATAATGCCACTTTTGTTTTCTGCCGAGATATTTTTCGTTGTTGTGAATACATAATTTTATCTATGAACTGCCACACTTTCATAATACTTGAGTATGATACAGGAAATGACGTAAATACAGACCTTGTCGAAGTCAGAAGTCGGTAATATCCAACTAATTTGTGTTAAAATAGGCACAATCGTCTTACAGACACTTCATGCTTTATTAAGATAGACTGTCGTCGTAATGTTTCTATAGTAAGTTGAATTTACTTTGTATTAGTACAGTGAATATTTTAATTGCATTTTCCATTAGTTTATTGAATACAATAGTAAACATCAGAAAGAAATAAACCAGCAACAGTATATTCTTCCACAATATCTAAAACAATCTGACAATGCTAAAGTAGTTTACAAATTCTACACCTGTAGAAACCTACTGGTTCTAGCGATGTCATTAAACCAGTGTAGTTTCAAGAGCATTTTCGTCTAGAAATGAGTTACCTTGGTGGTTGATCTATCAGAAGCGGGAAAGGTAAAATTTTACGAGTATGCGATCCGAGGAACAAATGCCTGAGAGATGACTTCCCTATCAATCTCCTGGATAGTGTTATTTCTAAAATTAACAGAGTGCGTTATCATGCAGTATCACACCTGATGTAGTTTTGTCGGTCGATTTTCCCACGCTGCGACCGAAAGATGTCTCAATTGTTGGCAACAAATTGCAACTGCGATGGACGCAGCCTTGGGGAAGAAATTGTAGTACAAAACACACTTTTGGATCTATCAGATGGAAAATATTATGTCCACACTACTCTGTGCTCGAGTTTAGGTCTTTTGGTAGGACTCAGTCTTTCATTTCTTCTTAGGAAACTAACGGTAAAGGTGTCATAACTCGTCACCAGCAACAGTATTGCATAGGAATGCTCAATCAGCGACCTGATAACATTCAAGCAAACTGCAACTATAGTCACTCTGTTGATTTTTGTTGTTTGGAATTAGAGCATGCAGTACTCCTACACCAGACTTCTGAACCTTGCATGTTTAATGCAAATGTCGCATCATGGTTAAATGATAATCCATCAGTAGTCGAGACTTCCTTCATGCGGAAAATCATTCATGCCAGAACGACCTTTGTTAAAACAAGAATATGTTTTCATGGCGTATTTTTCCCAAAAGTACTCGCGCTACACATAGTTCAAATCTTTCGAGCTGCCTCCTCTGCATTTACCCCTCTGTTATACCAAAAGTAAGTATTGTGTTGCCGATGTTACACCCTTCTTCACTTAACACCCAATTTTACAACGCTTAACCGTAGCTCATGACTTCACAATGCTGAACTGCAAGATGATAACTAGAACTTCAAATTCGAAAATGACAGTTGATATACACACTGACAGCGTCACGCCGCGTTCACCTGGGCGGCGCCCGATTTCAGGCGGCGGGTGGCGTCTGGCCGGTGGCCGGTAGCCGCTGCATCGCGAGGAAACGGCGAGCATAAGTTGTTCTGATTGCGCCGCAGCCACCAGCTGTCCTGCGGAATGTTTCTAGAAGTATTTGTTATTACTGGTGGGTAGAATGTGAAGTGAATTATGATAGATGTTCATTCGGGCTCGTAACTTTAGACGAGGGCCGAAATGTGGTAAAAAAAAAAAATACAGTCGTATGCGAACCCGCAACTATGTATTTAGAATGCAAGGCGACTTACCACTTTTTTTTATAAAAACATTTATTAAAAAAAAAGCAATGTTGCACTCCAAATACATACTAAGTTTGCATACATGAAGTTATTTAAACGAAACGGTTTGATCATTTCAGTTACGCTGACGTTAAGGAAAGACAACAGAGGATTGTGTTACTGACTAATTTACCAGAAAGAATTAATTTAAACTTCAAGAACAAAATTTTTAAAGACATTCAAACTTCAACCTGAAGAAGTAAAATCTGCACTTTGAATTACATGAGGTGCAATCTTTACAGAAGCATAATTTCTTTATGATGGATATCAGCAAGTTGATGGGATAATTTTCATTAAAACAATTTAATAATCATATTAGACAATTTCTGAAATACTTGAGAATGGCGGAAAGGAGATATATAATAAAGTTGACTAGCCTTCCAACTACACTTTCTGGACATTAATTGAATATTAAGTATCTGAAGTGATCAGATCTATATAATCAGTCTTTCACTGGATCAGATCTATATAATCAGTCTTTCACTGAGAAACTTTCTTACACATCACAGTGCAAAAATGAACAGGGCAATGTGCCAGCCATTGAATATTACATTTATCAGATAGAATCTTATGGTTTTAAACAATCGATAAGGACATTCTATAAAAACTGTCTATTTCCAAATTTCTAGTATAAGCCAATAATGCACCTTTAATGTTTTGTGTTTTGACACTATTTCGACACACAATCTCAATGTCACATAAGTTCTGTACATTAGCTTATAAGTTGCAAAAACTACTCTCTGATGTAGAAAAAGTACACATCATAAATATACTGTAAAATCTTAAATAGTATCCTTAAGGTAACTACAATACATCACTGTCAACACAGTCTTCTTTTTTATATTAACCAACGCCTATTCTTTCAAATACAATTTTTAACATATTACCGAACTTTTTCTTGTGATTCGAATAGCTTCTAATTTTGTGAAACTCACACAGCATGTGTACCTTGAACTCTATGATGCTATCGGATCCTAATTTGTTAAGGACGTAGGTAACAAAATTTCCCAGCAACCAGTGCACAGCGTTATTTTTTGCTTCTGGGAAATAGCGTGCGTCAGGCCTGTGTATCAATGACAGCGATATATACTCAGGGGATGTTCTTGTAATAAGAGCTATTTGCTCTCGGACCCACTTCCAACTATTCATGTGACCACTGCAAGTATATCTGTGAATTACTCTGTCAACTAGATGGCATTGTTGACATAAATTTGTTTCACAGAGTCCGATTGCGTGCAGTCTTTCATTGGTGCTAACTATGTTGTTAACTGTCATGTTCCATGCCGTTTTTATGTTAGACGTGAGCACATTAGAACTAATGTTTTTCCAAATCTCAGTCCACTCAATGTTTGGAAACTGTCGTTCTATTTTGTTTCTTCCTTCGCTTTTCTTTCGTTCCCGCATTATGGCTCTCGATGTTAAGTGTCGTGACTGCCTGAGTTCGACACTGACATAACTAAACTCAACATAGAAAATCCTCACGTTCTGTAAGCGACTGTTGATATTCTGCACGTCAATCGGGGGAATCAGGTTTGGAGGCTTAATGATATCGAAAAGTTGGCTGGTTATGCTTTCTCGCGAGTCTCTTATTAAATTAACTTGCCTTTTGATAAAAAGAGCAGAGGCTCTATCCGTTATATCAGTTAATCCTAGTCCACCATTTTTAGGATCTAAAGTAGCTACTTTAGCAGGTACTCTGAACACTTCACCTCTCCACAAAAAGTTGGTGATTTTGGACATTATTCTCCTCGCTACCATTCTTGGTATTGGAAACAGCTGGGCAGTATAATAAGCCTTAGCAAGGATGCATGAGTTGATATACTGTGTTCTTTGAACTTAGTTCATATATCGAGTTAAATTCTCTACAATGGCTCCTTGCACTTTATCTGCTGCAACTTTCCAATTTAAAGCCGTCATTTTCATAGGACATGCTGTCAGGGTGATCCCAAGTGTTTTATGTTGTCGGACTATTTTTGCCCACTCGACGTTGATATTATCAAAACCTCTGAGATTTAACATCTTACTTTTTTTTCGTTTGCATTGGCTCCAGATGCTCTACAGTACGAATCAATTACCGTTGCTAGCGTGGTTACCTCGTCATTATTCCTTATAATGACCCCTATATCGTCAGCATAGGCTCTTATAACTGTTTTATTTCCTGATAATGTTAAGCCTTTTAATGTAGCATGGACATGTCGGAGGAAAGGTTCCAGCGAAATGGCGAAGAGCGACATGGACAGAGGACTTCCTTGAGGAACACCTCGTTGTATTTGCATCGGCCTGGATTGTTGACAATTCACCGCTATTTTAGCATTTATTCCAGTTGCTATGTTCTTAATCAACTGTATGACCCTATCGTTGAAACCTATTTTCTTCAATGTCTGTAGAAGATATTCATGATTTACTACATCGAACGCTTTATAAAAATCTAAAAACAATAAAGCACACTTTATGTTTGTTACAGAAGTTATTGCAATGATATCCCTGAATTCCGCTAGATTTTGAAAAATGGTTCTGCCTTGCGCACAGTTCTGATGTTGACTAATAATTTTATCTGTAAGGCATGAAATTCTCTTGTTCATTATTCTAGCTATTAATTTATGATCAGAATTCAGCAGTGAAATTGGACGAAAATTATTTAAATCTTTGTTTCCATTATTTTTTGGCACCAAAACAATTTTACTCTCCTTAAACTCAGCCGGAATCATTTTACCCTGAATAACCTCATTTACAATGTCCGTGATTTTTGCACCTATTATTGGCCAGCAACGGATGTAAAACTCTGCTGGCAGACCATCCGGTCCTGGGGATTTTTTGGTGGTGAGGCGCACAGAGTCTCATACACGTCTTCTTCAGTGACAACCTCGAGAAAATTTTCGTTGTCATCTTCTGTCAGCTGTGGGGCTAGGATGTCAAGGAATTCTTCCAAGGAAGCACATCTGCTTTGATGTACAGAATATAGCTCGCAATAATAGCGATAAATCTCGTCCATGATATCCTGCTGGGTTCTGAGAATCGTATCGTGTTTTGTTCGAGTTTCATCAATAAAAGTCCTTCTCCTGTTTTTCGTATGCTTCACTAAATGATACAGGGAAGTAGTTTCATCTTCTGACACCGAATTTGCCTTCGATTTTATTTTCAACCCTTCCATTTGACTTCTCTTGATATTAAGTAACTTGGCTTTGACTTTTTTGATGTCTGCTATCCGAAGTGAGGAACCTGCTGAGACTTGATCATATAGATCTCTCAAAACGGAGTAGTAATACTCTATCGTGCATTTCATTTCCCTTGCGCTCTGGGCACTGTATTGAATAAGAACTTTTCTCAACTTTGGCTTTGCCATTTTAACCCACCAGTCAATAGCAGTGTCATATCTACTACGGGCTCGCAGGCATATTGCCCGTGTTTCTTTAATCAGATCTTCTAAATCATGATTTACTAACAAGGAAGTGTTCAAATTCCACTGATTCTTGAATCGGCGAACCGGCTGTCTTGTTAGGTTTATGCAAGCTAAGACACTTGAATGGTCTGAAAAGTACGTAGGAATGGTTTCTACCTTTGTCACGGAAGCTTCAAGATTTTTATAAATATATAGTCTATCAATCCTGCTGCGTGATATTGCCGTGACATAAGTGAACTCAACACTGGAGGGGTATTTGATTTCCCATACATCCTTTAATTCTAAACCAGTAACAAGTTGTTTTAGTTCACTTGAGAAATTAAAATTAGGTAACTGATCTTTTCGATTTAAAACACAATTAAAATCACCTCCAAGTAATAACTGTCTTGGCGATTTCCTTAACAAGTATATCATGTCATCTTTGAAGAAACGTGCCCTGTCAGCTCGATGAGAACTTCCTGAAGGGGCGTACAAGTTGACGATAGACACATCATAGATATTTAGTTCTATTCCTCTTCCGGATTCCAGTCGTTCCACCTCACTTACTGCAATCCCTTCCCTCACCAAAATAGCTGTTCCAACACTTGTTTCGGGAGACACATTTATGTAACTGACAAAACCGGGAATTACCAAATCCGAAATTAGAACTTCTTTCACAGGGCAATATCAGTCGCAGATTCGTACAAAAATTCCTTAAGGGCCGATAATTTCAAACCGGTCGTGATTTTATTTATGTTTATAGTGGTGACAGAATAAGATTGCGTCATTGTGCTGTCGCTATGTAGTTGTTTTGATGAACTAATATAGTTTTACGTGGTTCAGGGTTCAGTTAAGCTGTAACAGCATTCTCGGAAGGCTGAACATGGAATAACACTTCAATCAGTTTATTAGTTATTGTCCCGTTTTTTTCTGCTTCTGATGTTTTCTCTTGTAACGCAAGCAGACTGATTTCCTCGTAAACTTTCTGATTTTTCCTCCAGTGATTCGTGTACGGCCGTTTCGGACTGAATATTCTTTGGGCTTCGGTCGCCCCTACCGGATTTTCCCTTCCCTTGGTTACGAGCTGCATTCTCATTTGGTTGTGTCGGTATTTTACTTCGCGGCTTATCTGGAGCAGCAGCAGACGCTTTCGCAATTTCGGTTGCCAGCGCCTGCCCTGAGGTGTTGACCGTGATTTCAGTTTGGCCACCACTTCCTCTTTCTTTATTAATTTCACTCACTTTCTGATCGAGGGAAACAAGTGGAGACTGCAGTTTTGCAACCTCTCCTTGAATCTGTTTAGTAACAGTTAGATTCTGATCTTCGCAATCGGCTACTGCATCTGATGTTTCTTGCAAATTAATGCTGTTTACACCCCCTTCATTTTCTGATACCGTTTGTGTATTATCTTTCTGTTCATTAGTTTCCATTCGCATTTTGCCTTCAGGTTCCTTTGCCTCTTCATCGCACTGTTTTTGCTTGCGAAGTGAGGGAGTGGGACAAGACAGCTCGTCCTCTGAACAACTATCAGTTATCTCCAGAGGTCGTTTTTTCGGTTGCGTTTCAGTTTCACGAGTAGTGGCAACAGGGTTTCCTTTTGTTGTTAACGGGGGAAATTGACTGTTATCGTGAAGGGAGACATCAGCTTGGCCCGCTGCGTTAACATCCTCAAGTAGTTGTTCCGGGCTATTATTTGGTAACAGATCATTTAAGGTAAGCTTCTGACGCTGTATCAAATTACTTTTAAGAACAACAGTTCGCCGCGGACATTCCTGTCTGAAGTGGCCGGTTTCGTTACATATATGACATGTAGCTTCCTGACCTGTATAAACAATTTGTGCCTTATACCCACAAACAGTTATGTGAGACGGAATATTCGTCTTAACGTCCATCTCTACACAGCGGACCCCGTTAAAACACTGCAGTTTAAAGCGAGGCGACCATCTTTCATTTGCAATTGATTTAACGTCTCCGTAGTTTGAAAGAGCTTCCTTAATCTTATCATTTTCAATTTCAATGGGAAGATTCAAGACACGAACGGTTTTGTAATGAATGTCCGCTCTATAGATGGAAACCTTACTTTTATAACCATTTCTATGCACAAAATCTACTTCATAGCCCCACTTTCTTAACACTTTATCAACAGTCGAAGCACTGATTAACCTGACAAAAACACAGTATTTTTCCTGATCCAGTTGCCAGGTATGAACGGTTTCAGAATTTAGACCAATTACCTGTGTAATCCAGTCATCTATTTCCGGGGATGTCGGCTGAACAGGACGGGATTCCTTGTCAAAAGCAAATACCAGAGTATTCTTCCTGAGGTTTGTAGCCATGGTTAATCCAGCGAAGCAATTTCGGTTAAACAACCGAAATTCCAAGTAGCAGCAGCAAGACCAGAAAGAGCGATCAGATCACAAGGAAAGGGAACGAACACGGAGATTAACGGACGGACGGCACTCGGCGAAGCACAAGTACAGCGATGTAAACACTGAAGTGCAGCGCAACAGTTAACAGCGGCCACTCGCGAGCGCGGCTGAAACGGAACTATACCGCTAGACCACAGGCTCACACACCAAGTTAGCATCGCAGAAGTAGTTAACAGTTCCTCCTGACGCTTCCCCATCTTACAGTGTTGCCAGATTGTGCAGATGGCCGGACTTAATAAGAGTTGTCAGGGGCCACCTTAAGTGAACGACTCGGACTTAGTCTCTGTGGCGGCCGGCCGGCGGCCAGTTTTTATGTCTAACACTGTACATCCACTTTTATAGAATGAGATTTTCACTCTGCACCGGAGTGTGCGCTGATATGAAACTTCCTGGCAGATTAAAACTGTGTGCCCGACCGAGACTCGAACTCGGGACTTTTGCCTTTCGCGGGCAAGTGCACTACAAACTGAGCTACCGAAGCACGACTCACGCCCGGTACTCACAGCTTTACTTCTGCCAGTACCTTGTCTCCTGCCTTCCAAACTTTACAGAAGCTCTCCTGCGAACCTTGCAGAACTAGCACTCCTGAAAGAAAGGATATTGCGGAGATATGGCTTAGCCACAGCCTGGGGGATGTTTCCAGAATGAGATTTTCACTCTGCAGCGGAGTGTGCGCTGATATGAAACTTCCTGGCAGATTAAAACTGTGTGCCCGACCGAGACTCGAACTCGGGACCTTTGCCTTTCGCGGGCAAGTGCACTACCAACTGAGCTACCGAAGCACGACTCACGCCCGGTACTCACAGCTTTACTTCTGCCAGTACCTTGTCTCCTACCTTCCAAACTTTACAGAAGCTCTCCTGCGAACCTTGCAGAACTAGCACTCCTGAAAGAAAGGATATTGCGGAGATATGGCTTAGCCACAGCCTGGGGGATGTTTCCAGAATGAGATTTTCACTCTGCAGCGGAGTGTGCGCTGATATGAAACTTCCTGGCAGATTAAAACTGTGTGCCCGACCGAGACTCGAACTCGGGACCTTTGCCTTTCGCGGGCAAGTGCACTACCAACTGAGCTACCGAAGCACGACTCACGCCCGGTACTCACAGCTTTACTTCTGCCAGTACCTTGTCTCCTACCTTCCAAACTTTACAGAAGCTCTCCTGCGAACCTTGCAGAACTAGCACTCCTGAAAGAAAGGATATTGCGGAGATATGGCTTAGCCACAGCCTGGGGGATGTTTCCAGAATGAGATTTTCACTCTGCAGCGGAGTGTGCGCTGATATGAAACTTCCTGGCAGATTAAAACTGTGTGCCCGACCGAGACTCGAACTCGGGACCTTTGCCTTTCGCGGGCAAGTGCACTACCAACTGAGCTACCGAAGCACGACTCACGCCCGGTACTCACAGCTTTACTTCTGCCAGTACCTTGTCTCCTACCTTCCAAACTTTACAGAAGATCTCCTGCGAACCTTGCAGAACTAGCACTCCTGAAAGAAAGGATATTGCGGAGATATGGCTTAGCCACAGCCTGGGGGATGTTTCCAGAATGAGATTTTCACTCTGCAGCGGAGTGTGCGCTGATATGAAACTTCCTGGCAGATTAAAACTGTGTGCCCGACCGAGACTCGAACTCGGGACCTTTGCCTTTCGCGGGCAAGTGCACTACCAACTGAGCTACCGAAGCACGACTCACGCCCGGTACTCACAGCTTTACTTCTGCCAGTACCTTGTCTCCTACCTTCCAAACTTTACAGAAGCTCTCCTGCGAACCTTGCAGAACTAGCACTCCTGAAAGAAAGGATATTGCGGAGATATGGCTTAGCCACAGCCTGGGGGATGTTTCCAGAATGAGATTTTCACTCTGCAGCGGAGTGTGCGCTGATATGAAACTTCCTGGCAGATTAAAACTGTGTGCCCGACCGAGACTCGAACTCGGGACCTTTGCCTTTCGCGGGCAAGTGCACTACCAACTGAGCTACCGAAGCACGACTCACGCCCGGTACTCACAGCTTTACTTCTGCCAGTACCTTGTCTCCTACCTTCCAAACTTTACAGAAGCTCTCCTGCGAACCTTGCAGAACTAGCACTCCTGAAAGAAAGGATATTGCGGAGATATGGCTTAGCCACAGCCTGGGGGATGTTTCCAGAATGAGATTTTCACTCTGCAGCGGAGTGTGCGCTGATATGAAACTTCCTGGCAGATTAAAACTGTGTGCCCGACCGAGACTCGAACTCGGGACCTTTGCCTTTCGCGGGCAAGTGCACTACCAACTGAGCTACCGAAGCACGACTCACGCCCGGTACTCACAGCTTTACTTCTGCCAGTACCTTGTCTCCTACCTTCCAAACTTTACAGAAGCTCTCCTGCGAACCTTGCAGAACTAGCACTCCTGAAAGAAAGGATATTGCGGAGATATGGCTTAGCCACAGCCTGGGGGATGTTTCCAGAATGAGATTTTCACTCTGCAGCGGAGTGTGCGCTGATATGAAACTTCCTGGCAGATTAAAACTGTGTGCCCAACCGAGACTCGAACTCGGGACCTTTGCCTTTCGCGGGCAAGTGCACTACCAACTGAGCTACCGAAGCACGACTCACGCCCGGTACTCACAGCTTTACTTCTGCCAGTACCTTGTCTCCTACCTTCCAAACTTTACAGAAGCTCTCCTGCGAACCTTGCAGAACTAGCACTCCTGAAAGAAAGGATATTGCGGAGATATGGCTTAGCCACAGCCTGGGGGATGTTTCCAGAATGAGATTTTCACTCTGCAGCGGAGTGTGCGCTGATATGAAACTTCCTGGCAGATTAAAACTGTGTGCCCGACCGAGACTCGAACTCGGGACCTTTGCCTTTCGCGGGCAAGTGCACTACCAACTGAGCTACCGAAGCACGACTCACGCCCGGTACTCACAGCTTTACTTCTGCCAGTACCTTGTCTCCTACCTTCCAAACTTTACAGAAGATCTCCTGCGAACCTTGCAGAACTAGCACTCCTGAAAGAAAGGATATTGCGGAGATATGGCTTAGCCACAGCCTGGGGGATGTTTCCAGAATGAGATTTTCACTCTGCAGCGGAGTGTGCGCTGATATGAAACTTCCTGGCAGATTAAAACTGTGTGCCCGACCGAGACTCGAACTCGGGACCTTTGCCTTTCGCGGGCAAGTGCACTACCAACTGAGCTACCGAAGCACGACTCACGCCCGGTACTCACAGCTTTACTTCTGCCAGTACCTTGTCTCCTACCTTCCAAACTTTACAGAAGATCTCCTGCGAACCTTGCAGAACTAGCACTCCTGAAAGAAAGGATATTGCGGAGATATGGCTTAGCCACAGCCTGGGGGATGTTTCCAGAATGAGATTTTCACTCTGCAGCGGAGTGTGCGCTGATATGAAACTTCCTGGCAGATTAAAACTGTGTGCCCGACCGAGACTCGAACTCGGGACCTTTGCCTTTCGCGGGCAAGTGCACTACCAACTGAGCTACCGAAGCACGACTCACGCCCGGTACTCACAGCTTTACTTCTGCCAGTACCTTGTCTCCTACCTTCCAAACTTTACAGAAGCTCTCCTGCGAACCTTGCAGAACTAGCACTCCTGAAAGAAAGGATATTGCGGAGATATGGCTTAGCCACAGCCTGGGGGATGTTTCCAGAATGAGATTTTCACTCTGCAGCGGAGTGTGCGCTGATATGAAACTTCCTGGCAGATTAAAACTGTGTGCCCGACCGAGACTCGAACTCGGGACCTTTGCCTTTCGCGGGCAAGTGCACTACCAACTGAGCTACCGAAGCACGACTCACGCCCGGTACTCACAGCTTTACTTCTGCCAGTACCTTGTCTCCTACCTTCCAAACTTTACAGAAGCTCTCCTGCGAACCTTGCAGAACTAGCACTCCTGAAAGAAAGGATATTGCGGAGATATGGCTTAGCCACAGCCTGGGGGATGTTTCCAGAATGAGATTTTCACTCTGCAGCGGAGTGTGCGCTGATATGAAACTTCCTGGCAGATTAAAACTGTGTGCCCGACCGAGACTCGAACTCGGGACCTTTGCCTTTCGCGGGCAAGTGCACTACCAACTGAGCTACCGAAGCACGACTCACGCCCGGTACTCACAGCTTTACTTCTGCCAGTACCTTGTCTCCTACCTTCCAAACTTTACAGAAGCTCTCCTGCGAACCTTGCAGAACTAGCACTCCTGAAAGAAAGGATATTGCGGAGATATGGCTTAGCCACAGCCTGGGGGAGCTGGAAACAGCTTCTGTAAAGTTTGGAAGGTGGGAGACAAGGTACTGGCAGAAGTAAAGCTGTGAGTACCGGCCGTGAGTCGTGCTTCGGTAGCTCAGTTGGTAGTGCACTTGCCCGCGAAATGCAAAGGTCCCGAGTTCGAGTCTCGGTCGGGCACACAGTTTTAATCTGCCAGGAAGTTTCATATAAGCGCACACTTCGCTGCAGAGTGAAAATCTCATTCTGGAAACATCCCCCAGGCTGTGGATAAGCCATATTTCCGCAATATCCTTTCTTTCAGGAGTGCTAATTCTGCAAGGTTCGCAGGAGAGCTTCTGTAAAGTTTGGAAGGTAGGAGACAAGGTACTGGCAGAAATAAAGCTGTGAGTACCGGGCGTGAGTCGTGCTTCGGTAGCTCAGTTGGTAGTGCACTTGCCCGCGAAAGGCAAAGGTCCCGAGTTCGAGTCTCGGTCGGGCACACAGTTTTAATCTGCCAGGAAGTTTCATATCAGCGCACACTCCGCTGCAGAGTGAAAATCTCATTCTGGAAACATCCCCCAGGCTGTGGCTAAGCCATATCTCCGCAATATCCTTTCTTTCAGGAGTGCTAGTTCTGCAAGGTTCGCAGGAGAGCTGCTGTAAAGTTTGGAAGGTAGGAGACAAGGTACTGGCAGAAGTAAAGCTGTGAGTACCGGGCGTGAGTCGTGCTTCGGTAGCTCAGTTGGTAGTGCACTTGCCCGCGAAAGGCAAAGGTCCCGAGTTCGAGTCTCGGTCGGGCACACAGTTTTAATCTGCCAGGAAGTTTCATATCAGCGCACACTCCGCTGCAGAGTGAAAATCTCATTCTGGAAACATCCCCCAGGCTGTGGCTAAGCCATATCTCCGCAATTTCCTTTCTTTCAGGAGTGCTAGTTCTGCAAGGTTCGCAGGAGAGCTTCTGTAAAGTTTGGAAGGTAGGAGACAAGGTACTGGCAGAAGTAAAGCTGTGAGTACCGGGCGTGAGTCGTGCTTCGGTAGCTCAGTTGGTAGTGCACTTGCCCGCGAAAGGCAAAGGTCCCGAGTTCGAGTCTCGGTCGGGCACACAGTTTTAATCTGCCAGGAAGTTTCATATCAGCGCACACTCCGCTGCAGAGTGAAAATCTCATTCTGGAAACATCCCCCAGGCTGTGGCTAAGCCATATCTCCGCAATATCCTTTCTTTCAGGAGTGCTAGTTCTGCAAGGTTCGCAGGAGAACTTCTGTAAAGTTTGGTAGGTAGGAGACAAGGTACTGGCAGCAGTAAAGCTGTGAGTACCGGGCGTGAGTCGTGCTTCGGTAGCTCAGTTGGTAGTGCACTTGCCCGCGAAAGGCAAAGGTCCCGAGTTCGAGTCTCGGTCGGGCACACAGTTTTAATCTGCCAGGAAGTTTCATATCAGCGCACACTCCGCTGCAGAGTGAAAATCTCATTCTGGAAACATCCCCCAGGCTGTGGCTAAGCCATGTCTCCGCAATATCCTTTCTTTCAGGAGTGCTAGTTCTGCAAGGTACGCAGGGGAGCTTCTGTAAAGTTTGGTAGGTAGGAGACAAGGTACTGGCAGCAGTAAAGCTGTGAGTACCGGGCGTGAGTCGTGCTTCGGTAGCTCAGTTGGTAGTGCACTTGCCCGCGAAAGGCAAAGGTCCCGAGTTCGAGTCTCGGTCGGGCACAGAGTCTTAATCTGCCAGGAAGTTTCATCCACTTTTATATTTATGGATTTAAATTTCGATCAATATTCTTTTATTATTTTGCAAAACTAGACCCCACACTGGAAAATTTAATATCCCTTTTGTCCTCTTCCCACTCTTCATTTGTCCATGAAAATTCGGATGAAAATCCATTGTACAATCCCTGGGGATTCCTGTGTTCGCTCCGCAAAAAGAATTGACCAAAAACAAAATTAGGCCGAAGTAGTGAGTACTCGACTGAGACAAAATGTATATGAAGAATCTTTCGGCTGGAAAAATTCTTCACAGAAATTGCGGTGCACTCCTTTTCACACAGTGGAACAGAGTAGTGTTTTAGTCGGAGTGGTTTGTGTTTCAGGATTTGACGCATACGTCGGCAACGCGAGTCTAGACGGTTTATCGAGAAATCTGGCGTGCGTCCAACTCTCCCTCTTCCCCCCGTAAGATACCGAACCGAATACTAACGTGAGCTCAACGATCGCCTACGCAGGTCACGTTTCCGTCGCTCAATGACAAATACTCATGCTAGTGATCCCAGCACAACTGAGACGACCGTTGCGCTTCTTGTCCGTGTCCTTACCAGTGTTAGAGCCATCAGTATTAAACTGTGTGTATCCTTCAAGCCGAACGTATTCACTTACGAATCGGCAAATGACAAGGGAAAACGCAGCAGTAAAAATTCAAGGAAGAGATGACAGAAACATGACAAAAGACTACAGCGGAAAAAGAAAAGCGAGCGATTCTGAATCTGATACACAGAGACGCCACATTTACATGGAACAGTGATTTTGGGCATTAAAGCTAATGTAAGTGATGTGTTGTGAATGGACCAGAAATCAGATACTGAGTGCGAAAACTAAGAGAGAGTATCCCACTTGATGAAGCGTAATTCACTATTTCGAACAACTTACCAAGTTATTTAACTTTGTAGAGATGCATGGATGGCACAGACGAGCAAAATAATTCGGGCGATACCTGAACTTCGCCAGCTGATAGCTGAGGGAATGGTTTGCTGAAAGCTGAGCTACGAGCAGAGCTGAAAGTTACCATGGCTCTTCTCATTCTGCCTTACCGTGCAGTTCGCTTCTGATGGCGAGCGAAAGACAACTTTCTTTTTGACATACATAAATGTTAATTCATACACAGCAGGGCGGTGAACTGTCAAGACAATAATAATAATAAGATGATGACAGTCAAACTCATGTAGTGATGGCACTATAGTTCTACTTTCTTTTTTTACATACATAAATGATGATTCAGACACACCACGGTGGTGAACTGTCAAGACAATAATAATAATAATAATAACAATAAGATGATAACAATCAAACTCAGTGATGGTGCTATAATTTTACTTTATTTTTGACATACATAAATGATGATTCAGACACAGCACGGTGGTGAACTGTCAAGACTGTAATAATAATAATAATAATAATAATAATAATAATAATATGATTACAATCAAACTCTCGTAGTGATGGCGCTATAGTTGTAGTTTAAACAAAAAAGGAAATGCTGATAGCTACTCTGTCGCACACACACAAAAAAGAAAACGACGCACCGCGAGGGAATAATCTCAATAGAACGGAAATAGGTAAATGTGGTGTACTTGTCCAGACAAGTAAATGATTACAATGTCAGATAAATTCGGTGATTTACTCAAGAGAAAGAGCTTCATAACTTGAGCAAGTCGATAGCGCGTTGGTCCACCTCTGGCTCCCATGCAAGCAGTTATTCGGCGTGACACTGACTGACAGAGCTATTGGATGTTCTTTTGAGGGATACTGAGCCAAATTATGTCCAAATGGCGTGTTAGATCGTCAAAATCCCGAACTGGCTGGAGAGCCCTGCCCCCAATGCTCCAAACGATCTCAATTGGACAGTTTCGGCGAGTTACGGAGGTTTCGGCAATCATGAAGACATGCAATTAAAACTCACGCCGAGTAAGGGCGGGCATTATATTGCTGAAATGTAAGCGCAGGATGGATTTCAATGAAGGGCAACACAACGGGGGGTACAACATCGTCGAGGTACCACTGTGCTGTAAGAGTGCTGTGGATGACAACCAAAGGGGTCCTGATATGAAATGAAATGGCATCCCAGACCACCACTTCGGACTGTCTGGTTGTGTGGCGAGCCACAGTCAGGTTGGTATTCCATCCCTGTCCAGGGCTTCTGCAGACACGTCTTCGGCCTGGAATCTCATTGGTTGGAGTATAATTGTCTTCAGTGATGAGTTCCACTTCGAAATGAGCTCCACTCCAGCGAAGATCTGTATGGAGGCGCCCAGGACAGCCAGGACAGCCAGGAGTGATGGTCTGGGATGCCATTTCCTTTTATAGCAGGAGGGCAGCTTCGGTTGTCATCTGTGGCACCTTTGTAAGCAGGCTGTTTAGGTTTTTGTGTTGGTAACGCCACGTAGCGTTCTGTATGAAAATCACTGACTGTGCTGTGTGCAGTCTGTGGCTAGTTGGCATTGTTGGAAAATTCGCTTTTGTAGTGTTGGGCAACTGGATGTGAACAGGACGTAGCGCTGTGCAGTTGAAGGTGAGCCGCCAGCAGTGGCGGATGAGGGGAGAGAGATGGCAAAGTTTTGAGAACAAACGATCTGGACGTGTGTCCGTCAGAAAAAGGAAATTTGTAAGACTGGATGTCATGAACTGATATATATATATTATGACTTCTGAACACTATTAAGGTAAATACATTGTTTGTTCTCTATCAAAATCTTTCATTTGCTAACTATGCCTGTCAGTAGTTAGTGCCTTCAGTAGTTGGTTGGTTGGTTGTTTCGGGGAAGGAGACCAGACAGCGAGGTCATCGGTCTCATCGGATTAGGGAAGGACGGGGAAGGAAGTCGGCTGTGCCCTTTGAAAGGAACCATCCCGGCATTTGCCTGGAGCGATTTAGGGAAATCACGGAAAACCTAAATCAGGATGGCCGGACGCGGGATTGAACCGTCGTCCTCCCGAATGCGGCTTCAGTAGTTAGAATCTTTTATTTAGCTGGCAGTATTGGCGCTCGCTGTGCTGCAGTAGTTCGAGTAACGAAGATTTTTGTGAGGTATGTGATTCATGAAAGCTGAAGGTTATTGTTAGACAGGGACATTCTTTTGTTGGGATTATTGAAAATCATATTGCGTTGCGATCAGAATAAGTAAAGAGGAAACTGTCTGAGGTTGAGTTTTGCTCAGCAGTTTGAAAATCAAGCAACGTAAGAGCCTTACCAGCATAATTTTTCAAAGGGGACGTTTCACCTTTACTGCGCAGCGGTACGTCGATGCCATTCTACCACCTGTATTACTGCCCTTCATGGCAAGCTATTCTGGGCTTACATTTTTTCAAGATAATGCCATCACTCACTCGGCCTGATTTTTTTTTCTGCATATCTTCGTGCTTGCCAAACCCTCCCTGGCCAGTAATGTCACCGGAACTCTCCCAAATTGAGAGTGTTTGGGGTATTATGGGCAGCATCCTCTAACCAGCTCAGAATTTTGATGATGTAACAAGCCAATTGGCTAGAATTTGGCACTGTATCCCTCAGGAGGACATCAAATGGCTCTGAGCACTATGGGACTCAACTGCTGAGGTCATTAGTCCCCTAGAACTTAGAACTACTTAAACCTAACTAACCTAAGGACATCACAAACATCCATGCCCGAGGCAGGATTCGAACCTGCGACCGTAGCGGTCTTGCGGTTCCAGACTGAAGCGCCTTTAACCGCACGGCCACTTCGGCCGGCCAGGAGGACATCCAACAAATTTGTCAGTCAGTGCCACGCCGAATAACTGCTTTCATCAGAGCCAGAGATGGACCAACGCGTTATTGGCTTGCTCAGGTTGTGAAGCTCTTTCTCTTGAATAAATCAACCAATGCTTTGAAACTGTAATCATTTGTTTGTCTATACATGTACATCACATCCACCGATTTCCGCCCCATACGCATAATTCCTTCGTGATGCATGTTTTTTGTGTCTTAGAGTGTAATTTCGTGTGGTAGTTGATGTGAATACACCTGCATTTTATTGAAAGATTGTGCATTTACTGGAAATAAATTATTTTTGACGGAAAGAAATGGAGCCAAGTTGTTTGTGGTGATGAGACCGGATTCTGCCTTGACGTTTGCTAGATTTCAATGGGCAGCGGGGTTGTGACTACTGTAGTTTATCGGACAGAACCGCACATGACCAACTTCGTTAATGACAGGACACTTCTGGACAGTGCAGGACGCATCCAATACTTCATCCAGCCCATTGTTTTGCTGTTCCTACAACGCCAGTATCCGTGCTCACTCTCCTCGCGTTATCGCCGAGCGAGATGGTGCGTTAGACACTGGATTAGTATTCGGGAGAAGTGTGCGCTTTCGGCCATCCAGATTTTGGTTTTCTGTGATTTCCTTAAATTGCGTGCCAGGATGTTTCCTTTGGAAGCAAACAGCCGATTTCGTTTCCCATCCTTCCACTTCCTCAGCCTGTGCTCCGGCTCTAATGACTTCGTCGATGATGTTACGACAAACCCTAATCTTCCTTCCTTTTCTTCTCTCGTTACCAAATCGGCTTTCTCACAATTTCTCCAACTCAACAAGCCAACGCTATCGCCAGACCTGCCTGTCGCTATGACACTTGGGACATGATTGGACGTTAGCTGGTATGTTCTGAATTACCGGTAACATCTGCTGGTCACTTGCAACAACAGGTGGGAGTAATGTTGAGCGCTATCTTCCATTGTGATATCCCACATCTCAGTGATCACCCCCGCGCATATTTGCATGACTGTATTGTAGCTGGAGAAGGCTGTAAGACATACTAAAACAGCTGTCCCGATACCTGTCTACTGATGTGAAGCGCCATTATTATGGCCTTTCTAGACTCCGAGAAGCTCATCTGCAGAAACCAGCACGGTTTTAGGAAACAGCGGTCATGCGAGACACAGCTGGCCCTCTTTGTGCATGATATACAACAGGCTCTAGATACCGGCTCCCAGGATGATGCCACATTTCTCGACTTTCGAAACGCGTTCGACTCACTTCCGCACTATCGCTTGATCCAAAAAGTGCGCGCTTAAGGTCTATCCGATGACATATGTGGTTGGATAGAAAGGTTTCTAACGGACAGGGAGCAGTATGTCGTCCTGAACGGGGTGACTTCAACAGAAACAAGCGTAACTTCAGGTGTGCTCCAGGGCAGCGTAATAGGTCCGCTGCTTTTTACGATTTACATAAACAATCTGGTTGATGGTACTGACAGCGGCATTAGACTGTTTGTCGATGATGCTGTAGTCTACAGGAAAGTAGTATCATACGAAAGTTGTGAACAAATCAATGAGTATTTGCAGAAAATAAATGCGTGGTGCAATGACTGGCAGTTATCTCTCAGTATTAGTAAGTGTAACCTACTGCGTATAACAAAGTGAAAATCCCCATTAATGTACAAAATAAATGCCCAGTCTTTGGAAGCGGTAACATCCGTCAAGTATCTGGGTGTGAATATTCGAAATGATCTCAAATGGAATGATCAGATTACGGTTTATTGGTAGAATACCGAAGCGATGCAGTCCTTCAACAAAGGAAATAGCTTACAATACGTTAGCTTGTCCAGTCTTAGAGTACTGTTCGTCTGTATGGGACCCTTACCAGTTGGGTCTGATTCAAGAGATTGAGAAGGTCCAAAGAAGAGCGGCAAGATTAGTGACTGGTACATTTAGCCATCGCGAGAGCGTTACAAATCTCATAGAAAGTTTGAAGTGGGACACGCTTGCAGATAGACGGCGCGCTAAACGGAAGGGGCTGCTCACGTCGCCGATGATGTAGAGCATATGTTATTATCACCAACTTTCAAATCGTGCAATGATCACCATTCAAAGATAAGGGAAATTAGAGCTCGTACTGAGGCGTTCAGACAGTCGGTTTTTACCCCGCGCGATCCGCGAGTGGAACAGAGAGGGGGGAAATATGACTTTGGCGCGAATTGTGCCCTCCGCCACACACCGCTTGGTGGCTAGCGGAGTATATATGTAGATGTAGATGTAGAATGTATAACTTGTACACTGAGGTGACAAAAGTCATGGGATGGCGATATGCACATATACAAATAGCGGTAGTATCGCGTACACAATTTGTAAAAGGTCAGTGCGTTGGCGGAGCTGTCGTTTGCACTCAGGTGATTCACATGAAAACGGTTTCCAACGTTATTATGGCCGCACGTCGGTAATTAATAGACTTTGAACGCCAAATGATAGTTGGCGCTAGACGCATAGGACATTCCATTTGCGAAGTCGTTAGCGAATTCAGTATTCCGAGATCCATAATGGCAAGAGTGTGCCGTGAATACCGAATTTCGGGCATTGTGGTTCGCCGCGGACAACGCAGTGGCCGACGGCCCTCACTTAACGTCAGGCAGCAGCTGTGTTTGCGTAGCGTTGTCAGTGCTAACAGAAAAGCAACACTTTCTGAAATAACCGCAGAAGTCGATGTGGGACGTACAACGAAAGTATTCGTTGGGACGGTGCGGTGAAATTTGGCATTATGGGCTACGGCAGCAGACGACCGACGCGAATGCCTTCGCTAACAGCGCAACATCGCCTGCACTGCATGTCCTTGGCTTGTGACCACATCGATTGGACCCTAGACGACTGGAAAATCGTGGCCTGTTCAGATGAGTCCAAAGTGCTGTTGGTAACAGCTTATGGTAGCGTTCAGTTGTGGCACAGACCCATGAAGCCATGGACCCAAGTTGTCACCAAAGCACTCTGCAAGCTGGTGCTGGTCCGTAATTGTGTGGATTGTGTTTAAATGGAATGAACCGGGTCCTCTGTTACGTTCGGCTACTCGGAGATGCACTTCATGTTCTCAAACAAAGATAGAATTTTTATGGAATACAATACGCCATGTCACTCGGCTACAGGTGTTCACGATTAGTTTGAAGACCATTCTGGACAGTTAGAGCGAATGATTTGGCCACCCACATCGTCCGACGTGAAATCCCGTCGATCATTTATGAGACATAATCGAGAGATCAGTTCGTGTACAAAATCGTGCACCGGCAACATGTTCGTAGTTACGGACGACTGTAGAGGCAGTATGGACCAATGTTTCTGCACGGGACTTTCAGCGACTTGTTGAGTCCATGCCACGTCGAGTTGCTGCACTACGCCTGCAAAAGGAGACCGGACACGATATCAGAAGGTATCCCATGACTTTTATCATCTCAGTATATATGTATTAAACGACTCTGATGTGAAACCATTCAGCACAGTGATCATTGGCCCTTTTCCGTTAGCTTATCCTATAACAAGAGTCAAGAATCGCTCAAACTGGCGAAACAAAAAAGAATTAAACCTCCTAATATTTAAAATTGTTTGGACAGGCACCAGGTATAAGTCCTTGTCGTTTATGATGACAAACAAAAACCCAGTTACAAAGTTTTTCTATAATACCACGTCGATCGTTACTGCAGACATTATGTAGCTTTTTGTCATAAGCAAAAAACTTAGTGAAATATATAGAGAAAAATATATAGAGAAATGTGACTCGATCCGCATACAGACGACGCAAATAGAGGATCCTTGTTCTGATATGGGCAAAGGTCATTTTGAAACTGATAACTCCAAGGTTTTGGATTGTCTTTGGGTTTCCGAGGCAGAATATTTTAGTGTGGTTGTAATTTATGAAGCTTCCTGCTTACGTTCTGATGGTTTCGTTGTCCTGCGAAAGACAGTAGCAGCAGGGGAGACTCCCAGAACGGCGTCTGACATTGAGGTCCTTATAAAACAAAGTCACTGAATTCTGCACTGCTGAACAAATAGCAGCGATTGGTATCCACCAAAGGCTACCAAGGGTGTGCACAAGGCACGTCCTAGTCGACCCCTGCTTAGCTGCCATCCCTCATAATGAACAACGTTTCGATCGTTGTTGTTGTTGTGGTCTTCAGTCCAGAGACTGGTTTGATGCAGCTCTCCATGCTATTCTATCCTGTGCGAGCTTCTTCATCTCCAAATATCTACTGCAGCCTACATCCTTCTGAATCTGCTTAGTGTGTTCATCTCTTGGTCTCTCTCTACAATTTTTACCCTCCACACTGCCCTCCAATACTAAATTGGTGATCCCTTGATGCCTCAGAACATGTCCTACCAACTGATCCCTTCTTCTAGTCATGTTATGCCACGAATTCCTCTTCTCCCCAATTCTATTCAGTACCTCCTCATTAGTTACGTGATCTACCCAACTAAGCTTCAGCATTTTTCTATAGCACCACATTTCGATAGCTTCTATCCTTTTCTTGTCTCAGCTGTTTATGGTCCATGGTTCACTTCCATACATGGCTACATTCCATACAAATACTTTCAGAAAAGACTTCCTGACACTTAAATCTATACTCAACAAATTTCCCTTCTTCAGAAACGCTTTCCTTGCCATTGCTAGTCTACATTTTATAACCTCTCTACTTCGACATTATCAGTTACTTTGCTCCCCAAATAGCATTACTCATATACTACTTTAAGCGTCTCATTTCCTAATCTAATTCCCTCCGTGTCAACTGATTTAATTCGACTACATTCCATTATCCTTGTTTTGCTTTTGTTGATGTTTATCTTATATCCTCCTTTCAAGACACTGTCCATTCCGTTCAACTGCTCTTTCAGGTCCTTTGCTGCCTCTGACGGAATTACAATGTCATCGACAAACCTCAAAGTTTTTATTTCCTTTCCAGGGATTTTAATTTCTACTCCAAATTTTCGATCATCTCATCCATAATTATTGGCAGCTCACGATCAAGGAATTGTGTACAGAACTGAATCTCCGCTGTAACGTTTGAGTCAAGATGTTACGCAGCCTTGATTATCTCAAAGTGGTGTATGATGCGTCCTACGAAGAAGTGCTTCAAGACACGGCCATCCGTAACCACACTGGTGTGCAGAGAGTCATATAGGATAGGCAGGTTGTGGTTGTTTTGGATGTCTTGGAGCCTAAAGCAAATGTCAGTTCAGAACACTACTAGACAACACTGACAAGGCTGAAAGTCCGAATTTTCAATCAGGCCCGCGAAGAAGACAAATTACCACTTGTAACGTGATGACGCCGGGCCCCACGACATTTTTGCAACAATGAAACTCATTTCCAAATTTGGTTGGACTGTCCTACCACATCCACCCTACTGATCTGGTTTATCACCTTTAGTTTTCTGTCTGTTTGGACCTATATAAAATGAACTATGTAATCAACATTTTCCGGATTCAGATGCTGTCGTCAAAGCAGTAAGACCTTGTTCAGGAGTTTACGGGTTCGTTGGAAAAAGTAATAAAGAATGGTGATGACTGTGTGCAAAAATGACAGTATGAGGCAGACGTCTTGCGCTGTTTAACTGTCTATCTGTTGTAGTTTCCATGAAAATAGTTGCGAGACATTAGTTTCTAAATAATCCTGCTGTTAGAGATGTCGTATTTGTCGTTAGGTGGTCGGAAAAGAACATATTTCAATTATTTATTCATCCAGAAATCATAATGATACAGGAAATTGTCGAGACCAATACGAGACTGTTGTTCGGTAAGTTATTACCGTTGTCATTGGGGTATTAGCCGGAAGAGCAGATTGTCCTGAAAGAAATTTGTTCTGATGAACTGTCTACGTAATTTGTAGCGTGTTCTATGTAACACTGAGTTCCTTAACAGCTTACAGTCGGTTCACGATATGGAAATAAGGACTTTTGGCAAGTGGTGATAAGGAAAAGGCTGTCTATGTTGCATGTAAATAAGTTATACAAAACTGCGACCAGTCACGTTTTTTAATAAAACATAAAAAAACATAATTATTCAAGAAAGTGACTGGTTGCAGTTTTGTATAACTTATTTACATTTAATATACAGTCACGGTTCTAAAATATCCGTAATGGATAAGCATAATCTATCTATGTAGCTACACGCCAAAATTCATGAATTTTTTTTCTACCGTAGTGATGAAACAGTTACGTTTGAAACAGTTACGTTCATATTGAGCTGTGTTCCACAACTTTACTTTGTTTTCTGTATTGTTGTTTCATCCCATTTCATCCCATATGGGGTGGTGGTGTGTTGCCAATGGTACAATATACCGCTCTTCAGCCTAGAGCAATTACAGAAAATAAATGAAGACATGCCAGATGATATTTGTGAATGGAAATTTTTAAAACAGAATGCAGAGACGATTACAAATAAACTGTGTGGTTTTCGTCGTCTGAAGTTTAAAAAGCAAATAAAAAGTCCGACAGGCAAAGATAAAAAGACAAAACAGATAGTTAAAAACTGGAAAAAGAACCCTGACGACATTCGTTAAAAAGAATCACTGCAATTTCACTAAAAAGCTGAAGAACCTGCGTTCAGTGAAGAAGTTGTGGGGAGATAAAGCGTTGTGATGATTGTGGGTGTAAATTTATAAGCCGTTGTGTGGTGTCCATAGAAAGAGGGTAATTGGAAAGGTGGATAATGGGAAAGTTGAAAAAAGAAGGATGAGCGGGTAGGGTGTGGGTGAGGTAAGGGATAGAAAGACATGGCGTGAGACGGTGAGGGAGCCCTGGTGTGGAGTGGGAATAGGTAGGGAAAGATATAGCTGGTAAGATGGATAAATATCGGAGCTGATTTCATTGCGTGGGAGAGGGAGTTAGTTGAGGTTCCGTTAGGATAGGATATGGAGCGTGTGTAGGTGTAGAGATAATGGAACGTGTTTATAAAGGTAAATGTCGTGTGAGTAGGGCCTCCCGGCGGATAAACCGTTCGCCAGGTGCAAGTCTTTCGATGTGACGCCACTTCGGCGACTTGCGCGTCGATGGGGATGAAATGATGATGATTAGGACAACACAATACCCAGTCCCTGACCGGAGAAAATCTCCAACCCAGCCGGTAATCGAACCCGGGCCCTTAGGATTGACATTCTGTCGCGCTGACCACTCAGCTACCGGGTCGGACGTTTATGAGGGTGTGGCAGCATAGCAGATTTGATGAGCAGCGAAGAAACAATGAAGTTATTAGAATCTAGTTTGTGGATATTATTAGAGACGTGAAGGTAAAATGATTGAGAAGAATTTGGAAGAGTCGTTATGATTTCTGGAGTGTAGGTTAGAAGGCGAGGTAAGCGTAGTCATCAGCATATTGAAGGAGATGGGCTGGTGGGATTGGTTTGGACGTATCAGCAGTGTAGAGGAAATAAAGGAAATGAGAGAGGATGGGGCCTTGGGGCAGTCCTGCAGTGGTACGGATAGTATGAGAGTTGGTATTGTTAATAGTGACAAAGGGTAGACGATTAGATAGGAAGGATGCAATAAGGCGGACATAGTTAACTGGAAGTGCATATCCGTGGAGTTTGAAAAGGAGACCAGAATGCCATACACATCACAGGCTTTCTCTATGTTGAGGCACAACTTTGATAAATGACATTTTTATACATAACCAGAAAGCTGTTCTATATATTTATTTTGCTGGAGCCAGTTTCGATTGTTTAATCTCTGTCTCGCAGGCCTGGACGTAACACGACATGATAAGAGCTTCAACTATTTCGTCACCATCTGGCAGACCCATATATACCGCCCCTGTCCACAAAATTCGGTGAATGACGCCACACTGCTCACTGCCACCACCAAATCCCGAACGAGACAGGTCAAGAGATGCCTGAAGAAGTTCTCGAGTGGCGGTGTTGTAAGTGTGCTTCTCATGCGTAAACAGCACATTGTAGACTGAAGGTGTAGTGCGCGTGATCGAAATCCAAAACGGATCAGCGATCGAGTGTGCTGTTCTGTTTCGAAAATCATCGAAAGAGTCTCATCCGATGCCGACGTCAGTTCATGAAGAACGTGCTTTCACCTTGAAGTGCGTTTATGAGTGCTTTAGACGATTCTGGGAAGGGCGAGATACCGTGGAAGACGGTCACAGAACTGGCCGCCCAGCAAGTGCGCGCACTCCAGACAGAATACAGAAAGTGAAGAAACTTTGGTCTCAGGATCATCGATTGGCAGTGCGAATGACGGCCCGCTTCACAGAGACCAAGGATTTGCGCGTACAGAAGCTTTGCTCCCTATTCATGCGTCACACTTTGACTCCTACAAATGCATCTTGCTTGACGCCTGTGGAGAGCTCATCGAAATGTCCTGCAAATCATCGTCACCGGCGGCGAGAGCTGATGCCTGACGTAAGACCCCGAAGGCAAGTGCTCAAGTAGGGAGTGGCGGGATAGAGGGTCACTGAAGAGCAAGAAGGTGCACAATGAGAGGTCTTGCGTCAAGTCAGTGCTGAAGATGTTCTTCGACTCTGAGAGTGTCATTCATAAAGAATTTTCGCCTGAGGGAACTGCGATAAGTGCCGCTACGTTTGTGCAAATACTGAATTATCTGACGCAGTGGATTAAACGGGTAAGCACCCAATACGCCAAACAAGGCGGCTGGACTCTGCTCCACGACAATGGCCAGCCACACACTGCCTTTCGGGTGCAGACGTTCCTGACCAACTGGGGAGCTGAGTCACTCAGTCACACACCCTCCTGACCAAACTTGTCTCCTCTGGACATTTTCTTGTTCTCCAAATTGACATCAACACTGAAGCGCCAGAGGTTTTCAGATATCCCAAGTAATTTTTATGACCCAACTGAAGGCTATCTCTAAAGACAGCTAAACCAGGAGTTTCCAGGAGCTGTACAGCTGTTTCCAGAAGGGCATTACCATGGACAGGGATTACTTGGATGGACAGTGATTGCTGCTTCAGGCAACCAATCAATTCATTAGCAATACAGACACATTCACCGGACTTTGTGGACAGAGATTGTGATTCATAAGAGAATGCTTTTCTTATGAATTATGTCCACGTCAGCCAGATGATGACGATATAATTTAAGCTAGTTACAGCAACATAAAGTAATATAGCAGCTTTTTGGAGGTATATATAAAAATAACGTTTGTTTCAAATGAAATGATATTCTTTGATTATTGCCTTTTGCAGTTCATGACAAGGGGAATGGAGTCACACAAGTCAATGTCTACCCGCAGTGGAGCTATCCACACAAATATCTGCTGACATCCTGAAGAGTTGTATCAGCAGCCTGTTTGGAAGACCTACATCAAAAAGTGAGAATATAAAGATTTCAAGTGCAGGCAATTCTATGAAGAGGGTTGTGTGTGGAGCTGAAAGTAAAAACGGGCGGCAATGAAGGGCAGAGGGTGACTTGCGGTGCCAGCACGCACTGTACTCCATTCGGATAACATCAAGTGCGTCATGGAGCTTAACGTCCCCATCTGATGGACGGATCCCTATCTACAGTGTCATAACCTTCAGTCCAAAAACCACTGCGGAGAAATTCAGTACATGGCTCAGGACTGACCGCATCATCTGGTGATCTCTCCCTTTCTTGTCAGTCAAATATATGCGTTGACAATTTGTTTCACAAACTGAATTTGAGCTGGCCAGCACATTAAAGTGTGTCCGTAGGATAAGACTGATGCTTAAATGAATTACATAGTACTTTAGTCCAGCGAACTATTCTGAGTGATTAGTATTTATTTGTCAGAAGCACATCTACAACCACATCTGTACTCTGTAAGCAACTATATATAAATCCGTAAGAGTACGAGGGGGTTGAGATCTCTCCTGAACAGCACGTTGGAAGGCACCCCAGACATGCTCCTTAATGTTCATGTCTGGAGAGTTTGGTGGCCAATGGAAATGTTTAAACTCAGAAGAGTTTTCCTGGAGCCACTCTGTAGCAATTCTGGACGTGTGGGTTGTCGCATCGTCCTGCTGGAGTTGCCCAAGTCCGTCGGAATGCACAATGGGCATGAATGGATGCAGGTGGTCAGACAGGATGCTTACGTACGTGTCACTTGTCAGAGTCGTATCAGGGGTCCCATATCACTCCAGCTGCACGCGCCAGACACCACTACAGAGCCTCCACCAGTCTGAACAGTCCCCTGCTGACATGCAGGGTCCATGGATTCATGAGGTCATCTCCATATCCGTACACATCGATCCGCTCGATACAATTTGAAACGAGACTCGTCCGACCAGGCAACGAATTTCGAGTCACCAACAGTCGAATTTCGGCGTTAACGGGACCAGGCGAGGCGTACAGCGTTGTGTCGTGCAGTCATCAAGGGTACACGAGTGGACCTCCGTCTCCGAAAGCCCATATCGATGACGTTTCGTTGAATGGTTTGCACGCTGACACCAGTTGGCGGCCCAGCATTGAAATCAGCAGTAATTTGCGGAGGGGTTGCATTTCTGTCACGTTGAACGATTCTCTTCAGTCGTCGTTGGTCCCGTTCTTGCAGGATCTTTTTCCGGCCGCACCAATGTCGGAGATTTGATGTTTTACCGGATCCCTGATGTTCACGGTACACTCGTGAAATGGTCGTACGGGAAAATCTCCACTTCATCGCTACCTCGGAGATGCTGTGTCCATCACTTGTGCGCCGACTGCAACACCACGTTCAAAGTCACTTAAATCTTGATAACCTGCCATTGTAGCAGCAGTAATCGATCTAACAAATGCGCCAGACACTTGTTATCTTATATAGAGGTTTCCGATCACAGCGGCGTATTCTGCCTGTTTATATAGCTCTGTATTTGAAGACGCATGCCTATACCAGTTTCTTTGGCGCTTTAGTATATGTTGGACGGACTAATATGTTTCTACATTCCTTTTGGATAGTGAGCTAGAAAGAGGGGCGCTCTCGTGCGACCTTTGTTTCAAACCTCGCCTGACAAGAAAAAAAGATGCACCCAGAAGGCGTGGTCGGATGTCAGTAAGCGCCATCGATTAGCGTTGCATTTCTCTGTAACAAGTAGAACGGCTACCAGAGAGCATTGGTTTTGTTCGTGTTTAGTGCTGTTAACAAGCCTGAAAGGGTGCAAAAGGGGACAAAACAGCGTCGGATGTTGAGTGTTCACTGTAAAGGGTACTTGTATGAGACAGCGTTATCAGCACCTGACAGTTTGAAAGTGGGCGCCATTGTGCGTCTCTATGTGACAGGCTGATCGAATCATGCAAATCTATATTTGTAAGGCATTCAAATGTGACAGTGGCCCAATGTTGGGTGCATGGGAACGTGACAGCAGGCATACGCCTCAAGGTTCCGGTCGACCACGTCTGAGCACCACAAGCGAGTACTACCCTATTGTGCACCAAACACATTGTAACACTTTCATATCTGCGCCTTTCACCCAAGAACAGGTGACGGACTCCCTTTAACATTCTGTGTCATAACGCAGCAGTGGTCAGAGACGAGCAGCAGCTGGACTGGGCAACTACCGTCCTATGCTTAGGCTCTGTTAACGACATAACACAAACGTTTGTGTTTTGAGCAGTGCTGTCACTGGGAGGCATGGACTACTGATGAATGATGTCGCATTGTGTTAAGCGATGAATCACGTTGTCTGCACTATCCGGGATGACCTTAGTCGGTGAGTGTAGCGGTGGCCTCCTTCCAATGTTTCCGAGAGACGCAACAATGTTACCTCTGGCGTCATGGTGTGGGAGACCATCGGGTATGACTTCAGGTCACTCCAGGTAGTGATTGAGGGCACTCTGATGGCACAACGGTACGTCACGGACATCGTGCATCCTCATCTGTTACCTCTCGTGCAATGGTGTCATGGTGCCGTTTCTTCAACAGGACAGTGCTCGTCCACACAGTGCATGTTCAAATGGCTCTGAGCACTATGGGACTTAACTTCTGAGGTCATCAGTCCTCTAGAACTTAGAAACTACTTAAACCTAACTAACCTAAGGACATCACACACATCCATGCACGAGGCAGGATTCGAACCTGCGACTGTAGCGCCTAGAACAGCTCGGCCACCCAGGCCGGCAGAGCAAGTGTGTCTATCAACTCTCTGCATGAGTTTGAGGTGCTCTCCTGATCAGAATGATCCAGATCTGTCCTTCGTAGATGACATGTGGAAACAGCTCTTATGTCATTCCAAACCCAGTGCCACTATGCAGGATATCAAGGATCATTTGCAACAGTTGAGGACCAGCTTTTCTCAGGAGTGGACAGAAAAGCAGTCATCATTCCAAAAACTGTTTTGAACACAACAGAGCTTTTCTAGACACTGTCGTGTTGGACGTGGTATGCTGTTGCCTTCGTCCGACCTTAGAGCTGATATACCCAGATATTTACTGGAGGAACTAAATTTAACGGGGATTTCGAACCAACGCGAAACCCGGCATTTTTCACGTCAACAAACACTGTCAGAACGAAAGAAGTGATTAGTGACAGGTACACTATTGGCCATTAAAATTGCTACACCACGAAGATGACGTGCTACAGATGCGAAATTTAACCGACAGCAAGAAGATGCTGTGATATGCAAATGATTAGCTTTTCAGAGCATTCACACAAGGTTGGCGCCAGTGGCGACATCTACGACGTGGTGAAATGAGGAAAGTTTCCAACCGATTTCTCATGCACAAACAGCAGTTGATCTGCGTTGCCTGGTGAAACATTGTTGTGATGCCTCGTGTATGGAGGAGAACTGCGTACCATCACGTTTCCGACTTTGATAAAGGTCGGATTGTAGCCTATCGCGATTGCGGCTTATCGTATCGCGACGTTGCTGCCTGTGTTGGTCGAGATCCAATGACTGCAAGCAGAATATGGAATCGGTGGCTTCAGGAGAGTAATACGGAAAGCCGTGCTGGATCCCAACGGCCTCGTATCACTAGCAGTCGAGATGACAGGCATCTTATCCGCATGGCTGTAACGGATCGTGCAGCCACGTCTCCATCCCTGAGTCAACAGATGGGGGTGTTTGCAAGACAACAACCATCTGCACGAACAGTTCGACGACGTTTGCAGCAGCACGGACTATCAGCTCGGAGACCATGGCTGCGGTTACCCTTGACGCTGCATCACAGACAGGAGCGCCTGCGATGGTTTACTCAACGATGAACGTGGGTGCACGAATGGCAAAAAGTCATTTTTTCGGATGAATTCAGGTTCTGTTTACCGCATCACGATGGTCGCAACCGTGTTTGGCGACATCGCGGTGAACGCACATTGGAAGCGTGTATTCGTCATCACCATTGTGGCGTATCACCCAGCTTGATGGTATGGGGTGCCATTGGTTACACGTCTCGGTCACCTCTTGTTCGCATTGACGGCACTTTGAACAGTGGACTTTATATTTCAGATGCGTTACGACCCGTGGCTCTACTTTTCATTCGATACCTGCGAAACCCTACATTTCAGCAGGATAATGCACAACCACATGTTGCAGGTGCTGCACGGGCCTTTCTGGATACAGAAAATGTTCGACTGCTGCCATGGCCAGCACATTCTCCAAATCTCTCACCAATTGAAAACGTCTGGTCAATGGTGGCCGAGCAACTGGCTCGTCACAATACGCCAGTGCAGCTGTACTTGT
This sequence comes from Schistocerca cancellata, assembly GCF_023864275.1. Lineage (NCBI taxonomy): Eukaryota > Metazoa > Arthropoda > Insecta > Orthoptera > Acrididae > Schistocerca > Schistocerca cancellata. The sequence continues at coordinate 543,113,922 of NC_064627.1, forward strand.
ACACGCGATCCAAGCTCTGTTTAACTCAATGCCCAGGCGTATCGAGACCGTTATTAAGGCCAGAGCTGGTTGTTCTGCGTTCTGATTTCTCAGGATCTATGCATCCAAACTGCGTGAAAATGTAATCACATGTCAGTTCTAGTATAATATATTTGTCCAATGAATACCCATTTATCATCTGCATTTATTCTTGGTGTAGCAATTTTAATGGCAGGTAGTGTAAAAATACTAGGATTGATCAAATATCGAATCCGAGACCTTTTGATTTACCACTGAGGCACCGAGCCACACCAAAACAGGATACAACGGTTTTATGATACCCTTTCCAACTAAATCATGGCATGTATCCAGACCAGATGGGGTACACAACGTCATTTTTATCACTGGGCTCATGTTGCCAAGTTCTTTGTAAATTTGATTCATTTTGTAATCACCGAATTAATATTACATACCCTCTTCATTTCGTTTCCTCCTCCAGTTTTGTCTGCTTCATTGTTGGTTCAAAATGGTTGAAATGGCTCTGAACACTATGGGACTTAAGTTCTGAGGTCATCAGTCCCCTAGAACTTAGAACTACTTAAACATAACTAACCTAAGGACAGCACATACATCCATGCCCGAGGCAGGATTCGAACCTGCGACCGTAGCGGTCGCGCGGTTCCAGACTGAAGCGCCTAGAACCACTCGGTCATACCGGCCGGCTTCATTTTTGGTTTTGGTCAGCAGTGTATTATGCGCACCCGTGCCAATCAGGGTGAGAACCGCCAAAATTTGTATAGAACTTCATGTGTTTGAGGATAGCTTGTATTGTATGTTACGAGATGGACGCACTCAAGCCGCTACTACAAGGGATTTAATGAGGTCGCAGCTTGCTTACCGCATTCGCATTTCTTCTACGTTGCTGGAATGCTCATGTACTTCGGCGCTATGCAAAATTGAGTTTGTTTTTCGCGTTACATTTCCGTTGGAGCTGTTGCGTGGAACTTTATCCTTTTACCGTCATTCGATTTCACCAGAGCATATGGTAGCCAGGACCCGATGCTAGTTCAGTCATCTATGGATGCAAGTTGTTGAGATCGGAGACAACTACAATCGTCCGGCCACAACTAATGGTTCTTTGAGTGTTCTGGGAGATGGTTCATTTTTAATTAAATCCAATGAAATATTAGTTCACTTTATTACATTAATGAATAAAAGATTTACTTAACTCAGACATGCTTCTTTGCCAGAGGAGTACTGGATAATTCACAGCTGTTATGGACTAGCAAAGTATCTCTTGGTGCAGTAATTATCGAACTGTTTTCTTGAAAAACAATGTTCAGCATTAACAACAGTAACTCGGAAATTGGTACTAAACAATGATGTTGACTGCTATAGCTGAACTCTCGAAATGGGCAGAGCTCCTGCCTGCTCGACACTCTATTGACCTCAGCTTAGGGCGTTGCTATACTGAAAGGGAGGGCGCGTCTACTGGAGTGTCTCTAACTGATTGTTGCTGACTGCAAAGTGTGTGGTATCCATTCTCGTTGTCGACTCTGGTGTGGAACCAAGTGCTCCGGACGGTATCATAGAAGTGACTTGCAATCACTTTCTTACTTTTAAAATCGCCATATGCAACGTTGTAATATTGTTTTGAATTTTCTTTGTTTGACAATGTGAGACTGAGAGGTTAAAAGTGTTAGATTTGCTGCATTGCATACATTCACGAGGTATAATTCATTCTGTAGTCTAACTCTGATGATTATAATACACTCCTGGAAATTGAAATAAGAACACCGTGAATTCATTGTCCCAGGAAGGGGAAACTTTATTGACACATTCCTGGGGTCAGATACATCACATGATCACACTGACAGAACCACAGGCACATAGACACAGGCAACAGAGCATGCACAATGCCGGCACTAATACAGTGTATATCCACCTTTCGCAGCAATGCAGGCTGCTATTCTCCCATGGAGACGATCGTAGAGATGCTGGATGTAGTCCTGTGGAACGGCTTGCCATGCCATTTCCACCTGGCGCCTCAGTTGGACCAGCGTTCGTGCTGGACGTGCAGACCGCGTGAGACGACGCTTCATCCAGTCCCAAACATGCTCAATGGGGGACAGATCCGGAGATCTTGCTGGCCAGGGTAGTTGACTTACACCTTCTAGAGCACGTTGGGTGGCACGGGATACATGCGGACGTGCATTGTCCTGTTGGAACAGCAAGTTCCCTTGCCGGTCTAGGAATGGTAGAACGATGGGTTCGATGACGGTTTGGATGTACCGTGCACTATTCAGTGTCCCCTCGACGATCACCAGTGGTGTACGGCCAGTGTAGGAGATCGCTCCCCACACCATGATGCCGGGTGTTGGCCCTGTGTGCCTCGGTCGTATGCAGTCCTGATTGTGGCGCTCACCTGCACGGCGCCAAACACGCATACGACCATCATTGGCACCAAGGCAGAAGCGACTCTCATCTTGAAGACGACACGTCTCCATTCGTCCCTCCATTCACGCCTGTCGCGACACCATTGGAGGCGGGCTGCACGATGTTGGGGCGTGAGCGGAAGACGGCCTAACGGTGTGCGGGACCGTAGCCCAGCTTCATGGAGACGGTTGCGAATGGTCCTCGCCGATACCCCAGGAGCAACAGTGTCCCTAATTTGCTGGGAAGTGGCGGTGCGGTCCCCTACGGCACTGCGTAGGATCCTACGGTCTTGGCGTGCATCCGTGCGTCGCTGCGGTCCGGTCCCAGGTCGACGGGCACGTGCACCTTCCGCCGACCACTGGCGACAACATCGATGTACTGTGGAGACCTCACGCCCCACGTGTTGAGCAATTCGGCGGTACGTCCACCCGGCCTCCCGCATGCCCACTACACGCCCTCGCTCAAAGTCCGTCAACTGCACATACGGTTCACGTCCGCGCTGTCGCGGCATGCTACCAGTGTTAAAGACTGCGATGGAGCTCCGTATGCCACGGCAAACTGGCTGACACTGACGGCGGCGGTGCACAAATGCTGCGCAGCTAGCGCCATTCGACGGCCAACACCGCTGTTCCTGGTGTGTCCGCTGTGCCGTGCGTGTGATCATTGCTTGTACAGCCCTCTCGCAGTGTCCGGAGCAAGTATGGTGGGTCTGACACACCGGTGTCAATGTGTTCTTTTTTCCATTTCCAGGAGTGTATTTCTTCAGTAGTTTCGGCTTCTATGAATTTACTACTTTGCTAACTTGCCTTTGTCTATGATTCCAACAGCAAGTCTACAAGACACGGCTTAATAAACGATGAATGGCCATTATTCAATGTTTGTCGTTAGTATTCAGATCTAAATTATACGGACTCGCTTCGGACTTTGGTTGTGTTTGCGGGAACTCTTCCGTCTACTTACTATTCCAGTGAGAATGCGTTTCCAAGGGTTGAGTTCAATATATTGATGGCAAAACTAGGTTCATAACTACTCAAGAACGCACAGGTTTAAAGCCTACAAGAAGTGACAGGCTTTCGAGCTCTAGAGATTTTTTTGAGGTGGGCTCTTGTAGCCTCGCTCTCTCCACTTTTAAGAGACTGTCAGTGAAAGCATGCCGACGTGTGCAGCTCATCTTTGACTCTTATCTATCTGTGCCATTAATCCAACTAAGTAGGTAATAATATCATTCCGTCGAACAATACGGAAGAAATGGGCGTACAGAAAGTTTTGGAAATAGTTCTTTTCGGGCCTCGATTACAGTTCCTTGGGATTTTTCCACTGAATATACGCTAGCATTTGACTTCCCCAAAGATAAATTTGTGTGGCCGTTTCTCATCAAAGTGCTTCATGGAGATACCCGTACACACTTGACGTGTGTGACTGATTTCAGTGACTAGTCGCCGACCACCGGATAAAACTATGTGCGATTTCTTCATCTAATTACGCTCATAACAAGTCAGTTATTTATGTTGAGAGTCAGCCTCCAATTTTTATACTAGGGTCTGGCCATGTTTGGAGCTCGCATAAAATTTCGTAATCCTCCATCTACACACCTGCGTAGACTGATAATAGGCTCAGAAATCCTTAGGTGTTGTCAAGGAGGTTATGTGCTGTATACATAAAGGGGAACAGCAGCGGTACTATGACAGAACAGGGTCATACTTTCGGTTCCGAAGATACCTCATCATTAAGTACGGAGTACTTTCTGTTTCTTAAGACGCTTCAAAGTTCTTTTCGATCGCAGTTCGTCAGTGAGGGAACTATGAGCATGTCGGAGCAGAATAAACCAATAGTCAATAGAGCAATTTCTCTGTCTATAAAACTGTTGCCTCAAGTAGGCTGTTCTGTAAAGTGAAACGGCAGTTTTATTATGCAGCAACAGCAAAAAATGTGTCCAGATAATGCGAGAACTCAAATCTCCGTTGTTATCACGTGTGTTCACTGTACTGCTGGTGTGTGACTCAAGCCAAAACTGAGAAAACGCGAAATAATGAGAATATTAAGCATTCCACGTGAGAGATAGTGCTTCAGTGGATGGACATAATTAGCTAGTTTCTATATTTTACGAATGGCTCCTTAAGTTGTGAATAAAAGCTATATAAATTATTTTGTGCGTGCTCTCCTCACAACATTCTGAAAATCGTTCAAATAATGTGAGAAGCAAAGTACCGGGTCGTTGTAATTAAATTAAGGTACTCGCAGAGCTACAGTTAATGTGGAATCGATGTACGCATGAAAAATTAGTTCCAATTTTCTCCACTAGCCGGAAATCTGTCGTTGTGAATACAAGAAAGACATACATTTAAGTCCCCATATACACTGAAGCAAGAAAGAAACTGTTATAGACATGCTTATTCAAATACAGAGATATGTAAACAGGCAGAATACGACGCTGCGGTCAGCAACCCTTATATAAGACAACATGTGTCTGACACAGTTGTTAGATCGATTACTGCTGCTACACTGGCAGGTTATCAATACTTAAGTGGGTTTGAACGTGGTGCTACAGTCGGAGCACGAGCGATGGGACACAGCATCTCCGAGGTAGCGATGAAGTGGAGATTTTCCCGTACGTCCATTTCACGAGTGTACCGTGAACGTCAGGAATCCGGTAAAACATCAAGTCTTCGACATCGCTGCGGCCGGAAAAGATCATGCAAGAACGGGACCAACGACGACTGAAGAGAATCGTTCAACGTAACAGAAGTGCAACCCTTCCGCAAATTACTGCAGATTTCAGTGCTGGGCCATCAACAAGTGTCAGCGTGGAAACCATTCAACGAAACATCATCGATAAGGGGTTTCGGAGCCGAAGGCCCACTCGTGTACCCTTGATGACTGGATGACTGGAAACGCTGCCTGGTCGGACGAGTCTCGTTTCAAATTGTATCGCGCAGATGGACGTGTAAGGGTATAGAGACAACCTCATGAAACCATGGACCATGCATGTCAAGAGGGGATTGTTGATGGTGTGGGTCGTGTGAATTTGGAGTGATTGGGACCCCTGATACGTCTAGATACGACGTAGGCATCCTGTCTGATCACCTGCATCCTTTAATGTCCATTGTGCACTCCGACGGACTTAGGCAATTCCAGCAGTTCCAGCAGGACGATGCGACACTCTACACGTCCAGAATTGCTACAGAGTGCCTCCAGGAACACTCTTCTGAGGTAAATACTTCTGCTGGTCACCAAACTCCCCAGACATGAACATTACTAAGCATGTCTGGGGTGCCTTGCAACGTGCTGTTCAGAAGAGATCTCCACCCCTTAGTACTGCTACGGATTTATGGACAGCCCAGCAAGTTTTATGGTGTCAGTTCCCTCCAGCACTACTTCAGACATTAGTCGAGTCCACGCCACGTCGTGTTGCGGCACTTCCGCGTGCTTCGCGAAGGACCTACACGATATTAGGCAGGTGTTCCAGTTTCTTTGGCTCTTCATTGTGTAGTGGATTAGGAACGGGACGTGGACAGAAAAGGTCAAACAAGTGAGAAAGGCAAAATGTTGATTTTACAGTTAACCGCCGCTTACTCATTTCGTTCAGTTTGAGCACCGGAGAAGCCGATAAGATGTTGCACACTGCCAGATTTGCACTGGTGTTCAAAACTAGACCTAATTTTTCTCCAGCGTAAATCGGTTCAGCATTCATACATTAGCATATCTACCAAGTTCCACTCTCATGCGATAATTACAGCCCACGCTGGACCTTATCAGTAGCTGCACTTTAATTATAACCACGCGGTACATGGGCGATCCGCTATTGTGGGGAACTTTGTCTCTAGTCCTTCGTTTGACTGTCACACTTGTCGTCTGTTTAGAGCGAAACGCTTGAATCGCAGCAGGACGAAGGACGGGTAGCTGCGGAGGAGCGCGGTTTCCGGCGTGTCGTGGCGTGGCCGTGAGCGCGGGGGCTTGTCGGCTCGCTTCCGCCTGCGTGCCGCGGAATGTCGCACGCCAGAGGATGTCTGACTCACCTGCTGCCGGAGACTCGGCAGCGAGTCACGGGGTCTTCTGCATGACAGGGTCTAAATAAAGTGAGAATTCAAATGTAGTTGCAGCGGCAGAAATGGTTGTATTCATCTGCGAATCACTTTTACAGCCCTGTTACGTAGCTAAACATTCACGGACATAAACTAATATTTTTCTTATTAAGCTTGTCATTGGTGTAATGTTTTAAATTTCTGACATGTGACCTGTATTTAATATTTCTCATACTGTCTGTTTTCCTTTAATGAATAATATTCCGGTTAGTAATAGTCACTCGCAGAACGGGAACTGTTTTTATTGTTCCTTAAAGGAATAAGGCTGAACACACTAGACGAATGCTGTAGTTTTGGGAGGGTATTGTTAGAGCACTGCATGCAAGAAGGAGTCGGAAGAAGGTACGCTTGTAACGAAAGAGAGGTTCTGCTTGCACTAGCATTAGCTGTCCTATAACTTGGCGTGTACAGTATCTTCACTGGGTACACCAAACTCTTCTTTGGTCTGCTGTGAGGGTCCAGCCAGATGGAGGCTGACAAACGAATGGTCCAATACGACATGTCGAAACCTACCCTGAAATTCATCACGCAGAAAGAATACATACACTACTGGCCCTTAAGAAGAAATGCAGATGATAAACGGGTATTCATTGGACAAATATATTGTACTACAACTGACATGTGATTACATTTTCACGCAATTTGGGTGCAGAGATCCTGAGAAATCAGTACGCAGAACAACCAGCTCTGGCCGTAATAACGGTCTCGATACGCCTGGGCATTGAGTCAAACAGAGCTTGGATCGCGTGTACAAGTACAGCTGCCCATGCATCTTCAACACGATACCGTAGTTCATCAAGAGTAGTGACTGGCGTATTATGACGAGCCAGTTGCTCGGCCACCATTGACCAGACGTTTTCAATTGGTGAGAGATCTGGAGAATGTGCTGGCCAGCGCAGCAGTCGAACATTTTCTGTACAGGACGTGCAACATGCAGTCCTGCATTATCCTGCTGCAGTGTAGGGTTTCACAGGGATCGAATGAAGGGTAGAGCCAAGGGACGTAACACATCTGAAATGTAACGTCCACTGTTCAAAGTGCCGTCAATGCGAACTAGAGGTGGCCGAGACGTGTAACCAATGGCACCCCATACCATCACGGCGGGTGAAACGCCAGTATGGCGATGACGAATACACGCTTCCAATGTGCGTTCACCGCGATGTCGCCAGACATGATGCTGTAAAGAGAACCTGGATTCATCCGAAAAACGACGTTTTGCCATTCGTGCACCCAGGTTCGTCGTTGAGTACACCATCGCAGGCGCTCCTGTCTGTGATGCAGCATCAGGAGTAGCCGCAGCCATGGTCTCCGAGCTGATAGCCCAAGATGCTGCAAACGTCGTCGAACTGTTCGTGCAGATGGTTGTTGTCTTGCAAACATCCCCATCTGTTGACTCAGGGATCGAGACGTGGCTGCACGATCCGTTACAGTCATGCGGATAAGATGTCTGCCATCTCGAGTGCTAGTGATACAAGGCCGTTGGGATCGAGCATGGCGTTCCGTATTACTCTCCTGAAGCCACCGATTCCATATTCTGCTAACAGTCATTGGATCTCGACCAACACGAGCAGCAATATCGCGATACGATAAACCTCAATCGCGATAGGCTACCTTTATCAAAGTCGGAAACGTGATGATACGCATTTCTCCTCCTTACACGAGGCATCACAACAACGTTTCACCAGGCAACGCCGGTCAACTGCTGTTTGTGTATGAGAAATCGCTTGGAAACTTTCCTCATTTCAGCACGTTGTAGGTGTCGCCACCGGCGCCAACCTTGTGTGAATGCTCTGAAAAGGTAATCATTTGCATATCACAGCATCTTCTTCCTGTCGGTTAAATTTCGCGTCTGTAGCACTTCATCTTCGTGGTGTAGCAATTTTAGTGGCCAGTAGTGTAGCTAAACACTCACGGACATAAACTAATTTTTCTCTTATTAAGCTTGTCATTGGTGTAATGTTCTAAATTTCTTACACGCGACCAGCATTTAACATTTCTCATACTGTCTGTTTTTCTTTAATGTTTAGTATTCCGGTTTGTAATAGTCACTCGCAGAACGGGAACTGTTTTTATTGTTCCTTAAAGGAATAAGGCTGAACACACTAGACGAATGCTGTAGTTTTGGAGGGGTATTGTTAGAGTACTGCATGCAAGAAGGAGTCGGAAGAAGTTACGCTTGTAACGAAAGAGAGGTTCTGCTTGCACTAGCAGTTAGCCGTCCTATAACTTGGCGTGTACAGTATCTTCACTGGGTACACCAAACTCTTCTTTGGTCTGCTGTGAGGGTCCAGCCAGATGGAGGTTGACAAACGGATGGTCCAATACGACATGTCGAAACCTACCCTGAAATTTGTCACGCAGAAAGAATACACAGAAAGAAATGCAGTGTCAAAATTCTAGTTAGTAAGGCGCACTGCAAGTATTTTTTAAAAAATGTTACAGTTACTTTTGGCGCACGAAGAGCCACTTAATAGCTGCGGTTTCTGCAGCCCTTCGTGTCCAGCGCAGGAATTGGCGAATAGGCAGACGAAGCCGTGACAAGAGAACGTAGCGCCGCATAGTACGACGTCCAAAGTGAATTTTAAGCGCTTAAACAATACCAAAAATGTCTCAAATCATAAATTTTTTGAATAACTTGCAGTTCATATCGACAGCTAAACTGTAGCTGAGATGTAATTGTTACGCAAGTGACTAGCAGAAGAAAGAAAACCTATGCAGTGTGTGATATTACTTTACAGACAACTTCCATTATTTGGAATTTAATTTGTTGACTTCCTGTAGCACAGTTCTTATGATGACTTTGGAAAGATGTATACTTTACTAACAATGAAACAGTTCGTTGTCTGTTCCTTGCAATAGTCCCAAAAATGCGAAGAATCTGTTGGATGATGAAAACAAACATTTTTCTTTCACCAGGCGCACCTGATAAAAGAACTAGTGCATTCAGACATCTTACAATAATTGGTAATTTTATTTAGACAAAACTGGAGAGGAGTAAGAAATAGTTGTGCCGTTGTCCTGCATATTGCGCTGTGTACCAGGCATATTTGAACCAATTCGTAAATGTGGTGTGCAATGTTGAAATGACTCTAATTTAGCAAAATGTTTCACTGGTAGTCCTAAAGTGACAAAAACAAAAAGCTGTCGGAAATCATATAGTCTGACAATTATCTGAAAAATGTCTATAACTGTTGCTTTTTTTTTTTTTTTCAAAATTGTCGATATGGTGAATCACACTACTAATTCTGCGTGGAAACCCAACTAGACGGTGTTATGCCTCAACTGATCAAGTGCAATTTTGTCCTTTTTTTAGATTTTTGCACCCAGTCGTGCACAAAAAATTGTTTGACACCAATATGGTCGGTTTTTCGACAGGAAATTAATTTGAACCAAGCGCCAAACACTCTACCTAAATTATTAAACAGGGTGAGCGAAAAGGACTTACAACTTTGGAATGACACAACAGTTTATTGAGATATCTTACATAATCGGCAGATGTGTCATTTTGTAGCAAACAACTACAAGTTTCACATAAAAGCGTGTCATTTCGGTTCGATGTGACTACCATTTCTGATGCGGCAAACATCTCACCGGTGATGAATTTCTTCCCATATTCGCTGCAGCAAATCGGGCGTAACTTGTGCAACGGCAACGTAGTTTCGATTTTTCAGGTCGACAAAATTGTTTGGTAGGGGTTAATAGATCCCTTCTTTTGATCAAGTTGTGCCACAAATTTCTTATCTTCCCAGTTCTCTACTATACTTCCTCATTAATTACTTTATCGACCAATCTGAACTTCAACATTCTTCTATAGCACCACGTTTCGAAAGCTTCTATTCTCTTTTTGTCTAAACTGTTTATTGTCCATATATCACTTCCACACAAAGCTACACTCCATTCAAATACCTTCAGAAAAGACTTCGTAACACTTAAACCTATATTCGATGTTAACAAATTTCTCTTCTTCAGAAATGCTTTTGTTGCCATTGCCAATCTACATTTTATATCCTCTTTACTTGGGTCATCATGATTTATTTTTCTGCCCAAATAGCGAAATTCTTCTACTAATTTGAGTATCTCATTTCCTAATCCAATTCCCTCAGCATCACCTGATTTAATTCGACTACGTTCTATTATCCTCGTTTTGCTTTTGTTGATGTTAATCTTATATCCTTCTTTCAAGACACTATCCATTCCATTCAACTGGTCTTCCAAGTCCTTTGCTGTCTCTGACAGAATTACATCATCATCGGTAAACCTCGAAGTTTTTATTTCTTCTCCCTCGACTTTAATTCCTACTCCAAATTTTTCTTTTGTTTCCTTTACTACTTGTTCAATATACAGATTGAATAACGTCGGGGATAGGGTACAATCCCGTCTCACTCACTGAGACACTGCTTCCCTTTCATGCCGCTCAACTCTTATCACTGCCATCAACTTTCTGCACAAGTTCCAAATAACCTTCCACTCCCAGTACTTTATGTTTTGGTTGGCAGGAGAGCCAACACCGTGTTACTAGAGGAGGCCGAAAGGCACGCGTTTTAGCTCACGCAGGCTGGCGTGAGGTATGGAACAGGACAAGCATTTTAGAATTTAGAAAAACGGACGTAGCTGGTGGAATACTTAACTTTAATCCGTTAATGAAGAACGTCGGTCTGGACGGTACATTATTCACAATATCAATAGTAACTGATAATGGCGCCTTGCTAAGTCGTAGCAAATGACGTAGCTGAAGGCTATGCTAAAGTATCGTCTCGGCAAATGAGAGCGTATTTTGTCAGTGAACCATCGCTAGCAAAGTCGGTTGTACAACTGGGGCGAGTGCTAGGAAGTCTCTCTAGACCTGCCGTGTGGCGGCGCTCGGTCTGCAATCACTGATAGTGGCGACACGCGGGTCCGACGTATACTAACGGACCGCGGCCGATTTAAAGGCTACCACCTAGCAAGTGTGGTGTCTGGCGGTGACACCACACTTTACCCTTGGTATCTTCAGAATTTCAAAGACAATATTCCAGTCAACGTTGTCAAAAGCTCTCTCTAAGTCTACAAATGCTATAAATGTATGGTTGCCTTTCCTTAATATATCTTCTAAGATAAGTCGTTGGGTCAGTATTGCCTCGCGTGTTCCAACATTTCTGCGGAATCCAAACTGTTCTTCCGCAAGGTCGGCTTCTATCAGTACCTGTAAAGAATTCGTGTTAGTATTTTACAACCATGGCAACTGATAGTTCGGTACCTTTAATACCTGTCAGCAACTGCTTTCTTTGGGATTGGAATTACTACATTCTTTTTGAAGTCTGATGGTATTTCGCCTGTCTCATACATCTTGCACACCAGATGGAAGAATTTTGTCGTGGCTGGCGCTCTCAAGGTTTTCAGTAGTTCTCACATAATGTTGTCTAACCCCGAACGTTTTTTCGAATTAGATCTTTCAGAGCTCTGTCAAACTCGTCTCGTAGTGTCGTATTTCCCATCTCATCTTCGTCTACGTCCACTTCCCACTCTACAACATTGTTTTCAGGTTCAACTCCTTTGTACAGACCCTCCATATACTCCTTCCACCTTTCAGCTTTCCGTTCTTTGCTTAGAACTGGTTTTGCATTCGAGATCTTAACGTTCATACAGCTGCTTCTCTTTTCTCCGAAATCCCCTATAATTTTCCTGTTGACGGCATCGGTCCTTCTCGTAGTGAAATAAGCTTCTGAATCCTTACATTTCTCCTCTAACCATTGCTACTTAGCCCTTTTGCTCTTCCTGTCCTCATTTCTTAAACGTATGTATTGCCTTTCACCTGCTTCATTTGCTGTATTTTTAAATTTCCTCCTTTATCATTTAAATTCAAAATCTCTAGCGCTATCGAAGGATTTCTACTAGGCCTTGTCTTTTCACCTATTTGATCCTCTGCTACCTTCACTATTTCATGTCTTAAAGCTACCCAATCATCTTTACTGAATTCCTTTCCCCTGTTCTAGACATCCGTTGCCTAATTCTCTCTCTGAAATTCTCAACAACCTCTGGTTCTTTCAGCTTATTCAAGTACCATCTGCGTAATTTCCTACGTTTTACCAATTTCTTCGGTTTTAATCTACAGTTCTTAACCAATAAATTGTGGCCAGAGTCCACATCTTCCTCTGGAAATGTCCTAAAATTTAAAATCTGGCTCCTAAATCTCTGCCTAACCATTATATAACCAATCTGAAACCTTCAGGTGCCTCCAGGTCCCTTCCACGTATATTGCCATCTTTTAGGATTCTTAAACCAAGTTTTAGCGATGATTAAATTATGCTCTGTGCAAAATTCTACCAGGCGGGTTCCTCTTTCATTCCTTTCCCCGAATTCATATTGACGTACTAGTTTCCTTCCCTCTATCGAATTCCAGTTACCCACCACAATTAAAGTTTCGTCTTCTTTAACTATCTGAATAATTTCTTTTATCTCATCATACATTTCTTCAATCTTCATCATCTGCAGAGCTAGTTGACATGTAAACTTGTACTACTGTGTTAGGCGTTGACGTATCTATCTTGGTTACAATATCACGTTCATTATGCTGTTCATAGTAGCTTACTCGCATTCCTACTTTGTTATCCATTATTAAACCCACTCTTGCGTTATCCCTACTCGACTTTGTATTTAAAACCCTGTATTCACCTGACCGGAAGTCCTGTTCCTCTTGCCACCGAACTTCACTAATCCCCACTATATCTAACTTTTTAAATTTTCTAACCTACCTGCCCAATTAAGGGATCTGACATTCCACGCTCCGATCCGTAGAACGCCAGTTTTCTTTCTCCTGGTAACGACGTCGTGCTGAGTAGTCCCCGCCCGGAGACCCGAATGGGGGAGTATTTTACCTCCGGAATATTGTGCCCAAGAGGGCACAATCATCATTTAACCATACCGTAAAGCTGCATGCCCTCGGGAAAAAATATGGCTTTAGTTTTCCATTGCTTTTAGTCGTTCGCAGTATCAGCACAGCAAGGCCGTTTTGGTTTATGTTACAAGGCCAGATCAGTCAATCATCCAGACCGTTGCCACTGCAACTACTGAAAAGGCTGCTGTCCCTCTTCAGGAACCACGAGCTTGTCTGACCTCTCAACAGATACCCCTCCGTTGTGGTTGCACCTACGGTACGGCTATCTGTATCACTGAGGCGCTAAGTTTCGCCACCAGCGGCAAAGTCCATGGTTCATGGGGGGACTAACCTATCCCTGGAAACCTCGGGACCGTTTCTTTGGGTATATAGTGAAATGTGGGAAAGGGGAGAACTGATGAAGGAAAGGTACACGCAAATTAGTAGTTCCATACTGAACTTATCGGGTAAATGCCCCGCCATCGACGCCAGGAGAAACTTACGCCACCTTTATGTCTGCCATAGATCTTGTGGGAAGAAACTCAATACCCAGCGGGAAAGTGAGTTTTATTTCACGAAACCATGTATATCCTGGTGGAATTCTACTCCAAAGCTGTGCCGAAACGAAGATTATTCCTAGCTAAATATCATAGGGAACAGACACTGGAGCGATTCCTAGAATACAGAAGATTAGATGCGAACAATACAAGATTTAGGAAGAAAACAGAAAGGAAGGTTTGGGAAAACTACAGCTTGAATAAGATATCCAATATTTTAGAGGTCTGGAAGACAGTTCAATCCCTAAAACATCTTAATGCAGTGAGATCTCCGCTAGTGGACCCTGTGTGGTTAGAAGAATTCGTGATAAGGGTGGCTCGTCTGTCTTGCCCTGAAGTCCTCATAGCTGTTCCACATGGCATTCTCTATTAACTCAATTCACCATGCATGAATTGCAAGCAGCTATGAAAAATTGTACGAATGCGTCTCCAAGAACTGACTATGTTCATTGTGAATCTATCCCTGCGAGTTTTGGAACTGTTTCTTTGGGTATACAGAAAATGTGGGGAAGGGAGAAAGTGATGGAGGAAAGGTATACGGAAATAAGTAGGCCTATACTGAAACCTGGGAAAGATGACACGATTTATTCCTCATGTCTAGCAATTGCCTCGTTCTCTTGTATGAGGACAGCTCTTGAAAGACTTACCAAAGATTGGCCTGAGCTATAGATGAAAACTAAAGAATTACTTACATCATTCCCAGTTTGGGTTCATTAAAGGGTTGAAGAACGATCGACGACATAACAATTCTATGCGCTGACATTCTCTTAGCTTTCCAAGAAAAGAGGGTCTTAATATTAAGATTCCTAGACGTGGCATCAGCTTACGATATTGTGGAAGTCTGTATTGTTTTTAGCAAAACTGAGACGAATTAGACTTCCAGTCAGAAGGATATGTAGTGTTAGTACTACCCTAGCGAATAGAACGATATATGGAAGATATCAGAATAGTTTATAAGACGTTTGGTCCTATGCAGAGTCTTACCTTATTATACACTCTTTACTCGAGGATCTCGAAGAAACTATGTCTTCCAGTGTTCAAATACCGCAGTATTGCTAATGATGCGTGCTTATATTCAATTATTTTCACGGAGAATTCTCAACTGACAGTCTGTTAGAGGCAGTAATAGAGGTGAACGATAGGTTTGCACTCAAACGGCCTTATAATCTCCCCTGAGAAGTCTTCAGTTATAAGTTCAGAACGACGTGTGTCACTCAGTGGAGTTCACCCTGTCATCCCATTTTAAACCGTCAGTCAGATTCTTGTGGATGTGGTTCTATTCCAGGCTCAACTGGGTTCCTCACATCAAGGTCTCCCAATCATTAACATAATCAAGTCAATAACCAGTATCTGGTGGGGGTGCCAACCCCCATGTTTTGTCGATCATATATCAGACACTAATTGGGACCAGGATCGAGTATGAAAGTGCTGTGTACGACAATGTTAGCGTAATGATATCCGTGAATCACATATTTCACAATGCAGCTGTACCTGGACATGTCTTGGGGCGATGAAGTCAACTCTTACAAACGCGATATTAGTAGAGGCACTGGAAATGCCTCTTCATTTTAGGCGCCAGTGGCTGGCCAGCAAATATATGCTGGAGAGTATAGCCCTAACGACCCATCCAATCAATAAGAAATGTGGAATGGTGTACACTTATCTGGATAATAGGACGTATCAAACTTCACATTTTTAGTAGTTTTCAGACGTTGAAAAGTCTATCCGTAAGTATCACAATAACGAGAAGTCTTCTACGTACACATACACACATCACTGATCACCGTGTGGTGCACGACTGAGGGTACCTTGTATAGCCTGTATTAGATGCCTTCCATGATCTAGTCACAAACAGAGCAAGGAAGAAACGACTGCCTATATGCCTCCGTATCTTTGTAATCCTTAAGCGGAGTGTACGTTGGCGGCAGTAGAATCGTTCTGCAGTCAGCTTCAAATGCCGTTCTCTAAATGTTCTCAATAGTCTTCCTTTGTATTTACGGCCTTTTCGATCTGCACCTCTTCCGCCCTCGTGTTCTACTTGAAGTTTAGTGCGCACACTCGAGCAACCTCAACTTGATAGCTAGCAAGTATCTCCGTGAAAAATGGAGCGAATGCAATTCTGATCAAAAGTATCCGGACATCTATTAGGGACATTAATAGGCAATGTGTTCACCTTTCACCTTTGTGGGGACTTGAACTCTGCTGGGCACACTTTCAGTGAGATGTCAGAGTGTTTGTGGAGAAATTGACAGGCCATCCTCCCCCAAGAGCAGAAGCCAGAGAAGGTAGTGTTCTTGGACACTGGTGTCTGGAGTGAACTTGACATTCTAAGTCGTCTCAAAAGTGCTCCATTGAGTTAAGGTCGGGACTCAGGGCAGGCGTCCGTGTCAGAAATGTTACTGTCTACAAATCGTTACCTCACATCTACTGCTTTGACAGTGTGCATTGTTACACTGATACAATCATCATCTCACTGTTTCTCTGCTATACGCAGTACACAATGCTGTAAAACGTGATCATAATAGTACGTATTTAGCGATTTTTTAAGCGCAATAAGGGGACCACGCCTTTACCACGAAGAACACCCTCATACTGTGACGCCGCCTCCACTGTGCTTCACTGCTGCAACTACACATGATGGCAGGTGAAGTTCTCCAGGAATTCGCCCAATCCAAACCCTTCCATCGGATAGTCATAGGTTATACCGTGGTTCATCACTCCAAATCGCTCGTTTCCAGTTCTCCGTTGTCCAATGGCATCGCTATTTACAGCACCTCCAGCATCCTCCAGCGTTAACTACACACGTGCAACGTATGAGGTGCTGCTCGACCACTGCATCCTGTTCTTTTTATCTCGCTGCGCAAAGTCGTCGTGCTAGCTGGACTTCTGGTAGCATTTTGGAGCTCACTAGTGATTCCATCTGCTGATTTCATTCGATTTTTACAGCCACTCTCCGCATTATACAGAAAATCAGCTGGCTAACGTCTAGAAGCTTAACACAATGAACCACGAACCTCCACGGTCCGCATCTCAATTGCTGGTTATTTGACGGCGGTGCTCGCTGATCGTCTGTCGATTGTTTCCGTGGCACCCATATGGCCCGCCCACATGCTGCTCTTATGCAACTAGGCGTGTTGACGCAGCAGTACAAACAGACAGTTTTACGGCTGCCCCAGATCTCATATATCTCTCGCTGTATGTTCAATATTTTTTTATGCCGACATATCGAAGGAGAATTAAAAGGTTCTAGGTAAAGCTGTAACTGAATTTCTAACCAGAGCCTGAGTTAAATCTGTGTTTCTCCATCTCGATACAATGCAAAGGAGAGAACACAACAGAACAACCGTTTACTGCTGGTTCGTAAAGCTGTTAAAATAATTCTCGAAGCTACACGGTTGAGACAGTAACACTGCAATGTAAGAAATCCTATTTTTTTATGTTTGGGAGAGGTGTACGTGGAAAAAGGCAGGAAGTCATGCTCGTAAACTTAACGTTTTGACGCTAGACGAACGAAACTACGCATTCCATTCTACCACATCTGCTACCTAAATGAACGATAGTAATTAACAGTCTTGTAATTATCGCATTCGTGACCTGTTTATTAATGTAATTAGACAATTGGAGAGCTAGCCGTTTACTGGCAAAACGCTATATCGTTTCTATTCCCCCACATATATTTCGGAATCGTGAAATGACGTGGAGGCCGACTGCTAATTTTTCGTACAACCTGAATAGGGGGCGTTTGTTTTTTCTGATATCTGTTATACACATGTCCGAATGTAAGAACTGTAAACATACCAAAAAGTGTAAAACGCTGCAGGGAATATTATTAGCTGCTAAGACAGAATTCAGGAATCTTATCAGTATTAGAACCGAGAACACATAAATTAAAAGAGTGTTATGCACTGTGCGGAGAGCTGGATCTATGAATAGCCACGTCAGTTACTGAATTTGGCGTTTAGTTAGAGCCACGATAAAGGCTGCACTACCAAACAACGCGTTGTTTCTCTTTCTGTCTCTTGGGCACTAAACACAAAGACTCTTGGGAGCTTGGAAGGAGAAGGGCTAAAGTTTCCTTTCAGTCGGACTCAATCAGATCTCCCTTGGTTTCTCCAAATCATTTGCGGTAGATGAATAAATAGCTACTGAAAAACAAGGGCATGTTCTCCTTTCCCCATACTGTTCCACACGAAAAAAAAAGGGTTCAAATGGTTCCGAGCACTATGGGACTTAACATCTTAGGTCATCAGTCCCCTAGAACTTAGAACTACTTAAACCTAACTAACCTAAGGACATCACACACATCCATGCCCGAGGCAGGATTCGAACCTGCGACCGTAGCAGTCGCACGGTTCCGGACTGAGCGCCTAGAACCGCGAGACCACCGCGGCCGGCTCCACACGAAACTAAGGCTCCATTTCTAATGACCTCGACAAAAAATTATGATTAAGAAAATCTTATGGAATGAACATCCCTTGCTTACATTCCCAACGAGATTGGGGTAAGCTTAAAAATGACAACCGATTCACTGTGTTGAGTTCCAATAAATTGTCTTCCATTTGAGAAACTGTGATCTTTGGGTATCGTTTCAGGGACACAGGAAGACATAATTAATTGCTGTGCCATTTAAGCTGTACTATGACTGTTGAGCTCTGCTCCGAGTAACTAAGAAAACAACACAAATCAGCTGTTTTCGAATACGATATGTGCTCCCCACAAGTTTCATGCAACATCTGTAGCCTTTGTAGTAGATGATAGGAACAGAAAAATTCTCGGGATGTATCTTTGAAGAGATCACCATGATAAATATCTGGACATCGGGATAAATCTATTATCAACAGATAGACCTCTCATAGATCGAATACATGTTCACGAAAACCACTCTTACTACGTTATAGATGATCAGAAACACAATTCGACTATTAAACATTTACGTGGAAATGTGGAGAATTAGGTGTTTATATTTCGACTACATGGAACAAGTACTTCTTCGTTCCTACGCTGAAAGCTAGAAGAAACGGACGTGAAACCTATGAAGGGCGAGTCTAGCCAATAATAAAGTGCTAATGTTAGTTTTTCGGTGTATCTTATTGTTGTTTGTAAGGCAAAGCCTGGCTGCGGGTGAGCGGCAGTATCACTCTAGTTTATTCGGTGAGTAGTCCCGACGCGATTATTATCATCTGATCGAACACAGTTGAATCCTATTTGCTAACTATGACGAGCCATTGTGATCATCTACCGTGATTCACTAATGATCAGTGATTCACCGCACATGGTGACAATAGTTGGCCATAATTAACCAGTACGAGTAAATCATGATCTACCATACGGTTATCTACATCTTCAAAACTACTCTGCAGTTACACTTCAGTCCTTGGCAGAGGGTTCACAGAACCATTTCCAAACTGTTTCTCGACCGTTCCACTCTCGAACCTCACGTGGGAAACATGAACACCTAAATACACTGGTGGCCAAAAATAAAGCAACAAACCGCTGTTTCCCCGTCTTGTGTCTAAGTCACGGTTTATTCACACAAACTGTCAACAGATGTCCGTACAATAGTGTGCTGAAAGGAATATGGCATTCCAGTCAACGGACAACCAAGCCAATGATGACGTCAGGGCACCTATCAAACGGGGTGGTGTTTTCCAGATAGTCTTACATCCACAATCCCTGTGTATACAGTCACAGATAGTGCAATATGGTACAAAGAAGACTCCTACCAGACTGTCTGCTGTGGGAGGGTCATAAGAAGAATGGAAACAGGACAGTCGCAAACTGATGTGACCCTATGGCTTGATGTGAATCTTTCCGTTGTTTCTGAGGCGATAGTCTATAGAGACTGAAACGCTACCCTGAAAACCAGGGCAGGACCGACCACGAGTGATATCAGAAAGAGAAGACCTTTATTTGGCTGTAAGGGCACGACGGTACCGCCTCGATACTGCACGGCAACTGGTATATGACCTCGAAGCATCCACTGGAGATTTGCAACGGGACAAACGGCGTACAGAAGGTTTCGGCAGAATGGTCTTCACTATCGGAGACCTGCTCTATGTGTACCTCTGATGCGTCTTCACAGAAGGGAACGTCTAGCGTGGAGTCGTCAACATGCTACCTGGTCGGTCGAACAGTGGACCAATGTTCTTTTCACAAATAAGTTACAAAGGTCTGGAGAATAATTCTCGGCGCATTTGCATCTGGAGGGAACGTGGAACACGATTTCGGGACCCAAATATTGTGAAGAGAGACCGGTATCGAGGGCGACCCCTAATGGTGTTGGCAGGGACGATGTTGACCACTCGAACGCCTCTTGATGAAATTGTACAGGTGAATCGGCAAGGTTTAACTGCTCTTAGGTATCGTGACGATTTCTTGGGACGTCATGTGCGGTTGTAGCGATGTGGTGTCGTCTCAGACTTAGTACTGACAATACGATAATGCTCGACCTCATACAGCACCGGTGGTTGATGTTTCTTTGGAAAAGGAAGATATTGCAAGCATGACGTGGCCTGCTCGCTCTCCCGACTTCAATCCCATAGAGCATGTCTGGGATGCCCTAGCGGGACAGGTCAGCATTCACCTACCGCTCTCCAAGACTTGCGAGCAGCTCTACTGGAAGAATGGCCATTATTGCCTCAACATGAGGTTGATGACATTATTCACGGCATGCCCCATCGTTGTCGAGCTTGTATTGCTGCCGGAGGTGGTCACACACCATACTGGGCACATCAACCAGTTGTCGGAGCGCGTGTGCAAATCCGTTAAGTTGAAAAAAAAAAAGACGAACATTTTTTGTTTGCGTTTATGCATATTGCAGTTGTTTACTATCACCTGTTTACAATGTTCTGTGTCAAAATAAAGGCAACCTTGGAAAATTTCCGTTTGTTACTTTAATTTGGAACACCAGTGTATTTCCGTGCAAGCTTTGATTTCTCTTTATCTTGTCGCGATGGCCATTTCTCCATATGCAAGTGGGTGTCAACAAAAAAATTCGCATCTGGAGGAAATGGAATGGAAATGAGCATTTGGCGCCGCTGTCCGGGAGGCCCCTTACGGGGCAGGTCGGGCCGCCTTGGTGCAGGTCTTATTACATTCGACGCCACATTGGGCGACCTGCGCGCCGGATGGGGATGAAATGATGATGAAGACAACACTACACCCAGTCCCTGAGCGGAGAAAATCCCCGACCCAGCCGGGAATCGAACCCGGGCCCCATAGGATAATAGTCCGTCACGCAGACCATTGAGCTATCGGAGCGGACCATCTGGAGGAGAAAGTTGGTGATTGAAATTTCGTGAAAAAATTTCGCCTTATCGAAAAAACACATTCGTTTTAATGACTGCCACTCCAACTCGCTTACCGTATTCGTTACACTCCCTCCCCTGTTTCGTGACAACACAGAACGAGCTGCTTTCTTTGAACTTTTTCGATGTCCTCCGTCAGTTCAATCTGGTAAGGGTCCCAAACAGCGCAACAGTACTCCGGAAGAGGATGGACTGTGTGCGCTGTCTCTTTGGCAGATTTGTTGCATCTTGTAAGTATTATGCCAATAAAACGCTTTCTTCGGTTCATTTTCTATGTTATGGTTCCTATTTAAGTTGTTTGTAATTCCTAGATACTTAGTTGAATCAACAACCTTTAAATCTGTATTATTTAACATGTAACCTAAATTTAAAGGAAGTTTTTAGTACGCACGTGGAGAACATCACACTTTTTATTGTTCAGGGTCAGTTGTCGCTTTTCACATCATGGAGTTATCTTGTGTAAGTCATATTTTAATTCGTATTGTTCTTCTCTCAAGTTTACGATAAAAGACAGCAACGTCGGCTGACAGTCTAAGAGGGTTGTTCAGAACACCGTTTATATACATTCTGAGAAACAACGAGCCTATAACACTTCCTTGGGGAACCCCAGATTTTATTTCTGTTTCACTCGATGACTTCCCATTAGATACTATGAACTGTGACTTTCCTGACAGGAAATCACTAATCCAGTCACCCAACTGGGACAATGCTCCATAGGGACGCAATGTGATTAGAAGGTGCTTATTAGTAACGGTGTCAAAAGCCTGCATCCAGAAATGTGGAATCAACTTGAGATCCCCTGCCAATAACAAACATTACTTCGTGGTGAATGAAGAGTCAGTTGCGTTACACAAGAAGTCTTGACGACGTGTTTTATTTAATTTATTTTTGAGGCATTTCATAATGCTGGAATACAGTTTACGTTCCAAAATTCTATTGCGAACCGACGTCAGTGATATGGGGTTGTAATTAAACGAATTACTCGTATTTTCTTTCTCGTGCATTGGTGTGACCTGAGCAACTTCCCAGTCTTTAGGTATGGGTCTTCCATCAAGCGAACGCTTGTATGTGATTGCTAAAAATCGAACTATTTCATCGGCATATTCTCAAAGAAACCTAGCTGGTATACAGTCTCGACCGCAAGACACTCCTTTATTGAGCGACTAAAGTTGCTTCACTATACAGTGGGTCTGTTCTTGATTCGAATTCTGGAATATTTACTACATTTTCTTGGTGGAGGAATAGTGGTAAACAATATTTAGTTACTCCGCTTCTGCGCACTGTCATCGGTAGAATTACCATTGCTATCGCACACTGAAGGTGTTGATTGTGTGTCGCCACTGGTATACTTTATATACGATCAGAATCTCTTCGGATTTTCTGCCTGATTTCGAAACAGAGTTTTTCTGTGGAAACTATTAAAAGCACTTCGCACAGAAAGCATCGCTAAATTTCAAGCTTCTGTGAAACATAGCCAATATTGGAGATTTTACGTACTTTTAAATCTTGCATGCTTTTCTCGTTGCCTCTGCAACATTTTCCCGACCTGTTTTGTGATTCGTTTCTCATTACAGTCGTTGAGTGACTGTAGGAGGATACAAGATGACTTGGACAGGATTTGTGATTGGTGTAAAGAATGGCAGCCAGTTCTAAATATAGATAAATGTAAATTAATGCAGATGAATAGGAAAAAGAATCCCGTAATGTTTGAATACTCCATTAGTAATGTAGCGCTTGACACAGTCACGTGGATTAAATATTTGGGCATAACATTGCAGAGCGATACGACGTGGGACAAGCATGTAATGGCAGTTGTGGGGAAGGCGGATAGTCGTCTTCGGTTCATTGGTAGAATTTTGGGAAGATGTGGTTCATCTGTAAAGGAGACCGCTTATAAACATTAATACGACCTATTCTTGATTACTGCTCGAGCGTTTGGGATCCCTATCAGGTCGGATTGAGGGAGGACATAGAAGCAATTCAGAGGCGGGCTGCTAGATTTGTTACTGGTAGGTTTGATCATCACGCGAGTGTTACGGAAATGCTTCAGGAACTCGGGTGGGAGTCTCTGGAGGAAAGGAGGCGTTCTTTTCGTATATCGCTACTGAGGAAATTTAGAGAACCAGCATTTGAGGCTGACTGCAGTACAATTTTACTGCCGCCAACTTATATTTCGCGGAAAGACCACAAAGATAAGATAAGAGAGATTAGGGCTCGTACAGAGGCATATAGGCAGTCGTTTTTCCCTCGTTCTGTTTGGGAGTGGAACTGGGAGAGAAGATGTGGTACGAGGTACCCTGCGTCACGCACCGTATGATGGATTGGGGAGTATGTATGTAGATATAGATGTAGATGAAGCTGTTCATGTACTTTACTTGTTATGAAACTCTCAATTTCTGCCAATGCTATTTCTGTGAACTTGATCCACGTCTGAGTTACACTTGCACAGTTACAAAAGATTGGAGACGGTCTCTTAGTAAGTGATCAAAGAAATTATTATCTGCTATTTTAACTAGAAATATCTTGCGTTAATTTTTTGGGTATTCAGTCTCACTACAACGACCTTGTGGTCATTGACCCTTGCGTCGACCATGTCGCTTTCTGTTTGCTCAGGACTGTTTATGGCTAACAGTCCTAGTATGCTATAAAATGCTTTTACACTTCATGTGGACTCGTGAGATAATTGCTCAAAATAATAATGCTGTCGGAACCAGTCTTTGAACAAAATTAATTGAAACTGCAGCTTCCCAGCGGTAATGTCTTCACTTTTCAGATACTAACAGGGTCTACATTATTTGGACCTGTGCTAGACAATATGTCGTTTACTGGACTGTGTATGTACAATGAGAGGTAAAAGATTGCTCGGCCCAACAATTTAGTCTAACAACAGAGCATTGCGCTTGCCCAATTTCAGAAGTGCCAGTGTTCACAACTCTAGCGATCTGTGGATGATGATGGAGAGGGTTTATGGGCGCACGACGGAAGGTCTTCAGCGCCCGCTCAGTAACAGATTTAGACGGGTGTCAAGAAAAGACTCAGAACAGTAAGATAAAACGGAACGTAAAACACAGGTAACAAGCTTGGAAAAATATGTGCCTACCCACAGCGAAGCGTGGGACGAAGCATGCCGCCAGCAGTAAAACATGGACAACACAGGAAGAAAGTGGTAGAGGGAGCTAAAACAATATAGCAGATGGAAGTGGCTGGCTGACCGCAAGGAAAAAAGGGAGGAGCCAGCCACTTTGCAAAACACTAAAGCCTCCAGCCTAAAAGTTTGGCCAGAGTCCAGACACATCACAAAACTTTAAAACCCTAGACACACACGTCTCATCATTAGCTAAAACACAGGGCAGATCCCCATCAACTTGTGCTTCTGCCCTTGCATCACGGTATAAAATGCACTCTGTTAAAATGTGCCGGACAGAGATGTGCACACCACAAGCATCACAAAACGGGGGATCCTCCCGCCGTAATAGAAAGCTATGTGTGAGAGGTGTAATGGTCGCCTAGCCGTAGATATTGCTATAATCACACAATTTCCCTAGTTCCTAAGTCTAATGTCTCTTATGTCTCTTTCCTACACTTAGACACATCCCTCTCTGTTTGCAAAGCATTGACATTTAAATATAAACTTTCGTTTTCATCTGTTCCTCTTAACACTGTGTTGCCGCTTAACAAACTACTGTTTTCACCCCATTTTTTATGAAGTCCACTACGGATTCTTATCCACCATGTAGGATACAAGGTTGCACTTACCTTTGCTAATTCTTTCCAAAAGGCATCTTTGTTTATACAGTTTCCATAGTTGTTTCACAAAACTTCTAAAAACGTTTCCACTTTTTCTTGAAAACACACATTTACATTCCATCTCTTTATATTTTCATTAATATTATCATTATTACCATTCTCATAGATTACTGTTTCATAGTTCCCAATAGGCAACAGCTTGTCATCAGATACACATTCCGTAGCCTGCATTTCACTTAAATTAACCCCATTATTACCCATATTTGTCACATCACTTACCTTTACCTCATCATCACTTTTCAATTCTACAAATACTTTTATTTCTTCCTCCACACTCTCATCAATAACATCACTTAACTTAGTATCATTATTTAAATGTCCCTCTATCACTTCTTCCTCCTTCTCCACAACAACCCCATCTTCAGTTTCCTCCCTATGTATCTGAATCTCAGCAATTGAGTCTTTGGCTCCATTAAACACTTCATCATCCCCCTTCTTATCAAATAAACCCCCCAAAATAGATTCTATTTGTGGTGTGTCTGACTTGTTATTATCACCAGTATCTTTTTCAGCCCAACTATGGAACTCTCCAATACCTTCAACTTTTGCACTTTCACTAACTACCTGTGCTTGAACCCTTATTAAATTCTAATTTATTCATTCTAACAACATCAGTATTTTCATGGTACTTACTCTTTACATTGTATCCTCTCCTTTTCCAGTTTCAGTTATGTGTTGTCCTGTCATAATATTGTCTAGCTCCAAAACTACAGACATCTAGTGGGGCAGTCCATCGTTTCCCGGCTGGTTCCCTTGGTCTGTTCATTTGTAGTTGTCGTTTTGTTCACTAGTTTCAACAAACCCCCTTCTATCTTGTTCTCTTCCCCAATACCTATTTCTATCATTCATGTTATCTCTCCTCCATCCTCCCTCATGTCTATTGTTTCTGAAATAATTTTCATATCTCCTATCTCCCCTATTTGGAGCATTATTTCCAGAATTTTCAAAGTCTCTCCTCCCATAATAATCTCTATTTACATTCCTGTTCCACTCCCCATACTGGTTGTTGCCAGAACCAAAACTTTTGTTATTTTCTCTTTCCAAGGCCCTATCTAATCTATCTACAAATTTCAGGAACTCTTCCATTGAATCGTCTGGTCCATGGACCAATTCCCACTGCAGTCTCTATGGTAACCTCCTTTTTAAAACATCAATTTGTGTCATAATATCAAAAGAGTTATTCAAATGAGCAAGTTTTTTCAATTGATCTCTGCAAAATTTTTGCATTCCCCCTACTTTCCCTCTATACACTGGTCCATTTAGAAATTCTGACTTTAATCTGGATTGTATGGATTGTGACCAAAATTTACAAATAAATTTAGCTTCAAACTCTTCAAAAGTATTCCAATAATCATTATTCTCGTTTGCCCAGGATAGGGCTTCCCCCTCTAGAAACCTTTTTACTAACTTAATTTTTATGTTATCTGACATTCCTACTACAAACATATCCTTACATTGATGAATAAAGTCAATAGGGTGCAGATTTTCACCAGGAAAGCATTTCACTTGGATGTGCCCATACATTGTATTTTGACTGTAAAACATCACTGCGTCTTCCAATTGTGTATATTTAGTGTGTATATTTCCTACTTTTGTATCTACATTAGTGGTATCAGGTTGTATTCTTGTTTAAGGTTTTCTGATGTTTTGTCTATTCTCTGATCTAATCTTTCTACTTCAATATCTACTCTGTTGTTGATAACAGCAATGCTGTCTGTGATAGCTTCTATGTTTTCATTTAAACTTTCAACTTTAGTTTGAAATCCTTTTCTGAAGTGTATCAACTGTTCTCTAGTGTCCTTACTGAGGGTAGTTTTAATTTCCTCACACTTCTCATTAAGATGAGTACTTAATAGATCAAAATTCAAACTTAACTTATCCAGTCTATCTGTGTTTTCTTTAAGTTTCAAATTTACTTGTTCACTCGATTGTTTAAGTTGCGAGCTTATTTGAGTTGCAAACTCTGTTAAGTGTAATTGCTCACCATCCCCTGGTTCAATTTTTACATTTCCTACGATCTCATCACTCTAAGGTAGATACATGTTAACTATTAATTTTTTAAATGACAACAACAAAATACCTTGCTTTTCTTTTGTAGCTATGCTATGATGTCGTGGTCGGTGTTCCTTGTTGGCTTTCTTCACTTTTATCGAAGCTGAAGTCTTGACTGATGAATTCCATTGGCATAATCCAGATGTTAATCTTCTGAGTGGTGTGATAATTTTTCGTAGTCGCACAGTCCGAAGCTCGTGGTCGTGCGGTAGCGTTCTCGCTTCCCACGGCCGGGTTCCCGGGTTCGATTCCCGGCGGGGTCAGGGATTTTCTCTGCCTCGTGATGACTGGGTGTTGTGTGATGTCCTTAGGTTAGTTAGGTTTAAGTAGTTCTAAGTTCTAGGGAACTGATGACCATAGATGTTAAGTCCCGTAGTGCTCAGAACCATTTGTAGTCGCACATACATACGTTTTTTTCACTTTGAAATATTTTCACTGTTGCCTTACCGCACAAATAAACTTTTTTGTAGTGCTAAACACTTACGAAATTTATCGCTGCACCGTTATCATCGATGCACTTAAAGATCCCGGACGAGCCCCCACTTATGTAATGGTCGCCTAGTTGTAGATGTTGCTATAATCGCACTATTTCACTCCCATTTACGGAGCTTGTTAGCACTTGATGTTAGGTTGGCGCCATTAAAATGCATTGTGGTAATCGCTGCTGCTTGCTGGATCGCTGCTGTATCTCGATGCTGATGCTGGCTCTAAATCTGGTTGTCTAGGGGTAAAAGATGAGGTCCCGTGTTTTTGATGTGCTTTTGATGATAAATAACGAGCGAAACCAACAAGTATTTAAACTTCAAATATTTATTACTCTGGTGGGCATCTTAATTCCACTGTCCACCAAAGACAATGACACAACACAAAGTAGTACTTCTTTTACATGTTCTTTGCATTGTTTATCCACCTCGAACAATAACATACATACATACTTTACCAAAGTGACATTCGGACTGTACTCACGACCCTTCTTGCTGCTTGTATTTATAACCTTGTCAAAGAACTATTAAAAAGAGATATAGTTTATAAGTCACATGTACATCTGTTATCATAATTTGTGCAGAAAAGTTATTAATTTATATCGAGTGACACAATTTAACATGTTATTAAAATGACAGACAAATTTGTTGACTTGACAGAACAATTCTTTGGTACAAAAAGGCCGTTTTTTAGAAGTTTGTCAATTGGCTTCTCTAATTTGCATAAATAAGTAAATAACATGAATTATTAAGAATTACATTGGTTTTCGTCTAAAATAGGAGTGTTTACGTGAATACTGAGTGAAAACTCTCCTAGTGAACAAATAGGTTTCGCTGGGTGATTTTTATTTAAGGAGATCCAAAATACGTCAGTTGGTCACTATTTTTCGTACTTCTATTAATTATTTAAGATGAACTTAGTGTTTTTACATGATGACATTTGCTGTATCAGTGATCAAGTGATATTAACTTTTGTGTGGGTCAGTTATTCTGTATAATTTAATGAGTTGACTGTTTATGCAGACATGTTATGCAATCATTGTTAACATACACAATAACTTTTCTATAATCATAAATACTCGTTAAAAATGGTTGAATTTGGAGGGTATCGCATACTTCGTTAAAGTAAAGCCTTTAATATGTTCCGTTACAGAGGACAGTGCCCGATCCGAAGATGCGTGAGGGCCACTTCTTCCCGCCTGAGCAACCGGCAGGAGGAATGCCACGGCCGAGTTGTTGACTTCACCAACCGCAGTTTACTGGCCGTCACCGCCAGCCATTCTTCCTCCCACAACTCCATGCACTTCTTGTGGAGTGCAGAGATGACAGACTGGAAGCGAATAGGACACTGGACCACATCCTGCTCTCTGCAGGCCTCCTTGGCAGCCCGATCGGCCTGTTCATTGCCCCATATTCCTACACGACCAGGCACCCAGCAGAAGGACACCTCCTTATCCCGCCGTTGGAGCAAGTACAGCTGGTCACATGTCAGCTGGACCATCTCCTCAGTTGAGTACAGATTCTGCAATGATTGTAAGGCACTAAGAGAATCGGAGCAGAGTAGAAATCGATTGTCCCGAACACGATTCATCCGCTGCAGTGCCTTCAGGATCGCGTGGAGCTCCGCTGCGAAAACGGTATATTCATCAGGAAGGCGAATCCGGGTAACATGATCAGGGAACACTACATAACAGCCAAGGAAATTCTCCTGTTTGGAGCCGTCAGTGTAAACAACGATGATGCACATCTAAAATGTTAAAAAACGTAGATTGGAATTTAAAATCTGGTGTACTATCTGTGGAACTTCAGCTTGGTGTTTACGTCGTCAAATAGAAGCAATACAATAGTTAGGGTGCAGTATATGTCAAGATTCATTGCAATTTAACTCACCGTATCATTTCTTTCGAAAATCACTATTCTAGCATGTAGGAACAGTTGAAATATGAGAACCTGACGTCGTCAGAATTACCACAACGACCAGCGTTTTTACATCTGCTTGAATGGCTGAGTGGCCAGTTGGCCGTTAGCGATGGAGCGGTGAGAACGTGTGCTTAGCATTCCTCCGATCTAGGGGCGTGCGCGAGCGCGACTCGCTTACTACGAGTTCATTGAAGTAACATGGCGAATTCCTATAGGAAGAACACTTATCAAAATTACGTCCCAAGCCGAATATCCTTGAGCATATGAAGTAGAAAACTTCTTGCGTGATGAACAACATTTAGATCCACAGGTCATCATCGGTATTCACTTTTCGATCACGGCCAGTGTTGTCAATTTTAAGATGTTTAACGAAGAAGCGTGCACGAATGTGGTTACCGGTGCTGCCAGCAAACTCCTCTTTACGCACTCAGATGGATATATCGGCGCTGTTACCATTGAACATGCAGGACTAAGCATAAGGACCCTCAGGGTATTCGAGCTACCTTTTAAGGTACCCATCGATTCCGTTATCTCCGCTCTTAAGCCTGTACGGGACTGTCATTAACCACATGGCTGAGAAGTGGCAGACTTTTACAATCCATCCCAAATGCAGTGGAGTAAGACAGGTCAAAATCGAACTCACGAAGCATGTTCCTTTATATTTCAACATTGCCGGTTGTCGTGCAGTTACCATGTGCGATGAATAACCGCCCACAAGCTCAGGATGTGGACTGAAGGGTCATGTTCGCCTTGATTCTTTGCAACGGCGGATCACTCAGATTCCATCAGGACAAGCGGTACTTCATGTTGCTCCTTCGAGTCTACCAATTACATGCTCAAGCGACGGCACCTTCGACATCTGGCGGTGGTGATCGGGGTAGATTACCACCGCAGACACACGGACACGTTATTGAAGAGGCACATACCGCCCGCTCGCTGCGAAGGGAATCGGTAGATAAAAACCCGAACAGCAACTGCCGCAGCACAACGAGCGGATGGATGTTGATCCACGATTCATGCCGACCCAAGCCTTCCTCTCGGAAGGCGCTGAGGAGTCGGATCTACACTCACATTCTGACACGGAGATGCACGGCCGGAAGCAGTGTTCAGCCAGCAAGCAAAAGAAACCTCCGACGGACACCATCTGACGTACAGATACACACGATCGTATTGATTTCGACAGTGTCCTGAACGCTCCCGGTACGGAGTCGTCGACCGACACTGCTCCATTCTTAGGAGCTAAGACGATGAATGATACTTCTTTTAGCCGAGCGGTCTTAGGCGTTGCAGTCATGGACTGTGCGGCTGATCCCGGCGGAGGTTCGAGTCCTCCCTCTAGCATGGGTGCTAGGTTTGGTAGGCACTTGGGACCTCGTCAATGCTGATAGACCGGGTTTGGCGCACTTCACGGAACATTTGTCTAGCACAATTGACAGGATATATACCTTCATTTCTCTCAAGGGCGCAGTCATGGCAACCGAGTTGTGGCCAGCAGCATTTAATAACCAGACTGCTTACATCTGTACCATCACGCTTGGACGCCAACAGACGTGGCCCAACCTCGGCCCTTGGAAATTCAACACCGCTCAACTGTCCTCACCGGAATGTCAAGCGGCAGTGGGAGACACGTGGAGACCGTGCCTAAGATGACGAGGAGCGTAAACTTCTGCTTTACAGTGACGGCTGGACTGTGCCAAGCCGAGCCTTCGACGCATCTTGAAGACGTTTAGTAGGGAAGCTGCCGCGTGGAGGTGCAGCACTGCAGAGTTCTACTACGCCATCTTCAGGGAATGTCCCGTTATGCCCCCATCACCGGACCGCCAGGTGTCTGTCAACCGAGCAAAAGCGAAGATTGTGACGTTGACACGTCACCACTTGTAAGAGACCACCATTCGTACTCGTCAGACTGCTGGAATCACCAACGCACCGCTCTAAATGTACCACATAGCCATGGAACGAAAGCGCAGACACGGAACTTTGATCCATGAGGTGACGACAGAATATGGCGTCCATCACGTCACGCAAAGAGGCATAAGCAATGCATACTTTAACCATTATCCTCACCTGTACGTGGAGATGACATCTGATCCAGAGAGCATTGCCGGCCGTGGTGACCGAGCGGTTCTAGGCGCTTCAGTCTGGAGCCGCGCGATCGCTACGGTCGCAGGTTCGAATCCTGCCTCGGGCATGGATGTGTGTGATGTCCTTAGGTTATTTAGGTTTAAGTAGTTCTAAGTTCTAGGGGACTGATGATCTCAGATGTTAAGTCCATAGTTCTCATAGCCATTTGAACCATTTGACCCAGAGATCATTGCTGCTGTTGCTTGTTTGACGCACGCCACGGTTACTCCGCAAGTCCAACAGGAACTCCTAGAACCAGTGACTGAAGAAGAAGTGCTTGATGTCATAGGAAAATAGGCACCCAATAAGTCGCCAGAACCGAATGGGTTACCCCTGGAGTTTTATAGGACATTCCAGAGGCTATTGGAACCCAGCTGGACTACTGTATGTCAAGAGCGCATGACGGCAGAGGTGCAACTTTCGGCTGCCTCTGTGCCAGGTGTCATCATCCCAATCCGCAAGCGTCGCAGAGGATTACGTATTACGAGCTACCGAGCATTAACTTTGTTGAAATTTGATATGAAACTCTTTACATGTCTACTGGCAGCTGAAACGCGGCGAACGACTCCTCATAATTGTGCTATGACCTATTCTAGGTGATGGTTAAATATTTCACTCAGTTTCTTTTTGTTACAGAGAGCAGCCATTCCTCTGCCCCAACACGCTGAGCTACCATGCCGGCTCCACTGACCCATTGAAACAGACATGGAACGCTCTTCATTGCAGTAATTGTACCGGCGTGGGGTCACTATATTTCAACCGTTTCTATGAGCTCGAATAATGATTTACGAAAGAAATGATAGAATGAGTTAAATTGCTATGAATCTTGACATATGCTGTGTCCTTACTAAAATACTGCTTATATTTGACGACGTAAACACCAAGCTGAAGCTCCACAGACCGCTAGAGTCGTGAACACTGCCACTTCTGAACTTGGGCATGTGCAAAATTATTCGGGCCGGCCAATCTTGTTGCCTTTCATTATACGTTCAGAAATTCGTACTGTAGGAGTAACAAACTAAATTCAGTGTATTAAGAGTAGATTTCAAGACCTTATTATCGCTCTATGACAGCTCTGGCTCTGACTCTGAGCACTATGAAACTCAACATCTGTGGTCTTTAGTCCCCTAGAACTTAGAACTACTTAAACCTAACTAACCTAAGGACATCACACACATCCATGCCCGACGCAGAATTCGAACCTGCGACCGTAGCGCTCACGCGGTTCCAGACTGACGCGCCTAGAACCGCACGGCCACACCGGCCGGCTATATGACAGCTCTGACTGTTGAAAATAGATTTATTCCAAAACATATTAATAAAATATTTGTACAGCTGCATAATTTTTGCAGAGATGCCGTCATTCAAGAATTATTTGTTGGCCGTAAGACATGAAGCCCAGACAAAGGACAGGGATACTATAAATGATTCATTTGTTTTCAGAGCTCCATGTTTTTTAGACTATTACATGTACAAATACGATTGATGCATGCATATAACCATATATTCGCCAAGCTCGCATTTTGCACTCAACAAATGTTCTATAGTGCCCCTCAGGTTGCATGACATACGTCCAAGATTCTTTCAATTGTCATCACAGCAGCAAATATGAAATGTCTGAGCTATTCCGGTGTCTTTGGCAGGGGGATTACGTAAACACGGTCCGTAATGTATCCGCAAAGGAAAAAGTGACAAGACGTTAGGGCGAGCGACCTGAAGGTGATGCGGGGGGGGGGGGGGGGGGGGGCACGGGAACAAAGCCATGTAATGAGCCATAACATCTTCACCACTAGTGCCAAGCCTGCGATGCGGTAGTTCGTCGTTTAGGTAGCGACAAACATCGATGTTCCAACGAGAGGAAGATGGAATTCTCGGAATCAGCATCCGTTTTGGAAACAACCACAACTTCACTATATGGAGGTAAGAGGTACTTGTCACAGGCTTCTCACGTAAGAAAAGTGGTTCTTACAGCTTCGTTTGTGATACTGTACAGAAGACTTTAACCGTCGGCGGATCAGGTTCATGCGCCACAATTTCATGAATATGTTCAGTGCACCACACTGTCACATTGCAGCGATCAACTTTTCTAGATAAATGAAAGGTTGCTTTTTCGCTGGATATCAGCTTGGTTGTTAGAGACGAAATGTCCTTCCTCAAGTGCTTCCTGCATTGTGATGCAAAATCGAAGCCGCCGGCCATTATCTTCTGGTTTTAGTGGTTGCACTAGCTGCAGGCGGTTTGAAATGTAACCGCCATCGCAAAATCTTCCACACAGTTTTTTGCGGTATTCCAAGTTCATGGCTTGACTGTGTACGAAACTTTCCTGCACCCACTCCACGGTTGCATCTGGCACGCCAAGTCGACCAGTACTTCTCAGTCTACAGAGACAACCGGTGTCCCTAAATTGTCGATATCAGCGCACGTTGCTCAGTTTACAACGTACTTATTTTCGATAATTCGTTCTGAACGAGCGCTTTACTTTTACAACAGATAAACATCTCGCATATTCCAACACACAAAGCTCTTCTCTTGCTTTGTCTCCATTTTGTCAAGGCACTTGGCCCGTAATGCCATCTGGTGTGCACAACGCAAACTTGGTGAATTTGCAATTGTACTCATGCGTCAGTTATATTTGTATATGCGATTGAAAAAGTACGGAACTTGGAAAACGAATGAATCACTTACCGTTGCTCTATACATATAACTCTGGACGCCTTGTATGATATGTGTAGTGGATGGGCCTGCAGCTCAGTCAATAGGAACAAACTGTGGAGCCCTCCGCAGTGTCTGTGGGAGTCATTCTCTGCAACCCGAGCCACCTTTCAGGTCCAGGTTGCGAGATTCTCTCGGCGACCCCGACTGTACCGGTTCTGGAGCTTCCTGTAAGCTGAGAGACGCCTCCGGTACATACGGGAGACAACGTCTTGCATCACGAAACGTTGTGTTCTTTCCTCTAAGGATATTCTCTGCAAATTGGATCTTCTTACCAATTTCGTCTCTGGTAATTGATTTCAACGAACAGAGCTATTTTCATCAATAGCCTGTAGGACTTATTTATTTACCTAATGATGTTCTGTTAGCTTTTAGGTAAAGCCTGAGAGCAAGTGTAGTCTTGAGAAGTAGACTGATAGACATCAAAGAGTGCTCCAACGAAGAAACAAGTCAAAACTTTAACAACCCGCCGATATAAAGGGTGTTACAAAAAGGTACGGCCAAACTTTCAGGAAACATTCCTCACACACAAAGAAAGAAAATATGTTATGTGGACATGTGTCCGGAAACACTTACTTTCCATGTTAGAGCTCATTTTATTACTTCTCTTCAAATCACAATAATCATGGAATGGAAACACACAGCAACAGAACGTACCAGCGTGACTTCAAACACTTTGTTACAGGTAATGTTCAAAATGTCCTCCGTTAGCGAGGATACATGCAGCCACCCTCCGTCGCATGGAATCCCTGATACGCTGATGCAGCCCTGGAGAATGGCGTATTGTATCACAGCCGTCCACAATACGAGCACGAAGAGTCTCTGCATTTGGTACCGGGGTTGCGTAGACAAGAGCTTTCAAATGCCCCCATAAATGAAAGTCAAGAGGGTTGAGGTCAGGAGAGCGTGGAGGCCGTGGGATTGGTCCGCCTCTAACAATCCATCAGTCACCGAATCTGTTGTTGAGAAGCGTACGAGCACTTCGACTGAAATGTGCAGGAGCTCCATCGCGCATGAACCACATTTTGTGTCGTACTTGTAAAGGCACATGTTCTAGCAGCACGGGTAGAGTAACCCCTATGAAATCATGATAACGTGCTCCATTGAGCGTAGGTGGACGAAACTAAAATGAGCTCTAACATGGAAATTAAGCGTTTCCGGACACATGTCCACATAACATCTTTTCTTTATTTGTGTGTAAGGAATGTTTCCTGAAAGTTTGGCCGTACCTTTTTGTAACACCCTGTATAACACCGTAAGGTTCTTTTCAATGCATTATTTAATGTGCAGCCAGTTCCATCCTAAGACCATTATCCAGCACCCGCTGTACAAACGTCTTGCACACAGAATGACGCAGTTAAGTAATAAGGAGCATGTAGGGAGTAAAACTGAAAATAGTGTTGTTACTTTGCATAAGGCAGAAGAATGTAGATATATGGAGTTAATGGAAGAGTTGCAATCTTTTCATATTATACTAAATATTAAAGAAGCAAACTCATTTTCAACGAACAAATCGAACTGAAAAAAAAAATTCAAAATTTTCAGGATATCTTGGTACCAAGATTATGTTAGTCATGACAGTCAGTTGGCTGGATTTAGGTCTACGGAATTTACAGGTTAGATATGTTTTATGCCATCTGTTGTTTATGATTCTTTGTCGTTTTATTTTCTGGGTTCGTTGGATGGGTGTCTAGAATCGGCACTTCGCGCATGAGTGAACGTAAATTATTACTATAATTTTTTGACATTATGTTCTTTATTGAGGTTCATATGTAATCCTTGCTGTTAACCCAAACTGTAAGTATTGTTGTATCCTTTTCATCTGAAATTTTCCTGTATCCAAGACGTTTTACAAGAGGTGCTGGATAATGATCTTTGACCGCAATCGGTCACACGCTAAAGAATAAATTAAATATCAGCTTACGGTATTACTTAATGTCGTATCTAAAGTTTTCAAAGCTGTAGAACACAGTCAACAAAGAATATTTTGATATCAATACAGACAGAACCATAGCTAAATTTTGAGCGGCACGTCGAAATAAATGGGCCGTTGTCTTGTTGAAGGAACAATCCCGTAATTACCTGCAGTGGTTTAGGTAAACCACAAAAAGCCTACTCCATGATGGCCGAGCGGGGATTTAAGTCCTGCTTTCCCCGAATAACAAGCTGGTAACTTCTACACGTTCACCCGTGGTCTGTGAGGCCGGCACGGTAGAGCAGCGTCTACGGACAGGGGACTCCAGCCCCCTCCCGCCACCTTAATAAAAAAAGCACTGAGTGAAGAGTTGAACGATGAACTTGAAGAGGCGTCATGTCACATCCACGCACACCTAATGACAAATAAACAGATAGATAGAGCTTTTTGGGGTTTATCTAAACAACTGCAAGTAATTGTTCCTTCAACAAGACAACGGCCCATTCGTTTCAACATGCCGCTCAAAGTTTAGCTCGCGTTCTCTCTGTATTGATCTCAAAATATTCTTTGTTGACTGTGTTCTACAGTTTTGAAAACTTTAGATACGACATTATGTAACACTGTATGTTGTTGTTGTTGTCTTCAGTCCTGAGACTGGTTTGATGCAGCTCTCCATGCTACTCTATCCCGTGCAAGCTTCTTCATCTCCCAGTGCTTACTGCAACCTACATCCTTCTGAATCTGCTTAGTGTATTCATCTCTTGGTCTCCCTCTACGATTTTTACCCTCCACGCTGCCCTCCAATGCTAAATTTGTGATCCCTTGATGCCTCAGAACATGTCCTACCAACCGGTCCCTTCTTCTTGTCAAGTTGTGCCACAAACTCCTCTTCTCCCCAATTCTATTCAATACCTCCTCATTAGTTACGTGCTTTACCCATCTAATCTTCAGAATTCTTCTGTAGCACCACATTTTGAAAGCTTCTATTCTCTTCTTGTCCAAACTATTTATTGTCCATGTTTCACTTCCATACATGGCTACACTCCATACAAATACTTTCAGAAACGACTTCCTGACACTTAAATCTATACTCGATGTTAACAAATTTCTCTTCTTCAGAAACGCTTTCCTTGCCATTGCCAGTCTACATTTTATATCCTCTCTACTTCGACCATCATCAGTTATTTTGCTCTCCCAAGAGCAAAACTCCTTTACTACTTTAAGTGTCTCATTTCCTAATCTAATTCCCTTAGCATCACCCGAGTTAACTCGACTACATTCCATTATCCTCGTTTTGCTTTTGTTGATGTTCATCTTATACCCTTCTTTCAAGACACTGTCCATTCCATTCAACTCTTCTTTCAAGTCCTTTGCAGTGTCTGACAGAATTACAATGTCATCGGCGAACCTCAACATTTTTATTTCTTCTCCATGGACTTTAATACCTACTATGAATTTTTCTTTTGTTTCCTTTACTGCTTGCTCAATATACAGATTGAATAACATCGGGGACAGGCTACAACCCTGTCTCACTCCCTTCCCAACCGCTGCTTCCCTTTCATGCCCCTCGACTCTTATAACTGCCATCTGGTTTCTGTACAAATTATAAATAGCCTTTCGCTCCCTGTATTTTACCCCTGCAACCTCCAGAATTTGAAAGAGAGTATTCCAGTCAACATTGTCAAAAGCTTTCTCTAAGTCTACAAATGCTAGAAACGTAGGTTTGCCTTTCGTTAATCTTTCTTCTAAGATAAGTCGTAAAGTCAGTATTGCCTCACGTGTTCCAACATTTCTGCGGAATCCAAACTGATCTTCGCCGAGGTCAGCTTCTACCAGTTTTTCCATTCCTCTGTAAAGAATTCGCGTTAGTATTTTGCAGCTGTGACTTATTAAACTGATAGTTCGGTAATTTTCACATCTGTAAACACCTGCTTTCTTTGTGATTGGAATTACTGTATTGGTCTTGAAATCTGAGGGTATTTCGCCTGTCTCATACATCTTGCTCACCAGATGGTAGAGTTTTGTCAGGACTGGCTCTCCGAAGGCCGTCAGTAGTTCCAATGGAATGTTGTCTACTCCCGGGGCCTTGTTTCGACTCAGGTCTTTCAGTGCTCTGTCAAACTCTTCACGCAGTACCGTATCTCCCATTTCATCTTCATCTACATTCTCTTTCATTTCCATAAAATTGTCCCCAAGTACATCGCCCTTGTATAGACCCTCTATATGCTCCTTCCACCTTTCTGCTTTCCCTTCTTTGGTTAGAACTGGGTTTCCATCTGAGCTCTTGATATTCATACAAGCGGTTCTCTTTTCTCCAAAGGTCTCTTTAATTTTTCTGTATGCAGTATCTATCTTACCCCTAGTGAGATAAGCCTCTACATCCTTACATTTGTCCTCTAGCCATCCCTGCTTAGCCATTTTGCACTTCCTGTCGATCTCGTTTTTGAGACGTTTGTATTCCCTTTTGCCTGCTTCATTTACTGCGTTTTTATATTTTCTCCTTTCATCAATTAAATTCAGTATTTCTTCTGTTACCCAAGGATTTCTACTAGCCCTCGTCTTTTTACCTACTTGATCCTCTGCTGCCTTCACTACTTCATCCCTCAGAGCTACTCATTCTGCTTCTACTGTATTTCTTTCCCCCATTCTTGTCAATTGTTCCCTTACGCTCTCCCTGAAACTCTGTGCAGCCTCTGGTTTAGTCAGTTCATCCAGGTACCATCTCCTTAAATTCCCACCTTTTTGCAGTTTCTTCAGTTTTAATCTACAGTTCATAACCAATAGATTGTGGTCAGAGACCACATCTGCCCCTGGAAATGTCTTACAATTTAAAACCTGGTTCCTAAATCTCTGTCTTACCATTATATAATTTATCTGATACCTTCTAGTATCTCCAGGATTCTTCCATGTATACAACCTTCTTTTATGATTCTTGAACCAAGTGTTAGCTATGATTAAGTTACGCTCTGTGCAAAATTCTACCAGGCGGCTTCCTCTTTCATATCTCTCCCCCAATCCATATTCACCCACTATGTTTCCTTCTCTCCCTTTTGCTACTCTCGAATTCCAGTCACCCATGACTATTAAATTTTCGTCTCCCTTCACTATCTGAATAATTTCTTTTATCTCATCATACATTTCATCAATGTCTGAGTCATCTGCGGAGCTAGTTGGCATATAAACTTATACTACTAAGGTAGGCGTGGGCTTCTTGTCTATCGTGGCCACAATAATGCGTTCACTATGCTGTTTGTAGTAGCTTTCCCGCACTCCTATGTTTTTTATTCATTATTAGACCTACTCCTACGTTACCCCTATTTCATTTTGTATTTATAACCCTGTATTCACCGAACCAAAAGTCTTGTTCCTCCTGCCACCGAATTTCACTAATTCCCCTCTATATGTAACTTAAAACTATCCATTTCCCTTTTTAAATTTTCTAACCACGCACAATGGCTACTGTAAGCCAACCATTACCTTGTGCAAATGTATCATTATTGTCTATGCTGAAGTTAATTTTGCAACCATAAAAGATACATGGACCATCCACAAGTGCTGTTGATGCTATGTTTTTAATTGCATTTTTCTTCTTGTCTGCGGCAGAAGTCGATAGCTCGATGTTTTCGATTGTTTTGTAAACTGTTCTCCGATCCGTAGAACGCCAGTTTTCTTTCTCCTGATAACGACGTCCTCTTGAGTAGTCCCCGCCCGGAGATCCGAATGGGGGACTATTTTACCTCCGGAATATTTTACCCAAGAGGAAGCCATCATCATTTAACCATACAGTAAAGCTGCATACCCTCGGGAAAAATTATGGCTGTAGTTTCCCCTTGCTTTCAGCCGTTCGCAGTACCAGCACAGCAAGGCCGTTTTGGTTGGTGTTGCAAGGCCAGATCAGTCAATCATCCAGACTGTTGCCCCTGCAACTACTGAAAAGGCTGCTGCCCCTCTTCAGGAACCACACGTTTGTCTGGCCTCTCAACAGATACCTCTCCGTTGTGGTTGCACCTACGGTACGGCCATCTGTATCGCTGAGGCACGCAAGCCTCCCCACCAAGGTCCATAGACATCAGTAATACTGTAAGCTGATATTTAATTTATTCTTTAGTGTGTGACCGATTGCGGTCAAAGATAGCGCCTTTGCCTGCTTATCGAAACGTCCTGGGTCCAAGGTCCGAACCTAGTCACTGGAATAAAAATCATCCGTAATGACGGCCGAAGGCTTCTGGCATAAGAATCACCCTCTTTCTGCCAACTACCGTCAAAAAAGGCGGAGGAGCGGACAGGTTCAGGGCATTCTCTTGTCCTGCAATAGGAAACTGCCTGTAAAAGGCGGAAGAATCAGCACTGATCGATGGCATGGGGATACAGAAGCCAATGGAAACCATTGCATTAAAGGCACCTAACTTACATCCACAAGGCAAGTAGCCTGTGATTGAAAAACCGTCATGATGGTTTCTCCATCGGCAAAAGATTCCTGAGTAGTCCCCCACTCAGATATCTGGGAGAGAACTCACAAAGGGAGAACGATCATGAAAAAAAGATTAAATAACCAACGACGGGGTAACGTTCTACAACTCGGAGCATGCAATGTCAGGAATTTGAACGCAGTAGGAAAGCTAGAAAATCTGAAAAGGGAAATGTAAAGGCTTAGTTTAGATATATGGGGGGTCAGTGAAGTGAAATGGAAAGAAGACAAGGGTTCCTCGTCAGACGAATACGGATAATATCATCAACAGCAGACAATGATACAACGGGAGTAAAGCAGAGCACAGAGTGAGTTATGGTGATATATTCGGTGACAGAGTTGTTTTCATCAGTTTAAGCAGCAAACCAACGCCGAAAACGATATTTCAGCTATACATTCCAATGTCGCTAGCAGAAGACGAAGAAGTAGGGAAAGTATATGATGATATTGACCGGTTAATTTAGTATGTAAAAGAAGATGAATATCTAATAACCATGCAAGTTGGGACGGGGCCTTAGGGGAAGAAATAGAAGGAAGGGTTACGGAAGAATATGGGCTTGGCAGTAGGAAAGGGAATCGAAAGACTAACTGCTTTCTGCAATGAATTTCAGATGGTAGTAGCAAATAATCTGTTCAAGAATCACAGAAGGAAGAGGAGGTATACTTGGAAAATACCCGGAGACACGGAGAGCTTCCAGCTGGTCAGACAGAAATTCAGAAATCATATAGGGTAAATCAGGGTGATATGGTGAACAAAAAATTTGGGCCTCATAGAAGACAAGAAATTATTTATTTAAACAAAATAAAAACACTCTCCTTTCACAAAATACATAAGTAACACATTAACAGTGCCACATCCTCTTTAAGGCACTACAAAAGTTAAAAAAAATACTTATTTTTAACAATTTCACCCACGTATATGGGTGCTTTTTTTATTAAGGTGATGGGAGGGGGCTGGAGACCACTGTTCATAGATGCTGCTCTAACTTGTATATGAATATGGGTGAAATGGCGAACGCCCTTTGGGTCAAGTGGTGAACTTACTTCCCCTGCTTTTTGCCACATACGTCACACATAGATTCATATTTTGAACAGTCTTCATGCAGCCAACGTTGGCAGCTAATACATTTGATCCAATCCACATCCTTTTTAGTGCAACTGTACAGTTCACCGCACCCTACACAACAACACTCTTCATCATCCGCGTCGTCATCATCGTCTTGCAATTGGATATCCCAGCGACGAGTCGGATTCGGTGTCAGTGGTAGACGCTTTTCGTTTCTTAAACTGATTCTTTTTGATCATTCCTTTGGTAGCCTCTTTGGTTACGGTTTTTCCTTTGGTTACGGGTTTTCCTTTGGTTACGGTTTCTCCTTTGGTCCTCTTTTTAGCATTTGCTCTACTCTTCACTAACTCATTTTATCGTTTTCTGTTTCGCAGGTTGTGGATGTTTTCTGGAGAAGTCAAAACCTCAGCTAAAGCTCTGGGCTTCTTCCTTCCACAAGCAACTTTATCTAGGATAGGTGTCGGCGAAATATGGTCCAAGAGTTTGCCAGGGGCTATTTGAGATCCTTCTGTTGCCACTGTCGAGGTCATATCTGTTGCTTCTGATGAAGACTGTTTTTCCGCCAGTTGCGAACAGCCCAGTTGAGGTGATGCTTGTATGTGTTCAAGTCCCTGATCGTTATCTACGTCTGCAGTTGCTTCTTCCGAGGGATTAGGCATCTCCTGCCAGTGCGAACAACTTGGTCAAGGTGAAGTAGGGCTGTTTTCATGTCGTTCGTTGTTTTCCTGATGTTGATCTGAAGCTGATGTTAAAAACGCGTATTCTGGGATGAATCAGGACTAAACGGGATGATTCCTGTGCTTCTGAACCCCGATATTGCATTCTCTGTCGTATCTGCTTGTACCCATGCCTTTGTAAGCAGTCCTCCGAACACTAGTCTGGAAATTTTTCTATTTGGATTCATTTTAATGTACGAATTGCAAGCACTGTAATAATAGGATTTCAGAGCTTTAAAAAATGCTCTGTCTAGCGGCTGCATATAGTGTGTGGTGTGGCTGGGTAGACAGAGCAAAATTAAGGTTTTTTCTTCTGCAAACTCTAATGTATCCACGCTCCTGCAATGAGAGCTATATCGATCCAAAATAAGCATGACTGTTCCCTCAGGCTTCCTCGGTGCAAAATGGTTCCTTAGCCACAGAAGAAAAATATCAGTCGTTACATACGCCGACTTTTGTGGCATGAAAATCGTGGAACGCGGCGGCATACCGTCCTTGTACTCGGCCTTTTCATTTTTTCCCTTCCAAACACAAGCTG
The DNA here is from genome assembly GCF_023864275.1 of Schistocerca cancellata. Lineage (NCBI taxonomy): Eukaryota > Metazoa > Arthropoda > Insecta > Orthoptera > Acrididae > Schistocerca > Schistocerca cancellata. The sequence continues at coordinate 543,156,933 of NC_064627.1, forward strand.
GGGATAAAAACATGCCCTCTCGATTGCAGCAAGCGATTACAGATATGGTTTCACCCTTTTCATCGGATGTTATCGCTGGAACGCTTTTAGACCCCTTAGCTACCAACACGTAACCTGGTCTATTATTCAAGTTGTAAGTAGGCTGTTTAGGTTTTCTTATTGGTAACGCCACGTAGCGCTCTGTATGAAAATCACTGGCTGTGCTGTGTGCAGTCTGTGGCTAGTTTGCATTGTTGTCTGCCATTGTAGTGTTGGACAGCTGGATGTTAACAGCGCATAGCGTTGGGTAGTTGGAGGTGAGCCGCCAGCAGTGGTGGATGTGGGGAGAGAAATGGCGGAGTTTGGAAATTTGTAAGACTGGATGTCATGAACTGCTATGTATATTATGATTTTTCAACACTATTAAGGTAAATACATTGTTTGTTCTCTATTAAAATCTTTCATTTGCTAACTATGTCTATTAGTAGTTAGTGCCTTCAGTAGTTTGAATCTTTTATTTAGCTGGCAGTAGTGGCGCTCACTGTATTGCAGTAGTTCGAGTAACCAGGGCCATTCTTTTGTAGGGATTTTTGAAAGTCAGATTGCGTTGCGCTAAAAAATATTGTGTGTCAGTTTAAGCGGAGTCACGTATATAATTTTTCTAAGGGGACGTTTCAAAGTAAAGTCCGGACTCGTCTACGTTGAATATATTTCCCGGCTTATCAACGAGGTTATGCTCTCTACCAAGATGTTCTGCAGCAATGAAAAATAGTCTGAAACGTTTTTCGTGCTTATGAAACTCCTTCCGATTTGCGGACTGAGAGTTCCGGATTTCTTTTTAAGAATAAATGTAGCCAGTCCATTCCAGCAATTTCCTTTTCTCGGTTGAATTTGTGATGTTGGTTATATTTCTCAGCTAGTTTATATGCCGTGGTACGTACTTTTGCCCTTTTCGGTGCAAATCCGAAGTTTTGTAATTTTATGATATGTATTACCAACTTTTTCTCATATTCTTGTGTTAGTACAGTCGGCCCACCCAAAGATTTTTTCGTAAAGCACCCGTTTGCTTATCGTCTCTTCAGCGTTGATCATGGAACGTGAAACTCCTTTGAGGCTTTATTCAGGTTCATTCCATTTTGCACCCCTTTTACGGCATCGCTAAGTTGTTCCTCTGTCCAATCAGCACGGCTGGATCCTTTTTGTCTTTTATAAAATGTAGGCATCTTTGCCTGGAACAATCGCGGTAGTTAGAACATTTACTTTTTAATCACTGAGAAACGAAACTACTCGCAAAAAAAGTATATAAAAAATAATTTTTAAATTAACGATTGCATTGAGACGTCGGGGAAAACAGAATATAAATCTCGCATGGGATAGGAAATGCTAACATTTCATGACTTGTCAAAAACCCTGGTTGGGATGTACCTAAATAAAAGCTTTACAGTTTACACATAAGAAAAGTCCTTCACCGTATCACCCCTGCCCGAGTTCACCATTTCTCTCATTTGCTATGGGTGAAACGGTGAATAGCACGGAAAGAAGTTCAAAACATTAGACGCAACGATTTCTAGGTTATGTAGTACATAAGCAGTATAAGAAGGAAGAATATATCAAAAAATACCCCGTGGACTACGCTACTTGAAATAACATCTACAAATGCATGCAGCATATAAAAATTAGTCAGCATCGAAAACAGTTTTGTACAAAGTACTTATGGTTTTTGAAACAGAGCTGGTTTTCAACATGTGCACACTGCACAGATGATCAGAGACTGTTGGCATGCAGACATACAGAGACATCTGTTTCCAGTAAAGAATTAAAGCAGTTCACCATTTCACCCGATTCACCGTATCACCCTGGCTTACCCCATCGGATTGTAAGGCGTACCCAGGTGCAAACATAGATTCAAATCGCAATTTAGTAATGAAATGGTTGTGTGACATTGATGGGCGGGAGGCCCCTTCAGAGGAAGTTCGGTCGCCGAGTGCAAGTCTTATTTCTGGTTACGCCACATTGGGCGACTTGCACGTCGGTGTTAATGAAATGATAATGAGGACAGCACAATACCCAGTCCACGAACGGAGAAAATCTCAAGTCCGGCCGGGAATCGAACAGGTGCCCGTTGCATGGTAGGCAAACAAGTTGCTACTCAGCTAAGCAGGAGGACATTTTAATAATGACGGAGTGTAGACTGAAACTTAAGATAATCATACGGAAGAAACAGTGTAGAAAGAAGTGGGATACTGAAGTACTGAGAAATGATGAGACACGTTTAAAGTTTTCTAAGGGTTTGGATACTGCGGTAAGGCTTATCAGAGTAGGCAGTGCAGTTGAAGAGGAGTGGTATCTCTAAAAAGGGCACTCACAAATGCTGGACAGACAAACAGCTTCAAGGAAGGTAACTGCGAAGGAACCTTGGATAACAAAAGAAATATTTATGTTGACCGACGAAAGAAGGAAGTACAAACCTGTTCCAGGGAAGGCAGGAATACAGCGACGTACACTAATCAGCCGGAGCATTATGATCACCTACCTAATAGCGAGTATGTCCACCTATGGCACGTACATAAGCGGCGACACGTCGTGGCATCAACCACTTACGCCTTGGTAGGCCGCTGTATGGAGATGGCACCACATCTGCACACACAAGTCACCTAATTCCCGTAAATTCCGGGGAGGGGGAGATGGGCTCTGACGCCACGTTCAGTCACATCCCGGATGTGTCCAATTGGGTTGAATTGTCCTCTTTGAAATATTATGAATGACTGTGCTGGTAAACCTCTTACATTATTTGGTTTTCAAACAGCGGGGCAAAACTGAACGTACTCGGACATTTCTCTCTTTACTTATTCTGATCATCACTAAACTAACACACGATATTTTTTAGCGCAACGCAATCTGAGTTTCAATAATCCCTACAAAAGAATGGCCCTAACTAACAATAACCTATACCTTTCATGAATCACTTACCTCACAAAAATCTTCGTTACTCGAACTACTGCAATACGGCGAGCGCCAATACTGCCAGCTAAATAAAAGATTCAAACTACTGAAGGCACTAACTACTGATAGGCATGGTTAGCAAATGAAAGATTTTGATAGAGGACAAACAATGTATTTACCTTAATAATGTTCGAAAGTCATCATATATATACATCCATCAATTAATGACATCCATTTTTACAAATTTCCTTTTTCTGGCAGACACGTCCAGGTCGTCCGCTTAGAGTATCCTCTCAGAACTCTGGCACCGCTCTGTCCATATCCACCACTGATGGCGGCTCACCTCCAACTGCGCAACGCTACGCGCTGTTCACATCCAACTGCCCAACACTACACAAGCGAATATTCCAACAATGCCACAGTCAGTGATTTTCATACAGAGCGCTAAGTGGCGTTACCAACATAAAAACTAGAGATGGGCAAACTGAAACACGTAAATGTTTCGAAACAAATGAAACAGTACAATGTAATGTTTCGATACGGTGTTTAGAAACAGTGAAACAGTTTGTGTTTTGTAATCTAATAAACCTACACATTTTATCATCTTGAATGTCTACTGTATAAGTATGTCCATATAAATACAAATGAGGTGCGAGAGCGCTAATAATATCGCAGAAAGTATATAACTATCACTTAGGCGTCTTGGCAGTTTCGTATTTCCTGCAGGAAATGCGCTGCTTTCATACTTTTCAATTGGCTGAGGAAAGCCTTAGCTGAAGACAGAAGAACCACCACGAACGGAACTGGAGGTGGGAGCAAACTGCAGAAACAACAGATATGCTACTGGGATTCCCACATTCCATTAGTATGGCTAATATACCCATCCTGCTAATTTCCATGCACACAAAGGGAATTATTGTGGATAATAGACACAGTGACTATAGACTCACAAATAACGCCAAATAATTCGAATAAATAACAAAATACACTCCTGGAAATGGAAAAAAGAACACATTGACACCGGTGTGTCAGACCCACCATACTTGCTCCGGACACTGCGAGAGGGCTGTACAAGCAATGATCACACGCACGGCACAGCGGACACACCAGGAACCGCGGTGTTGGCCGTCGAATGGCGCTAGCTGCGCAGCATTTGTGCACCGCCGCCGTCAGTGTCAGCCAGTTTGCCGTGGCATACGGAGCTCCATCGCAGTCTTTAACACTGGTAGCATGCCGCGACAGCGTGGACGTGAACCGTATGTGCAGTTGACGGACTTTGAGCGAGGGCGTATAGTGGGCATGCGGGAGGCCGGGTGGACGTACCGCCGAATTGCTCAACACGTGGGGCGTGAGGTCTCCACAGTACATCGATGTTGTCGCCAGTGGTCGGCGGAAGGTGCACGTGCCCGAGGACCTGGGACCGGACCGCAGCGACGCACGGATGCACGCCAAGACCGTAGGATCCTACGCAGTGCCGTAGGGGACCGCACCGCCACTTCCCAGCAAATTAGGGACACTGTTGCTCCTGGGGTATCGGCGAGGACCATTCGCAACCGTCTCCATGAAGCTGGGCTACGGTCCCGCATACCGTTAGGCCGTCTTCCGCTCACGCCCCAACATCGTGCAGCCCGCCTCCAGTGGTGTCGCGACAGGCGTGAATGGAGGGACGAATGGAGACGTGTCGTCTTCAGCGATGAGAGTCGCTTCTGCCTTGATGCCAATGATGGTCGTATGCGTGTTTGGCGCCGTGCAGGTGAGCGCCACAATCAGGACTGCATACGAACGAGGCACACAGGGCCAACACCCGGCATCATGGTGTGAGGAGCGATCTCCTACACTGGCCGTACACCACTGGTGATCGTCGAGGGGACACTGAATAGTGCACGGTACATCCAAACCGTCATCGAACCCATCGTTCTACCATTCCTAGACCGGCAAGGGAACTTGCTGTTCCAACAGGACAATGCACGTCCGCATGTATCCCGTGCCACCCAACGTGCTCTAGAAGGTGTAAGTCAACTACCCTGGCCAGCAAGATCTCCGGATCTGTCCCCCATTGAGCATGTTTGGGACTGGATGAAGCGTCGTCTCACGCGGTCTGCACGTCCAGCACGAACGCTGGTCCAACTGAGGCGCCAGGTGGAAATGGCATGGCAAGCCGTTCCACAGGACTACATCCAGCATCTCTACGATCGTCTCCATGGGCGAATAGCAGCCTGCATTGCTGCGAAAGGTGGATATACACTGTACTAGTGCCGACATTGTGCATGCTCTGTTGCCTGTGTCTATGTGCCTGTGGTTCTGTCAGTGTGATCATGTGATGTATCTGACCCCAGGAATGTGTCAATAAAGTTTCCCCTTCCTGGGACAATGAATTCACGGTGTTCTTATTTCAATTTCCAGTAGTGTATAACAGAAAAAAAATTTTGTGTTTCAAGGTGTTTCGAACCGTTACTATAAATTTACGATGCTTCCCGTTCACCATTACACTATCAGTGATATGTCAAACAGATTGCTTGCAATTATACCTACATCAAATTTATGTACATGTCTAATAACTGTCACTCTACGCCTTTTTTTTATTTAAAATGTTGTAGTCTTACTTGCGTTTCTTAATATGATTACTGTACATAAACAGAGAAGCGTATGTTATAAAAAAAGTGTAATTTAACTCAATGATTTTCACATATTTATTATTTTGAATGTGAATAGTAGGCGTTGTTTTATTGTTTGGTTAGTGTTTATAAAGCAGATGTTACGCCATTTCGGAATAGGACAGTCAGCTAGAAACGAAGCTTTATTTTCGGATATCTTAAGCTTCATGCTATTGCTTGTCAAAAGATTTCGACACTTGAAAGTGTTTCATGAAGTGGTATGTTGTGTTTCAGTACCTGTGCCGAGCCCGAATCTCGTCCGAAACAGAACGGAATGAAACATCACTGTTTCGATACAATTAGTCCGTTCCAGGCACAGGTGGACTGAAACAGTCTTATTTTGAAACAACGATACAGTTTCTGTGTCTGGCTCGAGATCCGAGACAGGGGCGGAATGAAACACCACTGTTTCGAAACAGTGAACCATAGCCGTTCCGAAACACTGAAACAGTTCCAGGTATCGATACACTGTATCGAAACATAGAAACAGTGGCCAAGTCTAATAAAAACCTAAACAGCCTACTTACAGGGTTCAGATCTGGCGAGCTTGGGGTCCAGCACATCAACCGTAATTCGCCACTGTGTTCCTCGAACCATTCCATCACACGCTTGGCTTTGTTACATGGCACATTATCTTTGCTGAAGAATGCCACAACGTCGGGAAACGTGGTCGCCATGAATGGGTGTACATGGCCTGCAACCATTGTACGATACTCGTTGGCCGTCACGGTGCTTTGCCTGAGCTCCACTGAACCCACGGATGCCCACGTGAATGTTCCTCAGAGCATAATGGAGCCGCCGCCAGCTTGTCTCGGTCCGCAGTACAGGTGTCACGGAGCTGTTCCCCTGGAAGATGACGGATTTTCGCTCACCCATCGGCACGATGAAGAAGGTATCGGGATTCATCAGACCGTGCAACACTCTGCCACTGCACCAACATCCAGTGCCGACAGTCACGTGCCCATTTCAGTCGTAGTTGCCGATGTCGTGATATTAACATTGGATCATGCATGGGTCGTCGGCTGCAGAGGCCCATCGTTAGGAGTGTTGGGTGCACTGTGTGTTCAGACACACTTGTACTCTGGCCAGCATTAAAGTATGATGTTAGTTCCGCCACAGTTCGGCGCCTCTTTGCAGTGAGGCGTGGCCGCCCGACCCGACTACGACTGGATGTGGTTTCACCTTGGTGACCTTGGTTTCGCCATGTGTTGAAGACACTCACCACAGCACTCTTCGAACACCCGACAAGTCGTTCAGTTTGCGAAATGCTCGTGTCGAGCCTCCGGGCCATCACAGTCTGCCTTCGATCAAACTCTGATAGATCGCACGCCTACCTCACGCCTACACACGGACGGCACGCTCATTGATATTACAAGCACCGTTCGTGTGTCGACTGGAAGTCATTCCTCGCCAGGTAACGCTACAATCGCCTGTACATCGATAGTAGGTCGGCGGCCATAATGTTGATCGGTGTACATGCTTATATAGGCAATAATGTAAAGTTATAACTTCAAAACGAGAGCTAATACTGCATTCTCATTAACATTTTCGTTATCAGCACACCCGAAAACAGAAAGATTAGCTGTTTCATCCCAGTTACAGAAAAAAAGAAAGTTGTCTTAGGTTAGCTACGACACCAAAGGTTAAACTAGCGCTGTGAAATATTTTGCATAAGTGCAGTATATTTGGCAGTATTTCTGAGCTTGTCTCAGATTAATAGTTTTCCTTTTAGTTCGTGAATTTCGTTTCTACGTTTGGTTCGGTTATAACAGTCTATATTATTTGAATTCCCTCTCGTACGAGACTAGCCCCATCATGCATGGTGGATCATATGGCGAAGGGGGTGGCGATTTAGACGCCCCTTCTGATCAACATCGAGAACAGCCTTCTGCCTAGCGATTACACGAAGATTCCATTGCCTTTCAGGCACCTGCAGGAACTACGTAGGACACCCCGATGAATGGTATCAGCCACTCGTTAGCTGTCTTTAGGGGTGAATCAGGAATACAACCTGCAGACGAGAAGATGGAGATGTCAGAACAGTAGCCCTCCAGCTTTCCTAACACGAGAAATAAGCGGCTAAGTGAGGTCAGTCTGGAAGTAAGAAATCCAAAAACTTCCATTGCAGTAGCTAACCAAGTGCAGGAGTCGCCAGAAGAACATATGTGAATGCACAGTGAATCGCAGTGATAATCTGTGGCGACGAGCGCACGGAAATTCTGCATTACTCTTTGATTTTTATGAGTATGCTTTGTATTTAATCATATTTTTCAGTGGGTTGGTGTTCGAGCTTCAAGAAATAAAAAGTTATTGCTTAACTACTTCGTTGGATCTCTTTAGCAGACAGAGATAAGCTGTAGTTAGCTAAACAATTGTCTCCCACTAGTGTTTCAAATGTATTTGGCCCCCGTGTAAACGCAGTTTCTGCTTCTGATCGTTGTAAACAAAATGTAAGAAACAGTCTCCCTGTAGAATCTGTAGATCTTCTAACCTCTACAGACGAACAGACAATGGTCCTTACGTTGTTTATACGATAAGTTTGGATTAAAACATAGGCCTCCTACATTCTATGGCTCTAGGGAAAATTTTGATCTCTCCTTACCTGAACTGAAGAACGCTATAATTAATATATCTTCTGACGGGAAAACCAAAGTGAAGGTTGAATTAAAAACTCCAGAAAAGGCCAGTTTCTTAGTAAACAGCGAAGTATTCAAATCTAAAAATATAGAAGCTTACATTCGTTCTTTCGTTGTCTACAAACAGTGAGTAATGAGGAAGATGATACAAATATTGAAGAAGCAGAGATTTTGGAACTCGTACAACCTATATTTCCCGTTATAGGCATTAGAAGGTTTTAAGCAATATATAACGGATGATAAACATGAAATTGTGAAATTACAGTCCTGCTTGTTCACCTTCCAGTCTCAAACTTTACCAGATGCTGTGACTATCCATGGAACTAGATGTCATGTAGATCCTTTATGTGCCAGCTGTCAGGCAATGCTTTAAGTGCCACCGATATGGCCACATCAATATCGGTCTCAGATGGGATGCAGATCGGTCTCAGATGGGTCTCATTCTGTAGAGTCCTGCACCTCACCTGTTTCTATTTGTGCTCACTGTGGCGGTCAACACCCATCCACGGTTCGATCCTCTCCTGAATATCACAGACGATGAAGCGCTCAGGAACTAGCTGCGTTTAATAACATAGTCTTCAGAGATGCGCTGAACATTACTCTCAAGCCAGCCTTCACTTCCGTTACGGGGGAGCAACAACTGTTCTATCCTGGGCCGATAACAGAGCGCCGTATCACCAAAACAAAGAATGTTTCCGGCCGTTGCCCACAAGTTTACATAGTTATCAGCGCGCAAGTGGGATTGGTGCTAAACGTGTGGGTGAGCCTCTTTAGACAAACATTGCTCACCTTACTGGCGACAAGCGGAGGTAGGCGAACACCCTGATGTACAGTCTTAGACATAAAATCTGGCCGCCGACCGGCCGCCACAGAGACGAAGTCCGAGTCGTTCACTTAAGGTGGTCAATAAAACTGACAGCCCCTGACAACTCTTAAGTCCGGCCATTTGCACAATCTGGCAACACTGTAAGATGCAGAAGCGTCAGTAGGCAGTGTTAACTACTTCTGTGATGCTATCGTGCTGTGTGAGCCCGTGGTCTAGTGGTAGTCGCCTTGCATTCTGAATGTATAGTTGCGGGTTCGGGTGCGACTGTATTTTTTTTTTTTTTTACCACATTTCGGCTCTCGTCTAAAGTTACGAGTCCGAATGAACATCTAACATAATTCACTTCACATTCTACCCACCACTAATAACAAATACTTCCAGAAACATTCCGCAGGACAGCTGGTGGCTGCGGCGCGATCAGAACAACTTATGCTCGGCGTTTCCTCGCGCTGCAGCGGCTACCGGCCACCGGCCAGACGCCACCCGCCGCCTGAAATCGGGCGCCGCCCAGGTGAACGCGGCGTGACGCTGTCAGTGTGTATATCAACTGTCATTTTCGAATTTGAAGTTCTAGTTGTCATCTTGCAGTTAAGCATTGTAAAATCATGAACTACGGTTAAGTGTTGTAAAATTGGGTTGACAGTGGCAAAAGGTGTAACATACGCAATACAGTATTTATCTTTGGTATAACAGAGGGGTGAATGCCGAGGAGACAGCTCGATAGATTTGAACTGTGTGTGTAGAGAGTGCTCTTGGGAAAATACGTCAGTAAAAGATAATCTTCTTTCAATAACGACTATTCTGGCATGAATGATTTTCCACTTTAAGGAAGTCTCGACTACTGATAGAAGTGATGGATTACCATTTAACCATGATGCGACATTTTCATTCAACAGGCATGGTTCAGAAGCCTGGTGCAGGATTACTGCCTGCTCTAATTCTCAACAACAGAAATCAATGGAGTGACTATTACTGCGGTTTTGCTTGAATGTCACCAGGTCGCTCACTGAACATTCCTATGCAGTACTGTTACTGGTGACGTGTTATGATACCTATATCGTTAACTGTCTAAGAAGAAATGAAAGGCTGAGCCCTACCAAAAGATGTAAACTCGAGCAAAGAGTAGTGTGAACATAATATTTTCCGTCTGATAGCTCCAAAAGTGTGTTTTGCTCTACGAATTCTTCCCCAAGGGTGTGTCCATCACAGCTGGAATTTGTTGCCAACAACTGAGAAACCTTTTGGTCTCAGTGTAAGAAAATCGACCGTCAAAACTACATCACGTGTGGTATTGCATGATAACGCACTCTGTTGATCTGAGAAACAAAATTATCCTGATTGACAGGGAAGTCATCCCTTAGCACTTGTATTGACAGGGAAGTCATCTCTCAGGCACTTGTCCCTCTGATTGTATGCTCGAAAAATTTTACGTCTCCTGTTCTTGATCGATCGTAAAGGCAATTCATTTTTTAGACGAAAAAGCTCTTGAAACTACACGTTAGAACCAGTAGGTTTCTACAGGCGTAGAATTTGTAAACCGCTTTACCACTGTCATATTGTTTGCTGGCCGTGCGTTTCTAGGTGCTTCAGTCTGGAACCACGTGACCGCTACGGTCGCAGGTTCGAATCCTGCCTCGGGCATGGATGTTTGTGATGTCCTTAGGTTAGTTAGGTTTAAGTAGTTCTGAGTTCTAGGGGACTGATGACCTCAGATGTTAAGTCCCATAGTGCTCAGAGCCATTTGAACCAAGTTAATAATGCACTCATAAATAGTGGAATCTCACAAACTCCCTCTGTCATCTGATAATTGTGAAAACTACATTTTTCATCTGCATAGCACCGCAGTATGAACTCAAATGTTTTGTAGCATTAATATACTTGATTTTGTTGTGATCGCATTCAATGACAGTAGAGGAGGAGCAAAATCATCTGACTTGAAATATACTTTTCCAGAGGGATTCGAGTCTTTGGCTACAGTTGCAGTAGCACATCCAGTGAGGTATCAAGAATGGGAGCATCCACTCATTGCTGTAGTATAGGCTGGAGCAGAAACAAGCAGGTTCCCCACAAAGTAAACTATGAGAGACACTGTAATCAACGCATGAAGTAACCATCGCTCAAACGTAAATTTTACAAATCGCTCTCATTTATTAAACATGATTTGTTCAGAAAATTCCAACTGTATCTAGTGAAATGAGTAGGTTAATGCAGCTCCAGTCCATCACTATCACCGAGTTGCCAAACATTTTCCGAATAGCAATTAAGATAGAAATGTGTGTGTGTGCGTGTGCGTGTGAGTGGTCTGTTCGTTCGGGCATGCCAGATAGAACAGACACTACGATTCGAAACAAACAGCCTTGCTAAACAATTAAATATCAAAGGACGGACGTCCTGGCTGTCACAGGGCGTTAAAATACAGCTACTGCGCCAGATGATAATTTGTTCCTGATCAGTTTCGAACCCGAATTCGTGGTGACTTTCCTTTCGGACATGTCCGAAAGAACAAACACCACACATATATGCATATACGGGGTGTTACAGCAGGAATAGTAGATATTTTAGCAGGTGGTAGTATAGACGAATTGCATAAACAATGCCATATAAATGTGTTCACATTTTATTGAGTTCAGAGGTACAGCTGTTAGTTGTCCGCCTCCGTAGTGTAGCGGTAGCGTTACCGCCTTCAACGAAGGGGGCCCGGGTTCGATTCCCGGCAGGGGACTGGGTGTTGTGTGTCCTTCATCATCATTCTCATCATCATTGACTCGCTGTCGCCGATGTGGCGCCACATAAAAAGGACTTGCAATACGGCGGCCGAACTCCGTCGAATGGGGCCTACCGTCCAACAACGCCATACGATCATTTCCATTTCCTTCGTCTACCATCCGAAGCGCCGAGTGGCCGTGCGATTTGAGGCGTCATGTCACGGACTGCGCGGCCCCTCCCACATGAAGTTCGAGTCCTCCCTCGGGCATGGATCTATGTTTGGTCCTTTAGGAACTCAAACACGTTTGAATATTTTGCAGGCATGGTAGCTCAGCGTGTTCGGTCAGAGAGCTGGCTGGTTTCTCAATAAAAAAACTGAGTGAAATGAACAACAACGAACTTCGACGGATGTTACGTGACGTCCGCTACGACGAAATACAACGAACCATAACGAACAAAATGCAAAAAAAAGAAAAAAAAAATTAGTCAGCTCGTCTGCCTCGTAAGCAGAAGGTCCAGGTTCGAACCCCGGTGGGGCACAAATTTTAATCTGCTGTCGCTGCTGTGTTTCAACACCCTGTGACAATGTGGACGTCTGTCCTTCGATACTTAAGATGCAATTGTTTTTAGAGGAAATACAGATGATTTGCGAAAATTTGTCTTGCCATCAATGCAACGGGACTTCAACACCATCCGTTCCTTAGTCATTGCTTTGTGATGGCACTAACCTATGTCATATGCAAACGAATCAGATTGTAGAGCATATTTAGTCAAATAACGAATGGTCAGTATACAAGTATTTACGAGCAGCAGAAGCAGAATTGCAGCGAGCTGATCACTTAACCAAGTGCAACATAGACTACCTGTGTAGTGAGTCATTTCAACTATATAGCTGACGGTAATATTTGTCAAGCAATTCACTGCAGAATTAATGTAATACCCGCACGATGATCTCTGTAGTCATGCTGTATCATTAGCAGCTCGTGAATGGAGTACTATTTTAGTTACATCAGGTTACTGCAGCTGATGCCAAATAAAGAGAAGCGACGACTCCACCTCGCTATCTTTACTTATGCAGTCTGCGCTAGATTGTGTGCCCCACCATTAACATTACTGTAAGCAGACTGACAGAATAACACCATCACATCCACCGACAACCTGTACTATTATCATCACACAGTTGTTACTCGCAGTGATTACAAGTTGCTGATGTTTGTTAATAATAGCGGGAAGTGCTTGATGAATGTGGCAGACAGAGAGAATCCTAAATAACAGTAAGAGGTTACCCTGCGGAGGAAAGAGCCCACGTATTGTGTCGAGTTCTGGCAAATTGATATTAATGTAGTTCCCGATGGTTTCTCACTAACGTGTTCTTTTGGCTATCCGAATACTCATATGGGAATTATCGAAGTGCAATTGCTAGAACACTCAACTACCTTAATAACACCTCATTTTGGATTGAATATGACTCGGAAAGCGACGTTAATTTGACGTTTCCGTCCATCTCCGGACGACTTACTGAATGAACTCTGAAGTGCACTCACAGTTGTGTTGCCTGCCATACGAACTCCGTAAAGTGATGTGTCAGCTGGCAGTCAGTGCTGAATACAGACACGTGCAAATACTGTATTTTCACTGCTCTATGGGAACTCGTCTTTGTTGCATTTTTTCCGTACCGTAATTAGCACGACAACATAACGCTCATTCTGCTGAAGAACTTGATTTCCACAAGTCCTTAATTAGGAATCTGCGAGCGGTAGTAATGCATGCAAGGAAACAGACTGTTGGACAAAACAATAGACAGCGCCCAGCATTTCTACATTTCCGATAGGGCCTACGATAAGAATCTGGTGTCATATTATGCTTCAGAACCCTAAAATGTTTATTCTTTCACTTTATACTAAAACAAAAGCTATGATAGGAGAAGAGGAAATGACTTATATGCTTCTCAGAAACTTCAATCTTTTGTGTTGATTATCTCACTTCATACTAAAACAAGGGCGTTGATATGAGGGGAGGAAATGATGTATACGCTTTCAAGACATAATATTTCCTTGTGTCCTACTACTGCGTACATGAAAACTCTGCAGTTAATTTTTGCGTCTTAGATAAATTTTGGTATCATCTCATATTACTTTGTGAGAAAGTTCCTATTTTTTGGGATTCAAATAGAGTGGACATTTAGTCACTGGTAAATATTCTGATGACTAATGACATGATATCCGTTGCAATTGCTCCATGGCACCGGTGAGTAGAGCCTCACGATGGCAACTATAAGAACACGCAGGCAGTGATGTCCGCTCACTGCAGTCAGCGCTAAGGTGATTTCTTTCTGTTTATGGCGAAGCTGCTGCAGGGTCCACGCTCAGCCAACATAAACAAATCGCGGCGGCATTGGGCACTGCGAATCGCTGCACTTGGCGCGAGCTTCGACAACAAAAATGGTTCAAATGGCTCTGAGCACTGTGGGACTTAACTGCTGAGGTCATCAGTCCCCTAGAACTTAGAACTACTTAAACCTAACTAACCTAAGGACATCACACACATGCATGCCCGAGACAGGATTCGAACCCGCGACCGAAGCGGTCGCACTGTTCCAGACTGTAGCACCTAGAACCGCTCGGCCACTCTGGCCGGCTTCGACAACAAGAGCGCACTGTCTCCACTAACGATGTTATGGAGTTAATACATCTTACTAACTTAACGTAACATGCAGGACATGGGTTGGGTAAAAAATCAGTTTGTAGTAACTAGCCATTGCATTAAAATACAGGTATATTTTTTGAATATTTATTGTTGCTTGTCTGCCCGCATCTCGTGGTCGTGCGGTAGCGTTCTCGCTTCCCACGCCCGGGTTCCCGGGTTCGATTCCCGGCGGGGTCGGGGATTTTCTCTGCCTCGTGATGACTGGGTGTTGTGTGCTGTCCTTAGGTTAGTTAGGTTTAAGTAGTTCTAAGTTCTAGGGGACTTATGACCACAGCAGTTGAGTCCCATAGTGCTCAGAGCCATTTTTTTGTTGCTTGTCTCTTTAATGTTAATGGTATTGCTTCATATTGTGCGTGAACACGAAAACACAGACAGGCACACACACACACACACACACACACACACACACACACACACACACACACACACACACACACAGTCCAGTCATTGAATTCAGTGAGTGTGACGACTGGTGTCTGGTGAACAACGTATGCGCCAATCAGCTCCTCAGTTGGCGTGGAGTGGATGACTTTGCGCTGCAAGAGTTATGAGGATTAGACTGAAAGTAAATGGACTTGTATACTAAAGTGCTGCGACAAAGAAAAACTTGACTGATTATCAGATGATTTTTCCACATGGGTTTTGTGGACGAGTTTACTTCTAGTAACCAACCCACTCACCATCATTATTTAAGATTTCTCGAAGGCGTCGAGGCATTGATTCTACTAAGGTCCTCGTTAGTGTAGCGTGATGGTTTACTTCCCACCACACGATGGGGCTGTGGTCCTGTAAATAAATTATTATCTCGTTACTTCATATATTTGTATTTAAATAACGTATTCGTAATAAGCACATTGTATTAGTATTTTCCATGGTGTTTGGGAATTCAGTCCCTGTCATAGATTCGTGATCTAGATTCAACAGTCAGATTAGGAATGTGGTTTACAGAATCGGGAATCCACATTAAGACTGACTGGCTCAATCCGATTAGAACGACCTGGTATCGAACTGTAATCACAGGAATCCGATAATTTGAACGTCTGTATTCCAACAATGCTGCACACATAAATTCCTTTGATGAAGTAACAGGTAGCAACTGTCTAAGAAAAGTGAGGAATATGTCTACTAGCAGCAATGTAACCTAATTATAACTTATATTTATGTGACGCAAATATTGAATCGAACAAAACACATCTGTTTCAGTGATGGGTAGTTACACCATATCGGATTTGCTGATGACAACATAACAATAACAATAATAATAATAATAATAATAGTAATAACCCCATGTGAGGTTGTTAGATGGTAGATCCTCTACATGGCGTCTCCCCTGGTGACGTATAGAGGAAAGACTCCCAGATATGGCTCGTACCGAGGGAATCAAATACGTGGGGTGGACCAAATACTAACACAATCCTCAACGGCTGTTCAACCCGTTGAACCCAAAACCCAGACACGTCTGAGTGGAAATCACCGGTATCCTGGTCAGCGTCTGTCAGCTCAATGAGCTCGGCTGGACTTTCGGATTCTGGGGAGTCCAGGCTAGCACAGCAGAGAATATAGGAGACCTCTGGTAAACTTCACTACAAGCAGAAAACATGCACTGTAACACTAAATATCAATACAGTGATCCAAACAGAAAACTACATAATCTCGCATAAGAAATCGACCGACAAGGAATCCTCATCCTTGGTCTTAATAGAAACGTGACTAACTGACAATGAAACCTTGCATTACGGAAACCATCGCATCTTCAGGGGCAATGCACAAGAAAAGGTAGCGAAAGGCGCACCAATACTCGGCATGGCATTTCTCGTACACAGATCCATCATCAACTCATAGAATCCCTAGAAGTCTGTGACATAAACCTCTTGAAGGAGCGCAATGTCGATGTCTGATGCGTTGAGTAGATCCTGTAGCATCGCTAGTTTATGTCGGGCACGTATGTTGTTGATGTTAATCGTCGCTGGACGGTACGTTTGGTCAGACAGATCTGCCGATGACGTCGTGGAGGGGGATATGCTGTCCGCCACAATGTTATCGACCATTGACTGCAATATGGTGTTTCGATTCTGGGCAGGAACAGCTGTTGCGGTTGCAGCCGTTGCAGGAGGAGGAGGAGATTAGTGTTTAACGTCCCGTCGACAACGAGGTCATTAGAGACGGAGCGCAAGCTCGGGTGAGGGAAGGATGTGGAAGGAAATCGGCCGTGCCTTTCAAAGGAACCATCCCGGCATTTGCCTGAAGCGATTTAGGGAAATCACGGAAAACCTAAATCAGGATGGCCGGGGACGGGATTGAACCGTCGTCCTCCCGAATGCGAGTCCAGTGTGGTAACCACTGCGCCACCTCGCTCGGTCAGCCGTTGCATACGTAATGGGGAGTGAAGTAGGTGTCGCCGGGGATGGAACTTCATCAACTGGTGCCTGAGTCAGTCGGCGTAGAATACAGGCCGATCGGACATGTCCTTCCTGGCCACAGCCGGCTCAAGTACGCGGTTGTCCGTCGTACATGACAATGGCTCTGCAGCCACCAATTACTAAATAGGAGGGCACATGCTTCGTCAGTGCAATCTTAATTTATCGCACTCCGTTTAAGACGGGGTATATCTCAAACGTTTGCCATTTTTCAGCCAGTTGGCTTAGCACGTTGCCGTGCGGTTTGAAAGCTGTCATCACAAATTCTGGCGGGACTTCGAATGGCAGCTCGAAGACCCTCAGAGTGCGAAGGCCTAATCCAGTGTGGTCGATCGTTACAGTTCCATTGTGGCCATCAGGATGCTTAAATTTAAGTCCATGAGTGGGTCGGCACACAGCAGTGCACGCCTCTTCATTGAACAGTTTTATGTATACGACAATTTGTGTTATAGAAAAGTGGATCCCAATGAAGTCTTGAGGTGCAACATGAGGTTTTTCCCGGATGAAACGTTCAATGTCAAGTGCTCGAGGTCTTGCGTAGTCTGCTTGAAATGTGATTTTAATTGTAAACTTGCGGTACGAGTGCGCCTTGGCACTACCGAGACACGGACGCGTGACACTCGCTGCAGTTGAAGGTAAACAGGAAACACTCTCGCGCGCAGTACGCAAACAGGAGGGACACAGTCACGACGAACTTGCCACACCTCTGCTAACAGCGGATTGTGAATTTGTGCCCCACCAGAGTTTGAACCAGGACCTCCTGCTTACGAGGCAGACGCGCTGACTATTGGGCTAGCAGGACACAACGGCCAACTCGCCTGTAGGACCTATCTACACACGCTCCTCGTCAGACTTAAATTTTCATGTTTGCCGCATACCACATACGCTGTACTCTTCCGTCCATTGTTCCACTCGCTCTCAGCCACACTGTATTCCCGCGAGTGTTTGGACGATGACGTGCGTCTAGCACTGAAAAGTTTCGATGATCCGTCGAGACCTGAATAAATACGCAGGATGTTTCAGGAGGAATACTGAATGTTGTAGGAGGTGGTAGTATAGACAAACTGCAGAAAAAATGCCATATTACTTGTGTCCAACTATTATTGAGTACATACAGCTGGGTTCAATGCATTTTCGTTTCATTTGTAGGTCCTTACAGGATCCCATTTTCTACACTTTCTTGAAAATGAGCTTCCAGCATTATCGGATAAGGTTCCTTTGGCTACAAGAAAGCGTATGTTCCTCCAGCATGACCGGGCTTCAGCACTTTCTAGTCGTCAGGTGACATATAATCCAAAGTTAACATTTCCCGGAAGATGGATCAGTATATATGGGCACTTTTCTTGGTTCGAAATGGTTCAAATGGCTCTGAGCACTATGGGACTTAACTTCTGAGGTCATCAGTCCCCTAGAACTACTTAAACCTAACTAACCTAAGGGCATCACACACATCCATGCCCGAGGCAGGATTCGAACCTACGACCGTAGCGGTCGCGCGGTTCTACACTGTAGCTCGGCCACCCCGGCCGGCACTTTCCTTGGCCCCAAGGTTCCCGAACCTAATCCCTTTGGATTTTCGGCTGTGGGAATGGTTAAAAGGGGAAGTCTACCAAGAAAAAGTAAACCCAAGAGCCGATTTGTTCGTTCGGATTGTGAATAGCGCAACCTTCATAAAAGAACGCAAAGACGACCTCAGAAGAGCTACAAGTGGTGTTATGAAGAGAAGTCAAAAGTGCATTGAAGTTGGTGGGGGAATTTTTGAAAATCAACTTTGAACGTCCTCATTGGCCTTTTCTTTGAATTTGTTGGGGTTACGAACTAACAGCTGTACCTCTGTACTCAATAAAATGTGAACACATTTATATTGCATTGCTTACGCAATTCGTCTATAGTACCACCTGCTAAAATATCTACTATTCCTCCTGAAACACCCTGTATATGCATGTATGTGTGGTGTCTGTTCTTTCGGACATGTCTGAAAGGAAAGACACCACGAATTCCAGTTCGAACCTTACCAGGCACAAAATTTCATCTGACATGTCCGAAAGAACAGACCACACACACACACACTCACACACACACACACACACACACACACACACACACACACACACACACACACACACACACACATTTCTATCTTAATTGCTATTCGGAAAATGTATGGCAACTCGGTGATAGTGATGGACTGGAGTTGCATTAACCTACTCATTTCACTAGATACAGTTGTAATTTTCTGAACAAATCATGTTTAATAAATGAGAGCGATTTGTAAAATTTACGTTTGAGAGATGGTTACTTCATGCGTTGATTACAGTGTCTCTCATAGTTTACTTTATGGGGAACCTGCTTGTGTCTGCTCCAGCCTATACTACAGCAATGAGTGGATGCTCGCATTCTTAATACCTCACTGGATGTGCTATTGCAACTGTAGCCAAAGATTCGAATCCCTCTGGAAAAGTATATTTCAAGTCAGATGATTTTGCTCCTCGTCTACTGTCATTAAATACGATCACAACGAAACTAAGAATATGAATGCTACGAAACCTTTGAGTTCATACTGAGGTACTATGGAGATGAAAAAAGTAGTTTTCCACAATTATCATAGGACAGAGGGAGTTTGTGAGATTCCACTATTTATGACCGCATTATTAACTGTTTGTTCACAGGCGCTTTTCTGCCGCTTGTTGTAACTGTTTTTTGAATGTTGGAGCTGGAACAATAGAAACATCAGATTTTCGCCATGTGGAATATTCCAATTCACTTTAAGTCTTCACGTTTCGAGCAACGGCAGAATATCCGTCAAAAAAACTGACAATAAGAAGCCAGGTGATGCCTGTCTTCTTGCGGGTGTGCTAATGACAGTGATCTCAATGACAATATCGTATAGCAAAGATACGTTGCCGAATCAGAGACTGGAGAAGCTCCATAATTGTGAATAGCGTCTGGTGAATACACTTTCAAGGTTTCGGTCCGGTTAAGATAGTGAAACACGACTAATTGTGGCAGTTATTAGTTAATGACCTTTCGCTTGCACTCAATGAATCGATGTATTACAAGTAATTACACTGTAGCCTCTAAACCTAGTTACAGAAAGCCAAATAAGACTCACTGACATATAATGAGGATATTCCGGCCCTTGGCAGCCACACCTTTGAGACGAAGTTATTCTCACTTCTGATGTCACTGTCGCTCACAGAAAACATCAGGTGGTATCCTTCCTGGTAGTATAAAGGAAACTCGATAACAACGCAGAATATGTTTGTCACTGTGTAACCGACAAGTTACTTCCTTGATGGCACAGAAGTATTCTGCTTAATTCACTAAATATTATTGTGGTGTCACTGCCAGACACCACACTTGCTAGGTGGTAGCTTTTAAATCGGCCGCGGTCCGCTAGTATACGACGGACCCGCGTGTCGCCACTGTCAGTAATTGCAGACCGAGCGCCACCACACGGCAGGTATAGAGAGACGTACTAGCACTCGCCCCAGTTGACAGCCGACGTTGCTAGCCATGGTTCACTGAGAATTACGCTCTCATTTGCCGAGGCGATAGTTAGCATAGCCTTCAGCTACATTTGCTACGATCTAGCAAGGCGCCATTACCAGTATAGATATTGAGATTCTATTAATGTATCATCAAGAGCGATGTTCTACAAATGTGGATTAAAGTTAAGTATTCCAGAAGCTACGTACTTTTCTTTATAGCATTCATTACGTATCCTGTTTCAGACCTCACGCCAGCCTGCGTGAGTTTAAGCGCGTGCCTTTCGGCTTCCTCTCATTGTGTCTAGGCTGTCTTGTCTAGACACAACAATTATCGTGTCATTTCAATTGAACAATGTGAGGATTTTCTCTTGAGATGTGATATAAGGATATCAGTTAATGCTTTTGAGTCCACGAAAGTCGTTCCACAGGGGTTATACAACTTCTCTTGTCTCTTATGTTGCGGTTTAATATGGCGTAGCGTCTATCTGGCCAATAAGTAAGCCGACATGTTCTGCACCTCGTCGTTAGCTCTGAGGTGATGTGCCAGTCTACCGTCTGCAGGCTGCTTTCGTTCTCCTTTCCAGGCCTGCTGAAAGCCAGGTTTTTAATTCTCTTGTGGCAGAACTACAAGCAGGCTGATAGAAACTCAATAAGGGAATCGCAGGACAACGCTCGAGCAAAATTCGTCTTACTGCTTTCAGTACACCATAGTGTCAGAGCGAAAACCTTATGGTACTGCAGAATTCATAATGCCACTTTTGTTTTCTGCCGAGATATTTTTCGTTGTTGTGAATACATAATTTTATCTATGAACTGCAACACTTTCATAATACTTGGGTATGATACAGGAAATGACGTAAATACAGACCTTCTCGAAGTCAGAAGTCGGTAATATCCAACTAATTTGTGTTAAAATAGGCACAATCGTCTTACAGACAATTCATGCTTTATTAAGATAGACTGTCGTCGTAATGTTTCTATAGTAAGTTGAATTTACTTTGTATTAGTACAGTGAACATTTTAATTGCATTTTCCATTAGTTTATTGAATATAATAGTAAACATCAGAAAGAAATAAACCAGCAACAGTATATTCTTCCACAATATCTAAAACAATCTGACAATGCTAAAGTAGTTTACAAATTCTACACCTGTAGAAACCTACTGGTTCTAACGTTGTCATTAAACCGGAGTAATTTCAAGAGCAGTTTCGTCTAGAAATGAGTTGCCTTGGTGGTTGATCTATCAGAAGCGGGAAACGTAAAATATTACGAGTATGCGATCCGAGGAACAAATGCCTGAGAGATGACTTCCCTATCAATCTCCTGGATAGTTTTATTTCTCAAATTAACAGAGTGCGTTATCATGCAGTATCACACCTGATGTAGTTTTGTCGGTCGATTTTCCTATGCTGCGACCGAAAGATGTCTCAATTGTTGGCAACAAATTGCAACTGCGATGGACGCAGCCTTGGGGAAGAAATTGTAGTACACAACAAACTTTTGGACCTATCAGATGGAAAATATTATGTTCACACTACTCTGTGCTCGAGTTTAGGTCTTTTGGTAGGACTCAGTCTTTCATTTCTTCTTAGGAAATTAACGATAAAGGTGTCATAACTCGTCACCAGCAACAGTATTGCATAGGAATGCTCAATCAGCGACCTGATAACATTCAAGCAAACTGCAACTATAGTCACTCTGTTGATTTTTGTTGTTTAGAATTAGAGCATGCAGTACTCCTACACCAGACTTCTGAACCTTGCATGTTTAATGCAAATGTCTCATCATGGTTAAATGGTAATCCATCAGTAGTCGAGACTTCCTTCATGCGGAAAATCATTCATGCCAGAACGACCTTTGTGAAAACAAGAATATCTTTTCTTGGCGTATTTTTCCCAAAAGTACTCGCGCTACACATAGTTCAAATCTTTCGAGCTGCCTCCTCTGCATTTACCCCTCTGTTATACCAAAAGTAAGTATTGTGTTGCCGATGTTACACCCTTCTTCACTTAACACCCAATTTTACAACGCTTAACCGTAGTTCATGATTTTACAATGCTTAACTGCAAGATGATAACTAGAACTTCAAATTCGAAAATGACAGTTGATATACACACTGACAGCGTCACGCCGCGTTCACCTGGGCGGCGCCCGATTTCAGGCGGCGGGTGGCGTCTGGCCGGTGGCCGGTAGCCGCTGCATCGCGAGGAAACGCCGAGCGTTAAGTTGTTCTGATCGCGCCGCAGCCACCAGCTGTCCTGCGGAAT
Organism: Schistocerca cancellata; assembly: GCF_023864275.1. NCBI lineage: Eukaryota > Metazoa > Arthropoda > Insecta > Orthoptera > Acrididae > Schistocerca > Schistocerca cancellata. The sequence goes on from NC_064627.1 coordinate 543,179,559, forward strand.
GTTTCTGGAAGTATTTGTTATTACTGGTGGGTAGAATGTGGAGTGAATTATGATAGATGTTCATTCGGACTCGTAACTTTAGACGAGAGCCGAAATGTGGTAAAAAAAAAAATATTCAGTCGCACACGAACCCGCAACTATACATTTAGAATGCAAGGCGACTACCACTAGACCACAGGCTCACACAGCACGATAGCATCACAGAAGTAGTTAACACTGCCTCCTGACGCTTCTCCATCTTACAGTGTTGCCAGATTGTGCAGATGGCCGGACTTAAGAGTTGTCAGGGGCGGTCAGTTTTATTGGCCACCTTAAGTGAACGACTCGGACTTAGTCTCTGTGGCGGCCGGCCGGTGGCCAGTTTTTATGTCTAAGACTGTACATGACTGGTCTCAGTACATTGTCGTTCAAAATAAGCCACGAAATAGTACTATGAACGATAACGATATCAAGTTTCTCGCAATAGGTTTCTTTGATTCTCTCCCAGTCTAAATTACGAAACCTGTAAAAGTATTTCAGTGGAACGCAACCTCAACTAATTCTAACAGAGAAAGCTTACAGAGAGATCATCTTCAGCCTGGTGTAGTCCTGTTATGCGAAACATTGTTCAAGTCTTTGCATACTCTTCGCCTTAAAAATTATGTCGTAACAAGGGATGACCGTATCGATGGGAAAGGCAGCGTCACTATATTAGTAATAATGCGCTGTCGCATAAAGCATTCCCGCTCAATGCAATAAACAATGAAGTCGAATCAGTTGCTGTGCAAATACAAGCTGCTCACAAAACCCTTACAGTAGTCTCCGTGTATAAAGCTCCCCAATATAGAATCGTGGAAGTCGGCTTGAGACTGGCAATAAACCAGCTTCCCCTCCATTCATAACAGGTGGTGAACTGAATTCCCATCATGTTACATTGGGAGGAGACGTGACTGACAGGAATGCCAGGACTTTAATGGTTGTTATCGAAGAAAATAACCTAGTAATAGTCAACGATGGAGCTCCAATTATGATGTCTACACCCTTCTGTAGAAGTTCCGCAACAGATATAACGCTTTGAACCCCTTGTTTTACTAACTGGCACGTTAAAACTGACTCATTGGGATCAGATCATCTCCCAAAAGAATTCTCCATTAACATAAACGTTGATACTAAACAAATATTTTATGCAAATAGCAAGTGGAAAATTGCAGAAGCCAGCTGGGACAAATATAAGACGGAGTTCGAAGAAATCTCGAAACTATACAGAGCAACTTATAGGAAAAAGAAGCATACCAAATTTTAATAAATGCTATAGAAGCTGCAGCGGATATCAGCATTCCTAAGAAAGAAGTGTTTACTGTTATGAAGCAACATTCCCCTCCTTGGTGTAATCCCAAAGGCTCTAGAGAAGTCGCAAAGTGCCGTCTTACTCTGGAAACCTATCGCCAGAATCTTAACTTCAATAATTACTTGGAAGTGAGAAAAATAAATGCGCTTGTAAACAAATTCCTGTGAAAAACGAAAAAAGAAAACTGGATTAAATTTTGTTTTCCACTAAATAAAGCAACCAATATGTCCAACATTTGGTATAAAACAAAGGCTATTAGAAACAGCCATCTGCCACCCACTCTTCCTACTACAACTTCTTGGGCAGAGGGATTTATTGGTACGCTCGCTCCCCCAACGGACCCATTTCAACATTATGCATCTCCAGTTGAAGATGACTATCATCATATCTGGCTTCGTCCATTCTCTAAAGAAGAACTAAATGATGCTACTAAACACTGTGTGATAGTATTGATTCCATACATTATAATACGTTTGAGAATCTGCCCATGAAAACAAAAGATTTACTGTTGTTCATTTTTTATCAGTAGTGGATCAAACAGGACCTGTTGGAAACCCTGAAGACGCAAGTTGTAATTCTAGTTCTGAAAAATGGTTAAGAACTAAATATCTCCTCTATCTACCGATCGCTTTGTCGTCTTGTGTAGGAAAAACGCTGGAACGATTGGCCAAAATAAGATTGTAATGGAGGCTTGAAAAGTGAAATTTATTGCCTCGGAGGCAAAATGGATTCAGAAAATGCAAAGGGACTACTGACAACTTGTATTCGCTTGTTGTGGACATCATCTCATCTTTCCATACGAACAAAACGGTCGTCGCCGCTTTTCTTGACATTAAGGGAGATTATGATCACCTGCAGATACCGATTCTATTGAACAAGCTGACGGATGACGGTAACGCTTCGAGGATGATATATGACATCGCTCAAAGAACGGTCTATATCAGACTTAAGGGGAGCCGGAGGTGGTCAAATCCAAAAAATTACGATGTTATTTTTGCTACCGAAAATTAATTGGAACATTCTTCTTTGATGTAAACTTTGAATTATTGTTCTACTTGTAACCTCCCCCTCACTTACCGACCTTAATGACAGTGAAAAATGAAACCGCGTGTACCTAATGGGAGTTTTGGAAAAGCAATCGTCACCGAAGTTAACCTGACGGTAAAGAGGGAGGAAAGGGTTACATCTAAATGAAAGGAAAAGTGCTAATGAAACTGGTGGAAATTAATTTTGAAAAGGGGTAAAGTTAATAAAGAAAGTAAATGTGCAGCCGTTACGTTAACAATCAACTAGCGGTAATTAGGTATTTGAGATTTGGGGGAAATCATGGTCGCCAGTCCTAAGGACAATTACCATAGTAACTGAAAAAGAAAGGTTATTACACATATAATTAGCACTAGAAGCGTGGCAACTGAAGGTTGACACGCGTAGTGTGAAAACTGAAAGTTTGTCAGAAGTAATAAATTTCGCTACACCCTGACTTAATTTAGCAAAAGAATTAATAAAACCGGAAAATCGAAAGTTAATTTAGTGACTGAAGTTAATAGTGAGCTTTCTCTCTGAAGCACATCGAAATTCAGTAAAATACGGTTAGTCTTGGACTACCTCAACAATCATTTCAAAAGCTACTTGAATCTACGCAATTTAGAAAGAAGAGATTTAACTTTGAGCCTGAATTAAATGATTCTGAACAATTAACAATAGTAAAATTTAGTACGTACCAAGCTGAGCTGCAGTCACAGGTAAGCTAAAATATGGTAACAAAACTCGCACTCTTAATTTGTGCTTGTGTAATCTGAATATTCTAGCCAGCTAACTGAACTTTCAAATTAAAGCAGAACTTTGAAATTAAAGCAGTGAAATAGAATTAGCTATATTACTTTAGTGCTGGCGTTTAAATTTCAACGACACTCGGGTTCATTTCGGAAAAGGAAGGGACTCTGCTTGGTAATGCAATTGGGACAATGAGCAACAAACGTTCATGCTAAGTTGCTGTAATTATAGTGACGAAAATGGAACAAGATTAAAATCTGAGGTCTGCCATACAGCTCTAAAACTTTACGTGCGTCCAGTCTTCCTTGTCGGTTGATTGAAGGTTTGAAGCCGTCGGTCGAGGAGGTGGCGACAGTCACTCATTGTCGGCCGTCGCTGTTGCAGAAGCTGGATGTTGGCGCGCCTTCTTCTCGACACGGTCACCAGACGAAACGGGCTCTTGATGTGCGCTAGTTAATGTTTCCCGTCCGCGACACCATGTCAGAAACTATCATCGCAAGTCGAGCGCAATTACATGCTGCCAAACTCCGAAAGCGCGGCAACTCGCGGGAGCGTCACACAACACACCTGCTCCACTCGCTACTCCCGCCAGACTCCTTCTCAGCCCGCGCTCCACGCGGCAGAGTTCACACTACCAAAGATCCTACACACTTTGATTCTTCACACGACCTATCGACGTAATCGTTCGATAGCAGTTTTCCCTAGGCAAGACCCAGTGTAAAAATACAAATAATATTTACGAAACAAACCAATTATACATCGACATAAATGCATAAATATACAAATAGTAAAACAATTACAATATACAAAGAGACAGAAATGTCATATCTTGAGGTAACAAAGCAAGGAAAAAAATAGTACAATAGATGGAAATAGGAGGATATGCATTTCCGGCGTTACACGTGCCCCACATTGTCTGAGGATGTTCGTGCAACGTAAACAGACTCAGAAAATGTCCCAAAAAAAGAAACAGCGGAAATGCATATGCTCAAAACATAACAAAATTTAGCATTCGTCTAATTAATCGTAAACCAATTTTGAGACGATAATAATTGAGTGGAGACACTCCTAATCTTATTCCACTCTGTCATCTTGCACAAAATAAAACAGGTTGACAACATATCAAAATTCATAGAAATCATAGAAAATGGTTTAGCTATTCCAAAATCATTAAAATTCGTAACACTATAAGAAATGGAATACTATTTGCAAATTTAATCAGAGTACATGGTCATAAAAAACAGGTATATCAAAATACGCAAACTAATAATTAATTACATAGAATACACATTTTTATGTAACCTTTTCATAATTAATATTCTCGTCATGTCCAATTAACGCTAAACAAGAAAATAATATACAGCAGATCGAAGAAAACATAAATATTGACAGCAGAATTCTTTCACATCAGCTGCCCGGGTAAGAAAAGCAACTCCACATTCCGTACTCGCGAGTACAAAGAATGCCGACAGCGGTACAAATGCCGACAGCGACACAAGAGCCGATAGCGGCTTCGCCTCGCAAGTATTGTTGCGCCCGCCTGTGCGGCACGCTTGATCTCACTCGCCTGCGTAACGGCATTTCCAGAATGTCCGTTTCACTGAATTCTTTCGGAAAAACTCACTCCCGAGTAATCTCAAGGAGTCCATAAACACTATCACAGTGGATAACTCAACACTGTCCATCATCACACGCATGTACTAGCCTGAAACTTAAAACAGCGTCTAAGTACATCGGCAATGACTAATAAAAACACACTTTCATGAAATATTACAGAAAGTTACAAAATCATATTTACATTCCTTAATCTACTGTGACTCAGCTGAAAACTTAAACTAGCAGCTTGGATTTTTCAGATGATTACTAATCAGTTACTCTTAAATCATTTAGTCAAAATTAATTACTTATTAATTACAACTTCTTTAATGACCTCTAGGTCAGGCAAAAGCATCGCAACATGGCACATCCTTAAATCTTACACTCTATATTTACATACTGTACAAATTACCCATTGTGTGGTATTAATCGATCCAAGGTTGGTACAATTTCAAGTCTACAATATTCCATATACCTAATCGCTTTCCAGAGCTTGGATACTCTAAGCAATAAGCATTTGTGTGAGGTATACCAATGACTTTATATGGTCCATTATAAACAAACTTAAATTTAGAGATTTCATTGTTAATCTCGCTCGATTTCTCATGAGCTTTTACAAGTACTAAGTCTCCGATTGCAAACTTAGCAAAACGCGCTTTTGCGTCATGACGACGTATGCGAGCATCGGCTTTTAGCTTCATTACTTCTCGCAAACGATCTTTTTTCACACCAATACTAATGTCAATCCGTGGAGGGAATTTGATTATCTCTTCCAATTCACTTTCTACACCTTTGTCACTGCCGAAATTCCTCACGTTACGGCAGTTCAAATTCATTCCTACGTAAATGTCATCCGGCCAGTTAACAATGTGTATAGGCTGGTATTGCTTATGCACACCGTCTCCTGCCTCGTCAAAACTAACTACTATCGTTTTATCTTGTGACGTACATGTCAAAGTTTTGCTTTCGCAATTAATCACTGCACGGTACTTTAATAGCCAATCTAACCCGATAATTACTTCCGTAGTCAAGTCTGGCACGATGACAAACTCTTGTTCAAATCGTGCCCCACCTATCTCGAAGTTGACAAAAATCTGTTTTGTGACCGGTTTACTGGCCTTCCCAGTAGCACCGATAATTTTCACTCCTGTTACTGGCATAACTACGATGCCGGGTCTGTCTTTCAGTAACTCAAATATTTTCCCAGATACAGCACTCAATTCTGCACCGGTGTTAATCAACACGTTTAGTTGTAGGTCGTGCATATTAACAGACACTACTATCTGTCTACACTTGTCCTCGACTGTTTCTTTATTTTCCCACAGTAAATCCTCGTCTATATCCAGGTCATTCCAGAAAAAACCATCCGGCTTTGATCCTAAATCCGGCTTATCTGGCGGCTTTTTCAGCCTCTGTTCAAATACAGTTTTAATTTCAACACGTTTGTCCTGAGGCTTAGCCTGTAGCTTCGCCTCCAATACCGAAACCTTTTCCTGTAACTCGTCAACTAGTGAGTGTTGCTTTGCTATCAATTCATTAATCGTCACCTTCGTTGATTCCACTTTGGTCAGATTAATCTCATCCGCCAATCTACCTGGAGGAATGTGTCCAGTAGTTTCTGCAATTACTTCCGCTAGATCTGCGCAACCCACACTGCTATCGTCTGACCGTATAATGTCAGCTCTAACCTCATACACGTTGTATTCTATGTGCTTTTCTACCAATCGTGTCCGGCTATCACTAAAATTTTCGCAATCTTTCTCCTTAATACTCTCGCAATGTTTAAACTGGAGGTTTGCGTCGGATGGGTCGGTTACTTCTACCACTGAAACTTTCGGTAAGGTCTGCCGGTTAGGGCCAGAACTTTCCGTTACTACTTCAACATCTAACTCCTGCGGGACGAAACACGACGAATCTTGCTCGTGCTCCCCCTTAACATCAACTATTTCTAGTAAAGTCTGCCGATTAGGGCCAGAACTTTCTATCATTTCACAAACACTATCTTCCTGCGGGACGAGACGCGGAAAATCCTGCACGCGCTCCCCATAAACGCTTCTCCCATACAGACCCCTATAATCTCTTAGTTCGTCGTATAAGCGACCGAACTGCCTTAACCAGACCTCATCCCTCTCTGCATCCCCTCGCTCGATGACGGACGTTTTATCCGACATCTGATCTTCTCTCAACACTTGTGAATCATTATTAAACTCAATCTCCAGTTCCGCTGTGGGTATTACAGCTGCCACTTTATGATCGATTTCCGGAACACTACTTAAATTGTTCTCACTGACAGCGAATGTATTTTCTACTGCCGTGTATACAGCTGATCTACTACTTGTGGGCGCACTCTTTTCTCTTAACACTGGCACACTCTCCCGCCGTTGATTATTCCATACGGAATTTTCATAACGGCGACACCTGGGTTTTCTCTTGTTATTGGGCCGCCAAAATTTCTCCACGCCCGCTCGGCCCCTCACCGGCGCGGCTAATGGTTTCCCTGTCTCGTCCCAGCAGATACGCTCCCCGGATGCTGCTGAGGCGGCTGATCACACCCTCTGGCGTTATTACTATTCTGTGAAGCCCGTATCACGTTAGTATGATACTGGTTTCTGTCATTCCTGTTATTATTTGCATTGTACCGATTGTTATTACGGTCCGAACCATTATTGTTATTGCTGCGGTGTGCATTATTCCCATGGTTATCATTGTTGTGGTTGCTGTGGTACTCGTTGTTGTTACCACGGCCTCTACCACTGTCGCGATTATTGCGCCAATTGTCCTCGTCCTCAACTCTTTCCAGGAAATCATTCACTGTCCTATAATTGCTTCCTACGTAGCGTTTTGTATCACCTGGAAGCTTCTTGTCGAGTTCCCAGACTATTTCGGATTCCGTGCGGCGATCACGCAAATATTCCAACTTGCGGATCCAGCCCTCACAAAACTCCCTCATCGAACCGCGCGAATTCGCATCGAAAGGCCTCGATACGACAAATTCGCGCCAGACACTTTGCTGTTTTTGCTCTGACCAGTATTCAGCCAGAAACAAATTTTTAAACTCGTCAAAAGTCAGGTTCGTAATGTTGAGGTTTAAGCCCCAACGCTTGGCATCACCAGCCAGCACATCAATAACCGCATTAATTTTTCTCTCATTAGTCCATGATCTGGGTAAAACTCTTTCACAATTTTTAATGAAATCCGTCGCGTGTATACCGCCTTTTTTCAAGGGGTCGAACCGCTCCTCTTTCGTCAACAATTCCGAACTATGTGCACAGATTGGCACATAGCTCTGTTTTTCGTCAAGTTTCTTTTCTAATTCCGACACTCTCGTAATTACTTGGCAAGTGGTTGTCGCAAGCGTTTCCACTTCCCTCTTTTTCTCTTCGCAGGTATTAGCCTGCTCCCTCACTTTAGTGTCTACTTCGGACACTAAAGCCTTTAAAGTTTCCACCTTCTGTTGATCCTCTTTTTTCACTAATTGAATTTGTTCCGTCACCTTATTCTCGATGATCGGAGCAACTGCTTCTCCTACACTTTTCTCGATTCTGCTAATTTCGGAATCAAAACGAGTATTTATGCTCGCAATTTCCGCCTGAACGCCTATCATTTCCTGTTTAAGATTACCGATTTCGGTATTAATTATAACAATATCTTCTTTGATTTTATCAACTTTTGTATTAACAACTCCAACATTGTTGTTAACAACGTTAATAGCTTTGTTCTGATTGTCTAGCATCCGTTCAATTTTTTCAGACTGAGCTTCTTGCTTGGCAGCCTGAGCTTCTTGCTTGGCAGCCCGAGCCTCTTGCTTGACAGCCTGAGCTTCTTGCTTGGCAGCCTGAGCTTCTTGCTTGGCAGCCTGAGCTTCTTGCTTGGCAGACAGAGCTTTAATTTCTGCCGATTGACTCTTGATTTCGTTAATCAAAACATTCAATAAATCAGTTAAACTCCCGGAAACTACCGGTTTTACTTCCGTAGCGGCTTCCTCTTTAATTGTCCCCCCATATTCGTCATCAAGGGATTCAGATTTGATTTTCACTTCCGATTCCGAAACATTTTCTAAGGTTTGGAATTCCATTTCTACTCTCTGTTGCGTTTCGGCGGTCGCGTCTTTCATGCTAGCCGCCTGCCCCTGAACAATGGGTACCGCGGTGCGCGTTTCCCACTGTTCGACCGATTGTTCCGTATCCAAGTCTACCAAATTTTGGCAATTGTTGCCTTCACTCATTTTAATAATTTTCAATATAAATGCCAAATCTCAAATCTAATTAGGATTCCTCACACTAATATTCTCGCTGACGTAACGGCCTATTCGTAACCAGTACTTAGTTAGTCTTGGACTACCTCAACAATCATTTCAAAAGCTACTTGAATCTACGCAATTTAGAAAGAAGAGATTTAACTTTGAGCCTGAATTAAATGATTCTGAACAATTAACAATAGTAAAATTTAGTACGTACCAAGCTGAGCTGCAGTCACAGGTAAGCTAAAATATGGTAACAAAACTCGCACTCTTAATTTGTGCTTGTGTAATCTGAATATTGTAGCCAGCTAACTGAACTTTGAAATTAAAGCAGTGAAATAGAATTAGCTATATTACTTTAGTGCTGGCGTTTAAATTTCAACGACACTCGGGTTCATTTCGGAAAAGGAAGGGACTCTGCTTGGTAATGCAATGGGACAATGAGCAACAAACGTTCATGCTAAGTTGCTGTAATTATAGTGACGAAAATGGAACAAGATTAAAATCTGAGGTCTGCCATACAGCTCTAAAACTTTACGTGCGTCCAGTCTTCCTTGTCGGTTGATTGAAGGTTTGAAGCCGTCGGTCGAGGAGGTGGCGACAGTCACTCATTGTCGGCCGTCGCTGTTGCAGAAGCTGGATGTTGGCGCGCCTTCTTCTCGACACGGTCACCAGACGAAACGGGCTCTTGATGTGCGCTAGTTAATGTTTCCCGTCCGCGACACCATGTCAGAAACTATCATCGCAAGTCGAGCGCAATTACATGCTGCCAAACTCCGAAAGCGCGGCAACTCGCGGGAGCGTCACACAACACACCTGCTCCACTCGCTACTCCCGCCAGACTCCTTCTCAGCCCGCGCTCCACGCGGCAGAGTTCACACTACCAAAGATCCTACACACTTTGATTCTTCACACGACCTATCGACGTAATCGTTCGATAGCAGTTTTCCCTAGGCAAGACCCAGCGTAAAAATACAAATAATATTTACGAAACAAACCAATTATACATCGACATAAATGCATAAATATACAAATAGTAAAACAATTACAATATACAAAGAGACAGAAATGTCATATCTTGAGGTAACAAAGCAAGTGAAAAAATAGTACAATAGATGGAAATAGGAGGATATGCATTTCCGGCGTTACATACTCGCCCTAGAAGTAGAGTTAGTGCCATTTTCCCCCACGCCTGCAGAGGAAATGGGCGGCCGCTGAATGCATCTAACACCCTCTCGTGACTTCCTGGCGAACTGCTTGGGATTTTCTCGGCCTGTTACGCATACAGCGCCTTATGTTACGCATACAGCGAGTGTACAAGGGTTGGCTACATTGTTTTCTGTGACAAATGAAGCGCTAAGGGCGCGGAACATTGTCTCTTTGCTGTTTACCATTTCGAATTAGTTCAGTGTTGCGCCTGTTGTTGGTAGTATTATACTTCTTGAGTAAAGTGTTGTTCTGGTTACGATGCCACGTTTTAGTAACCGTGTATATAAGAAGAGGAAGAATGTAAGGAAAAGAAAATTAACACTAATACCAAGTTGCGATACTACAATTACTGAAACAGTGCGTTTTTCTGCTAAGCAACACATGGCCGGCCACGGCCCCGTGACATCTTCTAGCAAGAAGCTGACTGGTGGAAGTGACAGATTTCGTGAATATGTTAGTGACAGTGATGATATTAACGAAGTACTGAATATTGGATTATTATCTTCTGTGCTGAAAGAGTGTTCTGTGCAAAATGTGTTCAAGTGTAGGAGTGGGACTAGAGATAACAAAGCACTTTGGTTTAGCTTGTGAGATGAAGATAATCTGTGCATGTTGCAAGTATCAAGTGACTTTCTACAATTCACATGCCAGTCTCTTTGGTGAAAATGGACGATCTAGAGTGTTTGATGTGAATGTTCGATTTGTGTATGGTCTTCGATCCATTGGAAAAGGGTCTGCTGCTGGTAAACTGTTTTGTGGTATTATGAACTTGCCATCGCCTCCAAGCAAATTTGGGTACTACTGTGAACTGGTAGGATCCTCTGTTGAAGATGTGGCTTTGAAAACCATGAAGGAAGCAGTGGAGGAATCTGTAGAAATGAACGGTGGTTCTAGGGATTTGGTAGTGGCATTAGATGGTTCCTGGCAAAAGAGGGGTCATAAATCCCTGAATGGGGTTGTAACTGCTACTTGTGGTGATAGTGCAAAAGTGATAGATGTTGCAATATTATCAAAACATTGTAGGTGCAAAAATAAAACCAAAGGAGAGCAAATTTTAGTGGATCAAGTGGAGCAATGGAAGTGGATGGAGTGAAACAAATTTTTGAACGTTCAGTTCCCAGATACAACGTTAGGTACAAATACTACCTTGGGGATAGTGACTCCAAAGGTTGCAAGACTATAGAGGAACTGAAACCATATGGAAATGAATTTGTAGTTGAAAAGTTGGAATGCATTGGGCATGTGCAAAAGCGTATGGGTGCACAGCTTCGAAAGCTCAAACAAACTTTGGATTCAAGTAAGCTCAGTGATGGATATACAATAGGAGGGAGAGGCAGGCTTACTGATGAGGTGATTGAATGTCTACAGAGATACTATGGGTATGCTATAAGGCAAAATACTAGTAATGTTAGTCACGATAAAGGATGACAGCCAAAAATAGTTGCAGGCTAAAAATTTATTAAAATTCTTGACCAAGGTTTCGGTACATATAAATATACCTTCATCAGAAGTAAAAAATCTAAAATTACATCATGCAATGGAGATTAATAAAACAATTGTGCCAAAGGCGTCGTCAATAATTAAGACATCTTCTCCATTTGTACAACATGACTATGGGCACCGGGTCAATGCAAAAAGTTTAGCATGAGTACTTCACCTACAGCTGTCATCCTTTATCGTGAAGAATTTCAACAGTTGCTGTTGCAGCCATGTTTAAAATCTTGAGTAATGTTAGTGACATGCGAAAAGCAGTGTGGGCATTGTTCCTTCATACTGCCTCTTCCAATGAATACCCTCAACACAACCTGTGCCCAAAAGATTCCTGGTTAAATATAACGCAAAAAAGGACTATGATCACAAACATGGTTTGCCAGCAGCTGTGATAAATGCAATAAAACCAATTTTTCATGACTTAGCACAGCCAGAATTGTTACACAAATGTCTACACGGAAAGACGCAGAATCCTAATGAGAGCGTAAACAATTTGATTTGGAAAGTGATTCCTAAAAGGGTGTTTGTAAGCATAAAAATACTGCACTTTGGCATTTATGATGCAATAGTAACCTACAACCAAGGGAACAGTGTGAAGCGTGAAGTTCTGAAGGCATTAGGAATTACAGCTGGGGTGAACACTGTAGGAGCACTAAGAAATATTGACAGAGAAAGGATAAGAGGAGCAGAAAGAAGGGAAAGGCATATGAAGTATGATGGAACAACAGGCCAGAAAAGAAGACAGAAGAGGAAGCTTTTGGAGGATGAAGAAGAAGACCCTGATAATCCATCCTATAGTGCAGGAATGTATTGAGAAACTTTGATAGCCATTTCCCGTAAATTAGAATTTTTGGAATATAAGGAACATTTTCTCAAAATCCACTCAAGCTAGAGAGATGAAATATTTATACAGCACTCCTAGTAATCAAACTTACATTGTAACACAGCCATTTGGCAATATGTTCAGTAGTTTCATTTCAGTTTAATTATAAAGCAATTATCTGTAAAAAAATTGGATCATTAATAAAAAAAATAATTGGAAGGAAACTAGAAAAGATACTCCAAAATCCCTCTGTCATAACTGCAATACTAAACCACTCTAGATGTAAAATAAAATTCAAATTTTTCTATTTGGTAGTTTATTCATAAATGTTCCTCAAACTTAGTGATTTTAACATGGGCAGCATAGGCATCTCCGGCTCCCCTTAAGGGAAGCATGATCGATCTGTTTCTTGTCTCTCAGGCCCTGCCCCAGGGTGCAATTTTAAGCCTCGTCTTGCATACGACGTATACTTATGATTTAGAAAGAACGATCACTCTCCCGACAAAAAATTTACAATATGCAGACGATGTTTGTGTTTATTCAAGTGCAGACTCATATATTCAGGCTAAAACAGAGTTACTCACATCTATAGAAGACATCGACGAATGGCTTTCTAACAATGGCTTGGTGGAAATATCGTCTGAGAAATCAGTGATCGAAACTTTTTATAAACTGAACACTGCTTGCATTGTTTGTCACCCCACATGTGGAAAGATGAAGTCTCACGCTCGATTCCTCGGTATGGTATTTGACTCTCGGCTCAGCTGTATGCCTAACTTACAACCTATTGTTGATAAAAGCGAGGAGGGATTAAACGTAATTCGCTCTCTCACTCGTGTATAGTAAGGAGCACATCAAAGTATTCTATTCATGAAGTATCGACGGATTATTCAATGTGGACTGGACTATGGTTGTATGCTGAATCACAATGCACCTAAGATTTACTCTTCAGTTCGAAGGCATTCGTACCTGCCTTGGTGCCATATGTTCGACGCCTGCAAATGCTCTTTTGGTGGAGGCAGGAGAAAGGCCTTCAACCATCAGACGTCAGATGCTGTGAGATAAATTTTTCATTCAAGGAATGGCCTTTGTGGAATGTCTTGTCTACAAAAGTAGAGACCGCATTTACCAACTACGGAATGCCTCTGACAGAAGATCTAAAATTCCTGCCGCCTGCGTAAGCTTTGACTATTGGTACGCCGTCACACGTTCTATGCGATGTTCTTCATATTTGATTTTATGATCTTGACACTCTCGGTTACCGTATTCCAGTCTATTATTATGATATGACAACCTCGCTGAGTGTGAACGAAAATTTCACATTTAATTGCCTCACTGAAGCTCAGTGGCCTGGTTATATCTATCTATGTATTGATGGATCCAAAATTCCACAGGAGGAGTATACAGGATGCGCTTTTTTATGCCTTCAGATCCAAATTAGTAAAGCATGCAAACTGTCTGAAGGTGCTCCAACTTTTACGGCGGAGTCTGTGGCAGTTTTGGGAGCAATTAAGTTTGTATCTTCTACTTCCTTCTTGAAGATATTAATCGTGTCCAACTCCCAAAGCGTTCTTAAAAGCATTCAACGCCGAGGATGGAATAATATTACCAACCGTTATATTTTGGATGTGGTACTGGAATATATTCGCTGTTAACAGGGAATCATTCTGCTGTGGGTGCATTCCCACGCTGGTATCCGCTATAATGAGGAAGTTGACGGCTTTGCGATGCAAGCTGCATCTGCAGGAACTGTTCTCGATGTGAAATTACCGTATACGTGACGTGAAGTCAATAGCCATGGAAAACAGCAGTGGCAAGATATGTGGAATGTGTCCCAAAAAACGAAAGGTGGACATAACGCTACATTACAACCTCAAATTATTACAACGCCGTGGCTTATGAGAACGCATTTGGACCAATCTACGATTTCCACCAACATTCGATTCCGTTTTAACCCTGCCTCGTTTGCGATGCACTGCATAGAATCAACATTTGGGATTGCTCTGCATGTGTGTGTGATTCCGAGTGAGAAGCTGTTGTAGACCATACTTTGTTTTCGTATTCCAAATTTGACAATGAACGATCGAAATTTCTGAGGCCTTTGATGATTTTGGGTTACCTTCACCCTCAATCAGTGTCTTCTCTTTTGGTTTCTAAAGACATTCGTCTGTATAAAGTGATTATCAATTTTCTTAAGAGTATAGGGAAAAATCTCTAGGATTCATATTTTCATTTATCGGTATCAGTTATTTATCTCACACAGTATTGCGAATTGATTACATAAGTATGTCTAGTTTACTTATCAGTCTATTTGTTAAACTTTTTTGTGGTAAAAGCTTGAGATTTTCACTCTGTAGTTATACATTTTTGTAATTTCTTTGTACAATTATGTAATCTGTGTAAACATGTGATCTCGATGGCTAAGTAGTGTGACAGCTCTGGAGCCAAATGAAACGGAATTAACAAACAAAACAAAAATGAATATTTTGGTGGGTATTGCAACATGTTGGACGAATTGTTACAAGAGGCAGCTTGACGTCAGTGACTTGAGAGAAAAACGGAACGTCAGAAAGCGGGTGCCACAGGAATAGCTCGTATGTTCTAGAGACCTCACCAGAATTGCTGCTCATTACTCGGCAAAGCGAACCGTGAACCTCGCCGTAGCGCTGAGTTGGTCGCGTGGCTGCCACGTTTTGGTATAGAGCAAAGCACTCAGTTACCTCGCAGCGCGAACGCAGAAAATGATGATGGAAAATGATCTCACGGACAGCCATTAATTGAAGAATATGAATGGAAAATATTCTAAGAGCCATTTTTTTTCAAAAACTCGTTTTCAGTGCTCTTCTGTTCTCGGTACTTTGTTGCATGTCCCTAGACTTGTCCCAATTGTTAAATCGTGAAGAAAACATTTCCAACATTCATTATCAGAAGGTGTATCTTTCATTTACATAATTCTCCGCAAGCCACCTAATGGTGTGTGGCGGAGGTTACTTTTTGTACCACTAACTGAGCTCTCCAACCCTGTTCCACTAGTGAATGGCGCATGTGAAGAATGATTATCGGCAAGCCTCTGTAATGGCTCTAATTTCTCGAATTTTCTCCTAGTGGTCATTACGCGAGACGTATGTGGGGGCGAAGTAATACGTTGTTCGACTCTTCCCGAAAAGTGCTCTCTCGAAATTTCCATAGTAAATCTCTCCGTGACGCACAACGCCCCTCTTGTAACGTCTGACAATGGATTTTGTCGAGCATCTGCGTAACGCTCCCGCGCTGGCTAAACGATTCATTGATGAATCGCGCCGCTCTGCGTTGCCACCGATGTACGTCAGTGTCTTCCTTCCGAAATATTTACTCACGATTGTTGTGACAGTTAAAACTATGAATCCTTTCTATGTAATTCTAATGCGTACGACTGACTTCTTGGATTTTAAAGATACTACTGAAATATTTTTGTCAATGCAGATGTGTAAGATCTCCTAATGCAATATGATCAAAGTGTCTGCTACTCCTACCAGCTGAAATACCTATTAAAAAATCTTGCTGTGGAACAAAAATATGCACATATTTTAATGAATTCAAACGAGGAAAGACCAAGACAGGTGAGGGTGGACACTTAAAAGTTACAAAACATGCTTCTCCAGAATTACTCCTTTCCACTGCGGCACTTGCTTGACCTGCGCACTTCAGCCACATTTATAAGCAACCAAGTTAAAATGTGTGCACTATACTTCTGTTCGGAAATCACTTGATTGCTGCACTCCTTATTTCTGAACTGACAGAAATTGGAAGACTTCGGACTCTTTATGCTTTGTGTCTGGCCAAAACCAGTAATAGTAATAATAACCATAATAATAATAATAATACTGTGTACAGCACCATAGTATGCCTTGTGTAGTTACTGCTGTGTTGTGCTGTCAATTAATTGATTTACCTCTTTCGAAGCGAATAATGAAACAGTTTCTGGACTACTGTAGATATTACGTACAACTTGGAGAAGATGTTTTTTGAGATATTTAGCATTTGTCAGGTTTGTGTCTCACTTTTATCTTCATCGATGAACGGGAGAAAGCAAAGTATATGTTTGTAGTGGGTGGACTGTGTGAGGAACCTGTAACCTCCACCGCATTAATGCTACTAATTGAGAAAAAGTAATTATTAATAAGTTACGTAATCAGAACTAGAGTCTTACAAAACTGTGATAGTAGTAATGCTCTTTCGAAAATAGTTTATAGTTTCGTGACTGAAACAGAACTGAATCGTTTTGTTTTTATCCCCCCGAAAATTTCATTTCACCCCTCAGGAAGTAATTGGAACCACTGGTCTACAGGGTGTATAATCTGCACCCTAAAGGTTACGAAGTCTCTAAAGAGGTTTTCCAGTTCTGCATCCCATCAACGTTTCTCATAAAGATATAAGCACATACTCTCATTTAAAAAAAGAAACAGCTCCTCGAAGGACTTGTGCAAATCGGTCACAAACTGATGTTCATAAGATATCGACGGAAAAAGCAAAATTGTAGTCTTTCACGGCCAATGGATGAATGTGTGATGCTGCAGCACAATTTTACCGCGCAGCTGGCAAAGATAGTCGATACCAGGGCAGAAAGTCTTGGCGAATTTCATTCCGCGTTCACTGTTGGACAGCAACTACGTCTTGCAGACAGGAACTTGAACAGTATGCGCAGATGCCAGCATTTGATGGAAGACGTGTAGCTGGGCTCAAAGAAGTCGGTTGGAGTAATCAGCGAATCGCTTGACATTTGAATAGGAGCGATGCCACTATTCTACGATGTCGGCAGGAATGCGTGAATCGTGGCCGAATACAGCATCAAGAACGACGCGGTCGACCTAGATTAGATCAGATTAGATTAATTATTCATTCCATAGAGCCATAAAAGAGGGAATCCTCCTGGGTGTGGAACATGTCAGATGAACACATTACAAAAATGTAATTAGAAAAACTTGAGTTTCATTAATTTTAATGATCCTCAGTCAATAAACAGTAAAATTATGTCCATGAATTAAATTTATACTTCTAATATTTACAGGTTTAATACTTACATCTGCTTCCATTAAATCCATCATTCAGACATTTGCTAGTTTCTTGGCTATTACAACCAAGTATTGTCAAAAATTAAAGTAAATTATTCATTTCAGTGATCCTCAGTTAAGAACAGTCAGATTATGTACAAGATTTAAAATTAAACTACCACTATTTACAGACTTAAGACTTACATCTGCTTTCCATACATCCATCATTCAGACAGTAGGTAGTTACTTGGCTGTTACAACCAAGTATTGTCAAAAATTAAAGTATAATAAATTTTCATTAAAATGGTCTACTACACTTGTTGAGAAACTCGTGGATGGAATAGAAGAAGATGGCCACCAAAAATTCTTTTAAATTATGTTTAAATTGTGCCTTGTCTGAAACTAAACTCTTAATGGTTGCTGGTAACTTATTGAAAAATATGCGCTGCTGAATGCTGGACTCCTTTCTGGGCAGGAGTAAGTGATTTTAAATCTTTATGTATATTGTTCTTATTCCTAGCATTGATACTGTGTACTAAGCAGTTAGTTGGAAAAAGAGATTTATTATTTACATCAAACTTCATTAAGGAATAAATAACTGAGAAGCTGTGGTTCTATTCTTTGAATAGGTTTCGACATGATGTTCTTGGATTTACACTACTCATTACTCTTATTATACGCTTCTGTACTCTAAAAATTTTTCTCTGTTTGTGGAGTTACCGCAGAATATGATACCATATGACATAATGGAGTGAAAATAAGCAAAATATGCTAGTTTTTTTATATTTATATCTCCGATGTCTGACATCATTCGCATTGCAAACACAGACTTGTTTAGAGAGACGACAGTACGTGAGGACCGAGCAATAGTTAGACAGACACTCACAGCCCCGGATTCATCACTATCACCGATTCCATGTGCAATTGGTGCTGTGGCGACCACAGAGGCCATTAATAGGCGGCTGACAGAAAGGGGGCTGAGCTCACGGCGCCCCTTGCGCCGACTACCATCGATCTCTGTACTGCGCACCAACAATCCTGTTTGCAGTGGTGGGATACCAAATTGCCAGCAACCAGGAATGGTGCTCTGGGGAGCCATTTCATTTCATAGCAGGACCCCTTTGCTCACCTTTGGTACCCTTAGAGCACAGCAATATGTCGACGATATTCTACGTTCCGTTCTCTTGCCCTTTATGGCAAACCACCCTGGGATTACATTTCAGCAAGATAAAGCCCGACCGCAAACGGCAACAAGAGTTCCTGCTGCTTGTCTTCGTGCTGCCAAGCCCTACCTTGGTCAGCAAGGTCGCCTGATCTCTCCTCAAATGAGAACGTTTGGAGCGTTATGGCAGGTCCCTCCAGCCGGCTCGGGATTCCGATCTAACGCACCAATTGGACAGAATTTGGCACGGTATCCCTCAGGAGGGCATCCAATGACTCTATCAGTCAGTGCCACGCCGAATAACTGCTTGCACAAGGACCAGAGGTGGGTCATCGCGTTACTGATTTCCTTAGCATGTGATGCTCTTTCTCTTGAATGAAGAATCCAAATTTTCTGAAATTGTAATCCTTTGCTTGCCTGTACATATACATCACATCTACCGTCTCTCGTTAGATTCGGGTAATTCCTTCGTGGTGCAACGTTCTCTTTTTCTGTGTTAGAGTGCACAATGTTGGCTGCACTCTGCAGAACTCGAGTGGCGCCGCTCTGCTTGGTTTACAGAGGCACCAGTGAATGCCGCGCTGCGTGCAGTCGTTCTCGGCGTTATCGCAGTCGTAACGTCGCAGTTCCTGTACCGATAAGTGGGGAATAAGTAAGGTTCGCGCAGCAGACAAAACGTCACACCATTCCGTGGCAGCAAGCTGCTCGCGCTCGGGTTACACCAGACCCCGCACTAGGTTTCACTCTTCACCATCTCTCACATTCGTCCACAACAACACCATTCATCTACAACGACGACTTAGATTTTAAACACGAGATTCACACTTAACGAAAATAACATGCGACTGTGCGTGAATTAACAAATCTATCGAAGTTAAGTAGCTGATATTCCTTTAAGGTCTACTGCAAATAAAGCCGCTTCACTTTTGTACCGTGATAACCACCTAGAAACAATAAAAGAAGCGTCAGTTACAGTAATGCAGGGATCAGAAAACCGGAGTACGTAATGATGCAGTGCATCTATTAAAGAATTATTGTTGACGAAGAGACAATCAGAATAAGATAACGGTGTATGTGAGCTAACGTGAAGTGTTGTCCTTAACAGATTATCAGAGAAAATTACCAGAGAGGAGGAGCGTATAGAATAAGTAAAGAATAATAGCGCTACGACATTAGAAATTCAGTTACAGAAAGAGGGAGGGGGAATGGGGGGGGGGGGTTGTTGCCGGGGATCGGCGTACCCTGGGACTTTAGCCTAGTTTTTTCGACCGCTAGTAATACTGATGTTCTCAAGAATTAGTTTAGCTAGAGTTTTCACTGCTGAGTTACGAGGGGAGCCAACCGTTCTGATTGCGCGGGCTGTGGGACTGAGCTTACCCATGTTATGCCACCAACGAAGCAACGAAAGGGAGCACAGTATCTGATCAAAAGTAGCGGGACACCTCCTGTGTAACGCGGAATTAACACCTAGGTCTCAACAGACGCGGGCCCATCAGTATAAAAGAAGGAAGAGTATTGCGTTGTCAGCAGAGAAGCAGTAAGAAATGGGTCGATGTCGATCAGGAGAGCCCAGTGACTTCGAACGTCGGCTGGACGTTACCTGAGGAACAAACCCGTCAGGGACATTTCAACCCTTCTTAAGCTACCTACGTCGGCTGTTGGAGATGTGACTGTGAAATGGAAACCACATCCAAACCAACACCAGGCAGCCCTCATTTACTACCGGACAGAGAATGTAAAGCAATGATCGTGCGTAGGGAGTTAAAAAGAATCGGGTACAAATGTCGAAAAGATCTTCATAAGCCACATATTTTTGTAGTCAGTGCTATGCACCACTTGTGGTGTGATGTGCGACGTCAGTAAACACTGGACGACTGGAAACAAGTAATTCCGAGTGATGAATCACGTTATACCCTGTGGCAATCCGGTGGAATAGTCTGGGTTTGGCGAATGGCTGGAGAACGTTACCTGGCATCATGACTAGTGTCGGCAGTGAAGGTCGTATTAAGGCGCGGGAGTAGCAGGTTATTGTGCTTCATAGAACGCTACAAGCGGCAGGAACTGTTTGGAGACGATGATTGTTTGTATCAGCTCGACAAAGTACCCTCTCATATAGCAGTAGCTGTGACGCAGTGGTTTGTGGACAATAACATTCTTGAACTGGACGGGCATGGCCAGAGTGTCGACATGAGCCCAATGGAACACCCACCTTTTGGACGAGTTAAAACGTACACCACAGCGTCCAACACCACTATCTTCTGTAGTTTCGGCTCTTGAGGAAGAATGGGCTGCCATTCCTCCACAAATATTCAAACAGCACATCTAAAATGTCACCAGCAGAGTTCAAGCCATCTTAAAGGCGAAGAATGGACACACACTCTTATATATGTCCGTAAACTTATACCTGACGCTCTGGAAAGTGCGAAAGACCTTGATTACTGCTAACTGATGGCAATATACGACCTACGTGACAATCACCAAGCGAGGCTGTTTACAAGCATATAAAACAGCGCACCATGTAACTAAGTAAATGTAAATGTCGTGTGACTAGGGCCTCCCGTTGGGTAGACCGTTCGCCGGGTGCAAGTCTTTCGATTTGACGCCACTTCGGTTACTTGCGCGTCGGTGGGGATGAAATTATGATCATTAGGACAACACAACACCCAGTCCCTGAGCGGAGAAAATCTCCGTCCCAGCCGGGAATCGAACCCGGGCCCTTAGCATTGACATTCTGTCGCGCTGACCACTTTTTTTTTAAATTTTTTATCTCATTTTGTTCGCTTTTGTTCGTTGCATCTGCTCTGGGCGGACGTCATAAGACATCCGTTTAAGTTCGTTATTGATCGAATAACTCAGTTTTTTTTTATTACAGAGGGCAGCTAACTCTCTGACCGAGCACGCTGAGCTACCGTGCCGGTAACCACTCAGCTACCAGGGGCGGGACCATGTAACTCTATGCAGTGTATATATAGATAAATCAGAATTTGTCTTCGTAGCTCAGTATTTATTTTGTAAACAGCTCACAGAAATAACACAGACGGCCGCTGTGGCCGAGCGGTTCTAGGCGCTTCAGTCCGGAATCGCGCTGCTGCTACGGTCGCAGGTTCGAATCCTGCCTCGGGCATGGATGTGTGTGCTGTCCTTAGATTAGTTAGGTTTAAGTAGTTCTAAATCTAGGGGACTGATGACTTCAGATGTCAAGTCCCATAGTGCTCAGAGCCATTTGAACCATTTTGATCAGAAATCACACATAACAGATGTTGGACATGTTCACCACTGTCGCCAGCCGACATTCGGTTGCCATTCACCAAAATTAAAAGTACTGCAGGGGAACGTGACCTACCACATCAACTCACTCTCAGACCACTCCTGGCGTCAACGCAGAATACGTTTAAAGACAACACTCTTGCTACCAATTTAAGAGATGTTGAAGTATACCAATACAGACTTCACAAAGAATCATTAAGTCAGGATTGGTGATCAGGAAGCGGGCACAGTGAACCAGGCACATTTCAAATATATAAATATCATACACAGAAATGCAAATATCAATCGTGATCCTTAGACAGACCAGTGACCGAGTGCACCAACCTCGGTGAAAAAGCAACATAACCTAGGTCCCGTGATCACGGTTAAAAGTAAACCGCGTTTAAAACGTGTCTGTGGGGCACCAACTTTATTTGCCCGTCAGCAAACCATCGTCAGTCGACGGTGCCTTTGACTGCGGTTAACTCCGTGGACTGCAGTGGAAGGTGCCCTGGAGATGCAAGGATGTTAATAAGGATATGAATTTGCACACAGGTGCCTCTGTACACCAGTCTTCTAGACAATCGCTTATCAGAGACGTCATTGTCAAATGCTCTCAGTTTCTTCAATAAGCAGAGCCTCCCTATCTGTCCGTTCGTTTATGTTTGGTGAAGTGCAAAACAAAAGGAGAACATCAAATTTTTGGAAGTACGAGATGGATATACTTCCCGCATTGGCCAGTGCGAATGCATCAGTTCTTGAAAATAAAAAAGTCACTGCTGTAATATAAAAACAGCGTCTCGTTTCGGTCATTATTTTTTTCGTTTTTTTCGTTCAGTTTGAATACCTACGTCACTTAAATATAAAATTAATCAAATACATGCTAATTAACACATCAAATTGTCATTTTTATGAAAAATGCACGTCTTCTTATTCCTAATAATACACTACATTCAACAATCCAGTTTTCACTGCGAACAAAAATTCTTAATACTGATATTTTATAAAAGTATTTTACGCTTCACGTAAATGCTCATACAACATCCACCTTCGTTTAAAAACGTAAACCCGCCTGGCATCGACACGCATCGCCCTTCTTCAAACGATTCTCATTTTAACTCGTTAAGTGTCGGTGTTACAGAGGATGGACAAAAGCGTGGAAAGATCAAACGAGACGAGATTTTCGCCCATATGAACAAATATTAATGAGCATTTAGCATCACAGGGTGTCCCAGAGAGCATCCCAGGGTGCCCCAGAGAGCTACAACACCAAGAAGAATCGCTTTTCGGCTTTTGGCAAGATCAATGTGTAGTTTTTTTTAATAGATAAGGATTATGGATAAGGAAGGGAATTTTATTTAATTTCTATAATAATGAGTGAGATCACTAACGAGTGCGATCTTTTTAGAGTTGTCAACACCTTTCACCCACACTGAGACAGATTCCGATTCATGTATTTTACGACGATTCCTGGTCCTGAGAACCAAAGGCATAGTCGACATGGAATACGATGAACTCTTACCTCTGTTGTAAACGTCACAAATCTGAAATGTCCGATAAGTGATGACATCACGTGAATTGAAATTATCTAGCCCTTTTAGTTTATCGACTTTTGGTCCACGTAAAAGAGCAACGGTGACCGAGCCGTTACCGTGTTCATTCGTATCCCTTTTAGCGAGAGTGAAGTTCAAAACTCCTCCGCAAAACACCGATGGACCATGCAAGATAACTTGGGCGCCTACGAAATCCTTGGTAGTGATAGAAATGTTGTCTATTGCTTTAAAAACTGTAAGACGCGAACGCCTACTCCTGAAATAACGCGGCATAACTAATCTATCTCGACGCTGCTGCACGTGCGGCTGCTCGACGACTGACGCCGTCTTTCCAGATTCATTACTTATATAGCTGCCAGTTATCAAACAACAACTTCCGTGGTGCGGCGCAGTGGCAGCGAAAGCCGAAGGGCGTGTTTCGGTTCTCAGGACCAGTAATCGTCGTGAAATAAATGAATCGGAATGTGTCTCAGTGTGGGTGAAAGGTGTTGACAACTGTAAAAAGATCGTACTCGTTGGTGATCTCACTCATTGTTATAGAAATATATGGTGTAGGAAAACAGTTTCCAGGCGTTCGGAA
This sequence comes from Schistocerca cancellata, assembly GCF_023864275.1. Taxonomy (NCBI): domain Eukaryota; kingdom Metazoa; phylum Arthropoda; class Insecta; order Orthoptera; family Acrididae; genus Schistocerca; species Schistocerca cancellata. The sequence continues at coordinate 543,203,589 of NC_064627.1, forward strand.
TGGATAATTAATGTTCTGCATGGTTTTCAAGGGAGTCTTAAACCATTCTTCCTGCAAAATAGTGGCAGGTTGAAGTATCATTGATGGAGATGGATAGCGACCACATACCTGTCTTTCCAAAGTAAATCACAAAATAATAGTGAGATCTGGTGACTTGTGTCAAGGGAGATGAGATAAATCATACTCGTGCTCCCAAAACCAGCCCTGGACGGTGCAAGCAGAGTGAACAGGGGCCCTGTCTCTTGGGGCACCATCACCACTGGGGGACAAACATTCTACCATCAGATGGACCTGCACATCCAAAATGATCACATAATACTTGGCAGTTATGCAACCTTACAGAATATCCATGGAGCCCATAGAATACCACGATTTTGTTGTTCAGATCATCACTGAAATCTCACCAGGTTTCACTCTTGGGACGTAAATTCGGCCAGAAGTTGGAAACAGTGTGAAACAGGGCTCATCCAAACAAATGACTTTCTTCCATTGTTCCAGATCCATGTTTTATGGCTGCGGCACTATGTTTTCCTGTTGCGGGCATTTACATCACTGGTGAGTGGGTTTGTAATTCCAGTTCGTCCTGCAATTCACTGCATAGGGAGCTCCCTTCGTGTTGTTTTGTTGCTCACAGTGTTCACGCGTGCGACAGTCAGTACTGCAGTGACTTTTGCACCTGTCATTCTTTTTTTTCGTTATTATCGTGTCGCCCTTTTACACTACTGGCCATTAAAATTGCTACACCAAGAAGCAATGCAGATGACAAATGGGTATTCATTGGACAAATATATTATACTAGAACTGACATGTGATTACATTTTCACGCAATTTGGGTGCATAGATCCTGAGAAATCAGAACCCAGAACAACCACCTCTGGCCGTAATAACGGCCTTGATACTCCTGGGCATTGAGTCAAACAGAGCTTGGATGGCGTGTACAGGTACAGCTGCCCATGCAGCTTCAACACGATACCACAGTTCATCAAGAGTAACGACTGGCGTATTGTGACGAATCAGTTGCTCGGCCACCATTGACCAGACGTTTTCAATTGGTGAGAGACCTGGAGAATGTGCTGGCCAGGGGAGCAGTCAAACATTTTCTGTATCCAGAAAGGCCCGTACAGGACCTGCAACATGCGGTCGTGCATTATCCTGCTGAAATGTAGGGTTTCGCAGGGATCGATTGAAGGGTAGAGCCACGGGTCGTAACACATCTGAAATATAACGTCCACCGTTCGAAGTGCCGTCAATGCGAACAAGAGGCGACCGAGACCTGTAACCAATAGCATCCCATACCATCACACCGGGTGATACGCCAGTATGGCAATGACGAGTACACCCTTCCAATGTGCGTTCACCGCTATGTCGCCAAACACGGATGCGACCATCATGATGCCGTAAACAGAACCTGGATTCATCCGAAAAAATGACGTTTTGCCATTCGTGCACCCAGGTTCGTCGTTGAGTACTCCATCGCAGGCGCTCCTGTCTGTGATGCAGCGTCAAGGGTAACCGCCGCCATGGTCTCTGAGCTGATAGTCCATGCTGCTGCAAACGTCGTCGAACTGTCCGTGCAGATGGTTGTTGTCACGCAAACGTCCCCATATGTTGACTCAGGGATCGAGACGTGGCTGCACGATCCGTTACAGCCATGCGGATAAGATGCCTGTCAACTCGACTGCTAGTGATACGAGGCCGATGGGATCCAGCACGGCGTTCCGTATTACCCTCCTGAACCCACCGATTCCATATTCTGCTAAGAGTCATTGGATCTCGACCAACGAGAGCAACAATATCGCGATACGGTAAACCGCAATCGCGATAGGCTACAATCCGACCTTTATCAAACTCGAAAACGTGATGGTACGCATTTCTCCTCCTTACACGAGGCATCACAACAACGTTTCACCAGGCAACGCCGACCAACTGCTGTTTGTGTATGAGAAATCGGTTAGAAACTTTCCTGACGTCAGCACGTTGTAGGTGTCGCCACCGGTGCCAACCTTGTGTGAATGCTCTCAAAAGGTAATCATTTGCATATCACAGCATCTTCTTCCTGTCGGTTAAATTTCGCGTCTGAAGCACGTCATCTTCGTGGTATAGCAATTTTAATGGCCAGTAGTGTATTTTTCGTCATTGTCCTGTCGCTCTTTTATCTTTCGTCGTAGTGCTCTTGAATGACCGTGTGTGACGATCACTCAACACACGTTTTCGTCCGCGTTGTGACTTAGCGGATGATGTTTTTCTGCTTCCCCTGTATGAGGTGTAAATCTTCGGTGCGGTGCTTCTGGAAATATCGAACACTTCTCCTACCTTGGTCAAGGACGCACCCTCCATACGAGCATCAACAATTCGCCCGTGTTCGGATTCACTTACCTCCGACATAATGCACTCATAACTACACGGAACACCGTTCTCACCACGACTGAGAGTTGTAACGTAGTGAGGACATTGCACAGGTGCCGTTCATGATCAAATACAACAGCACAACCAGCAGGCTTGGCTATCGTCTGCATTTATCTTCAAACATGCATTTATCACTATCTCTCCACATACTTGTCCAACCGCTGTACCTCCAACACGACAATTTGAGTCTCATTTGCAGTAAAAGGGAAATAAAGAAGTTGAAAGCTGATAGACTATATGATCAAAAGTATCCGGACACCCACAAAAGAACAAGTTTTTCATATTACGTGCACG